>NC_056660.1:146690381-147975381 GCF_018350195.1 Panthera tigris | reverse complement strand
CTTTGAAAACACACAGTTCCTTGTCTACCAATGTTCAACTATTTGAATTAAACATGTAACCTGTAGCCAGTGAGTCTCACTATTATCCAGGTTTTTCCCCAGTCCTCATTTAATTTCTCCAATTAACCTAACTGGAAAAATGGGTTAAACTGGATCAGAACTTTTGTTCTAGGTTCAGAGATTGGCATACACAGAGAGTCCATTTCAATTACAACTGCTTTATCTTAGCTTATTACAAAGTCAATACATATGAGGACCGTACAAAATTGTAGATGAAAATTAGACAGAGGTGTTCTCCTTTGTTTCATTTATTCCTCAGTGAGAACCCTCAGAAGATCAGTGGTTATCACCAGCTCAGAAAAAAATGAGGAATCTACCAGACAAATCAGGGCAGACTTAGATGTAAATACATACTGTGCTTCATTACCAAAAAAAGGAAATTTTCTTTTCCATAATTAAATGTGTCCACATTTTATTTCTTACTTAATCATTAGATACACTCAAGTATTTAGAGTGACAGGACTTTGTCTTACCTATGACCCAGAGAATTAGATTCGTTAAGAAAAAAATAGTAATTATTTCAGCAAGAACTACCTACTTTCATTTATTCTGTATTTAATTGGAAATCTTTGCTACACAGTCTGATGATGGCATTGATTTGAACATTGTATAAACAGTTAATGTATCCTAGATCAATGAAATTGCCTTCATTTTATTTCACTGGTGTTCTTTATAATCCCACTAAGAATTTGCAAGGAAATGAGCTTCTTAACAGTTACTGGTTGGATAAAATTTTTATCTGGTTATATTTATTTTAGTGCTTTCACTGTGTTCAACAATATCATACCAATTGGAAAGACACTTATAATTCCTCACACAATATCTTCTGCATGAGTTTGCAAAAGTGTGAGAACCTAAAAGCCACCAGAGCCCTCTTAGCTTTCTGCTCTAATAGTCATTTATCCCATAAGACCACCACAGGTATATATGGTCTAATGGGATATATATGTATGTATATATATGGTGTGTGTGTGTGAATACTTTTAAAAATGTGTTCCTTACATTGGTAATAAACATCAAAACATTTTTTCATAAATAAATACTACAATAATTCTATATAAGTATTTATTTCAAAATGACAGATGATTTATTTAAAATGCTTATATATTAACGCTGGAATTTCTTTATAGTTCAGGTTTTACTATAGACTGTGTTATTTTTGCTTAGAAAATATCCAAAAAACTACTTAGAAGATATATATATATTTTTTTCTATTCCCTTAAAAATGTTTTTTAAATTTTTTTTCTATTTTCTTTTTTACTATAATTTGATAATGTTTATATTTGCATCTTTATATTTAAAACATCTGACTAATGTGTCATTATTTTAATTGTTCTGGAGAATTTACTCTGGACCTATAATTTTATAATCAAAAAGCTCACCCACTGAAAGTTTGGAAGTAAAAGAAAATCTTTATTTCTTTAATGTCTAAATGTATAAATTCAAAATGAGAGAGGCCAAGTAACTGGATTAATTCCATTAGCCAGTTATTGATAAGTCTGTACTTTTAATGACATGTAATGACTTTGTTATTAATTGGCTTCTAACCTGAAATAGATAAGTTTCACTTTAAAGTATTCACTTTAAGTTTCCAAACTTTAGTCTGTGTTGACTAATAAACTCGTTTCTAAAGACAATTTATAAATGCCTATATATTATCAACTGGTCACTCTGATTTACACATAAAGTTAGCCTGTGGTTTCTTTCTTTAATTTTTTTAAATGTACATTTTGGAGTATGGCTGTGTGTGTGTGTGTGTGTGTGTGTGTGTGTGTGTGCGCGTGTGCGTGTGTTTGTGTGTGTGTTTGTATTTGTATATCTGATCATACCTGTGACATTTGTTTTGCAAATACTCTAAAATATTTATGATAATTATTAAATAATTCTAAATCTCAAGGAATTTACAATGTAAGAGTCTTTTTTAAAAATTGTGCTGAAATATATCAACATTGTTTCCCTGGGGCTTGTGCAGAGTGTGATGTTTTGATTCCCTTACCTGTTAAACTCTCGTTCAATTCTGCTCTTTAAAGAAAAACTTACTGACTTTCTGACTAAAGCTACGTAGGTTTGAGGTGAACTTTGATAATGGAAGAAATCCATACAAAGATTTTAACAGTATGCTTTTTCTGTGCTTTAAACTTTTTTTTTACAGTAAAATTTAGAAAACCCCAAGAATACATTTTGTGGATGATTCCTTTTTTATTTATAAAACTCATATAAAGAAAACCACTTTAATACTCAAATCTATCATTCATGTAAATACTATTCCAAGAAACAAGACATAAAAACTTTGTTTTTAATGTTTGTAATAGAAGGACACATTTAACAGTTACTGGTTTATAGTGATTATGATAAAAAATAATCTGAAAATTAAATCTACAAAAGGAGCTTTAAAAATTTGTACAATATCATCAATTATGTGGAAGGTATTATATAAAAAACAGAATACATTATGATATTGAAACTTATTTTTTTTAAGTTATCCTATTCCTTAGAGCAGAGTGAATGCAAAGAAGTAGGTAAGCATGTACATATACTGAAAAAATGTCTTAAACTTAGGAGGGCACTTGTTGGGATGAGCACTGGGTGTTGCATGTAAGTGTTGAATCATGGGAATCTACTCCCAAAGCCAAGAGCACTCTGTATACACTGGATGTTAGCTAAATTCACAATAAATTATTGGAAAAAAAAGATGTGTACTCTAAAAACAGAAGAAAAAAAAGATCCTCAAGAATTTAAAAAAGTTATATATAATAACAAAACAATAGTATCTTCCTGTAATCATTTTTGTTGTTGTTGCAAAGTATGGACCCATACTTTTTATGAGTAGATTTGATAATAGATTTGAATGCATATTGAGCAGCTGACTACATTGATAGAAGGATGCTGAAGAACCATATTCAGATAATATGGAGGGAGATTAGGCCACAGGAACCACAGGAATAGGCATGTAAGACCAATAATCAGGTACATACCACTCCACTACTGATGGCTGTTGGACATCGAAACTCTCTGCCATCATTGAGAAACTCTACACTTACAACCCACTAAGTATTTAAATTCACCGCCGAACTTTTGTCTCATTTTTTTCAAATTTCAAGGTTTTGTGCAGGCACATCAAATTGACTGAGCCTAGATCATAAGCAGCACTACACAATGAGGAATTCTATGAAATGTGATGGTATAGAGATCCTAAGTTGCCAACAACCACATACATGCTCACACATGTGTAAAAAGAGATGTGTTGTCTTTTGTGCTCAAACGAATGAAAAGAAAAACTGAAAGCTGCTGCCTTCTCCTTATCACTGTGGAATTCCAGGCGGCAGTTGAGTTAGGGCTTTACATAGCTTAGCAAAAATGGTATTAAATTTCTAATTCTAAACTCATAAAATATCAGTTAGGACAACAAAATAAAAATACCATATACAAAAAAAAACAAAGAAATTTTACCTTTTATGTACTTAGAAAGTTACTATGAGTATGAACTTCTATAAATAAATGTTAAAGAATATGATGATGTGTACAAAGCACACTATTATAACAATAATCACACACTGAGAGGAAGGAAATCTGAGAAATACTAAAAAGGAGATACAGAAAGCAATCATTTGAAACAATTGAATGAAGTTGAGAGTTCTGAGGAATATGTCATTTTGATTAATGTAATGGCTTTTAAGCTAAATATTAAATGACAAAAGAGACAGATAATACTGGTAATGTGCTAAGAAAACTCAAATCCTCTAAACTAGGAAAAATAAGGATAAATAAAAGCAGAGAAAATGTATGAGAAACATACAGATCCAAATAAAACTTATCTTAAAATTTGGTATGGTATAAGAAATTATTTTAGGAAAAAATTAATTCAATTTCAACACAAGGAATATTTTCCTATAAATTTTACAAAGATCATTTTACTGAATCAAGAAAGAAGGAAGGAAGGAAGGAAGGAAGGAAGGGAGAAAGGGAAGAAGAAAAAATAGCTCAATATCAGCACAATAAATGTATCTACAAGGTTAAATATTTATATAATCATAAGGGTTTAATAACCACTTTTGTGTTTTTAGTGTTTAGAACCAATTTACAAAGAAAACATTAAATAATTATATATTTTTATATGTCAGAATATGATTTCAAATATATGTATTTAACATATATATGTATATATCTATATATATGTTAAAGAATAGCAGAGAGAAGATAGGAATTTGAAGGGAAAGCAACCAATTAGATTACATATTAAAAAGGAAATGACTTTAGATATAGATGTCTATAAAATTGTGAATGAGTCATGCACCATTAAACATTATTAAAAACTTAAAAATTGGATGACTTTTTTTGGCAAAACTATGGATTAGCAAAACTTAAAGGAAAAAATCTGTATTTTTCAAGTATTAGAAGAAATTAAACAGAAAATAATAAAATATGATCAAGTATCTTCTGTAAGAAAGAAATAAAACTAGATATTACTTTGGATGTGTTCTACCATGTATAAAAATAATTTCTATGTTAAATAGATGTTTGTAAAGGATGGGAATGATGCACAATTATCCAATTCATGATGTCATAGCAAGAAGAGTATAAAAATGAATATAAACCATTTTCTCCTATAATTAGTTGCAAAAATATTTTTAGCACTGAAATTGTTTATTATATTAGAAAGCTTCTGTAAGTCTCAGAATTATAGTTCTAAAAATGTTTGCATCTGTCTTTCCTTTTATGCAATTTAGTGAAAGTTCCCAAAGAACAAGAAAATTTTCTAATGCGTACTTCATCACGCTGAACTTAGTTCTTTTGTATAATTCAGGTATCTTCTTATATTATGTATAATAAACTTATAAATTAAGTTTCTGCTTATTTATCTATTCATTACATTATTACCAGAAAATAGTGGGTCATATTATTAGAGTTTAAGTTTCAGATGTTTTCTGAATACTATGTTTAAGTTTCAGATGTTTTCTCTTTTTTTTAATTTTATTTTTTATTTTTTAAATTAAATCCTAATTAGCTAGCATATAGTGCAACAATGATTTCAGAAGTAGATTCCTTAGTGCCCCTTACCCATTTAGCCCATCTACCTTCCCACAACCCCTCCAGTAACCCTCAGTTTGTTCTCCATATTATGTGTCTCTTCTGTTTTGTCCCCATCCCTATTTTATACTTTTGTTTCCTTCCCTTATGTTCATCTGTTTTATCTCTTTAAGTACTCATATGAGTGAAGCCATATGATTTTTGTCTTTCTCTGACTCACTAATTTCACTTGGCATAAAACCCTCCAGTTCCATCCACGTAGTTGCAAATGACAAGATTTCATTCTTTTTGATGCTGAGTAATACTCCATTGTGTATATATATATATACCACTTCCTCTGTATCCATTCATCCATCATTGGACATTTGGGCTCTTTTCACACTTTGGTATAGTTGATAGTGCTGCTATAAATATGGGGGTGCATGTGTCCCTTCGAAACAGCACACCAGTATCTCATGGATAAATGCCTAGTAGTGCAATTGCTGGGTCGTAAGGTAGTTCTACTTTTAGTTTTTTGAGGAAACTCCATACTGTTTTCCAGAGTGGCTGCACCAGCTTGCATTGCCACCAACAGTGTAAAAGAGATCCTCTTTCTCCGCATCCTTGCCAACATCTGTTGTTGCCTGACTTGTTAATGTTAGCCATTCAGACAGGTGTAAGGTGGTATCTTATTGTGGTTTTGATTTATATTTCCCTGATGATGAGTGATGTTGAGCATTTTTTCATGTGTCAGTTGGCCATCTGGATGTCTTCCTTGGAGAAGTGTCTATTCATGTCTTTTCCCCATTTCCTCACAGGATTATTTGTTTTTTCTGTGTGGAGTTTAATAAGTTCTTTATAGATTTTGGATACAAACCCTTTATCTGATATGTCGTTTGCAAATATCTTCTCCCATTCTGTTGGTTGCCTTCTAGTTTTGCTGATTGTTTCCTTCGCTGTGCAGAAGCTTTTTATTCTGATGAGGTACCAATAGTTCATTTTTGCTTTTGTTTCCCTTGCCTCTGGAGACAAGTTGAGTAAGAAGCTTCTGCGACCAAGATCAAAGAGGTTTTTGCCTGCTTTCGCCTCGAGGATTTTGATGGCTTCCTGTCTTACAATGAGGTCTTTCATTCATTTTGAGTTTATTTTTGTGTATGGTGTGAGAAAGTGGTCCAGGTTCATTCTTCTGCATGTCACTGTCTAGTTTTCCCAGCTCCACTTGCTGAAGAGACTGTCTTTATTCCATTGGACGTTCTTTCCTGCTCTGTCAAAGATTAGTTGGCTATACGTTTGTGGGTCCATTTCTGGGTTCTCTATTCTGTTCCATTGATCTGAGTGTCTGTACCATACTGTCCTGATGATTACAGCTTTGTAGTATAGCTTGAAGTCTGGGATTGTGATGACTCTTGCTTTGGTTTTCAAGAATGCTTTGTCTATTCAGGGTCTTTTCTGCTTCCATACAATTTTAGCATTATTTGTACTAGCTCTGTGAAGAATACTGGGTTATTTTGATAGGGATTGCATTGAATATGTAGATTGCTTTGGGTAGTATTGACATTTCAACAATATTTGTTGTTCCTATCCAGGAGCATGGAATCTTTTTCCATTTTTTTTGTGTCTTCTTCAATTTCTTTCATAACCTTTCTATAGTTTTCAGTGTATAGATTTTGCACCTCTTTGGTCAGATTAATTCCTAGGTATTTTATGGTTTTTGGTGGAATTATAAATGAGATTGATAGCTTGATTTCTCTTTCTATTGCTTCATTGTTGCTGTATAGAAATGCAACCAATTTCTGTGCATTGATTTTATATCCTGAAACTTTGCTGAATTCATGGATCAGTTCTGGCAGTTTTTTGGTGGAATCTTTTGGGTTTTCCATATAGAGTATCATGTCATCTGTGAAGAGTGAAAGTTTGACCACCTCCTGGCCAGTTCAGATGCCTTTTATTTCTTTGTGTTGTCTGATTGCAGAGGCTAAGACTTCCAATACTATGTTGAATAACAGTAGTGAGAGTGGACATCCCTGTCTTGTTCCTGACCTTAGTGGGAAAACTCTCAGTATATCCCGATTGAGGATGATATTAGCTTTGGGCCATTAATATATGGCTTTTATGATCTCAAGGTATGCTCCTTCTATTCCTACTTTCTTGAGGGTTTTTATCAAGAAAGGATGCTGTATTTTGTCAAATGCTTTCTCTGCATCTATTGAGAGGATCATATGGCTCTTGTCCTTTCTTTTATTGATGTGATGAACCACGTTAATTGTTTTCCAGATATTGAACAAACCCTGCATCCCAGGTATAAATCCCACTTGGTAGTGGTGAATGATTTTTTTAATGCATTGTTGGTACTGGTTGGCTAATATCTTGTTGAGGATTTTTGGATCCATGTTCATAAGGGAAATTGGTCTGTAGTTCTCCTTTTTAGTGGAGTCTGTGTCTCGTTTTGGAATGTAAGTAATGCTGGCTTCGTAGAAAGGGTTTGGAAGTTTTCCTTCCATTTCTATTTTTTGGAACAGCTTCAAGAGAATACATGATAACTCTTCCTTAAATGTTTGGTAGAATTCCTCTGGAAAGCCACCTGGCCCTGGACTCTTGGTTTTATGACAGATTTTTAATTACTAATTTGATTTCCTTACTGGTTATAGCTCTGTTCAAATTTTCTGTTTATTTCTGTTTCAGTTTTGGTAGTGTATATGTTTCTAGGAATTTGTCCATTTCTCCCAGGTTGCTCATTTTATTGGCATATAATTGCTCATAATATTCTCTCATTTTTGTTTTTATTTCTGCTGTGTTGGTTGAGATCTCTCTTCTTTAATTCTTGATTTTATTTCTTTGGGTCATTTCCTTTTTCTTTTTGATCAAACTGGCTAGTGGTTTTTGAATTTTGTTAATTCTTTCAAAGAACCAGCTTCTGGTTTCATTGATCTGTTGTACTGTTTTTTGGTTTGTTTGTTTGTTTGTTTTGGTTTCAATAGCATTAATCTGCTCTAATCTTTATTATTTCCTTTCTTTGCTGGTTTTGGGTTGTAGTTACTGTTCTTTTTTCCAGCTCCTTAAGGTGTAAGGTTAGGTTGTGTATCTGAGATCTTTTTTCCTTCTTTAGGAAGGCCTGGATTCCTATATCCTTTCCTCTTATGACTGCCTTTGCTGCGTCCCAGAGGTCTTGGGTTGTGGTGTTATCATTTTCATCGACTCCCATATACTTTTTAGTTTCCTCTTAAGCTGCTTGTTTATCCCATTGATTCTTTAGTAGGATGTTCTTCAGTCTCCAAGTATTTGTTACCCTTTACAAATTTTTTCTTGTGGTTGATTTCGAGTTTCATAGCGTTGTGGTCTGAAAATATGTACGGTATGATCTTGATCTTTTTGTATTTGCTTAGGGCTAATTTGTGTCCCGGTATATGATCTATTCTGGAGAATGTTCCGTGTGCACTGGATAATAATGTATATTCTGCTGCTTTAGGATGAAATGTTCTGAATATATCTGTTACTCCATCTGGTTCAGTGTGTCACCCAAGCCACTGTTTCCTTGTTGACTTTTTGATTAGATGATCTGTCCATTGCTGTGAGTGGAGTGTTGAAACTCCTTTTATTATGGTATTACTATCTATGATTTGCTTTATGTTTGTGATTAATTGATTTGTATATTTGGGTGTTGCCACATTTGGTGCATAAATGTTTACAATTGTTAGGTCTTCTTGGTTGATAGACCCCTTGATTATGATATAATGCCCTTCTGCATTTTTTGATACGGTCTTTATTTTAAAGTCTAGATTGTCTGATGTGAGTATGGCTACTTTGGCTTTCTTTAGTTGACCATTAGCATGATAGATGGTTCTCCATCCCCTTACTTTCAATCTGAAGGTGTCTTCAGGTGTAAAGGGGGTCTCTTGTAAACACCATATAGATGGACCTTGTTTCTTATCCATTCTGTTACCCTATGTCTTTTGATTGGAGCATTGAGGCCATTGACCTTTAGAGTGAGTACTGAAAGATATTAATTTATTGTCATTATCATGCTCGTAGAGTTGGAGTTTCTGGTGGTGTTTTCTGGTCCTTTCTAATCTTTGCTGCTTTTGGTATACATATATATATATATATATATATATATATATATATATACACACACACACACACACACACACACACACCACACACATATATATACATTTATATATACATATATGTATGTGTATATATATATGTATATACAAATATAAAAATTCATCTTTTCTCCCCTCAGAGAGTCCCCCTTAAAATTTCTTGCAGGGATGGTTTAGTGGTCACAAATTTTTGTGGTCCTTTAATTTTTGTTTGTCTGGGAAACTTTTTATCTCTCCTTCTATTTTGAATGACAGCCTTGCTGGATAAAGAATTCATGGTTGCATATTTTTCTGATTCAGCACATTGAATATGTCCTGCCACTCCTTTCTCCCTGCCATATTTCTGTAGATAGGTCTGCTGCAATCCTGATTTATCTTCCCTTGGAGGTTAGGGACTGTTTTTCCCTTGCTGCTTTCATGATTCTCTCCTTGCCTGAGTATTTTGTGAATTTGATTATGAAATGCCTTAGTTGATGGTTGGTTTTTGTTGAATCTAATGGGGGTCCTCTCTGCTTCCTGGATTTTGAGGTCTGTGTCTTTCCCCAGGTTAGGAAAGTTTTCCACTATGATTTGTTCACCTAACTCTTTTACCCTTATTTCTCTTTCTTCCTCTTTGGGGACCCCTTTGATTCTGATGTTGTTCCTTTTTAATGAGTCACTGATTTCTCTAATTCTTAAATCTTGCTCTTTTGCCTTAATCTCCCTCTTTCTTTCTTCTTCATTGTTCTCTATAAGTTTGTCCTCTATATCATTGATTCTCTGTTCTGTCTCATCCGTCCTTGCCACCACAGCATATCCATCAGTGATTGCAGCTCAGTTATAGCATTTTTTATTTCATTCTGACTATTTTTTACTTCTTTTGTCTCTGCAGAAAAGGATTCTAATATATTTTTTACTCCAGCTAGTATTCTTATTATTGTGATTCTAAATTCTGGTTCAGACATCTTGCTTGTATCTGTGTTGGTTAAATCCCTGGCTGTCGTTTCTTTGTGCTCTTTTTTTGGGGGTGAATTCCTTCATTTTGCCATTTTGAATGGAGCAAAGGAATTAATGAGGTAGAAAAATTAAAATAAAAAAAAATTAAAATTAAAAAAGGATTAAAATTAAAAAATTAAACACACACACACAAAATAGAATAAATGATGCTAGATCCTAGGTTTGTTTTGGTCTGAATATTGACAGCAGTTTGATAGATTAGAGAAAAAAGGGGAAAGAAGAAAAAAAAGGAAATCATTTGAAAATTTGAAAAAATGAATACACTGATGTAGACTAAAATGACATGACAGAAGTAAGTATAATTTGAAAAAAATTACACAACAGTAAAATATATAGTAGAAAAAAATTAAAAAATGTATTTCTAGTAAAAATTAAAAGTAAAAAATGAATTTTTTCTCTATGTATTCAAGAAAAAGAAAAGAAATTAAAAAGAGAAAAAAAGAAAAAAAAGAAAGAAAATTGAATAGATGAATCTGCTAACAGACTGAAATATGACTGAAATTACTTCATTTTCCCCTGGAAGTCAGACTATGATGCGCTTTATAGTCCATAAATAAGCAGGCGGTGAGACACCTGTTCTTTATGAGTGAGGTTGGCCCAGTTGGGCGGGTCTTAGAGCAATGGCTCTGTTCTCCACTAGATGGCGCTGCTTAGCTTCCTAGGACAGATTTTTGTGGCCTTGTAGGTGAGTATGTGCTTGGGTGGGAGTGGTGAAATGGCCACACCCAGCTATGGCCGAATGCCTGCGGCACCCAAGAAAGTTCGTGGGACCGTGCTGCTGCTGATGTCCAGAGACTGTGCCAGGTGCCAGCCCACCCAAGAAAAAGTTCCCAAGATAGTGTAGCGGCAGCTATTCAGGGATTATGGAAAATCACAACACATCTGGCACCAGGCTTCACCCTTAACGATCTTGTTCCAGCACCAGCAAATGTGACTGTTCTCTGGGGTCTGCTGGGACCAGGTGGCTTCAACAGTCTCTACCAAATGTCCTTCCAGCAGTGGAACCTCTTTTCCCCGTGTGGCCCGAGAACCTCCCGGACCCCACTCTGTTCCTGGGGATTCGGCCTTCCCACCAGAGCACCGCCAGGTATGGAGCTGCGGAGTTGCAGCCTTTGAGCTCCCCTTCTTTACAGTCTTAATGGAATTTAAACCCTCTCTTTTCTCCCTTCTAACTTTTTAGTTTAGTCCCTGAGGCTGTTTCCAATTTTGCATTTTCTCTCCAGCTGCTTTTGGGGAGGGGTGCTTTTCCTGCATCCTACCCCCTACACCCCTGTCTCCGTCCTCTCTCTCCGCCCGCAAAAGTAGTTCCCTTCCCACGGCTTCTCGGTCCCCAAGTTCAGCTCTCGGTGCTGCGTACTTGCTGAATTCTGTGGTTCAGGTTGCGTAAATTGTTGTGTTAATCCTCCAATTAGTTTTTTAGGTGTGCAGGATGGTTTAGTGTTGGTCTGGCTGTATTCATGGACGTGAGACACACAAAAAACTTCCATGTTGTTCTACCATCTTAGCTCCTCCTAGTTGCAAAATTTTTAAAGTTAGCTCTTGGAAAATGTAATCCATAAAAAGACACTGGTAAAATGATTTTATGCAAGAATATGAGCAACATTTAGTAACAACAGATCCAGAAAGGAAAATTATAAAATGTGTGTCTCTCCTTTTTTTAATGTTTATTTTTGAGAGAGAGAGCAAGCTCACATGCACACTTTCACACGCAAGTGAGGAGGAGCAGAAAGTGGGGGGGGGGGCAGGATTCCAAGTGGACTCTGCGCTGACAGCAGAGAGCCTAAAACGTATCTCTATAGACTTTTTTCATCACTACAATTCTCAGTCTTTTATTAATACATGCTTTTATCAAACATGGTTTTAAAGGAAAATTGCTAAGCTTGATGAAGGATATCAGCAGAAAGCTACAACTCAGTAAGTAGAATGGTAGGAGGCTTATAATAGACACTCATTAAATACTTGCTGAATGAGAAAATATAAGAAAACAAATTTACTAATAAAAGTAAATAATTTGATAATGGTTCAATCATAGGGAACTTGGAAAAGACATACAAATAAGCTGATGTGAAAAATGTTCAAATTATCTTCTAACAAGGAATTGCAAATTATAATAAGAATAAAAAAACTTAGTGTCCACTAGTGTGGTGCAAAGATTATATATATATATATATATATATATATATATATATATATATATATAAAACAGTATTAGCCAAATTATGTGGAAAATCGAATTTTTGCACACTCTTGGTAGACGTATAAAAATATATTAATATTTTTGGTTTTGCATAGATTATTTAGACTTACATAGTTTCCGAGGCAGCAGTTATGGGTTTGAAATAAATGATCACATAAATGCACAATATTAGTCACTGTGGCATTGCTTTATTATAAAATTATTTAAATGGCTAACATTTCTAATAATAGAGAATAATGAAACAAATTATAGAATATCTGTAATATGGGACACTAAATTTTTAGTGTCCAAGATTGCACTTTTTTTGTTAGATTAATTTTGAAGTATCTTATTACTTTTGATAATATTATAAATAGAATTTCCTTCATTTAACTTTTGGATTGTTCATTTTTAGTATATAAAAATGTAGTTTCTTTCTGTATATTAATCTTGTATCCTACACCCTTGCTCAACTCTTTTACTGATTCTAATGGTATTATTATTGAATTCCATAAGATTTTCTATATACCAAGTAGAAATTGCCTTACTTTTTTCTTTTTTATATGCATACCTTTAATTTCTTTTTCTTGCCTACCTTTTCTGGCTAGAAACTTTAGTACAATGTTAAATAGAGGTGGCTTTTTCCCTTCAGTTCTGCCAGTTTTTGCTTTACATGTTTTGGGGCTCTATTGTTAAGTGCATGTATGTTTGTAATAGGACAAGATTGACACTTCTATCATTATAAAATATTCCTCTTATTACTAGTAATGTTTTATTGTTTAGTCTGTTTTGTCTGACAGTTGATAGTTTACCAATGCAGTGTTATTATGGCCACTCTTTTCATCATGCATAGTTTCCTATCTTTACATTGTATCTATTTGTATCTTTGAATTTAAAATGTGTCTCTTGTATATCATACACAGTTGGATTTTTAAAAATCCATTCTGATAACCTTTCCCTTTTGAATTGTTAATCTTCTTACATTTAATGTTGTAATTTATATAGTTGAATTTATGCTGCCGTTTGCTTCTGATTTTCCATATATTTCATGTCTTTTCTGTAGCTCTGCTCCTCTTTTACTATCTTCTTTAGACACTAAATGAGTATATTCTAGGGTAGTATTTAAAATTTTTTAATGTTTATTTTTTTGAGAGAGAGACAGAGAGACAGAAAGTGAGCAGGAGAGGGGAAGACACACACACACATACACACACACACACACACACACACACAGAATCCAAAGCAGGCTCCAGGCTCTGAGCTGTCAGCACAGATCACATGTGAGGCTTGAACTCACAAACCGTGAGATCATGACCTGAGTTGAAGTTGGATGTTTAACCGACTGAACCATCCAGGTACCCCTCTAATATTTTAATTCCTTTAATAATTTTTCCATATATATATATATATGTGTGTGTGTGTGTGTGTGTGTGTGTGTGTGTGTGTATGTTATTATCTTAGGTGCTCTGGGACTTAGCACATATATTTTAACTTATCAGAATTTATTTCTCAATCACACTAATTTAATTCCAGTGAGATACAAACTTTTTGCTCTATACAGCTGTATTCCCTTTTCCTGTTTTTTTTTTTTGTGCTATTATTCTTATACAAATTACATCTATATATGTAACAAGACCAACAGTACAATACTATAATTTTTATTTTATATAATTGCATGTCATTAAAGACTAACAAAAGAAAGGAGAACATGCATAAATGTAAAGTTTATTATATTAACTTTTATAATTGGATATTTTAGAGGATATGTTTTAGTAATTCTGACTACTGACTCCCATTCTGGGGCTTGTTATTGTTGTTTATTTCACTTTTTAGTGACTTAGTTGTACGATTTTAGTGAAGTCTATTTTCCCTGTATCAGAAGTTTTCAATGTCATTCCTCAGAGGGCACAGCTGGACATGTTTAGTTACCCTATGATGACAATGGTTTTAGCAGGTTCTTTTTGATTATCTCTCCTTGATACTTCTGCTAAGGGTTCTGTAGTTATCATAATTAACCATTGATGGCTTACAGGTTGCTCTATTGTTTGCATCAGTGACTGGGAGGTTAACTTACACCAAAGTCTGATCCAGTTGAATTTGGGCCCCTTTCCAAGGTAGTTTTTGAGGAAAGGCTTTGATCTCTGATCACAAAAAGGGCTTGTCATAGCTGTCTCTTTCTCTGGTTCTCTCTGGTAAATAGCTAACCTATGCTTTCACCTGTTGTGGTCATGGAGCTAGAGTGAAGGTGACTGGGGTTCCCATTTTCTTATCTTTCATTAACTGATTCAGACCCTCTACCCTATAATTGAGGACTGTATGAAAAAAAGGAGCCGTCATATTCTCAGCTTCATTCACCTGATATTAAGTCTCTGCAACACAGAGTTGAGGCGAAAGATAATGCTGGCTGCCTGTCCTTCCCAATGAGGTACCATGGCACCTGACTAAAAGGTTACAAAGGGAGTGAGTGGCTCGGGGTTCAAGTGCCTCAGACTTCATGTTCTCGCTGACATTTAGATTTTTCTTAAAGAGATACTTCATTTTTCTTATTCCTCTGGGAAAATTTCCAGAGACTTTTTCTCCTAGGAATATGTCTGAGCAGATAATCGTTTCATTAGTGTTTATGTTTACATCTTTATGTTTTTCACCATTCATTGTTCTTTCATTGGGTCCAGGGTCTGTAGAACTCCTCATGCAGTCATTATGTAAATAGATTTGCATATATTCATGTATTCTTTATAAAATTAAAGTCTATTAAAGACATATATATGTGTATGTGTGTATATATGTGCACATACAAACCTACTTTCAAAAATTGAGACTTGGAAATGCTATTTCCAGTTTCCATGGTGAATATATCAGTTTTAAAAGTTGAATCTAAGTTTTACTGGTTAGAAATTTGGAATTTTTACCACTAACAATAGTGTTTGAAAAGTTAATGCCACAAGGTGGGTTGAACATCAAGATAGGTATAATAAAAGCTATTTCAAGGCTAGTAAACACTTGACAAGTATGGAGTCATTTTTCTATTCTTTGACTGTAGAAGTCTAAGTTACTAGATTATAGCACCTTTTTTCCTTTACCTACATACAACCTTAATTTGTTTCAAGTTAGTACTTCAGGTCACTATTACTGATGTGTCAAATTTGACTACAATCTGACAACTCTAAGCTAAGCATTGTCACTCATTCATTAGTTTTTAAAAACTAATGCACCAGTAGTACATTGAAATATATATATATATATATATATATATATATAGAAATATATACATTGAACTATATATATATGAAATGTGTGTTTTCATATTTTTAGATTATATATCCAAATTTAAATTATTGCATGTATATATTTTTAAAGTAGAAGGCAAAAGGCCTATAAAGAAGTTTCTCAAATTTTTATACTCCTCAGAATCACCCAATTAACCTGTTGGAAATGCAGATATCTGAATTTCACTCTCAATATGCCTCATTGCAGTAATTGAAGAGTGGAATCATTTCTTATCATCACTCCCACCAGTTTCTGATAATGAAAGTCCATTGGCAGCAATTTCAGAAATTCTTGTCTGTTTTACTGCTTATTTAGTTATGCAATATGTGAAAATGATAATGGTCCAGAGATTCAATATGCTTATTTGTCAAATGTGGATATTATTGGGGCACCTGGGTGGCTTAGTGGGTTAAGCATCTGGCTCAGTGTTGGCTCAGGTCATGATCTCACAGTTCCTGATAGTGCAGAGCCTGTTGGAAATTCTCTCTCTGTCTCTCCCTCACAAATAAATAAATAAACTTTACAAATGTTGATATTATTAATAAATTTAAAGAATTCTTTGTGGGATTAAATAAGATTAAATATGCAATATTTTATATTATAGGCTTAGTTTTCATTCCTGTATATTAAAATAATTACTCTCTGTCTTTTCTATATTACTGTATTATTGGTCAGGTCATTGTGTGCCTAGCCATAGTCTAAGGAAGTACTCTGAATTTCTAGGTCTATGCAGAAGATTTGTTTACCATATCATATCATCAGAAGATGCCTTGTTTGAGAAATATTGAAATTACCCTTTATTGACTGTTGTCCTTAGAACACTGGGTCAAGATTTTAGAATAATGTGCCATTCTAATATCTGAAATAACACTCTGCAAAAGAGGAAACTGCCCAGAGTTAGAAATGAGTAATAGTGTCTTATATATGGTCACAGAAACATTCTTTTAAATGTAGAGCAGTGTGTTACCACCTGGAATGTTCTTTTATGCAATCCAGTGGAAATACCTACTGGAACCCAAAGAGATTGAAATAATCACCTTTTATGTGCCTTTTGGAGAGATTTTAGAATCAGGTTCTCTTTCTTTTCCTGACATAAAAACAAATTCTCTCAATGCTAAGAAGCAAGGAAACTGTAGGCAAAATTTCATACATCTGGAAGGAAGAGGAAAGAAAAGCAGAGTCATCAAGAATAGAATAATTGCCAGAAAAAAAGGAAGCATTGGCACTCTGCTGGAAAGAAAGGTAACTAGATTCTATTCAATGGAGACTCAAAAGCAAAGATAATTTTCACTACCATTGTAATATGTCATTTAAATTTTTTTTTAATGTTTATTTATTTTTGAGAGAGAGAGAGAGAGACAGAGCATGAGTGGGGGAGGGGCAGAGAGAGAGGGAGACACAGAATCGGAAGCAGGCTCCAGGCTCTGAGCCATCAGCCCAGAGCCTGACGAGGGGCTCGAACTCACGAACCGTGAGATCGTGACCTGAGCTGAAGTCGGATGCTCAACCGACTGAGCCACCCAGGCGCCCCTGTAATATGTCATTTAAATGTGTGTTTTTCTCCTATAAGTTTGTGTAACCTGTGAAAGTAAGGAGTCGATGTATAAAATATTTGGGCAATACAAAGACTATACAAATGCATGGAAATATATATATGTGTTATATGATACATGATATATATTATATAATGCTTATATAGTACAAAGGTCTTCTTTAGGAAAATTTCTCATAATTTTCCATGTTAAAAATTTTCCCATACTTAATGTGGCATTTAACATTTAAATATACATAGTTATTCACTCTTTTTAATCTGCAACAAATGTCTTTACCAAATATCAAAATACTCCCATTTTAGGACAGGGTAAAGGTTTTTTATGCAGAAAAAGTTGTTTGTAAAAAAGTAGAAAAATGATAATCAAGCATATTACCATTTTGTACATTTATGCTTTGTTTATTTCATTGTTATCTAGGAAAATCTAGAATGAAAAGGTTAGAAGTGGGTATAATGCTAAATGATCCACTAAAGGAATTGTGTTATTTAATCAGTTTTATAATTAAAACTTTCATAGCAAATCCAAATGAGACCATGATGTGTTACAATTACCCCTGAATTTCATTTCAAGCTATCAATAAAGGTAATAATCCACCATTTAGAATAGTTGACCCAAGAGTTACCTTCTAAATTTTTCTAAAATTGATACTGGAAACATCTCTTTATACTTATAGCAATTATGGATAAAATTTCTCTTTCAAATGGGAGAAATTGCAGCCCTAAAAAGGAGATAATCTCTACTTTCATGTGTGATCGTTACTTAAGTTAGGTACAAGCACTATATGCTTAACAATTAAACTCATCTATGAAGAATTTTTCTGGTAAAACATTGAATGCAAGGGAAGAATAGAAATAAAATAAAATCAACTTGATTCACAGACAAAGACTGACTTCCAATTAAGTTTTAATTTGAGTGAAAATTAACTTTCTTCCTTAGTTTGGCATTCTTATACAGTTTTTGATCATTTGTAACTAGTTTTTTTTAATTATAAGAACAATCCATGATTATTACAGAAGATTTATACAAATCCATAAAACATAAAACAGCAACTAGAATGAAATAATACATAATCAGACATAGGTATTATTTTTATGATTGGTGTATATACATTCACATATTGAAATCACCTTAAAAATTCAATATCCATAGTGATTTTATTTAACATTATAAAATAAATATTAACTAACTAATTAAAAACTTTTTCAAAAACATCACCTTAGTTAATTGCACAATATTTCATTTAGTGCACTTTCCCTAATTTAAGCAGCAGTTACTCCAGTCTTCACGTATAGGTAATTTCTTATCAGAGTGGGAATGGCAAGATGTTTATCAGAGACTAATATTAGTAAAAAGAAGAAGGAAACAGGATTAGGCAGAGGGAGGTATTGAACTGTGATTTAGACCCAACAAATACTCATCCAACTTACAAGGAGCTCTGGGGAGAATTGTCCTCAAACTTGCTGGCTTCTGTTCTGCTGCCTCACTCAGTCACTGGATAAGTGCTTTCTTGGAAGAAATCAGACATTTGGCAAAACAATCCTCTGGAGCTGATGCCTACCCTGAAAAAACTCATATTTGGAGTCTGTCTTCTAATATCACTCCCCACTTCTAGGAATCAAGTTTTTTTTTTTTTTTCTTGGAAGGATACGTACATAGGGAGGGAAATTTCATGTCTAAAACAGATTGCTAGATTTCTTATTTATTTTTAAATTTTTTAATGTTTATTTATTTTTGAGATAGAGATAGAGATAGAGAGATTTTTGAGAGAGAGAGAGAGAGAGAGAGAGAGAGAGAGAGAGAGAGAATGAGTGGGGGAGGGGCAGAGAGAGAGGGAAACACAGAATCTAATGCAGGCTCCAGTCTCTGAGCTGTCAGCACAGAGCCCAACACGGGGCTTGAACTCATGAGCTATGAGATCATGACCTGAGCTGAAGTCAGTCGCTTAACCAACTGAACCACCAGTTGGTGGTTCTTATTTAAACAAAAAGTTTGAGAGCTTATCTTTTATGTAAGTGAACAACACTGATGAAACAACCTAATGAAGAATGGCCATAAATCTGCTGTTTATGTTAATTTTTTGCTTATTAGTCTGTCTTGATTTTTTGAAGAAAACTTGTTATCTTGAAATACAGATTCACAGGAAGGTACAAATAAATGTATAGAGATTTCCTGTGTAAACTTCACCCAGCCTCCTCCAGTGCTAACATTGTACATAACAATAGTAAAATATAAAATACAAAAAATTAACACACATGAGCACAACCCATGAAGATTTTTCTGATTTCACCAGTTTGTGTGTATGTCTGTGCAATTTTTATCATATGTAGCCTCGTGGAACCATAGCCACAATCAAGGTAATTAACTCGACCATTACCACAAATGCCCTTGCAGTACCAGAATCATACAGCATGTATCCTTTTGAGATTGGGTTATTTTACAAGGAATTCTTTCTTTGAGGTTTATCTGACTTGTTGTATTAATAGTTTGTTCCTTTTTTTATAAATATTTCATATGGATATACTGCTGTTTATTTAACCATTCATACTTTGAAGGATATTTAGATAGTTTTCTAGATTTTGGCTATGAAATCAAGATGCTTATGAACATTGATATACGGATTGCTAGGTGAAAGTAAGTTTTCATATCTCTGGTATATATGTCTAATAATGTAGTTGCTGGTATGTAATAAGGTATGAGGTTTAGCTTTATGTAGCACTTTGGCTAGTTGTAGTACCCAGTTGTTTAATCAAAGACTGATTTAGGTGTTATTGAAGGCATTTTATAAATATGGTTTAAGATCTACATTCAGTTAACTTTAAGAAATTGCTCTTCAAAATGTGAGTTGCCTCAACATGGAGAAACTCTGTTTCAAGACTATCATATGAACCATGCCAGTATATTCTGTTGGTTCTGCTTCTCTGCAAAACCCTAATTAACATGTATGGAAAGACTATTTGTAGTTTTAAAAGGAACATGCAGGGTAACTTTACCATTTTACTTTTTTACTAGCATTATATTAGTGACCCAGTGTCTTCACACGAATATAAAAAGATAACATCTTATTATCACCATTTAAAAGTTTTACTTTAGTCATTTTGATAGGTGTACAGTGATATCTCATTATAGTTTTCTTTTATTGAGATATATGTAATTGATATATACTAGTTTCAGATGTATAACATAATGATTTGATGTACACGTATTTTGTGAAATAATCACCATGATGAGTCTAGTTGACATTATATACCACACATAGTTACAAGTATTTTTTACTTGTGATGAGAACTTTAAAAAAAATATTTATTTTTGAGAGAGAGAGAGAGGAGGTACAGAGAGAGGAAGGGGACAGAGGGACAGAGAGGAGTGGGGCACTCTGGAGAACGGGCTGAGAGAGAGGGGGACAGAGGATCCGAAGCAGGCTCTATAGCATCAGCATGGAGCCTGATGGGGGGCTCAAACCCATGAACCATGAGATCATGACCTGAGCCAAGTCGGACGCTTAACTGACTGAGCCACCCAGGCGCCTCATGATAAGAACTTTTAAAATGTATTCTCTTAATGACATGAAAAGATGCTCAACGTCACTCCTCATCAGGAAAATACAAATCAAAACCACACTGAGATACTGCCTCACGCTGGTCAGAGTGGCTAAAATGAAAAAAATCAGGAGACTATAGATGCTGGCGAGGATGTGGACATACAGGAACCCTCTTGCACTATTTGTGGGAATGCAAACTGGTGCAGACACTCTGGAAAACAGTGTGGAGGTTTCTCAAAAAATTAAAAATAGATCTCCCCTATGACCCAGCAATAGCACTGCTAGGAATTTACCCAAGGGATACAGGAGTGCTGATGCTTAGGGGCACTTATACCCCAATGTTTATAGCAGCATTTTCAACAATAACCAAATTATGGAAAGAGCCTAAATGTCCATCAACTGACGAATGGATAAAGAAACTGTGGTTTATATATACAATGGAATACTACTTGGCAATGAGGAAGAATGAAATCTGGCCCTTTGTAGCAACGTGGATGGAACTGGAGAGTGTTATGCTAAGTGACATAAGTCAGGCAGAGAAACACAGATACCATATGTTTTCATTCATATGTGGATCCTGAGAAACTCAACAGAGAACTATGGGGGAGGGGAAGTGGGAAAAAAATTACAGGGAGGGAGGGAGGGAGGCAAACTATAAGAGGCTCTTAAATACTGAGAACAAACTGAGGGTTGATGGGGGGGGGAGGGAGGGGAAAGTGGGTGATGGGCATTGAGGAGGGCACCGGTTGGGATGAGCACTGGGTGTTGTATGGAAACCAATCTGACAATAAATTATATTTAATAAAAAACATCTATTCTCTTAACAACTTTCATATATACAATAAGAGTGTTTTTAACTGTAGTCATCATGCTATATATTACCTTCCCATAACTTACTTGTTTTATAATTAGAAGTGTGTAACTTTTGATTTCCTTCACACATTTTGCCAACCCCCACACCCCTTGCCTCTGGCAACCTCCAGTCTTTTCTCTGTATTTATGAGGTTTTTTTGTTATTGTTGTTGTTTTCTGTTTTCGTTTTATTTTTTTGTTTGTTTTTAGATTTCACATATAAGTGAGGTCTGGTATTTGTCTTTCTCTGGCTGACTTGTTTCCCTTAGAATGATGCCCTCAAGATCCATTTATGTTGTTGCAAATGGAAAAGATTTTCTGGGTTTTTTATGGTTAATAATATTCCATATGCATAATATTCCAATATACCTAAGAGATGATGAATTCTGTTTTTTTCAGATTCTTCATAAAAGTAATATCATACTGTATTTGGTTCTCTCTGACTTATTTCATTTAACATAATGCCCTCAGGCTCCATCCATATTGTCACAAATGGCAGGATTTCCTTTTTTCTTGGCTGAATACTATTCCATTAAATATTTTAGTGACAGCTACTTAAAATACCTGTCAGACAATCCCAACATCTCTTTTATCTTGGTGTTGACATCTGTTGATTGTCTTTTATCATTTAAATTATTCTGTGTCTGGTTCTTGGTATGAACAGGTGATATTTAATTATATCCCGAATATCTTGGTTATTATGACAGGAGACTGTCAATTCTGTTTTAATCTTAAACCTAACTGGATTGCTTTAGCAGGCAGTTACCCTTTTTGGATTTAGCTTTTGATTGTTGGTCTACTTTTGTGGATTTCAGTTTCAATGACAGTTTAGTTTTCAGAGCCCTTGCAGTAATTTTCTGGTCTGTTTTATTCTTGGAGCAGGTGGCACAGAAGTTACTGGGCCTAGGTCTCCTGAAGCCACTGGGTGGAAATTAGGGAGACGTGGAGCTTTGCTGCTCTTGTAGACATGAATATATAGGACACTACTCCCTACCCCTCTACTCCCAACTTTTATGGTTCCTTTCAGGTTATGTATCAGAGGCTGGAATAGCCAGATGCTTCACTGTTGTGCTGCTGCTTATGAGTCAGACCACATGTAAGTGCCCCAAATGTGGAGAAGCAGGTACTGAGACTTTGCTGCTGTCACTGTAAGCATATCAGACCACTTACTAGGATTAGTTATAAAGCAGGAGTCAAGAGGTTCAGGCCCTCTCTGTCACAACTGCTGGTGGTTTTTGCCACCATCTCCTGAAATAGGCATAAGGATTTGGGATTCCCCACTAGGTCTGTGTTGGGCTTCTTTTTCTCTATGCGTTTGTCTATAGAGGACAGATAAACTCCAAAGATAAGATATATCACCACCATTACTGTCTGTATTATTTTAAGGAGATGGTTGTTTCTCACGAAGCTTTAGCTTCAGCATCTACTAAATGGTGCAATAATATCCCCTTCTTTATAAGACCATTATTAGAATTTTATAAATGGTCACATATAAAATAACTGGCACTGTGTAGTTATTATTGCTATATTATATTATCATCATTTTGTGGCTGTAACTTTATTCCTTTAGATCTATCAGGATTAAACTTTTCCTAGAACTGAAAGAGTATAGATATAGATATAGATATAGATATAGATATAGATAGATATTTATACACACACACACACACACATATATATATATATAAAAAGAGAGAGATGGATACATGTATGTATATATGTATGTATACATGTATGTATATAGATACATACATATCCTGTTACATGAAATATACTGCAGGAAACACAGGGAATTTATAAAAGTAAATAAGATATCTCCTATCCTATATAGTTTAGGTGTATTCAAATTGAATTTATTTTTTTTTTCAATCCAGATACACAGTGAATTTGTTCTACAAAATAAGCAATGATGTTGGAAATGAGTTAAGAAATCAAGGTCAACAGACATTTTTTATGTTGTCTCACTGATAAGGTTTAAGAGATGAATCATGATACTAACCAAAGATGATTTATTGATTTGCTGATATAGTTAAGTCAGAATGCTTAAATTTCACCAAAATACTAAATTAAGGAATCATACTGAGAGGTTAAACATTTGATGTTCCTTTTGCTTACATATGCTATCTCTAACTGTACATTTCGCTATATTGGATTTTCATGATAGATTTATATGTACAGCCATGTATACATATTGTCCATATTTAAATATAAAATTGAGAAAGATTAATAACTATAGGTATGAAAAGAAAAATACAGCAGCCTTTGCCTCTGTAAGGAAATTAGGTTTTTTTAGATAGAAAAACTGCAGTCACTATTTTCAGAAACATGTTTTCTATTTTCTTAGATTTAGAGTTGTCCTAAAGCTTTTGCCCTTATAACTATTTGTCAGAATGGTCTATCTACTGCTGCTGTTTCCCATTTGTCTACAGCTATGCTTCAGTGCTTTCTTAAAACAGTTTCTCTCCTTTCCCTATTTTGATTGACCTACTTTGGTCTTTGATGGAGAAGGAATCTTATGTGGACCTTGTAGTTAGAGCATTTTTTACTTTCTATGAACTTTCATAACTTTGTTCCCAATAGGGTTACCGTTTTTCTTGCATATACCTCATGTCTTTAAGCTATTGAGCTTATTGATGATGGGAACTCACCTACATAGACATACATGTATGTATGTATGTATGTATGTATGTATCTATCTATCTATCTATCTATCTATCTATCTATCTATCAATCATCTACCCCTCTCCCCAATAGACTTACCTACAGAGAATATCTAACACAGTATTTTCCACACACATAAATAGAGCTTAACAAATGTTTGCCATTTAAGACACTATGTCTCCATTCTCATTTGACTTCAAATGAAAGTATATAAATAAAATGTAAAAAGGCAGTGTAGGGATATCCTGGATAGAACACAGGCACTAGAGTCTGGAAGATTTGGAGAGGTGCTCATATTTCAATGGTACAAGTGATTATGATCAATCACCTAGTCTGAAATCTATCCAGGTTCCCAAGCCACAAACTTGGAAACATATTTGATTTTTCTTTTTCACTCATTCCACTTATAATAACTGAACATATCCTTTTGACATAACAACCTAGAAGTCTCTTAAGTCTGGTCCCTCTTAAAATTATATCTTATATCAACAAAAAAGATACTATTAAATTTCTGTATGAACCTCCTGGATCTTCTCCCTGCTTCTGTTCTTTCCCTAACCCAATACATTTTAACTTTTCTAGCCGCTGTGATAATTTTAAATTGGAACATGTACTTCCATACCTGAAAAAAAAAAATCCCATGACTCAATCTTAGGATAAAATTTAAAATTTAACACAGTGATTACTTGACTTTTTTTCAACTTACTTCTCCAGCTTCATTTTTACCACTAGTCTTTTCACCATATCCTTGAGCCTTCTGAGTTATTCCTATATTTAATACTGTCCAGCCTGTTTTCTTTGTTTTTGCCTCTGGGATTTGCCCTTGTTCACCTAGGAACACCCTCCTACTCCTTTCTTTCCCCTTGCCAATTTGTACTTTGCCTTCAGATTTTATCCTTAGTCATGAAAGCAGGTGAGATCCCACAGCTAAGTGCTTCTGAAATATTTGATTCTTTGATACAATGAGTGCTTTATTCACAGTTAGAGGCTGAGTACCTGGCAGAGTATTTGTGAAATAGATAACAGCTAATACATGTTGAATGAAAGTCTTTAATGTTTATAGATGTTCTCTGCTTGTTATTCTGTTGATATTTTCAAATATACTGCAGAGAAGTGATTTGTAGACTAGGCTGTTGGAATCTATGGCAGGAGTTACATTTTCAGAACCCTGATTTTTTCCTCTGAGACTAACATCATGCTACTTAAATCGTCTTGAAAGAAAGTTGCAATGTTAATCAACACTAGCTTCAAATCTTTACACTTCTCATTTCCATTCTTCTCTAGTGGAACCAGAAAGTATTTGCTTTGAAATAAAAGGTGTAAAATCTACTAATCTAAAGGAGAACTGTGTTTTATTAATATTGAAAGTCAATTTGGATATTAAAAGCCCAAGTATGTTTTGCCTCTTGAAATTCTTCTGAATTATTATTATTATGTATATTTTACCTACGGACCCTTTGATCAATTAACAAAAAAATTATACATGCTCTTGAAATCGTAGTAACATAACATAATTTAGAAAGTGTTTAATAGTGATTAGTTTCGTTTCCTCTTTTATCAAATACAATGTACAATGATGTGACTATACAATGGAAGTTAAGAAAGTAAGATTAGGTCACAGGCATTTTTATCCTTTCAGTATTATATTATTTTATTGCTGCCAACTGAAAAGTTGTTAGGTATGTGTAATTCAATGATTACATAATTATTTTAATCAATAATTACAATTATTTACTATATGTATATGTATAATATCTTCACAAAATGGGTATATATGGCAGTGAAATTACATAACACTAAAAATGAATAAAATAGAAAAAAATATTCCATCATTTTAGAAAATTTGATAGACTAATTGTTTTTAAAATAAGTAAGAGTACACACTTTGCCCCTTAAAAGCCTATTTCTTTCAATAAGGTAACATTGTATTTATTAAATAAATCAAGATTTTGTTTGGAAACATAAATAAATGGCAACACAATTTAACTTTCAGCACAAGAACATAAAAAGAAAAATTCTCAACTACTTCTTTCATTTTGTCTAGAGAAGAGACACACATTTCCAAAGCCAATAAATCTGACAAAGTGACAAAATGACATCACTTACTGTTTAAGTAAAACAAGTGTTCATAGTGTTTCTTAAACATGGCGTTATAAGTGCTAACACATAACTAAGATAATTTTTACAAAGCACAAGGATAACACCAATAACTCTTTATCAGCAGTGCAAGTATTCATAATTGCTCTTTTTAGACAATTTCTTTTCTTAGTCTTCCTTGCATTACTATTATTTTGGTCCTGCCTTCTAACCGTACATCAGACTGTGTGATACCTTGCAGCATGGATCCTTATTGTCCCCTTAGTGCCTTCACATGATTGGTATTTGGGGAATGATTACTTGAATTAATGAGCACATTACTGTTCTTCTTCATGATGAGCAACATGCGTGTGAACATACAAACTTAAAATTCGGGAGACTTTCTATCCATAGTTGAGAAAGTAGCTTAATGAACTTTAATGAACTGCCTGATGACTAAGCCTGTGCTCTTGTTTTCAGAAGCCAATGATGTAATGAGTCCCCTGGCATGTGCACACTTAATGTGGACTTTGTGTGAGAGTGTGTGCGTGTATCTGTTTAATTTTATGAGTGTGCTTATAAGCAGTTGTTTCAAAACAATTTTGACTCTGTAGGGTATACTGAGTCTGTGCATTATAGAATAAATTCTCTCAGGGCTGTTCTTTGTAAAGGTATTATTTAGCTAGGACTTCCATTACATAATACCAGACTGGGTGGCTCAAACAACCGAAATTTAATTTTTCAGCTTTGGAGGCTAGAAGTTCAAGACCATGGTGTCAGTAACTTTAGTTTCTGTATGGGCTTATTGGCTTGCGGGTGGCTGACCTCTCCTTTTATATTCACGTGACTTCCGTTCTATGCACACATAGAAAGAATTGCATGACATTTGGCATGGTAGTTTGTGATTCCAAGGACGACCAACAGTGTTTCCCATACATCATGTTCTTTCCAATGTGACTTTCAATCCCACATCAAGAAATGAAATCAGTTGTTCATCTGTTTGATCAAATTCCTGTGTTGGCTTTTTATCCTCTTTTAAGTAGTAGAATACACTGGACCTGACATGAGGCTGTACACCTTCTAAAGTTAGGCATTAAGACATGTGCAGGTTTTTCCTTTACAGCTTGGGATGCTACCATAACAGAAGAAAGTATAAACAGCCACCTAAGGAGGCTTATGTGGAAGAGAAATGAGACCCCAACTGGCAGTCTCAGCTTAAGTCCTAGTTATTACAGACTCTGCCAAACTCTTGAATGAGAACTTTGGGCCTTCTAAACATCTTATCACCTTAGCTGATACCACATGAAGCAGAATTCCCTGGTTAACCTACAGAATGGGAAAAACACATTGCTGTTCTTTAAGCCTCTAAATTTTTGAGTGTTTTGTTACATATAGAAAATAATAAAAATATTTTCAACTAAAATTACATTCTCATCAATAAATTTATAGAAAATAACTGTCAGCATTTATAACATAAGAAAGAAAGAAAGGAAGAAAGAATGAAAGAGTGAGTTAAAGCTGAATCCGGAACCCTGTAAAACTGTATAGCTCATTAAGAGGTGTTTTCCAATAATATTACACTTTTATATTTTATAATTATTTAATGTATAATGTATTTATGTTTTAAAAATCATAGCACTGATACTTTTATATCAGTTCAAGAACAATTTCTAGTAACTATGTCTTTGAAAATTAAAACAAATTCATTTAATTCAGATAGTAGTTTCATTGAAAAAAGTAATGTGGTGTTTAATGAAAATTTGCACATATTACTATTATATAAACTGTGGAGAAAGCACATGATAAAAGTTAAGTTAAAAAAAAAAAGTTTAGGGGCACCTAGGTGGCTCAGTCAGTTAAGTGGCTGACTTTGGTTCAGGTCATGATCTCATGGTTCATGGGTTCAAGCCTTGAATTGGGGTCTGTGCTGACAGCTCAGAGCCTGGATCCTGCTTTGGATTCTGTGTTTCCCACCCCCCCGCCCCTTCCCACTCATGCTCTGTCTCTCAAAAATAAATAAACGTTGAAAAAAAATTAAAATAAAACATTTTTAAAAAAGAAGTTAAAAAAATCTTAATATATGGGGCACTTGGGTGGCTCAGTTGGTTAAGCGTCCGACTTCAGCTCAGGTCATGACTTCTCGGTTCGCGAGTTCGAGCCCTGCGTCAGTCTCTGTGCTGGAGCCTGCTTCGGATTCTGTGTCTCCCTCTGTCTCTGCCCCCTACCCCCCACTCACTCTGTCTCTCAAAAATAAACATTAAAAAAAATCTTAATATAAACAAACTTCTTTTTGTACTTTTAAAATGGATAATCAGGTTCTTTAACTGCTATTTATGGAAAGTATATATATATATATATATATATATATATATATATACTTTATATGTATTATATATATATAAAGGTTATAAAAGAATTTTGTATCATAATAAAATATTTACAATTCTCTAGAAAGTACATATTTAAAATAATTTTGCCCCCTCACATATTTTAATAATGAAACCTAACAAATTACAACTTGATTTTTTTCTTTAATGTGTATTTATTTTTGAGAGGAAGAGAAGAGAGACAGAGTGTTAGTGGGGGACGTTGAGAGAGAGGGAGACACAGAATCCAAAGCAGATCCAGGGTCTGAGCTGTCAGCACCGAGCCCGACATGGGACTCAAACTCACGAGCCATGAGATCATGACCTGAGCCAAAGTTGGACACTTAACCAATTGTGCCACTCAGGTGCCATGCACAAATTGCAACTTTAAAAAGAAAAGATTGAGTTAATGAGATATATATATGACTGAAGAAGACTTGCACTAAGATTATGCAAAGAACTCTTAAAACCTAAAAAAAAATACAGAAAAGCTAAAATGGTCATAAGATTTTTAAAAATATTGTCATATTGATGTAATTTCACATTTAGAGAAGAGTTACAAAGATAGCAGAGAGTTTCTGTTCTTTTCCTCAGTTTCCCTTAATATTAACATTTTATATGGTAATGAGATATTGAAAATCTAAGAAATTACTATTGGTACTAAATTATTACCTCAAGTACATATTCTATTTGGACTTCACCAGTTTTTTCTGCTAACGTCCTTATTTCTGTTCTATGATACAATCCAGGATACCATGTTGAATTTAGGTACCATGACTCTTTATCTTTTTAGTCTCCTTACTCTTCGCTTACTCTTAATCAGTTGCTTACTCTTTCCTTGATCTTCATGACTTTACCACTTTTATATAGAATGTATAGGGTATTGTGTAGAATGTCCCTCAAGTTAGAAAACTCATGTTTTCTCATGAGTAGACTCATGAGTAGACTGGGACTTTGGGTTTTGGGAAGAATACCACAAAGGGGAAGTGCTTTCTTTTTCTTTTTCTTTTTTTCTTTTATTTAAGTGTAGTTGTCACACAGTGTTACGTTAGTTCAGGTGTACTACATAGTGATGCAACAAGTTTGTACATAATGCTATGTTTTCCACAAGTGTAGGTATCATCTGTCACCATGTAATACTATTATGATATCATTGACTGTGTTCCTTATGCTGTGTATTTTATTCCTGTGACTTACTCATTCCATAACTGGAAACCTGAATTTCTCACTCCCCTTCACACATTTTTCCCATCCCCTCATTACCTCCTCTCTGTAAACTATCAGTTTCTCCTCTGTATTTATAGGTCTGATGCTGCTTTCCATTTGTTTATTTATTTTTTTAAGATTCCACATACGAGTGAAACCATATGATATATGTCTTTCTCAGTCTGACTTATTTTACTTAGCATAACACCCTGTAGGTCCATCCATGTTGTCTTAAATGGCAGTCTCATCCTTTTTCATTGCTGCATAATATTCGTGCGCGCGCGCGCGCGCGTGTGTGTGTGTGTGTGTTGTGTACTACAACTTCTATATCCATTTGTCTATGGATAGACACTTAGGTTGATTCTATATCTTGACTATTGTAAATAATGCTGCAAAAAACATAGGGATGCATATAAGTTTGAATTAGTGTTTTCATTAGTTTGGGTATATATCCAATAGTGGAGTTACTGGATCATAGTGTATTTCATTGCATCATATTATGGGATACTTCATATCAACACTATTTTTTTTAATGTTTTTTAATGTTTATTTTTGAGACAGAGAGAGACAGAGCATGAATGAGGGAGGGTCAGAGAGAGAGGGAGACACAGAATCGGAAGCAGGCTCCAGTCTCTGAGCTGTCAGCACAGAGCCCGACGTGGGGCTTGAACTCACGGACTGTGAGATCATGACCTGAGCCAAAGTCGGCTGCTTAACGACTGAGCCGCCCAGGCGGCCCATATCAACACTATTTATCACAAATGATGTTAACCTCAAACACTTGAGGTTAAGACAGCATTTTCCCAATTTTTACTGTGTAATAGTTACTGGGTGCTCCCCGCCTGTCTTTCTGCACGCTCTTTGTTTGAAGTGGGTTACTAAATCCAGCCAGTACTCAAAAGGAGGAGAAGTAGGCTCAGGCTCCTGGAGGGAAGGATATCTAAATTGATTTTTTGGAATGTTTTCTGTGAAAAAAACTTGACCCTTTCACTCCCCAGGAATAGGCATAAAATTTTAGTTACAATTTATGTTAATAAATGATACAGTTAACAAACATTAACAATAGTTAACAAAAGGGGATGTTAGATTGGGTAATAAACACATGAAAATGCTCACATTATTAGTTATAAAGGGAAAGCAAATTAAAACCATAAATTGATACAGCTAGATATCATAGAGAAAGTTTAAAATGAAAAGACTGTTAGTAGTACATTTTGAGAACATTTTTAGCAGGAACATAGAAAGTGTATAGCTACTTTGGAAAACAGTGTACCTCCTAGAGAGTGAAACATCCAGTTACCTAGAGATGGAGACTTCTCTCTCCTACATATCTTTTTCCCCAAAAAAGGAAAATAAAAGACATGTCTAGACAAAAAAAGTACCAAAGTGTTCACATCAGTTTTACTTTTAGTAACTAAAACTTGGGAACAATCTAAAAGTTTAATCAGCAGATGAATGAACCAACAAAATGTAATGCATCCATGCAATAGAACACTATTCTCAGCAAGAAAAAGGAGCAGACTGTTGATACATGCAACAGGTATAACTTTCAAAATCATCCTGACAGAGGAAGCTAAACATAAAACAGAGCATACCATATGATTATACACGTTTTTTGTAAATCTGAGAAGATAGTGACAAAAAGGCTGTCTGAAGCCAGTGATGGGTTTGACTATAAAGGAGCTTGAGAAAGCTATGGGGTGACAGAAATGTTCTGTTTTGTTTTGGTGGCTTCATAAGTGTTTACATCTGGCAAAACTCACCCAACTGTACATTTTAAAGTTTGTTGCATACAAATGATATGCCATTAAACAAAATATGACAAAGTGTGTATCTTTTTCAAAATTATTTTAGGATTTACATTAATGTAAACTTTGGCAATCCCTGTAATAGACCATTATGTCTTGAAAGAAGGAAGCATGTTGTTCTGAGAAACTTCATTCTTTTGATCCCACAGATAAATGTTAAGCCACATAATTTGTAGTCACCAAGTTAAAAGGATATTGCTTGACTGCTTAATTATTTCATTTCTTGAGTTGTAGTATATATATTTTTTATTTTTTTTATTCCCATGTCTTAATCTTACATTTATGATAGATTTATTACTATTATTATTAATTATTTTAGAGAGAGAGAGCATGAGTGGGAATAAAGAGTACAGGGATAGAGAAAGAAAATCTTAAGCAGGCTCAATGCTCAGTACAGAACCCAACATAGGGATCAATGCCACTATCATAAGAGTTGGCCACTCAACTGACTGATCCACCCAGGTTCAACATCTGTTATACTTTTTTTTTTTTTAATTTTTTTTAACGTTTATTTATTTTTGAGACAGAGAGAGACAGAGCATGAATGGGGGAGGGTCAGAGAGAGAGGGAGACACAGAATCTGAAACAGGCTCCAGGCTCTGAGCGGTCAGCACAAAGCCCGACGCGGGGCTTGACTCACGGACTGCCAGATCATGACCTGAGCCGAAGTCAGACGCTCAACCGACTGAGCCACCCAGGCGCCCCTGTTATACTTTTTTAATGATAGAACTGCTTAATCTTAATACCTTGGGAATTTGTCTGTGTGATTGTAATAACGAGTTTAAATTTCTTTTCAGAATTGTAATATTCACTGTCACTTTTATGAGTTTAATGACTCAAATACCATTAATGTTCTTGTTCACATTACTAGCAGTCAATTTACACAAATTTGTCTTGGTGTCTCTTTGTACTGAACATGATTTGAATGAAAATGAACATATAAACATAGATACATATACACAAAACAAGACATTCACACACGTGCACATACATACATATGTGTTTTTTAATCATTATCTTGGAGTCCTTTATTTTCCCTCCTCTTAGTCCATCAAAAATTACATCTATTCCTCAATAACAGGAATTGAAACTGTGACTCTGACTTGAAATGTATTAGTTTAGGTTCAAATAGTCAAATGATTTCTTGTGAATTATAGATTATAAAACTAGGAAAACAATATAGTATGAGATAGTTCATATGGAAATCTTATCTCAAGATCTGTGAATTTTGGAAATTCATAACAACATAAAGGAAATGGTATGTTTAAAACATTATTAATGTAATTATGACTGCTGATAAATTCTGAATGTCTTCCATGAGTTACATAACTATGAATGCTTTAGAAATATCTTTGCCTCCTGAAAAATACTCTTCAGTTATTTGACATGTTATTTTAGGGAGTGATTTAGCATATAGTTCCATGTAGTTGAGATAAATTTAAGAAATAGATTTTATAAATACTTATTGGAGCTAAAAAACATAAGTATAATGATAAGAGAATTTGTAGAAAGCCTTAGGAAGCTAGCTATTTGGTAACTGTAATTTTTTATAATGAGATTACTGACTTGAAGAACAAGAAGTAACTAGTTCATTCTGAAAGAATGTGACAATAATTCTTACAATCACTTGAAAGTGATCTATTGAGGACAAAGGGCAGAAGGCTACTGGGATTTAGGATTACAAATGGCACATTTTAGGTATACAAAAAAATACTAACGTCAAGGGATCAAAAAAATCTGAAACAGAATAAGAGAATCATAGGAGATAAAACGATGTCATAGATTCAGTTTAAACATTACAAAGATGGCAACATAATTTTATTTCTATATTGCAATCTACATGAGAAAACTAGGCATTCAAAAACATTTTTCAGAATTTACTCAATTGCATATGTAGTATATGAATAATACAAGAATTGAACATAAAGAAATATATAGAACACAGCGTGAAAGTTTTATTTCATCCATCCTAATATCTCTGAGTCAGAGAATGGAGCCACTGTCAGCAGTCTGGTCCTCAGATTAACTATATGTGTTGAGAAATTACATATCTCAACCTATGTCTATACATAGACATTCATATATTAATATACACAGATACATTATTTCTATAATAATAATAATAACAATAATAATATAAAGGTATATAAAAACCTGAAAAGGACATTAACGTATACAGAATATTGCTTATATCAAAGTAGTAGATGTATAGTACTTATTTACATAAAGGATAATTTCCAAAGTTAAATGCTGATTTAAGGATGGAAATCTGCATACTCTCTATAAAGTTAAAACAATTTTTTTTATTATTTAATAGAAGAAAATTTCATAATGTGATTACTTTGATTTATGCTTGCATATTAACAATCCTGAGTCTTGTGAAATATATATTAACAATTTGGATGTCACCATTTTGAATTCAAGAGTTTGCCTCAATAAAGACAAATGTGCATGCGTGTTATTAGATTCAATTCCCTGTGTTACATTTATGTTGTGCTTTTCACTATATCTTTTGGAATTCATCACCTCCGTGTAACTGAATTATGTCACTATTTCATGTGATCTGAGAGTCAATTCTTCAGTATTTTATTTTCTCTTATCTGAAAAACACTGGGCAAGAATTGATTGGTAGAAATTAACATAAAAGTTAACTTTCAAATTTAGGAACATTAACTTTTGGCAAATTCAAGGCATTGTAATTCGACATTAAATTATTCTTTGTATGAATATTTATGCTTGTTTTATTACATATAATACATGAATACTAAACAAACCCCACAGTTCTTTCAAAAATATTTTATATAATACACTGCTTTATCATATGTGTGAATAGAAAGGCAAATAATGCCACTTCTTTTAATATATTCCTTTCAAATTATATATAGTTAGATAGATGATAGATAAACAAACATATATAAATATGTACATTTTTTTAATTTTCTCAAATTTAGAGTTTGTCAGTTGGTGCAAGAGACAGAAACCCTTGATTTTGAGACATAGCACAATAACATAAAACCTTTTAATATAGGTTATTTATCTTTGAAGAAATTATTATTGAGGCATGAATATGTTCAGCATAAGAACTTACTGAAAATGAGGAAATCAATTTAAAGCATGTTAGCATGATTTAATTTTAAAATATATACTTAATTTCTACTCGTAACATTAAGCTTTACAGAGTCTGTTTCCTGGGCTTTTTCCTAACTGGTTTCAAAATGAAATTCCTTTTAACTGAGAACCCTTGATCTGTCCTATCCAGTTTTGTTTTTTTTTTCTTATTACAAAACTAGCGAAAATGGACCAATTTGTTTGTTCCAAGCATTGTGTGATTATCTTTCTCCAACATGTGCACGGACATCCAGGGTATACAAAGGCTGATAAATGAGCCATTTATTTGATACAGTAATAATCAGATTTATCAGAGGCCACCCATTGGCTGGCTGCTGTACAGATGTATTAATCAGTAAGCTTTTGCTGAACTTCCACAAGAAGACAAATAGCTAAGCCTTTTCTAAAAATTTCAATTTCCTGAATTATGTAAAATGAGAGACATATCGATGAAATTTTAATCTTAGGCACCAAATGTAAGCCTTCTTACAAATCATAGCAAATTCCTTTATGAGGATATATAGAGATGATGTTAATTTTAATTTAATGTTGCACATTATGGAATAAATTATTCCATTTTCACCACTTGCGTTCTCATCTGAAACTCTCATTTTTTAAAAAAGTCACAGCTTTATTAGATTTGATCTTTGCTTTTTTATAGATGACAATTGTCCTAAATAATTGCTCAACATATGTCATATTCATTGGCTAACAGCTTATATCTGATTTTATATCTGTTGTTTTACAAATCAGTTGCAAGAAGATATTAACTTTTAACAGGTGGGTAATAAGATTTAAGAAGATAATTCAAGAATGGTTAAATAGGTCTGCCTAAGATAAACACAGGAAGAATACAACTTGAATCACAAATTAATGCTTTGATAGTTCTGGTTCGCATGTCAATATATTATAGTATAATGCACTAGAGGTTTTAGGGAATTTAAGGGGTTATTTCAGGATAAGAATAAATAAAAATTTGGAATATTAGAGGTAATTTTATTAAAAGTCCCTAGGCATTTCATAGTTAAGATTCATTTCCCCTGATCCTACCATTCAGTTTCAGGGGCTACAACAAGTCATTCTTCCTTCCTAATTTCAATAATAACCAGTCTACTCTCTAAAGTGATTTAGCTCTCAACACCACTTCTTTGCTCCAGGCATATATTTGCTTGTGCACTGAGTCATTAAGGCAGTAGACTGGAAAATGGACCATATTCTCTAGACCCCACATATTTTAGGTGGTTTATAAAGAATAATAGATTTTAATATTATATTAATTATTTATCTCCTTCTTTCAGACTTTATAAAAAGAACTGAATATAGATTTAACTTCATAAAATCTAAATTGTGCCACCACTGCCATCATCCATAAACACACAACTCTGGTGAAATAGTTTATGAGTGTTTTATTCTCTGTGGTCCATAGAATAAATAAAAACAATCATACTAAATGATCAGAGATGCATGAGTCAAAGAAGAGTGATAGAAGTGACAAGTATTTTTCTAAATACAAAGTAAATATTTTGAGAAAACACTTGTTATGTTGAGCATTGGGTGGTATATGTAAGTGATGAATCACTAAATTCTCCTCAAACCAATATGTTAAGTAACTAAAATTTGACAACAAAATAAAAAATAAACAAAAAATATACATGACAATACTGTACCACATAATTAGAACAAATAAAAGAATGGAACTGACCAATCATCCATCAATCATTTTGGGGAAAAAAAGAGAAATAGGCCATATATAGAGTCCCTGAAACTATTTGGAAAGAGCAAAAGTGGTCTAGCTAAAGTCAAGTCTTATATCCACCTCTGCCCAGATGTCAGGTTATACATATGCCAAGATGCCAGGCATGCAAATGAAGCCACCATATATTTTCCAGAGCAGTCTAGCTGCCCTCCGAATAGCGGCAACCTGGTGACATGAGTTGACTCCAAATGGAACGGAAGAATCACTCAGCAGAGCCATGTCCCAATTTCCAACCAAGAAAAATCATGAGCTATATTAAAATGTTTGGTGGTTTCAAGGTACTAGATTTTGAGGTAGTTTGTTATTCAGTGAAATCTAACAGTGATAGAATATGGAATCAAAAGTTGTGTATTGTCGTTACGAAAAGCTAAAGGATGTGAGATTATCTTGGGACAGGATAGACATAAAAACTGGAAGATTCTCAAGGAGGCTGTTAGTAAATGTTCAAAAATTCTTGAGTAGAGTATTAGGGAAAAATGGAAGGGCCAAAGAGAGATTGTTGGTGAGGTTGTGAATAGCAGTGAGGGTGCTGTTATTGGGAAGGGTAACAAGGTTACATATGCTATAGTTCAAAGCATAGTTCAAAGTGTTTGTCAACACTGTTACTTGTAATGATGTGGAACAGAGAAATGGTACTTATTGGGCTCATGAGTCAGACTGGGGGGTGGTATTCTTAATTAAAATACATAATGTGCCAACTAACTTCTTCTAGTTGCTCATGATAAAATTTGAAAGGAAAAATTTGAATTAATAAAAGTAACTGTTTTCTTTAAAAGACTTTGGGGAAAAAAATGAGCCAAGGCTTAATAGGTTTAAAAATAAAACTCTTACAAATCCCCAGGCTTTCCCAGCAAAATAATCTCTGAGAATCATCTTTTTTAAGACATCAAAAAAATATAGAACCTGGTGGCTACACCAGGAATTGGCAAATTATGGCCCTTGGGCTAGCCATGTATTTTTGTAAGTAATAGAACTAGCTGAACCCATTTATTTATATACCATCTATGACTGTTGTGTTCCAACAGCAGTTGAATAATTGTGACAGGTTGTATGGCTTACAAGCTTAACATAGTCACTCCCTGGCCCTTTATGAAAAAGTTTGCCTACTTTTAAGCTAGAAAATAAACCTTTATGTGTTTCAAAAGTATGTCTCATAATATTTATCATGGGAGGAAAATGTGAAAGACTTGTGAAGAAATAAAATTTCTGATGGATTTTCGTGTTTGCAGATTTTTTGGCATTTCTCCCTTTACAATGTGAGGTTTATGTCTCTTCATCTTAAATTTGGGCTAGTGTATGAGTGTTTTGACTACTACAGTATGGTGAAAGTGAAAATATGCCTTTTATATTTTATTTATTTTATTTTATTCTTTTAAAAAATTTATTAATTTTTTATCTGAGTATAGTTGACACACAATGTTGCATTAGTTTTACATGTACAAAACAGTGATTTGACAAGTTTAAACGTTATGCTATGCTCACAAGTGTAGGTAGGTACCTTCTGACATCATACAACACTATTACAATATTATTGACTCTATTCTTTATGCTATGCCCTTTATTCCCACAACACTTTCATTCTATAACTGGAAGCCTGTATCTCCACTCGCCTTCAACTGTTATGTGTGTCCCCGACCTGCCCACCCCCATCCCTCTGGCAGCCGTCAGTTTGTTCTATGTGTTTACAGGCCCGATTCTGCTTTGTTTGCTTATTTGTTTCTTTTTAGATTCCACATATGAGTGAAATCATATGAGATTTTTATTTCTCAGTCTAACTTATTTCACTCCACATAGTATCTTCTAGGTCTGTCCATGTTTTCTCACATAGCATGACCTCATCCCTTTTTTTATGGCTGTAACATTCCATGGTATGATTGTCCTTAGGTTGCTTCCATATCTTGGCTGTTGTAAATAATGCTGCAACAAACATAGCGGTTGTATCCTCCTGAATTAATGTTTTTGTTCTCTTTGGGTAAATATCCCCTAGTGGAATTATTAGATCACATAGTATGTCTATTTTTAATTTTTTGATAGACTTCCAACTGTGGAAACAGTTTACATTCCCACCAAAAGTGTATAAGAGTTCCTTTAAAAGACTATCACCTTTCACATTCTGAGAGCCCTAAACCACCATGGAAGAAGTACAACTACCCTATTACAAAACCATGTTGAAATGCTCTGAGATAACATGGAGAGAGAGAGAAGATCCAATTACACCCAGGCTTCTGGCCATCTATGTCAATACACTAGACATATCAGTGAAAACAACTTGTATCCTTCAGACCTTGTCAGTTCCCAGCTTAGTGTCACCGAGTGACAATATACATCATTATTTGGAACTGCAAATTAATCTTCCAGCTGAGGCCAGGCCTAATTCCTGATTCACAAAATTGTTAGATATTATAAATGTTGTTTTAAGCCCTTAGGTTGTGAGAGGGTTTGTTGTATACCACTAGAACAAGGTATAACTAATTTCCATTGCAGTAATTCTAAAGGAAGAACATTGTTAATACTGGCAAAAATTAAGACTATGTAAAACTTGATGCCACCTTTTCATAAAAAGAATGAATCAAACAAAAGAGAAACAATAAATCAAACTAAACAAAATACAATTCTCACCCCCAAAATATCTGGAGAGAGTTCAGTAGGCTGTTACATTGTAAAACATATTGTAAAAGCTATTGCTTTGTGGTGCCTGGTTGGCTCAGTCGATTATTTGACTCTTGGTTTCAGTTCAGGTCAGGATTTCATGGTTCATTGGATTGAGCCCTGCATCAGGCCCTGTGCTGATGCTGCCGGGCCTGCTTGAGATTCTCTCTCTCCCTCTTTCTCTACTGCTCCCCTACTCATGCTGTCTCTCTCTCAAGATAAATAATAAACATTTAAAAAGTTACAGTTTTTCCAAACACATACACACATAACATCATGTAAGAAAAAGGCCCCATTCTTAATAATAAAATCAAATATGAGATACCAAAGAATAAGCTTTTCAGTAAACGTATATAATTATAAATTTCAGTGGAATGTAAAATAATAATTGACTAAATGGGTACAAATATTTATTCTTGAGGAACATGCTGTAATAAAGGGAACTTTTCACTAAAATATAGCATATATAAATAAAATTGAAGAAATTATAAAATTCTGAATGAATATTCTTATTTAATAATCAGTCATATGAAGCAAGATAACATTGACATTTCTCATGTAAGTTCTTCTGTCCCCTCTTGATCACTTCAACTTAAAGTGAACCAAGAACATCCTGACTTCAATTCCCAAGAAGTTTTGCCTCCTTTCTTGAGGTTTATGTGATTGGAATCATTCATATGGTACTCTTTTGTGTCTCACTTATTTCCCTAAATATTTTTTCACATTGTTGCACATAGAAGTTATGCATTATTTTTCATTGTTGTAGAACAGGAGTCAACAAACTGTGGCCTTAGAGCCAACGCTAAACCACTGACTATTTTTATAAATAAAGTTTTATTGAACACTTCCAGGCTCATCTGTTTACATGTTGTCTCTGACTGCATTCATGCTACAACAGTAGAGTTGTGTGACTTCAGTAGAGACAGTATTGTCCATAAAGTTAACAAATTTACTATCTAACCTCTTAAAGAAAAAGTTATCTCTGCTCTACAAGAATCCATTGTATAAATAAATCTTAATTATCACTCTTAAAATTTATGAACAACATTTGGATTATTTTCAGTATTTGGCCATTATTGGTTGTGCTTTTATTAATAATTTTAACTATGTCTTTTGGGGAACGTACTTACATTTCTGTTAGGTATGTACCAGAGAGAGGGATTGCAGCAAAGTAACTTTCCAAAATGGGAATGCCAATAGGTAGCACCAAATGTACCCACCACCAATTTATGAAAGTTATTCATAACTTTCTATATTCTAGCCAATAATAGGTATTTTTTAGTTTTCTTTTTGTTTAGTTTTAGCTATTTTATTAGAAGTGTATCTATTGTGTTTCTTTTCGTGGTAGATATAGTGTTATACATGAATAATACAAAAAATACACCCCTAAACTTAGAGATAAAATATTTTATGGAAACATCTGTATACCACATATAGTGACTATAAAATGAGGCTATCATGGCATATTTCAAAAAGCAAGTATAAAGATTTTTAAAACTGCCCAAAAGTATATTTTGTTCCAGTTGATTATAGTCATGGTGTAATGTTGCATACTCTCTCTAGGGAATATATAGAAAAGGACATAGATAAGTAATAGATAACATGTTTCTTTGTTACATATTTTGATTTCAAAAGTTATGCTGATAATTTTTTAACCAGTTTGCAGTATTTCAGCTGTTCTTTCTATTCCTCTTAATAACATTAGTTCTCCTCTTCATCATCATTTTCTATATACCTGTTTGCTTGTTTTTACCTAGTTCCCAAGACTGTGGGCACATGACCCTTGCACAGCCTTGCTGATGATAGCACCATTTTCACGTTAGCATCTCTCTCTATGTAACCCACTGTGTCTTTTTTAAGTGTCCCTCCAGGGTTGGTTTCCTATTTTTGTCGATTCCTGATGATCCTCTTTCTCAAGGCACATTCATAAGCAGCAGTTTACAAACTACTGCTCTACAGTTTGTTTGAAATGACACTGTAAAGGACTGGATTGAGGGGATTTTTTTGTGGTTATTTAAATGATGCTGTCCATGTAGATAGGGAATCAGTGATCTAACAATGTCAGAACCACCACTATAACGACACAAATGGTCTGCCAATGGCAATTATATCTCTGGAGACAGAAGAGCTTCACAGGAGCTCCAACTGCATATCAGCAACCAGCTAATAAACCCTTAGAGACCCAAGGCACAGGAGGGTCAGGAAAGTGTAAACATTTATGAGACTGGAAGCAAGACATGCGGCATCAACAGCTCACCTGGCTTGCCTGCATAGCAGTACTGAAGACCAGTGCAGCTTCTGAGGCATTGCTCTACCAATGCTTGGATCTCTTTGAATTTTTAAATGAAATTTTGAAATTTTATAATGAATAATAATTTTGAGGACATTTTAACACCCTTATTGTCTATTTGGAAATCTTTTTTTTTTAATTGCCCATTAAATCATGAGAACTTTATTGGGTCATCTTTTTTTATTTATTTGCAGGACTTTTCGTTATTGTTCTTATATTCTAGATGTCACTTTTTTTTCTGGTTATGTGCATTAAAATATCATCTTCAAGTCTGTGGCTTGCTTTTCAACTCTTTAAATGTTGTATTTTGATAAACTGAAGTTTTAACTTCTAATGAACCCCAAGTTGTTAATATTTTATCTTACAGCTATTTTTATGCCTTGTTTAAGAAAGCTGTATTAGTGATGGTAATCCATTGTTTTTAATTTTCCTTTTGAAGACCATTGTTTTATATTTCACATTTAATTCTGTCCTATTTGGAACAGAGTTTTGTGAGATGTAAGGTAAATCTCCAGACTAATTTTTTTTTTCCCATGTGAATATCCAATTGATCCAGCCATAGTAACTGAAAAATTATTCCTTTCCAACAATGTTAGAGTTACCTTTAATAAGACATGGAGCCATACACATACAGTGTTTTAGCCAAAGAAACATAAAACCATCAGGTATAAATCTGTAGCCTGACAAATCGGGTTTATTGACCCATGGCATAAAAGCTGAGTGCACAGCAGAGGAGTGGTGGAACATCCCATCAAACAAAGGAAAAGACAGAGTCATAAGACCTAGAGAAATGATAAAATTTAGGGGATTTTAAATAAAGTAGGGTATGAAGCCTAAAAAAAAAAAAAAACAAAAAAAACAAAAAAAACAGTGGTCTGGGTAAAGAAGTTAATATTGATTATGAAATACATAATAGACCCAGGAATCTGTTTCATCATAATCTACAACATTAATACAGATGTAAATGTACCCAGAGACTTTTTATCTGAAACTCTGAATTGAGTTTTTAAGTTATGGATGCTTCTCTGTGCCAGAATGACTTAGATCCTTAAAGCAAAAGTGGGATGTTTTATTTTTATGAATATAACATTGAATATAACATTGAGTTTTCTGATACTCAATGATTTTAGAGAACATACTCCCACTGTGACTAAGAATGTATTTATCATTCAAAAAAGGAGACTGTAATAATAGCTTACAATTGCAGCATGTCCTTGGGAAAAATATTATTCCCTGTAAACTTGCATCTTGATTTATCTGTGTCTGTTATTCCTACTTAGTGACTGCCTTTTCAATCCAATCTAACCTTCATTTTCTCTGTTGTCCTGATAATGGTCTCTACTATTTTCCATTGGTTTACTTTTCTATCCTTGTACCATTAACACAGAATCTTAATATAGATTTTCATTTTTTTCATCCTTTTTACAAATCCTACAATAAATGTTAACATTTTCACTATTAAAATTCAATAATATTTCTGTTTCCTGCCCCTTTACCTTCTTTCATTTCTCTTTCCTCCTTACTCACAGCATAATAATAAAATAAATGTACAACTATAGCAGATTATAGTCAATGTATTCAGGCATGTAGGGAAATAAATAATTTTACACCCTTTGGTGAAGATTATAATTTATATTATCATCATAAATAATAATTTGCTAACAAAATGTGTATGATTCAGATATACTTGAAAGGCATATATTAACAGTATGTAAGAGCATCTTTATCTGATGCAGAAGGTAATACATAACAAATATTTTAGTTTATGTATTTATAACATTTAAAGTAAATAAAATATTTATCTTAATATATTATAATTATGTGAGAATAGAGTGAAAAATGAATACATTATTTTGCTTATGGTTTTTAACAAATGCAATAATATATGTTACATATATGTATATATATACATACATTTTTATATAGAAGTTTATATATAGTGTACATTATATATTAAAATATTTACATGCCATATACCATAAGTTTTTCATATTTATACTGGTCAATGGAAGAAGAAATTTTAATGATTTTGATCAGAAACAAGTGATACTTTATTTTATTCTTCATTTTTATTTTTTTAATGATTTCAGGAATAGCTTTTAATGATTCATCATTGATATATAACACCCAGTGCTCATCCCAAGTGTATCCTTAATGTTCATTGTCCATTTAGCCCATCCACCCACCCAACATCCCACCAGCAACCCTCAGTTTGTTCTCAGTACTTTAGTCTCTTGGGTTTGTCTTTCTTTTTATCTTATATTTGCCTCCCTTCCCCTATATTCATCTGTTTTGTTTCTTAAATTCCACATATGAGTGAAATCATATTTGTCTTTCTCTAACTTATTTTGCTTAGCATACTACACTATAGTGCCATCCACATTGTTACAAATGACAAGATTTCATTCTTTTTCCTGAGTAATATTCAATTATTCCATTATATATATGTATGTGTGTGTGTGTGTGTGTGTGTGTGTGTGTGTGTATCCCCATCTTTTTATCCGTTCATCAGTTGATGGACATTTGGGCTTTTTCCATACTTTGGCTGTTGTCAATAGTGCTGCCATAAACATTGAGATAACGTGTCCCTTTGAATTAGCATTTCTGTACCCTTTGGATAAATGCCTAGTAGTGAAATTTTTGAGTCTTAGGGTAGTTTTATTTTTAGTTTTTTTGAGGAACCTTGATACAGTTTTCCTAGAATAGCTGCACCAGTTTGCATTCCCACCAGCAGTGCAGAAGGGTTCCTCTTTCTCTGCATCTTTGCCAATATCTGTTGCTGCCTGAGTTGTTTGTTTTAGCCATTCTGACAGGTGTGAGCTGGTCTCTCATTTTGGTTTTGATTTGTGTTTCCCTGATGAAATGTTGAGCATCTTTTCATGTGTCTGTTAGCCATCTGGATGTTCTCCTTGGAAGAGTGTCTATTCATGTCTTTTGCCCATTTCTTCAGTGGATTATTTGTTTTTTGGGTGTTGAGTTTGATAAGTTCTTTATAGATTTTAGACACTCACCCTTTATCTGATATGTCATTTGCAAATGTCTTTTCCCAATCTGTCAGTTGCCTTTTAGTTTTGCTGATTGTTTCCTTTGCTGTAAAGAAGGTTTTTATCTTGATGAGGTCCCAATAGTTCATTTTTGCTTTTATTTCCCTTGCCTCCAGGGACATGTCAAGTAAGAAGTTGCTGTGGCTGAGGTCAAAGAGCTTGTTATTGTTACCTGTTTTATACTGCAAGATTTTGATGGTTTCCTGTCTTACATTTAAATCTTTCATCAATTTTAAGTTTATTTTTGTGTATGTTAAAGAAAGTGGTCCAGTTTCATTCTTCTGCGTGTTGCTGTCCAATTTTCCCAACATCATTTGCTGAAGATACTGTTTTGTTTTGTTTTGTTTATTGGATAGTCTTTCCTGCTTTGTCAAAAATTAGTTAGCCATGTCTTTGTGGGTCTTTTTCTGGGTTCTCTATTCTGTTCCATTGATCTAGGTATCTTTTTTTGGTACCACTACCATACTCTCTTGATAATTACAGATAATATAGTCTGTAATATAGCTTGAAGTCCCGAATTGTGATGCCTCTAGCTTTGGTTTTCTTTTTCAACATTACTTTGACTATTCGGGGTTTTTTCTATTTCCATACAAATTTTAGTATTGTTTGTTCTAGCTCTTGAAGAATGCTGGTGTTATTTTGATGAGAATTGCATTGAATATGTAGATTGCTTTGGGTAGTATCAATATTTTAACAATATTTGTTCTTCCAATCCATGAGCATGTAATGTTTTTCCATTTTTTCTTTTTTTTGGTGCCTTCTTCAATTTCTTTCATAAATTTTCTATAGTTTTCAGTGTATAGATTTTCACCTTTTTGGTTTGGTTTGTTCCTAGGTAATTTATGTTTTCTGGTGTAATTGTAAATGAAATTGATCCCTTGATTTCTCTTTCTGCTGCTTTGTTATTGGTGTATAGAAATACAACTGATTTCTGTACACTGACAAAACATGTGATGCTTTAAATCTGTCCTGGATTTGTTTTTATCATTAGCATGCAGCTATTGTATTGTAACATATGATGAATTAGAGGGAAGACACAGCATCTTAAAAGCCTATATGACCTGGCATTTCTGCTCACCATGTAGGATGCTATCTTGCTCAAGCTATGGGTCTTGAGAGTCACACCAGAATTATGCAAAAACTAAAGAAATAAATAAAAACTCCCTTAGAAAAGAAAATTTCTAATGTTAATTCCTATTGTGATGATGTGTGATATCTGGAGATACCAGAGTTAGAAGGTTATTTTGTATTGTGATAAATTTAGTTACCCCTGTGGAGATAAGTTTCATTCTGCTGCACATATAAAGTTGATGAATAATGGCATTCATCTGGCAGATAATATTTTGATTAATTGTGTGACTTCAATAAAATGGGGTAATGCTTAAAATAAACTACTATAGATTCTTATAAGTTTTCAAGTAATCCTTGAGTTACACACACAGACACACACACACACACACACACACAAATTCATGTTCTCATTTTTGGTGCAGAGAATAGATTGCTTTTTAATAGTTCACTACTATAACAAAGAAATCTATAGAAATGACAAAAAATAAATGGTGCTTAGATTGAACAAAATTATCACCATATTGTGACTGGTGATTGGACAGAAGAGATGATAGAATAACAGAAGATATGAGGCTTAATCTCTGCTTTTATGGAGAAAGAAATGTGATTCCTAGTCCCAAGAACAGGAAGTTTGGATAATTATGTTTTCTACACTAATTTATCTTATAATAGGAACTGATAGTTGGTATTCTAATAGGATGTTTAAACATTCCAGTGATTCATATAGTAGAAGCATTGATAAGAACTTATTTGATATCATTTTATTCTGTATTTCATCTCCAAGTCTGACAAAAACTTGGACTGAGGTCTTGGATATTTTTTCAGTAAAGTCCTGATCTACCGCCGAAGACTCAAAGGTAGAACAAGTATTTTTTGATCCTTTAGGATTTTCCACCAATTCCCTTTGACCATTCTTTGGGAATATTGCTTTAAGAGGAACAGTGGCTCAGGTTTGCTGATAGTAAATCTGCGAATCATCCTTTTATAAAGAAAACTAAAATCCCAAATATTATTTTCAAAATCTTTTATTGAAATATATTTTAGTAACTTCCTGCCTTTCTGCTGTTTCTCCATGCTATGTGATTCTTTCTAACACGTATAAAATATTTCATATAATAAATATGTTTGTAAAAATTTATGTGTAATTTATATTTGGATGACTTTGATAACGTTAAGAATGAATCACGTGGTCTAAACATTTATAGGAACATTATTAATCCATATTAAATGTTATATGTAATGTATCAGATAGCATACAATCCTGTATTTTATTTGTCTTGTATTATAAAGCTATTGCTTTGTAAATGAAAAAGCAAATGCCAAGAAAGATCAATATAATTTTGATGAAGAATAAGAAGTTGGTGGATTTCTAATATTAAGATATTTATGAAACCAGAGTAACTAATGTAATTATGTTATTGGTGCAAGGATAAACAAAGAGACTGAAAGTAACCATGGAAACCATCAATCTTGGTAGAGTGTTGAAGTCGTGTGCCTATTTATATAAATTGACCTCAGTTCCTGACCATGCCCAAAGACCGACTGTTGGTACCTAAACTATGATTTTTAGTCATGTCAGACATCTGCAATGTAGATTGTACATGTCAGGCTTGTCATGTCAGACATCTGCAATGTAGATTGTACACCAACCCTCAAATTGTACCAAGGTATGGATTGGTTGTATATGCTTAGCTGAAAGAATACTGCTGGATCCAAGTTTTTGTCATTATAGTTCAGTTTCTGATATTTCCAGGTGAGGAGATTGTACTTCCTTAATAATTCTGCCTAAATACTCCAGCTTGGCTGAATGTTTGGGCTCTGCTCCAGAATAGGATGGGTGATAAGAGAAAATCTATACCTGCTTCTGCTCCTCTCTCCATGCTTCAGCAGGTCTGGTGTGTAGTTTGGCCATTTGTCTTTAGTTGACAGATATATATGACCCTAGTAAAATATATTATTTTTGGGGTACCTGAGAGGCTCAGTCACTTAAGCATGACTTTAGCTTGGGTTACAGTCTCACGGTTCATGAGTTCAAGTCCCGCATTGGGCTCTGTGCTGACAGTTCAGAGCCTGGAGCCTGCTTCAGATTCTGTCGCTCTGTCTCTCTCTCCCTCCTCCCTTCCCACTCTGTCTCTCTTTCTCAAAAAGAAACATCGTGTGTGTGTGTGTGTGTGTGTGTGTGTGTGTGTGTGTATATATATATATATATATATATATATATATATATGCCCCTGGGTGGCTCAGTTAGTTAAGCGTGTGACACTGGATTTCAGCTCAGGTCATGATCTCACAGTTCTGTGAGTTTGAGCTCCTCATTGGTCTCCATGCCAACAGCAAGGAGTCTGCTTGGGATTCTCTCTTTCCCTTTCTCTGCCCCTCTCTGCTCATGTTCTCTCTTTCTCTCAAAATAAATAAATAAAGCTTAAAAAATTTAATATATTATTTATAAACTTTGAGGTACACAATTCATAAGACTATGTAAAGAACTTGTACCCCCCCAAAAAAAACAACCCATAGAAAAAAGTCAAATATATGAACACACATTTAACAGAAGAGGAACCACATATGACCAACAAAGATAAAAAGTTATGTTCAACAGTATTGGTGATAAGTTAAAGATAAATCAAGACCACAACACTAAGCCATCATCACACTTTCTGTGGCAATAAATACATAAATATCTCAAGTATCAAGACTTAAGAGGATTTGAATTCACAGGTCTCTTATGTATTGACAATGGGAATATAAATTGTTACCATTACCTTGGAAAAAAGTTCAGAATTATATCTCTGAACATTTGTGTATTCTACAAGTTCAGTCTTTCATATATATATCAACAAACGTCTCACACATTATGTTATTTTCATTTTCCCCAGATATAGACATCAAAACAAGGATTCAAGTGCATTTGCTTTATGTGAGATGCAATCCTTAGAAACCCCAGTAGTGAAGTGAATAATTAAGACAGGGAAGGGAAGGACACAAATAAATGATACATTATCAAGGAAGTTACCACTGTAATTAAATGCGAATATATTCCTGTAGGGAAGTCTAGGGCAGTATAAAACTCTTGAGCACAAATCCCAGAAATATCTCAACTGAGAAACAAAGAAAATGAATATCTATACAATTTTCATCAGTTGTCATGTGAGCACTACCCTCTGTCTTGCTGTGTAATGGGACAGAACAGGCACCTGCTTCCAGAGAAAGCCTTTACCAAACAAAAAAATAAGTAAAATATAATCCCTCCTGATAGTGATGTGGGAAAAATAAACCAAGGAAAAGGAACTAGGAATGCTGAGATTTTCAATTTTTAAAAAAGTGGTTAGTGAAGGATTCCTTTCAGTAGTGACATGTGAGCAGATACCTGAAGAAGGAGAAGGAATGAGCTCTGGAAATATATGAGAGAAAATGGCCCTAGGCAGAACTCTAATCTGTGGTTTCAGAGTTCTAAGAATGATATACAGATAAGTATGACTGGAATAAAGAGAGGAAGGTGGATGCAGAAAAAAGAAAGAAGGAAAGAAAGAACAAAAGAGAAAGAAAGAAAGAAAGAAAGAAAGAAAGAAAGAAAGAAAGAAAGAAAGAAAAGAATGATATACAGATAAGTATGACTGGAATAAAGAGAGGAAGGTGGATGCAGAAAAAAGAAAGAAGGAAAGAAAGAACAAAAGAAAGAAAGAAAGAAAAGAAAGAAAGAGAAAGAAAGAAAGAAAGAAAAAGAAAGAAAGAAAGAAAGAAAGAAAGAAAGAAAGAAAGAAAGAAAGAGAGAAAGAAAAAAAGAAAGAAAGAAATCAAGGAGCTTTTGAAGGCTTCAGCACAGCACTGACAGAGGCAGGCTTACCTTTTAAAAGGGACACTCTGGTTGTTCTGTAGTGGGGTCGAAAGAACATTCAAGAGGATTTTGCAATAGATTAGGGAGAAATTATATTGATTTGTACCAAAGTGGCAGCAATAAAACTGGTGGAAGTCATTTAATTATAGACAAGGAGGATAATGAAGGGGTTGTCTTTAGATGCATAGACAATTTATCTGTCATAATGAAAGGTAAAGGAGAGTGGAGGTACACAGATACTAGAAGTGAGTGGAGGAGGTCTGTGTGGGAGGAGAGGGAGAGGTGGGTTAGAAGCTATGTGGATTTCCCCTTGTATTTTGCCAACAAAATATGAAACAAAGTTTTTAGCTGATGGTAAGAAATATGGAAGATGTTCTAAAGTATGGAGGAGAGAAGGGCAGGTATGAAATGGTCTCTAACAAAGTAGAAAATGGAATGGATTAGAGCAGTGCTTCTTACAGTACCTTTGGTGAAATGTAATATTTTGCTTGTTCATTTTGCTCTAAATTTCTAATTTCTCACTAGTATCTAAAACACCATAAAAATTATTTGGAGAATGAAATAAAAGGCATACAACATACAAATCCATTTTTATTATTATCTTTCATGACATTATTTTGTCAAATTGGCACATTTTATAAAAGATAACTATTGATTTCTGTACTGACCTTTACATAGCACTTGATTAGGGAAGTGTGGAAGGACTAGTAGCTAGACTAAGGTCCCACTTGATGTTATGAATTTTAAACATAAGTGTGATTTGATATGTTTCAGATGTTTAATACTATTCACCACCATAATCTTTGGTGAGCAGTATGATAATGTATACTTTGAAATTTTTCCCAATATTTGATATTGCAGTTCTGTTTCTAGGACTTCTGTGACTGAAATGAAGATAAATATATGCAGATATGTGTATATTACAATGTGGATTTTAAATGTGTGATATTTTATATTAAGATTTTGGATAAATAAATCATACAATAGTCTCATTGTGAATTATACAACTACTTCACAAAGAAAAAAAATGCAACAACTTTACAAACCTTATGTTAACTTTGTTAACGAGTTTGAAGAAACTATATTTAAGATAACCTTCTTGGGGCACCTGTGTGGCTCCATGGGTTAAGCCTCTGACTTCGGCTCAGGTCATGATCTCACAGTCTGTGAGTTTGAGCCCCGTGTGGGGCTCTGTGCTGACAGCTCAGAGCCTGGAGCTTGCTTCGGATTCTGTGTCTACTTCTCTCTCTGCCCCTCCCCAACTTGTGCTCTGTCTCTCTATATTTCTCAAAAAATAAATAAATGTAAAAAAAATTTTTTTAAGATACCTCCTTTTCCATAAATCATATATGTATTCAGAAATTTTGAAAATACACATTATAAACAAAAGTATTATCAGTGATTTGGAATTTGAGGTCAAGTAATTTTCTTATTTCCTGAATATTACATAGTATTCCAATATTCACATTTTCACATAATTCACATAAGGGGTGCCTGGGTGACTCACTCGCTGAAGCATCCAACTTTTAATTTTGGTTCAGGTCATGATCTCAAACTTCATGAAATGGAGCCCCGAGTCAGGCTCTGTGTTGACTTCATGGTGCCTGCTTGGGATTCTCTCTCTTCCTCTCTCTCTGCCCCTCTTTTGCTCTCTCTCTCTCTTCCTCTCTCTCTCAAAGTAAATAAATAAACATTAAAAAAAGAAAGAGAACAGTTACCCCATAGAATGGACTAATTATTTGCAAATCACATATCTGAAAAGGACTTGTATCTGGAATATAAAAAGAACACTTAAAACGCAATAATAAAAGGACAATCAAATTATTAAGTGGGCAAAGAATTTGAATAGACATTTCCCCAGAATATTTGGCAAATGACCAGTAAGAACATAAAAAGGGCACTATGCTCAGTGAAATAACTCAGAGAATGGCAAATCTGCAGACACAAAAAGTAGATTCTGTTTTACTAGGACGGGAAGTGTTGCAAGGTTTTGCTAAGGACACAGCATTTCTTTGGAGAAGGATGAAATATAGAAATTGATGTGATGGTTGTACAGCTCTATAAAATACTAAAAATCATTAGATTATACATATTATAGGGGTGAACTGAATGGTATATGAATTATGCATCAATAAAGCTATTCCAAACTATGTTTACGAATATGTATTAAACATGATATGCACTGTGCAAGTTACTGGGATTCAAAAATAAGAAAAAAACATAGTTCTATAGTCTTAGAGGTGTCATATGATAGGAAGAAACTTTCTTAAACAGAAATAACACATGCATTTTTAATTGTTTAAAGTTAGGTTTACAAGCTTTTAGTGTTGTGTACTTCATATGCATTTAGTTTTCAGCTGTGTGGGTGTTTTTAAAAATAATCTATTATAAGGTCATACTTCTTTCTGTGTGTACTCAGGACTACTTCCTCCAGTCTAAGTGGCTTTATTTGAAGTACATAAATCTAAGACAGGTGAAATTCTAATCTGGTTTCTTTTCTCCTGTGTTTTGTGAACTCTTTCTCTGCCCGGTCCCTCTGCCTGTCACATTTCAGAACAAGCCAAACTTGTTCTATTAAAATGTAATTCTATGTATGGGTTACCTTTCTCTCAAGCTAGAATTGCTAAAATTTCATTATAACATTGCTCTAACAAGGATTCTCATGGCTTCTTATTAAATCGCTGGCTGGAAAGTTCCAAATTAAATTTTTGTTGTTTATATTGTTAAACCTCATACTTCTTAGTTAATTCCTTCCATACTTTACTGTGATCTTCTCTGACATTTTCTTACTGTGTTAGGATCTGAAAACAGTTTACCTTCTGAACAATTTACAGCCATGTGGTTAAGAGTTTCCTGATCTGACAGCCTTGTTGTATATTACACCTGTTTATTTGCAAAGAGGCATGAGTGGTTCATTATCCATGAAATCATAAATGAAATATATTTATAGGCTGTCACTCTGTGCCTCATACTGAAGTATTCACTACTTTTAAATCACTATATTCTATGTTTCTTCCCATTAAAAGCTTATGATCTAAAACAATTCCTTAAGCCACAAGGGAGAATTTAGTTCAATACTTTATATAAAGGATGTGCACTACATAAAATATAGTGACGGAAAAAATGCCAAACTGTCAACATTCTCTCAGTGTATAAGAAGCTCAGGCTCATGTGTAGCTAGCAAATGATTGGGAGATCCAAAGTCACCATTTTATGGATTATGAATTAGTGTTGTGTTTAATGAAAATAAACTGTGATTTCAATGAAAGTAAATGGATGCTGAAATACTGAAAATACTTTCTTCCCAAGTCTCTATCCCTAGAATCTGTGAATGCTACTTAATATGGAAAAAAAAAAAAAAAGATTCTGCAGATGTGATTATGTTAAGGCTGAGGAGATTATCCTGGATTATCCAGACGGGCCCTAAATGAAATCACAAGTATCTTTCCAAGAGGTAGCCAGAGAGAGATTTGAAATAGAAAAGTCAGCAAAGTGACCATGGAGACAGAGGTTGGACTTAATAAGCATGCCTGCATTCACCAGAAACTCAGTGAGTGAATTATCTTCTAGAGACTCTGGAGTGAGAACAGCCCTCCTAACACCTTGATTTTAGTCCCCTAAGATTCAGTTTTGACTCTGACCTCCAAAATCATATAAATGTTTTAAATTAAGAGTAAGGGTTAGTTATCTCATTGACTTTTTTTCCCCTTTGGATTAAGGCTTCAGGTCACAAATAATTTCATAAGCTACATTTTTATGTTTATCTATTGCTAGGGTATTTTGTAAGTAAAAACAACCTACTTTGGCACTCTGCCTTAAGTGATGCATGTGTATTAATAATGTTATAAAATATTAATTTTTAATTCATCACTTTTTTTTCCTAATGAGACCCATGAGAAGATTCTAATTTATGCAGAGATCTCTTTTTAAGTTATTATTAAATTTTAAAACATGCTTTCAATGTGTTTGAATTAACATAAAAATGCAAATTTATTATTCATTAGTAAAAATATATATGTTTTAATGTTTTTAAAGAATGGATCAGATTTTTGTTTCTTTTTTAAGATCATGTATGGTGAAAACACTTTTTCATAATTAACATCACACTATTTTAGACCTGGAAATGTCTCTAGAGGGCATTTTTAAGTCATTCATGGTACAGATGAAGAAACTGCAACCTAGAGAAAATGTGTAGTTTATTTTATTGATGTGCTATAGAAAAAAGTGATGCAAAAATTATAACATCATATTGTACCTTGAGAAACATTGTAGTCTTTTTTGTTTTTTGTTTGTTTGTTTGTTTGTTTGTTTTGTTTTGTTTTGTTTTTTTAAAGGGAGGGACGGGCAGAGAGAGGGAGAGAGAGAATCTTAAGCTGGCTCAATGCCCCGGGCAGAGCCTGACTTGGGATTTGATCTCACAACTGGGAGATCATGACCTGAGCTAAACTCAAGAGTCAGACACTGAACTGACTGAGCCACCCAAGAACCTGAGAGACATTATAATTTTTTTAATTTTTTTTAACTTTTATTTATTATTGAGAGAAAGAGAGACACAGAGCATGAACAGGGGATGGGTAGAGAGAGGGGGAGACACAGAATCTGAAGTAGACTCCAGGCTCTGAGCTGTCAGCACAGAGCCGGACTCGGGGCTCTAACTCACAAACTGCGAAATCATGACCTGAGCCGAAGTCGGTCGCCTAACCAACTGAGCCACCCAGGCACCCCAAGAGAGACATTATAATTTTAAAGCAAATAAAAATAAAGTCAGAATGAACACAGCAGTTCCCTAAATTAGGCAGAGCTTGGTTTTTGTATACGTGGTAGGATTTCATAGTTTCATCAGAAATCTTTCTAATACTGGGACACCTGGCTAGCTCAGTTAGTAGATCTCAGGGTCGTGAGTTTGAGCCCCACATTTGGGCATAAAACTCACTACAAAAATCCTTCTAATACTAATTATTTCACAAGCAGGATCTATTTATTTGAAGATAGTACCTGAATGATTTCTAAAAGTAAGTGAGTCCTGTGAAAGGAGGCTTATCAGTATATTAGATGACAATAGAGTAACATGAAGTAAAAATTAACCCGAGCTTCACTCTATGAATGCCTCAACTTTTCAGGAAGAGATAAACATTAATTGAAAAGGTATATATGCTTCTCTGTTCTACTAACTACTACTAGTGTCTGAATTATAGTATTTAGGCCAATACGAACAAGAAAAAGGAGTAACTGTCATTTTCCTTTAGGAGCTGCACTGTGACAGGAGCAGAGTATGCTTTCTCACATCTTTTCTTCACTTCTATCTTTCTGCAACCAGGCTGAGACTTCAAATCACAATAACCACTAAGAAGAAAGTAAGACTAGGGTGGGGAGTGGCTGAGGGGAGGGAGGAGAGAGACTGTGCAGAAGTATCATAATAATATTGGTAGAGGTTTATGCCACAAGCTAAGACACTCCTGTGAGGACAGGAAGGAAGAACTCGGAGAACATTTCATAGGGTTACTTTTTTTTTTTTTTTTGTATCAGTTCAGAGTTGCAGAATTCCAGGAGTGGGGGCAGAGGAGATATCTTTACTTATTACAGGGGAAAAAATTAGGAGTTGTGTACATTAACTTGAACTTAAAATTTTAATATAAGACTAATCCATGAAAAATAGAAATAATTTCCATCTAATTATATGGTCTCTGGACTAATAGCAAATCTGAGTATATTTAGATTTGTGTTTGATCACTAAAGAGAAAATAACACATAAAACAAAAACAAAAACAAAAAACAAAAAACAACAACAGAAAAAGAAAAGCCACTGAAAGCCTCAAGTAGGTTATAGATCCGAAAATGGACCTCACTTTTTAGCATAACCTTTCAATAAGCGGTGGATTCATATGCTATATTGGCTGCCTAATTCACCTGCTGCATACCAAGTTAGGAATTTTGCTGGTAAAATAGCAAAGAAAGAATCTTTGTGTATTTTCTTTATAATCCAGCAGTTTAGTTATGTGAGGGACATATTCATTTCTGTACAATAATTTTATTTAAAAAATTATATACAATTTTGCATTGTATAATGTCCTCTCTCCATTTATACACATACAAGAAACTAAAAAATGAGTTAATGAGAGTAATGGAAAAAAAAAGAATGTATTTTAACAGGTAGTGTGAACCAAAAAATTTAACAAAACCTAAGAAGGTAAACAAAATAAAATAAGTAACAACTTACCTTGTAAAATATATATCCATATATTTATGTGGCTAATATTAAAACAAATGATAGGGCAAATGCTACAGGATAAAGCTTTCTATTAATTTCATTTCATAAGTGTTCCCCACCCACCCAGTGCTAGACACACCATGTTCTTGAGGCTGAGAGGAAGTCTGTGGAGGAACATAAAGATGGTCCACATAACTCAAATTTACTTTATTCCAACCAGAAATTGGAATTGATAAGCACTGAAGGGAAAAAAAGAAGATGACATGTGTTTTTCTGTGGAAATTGGATGATGAGGGAATAGGTAGAGGACAAGTAAATGTTGTAAGTAAATTTTCCAGGATTCATTAGACAGTTGTCCAATGTACAAAAACACTCTTCTCAGAATGCTAAGATTTGTTCACACCTTTGTGGAGTGAATAGGTTACCAGCCTTGTAAACTGACTATGGAAGGAAGAGAGAAGACCCATCATCTAGGCTCTACTGTGCCTGTTTTTGGTTCAATCATACTTTGCACTTCCCACTTTTTTGCAACCCATTCCTAAGCACAGTCTATGAAATGAAAGGTAGAAATGGAAGCAACTGAGTCTGAGATTAAATTGGAAGGGTCAAATGTTTAAATATATATTTTCAAACACACTCCACCCACTATACTCTTAGAAAGTGGTAAGGGCTTATTCATAGGAGGAAATATGTTTCCTATTGCAGCTGTAACAAATTACCACAAACTTAGTTACTTAATACAATGTAAAAATTTGCTGTCTTACAGTTCTTGAGTTCAGAAATCTGAAGTAGCTCTTTTTTAAAAAATGTTTTTAACGTTTATTTATTTTTGAGAGAGAAAGAGACAGAGTGCGGGGGAATGGGGGCGGAGGAGAAGGGTCAGAGAGAGAGGGAGACACAGAATCTGAAGTAGATCTCAGGCTCTGAGCTGTCAGCCCAAGCCCAATGTGGGGCTCAACCTCGTGAACTGCAAGATCTTGACCTGAGCTGAAGTCCAACGCTTAACCAACTCAGCCACCCAGGTGCCCCTGAAAGATTATGTTCCTTGGGGAATCTCTAGAGGAAGATCTGTTCCTTGTCTTTTGCATGTTTGAGTTGCTGCCCTCATTACTTGGCTTCTAGCTGCATTTCTCTAATGGTTCCTCCATTATCACATTCCCTCCCCTCCCTCTGTCTGTTGTCACATCAGCTTCTTTGCCTCTCTGACCCTTCTGCATCATTCTTATAAAGATCCTTGTGATGACAATGGGTTTACTCGATAATCCAGGATAAGCTTTCTATGTTAAGATCCCTAACTAAATCACATCACTTTTACCATGCAAGGTAACATATCTGCAAGTTTGGGTGGGATAAGATGTGGACATTTTGTGGAAGGGAGGAATGGGTCATTAGTCAGTCTACCACAGTGGGCATCAGTAGGGAGAAGTGGATAATATGAAAGCAAACAACATAAAAGTGTAAAAATACTTCATCATAGATACAAGAAGGCAGCATAATGATTATAACATGACAAAGACAAGTAAGATATCTTTATGAAAGGAAATATTTCTTTTAAAAAATAAGAATTTCTCCAGTTTTTGTGCAACAAAAAGACTTAAGTAGAAAAATCTTTAAAAGTTTCAATATGAAATGAGAATAAAATTAAAAAAAGAAATATATCACCTAAAGAAATGTTGAGCAAAAAGCATCATTGAAAGCTTATTGTGATAAGCTAAAGATGCATAGTGAAAAATATTAAATGAAACAATTACACACAGACAACCAAGATTTACAGTTAATAAGTCAATAAAGAAGATAAAATGGAATATAAAATTATTAAATTAGTTTCAGAATTTAGAAAAAAACACAAGTTAGACACAAAGAAAATAAACAAGTTTATTTAAAGATAGTTTATTGAATTTCAACTATATTAAAAATTAACTGTAAATGGAATAAGGCCCCACTAGGAAGTAGAAATAGATTAGAATAAAAAATAATTTACTATATGCTTCCAGAAGAAATCCACATAAATATAAAAATACAACTACGTTAAAAAATAAAAATTAAAAAAAAATTAAAAAAATTAAAAATGCAACTAGGTTAAAATAAGGGGATGTAAAATGATATATCATTGTAACATTTTTCTAAATAAAGAGTGGCTATATTAATATGAAAGTAGATTTCAGAGAAAAGAATATTATTAGAGACAAAAAGGCCATTTTATAATAAAGAAAGGTATTACTATATCATTGCAATCATAAAATTATTTATTTATTTTTATTTTAAGTAATCTCTACATCTAACAATGGCCTCGAACACAATCCCAAGATCAAGAGTCACATGCTCTACTGACTGAGTTAGCCAGGCACTCCCGAATCATAACTCTTAACCATTATAACTCTTTATGCATGTAACAACAGAGTTTCTGAGAATATGAAGAAAAAGAAGATAAAACTGCAAGGAGAAATAGAAAAGTCTATAATTATAGGCTAATATTTCAATATCCTATATTCTACAATTAATAAAGCAAATAGACAAAAATCAGTGAGCGTGCATAATATTAAACAAAATTGTTAACACAACCCAGTTGATATTTAAATAGCAGTCACCCAGTAATGGCAGAATACACGTTGTTTTGCAGGTCCTCATAGAACACGCACCAAAATAGTCTGTAAACTGGATTTTAAAGCAATTCTCTGAACTACTTTGATTTCTATATTTTCACAAGTCTGATTCTTCAGATTTTTTTCCATTCTTTGAATTAAGTGATACCCTTTTTTTCTTTTTTTTTTATACTTTTGTCATATTTAGTTTTTGTTGCTTACAGATAAACAATCAGAACTGTTCAAGGTGTCAGTTGTGTATACCGGTGGAAATATTAAAAACAGGGGTACAAATTTAGGTCAGGACCCAGGAAAGTGCTTTGTATGGAGAGAGAGATTTGGGTATCAAATCAAGGGAGTGGGTAGGATTTCTGACAGAAAAACATACATATATAACACAAAATATTGGAAAAATGCCCAAGATGTAAATGCTTGACAAATTAAGGTCAAGTAACTTCACACATAACATAAATACATGATATTCTATATGTTAACAGCAGAAATAACCTTATGGTTTTTTGGGTTTTTAAAATTTTTTTTTTAACATTTATTCATTTTTGAGAGACAGAGAGACAAAACATGAGCGAAGGAGGGGCAAAGTGAGAGGGAGAAACAGAATCGGAAGCAGGCTCCAGGCTATGAGCTATCAGCACAGAGCATGACCCAGGGCTCGAACTCACGAACCACGAGATTCTCACCTGAGCCAAAGTTGAATGCTTAACCAACTGAGCCACCCAGGCACCCATGTTTTATTTAAACTAAACAGTCTTCTGGAATCATGAATTTTCTAGATCTGATCTTGACCAAATATACATACATATAGACCAACTAAAAGCAGGGAACAGAAAACTTTGATTCTAAACACACCCTAAACTGATTTCCTGAACCTTAGAGACATATATATCTTTACCTTACCCTTATCAAAAAACAAAAACTAAAACTAAAACAAAAACAAAAAACGTGGTATCTGCATTATGTAGATATGCAGTATGCTCTTTTGGTAGTCTATTTTTGAACATTATTTTTCTTTTATGCCTTATTAAAACACAACAAATGGGGTGCCTGGGTGGCTCAGTCGGTTGAGCATCCGACTTCGGCTCAGGTCACGATCTCGCGGTCTGTGAGTTTGAGCCCCGCGTGGGGCTCTGGGCTGATGGCTCAGAGCCTGGAGCCTGCTTCCGATTCTGTGTCTCCCTCTCTCTCTGACCCTCCCCCGTTCATGCTCTGTCTCTCTCTGTCTCAAAAATAAATAAACTTAAAAAAAAATTTTTTTAAATAAAAAAAACACAACAAACAAAAAAATTAAAAACTCATAACAAACATGATAACCATCCAACAAAAACTGAAGTTTCACACAAAGCAATATGAGAAACAGATAACATTGTTAGTGTGTAAGTTAACTTTCAATTATAGTTTGAAGCATCAGTCTCTTTGCTAATGACTCTGTACTCTGTTTTTCTCCCTCAAAATTTTACCTTTCACTTACACAGCGTCAAAAAAAACCTAAATCAATATAGACAAGATATTAGTGCTTTCTCAACTTCAGAAATGCAATTTAAATTCCATTATTTTTGTGACAACTACTAAAATGTCATGATAAAAAAGAATGATAGTAATTACTTAGCATTGCCAGATTATGTTTTATCAGCATTCTGTAAAATCCAGTCTATATAAAATCTATTGTTTTTTTGTGGTCATTATCTTTTATAAGATTTTGAGGAGTCATTTTCATTTTTCAATACCCCAGGACATGACAAAATATTTCTTCCCATATTTGTTCCCACTATCTTTGAAATAGTTTTGCATATTGCTGCTATAATATGCCATTAATTATAGCTACCTTAATCACTTTCAATTACTTTTAATATGATAAAATTCTATGTTGTGGAATTCTTGAAGAGTTTAATAAGGCATCATTCAGCTAGGTTAAATATCATAAGATAACATAATTATCTGATTTAAACCTGCCGAGCAAAGACACTTAGATGAGGTTCAGGTTAAAAATTGTTGTTGAAGTATTTACTCATGTATTTATTCAAGGAGGAGGTGGGTATTGTAGAGTGAGAGAGAGAGAGGATTGAGAAAAGAGAAAATATAAATGTATCAGCTCCAAGACATCTTGAATGATAAAGAGCAAAGGCCTTGCCTTGTTTTCCATTTTAATTATGAATTACTCTGGAATAACTTTGATTGTATAATTTTAAGGAAGACATTTAATGGGTATGACTATTTAGCATTTATATATTTATATAGCCTTTCTATCATCCACACACTTAATTAACTAATCTTTAAAACACCCTTGTGAGACAGATAAATATTATTATACCTATTTGACACATAAAGAAACAGATACACAAAGAGAGGTTAAGTGCTACATATTTTATTTTACAAGCAATGAAATGGCAATATGGGATTCAGAAATCCCAAATACAATGAGATCTTACACTTGACTTTAATTCTCCATATTAGGTCAACAACTACTTAGACTATACTGCTATAGAAAGAGTGGGTCTGGCCATGAGGCAGTGACCAATAGCTCTTGCTTGGAGGAGTGAAGAAATAATTAACAATAGCTTAATAATAACAGCAGGGTCAATTAAATATGAAGGAGAATCCCAACATCAGTAGGTATGTTTTCCCTTCTCCTCTCCTGTGCTGTGTGAAGGGAACGCAGCACCATTTTTCTGGGACTAAAGTCTCTCACCTGTGGTTTGATTCCCTTTCCCTCCAGACATCCCTGGGAACTCACCCTGCTGTAAGCACTCATGTTTCTCTATTTTCTTGACTTCACTGTTTGTTCTCCAAATCCACGGTACTTATACTTGTTCCGTTGACAAACTTCTGAAATACCTTATGAATTTTACAGATCACTGCAACTTATTTATTCATTGTCATTTTAATGTCATGTTTCAAATTTTAAACACTTTTACTTAAAGAAAGTTTGGCTTTATATATAGGCAATTAAAAATGAAAAGAAGTCTCTAAAATAAGATACCAATTAAACATGACTATTCACTTTGGATTTTCTTGTTCTAAATTGCCAAAACTTCCTTGCAAGCCAGTGATAGATATGCCAAATATTTAAGAAATATTTAAGAAAAACAATTAAAATTAGTGTCATTAGCGATCATAGCCATGACTTGCTTAGTGATAAAATTTTTAATAGTAATCCTATTAGCAGTTAGGTATTGGAATATGCTCCCTCTCATAGTATACACCTGTTCTATTAGATGAAAATTTCACTAATCTGAAAACACACATACACACACACACACACACACACACACACACACACACACAGATACAACTCTTCCAACCTGAAATTATTACTATTTTTTTTACTGAAACCTTATAAATGGCTTTTCTATTTTTCTTTCCAATACTGCCCAATAACTTGAAGGATAAACCATTTTGTTGCTATTTCTTTAGCTTTTTCCAGTATTATGCAATCTAGTTTGACTTTGCTGAAAAATACTCTCAGAGTAGCAAATCACAACTTTATCACAAATTTAAATGGCCTTTTTATTCACCATTTTACTCAAATTCTTTATAGTATTTTGTATTATGTGATATAAATACTCAAGTCTCCTCTTACTCCACAGTCCTCCTGGTAACCAAGTTCTATAGTTTCTATTATCATGTTGGGTAAATTTCTTCTGTTAGATTCTCTATACTTCTATCCTGCTTCAAATATCACTTTCTTTTGACTGAATTCTGAAATTGGCTTCCTAACTGACCTTGAGCTGCCAGTTCACTCTCACAACATCTTAAAACCACCCTCTTCCACCCCTGGAAATTGTATAACATGGTGGTCAAGGTCTTAATCTCTGGACATCATTCCTGATATGAATCCTGGCTTTGTCATTTATTAGCTGCTTGTACTTGGGCCAATTACTTGAGGTCTCCTTCCTATGATTTCTTCAACTGAAAATGCTGATGAATGTGAGAAATTCTCATAAAATTGTAGTTGCCATTTTAAGAACTCGATGGATGTTTGCTAATGTTATTCTGACAGGATAGAAGCCTGAATATGTGCAATTGATTTGAATTTTTCAAATAATATTGCTTCTGTTGTTTTGTGTTTTACTTTGATATTATAGATTCTTCCCTCTTAGTTTTTTCATGCCTACCACAACTGCAAACTAGGAATATTGTCACTCTCAATATAGTTTTTTTTTCTTTCCTACCCCATGATTTTTGTCTTGATTTTATTTCTGCTGGATTCCCCTTTTCTTCGTCTCTACATCTCAAAAAAAATCTTAATTATATTCTGGGTGAAGATAATAATGTTACCTTTGAAGTGATACTGGCCCTAAACCAAGCTGGGACTGAACCATGAATTCAGCAAAGTCATGGGATATAAAATCAGGGCACAGAAATTGGTTGCATTTCTGTACACCACTAATGAAGCAACAGAAAGAGAAATCAAGGAATCGATCCCATTTACAATTACACTAAATTTACATATTATTATGTAATGTTTCCAACTTGAAAGTCTAGCTCTAAGTTTTGAATCAATTTTCTAGAAAAATACTAATTATTATTGACCTTTAGTTATTATAATAATTTATAACATATATCCCATCTAAAAAGATTTTTGTGTCTTAAAATATTTAAAGATATTGGCTTATAGTTTGGCTTAAATTCTTAGTAGTAGAGGAAAATATTATCAGATAGCATTATAGAATTTATAAGATTAAAAACATGAAACATATAGAAAATATATGAGACTAATTGCATGTTTTTTGGGAAAGAGACAATATGTTGACTAAGTCCCCAGAGATCACCAAAAAACAAAAAAGAAGATGAAGAAAATTATTAACAAATTGAACTTTATTCTGCCTATCAGAGATTTAGTTCCAGCATTTAATTAATATTATGGGATGATATCTGTTTTGAAATGTGAATATTTTTAAATTCCTTGAAGTATTATTTCTTTGTTATTTTAAAACAAAGAAATAATGTTCTTCTAATGTTTAAAAATGTTTGCATTTTTCTTTTAGTGATTATCTTTGCAAATAATCCTTACATAATCATCCTTTTAACATCATACCTATCATATGTCTTTTCTAAACTCTTCTATTACTCTTCTTCCCCCAATTTTAGTCAAGATTAGATTTTTAGTGTTTGTCTTTGTCTTTTATGTATTTAGATTTTATTGCTTGATTTGTCAGCTTTAAATGCTGCCTATTTTCCCATTGCAAATACTAAGCTGATTCTACTTCCTAACTTAGTGATTTTCAAACTTCAATGCACATCAAAATCATCTAAGGAGACTGCTTAAAAAACATTGACCAGACCCTAATCCTACAGATGCTAATGAAGGGCACTTCAGAAATCTTCAGAAATCTGCATCTTTAACAAGTATTGATGGTAATTCTACTTTGATTGGCTGTAGATACAATTTTTAGTAACATTGACTTAAAATAATATGACATTAGATTTTAAATTCAGATATTTTTATTCAAATGAAAAAATGAGATTTTCTATACTACATAAAAATAGGCAATCATTTGAATAGGTGAAGATACTTTAGATAAAGTAGGCAAACATTTAAATAGATTGACTAGGCAGAGGTTAAACAAGAAGTTTAGAGTCCATTACTCCATCAGTAAGATTTTTACCTACTTAAATAATACCTTTGAATAATTCACTGAGTATAAAGACTAATAACACAATAATAAAATAGACAAAAGAGCTAAATCAACAAATTGGACACCTCAATTTCCTTTTGAGAACTGTCTATTTTACTTTATAAGCATTTACTTGAGCATTCACTGACCCTTATTTTATAATTTTGGTATTTTGGTTTACTCAAGCCAAAAGAAATAGAAGTTAGCCAGAGGAAAATGAAAGAAATTATTACAGAAATTTCACTGTATCATGCATCTGTTTCTTTCAATTTTGGTATTTTCTAACTTTTAAAATACAAACATTCTTCTCAAAAGCAAAATTAGATTTACATGGTAGGTGGAAGGAAGCATGATTGGTGTGTGAGGCCTGTTTGGTATTAAGATATTAATACCTAAGGAAAGAATAATTCATCTTAGAGTTGTGTTTTCAGTGTAGATGGTTGAACATCTCATCATTTCAAAATATTATCCTAAAATTATCTGAAATATGCTTCCGGTGGAGAATATATTCGTTGTTCTCTTTTTTTCACCAGCCACATTTCATCAGCTACCACTGCACTACCAATGCTCACACTGAGATGAAACATTTCTAACTTCCTCTTTAGTTTAATTCTGTCTTTGAAGACAAAAGAGAGTGAATCAGCTTTTGCTTCCACATGAAAGTACTCCACATGTTTAAAGATTTCAACCCTGTCTTTATTAAACTTTTACTCTCTTTTATTTTTATGTTATCTATCACTACCTTCTGCAAACATTCCTTATGCTACATAATTTCCAGGTACTTAAATTGGAGATTAGTTTTCTGTTAAACATTAATTGCTTAGAATTCTTCTTTATTTTATTTTTTAATTTTTTTTAATTCTTTATTTATTTTTGAGAGAGAGACAGCGAGACAGAGTGCGAGTGGGGGAGGAACAGAGAGAGAGGGAGACACAGAATCTGAAGCTGGATCCAGTCTCTGAACTGTCAGTATAGGGCCCGAGTTTGAGGGGCTCAAACTCACAAATCGCAAGATCATGACCTTAGCTGAAGTTAGACACTTACCCAACTGAGCCACCTAGGCGCCCCTAGAATTCTTCTTGAAATTGTGTATTTGGAAGTCATCATAATCTCTGACATATAATCTGATCATCAGGATTACTTTTGATTGACAGAATTTTATGCTTTATAAATGCATATTGAGTTTGCTTTAGTTATGCATTTATTCTAGTTATGTGTTAATTAGCTTATTCATTTACTTGCGCCTATATAAACCATTGGTGTTTAAACATGAAATCAATTAAAAACCTAATTTGCTTTTACCTCACTGCTGAGACCTTCCAAAACTGTGGTAGTTTTTTGTTTTGTTTTGTTTTTTGTGTTTGTTTTTTTTTTTTCCCAGCCTAAGATTCAGTCATTATAGCAGATTCTAAAACGTTCACCTAATTGATTTGGTTTGTGGGACATTCAGCCAGATTATTTTTAATTTTAGCTTTTTGGTCTTTTTGTTTATAAATATTTTTGTTTATGTATCTCTTGTTTACATATCCTTTCCTAATTTGTTGTCTGTAACTGGTTCATTCATGTATGTTTTAAGATCAGACATGGCTTTCTGACTGACAGAACCACACTTGTTTTAATTGAGTTATATACATCTTTTTTATACTTTTAAAAATCGGGCTGCTATAAAAATACATATTGTTATTTGATGTAAATAAAACTCTAGAACAGGAAGACTAACCTATAATGACACCAAAATTATGTATATTCACATATATATTTATATATCATTCTGTCATTGAAGATTGATTTTGCCTGTTTTTGAGTTTTATAAACGATATATATACATATATACGTATATGCATATACGTAAATATGTATATACATATACATATAGTGTGTATGTGTGTGTTTATACATATGGTGAGAGAGAAGAATTGATTATGTTAGTGGCTGTCTGGGGTGGCAGTGAGGCTCAGGATTGTGCATGGGAACTTTTTGAAGAGATACCCTTCAGCAGATGAATGGATACATAAACTATGATATTCAATAGAATATTACTCAGACCTAAAAATAAATGAGATCTCAAGCCATAAAAAGACATAGAAGAAACTTAAAATTCATATTAGTAAATGAAAAAACCATAATGGAAATGCTACATACTGTATGATACTAACTATATGACATTTTGGGAAAAAAACTATGAAGACAGTTAAATAATCAGTGGTTACTGGGGCACGTGGGTGACTCAGTTAGTTAAGTGTCTGACTTCAGCTCAGGTCATGATCTCACAGTTGTGGGTTTGAGCCCCGCATTGGGCTCTATGCTGACAGCTCAGAGCCTGGAGTCTACTTCAGATTCTGTGTCTCCTTCTCTCTGCCCGTCCCCTGCTCATGCGTGTCTGTCTGTCTGTCTCTCTCTCTCTCTCTCTCTCTTTCTCTCAAAAGTAAATAAACATTTAAATTTTTTTTTAATCAGTAGTTACCAGAGGTTAGGGGACATGGAGTGACGAATAGGCAGAACATGGAGGATTTTTACGGCAGTAAAAATACTGTGTGTGATACTATAATGGTGGATACATGTCATTTTACATTTTGTATTTGACAATGCCCATAAAATGTACAACACCAAGGGTGAACCCTAATGTAAATCATGGACTTGGGATGATTATGGTGTGTCAATATAGGTTCACCAATTGTGACAAAGGTACCACTCTGGTGGGGAGTGTCAATAATGGGGGAAGATACACATATGTGGGGGCAGGAAGTATATGGGAAATCCCTGTACCTTCCTCTCAATTTTGCTGTAAGTCTATATATATACATATATATGTATATATATAAATTTGAACATAGAATGGGACATTTTTAGAAATATGAAACACATGGGGGATTTTGATACTATGCTATTAGTAAACTAAAAAACATGGAAACTAATTATTATGTATTTAGAAATTTAGAAACTCATGTTTAGTTGGCTGTATTGTTGCAAAGAAGGAAACTTTATACAATGAGGAATCATGGGAGGTATCAATGAGAGGATGTGGGAAGGGCTTGTTAGAGGATTGCTAGATGCTTTTGTGGAGAGTTCAAGGATGCAGGGCATTGCTAGAAATTTGAGCTCTCAGAAAGTAAGTAAAATTCTCCAAGTGATTATGTTAATATTTTTAGGTAGAAGAGACACTAAAGCTATGACTGATAAGTAAAACTGCACACCTGGGTGGCTCACTAGGTTAAGCGTCTGGCTTTGGCTCAGGTCATGAGCACAAGGTTTCTGGGTTCAAGCCCCGCACTGGGCTCTGTGCTGAAAGCTCAGAGCCTGTTGCCTGCTTTGGATTCTGTGTTTTCCTCTCTCTCTGCCCTCCCCTACTCATGCTCTATCTCTCTCAGTCTCTCAAAAATAAATAAATATTAAAAAAAAAAACAGAAGTAAAACTCACACATTAACAAGAATAGAGAGATGCTTGTTTTTGTGTTTATTTTTGTTTTTTTTTATAATTTACTATATTATTTTACTTTTTAAAATTTACATCCAAATTACTTAGCATATAGTGCAACAATGATTTCAGGAGTAGATTCCTTCCACCCCTTACCCATTTAGCCCATCCACCATTCCACAACTCCTCCACTAACCCTCTGTTTGTTCTCCATTTTTAAGAGTCTCTTATGTTTTGCCCCATCCCTGTTTTTATTATTATTTTTATTTTTGCTTCTCTTCCCTTATGTTCATCTGTTTTGTCTCTTTAAAGTCCTCATATGAATGAAGTCATATGATTTTTGTTTCTCTGACTAATTTCGCTTAGCATAATACCCTCTAGCTCCATCCATGTGTTGCAAACGGCAAGATTTCATTCTTTTGATTGCTGAGTAATACTCCATTGTGTGTGTGTATATGTATATGTATACATATATTTACATATACATATACACACACCACATCTTCTGTATCCATTCATCCATCGATGAATCTTTCCATACTTTGGCTATTGTTGATAGTGCTGCTATAAACATGGAGGTGCATGTGTCCCTTTGAAACAGCATACTTGTATCCCTTGGATAAATGCCTAGTAGTGCAATTGCTGGGTCATAGGGTAGTTCTATTTTTAGTTTTTTGAAGAACCTCCATACTATTTTCCAGAGTGGCTGCACCAGTTTGCATTCCCACCAGCAATGCAAAACAGATCCTCTTTCTCCGCATCCCCCCCGACGTCTGTTGTTGCCTGAGTGGTTAATGTTAGCCATTCTGACAGGTGTGAAGTGATAGCTCACTGTGGTTTTGATTTGTATTTGCCTGATGATGAGTGATGTGGACCATTTTTTCATGTGTTGGTTGGCCATCTGGATGTCTTCTTTGGAGAAGTGTCTATTCATGTCTTTTCCCCATTTCTTCGCAGGATTATTTGTTTTTTTTGTGTGTTGAGTTTGATAAGTTCTTTATAGATTGTGGATACTAACCCTTTATCTGATATGTCGTTTGCAAACATCTCCCATTCTGTCAGTTGCCTTTTAGTTTTGCTGATTGTTTCCTTCACTGCGCAGAAGATTTTTATTTTGATGAGGTCCCAGTAGTTCATTTTTGCTTTTGTTTTCCTTGTCTCCTGAGATGTGTTGAGTAAGCTGTGGCCAAGATCACAGAGGGTTTTGCTTGCTTTCTCCTCGAGGATTTTGATGGCTTCCTGTCTTACATTGAGGTCTTACATTCATTTTGAGTTTATTTTTGTGTATGGTGTAGGAAAGTGGTCCAGATTCATTCTTCTGCATGTCGCTGTCCAGTTTTCCCAGCTCCACTTGCTGAGGACACTGTCTCCATTCCATTGGATATTCTATCCTGCTTTGTCAAAGATTAGTTGGCTATACGTTTGTGGGTCCATTTCTGGGTTCTCTATTCTATTCCATTGATCTGAGTGTCTGTTCTTGTGCCAGTACCATAGTGTCCTGATGATTACAGCTTTGTAGTATAGCTTGAGGTCTGGGATTGTGATGACTCTTGCTTTGGTTTTCTTTTTCAAAATTGCTGTGTCTGTTCGGGGTCATTTCTGCTTCCATATGAATTTTAGGATTATTTGAATGCCGATGTTATTTTGATAGAGTTTGCATTGAATATGTAGATTGCTTTGGGTAGTATCGACATTTTAACAGTATTTGTTCTTCCTATCCAGGAGCATGGAATCTTTTTCCGTTTTTTGTGTCTTCTTCAATTTCTTTCATCAGCTTTCTATAGTTTTCAGTGTATAGATTTTGCACCTCTTTGGTCAGATTTATTCCTAGGTATTTTATTGTTTTTGATGCAATTGTAAATGAGAATAATAGCTTGATTTCTCTTTCTGTCACTTCATTGTTGGTATATAGGAATGCAACCAATTTCTGTGCATTGATTTTATATCCTGCAAATTTGCTGAATTCATGGATCAGTTCTGGGAGTTTTTTGGTGGAATCTTTTGGGTTTTCCATATAGAGTATCATGCCATCTGCGAAGAATGAAAGTTTGACCACCTCCTGGCCAATTTAGATGCCTTTTATTTCTTTGTGTTGTCTGACTGCAGAGGCTAAGACTTCCAATACTATGTTGGATAATAATGATGAGTTTGGACACCCTGTCTTGTTCCCGACCTTAGGGGGAAAGCTCTCAGTGTTTCCCCATTGAGGATGATATTACCCTTGGGCTATTTATAAATGGCTTTTATGATCTCGAGGTATGCTCCTTCTATCCCTACTTTCTTGAGGGTTTTTATCAAGAAAGGATGCTGTATTTTGTCAAATGCTTTCCCTGCATCTATTGAGAGGATCATATGGTTCTTGTCCTTTCTTTTATGATGTGATGAATCACGTTAATTATTTTGCAGATATTGAACCAGCCCTGCATCCCAGGTATAAATCTCATTTGGTCATGGCGAATATTTTTTTTAATGCATTGTTGGATCCAGTTGGCTAATATCTTGTTGAGGATTTTTCCATCCATATTCATCAGGGAAATTTTTCTGTAGTTCTCCTTTTTAGTGGAGTCTGTGTCTGGTTTTAGAATGTAGGTAATGCTTGCTTCATAGAAAGGGTTTGGAAGTTTTCCTTCCATTTCTGTTTTTTGGAACAGCTTCAAGAGAATAGGGGTTAACTCTTCCTTAAATGTTCGGTAGAATTCCCCTCGAAAGCCATCTGGCTCTGGACTCTGGCTTTTTGCCAGATTTTTTATTACTAATTCGATTTCCTTACTGGTTATGGGTCTGTTCAAGTTTTCTATTTCTTCCTGTTTCAGTTTTGGTAGTGTATATTTTTCTAGGAATTTGTCCATTTCTTCCAGGTTGCCCATTTTATTGGCATATAATTGCTCATATTCTCTTAATATTGTTTTTATCTCTGCTGTGTTGATTGTGATCTCTCTTCTTTATTCTTGATGTTATTTATTTGGGTCCTTTCCTTTTTGTTTTTGATCAAATGGGCTAGAGGTTTATCAATTTTGTCATTTCTATTAAAGAACCAGCTTCTGGTTTCATTGATATGTTCTACTGGGCTTTTTTGGTTTCGATAGCATTAACTTCTGCTCTAATATTTTTTATTTCCTGTCTTCTGCTGGTTTTGGGTTTTATTTGCTATTCCTTTTCCAGCTCCTTAAAGCATAAGGTTAGGTTGTGTATCTGAGATTTTTCTTCCTTCTTTAGGAAGGCCTGAATTGCTATATACTTTCCTCTTATGACCTCCTTTATTGTGTCCCAGAGGTTTTGGGTTGTGGTGTTATCATATTCATTGGCTTCCATGAACTTTTTAATTTCCTCTTTAACTTCTTCATTAGCCCATTCATTCTTTAGTAGGATGTTCTTTAGTCTTTAAGTATTTGTTATCTTTCCAAATTTTTTCTTGTGGTTGATTTCAAGTTTCATAGCATTGTGGTCTGAAAGAGGCACAGTATGATCTCGATCTTTTTGTACTTACTTAGGGCTGATATGTGTCCCAGTATGTGGTCTATTCTGGAGAATGTTCCATGTGCACTGGAGAACCATGTATATTCTGCTGCTTTAGGATGAAATGTTGTGAATATATCTGTTAAGTCCATCTGGTCCAGTGTGTCATTCAAAGCCGTTGTTTCCTGGTTGATTTTTTTATTAGATGATCTTTCCATTGTTGTAAGTGGGGTTTTGAAGTCCCCTAATGTTATGGTATTATTGTCAATGAATTTCTTTGTGTTTGTGACTAATTGATTTATATATTTGGGTGTTGCCACTTTTGGCACATAAATTTTTACAATTGTTAGGTCTTCTTGGTGGATAGACCTCTTAATTATGATATAATGTCCTTCTCCATCTCTTGATACAGCCTTTATTTTAAAGTCTAGATAGTCTGATATAAGAATGGCTACTCCAGCTTTCTTTTGTTGACCATTAGCATTATAGATGGTTCTCCATCCCCTTACTTTCAATCTGAAGTTTCTTTAAGTCTACAGTGGGTCTCATAAACAGCATGTAGTTGGATCTTGTTTTCTTATCCATTCTGTTACCCTGTGTCTTTTGATTGGGGCATTGAGTCCATTGACGTTTAGAGTGATATGAATTTATTGCCATTATGTTGCTTGTAGAGTTGGAGTTTCTGGTGGTGTTGTCTCTTTCTTTCTAGTCTTTGCTGCTCTTGGCATTTGTTTGTTTGTTTGTTTGTTTAATCGTTCTCACCTCAGAGAGTCTCCCTTAAAATTTGTTGCAGCGTTGAGCAGAACGGAGTCTCCAGAGCCAAGCGCAGACAAGAGGCCCATGGAAGAGGGTAGGAAGGGTGGCGAGGCGGTGCGCGCTCCACGGACTGGCGGGAGGGAGCCGGGGAGGAGGGGCGGCTCGCCGGCCAAGCAGAGCCCCGGAGTCTGGCTGGCAAAAGCAGAGGGGCCGGACGGACTGTGTTCCCACAGCAAGCGCGACTTAGCATCTGGGAGGTAATAAGTTAACAGCTTTGGTCAGAAAGCAGGAAAGCTGGAGGACAAAGGAAGGGAGAGTTGCTGAGCCCACCGGAAGACAGAGCTCAGCTTGGCGGGGAACAAAGGCGCTCCCAGCGCCATCTCCCCGCCCATCCCCCAGCCAAAATCCCAAAGGGAACCAGTTCCTGCCAGGGAACTTGCTCCCTCCGCGCAAACACCCAACTCTGTGCTTCTGCTGAGCCAACCTCCAGCAGCGGATCTGACTCCCTCCCGCTGCCACAGGGCCCCTCCTGAAGTGGATCACCTAAGGAGAAGCGAGCTAAGCCTGCCCCTCCTGCCCCCGTGCACCTTGCCTACCCACCCAGCTAATACGCCAGATCCCCAGCACCACAAGCCTGGCAGTGTGCAAGTAGCCCAGACGGGCCACACCAATCCACAGGGAATCCTGCCCCTAGGAGAGGGGAAGAGAAGGCACACACCAGTCTGACTGTGGCCCCAGCGGTGGGCTGCGGGCAGACATCAGGTCGGACTGCGGCCCCGCCCACCAACTCCAGTTATACACCACAGCACAGGGGAAGTGCCCTGCAGGTCCTCACCACTCCAGGGACTATCCAAAATGACCAACGGAAGAATTCCCCTCAGAAGAATCTCCAGGAAATAACAACAGCTAATGAACTGATCAAAAAGGATTTAAATAATATAACAGAAAGTGAATTTAGAATAATAGTCATAAAATTAATCGCTGGGCTTGAAAACAGTATAGAGGACAGCAGAGATCTCTTGCTACAGAGATCAAGGGACTAAGGAACAGTCACGAGAAGCTGAAAAGTGCTTAAAACGAAATGCAAAACAAAATGGAAACCACGACGGCTAGGATTGAAGAGGCAGAGGAGAGAATAGGTGAACTAGAAGATAAAGTTATGGAAAAAGAGGAAGCTGAGAGAAAGAGAGATAAAAAAATCCAAGGGTATGAGGGGAAAATTAGAGAACTAAGTGATACCCTAAAAAGAAATAATATACGCATAATTGGTATCCCAGAGGAGGAAGAGAGAGGGAAAGGTGCTGAAGGGGTACTTGAACAAATTATAGCTGAGAACTTCCCTGAACTGGGGAAGGAAAAAGGCATTGAAATCCAAGAGGCACAGAGAACTCCCTTCAGACGTAACTTGAATCGATCTTCTGCACGACATATCATAGTGAAACTGGCAAAATACAAGGATAAAGAGAGAATTCTGAAAGCAGCAAGGGATAAACGTGCCCTCACATATAAAGGGAGACCTATAAGACTCGTGACTGATCTCTCCTTTGAAACTTGGCAGGCCAGAAAGGCTTGGCACGATATCTACAGTGTGCTAAACAGAAAAAATATGCAGCCGAGAATCCTTTATCCAGCAAGTCTGTCATTTAGAATACAAGGAGAGATAAAGGTCTTCCCAAACAAACAAAAACTGAAGGAATTTGTCACCACGAAACCAGCCCTACAAGAGATCCTAAGGGGGATCCTGTGAGACAAAGTACCAGAGACATCACTACAAGCATAAAACATACAGACATCACAATGACTCTAAACCCGTATCTTTCTATAATAACACTGAATGTAAATAGATTAAATGAGCCAACCAAAAGACATAGGGTATCAGAATGGATAAAAAAACAAGACCCATCTATTTGCTGTCTACAAGAGACTCATTTTAGACCTGAGGACACCTTTAGATTGAGAGTGAGGGGATGGAGAACTATTTATCATGCTCCTGGAAGCCAAAAGAAAGCTGGAGTAGCCATACTTATATCAGACAAACTAGACTTTCAGTTAAAGTCTGTAACAAGAGATGAACAAGGGCATTATATAATAATTACAGGGTCTATCCATCAGGAAGAGCTAACAATTATAAATGTCTATGCGCCGAATACCAGAGCCCCCAAATATATAAAACAATTACTCATAAACATAAGCAACCTTATTGATAAGAATGTGGTAATTGCAGGGGACTTTAACACCCCACTTACACAAATGGATAGATCATCTAGACACACGGTCAATAAAGAAACAAGGGCCCTGAATGATACACTGGATCAGATGGACTTGACAGATATATTTAGAACTCTGCATCCCAAAGCAACAGAATATACTTTCTTCTCGAGTGCACATGGAACATTCTCCAAGATAGATCTATACTAGGTCACAAAACAGCCCTTCATAAGTTTACAAGAATTGAAATTATACCATGCATACTTTCAGACCACAATGCTATGAAGCTTGAAATCAACCACGGGAAAAAGTCTGGAAAACCTCCAAAAGCATGGAGGTTAAAGAACACCCTCCTAACGAATGAGTGGGTCAACCAGGCAATTAGAGAAGAAATCAAAAAACATATGGAAACAAACGAAAATGAAAATACAACAATGCAAATGCTTTGGGACGCAGCGAAGGCAGTCCTGAGAGGAAAATACATTGCAATCCAGGCCTATCTCAAGAAACAAGAAAAATCCCAACTACAAAATCTAACAGCACACCTAAAGGAAATAGAAGCAGAACAGCAAAGGCAGCCTAAACCCAGCAGAAGAAGAGAAATAATAAAGATCAGAGCACAAATAAACAATATAGAATCTAAAAAAACGGTAGAGCAGATCAACGAAACCAAGAGTTGGTTTTTTGAAAAAATAAACAAAATTGCCAAACCTGTAGCCAGGCTTCTCAAAAAGAAAAGGGAGATGACCCAAATAGATAAAATCATGAATGAAAATGGAATGATTACAACCAATCCCTCAGAGATACAAACAATTATCAGGGAATACTATGAAAAATTATATGCCAACAAATTGGACAACCTGGAAGAAATGGACAAATTCCTAAACACCCACACTCTTCCAAAACTCAATCAGGAGGAAATAGAAAGCTTGAACAGACCCATAGCCGGCGAAGAAATTGAATCGGTTATCAAAAATCTCCCAACAAATAAGAGTCCAGGACCAGATGGCTTCCCAGGGGAGTTCTACCAGACGTTTAAAGCAGAGATAATACCTATCCTTCTCAAGCTATTCCAAGAAATAGAAAGGGAAGGAAAACTTCCAGACTCATTCTATGAAGCCAGTATTACTTTGATTCCTAAACCAGACAGAGACCCAGTAAAAAAAGAGAACTACAGGCCAATATCCCTGATGAATATGGATGCAAAAATTCTCAATAAGATACTAGCAAATCGAATTCAACAGCATATAAAAAGAATTATTCACCATGATCAAGTGGGATTCATTCCCGGGATGCAGGGCTGGTTCAACATTCACAAATCAACGTGATACATCACATTAACAAAAAAAAAGAGAAGAACCATATGATCCTGTCAATCGATGCAGAAAAGGCCTTTGACAAAATCCAGCACCCTTTCTTAATAAAAACCCTTGAGAAAGTCAGGATAGAAGGAACATACTTACACATCATAAAAGCCATTTATGAAAAGCCCACAGCTAACATCATCCTCAATGGGGAAAAACTGAGAGCTTTTTCCCTGAGATCAGGAACACGACAGGGATGTCCACTCTCACAGCTGTTGTTTAACATAGTGCTGGAAGTTCTAGCATCAGCAATCAGACAACAAAAGGAAATCAAAGGCATCCAAATTGGCAAAGATGAAGTCAAGCTTTTGCTTTTTGCAGATGACATGATATTATACATGGAAAATCCGATAGACTCCACCAAAAGTCTCCTAGAACTGATACATGAATTCAGCAAAGTTGCAGGATACAAAATCAATGTACAGAAATCAGTTGCATTCTTATATACTAACAATGAAGCAACAGAAAGACAAATAAAGAAACTGATCCCATTCACAATTGCACCAAGAAGCATAAAATACCTAGGAATAAATCTAACCAAAGATGTAAAAGATCTGTATGCTGAAAACTATAGAAAGCTTATGAAGGAAATTGAAGAAGATATAAAGAAATGGAAAGACATTCCCTGCTCATGGATTGGAAGAATAAATATTGTCAAAATGTCAATACTCCCCGAAGCTATCTACACATTCGATGCAATCCCAATCAAAATTGCACCGGCATTCTTCTCAAAACTAGAACAAGCAATCCTAAAATTCATATGGAACCACAAAAGGCCCTGAACAGCCAAAGTAATTTTGAAGAAGAAGACCAAAGCAGGAGGCATCACAATCCCAGACTTTAGCCTCTACTACAAAGCTGTCATCATCAAGACAGCATGGTATTGGCACAAAAACAGACACATAGACCAATGGAATAGAATAGAAACCCCAGAACTAGACCCACAAACGTATGGCCAACTCATCTTTGACAAAGCAGGAAAGAACATCCAATGGAAAAAAGACAGTCTCTTTAACAAATGGTGCTGGGAGAACTGGACAGCAACATGCAGAAGGTTGAAACTAGACCACTTTCTCACACCATTCACAAAAATAAACTCAAAATGGATAAAGGACCTGACTGTGAGACAGGAAACCATCAAAACCTTAGAGGAGAAAGCAGGAAAAGACCTCTCTGATCTCACCCGTAGCAATCTCTTACTCGACACATCCCCAAAGGCAAGGGAATTAAAAGCAAAAGTGAATTACTGGGACCTTATGAAGATAAAAAGCTTCTGCACAGCAAAGGAAACAGTCAACAAAACTAAAAGGCAACCAATTGAATGGGAAAAGATATTTGCAAATGACATATCGGACAAAGGGCTAGTATCCAAAATCTATAAAGAGCTCACCAAACTCCACACCCGAAAAACAAAGAACCCAGTGAAGAAACGGGCAGAAAACATGAATAGACACTTCTCTAAAGAAGACATCCGGATGGCGAACAGGCACATGAAAAGATGTTCAACGTCGCTCCTTATCAGGGAAATACAAATCAAAACCACACTCAGATATCACCTCACGCCAGTCAGAGTGGCCAAAATGAACAAATCAGGAGACTCTAGATGCTGGAGAGGATGTGGAGAAACGGGAATCCTCTTGCACTGTTGGTGGGAATGCAAATTAGTGCAGCCGCTCTGGAAAGCAGTGTGGAGGTTCCTCAGAAAATTAAAAATAGACCTACCCTATGACCCAGCAATAGCACTGCTAGAAATTTACCCAAGGGATACAGGAGTACTGATGCATAGGGGCACTTGTTCCCCAAAGTTTATAGCAGCACTCTCAACAATAGCCAAATTATGGAAAGAGCCTAAATGTCCATCAACTGATGAATGGATAAAGAAATTGTGGTTTATATACACAATGGAATACTACGTGGCAATGAGAAAGAATGAAATATGGCCTTTTGTAGCAACGTGGATGGAACTGGAGAGTGTGATGCTAAGTGAAATAAGCCATACAGAGAAAGACAGATACCATATTGTTTCACTCTTATGTCGATCCTGAGAAACTTAACAGAAACCCATGGGGGAGGGGAAGAAAAAAAAGAAAGAGGTTAGAGTGGGAGAGAACCAAAACATAAGAGACTGTTAAAAACTGAGAACAAACTGAGGGTTGATGGAGGGTGGGAGGGAGGGGAGGGTGGGTGACGGGTATTGAGGAGGGCACCTTTTGGGATGAGCACTGGGTGTTGTATGGAAACCAATTTGACAATAATTTTCATATATTAAAAAAAAATTCTTGCAGCATAGTTTTGTGATCACAAACTCCTTTAATTTTTGGTTGTCTGAGAAACTTTTAAACTCTCCTTCTATTTTGAATGACAGCCATACTGGATAAAGAATTCTTGGCTGCGTATTTTTCTAATTCAGTACACTGAATATATCCTACCACTCCTTTCTGGCCCGCCAAGTTTCTTTAGTAGGTCTGCTGCAAATCTGATCTGTCTTCCCTTGTAGGTTAAGGACTTTTTTCCCTTGCTGGTTTTATGATTCTGTCCTTACCTGAGTATTTTGTCAATTTGAATATCATATGTCTTGTTGATCGTTGGTGTTTGTTGAATCTAATGGGAGTCCTCTGTGCTTCCTGGATTTTGCAGTCTGTGTATTTCCCCCCAGGATAGGAAAGTTTTCTGCTATGATTTGCTTCTATAACTCTTCTACCCCTGTTTCTCTCTCTTCCTCCTCTGGGACCCCTATTATTCTGATGTTGCTTTTTCATGAGTCACTGATTTCTCTAATTCCTAAATCGTGCTTTTTTTTAATCTTAATCTCCGTCTTTCTTTCTGCTTCATTTTTTTCCAGAAGTTCATCCTCTATATCTCTGATACTCTGTTCTGCCTCATCCATCCCTTCCACCGTGTCAGCCATTCGAGATTGCAGCTCAGTTATAGCATTTTTTATTTCATCCTGACTAGCTTTTACTTCTTTTATGTCCCTAGAAAATGATTCTAATCTATTTTTGACTCCAGGTAGTATTCTTATTATCATGATTCTAAATTCCAGTTCAGACATCTTGCTTGTGTCCGTGTTGGTTAAGTCCCTGGCTGTCGTCTCTTCATGCTCTTTGTTTTGGGGTGAATTCCTTCGTTTTTTCATTTTGAAGAGAGAAAGGGAATTAATGAGGTAAATAAATTAAAATCAAAAAAATTAAAATTAAAAAATATTGAAATTAAAAAATTCAAAACACACACACACACACACACACACACACACACACAAATGGAATAAATGATGCTATATCCTATGTGTGTTTTGGTCTGGGTGTTGAAAGTGGCTTGATAGATTAGAGAAAAAAGGGAAAAGAAGAAAAAAAAGGAAATTGTTTGAAAATTTGGAAAACTGAATACACTGAATTAGAACAAAATGAAATGAAGTAAAATAGAATGTGACAAATTTACACAAAAGTAAAAAAATATAGTAGAAAAAAATTAAACAACAATATTTTTAATAAAAATTGAAAATAAAAATGACTTTTTCCCTTTCTGTATTTAAGAAAAAGAAACAAAAAAGGGAAAAAAGAAAAAAAAAAAAAGAAAATTGAATAGATGGACCTGCAAACAGACTGAATACGACTGAAATTCCTTCGTTTCCCCCTAGCAGTCCAAGTACAAAGGGCTTTATAGTCCATAAACTAAGCACGTGGAGATACTTGTGTTCCTAAAGAGAGAGGTTGGCCAAGTTGGGAGGAACTTAGTGTAATGGCTCCATTCTCCACTAGATGGTGCTACTTAGCTTATTGGGGTGGATGATTGTGGCTCTTGTAGGTGTGTGTGTGCCCAGGCTCGGAGTGGTAAAATTGATGTCACCCAGCTACCCAGTCTCTAGTATTGGAACTCTGTTCCCCCTGATCAGCAATCATGCACCGTCCCCACTATTCGTGCCCAAGCCTCAGGCTGAACCTCCCTCCTGAGTTTTATCTCAGATGAGGCTGTGTTTCCTGACCCCTTATTTCTGAGGGACTGTGGCTTGACCCATTCTGCCCATCTGTGGGAGGGTCTCACTGAGCAATGTCCGGGTGCTGGCCACACCCAGAAAGGTTTGCGGGACCATGCTGCTGCTGATGCCCAGAGACTTTGGCTGGGTGCCAGCCCACCCCAGAAAAAGTTCACACGACCGTGTAGCAGCAGTGTTTCAGGGACTATGGCAAATCACAACACGCATCTGGCACCAGGCTTCACCCCCGGCAACCTTGTTCCAGCACCAGTGAATGTAGTTGTTCTCCTGGGTCCATGGCGCCTTTGCCTTTGGGCGATTCACACAGCCTCTACCAGGTTTCCTCCCAGTAGGGAAACCGGCTCTCCCTGTGTGGCCCTAAGACCTCCAGACTTCACTCTGCTCCTAGAGATTCACCCTTCTCACTAAAGCACTGCCAGGTATCAAGCTGTGGAGTTTCAGACTCTGCACTCTCCCTGTTTACAGAGTCTTAATGGAATTTAAACCCTCTCTTTTCTCTTTTCTCCTTTCTCTTTCTCCTTTCTCCCTTTTTTGTTCAGTCCCTGCAGCTGTTTCCACTTTTCCACTTTCTCTCCAGCTGCTTTTGGGGGAGTGCTTTTCCCATACCCTCCCCCGCCTCCATCTCTGTCCTCTCTCTGCATGCAAAAGCAGCTTCCTGCCCTTCGTGGCTTCTCTGTCCCCCAGTTTACCTCCCCATGCCATGTACCTGCTGAATTCTGTAGCTCAGGTTGTGCAGATTGTTGTGTTAATCCTCAGATCATTTTTCTAGGTGTGCAGGATGGTTAAGTGTTGGTCTGGCTGTATTTAATGGATGCGAGAAACACAAAAAACTTCTATGCTGTTATGCCATCCTGGCCCCTCCCCACTGTGTTTATTTTTGTTTTAATTTTATGGCATAGGGGCGCCTGGGTGGCTCAGTCGGTTAAGCGGCCAACTTCAGCTCAGGTCACGATCTCGCAGTCCGTGAGTTCAAGCCCCGCGTCGGGCTCTGTGCTGACAGCTCAGAGCCCGGAGCCTGTTTCAGATTCTGTGTCTCCCTCTCTCTGACCCTCCCCCATTCATGCTCTGTCTCTCTCTGTCTCAAAAATAAAATAAACGTTAGAAAAAAAATTATTTAAAAAAAATTTTATGGCATAGTTAGTGATGTTTTGTCTGTGTTTAGACATGGTTATAGACTGATATTATTGTGTCCTGGACAGTCACTTTTATGGAATGGCCTTGTCTGATGGTGTTTTGTGAAACTGTTCATGTTTAATAGGAGATCACCATGGTCTAACCATCAGAGAGTGTTTTTCTTTTTTTCAATACCTTAAATAGGAACGAAAAAAAAGGCTGATATCAATAGTAACATATCCATCTTATGCAATTAAAGTGGAAGAGATGTATCTCTCTAGTGTATAGAATGGAGATGTTACATTGCTTAAATAGTATACCTGCAGAGTAGAAGGTAAGAATAATAAAGTGTTGTAATGCAATGGTTAAGAGCTGTGAGTGAGAAGCCAGAGTTCCTTGTTTCAGATACAGGCTCCATGCTCTACTAGGTGAATGACCTTGGGCAAGTTTCTAAACCTCAGTATACTTTAGTTTCCTTCTTATCTCAAATGCAGATAACCTCATGGTGCTTCTATGAAGATGACATATAGAAATACACGGGAAGTGCTTAGCAGGTGCATGGTTCAAAATCAGCAATATATAAACACTTTCTATTGTGAGTTTTTAAAATTTTTTAAATGTTTATTTTTGAGAGAGAGAGTTCAGGTGGAGGAGACGCAGAGACAGAGGAAGACACAGAATCTGAAGCAGTCTCCAACTCTGAGCTGTCAGAACAGAGCCTGAGGCGGGCTCGAACTCACAAACTCTGAGATCATGCTTAGCCAAAGCCAGACGCTTAACTGACTGAGCCACCGAGGTGCCCCTACACACTTTCTATTGTTATTATAAGAACAGATATGGAATTTTAAAAAAAGTGAGGTTTAGTTTTGTAAAAGAATATAGATATATTGTATAATAACTGTAACATATGTATAGTATTTTCTCTGGGGCAAAAGTTCTCAACAGTTATACTACAAATTGTATAGTCAGAAAGGGACCAGACAGGTCTGTGGTGGCTGGAGGTCCAAGGCCAGTCACGAACACCAGTTAGCATTCTCTATCCCAATGCTGTGTTAAATAATACAATTTTCTATGTTCACATTGACAGGAAATGCTTTTTGGGAAGCATTGCCTAAAGTTAAACTTAACTTTCTTTTTGTCATAAGAAAATTTATACAAGTCTATTCATGGCTAAACTGTTTGGAAACAATCTCAATGTCCTTACAAAGGAAAACAGATACTTATCAAATTAAGCCATTTGAAATGGATGATACACAACCTTTTTTGAGCTACAAAAATAACAGTCTTATATGGGTCATCATCATTCTGCTATGTGTACACAGTAGAATACAATTTATCTATAAAATAGAATGAATTGGATTACAGGTATCATTATGGAAGACTTTTAAAAATACATCAAGGGGATACAAAAATAAGCTACAGAAGATTAACAATAGTTTCATTGTGTTATAAAGGTTTAAAGATTATCATTTTAAATATTTGAAGGTTTAAATATTATTATTTAAAATAATATTAGTTGTTGTTTTAGGATACTTATTTTTGTAATAAAAATTTTCAAATGTCCCTGAGAAGATTAAACACCAATATTACGATTGTGATTACATCTAAGTAGGGATAAGTAGGTGTAGATTTCTGGCTAAGAAGGTGGGCTTTGTGAGTGACAAAAAGTAGGTGAAACTGACTTATTTGGCTTGTCAATAGTATTTCCATACCTCTTTTCACTTTCTACATTCCTCTGCAGATATATACTTGTGCTTTCTCAAAGTTGTGAAATTAAGAATTTCAAATATAAGTGAATGTGACACAATTCTAGTAAAGTGTAGTAAGTAAGATTCTGTTGTGGGTTTTCTAACTTATCTTCCTAATAAAATTGATAGCATTGATACTTTGACCTTTTTTACCCTTCTTCCTGAATGATAATTGATAAACTGGACTGGGACATCTATATTGACACTGAAAAAAGAGCCAGGATGACTGTATAGACTCCAACCCTAACATGATTGAACTATTAAACCAATTCCAATGACTATTTACTTCCAGACATATTTTTATTGAGACAATACATATCAATCTACCTCTTAAAGCTACTTAACTTCTTCATTACTTAAATTTTTAAAAATCCGATTGTTTCATTAAGAAAATGATTTCAATGCAGGCACCTTCTCAAGGGTTTCTGAAGATTAAATAAAATAAAGCATTTAAATGTCTTGGCTCAGTGGGTGACATGTCATTAGATCTCAGTGAATATTGTTTAAAACCAAGTAACTAACTTTAAATAACAATGGACTGTGGAAAGGGAAGAGTATTTAATGAATAAATTTACGTATTTATAGTATTTAATAAATTTAAAATAACTGTCATCAGGGGAGTCTGAAAAAGAGAAGCCTGAAGGATAAATTGAGGATTCACAATTGATAATTTTGTTATTGATATCTACCAGGCTACAGTATAGGGTCCTTGATTCCAAAGTACATAGCTTATTCATCTTTTATCCACCACATACTTGGGACAACTAAAGAGTTAAGAAAAAGTGCAGAGACTTAAGAAGAGAGAACAAGAAGTTATGTGACCTGATAGCACTAGCACAACATTAGATGTATGTACTTAAATATGCAAATTCTAATACATAGTTTTTAATTAAGTGAATGAGGAAGACTACTTTACACTCAGCAAAATGCTATGACAATTAACATTTATTTTCTTAAATATTTTACTTTTTAAATATATTAACTAAGCAGTCATCACTTCCACTGATAGATTAGCCATGATAGAAACATTTCATGACCCTTTGTTCATATTAAGGAATTATAGAAAAGAGTTTACCCATCTAGAATTGTCTAAAGCCTTGGAGAAAGCAGAGTTAATGTCACTATCCATTAATCTTTCTCCCCTTCTGAAAGGTCTTTGCTTAATAGAGAAATCACAACTTGAATTTTTCCTCCTTGTCAATACAATCTCAATCATCAGATATGTTCTCCCCATTGTGCAATAAAGAATGCTTGTCACTCCAGTACAATCAAAGAGAAACCAAATTAGGTCAGCATCTATTCATACTCCAACTCCCTCTTTCAGAAAATGGAAAGCAGACACTTTTGTGACAAATCACACTTAATAGAAAGACCTAGAAACTCAGAAAGTCTATATATCACTTAAAGGAAGTAAGAAAACTAAAAGAAAGATTTTGTGCTTTGTTTTATAAGACTACATCTTCTCAAATGAATGCATAAAAAGCACCTACTATTTGAATCCATATAGACACAATTCATCAAATTTACTGACCTCAAAAACTGTAATCAAGTTGTTATGGTTTAAAAGTACAGATTTTATTCCATGTTGTATCAAAGCTATAGAATTTGAATCTAGAATATAATGTGTTTGTATGTTTTGAAAGTTTATTTGTAATCATGTACAGTTGGCCCAGAATGGCAGTAGTTGCACATAATTTAGATCTGCATAGATTGTGTAGTTAGGTGTTGTGTAGATAGTACTACTGATCTACTTTTTGGAAAAGTTACTTAAGTCCATTGCCCCTGAGACCTCATTTCAAAACTGGAGATAATTGGGTAATATCATTGAAAATAGTAGAGAGGAGCTTTGAAAATTTACCACACCATGACAGTGATAATTAGAATCAAAATGTTTAGAACTTGGAAATTAACTAAAGGCTTGCAGCAAAAAAAGGAGACATTCAGGAAAGGAAAGTGGATGACTCTTAGGAAGAACAGTAAATGTATGGAATTGCATTTACCCTAGCCCCAGTTCTAGTCCTCAAATTTTGATCAGCCTTGAAAATAACAGTCTATATTACTAGTACTAGAGGGAGCAAAATGGGGCAGGAGCACTTTTGAAGCTTTATTCTCAAAGAAAATTCATCAGTTGACCTGCCTGTGGTTCCCTGAACACACCAGTATGAAGATCTATCTTTATTTGACCTAGTGATAAAAACTTCTGAGGTCGAGAGTTGCAGCACATTTATCAAATATTTTAACATCATAGCTGAAGAAATAAGCTGAAAAAATAAGCTGAGAAATAAGATAGCCGTAGGGACTTTGAAAACCTCCGATATATTTCTGGGAATCTGGAGGCCTCAAGGATAAATATAGCCATGACATGTTCAGGAAACACCTAAGGTCCTAATCTTCCAACTCTGACTGAATTTAAACTTCTGTAAAAGCAATAAGTTAAAGTAAAGCAGAATTATAAACTGCTTGGTTGAGGGTTGAAGGTATGCCCAACAAAGATACAGAAGTTACAGATTTAGATAGAAAAGTCACCAAAAAAATAACTACAATACCTATATTAAAAAAAAAAATCAAAATCTCAGATCAATGCCATAAGTTTTCACCTTAAGATAGGGACAAAAGAACAGCAAACTAAACTAACATAAGCACAAGGAAACAAATAAAGATTAGAGTGAAAATCAATAAACTTTAGAAAAACAGTAGTGAAAAAGTCATCAGAACTAAATTATTTCTTTAAAAAAATAATAAAATTGCAAACCTGTAGCTAGACTTACCAAGAGAAAAGAGAAGATTTAAATTAAAAAAATCAAGAATTAAAGAAAAGATATTCTTACTGATTTTACAGAAACAAAAATGGATTATATAGGAATAACATGAACAGTGATTTGCTAACAAATCAGATAAACTAAATGAAGTGGACAAATTCTGAAGACAAACAATCTCAAACTGACTAAAGAAGAAATAGAAATTTTAAATAGACCTATAACAAGTAAAAAGATTGATTTAGTAATCAAATATTTTCCCTCAAAGGAAAGCTCACAATAAAGTGGCTTCACTGGAATTTTACCATACCATGATGTAAAAATTAACAACAATCCTTCACAAACTCTTCTACAAAGGAGGAGGGGGAGAAGGGGAAGGAGAAGAATATTTCTTAATTCATTATATAAATCAGCATTACCCTGAAATCAAAACAAATGTTGTGCTAATGGGTATGAAGTTTATTTTGTGATGAGAAAAATGTTTTGGAATTACAGTATAGTGATGGGTACACACCATGTGAGTATACTAAAAGCCACTGAATTTTGCACTTAAAAATAATGGATTTTATACTATGTGAATTGTATCTCAATTAAAAAAAGAGGAGAATCCAACATTTTACTTTTGTGATGTGATGAAATCTATAAGTCCTAGAATAATATTTTAATGGAACATACCTAAAACTGAAGATGAAGTTTGAATGATAAAGTAGAGACATCTGCAAAAACTTATTAAAACTTAACATTAAGGGGTGCCTGGGTGGCTCAGTCGGTTAAGCAGCCGACTTCGGCTCAGGTCATGATCTCGTGGTCCGTGAGTTCGAGCCCCGTGTCAGGCTCTGTGCTGACAGCTTAGAGCCTGAAGCCTGTTTCAGATTCTGCGTCTCCCTCTCTCTCTGACCCTCCCCCGTTCATGCTCTGTCTCTCTCTGTCTCAAAAATAAATAAATGTTAAAAAAAATTTTTTTTAAAACAAAAAAAACTTAACATAAATTTGGGCGCCTGGGTGCTCAGTCTGTTGAATATCTGACTCTTGATTTCAGCTTGGGTCATGATCTCATGATTCATTAGATCATGCCCCATGTCCTGCTCTGCAATGATAGCCAGAGCCTATTTAGGATTCTTTCTCTCCGTCTCTCCCTCTGTCCCTCCGCAGCTCATGTACGCTCACTCTCACTCTCTCTCTCTCTCTCTCAAAATAAATAAATAAACATTGTTTAAAAATTAACATTAATGAATGGAGAAGCAAAGCATATATGTAAGTAGTATATTCAGATAAGTCAATTCTAGTGTATATCAGAGTGGGACTTATCATTCTGCATTGGTATTCCATATGACTTGTGGAATAACAGAGCAGAGACCTAGCAGAAGAAGCTTGGATAGCTCTGACATCACTAAGGACAGAATGTACACAATACAGTTGACCCTTGAACAACATGGGCTTGAGCTGCATGATTTTTTTTATAAATACAGTACACTGTTGTAAGTGTATTTTGTCTTCCTTATGATTTTATTAATAACATTTTCTTTTCTATACTTTATTGTAAGAATACAATATATAATACATACAGGAAACATATGTGAATCAATTGTTTATGTTCTTGGTAAAGCTTCTGATTAACAGTAGGCCATTATTAGTAGTTAAGTTTCTGGGGAGTCAAAAAGTTATACACAGATTTTTCACTGTACAGAGAGTGCTCCTAACTTCCACATTTTTCAAAGCTCAAATGTATACTGATTTAGAGAATCTTGGTCTACTCAACTGTTCTGAACATAGCTTACCACCTTCCCTTCTTCTTAGCAACATCCCTATCCATTATATGAAGCTTCATAATCTGATGTCTTCAAATTGACTTTTATTTTATCTCTATATTGAGCTTTACAGACTAGTACCCACTCCTTTTAGTTGTTGTTTCAACTATATCTGAATGAGACTCCAGGAGAAATGAATGCCTTGGGATTGCTCTAGCTCCTTGTAATACTGTAGAATTTTGACCACTGCTCTCACCCTCAAATTTGTTGCCACTCTAAAAGGATCAGACTAAGTCAAATAAACAAGGACCTATCATTCTCGTCAAGGACATATACTAAATCAATATTCAGTAGGAACTTATTCCTTCTTGGATAATTAATTATATCTCCACACATGGGCAAATCTTTGTATGATAAATCAGACTTTTGCTCAGCTTGTGAACTGAAGGATCCAAGGGGAGAATAGTCTAACTAAGCTAGATTATTCAATATTCTACATAACAACATGTGACACATACGGTGTTTGGAGCAAACAGATTAGCAAATTTGGCCAAAAGCAAATCCAGAGCCAAAATTTCAAGGGGATTGTTGAATTACATTAATTTGAAAGTTTTCCAGTACTACTTTGATAAAGAGGAGTAGCTGGGGGGTGTTAGTTCAAGGACAGAGACTTCTATGTCAAAGGGCTTTACTGTCTCCCTCATGGAATGTGGACAACCCAGAAGCTTGTAAATAATTCAGAAGTCAAAGCAGAAGAACTTGAACTCCAAAAGTGAGGACACATGTAAATGAACTTAGTTTATAAAAACAATATCATAACTTTACACAACAATTATTGAGAGTAACCAGTATCAATGCTTAAGACAGGTATCTAAATAAATGCATATGCAAAAATTAAATCTTGCTGTAACACTAAAATAATCATTCAATGGATCCTGGAATTCCTAATTCTGACAAGATCAGGTGAAATTAGAACAATAATTCACTAAAGGAAATTCAGGTCAATACAAAAATTTCCTCATCACCACACTGATTAATATTTCATACATTCTTTTGCAAGGAGAAATTCAAGAATAGCATCAGGATTCAGTGAACATTCTCCTTCATTAAATCCTGAGTAAAATAATAACAATAAATATGTGGATATTTCTGTGTGAGAATGAACTGAATTTCATAATTTCATTCTTATGTAGGTACTGTCTCTGCCATGAACACTAGCAGTTCTGGGCTTATATTATGAAGAAAACAGTCTCATTGGAAGCATTCTGTTCCTTGAGTAGTTTCAGGCCTATCTCAGGCAAATCTGCATTTTTGTCCTGTGGGGAGAAGTTGTTTTTGTTTTTTTTTTTTTTATATGGAGAAGGTAAGGAGACAGAGAATTAAAACAGACACAGGGGAGGAAGTGTATTGATAATGAGAAAAGCATGTTTTCCTAAATAGAAATCAAGATTGTGATGTGTAATGAAGGGAAAAGAGAAACTTAATAGAATTAAATTTGTCTTAAGGAAACAAAGCCAATACTAGCAAAGGTAATGCAGGAAAAGACATGTCCATATTAGATACATTCACTATTCATGTTAGACCTCTCTAAACTTGAGGTTTGGAAAATTTAACTTAACACCCTTTCCCTTACGAGATTTGATAAGATGAAAAAATATTGGTTAACATAACAGATAAAATGCAAATGACGGAGGGTGAGAAGTTTAAAACAGAAAATATACTATTTACTAAGATTAAATGGTTTTAAAACATATGAAATTTGGAAGTGTTTAGAGAGATAAGAACTTTTGAGTGACTGAATATTACTATATATATATATATATACATATATATATACTATATATATACTATATATATATATATACACACACACACACACACACACATATGTATATGTGAAATATATGAAAGGAGAAAAAAAATAATTATTATCAAAGTATACTAGATTCACCGGGACTAGAGAATGCTGCAGTCAGTATACTTACTGACAAAGAAGAGAAAATAATTCCCTCATCTGAGTTAATGGTTGTATTATCTGAAATAGAATACATTTAATACATTTTACGAAAGAAAAGAAAAGAGGAGAAAAAGGAAGAGAAGAAAGGGAAAGAAAGAAAGAAAGAAAGAAAGAAAGAAAAGAAAGAAAAAAAAGGAAAATTTGTTTACCAAAACATTTTATCAATGTGAGGAGCAGTTTTTAACATTGGATATTAAGCAATGTGTGTCAATGTTCTTTTGCTACTGTATAACTGTATATTGAGAGTATATGATTCAAGTATATACTGGAAATGGATTTCTAATTTAATCCTATTTATGTATTTTCTAGGTATATAATATTTATTAAATATTAAGCATATTTAATGAAAAAATTATGGTATAAATACAAAGGTATGTAGGAGTGGTGAAAAAATAAATGTGTTGTCACTTTTGTGTGACAAATAGTCATGATTTAATTGAATTGCAGCTACCAAAGTAGACTTGTCAATTTCCCTATTGTGTATACTTTATTGCTCAATGAGGGTAAAAGAGAAACAGTGGGAATGGTTCCAAATGCTTTTTAAAAATTATTTTTCTTCTAGGATAGCTGTCATGTAGCTATAATCAGGGCAAATTAGTTCTTACAGTATTAGTATTTGGTAATTTTTTCTACAACATCCAAAAGAATTCTAAATAGACACTTAGATATAAGTAATCATTGTTCATAAGCTATTGATTTTATCAAGGAAAACAAAAGCTAAAATGATCATGTTTTATGGATACTTATATAGTTTGTATTCTTAATACTGGAACTAAACCTTGATCTTTTATATCACATGTCTTAATCAAGACAGATAAGGAGGTTCACATCTTCTTAAGGGTGCATTGTGATTTTTCTGATCTTGTCTTCTAACAAAGATATTTTCTTGGCAACACCAGACTGATGGAACTATCTAACTACAAAATAATAATAATGATAATAATAATAGCAACAATAATAATTGTTATTATTGACTGTCACAAGTTCTTGCAAACAGTGGAGCTAAAATGTTGTGTTTTTGAAAGTCTGTACCATTGGCTGGAGTAGATCCAGATGGGCACTGGTGCTCCAGGGGAGAAGAAGGGGAAGCCAGGGAAGAGACAGTGGATAGCTTCATGTGGGGATCCCCTGGGTCATGCTGGGAGAGAACATTCCCTTGCCTGGAGTACTTTTGGAACAGGGTGTATTGCCTCTCTCTCTTTTTTTTAATGTTTATTTATTTCTGAGAGAGACAGAGACAGAATGTGAGTGGGTTAGGGGCAGAGAGAGAGGGAGACACAGAATCCGAAAAAGGCTCCAGGCTCCCAGCTGTCAGCACAGAGCACGATGCAGGGCTCGAACTCAGGAGCTGTGAGATCGTGACCTGGGCGGAAGTCTGACGCTCAACCAACTGAGCCACCCAGGTGCCCCCTGGCTGGTGTCTTTAAGCAGCCTTTCAATAACAGGTTCAGAGGTACATATAGAGGGTGGATAAAGAGGTTTGAGCTCTCCACTGTGATTCACCATAAGCTCCAGGCTCCTCCACAGCCATGGGATTGCTTTTCTGGGACAGAACAGTGCCAAGTGCACTGCTGAAAGCCTCTCTGGAGGAGGAGGGTAGCCGGTCCGTGCCTTGCTGAGTCCTTTAAGATTTGGAATTTTGAATCCCAGTCTCCCACCAGAGATAAAACAGAGAAAAGAGAGCTTTGGTGCTGAGCATATTGATGGTCTGAGCACAGAATGTTTGAGGGCAGGGATCTGATGGCCAGGGACACAACAAGGGAGATTGTTTGCTTTTCTGAGAGGACTGCTTGAACAGTGGTGGACGCTAGCTCCCCTACCCGGGGACAAGAGAGCAGGGTGATGCCATCTTCCCTGCCCACCAGCACAGTCAAAATTAAGAGAGCAACACAGTATTCCCAGTCAAGGCTGGAGCCACTTCTACCAAACCCTGCACCCTATGCCCTATGGGGTCATCTTTGCAAGGCCAAGTCTGATTGTGAGCCAGTGAAGAGGCCCTGTCTCCCAGAGGACCAACACAGGCCCCCTGCAATCACCAAATCTACTGAATGTGGAGTGCTCCAAAGCATAAGCTTCCGTGCTTCAGTTCTGGTGGAAATAGGAAAAGGTTTTCTTTCTTTCTTTCTTTCTTTCTTTCTTTCTTTCTTTCTTTCTTTCTTTCTTTCTCTTTCTTTATCAGACTTATAATTTTATTTGTGTGTTTGCTTTGAATTTTCCTCATTGTTTGAATCAGTCTTCTTCTTTTTTCTTTTTCTTTGTCTTCTTTTTTGCTTTCTTTTTTTTTTTTGGAATCAGGCTTATAGTTTTGTCTGTTTAGGGTTTATTTATTTATTTATTTTTGTTCCTTCTTTTCTCTATTCCTCTCTATGTCTTTCTTTTTATGTTCTTGGATAAGGTGTTTTGTTTTGTTTTGTTTTTTAATCAGGCTTATTTTAACAAACGAACCAAAGCACACCTAGTTAAAGGTCCAAACACTCCCCACTGCAAGCAAGGAGGAGCTCTGCAGAGGAATGACCTGGGGGAAAGAGCAGCCAAATCACAATAGCAGAGTACACACAGCATACATCAGAAATACTTCCTGAAGTGCCAGGTCCTGGACAGTATAATCCCTTCTTAATACAGCATTACCCTCAGAAGCAGGAAACATAACAAGCTTTCATAACATTCAAAAGACAGGAACCTAGACAAAATGACAAGACAGAGGAATTCTCTCTCAAAGAAACATCAATAAGAAACCACAGACAAGGATTTGCTCAAAACAGATATAAGTAATATATCTGAATAAGAATTTAGAACAACAGTCATAAGAATACCAGCTGGGCTTGAAAAAAGCACAGAAGACTTCAGAGAAATGCTGCAGAGATAAGATACCTAAAAACTAGTTACATGAAATAGAAAATGCTATAACTGAGATGGAAAACTGACTGGTTGTAATTACAACTATGAAAGAAGCAGAGGATCATATAGGTGATACAGAATATAAAATAATGGAAATTAATGAATATGAAAATAAAACTATTAGATCAGAAAAGAAGACTAATAGATCACAAATATAGAACTAGGGACATCAGTGATTCTATAAAGTGTAATGATATCCATATTGTAGGAGTCCCAGAAGAAGAGTGGGAAAAGGGACAGATGGTTTATCTGAACAAATAAATTATAGCTGAGAATTTTCCTAATCTGGGAAAGGAAACAGGCATTCAAGGCCAAGAGGCACAGAGAACTCCCCTCAAAATCATCAAAAACAGGTCAACACGAAGACATGTCATAGTGAAACTTGCAGACTATAAAGATAAAGAGAGAATTCTGAAAGCAGCTAACGACAAAAAGTCCTTAACCTTTTAGGGTAGACACATAAAGTTGGCACCAGACCTGTCCAGAGAAACTTGGCAGGCCAGAAGAGAATAGCATGATATATTTAATGTGAAAAATGGGAAAAATATGCAGCCAAGATTATTGTATCCAGCAAGGCTTTCATTCAGAATAGAAGGTGAGGTAAAGAATTTCCAAGACAAGCAAAAACTAAAGGATTTGTGAACACTAAACCAGCTCTGAAAGAATTATTTTTTTAATGTTTATTTATTTATTTTGAGAGAGAGAGAAAGCATGAGCAGGGGAGGGACAGAGAGAGAGGGATAGAATCCCAAGCAGGCTCCACACCCAGCATGGAGCCTGACATGGGTCTCAATCCTATGAACCATGAGATCATGACCTGAGCTGAAACCAAGAGTCACATGCTCAACCAACTGAGCCATCCAGGCATCCCTGCAAGAATTATTAAAAGGGACCCTTTGAGTAGGAAAGAGAGACCAAAAGCAACATAGAGTAGAAAGGAACAGAGAAAATTTACAGGAACAGCTATTTTTCCAGATGATACAATGGCAATGATTTCATATCTATCAATAATTACTCTAAATGTAAATGGAGTAAATGCTCCAATCCAAAGATATAGAGAGTATCAGAATGGATTAAAAAAAAACAGGACTCATTGATGCAGCTTACAAGAGACTCATTTTAGACACAAAGTAATCTCCAGATTAAAACTAAGGGGATAGAGAACCATTTTTCATGCTAAAGGACATCAAAAGAAAGTGGGATACTTAAATCATACTTAAATAAGGTAGACTAGACTTTAAGCCAAAGAGTGTAATAGGAGACAAACAAGGGCACTGTATCATCATAAAGGGGTCCATCCAAAAAGATCCAACAATTGTAAATATTTATATACCCAACTAAAGAGAAGCCAAGTACATATATCAGTTAATAACAAACTTAAAGAAACTCATTGCTAATGATATAATACTAGTAGGGGACTTTAACACCTGACTTACAACAATGGCCAGATAATCGAAGCAGGGAATCAACAAGGATACAATGGCTTTGAATGACATACTGAACCAATGGACTTAACAGATATATTCAGAGCATGTTTCCCTAAAGCAGCAGAATACACATTCTTTTCGAGTGCACATGGAACATTCTCCAAACTAGATCATGTACTGGCTCACACATCAGGCCTTAATGAGTACAAAAAGATTGAGATCATTACCATGTATATTTTTAGACCACAACATTATGAAACTTGAAGTCCACCACAGGAAAAAATTTGGAAAGGCCATAAACACATGAAGGTTAAGGAATATCCTACTAAATAATGAATTGGCTAACCAGGAAATTAAAGAAGAAATTTAAAAAAAAATACATGGAAGCCAATAATGAAGCAACAGAAAGAGTAATAAAAAAATCAATTCCATTTACAAGTGCACCAAAATCCATAACATACCTAGGAATAAACCTAATCAAAGGGTTAAAAGATCTGTACTCTGCAAATTATAAAACATTATGAAAGAAATTGAAGAAGACACAAAAAATAGAAAAACATTCCATGGATTAGAAGAACAAATACTGTTAAAATGTCTATACTACCCAAAGCAATCTACACATTTAACAAAATCCCTATCAAAATAACACCAACATTTTTCACAGAGCCAGAAGAAACAATTCTAAAATTTGTATGTAACCAGAAAAGACCCCGAATAGCTGAAGTAATATTGAAAAAGCAAAGCAAAGTGGGAGCCATCACAATACCAGACTCCAAGCTGTATTACAAAGCTGTGATCATCAAGACAGTATAGTACTGACACAAAAAAAACAGACACCTAGGCCAGTGGAACAGAATAGGGGACCCAGAAATGGACCACAACTTATATGGTCAACTAATCTTTGCCAAAGTGGGAAAAAATATCTAATTCAAAAAACAAATGGTGTTGGGAAAACTGGACAGCAACGTGCAGAAAAATGAAACTGGACCACTTTCTTACAACATACCCCAAAATTAATTCAAAATGGATGAAAGACCTAAAAGTGAGAAAGAAAACTATTAGAATATTAAAGGAAACAATCAACAAAACTAAAAGGCAACCCACAGAATGGGAAAAGATATTTGCAAATGACATATCTGATAAAAGGCTAGTATCCAAAATCCATTAAGAACTTACTAAACTCAACACACAAAAAGTATATAATCCAGTTAAGAAATGAGCAGAAAACATGAACAGATACTTCTCCAAAGAATACAAACAAATGGCTAACAGACATATGACAAAATGCTCAATGTAACTCATCATCAGGAAAACACAAATCAAAACCAAAATGAGATTCTACCTCACGCCTGTCAGAAAGGCTAAACTTTACAACTCAGGAAACAGATGGTGGTGAGGATTTAGGGAAAGGGAACCCTCTTACACTGCTGGTGGGAATGCAAACTAGTCAGCCACTCTGGAAAACAGTATGGAGCTTCCTCAGAAAGTTAAAGATAGAACTATCCTATAGCCCAGCAACAGCACTAATAGGTTTTTATCCAAAGGATACAAAAATATTGATTTGAAAGGTCACATGCATCCCAAAGTTTATAGCAGGATTATCAACAGCCAAATTATGGACAGAGCCCAAATGTCCATCAACTGATGGACACACATACATACATACATACCATGGAGTATTATTCAGCCATGAGAATGAATGAAACCTTGCAATTTGCAATGACATGGAACTAGAGAATATTATGCTAAGCAAAATAAGGCAGTCAGAAAAAGACAAATACCATATGATTTCACTCATATGTGGGATTTAAAAACCCAAACAGATGAACATAGGGGAAGGGAAAGAAAAATAAAATAAGACAGGAACAGGGAGGTAAACCATAAGGAGCCTGACTCTTAACTATACAGAACCAACTGAGGGTTGCTGGAGGGGAGGTGGGTGTGTGGGCTAAATGAGTGATGGGCATTAAGGAGGGCACTTGTGATGAGCACCGGGTGTTATATGAAAATGATGAGTCACTGAATTCTACTCCCGAAGCCAATACTACACTATATGTTAACTAACTTGAATTTAAATAAAATCTTGGAAGAAAAAAATATTTTCTCCTTTGAAAATTTTCAAATAGGAAAACAGAAAACAAAAATTTTCAAATAGACATTTTATGAATGTCTTCAGCTTTAATCATAATAGTATTCAAGAATATCACCTGATATTTACCTTATTGACATTGTGTAATGAGTCCTCAAAATACTCTTTGGAGAATGAAGCATTATAGAAAAATATCAATTCTCCCTTGTTTATTTATGTATAGAACCATTTAATAATTGGTTAGAGGAATCAGAAAAATTGAGAACAAAACATGCTGTTTATACATAAAAGCTGTTGGAGAACATGGCTGTAATATATATGACCAAGTACATTTACTGATGCTCTGGCTTTCTTCACCCCACCACTGTCACCATCAGCATGCCAGTGTTGACTGTGGGAAGACCAAGTCAAGAGAAAGCTTAGATCAGTGGAGGAGATTCATTCACATAAAATTGCTGCCCTGCATCTGTCTGTGGCAAGAAATGAATATCTTTTATAGTATATTTTAATAGATTTATTCTACTTTATCAATAAACATAGAGTAATAGCTGCATCTCTAAAAAAATCCAGTAACTGGTTTCCTTATGCCAACTATTTCATAACTTTCATTCAGTGGTTCAAAATAAACAAACTGAGTGCCAAGCACTTTGCTAAGCCTTGCATTTGATCAGTGTTGCAAAAACTTCCTGTCCTTATGGACTTTGCCATTTCTAAGGAAGACTAATAATATCAGGAAACAAAAAAAGTACTAATATTATCTAAAATTATAATAATATAATATTGAAACTTATCGATTCTATGATAGAAAGAGAAGGGGCCTTCTGTAGAAAAGATAGTTTGGAAGGTTGATTCTGAAGAGCTTACATTTTAGCTGAGAACTGAATGATGAATCTTAGCCATCCAAGGTAGAGAGAGGGTATGGAGGAGGGAGAAGGACATGGTCTGAGAGCAAAGGTAGCATGTATGAATGTAATGAAAAAATCAGTAAGAATCTGATGATTCAGGAGAGAGGCAAACTATGAGGCGGGAAAAGCATGCATGAAGCAGATCATAGCAGTTATTATGTACTGGTCAGACTCAATTTGCCTAAAATCTGCATGAGGACTCAAAACATTTGCAGTGATAACATGTTGAAGTCTTTGAAGGTAGCCTTTGATTCAGGATAATGGTGACTAGTCCAGATGATATACTCTGAAATTCATAAGAGGGGAAAATAATTTGGAATCAATGGATAATGGTGAAATAAGTTGCTTATTTAGTATTTAAGGTACTGCATCCTTATTTATCTCTCTGCTGAAAATTCTCAATCTAAACCAATAGCCAAATGATACTTAAAAATTGATAGGAGAAGAGAGAGGGAAAGGAAACAAAACTCTGGATGCCCTGTTGGTTCCTGCTTAACTTCAGTTTTCTATTTTAAAAGAGTTAATAAACACTAGGTCCTTTTAATTTGATTTAAGATTTGTACACAATATTTCTTATAATAATGCAAGTGAAGTCACTTTTATATATGACTTTTTAAACATAAGTCTTAGGGGTGCCTGGGTGGCTCAGTCAGTTAAGTGTCTGACTCTAGCTCAGGTCATGACCTCATGGTTTGTGGGTTTGAACCCCACATCATGCTCTGTGCTGACAGCTCAGAGCTTGGAACATCCTTCAGATTCTGTGTCTCTCTCTCTCTCTCTGCCCTCCCCTGTCTCTGTCTCTCAAAAATAAATAAACATTAAAAAAAATTAAAAGTAAGCATCATGTCAAAAACCAAACTGACTGAAAGTTGTCCACAATAATATAAGAGATCATCTATTTGTGAGTTGAAAAATGTCACAGTTCATCCAGAACCCAGAAAGAATCTACTAATAAAGCTCATAATTCAGATAGGAGACTTTCTAAAAATGTTGGAAAATTATCTAATCTAGGCTCTATATTTTCTTTAGTGGAAAGCAGGCAGAAATTTCATGTTCACTTTTGTAAAGCAAGTTGAAAAATGAATAATAAAAATCTAAAGGGCATTTATTTGCAAATGTGCATGGAACAAATAAAAGCTAATTTTAAAATGCATGAATATGTTTTATATCTAATTTGTATGTGAATTATACTCACATTGATTAGAACAATAGTGACATTTAAGGATGGGTATATCATAATATTAACCATACTTTTAATTTGTATAAATTGATGTTTAACATCCACCTAAGGGACTATTCACTATCCATAACCAAATTGTGACCTATCTGTAGATATCTGGAGTCCTTAGATAATTTTAAGTTATATTCTTTAGCATTCACAGTGAATATGAACATTATGGGGGAGGAAGCCACCTTCAAATATAACAAACCAATTCTGAGCCTGGTTGCCCTGCCTCACCCTTTCCTTCCCATAGAAACCACAATAAAGTTGCTTGCTCACTGTTCTTTTATTCCTACCCCCTGACAGATTCTTCCCCTGAGTGGCCCTGCCTAGTGTACTGTGATCTCCCCAGGAAGCTGTGAGTATAGTAAAACCTTTAATTTGTGCTAAGTCTTTGTATATCATGATCTGTACCTGGTCTTACCATACATCACTCAAGGTAATATGATTAAAACAATCATCTGTTCTTACATTATCTGACTTTATGGGTGGTAGTGTAGATCATGATAGTGCAATGAAATTTCTGAGTGAAAATATCTTGATTTCTTTATTCTAATAATTCTGTAGGAAAAAATTAACTCTGTATTTGTAATAATTTCTGTACCTGAACTAAGGAGGAATCAAAGCAACATGTGTTATGTCTGAGCCAATATAAATTATTGGGAAAACATCATGTATACTTTCCAAAAATTTATATGGTATAGGTAGATACCTCTGTTTTTCATAGAAGTATCTCTTATTCTTTAAAGAAGCTCTCAAAAATGAGATATTGTGGAAAATTTATTTTTGTGTTTGTAACATGATAAATGAAGTCACTTTGCTTTCACTTCTAAGATCTGCAATTCAGTGCTGCTTGAGCTGAATGGAGTTGATTGGTCTAGGTGAATGTCACTGTAAACTTCAGACATTTTTTTCAACTTTTGGTTAATGTAGTTTCTTCCTATTGAAATAAACATGTATCAACTATATCTAGGAGACAAATATACCGTGATTGCCCTAAATATATATTCCTCAATTTCCCACCTGTATTTTAAGGCTTTCTTATAACCAAAGTGAACAGACACTCTTTGATTGTTAGAGTAGCAGCCAACCTGTTAGTCACAGAAAAGATTAGCTGAAAAGAATACTGCTCTGTTTATAATAGCCCAAACTATTTAGAGCCACATAAACATTTCCAAAACACAATCACCATCAAAACAACTACTGCAGATTTTACAGAATATATACAATTAAATTCAATATGAAACTGTTGCTACTTTTATAATTTACCATAAATATGCAATCTAATAAAAGTTAACACAAGTTTACTACATAAATTGCTGTTAGTTGAAAATAAGAATTGCGCTTGGAATTACTTTGGTGGTAAAGGAAATGTGAAAATCTAGCACTGCTCTCACCTTAAAGTTCACAGTGAAATGCCTACATGGGGCTGAATCAGGAACATTAGGTAAGATCTTTCAAAATTCACTGTGTGCAATATACTTTATTTTTCTCTGAAGTCTCATTTTATAGACTATTATTGGAAACAAAATAGTCTACTTGATGGAGCAATGGACTGATTCAATATGTCAGATTCCGTGTTCCTATCCAGTAGACTGACAAAAAGTCACAGGAATTTAATTTAAAATAGGGCAAATCAAGCATTGCTTTATAAAGACCATTTGCATGCCAAGTAGGAGATCTTAAGCAAAAGTACTTTTGTGGTTATCTGAGCACATAAATACCTAGGCAACTTTTTAAGGCTGAACATCTTTTTTCCTTTATCGAAATTATACTTTGAAGAGTAATCTAATGAATTATTTTTCACTGTTAAAACAGATCTCAACTCTTATGCAAAGAAAATAAAATAGCACTTCTACTTAATGGCAATAGATTTGCAATGTAAGGTGAATATAAATAGCTCTAAAAAAAGATTTAATTAATGGCTTTCATATTTTCACACCATTACAAGAGCTTATCCACTTTGTTGGTCTGGAATTAAATGGGAGTGTTATATGACTTTATCACCTTTGGAAGACTTTAACATATCAAAGTAATATTAAATTTGTAGAATAAATTTGAAGATTTCTTAGATTTATTTATTTATTAACCCCATGCCTATAATGCATGCATGTGTTTATATATATATACAAAATAGAGACTTTTAGTATTAATTGGCAACTAAAATGCATTTTAGGAAACTAACGAGAAATATAACAGTCCTGAACTTATACTATATTTTAGGGGAAAACAGACATATACACCTACAATTCTCTTTATGATGTAGTTATAAAAATTTGTTTATTATTGTTTTTTATTCTGTCAAATGCAAGTCAAGAATTATATATCTTCTATTTTGTATTTCTATTAAGTCAAGATGTTTTTTTTTTTAACATCGACTCAATGAGAAACTTCCTCCTTATTAAATATACATTCTCTATGAGAATTCTCATCCACATGTGGGAAGTAAATATGTAAAATCACTAGCGTGGTCAGAAGTTGTTTTCCCAGGCAAATATGATTTCTAGGTAAAAAACATCTTCCCATAAATGAAGAAATGTGATGTTGTTCTTGTCATTCTGCCTATGTGCAGTGTATAGTCTGCCCACTTGCTTCTTTTTCATGTGGTTATCGCATTGTTCCTGTGCTCTCCTATAGTCACATTGGTTGCATACATGGGTACACTTCATTGCAACCTCCCCTTTAAACCACAGCACTTGAAATAAACAAACAGTCAAACAAGAATTGGCAATGCAGAATAGGGAGCCTTATACATGCTAGTGTTTCCTTGTTTGAATATTACAAAATTTATTTTTGGATAGTGAAAAAGTAATATGATAATAGGAAAAGTAATTTGGAAGCTGCTGGGGGAAAAACAATCAGTCACCAACATGAAAGAATATTCTTAAAGCTTGTTGGACAAAGAGAAGTAGAAAAAGAATAAGAAATTAACCTCTATTGCATTACACCATTTACATTATTCTTCTCAGTGTAATTTTAATATGTTATGTTCAATTTAAGGGTATATGACATTCAAAGCTGTCAGATGCCGTCTTCTCATAGCATGTTCAGAGGGATTTCTCAGAAAATCTCTAAAACCATTGATGCAAGCTACAGGGAGAAGCAATAAAGGAATGATCTGGTTTAGAATGTTTTTACCTCAAATAGAGCTAAATTGTACAAAATACTCATATAATCTAATAAAAATAGATCATTTCTTATTACAAAATTCCTAATGAAGAGAACACAGTTATATTTTTCCTTTATCAAAACATACATTTACAGTTGACATAAATCAATCATCTTCCCAACACATTTCCCTTTTTTTTCACTTTTTGAATCTATGCATTTTTCCCTCTTATGTTCAAGCACTCTCATTCTTACTCTTGCTCTCATGCACACAACAGCAGAACCTAGGCATTTCTGATTCAGTGATAAATCAGAGAGGTGAATATAAAGTTACTTTCCTAACTTTTATTTAACTTTACCAGAGTACACACAGAAAGAAAGAAAGAAAGAAAGAAAGAAAGAAAGAAAGAAAGAAAGAGAAAGAAAGGGAGAAGTATAGCAGATTAGACATTGGTCGTGGTGAACAATAGATCTTACTATCTGAAAGTTATTTTTTTTTAATTTTTTTTAACGTTTTATTTATTTTTGAGACAGAGAGAGACAGAGCATGAACGGGGGAGGGGTAGAGAGAGAGGGAGACACAGAATCGGAAGCAGGCTCCAGGCTCTGAGCCATCAGCCCAGAGCCCCACACGGGGCTCGAACTGACGGACCGCGAGATCGTGACCTGAGCTGAAGTCGGACGCTTAACCAACTGAGCCACCCAGGCGCCCCTGAAAGTTATTTTTAAAAGGCTGTAAAGCTAGTGAATAAAATTTTATTTTATTTTTATTTTTAAGTTTTTAAATTTTAATTCCAGTATAGTTATCATACAGTGTTATATTAGTTTCAGGTGTATAATCTAGTAATTCAACAATTGTATACATTACTCAGTGCTCATAAGTGTGTCCTTTATCCCCATAACATTTTCACCCACCCCTCCTTACCTCCCCTCTGGTAACTATCTGTGTTCTCCATACTTAAGTGTGTGTTTCCTGGTTTATTTTTCTCTCTCTCTTTTTTTTCCCTTTGCTTGTTTGTTTTCTTTCTTAAATTCCACATATGAGTGAAATCATATGGTATTTGTCTTTTTCTGACTGACTCATCTCTGTTAGCATTATAATCTCTAGATCCATCCATGTTGTTGCAAATGGCAAGACTTCATGATGAATAACATTTTAGAGTGAATAATATACTGAATGTAGAGAGCAAATTCTCACTTCCCCGCCAAAAAAAATCCAGACTATTAATGTTGATTTTTAAAATTTTCTATTGAGATTTGATTATTTTAAACTGTAATGGAGGCCACAGGAATTGCAATGCTAATGAAAATGGAGAAAAATATTATAAATTATAAATGAATTAAGGATGTGAGAAAATAGAGACTCTCAAATGCTTTTATTATAAATTAACAAAATCATTTAGTGAAAACATTTATTACATTCTATGAAAATTTGAAAGGTATACATTTCAGGACCCCAAAATTCCATCTATTGATAGTTGGTCTAGGAACAAATGCATTCAGGAAGAACAATGCCACTTTTTATCCCCAAACCTTTTGAAGGTGGCTTAAGAAAGAACCACTGGGGAATTTTTTATTTTTTTTAATTATTTTTAAAAAGATTTGGGAAAATTTTAGAAGTGTTTTCCTGCAATTTGGAGGATGGGCCTTATACTATACTACAGGAGTTTTACTGCTATACTCCCAGTCCCCACATATGTAGAGATAAGGGAACCCCAAATTCTTTTAGAGCACCTTGGGGAGTGAGAGAGAGGGCACAGATGTGGTACCATCCTGGATCCTATTTAAGAGGATGCCTGAGGGGGGACCTCAGCAGACAGAGGGAGAGGTAAACAATTAAAAGTCCATGAGTTAAAAGGAAGACCAAAACACATAACTCAAGAGAAGATGCCTCACATCAGTCAAGAGAAATAAAAGAGAAGTGTCCAGCTGGGAACCTTTAAAGTGCTCAGGAAAGCACCCCGAGGGCAAGTCACATTTAATTATCTGTCAGTCTTTAGACAGTTTAAATTGCAAAACCAGTAAGAATCTTTTCCCCTTTCCTTTATTTGACAAATGGCTATGGCTGAATTTGCAGCTGGCCAGTGCGGACAGAGATGAGCTTGGAGATTTTAAACTTATAGTAAGAAAATAGAAGGATCCTGCTTTCTTTTCCCTGTAGCTTCAGCCTGGGACAATCCTAAATGGTTAAAACAAGAAGACTCAAAGCTAAACACTTGCAAAATGTTGACCATCACACAGGACTAGATAACTTATTTTCAAAATTTAGGGTTTTTTTTTTCTTTCATGATTAAAAGTGAACAAAGGAAGTTTGATTACCAGAGTATGACCAGCTCAGTCTCAAGTCAATTTAAATCTCCATGTATCTACAGGGGACATTTACCCCCAAAGAATAAAGTTTAAGGAAACAGAGAGACAAAAGAAAATTAAACTATGTTTTGATTGCAATTCACACCTAATGTTTGTTTTAAACATTATTTACAGATAGTAACAGGTGAAAAGAGCAAGTTCCACAAGGATACAAAGAAAAGGATCTTATTTATATTTTTAAAATATATTGAAATATGATATTAATTGATATACCACATAAATACATACATTATACAAATGCAGAGGGAAGGTCCCTGTGAAGGTCTACTACAGTTAGGAGAGGCCACTGTTGTGCAGGAGGGAAAAGACTTGGATCAGGAGGATAGAGGGGCCTTGTAGTTGTGTACAAGTTGCAGATTTTTTGTTGTTTTTTGGTTTTGGAATTTGGGGCAAAATTGATTCATTTTTGTGTATTTAATAATGCATTAAAAAATTGCTCAGGGGCACCTGGGTAGCTCAGTCAGTTGAGAGCATCCTATTTAGGCTCAGGTCTTGATCTCATGGCTCCTGATTTCAGCCCCATGTCTGGCTTTGTGCTGACAGCTCAGAGCCTGGAGCCTGTTTGAGGTTCTTTCTTCTTCTCTCTCTGCACGTCCCCCGCGCATGCTGTGTCTCTCCCTCAAAAATAAACATTTAGAAAACACTCAAATGCCCTTAGGGAATTCCTAAAATCTTAATATTTTTAATTTTAATTATTACCACAATGATAGGTGTAGGAGGTCTCTAAGAGTGACTTTTAAAGCATGACTCACTGCTTTTCTGAACTATCTGATGCTCTGGCTCAACTACTGACGATTCTGCAGGTCTTTTCAGAATAAATGTTTTCTTGGCATTTATCCTCTGCCTTTAAAATACTTTTTATTTTTATCATTTTTATTTTTAAAATGTATTTTGAGAGAGAGAGAGCATGCACACAAGCAGGACAGTTATAGAGAGAAAGGAGAGAGAATCCCAAGCAGGGTCCACACTGTCAGCGTAGAGGCTGATGTGGGGCTTCATCCTATGAACGGTGAAAGTATGACCTGAGCCGAAATCTAGATTTGGCAGCTTAACCAACTGAGCCACTCAGGCGCCCCAAGAACACTTCTTATTTTTTAAAGTAACAACTAAAAAGTGACATTGTAGACTCATAGTCACTTTACTTTTAAGGAAAAATAATCTTTAAAACCTTTTTTTTTAATATATGAAATTTATTGTCAAATTGGTTTTCATACAACACCCAGTGCTCATCCTAACAGGTGCCCTCCTCAATCCCCATCACCCACTTTCCCCTCCCTCCCACCCCCCATCAGCCCTCAGTTTGTTCTCAGTTTTTAAGAGTCTCTTATGTTCCTTAAAACCTTTAAAAAAAAAGTTGTGTTCTAATTTTATTAATCCTATTAGTCCAATTTTTTTAAATTGCTGAGACTAGCCAGATAACTTAGAAAGAAATAAAAGAATGTCAGACCAGTATACAATAATAGCAAATAAGGGTGCCTGGGTGGCTCAATCAGTTAAGCATCCGACTTCAGCTCAGGTAAAGATCTCATGGCTAGTGAGTTCAAGCCCTGTATCAGGCTCTGTGCTGACAACTCAGACGGGAGCCTGCTTCAGATTCTGTTTCTCCCTCTCTCTTTGCCCCTCCCTTGCTTGCACTCTCTCTCTCTCAAACATAAAGAAACATTAAAAAATACTATTATTACTAGGGCTTATAGAGAATTTGTAATATGAGGCATTACATTCAGTTGTTATGAGAACATGAGGCTCTTTGTGGGCAAGTGGAAAATATTTAAGTATAGATGGAATAGATCCTTAGCAAAAATGTATTTTTAAAAAGAACAAATGTTACAGCTACATCCAATTGGATTGATTGCTGGCTTATTTTCTTTCCCAAACTTCATTTAGTCCTGGCAAGCTCCTTGGCTTTTCTTTGGGACATGTCCTTTGAAGCTTCTTTTGCCTTATGCCCATTCTTATCAGTGGGGATTCCAGCTGTGAAACAATTTTGAAAGATGCCTTCAAGAAAACACTGAAGGGGCGCCTGGGTGGCGCAGTCGGTTAAGCGTCCGACTTCAGCCAGGTCATGATCTCGCGGTCCAGTCCGTGAGTTCGAGCCCCGCGTCAGGCTCTGGGCTGATGGCTCGGAGCCTGGAGCCTGTTTCTGATTCTGTGTCTCCCTCTCTCTCTGACCCTCCCCCGTTCATGCTCTGTCTCTCTCTGTCCCAAAAATAAATAAAAAAAAAAAAAAAAAAAAAAAAAAGAAAACACTGAAAATACCCATTTGGCCTAAGAAGGAAGATGAAGATAGCCTCCAGCAAACAGAAAAACATAGATGTTTTAAAAAATAAAGCTTTCCTTTTTTTTTTTTCCTTAAAAAAAATTAAGCTCTAAGGCTCGTCTTCAGTTGCAGAGCATTTTTTCAGGAACCTAGAACCCTAAAACAGGCAATAGATAGGCATATAACTCCATTGTGAAGAATAGATCACTAACTACCTGGCTTAAATTAGTATTTTAACCATACCTAATAATTGACACCTTTTTGTCTGCATTATCATGAATATAGCAAGAATGCAGATTATTTCAATATTCTACATTTATCAAAAGAGTCAAGATCATTGAGGATTTTCAGCAAGAATTACTATGAATGTGGGGAAAAGAAACATGCATGTGTGAAAGGTTAATAAGCTAGCTACTCAAACATGAGAAATATTCAATTTACAGGGATTTGGAAGGAAGAAGAAGAAAAACTAAAAACAAACAAACAAATAAAAAACCCACTAAGGGTTGGCTCAATAATAGAATCACTGATAATAAAAACTGAAAGAAATTATAGATAATCCCTAGAGCAACCCTGGCCTGATTTTAAAGTTGAAAAAATTAAAACCCATGGACATTTAGTGGCTTAAAAAGTAAGCTATCTTTTATGAACTATGGATTTATTGAAATATTATTTCTATTGCTTCTCAAAATTATGTGTGTGCAAGCTATACTTTTAACGCTTAACATTCCATAAATATCTTACATGCTATTTTTTACTTGTCTAATTTTACTCTCACGGGTATATATTCATTTACCAGAAATCTTTACTATATTTATCTGTAACACTTTGAAGAACAAAATAAAAAATTTTATTTTATAAATATATACTGAATATATATTTCAGTAGCTCACAACTTTCATCCACAGTATGGGATCATAAACTCCATTTTGTGGTGAATAAAAAAACAAGTCAGTGATTCTAGAAATGAAATGACTATTGATTATCAGAATTATCCTTACATAGATAATCCTAAAGCTTATGCTGAATTATTGCTAAAATATCTGCCCCATATACATGTAAACAAACAATATCCATAATATTGTGTCTGTTCTTGGGAAACAGTATTTGTCAGAAGTAGTTAGGAAGTCTTTTAAAATACTGTTTCTGTCCACAAAATATTGTTTCAGTCTAAGATAAGGGCATAGTCTAAAATGAGACTATTTTATTATGACCATTTCAGGTAATTAAAATGTGTCTTATTGTTAAGGAAAAAAAAAAAACTTTGAGACACTCTGGTATAGATGAATAATGATGACTTCATAGTTTGGCTTATTTTTCCCCATTGTAGAAAATAATTATATCTAGATTAATTCATGTCACTTGTTTTGTTATTGAATGGAAAACATAGTCTAAGATTCTCTTTAGCTGTACTACAGTGACACTGGGACAAAAAAAGTTCCTACAAACATGGGGTTTGGCACCTTTTTAACTGATACATAAATCCAATGTTTCCAATTACTATTCTTGTGAACTTGTAGAAGTAACCTAACATCTTCGAATTGGGGGAGTTTATATCTCAGACTATTTAATGTAAGAAGATTGCATGAAACTACATAGGAAATTGCATAAAATTTTAATACTTTATTATATTAATTATTATCACTATCATGATAGCTATAGTTATCACTGGTATTTTTTTAATGAACTTAATTAGCCATGTTATTCAATTCTTGTCCGTTTTATTTAACTAGTTGGTATTATTGAGAAGCAAGAAAGATGTTAACAGAAAGACTGCACATGTAACTGGCTTATTCTCAAATTCTTCTTACATTGAAAAATAAATGCCTATTTTTTTCTGCATAATAGCAATTTTTATTTACCCTTTTTATTTATTTACTATTCACTTATTTTCTGTTTGCCATCAGCATCCTATTTACCATTATTTTTTTAAAATCTGGAACTGACGACAATGTCATTTCAAAGTTTCCAGAAAAAAGTTCCTATTATGCCTAATCCCATAATTTTTAGCAATGCCAAACATTATACTTTTACTATATACAAACATTATTCATAGGTATGCCTATGAATTTTTAATGTTTTTTGAAAAAACCAACAGTAGTAAATGGTCATTAATTTTGTTGTATTTTTTACCTTAATATATTTATTTATTTTCAGTATGATTTTCCATTATTACTTTCAATATAGCACATATTATTCTATGTGTATAAAATTATGTAGTTCCCATTCTAGTGAAAACTTGGCATTTAATTCTATTGTGTATAAATTAAGTCATCACCTCACATTAATTGAATTTTAACACCATTCTGGAGCCAGAAGTGATACAATTAGTCACCACATTGTCATAACAGAAACCAATAACAATTATTGAACATTAGAATTTTTGAAGAAATAAGAACTGATAAAGTCTGCAAATATCAGATTAAAAAGAACAATTTACTGAGAAAAAAAGACTGTGAGACTATGAGGTGAAAGATGATCAGAATATGAATACCACTTTAATCACTAAATAAAGGAAACATTTGAAAGGATGAAACGAAAAAGTCCAGTTTTTATGCCATCAGGTCTCAATATATTTAATGATAATTAAAGCTTCCAGTCTCCACCCTTTCATGTTTTATATATATCAGATTCTGCCTTATGTCCTTGCTTTCACTGCTATTGTCACAACTTCAGTGATATAATCTTCTTAAAGTAGGAGTCATTTTATTTGTTTTTGTGACCTCCACTGTTACAAAAGAGTGTGATGCACACTAGGGGCCAAATAATTATTGCATTTAATTGGAAGATTTGACTTCTGTGTATTCTAAAGATGTAGAGAGATAATGAAAAGTTAGAAGATCAACATTTACAGTGCTTTACATCAGGCGTCAGCAAAACTAGAGCCTACAAGCCAAAAACAGTGGCTGTTTTTATTTTCATTAGTTTGCAAGTGAAGGATGTTTTTATAATTTTGCATGATTGGGGGAAAGCTTAAAAAGGAAGAAGTATATTTTGTAAAAAATTATATGGAACTGGGGCGCCTGGGTGGCGCAGTCGGTTAAGCGTCCGACTTCAGCCAGGTCACGATCTCGCGGTCCGTGAGTTCGAGCCCCGCGTCAGGCTCTGGGCTGATGGCTCGGAGCCTGGAGCCTGTTTCCGATTCTGTGTCTCCCTCTCTCTCTGCCCCTCCCCCGTTCATGCTCTGTCTCTCTCTGTCCCAAAAATAAATAAAAAATAAATAAAAAAAAAATGTTGAAAAAAAAATTATATGGAATTTAAATTTCATTGTCCACAAATAAGTTGTACTGAACATAGGACATTTAACCCTTTACTTACTGCCTATAGCTGGGGGCTGTCACAGCAGAACTGAACCATTGGGAAAGAGACTCTAAAACTTGCAAAGCCAACAATACTTACTATCTGACCCTTTATAGGAAAAGTTTGCCACCCCTGCTTTACATTTTCATAGACCTTTATAATTTACAATACACCTTCACCATCTGTATCTCATCTGAGATTCATAGCATTCCTGTGAATTATGGCATATTCATCCCCAGTGTGCTACAAATAATAAGAACTACAATCTGTATTTTACAAATGAGAAAACTAAAGCTTGTAGATTTTAAGTGGTACTGTCAGGATTTTTAATATAGTTCCTTAGACTTAAAGCTCAATAATTTCACACCACAATAGTCTCCACTTCCGTTAAACAATACTAAGAATTCCAACTTTTATTTTATCACAGTTCTGTAAAACTATACAATTGTGTAGAGAACTTCAATTACAGAAAACTATGACTCAGTATACAACTTAACTAATACAAGTTAAAAATCTCCTAATGATTTTATGATAGCCTATTTAAAAGTTCATTAAAAATCAAACATTTATGGGGCAGCTGGGTGGTTCAGACGGGTAAGCCTCTGACTTATTTTGGCTCAGGTCATGATCTCACAGCTCATGAGTTCGAGCTCCACATCAGGCTCCAAGTTGACAGTGTGGAGCCTGCTTGGGATTCGCTCTCCCTCTCTTTCTGCCCCTCCCTTGTTCATGCACACATACTCTCCTTCTCTCTCCCTGTCTCTCTCTCTCAAAATAAATAAAATAAAAAAAATCAGACACTTACATTTTCTGATTTTAAAATGAATTAATTTACAAGTTACAACACTGCAAATGTCTGTCAATTTTCACTTTGTGCCCATCTAATTTCTTGTTTCCTATCACTTCACAGTTGATTTATAGTCTATAAAAGATAGTTAAAAAATGAGCCATTGCAGTAAACATTGACTTAGGTCAACTTTACATCTGTAAAATAGGGAAAAACACTGGATACAGAAGGCAAAATATTAAACTCATTAAATCGCTTCAAGAATCTAATTTCTGGAGTATAGGACAGTTTTTACTAAGTAAGATAGCATCTGCAAAGGAACTCTTCATTTTTTTTTTTTTTTTACCAATTAACCTAAAAAAATAATAGTGATAGGAGTTTTTAAAGATAAGAACCAATGCCACTGTTGCCTGGAGGAGGGGATATAAGTTCAGCTATTCTGGCAACTGAAAAAGGAAAAAAAAATATGGTCAATAAGAAGTATAAATTATGGTGGGAAAAAAAAACATGACTGAGGATCAGAGTCAAATAAGAAATGTTTTCTGCTATAAAACAAGGAAAGAAACCAAAGTAAAATAACATCATCAACAACAAACAAACCTCAGGGCTAATTGATAAACAAATGCACAGCTTAGAAGAGAAAATTAAATAGAAGGAAGAAAGAGTAAGAGCACATAATCCAAGGAGTTTAAAAAAGTGTGGTTATCATATTCTCTTGCATTAATAACCACTTAGATGAAGAAAGAAAAAAAACTAAACAAAATATGATCAATTACAAAAAAAGATACTTGTTATATTCTATGCCATTTTTAAAGTAAAAAAAAAAGACTAAGCTAACTAGATGTCAGTCTTGGAAACATATGTAGTATTATATAGCTCAGCATTTATTAATTGATATAGGGATGAGTTCAGAGAAAAGATATCTAATTACCTTGGTCTCAAATGCAAAATTTTGCCAGAATTTTCACAATGGCTTCTTTGTATGTGTAAAGTTGTTACCTTTCATATGTCTTTTTAATAGAATAATGGGATAAAAATATCAATCTTTTTTTGTCTTTACTCTGAACATCACTATAGCTGGTGGTCCTCCCATACCAATATTTGTTTATGCAACCAAATTCACTGTTCATTAGTTTAAATGCTATTTATTGGTTTTCCAAGTAAGGATACCATAGACAGAACTGCTTCAAAATATATTATTTTGAGAGGTGCCAGGGTGGCTCAGTGGGTTAAGTGGCCAGCTCTTGGTTTTGGCTCAGGTTATGATCTCATGGGGGTTCAAGTCTTGCTCTGAGGTTTGTGATGTCAAGCCCCACATTGGGCTCTGTGCTCACAGCTCAGAGCCTGCTTGTGATCCTCTGTGTCTCTTGCTCTGCATCTCCCCGCTTTAGCTCATGTGCTCTCTCTCTCTCCCAAAAATGAATGTTAAAAAAATATACTATTTTTTAATTAAGTAAAACAACTGCTGATTTTTTGTGGGGAGGTATTTGATTTTTGAAATGACACAGCATCATGATGTTTTATTTTCTTGTTTTTCCACTTTTTTGTGTTGTTTCTACTTTTTGTGTTTGACTTCTTGACCTTGGACTGGGTATTTTGGAGTCAATCTCACAGTCAGTAACTATGTATCTAATCAGATTTTTAGTTGTAAGCCATAGACCTTATTTTAGACAGTTTAAGGAGTACAGGAATTCACTAAATGTTATTAGATCTAATAATCAGAAATATCCTGGGTCATTAGAGTTAGGCTTGGAGGCTATCCAGCCAGAAACAAGGTGAGGCTACTCCAGTGAAGACTATTCTGCACCTGCCCACTATGTTCAGATATGAGGCTCATGCTGGTGATACTGGAAAATGGATACCAGTCTGCCTATTACCACTGCTCTCTTCTCATAACAGTGGGAATAACTGACCGTATCACATGTTTACAACTTAGATGAAAAATCATTAGAAAAAGGAGATTCAGTCACCCCCTATAGGAAATTAATTGAACATAGAAGTATTCAAATGTAGATAGGCAGCCAAAAACCATGCGAAAGGCCACTACTTAACATTAAAAGCACAGTAGTTAATTAGAAAAAACAATCCTTATGTATGCCTACTGTATGTTTCCTCTCACAAAATACATTGTAGTTAATTTGTTTGTTGATCAAATATTTATTGTATGTGATATTTTCTGCATTACTCTTGGTAGGTTGGAACATAGTTCTTGCTCTGAAGGATTTAACAATTCAGTAGAAGTGATAAATAAATTAAAGACATTAAAATATATTCAATAGAGGCATGTGTATTGCAATAGATTATAGTAGAAGAAGATATTATTTCTGGTGCATGGAGGGGTAACATTACCTATAGCATGTAGCATTGGTAAGGAATGGAAGAAGGAATGGATTCTTAGAAGGATCTGCAAAAAAAGGCCTTCCAAGGGGAAATAACTAGATCATCACTGAGGCAAGTATAATCAGGGTATGTTCATAAAAGAGCAAGCATTGGGATAGTAAATAGACATAAAACATAATGAACATGAAATCACATGATTTTTTAATTTCATATAATTATAACCTTTCATAAATTTTTCCCATATGATTTATTTTATAAATGATTAATGAGTACATCATTCTGCTAAACAAAATTTTGCATTGTGCATTATTTCCTTTGTTAGCTGCTTCATGATTTGTTCCTGGTATGCATTACTAATTTTTAACTATTACTTTAATCGCATCTAATTTATTATAATGCCTAAGCCAAGTTTCTTAAGTTTATTTCCGATGAAATAAGGGCTATATTCTCAAAGCTTTAAATGAGAAAATATTCACTTTTTTGTCCTGAAAAATGTAAAAGATTCCTATAGATTTTCAACGTCTGAAAATTTTTAAAACTGTCTTTCAGCAAGTGAATAATAAAGACCATGATATATGATTTTTAAAAGTGAGAGAGAGACCAAGTACTGATCTTCATTTCATGAAGACTGGAACTGCTTCTGCTCTGAGAGTTCATGGAACAAATGTGGGCCTTTCAAGCAGTTACATTTCAAACACAGGAATCAGAGGCTTTGCAATTTTCGTATGCTATATTGGCAATACTATACAACAAAGTAGTCTATGGACAATTAGAAATTTCTTGACTGAATAACCCAAAAATGGACTCACAAATTTATGGCCAACTAATCTTCAACAAGACAAGAAAGAATAACTGTTGGAAAAAAGACAGTCTCTTTAGCAAATGGTGCTGGGAAAATTGGACAGAAGAATGAAACTGGACCACTATCTTACACCACATACAAAAATAAATTCAGAATGGATGAATGACCTAAAAGCAAGATGAAAACCGTCAAAATCCTACAGGAGAAAACATGCAGCAACCTCTGATATCAGCTACAGCAACTTCTTACTAGACATGTCTCTGGAGGCAAGACAAATGAAAGCAAATATGAACTACTGGGACCTCATCAAGATAAAAAGCTTCTTCATAGTGAAGGAAACAATCAACAAAACTAAAAGGCAACTGATGGAACGGGAGAAGATATTTACAAATGACAAAAGATAAAGGCTTAGTATCAAAAATCTATAAAGAACTTATCAAACTCAACACCCAAAAAACATATAATCCAGTGAAGAAATGGGCAGGAGACATGAATAGACACTTTACCAAAGAAGACATCCAGATGTCTAATAGACATGTGAAAAGATGCTCAACATCACTCATTCTCAGGGAGATACAAGTCAAAACCACAATGAGATACCACCTCACACTTGTCAGAACGGCTAAAATTTACAGCTCAGTAACAACAGATGTTGATGAGGATGTGGGGAATGGGGAAATCTTTTACACCTTTGGTGGGAACGCAAACTGGTGGAGCCACTCTAGAAAACAATATGGAGTTCCTCAAACAGATTATTGCACTACTAGGTATTTATCCAAAGGTTACAGCAGTGCTTATTCAATGACGCACATGCACCCCAGTGTTTATACCAACACTATCAACAATAGCCAAATTGCGGAAAGAGCCTAAATGTCCATCAATTGATGTGGTATATATATACATTGGAATATTACTTGGTGATGGAAAAGAAAGAAATCTTTCCATTCGCAATGATGTGGATGGAGCTAGAGTGTGTTATGCTAAGCAAAATAAGTCAGGCAGAGGAAGACAAATATCCTATGATTTCACTCATATGTGGAACTTAAGAAACAAAACAGATGAACATAAGGGAGGGAAGGAAAAATAAGATAAAAACAGAGAAGGAGGCAAACCATAAAAGACTCAAATATAGAGAAAAGAACTGAGGGTTACCGGAGGGTAAGTAGGTGGAAGAATAGGCTAAATGGGTGATGGGCATTAAGGAGGACCTTTGTTGTGATTAGTACTGCATGTTATATGTAAGTAATAAATCATCGAGTTCTCCTACTGAAACAAAGACTACACTGTATGTTAACAAACTTGAGTTTAAATAAATAAACTAAAAAAATAAAAAGTAAAAAGGTGAAACTTATGGTATATGAAGTATATATCATTAAAGCTACTTTTTAAAAAATAAGAAAAAAGTTAATGACCACTTTTTATGTTCAAGGAACTAATCTAGGCAATAATATCAAAACTTAATAGGTCCTATTTCCTGAACTTGATAAAACTATTTCTAAATACACATGATTCAGGATATTTGAATATATCATCTTTATTTATTACATTGAATAAAAACAAATTTAATCTCCAGTCAGTAGCAATATCTCAATGGTCACAGATTAAAGCCCAATTTATACAACTATCATAAAAACTTATTAGTGTTTGTCTCATTATTTGGGCAATAAAAATGACATCAATTTTCAAAAAAACCACAGAAATGTCTTGACTGAAGAAAGGTATTTTGTTCATAGGATTTTGAGATTTTCTTTTGAAGAAATCAAGAAAATAACTTTTGGCAATCAAGCACAAGACAGAATATATTATATATATTATATATATATATATTAATATATAATTACATATATTAATAAGTATATTATTTAATTATTTAATATATAAGTACTATATTTATATAATAATATAATATATAATAATATAATGACATAATATATTAATAATTATATAATATTAAATTATATGTTAATTATACAATATTATAATATATAAATATAATTTATAATATATAAATATATTAATATTAAATTATATATTAATAATTATATAATATTAAAATTATATAAATATTATAAAAATACATATGTATATATGCTCTAATAGACATATATTCATACATACACATATATATGACTGTAAAATCTGAATAATATCATTTTCTTTTTTTAATGTTTATTTTTGAGAGAGACAGAACATGAGTGGGAAAGGAGCAGAAAGAGGGAGACAGAATCCAAAGCAGGCTCCATGCTCTGAGGGGTCAGCACAGAGCCCAATGTGGGTCTCGAACTCAGAAAACGGGAGATCATGACCTGAGCTGAACTGATCACTATCACCAACTGAGCTACCCAGGAGCTCCTGATAGGATCATTTTCTAAAATTTACAAATTACATCCAAGTTATAGCATCAGTATTTTTTTTTCTTAGCCTTATATATTTGGTAGTTATAGCCACCTGTTAGGTGAAGAAAAACTGAGGAAGTTTTAAAGACCAAAAAAAAAAAAAAAAAAAAAAAAGAAAAGAAAAGAAATTTACTTTCAGATAAAAAACATTTTATTGATTTTATTATTTAATGATAATAATTTATAATTATTTAATATTTTTAATGTTTATTTTTGAGAGAGACAGAGAGTCAGGGACAGAGCACAAGCAGGGGGCTGGGTTGGGGGTACTCAGAGAGAGAAAGAGACACAAACTGAAGTAGGCTCCAGGCTCCAAGCTGTCAGCACAGAGCCCTATGCAGGGCTTGAATTCAGGAACCGTGAGATCATGACCTGAACCAAAGTCAGACGCTTAGCTGACTGAGCCACCCAGGCACCCCGTAATTTATAATTATTTAGAAAAAATAAGAAAATAACATAATACAGAGAAGTGATAGAGAAAAAGAGAGATCACTAGTAATCCTACCAGTTCATGGTAAGCTTGCCAGTCTTTGTTAATTCTAACATGCAGTTAAAAACATGCTTAACAATATGAAGTTATGGGAAATATGCTTTCCAAATCAGTTCTTATTATATTAGGTATATATGTATGTGTTTCCAGATACACATGAATTTTAATATATATACATCTATATACACACAAACATATACACACACACATAAGTGTTTCCTAATGAAACACTTCTCAGGTAATGTGGTAAGAAACTGAAAATCCACTTCTCCAAAGTATCAACAAGAAAACTGAAAAAAAAAAAAATTGTCAAATTAAACTTCTTCAGAACTCTTGGAATTAACCAAAGGCTTGCAACAATTCAAAGAAAACGACTTAATCTTGGTAAGAACAGCAAATTAGTACTGTTCTAACTTGCACTCTTCCTGTCCTCCCCTGAGCCCAATAATATCCTTGAGAAACAACAATCTTGAAACCACAGTGAGCTGTGAAAACAGAGGTCTAATAGATTTGGCACTTTCCAAAAGCCCCAACCTCAAAAAAAATTTTTTAGGGAGCTACCAGAGCACTGAAAGGATACCACAATGCAAGAACATTGGTTGAAGTCATTATTGGTTCAAGGGTGGAAGACCTGTTGGTTCAAGGTATTTAAGAAAATCTCTGTCTTATCATAAGCTGACCACTAAGCTAATTGAAGACTTTGGTGGCTGCATATACCAAAGATTATGCTTCAGTTAATTTCAGAGATAACTAAAAAGTGACAACAACAAAAGAGGAAAAAAAAAAACAACAAACCCTAGAAAGAAGGCAGAATCTGATTTCCAATGTTGCAAATTGTATTATTTAAAATTTCAATGATAACAAAAAAAGACATGCAAAAATAGGAATGTATGACTCATATACAGGAAAAAATAGGAACAAAACAGTTGGTAGAGACCATCTCTGGGATGGTCCTGATGCTGGTCTTATTAGACGAAGACTTTAAATCAACTATTACCTTTGTTCTGAACTGAAGGAAACCATGTGTAAAGAATTCAAGGAAAGTATTAAAACCATGTATCTCAAATAAAATATTTCAAAAGATGGAAATTTTACGATAAACAATAAATCGGCACGTCCAAAGTCAATTGATAAAATAACTGAAAGGAGAAAAAAATCACAAAAGGGCCTCAAGCATGTTTGAACTGGCAGATAAAAGATCAGCAAACTTAAAGATAGACTGTGACTTCAGTCTGAATGACAGAATGAAAAAAGTGATGAAGAATAAAAAACCAATACCTTAGAAACCTGTGGGACAACATCAAGCACACTAGCATGTACATAATGAGAATCCAAAAGGAAACAGAGAAAGAAGCAAAAAGAACATGTTAAGAAATAATACCTCAGTAATTTAATAAATATTGAAATAATACAAAGTATGTTCTTGGACCACAATGGAATAAAATTAGAAATAATTAACAATAGGAAAAGTGGGATATTCACAAATTAAATTAGACTGTATTAAATAGACAATAAGTCAAAGAAATCACATGTGAATTTAGAAGTGGCTGAAACAGTGTTTGAAGAAGATAATGCTATGAGAAACTATGTGAACAAATATATAACCTAGATGGAATGGACATATTCTTAAAAACACACAAACTATTAAAAACACTATTCTATAGAGTTTATACCTAGAAATTGAATCCCTGTTCATAGAAAATACTTTAACTTCAACCTAAGTGTTATGTATCCCCATCCAGTCTGTAATGTTTGAGAGGTCCCAATTGGCCTATATCCTCAATAAAACTTAATATTAGTAAACATTTCATCTCACTCAATTATTTTCAGTTTTCATAAAGTATTTGGATTGAGTCACTTTCTGTGTAAATGTGCTCTAAATATCATCTTCCTCTTTATTATCTAGTAAATAAATATATTTAATGTTTTAATGGGGACATTTCATGAACAAATATTTTATATTAATAAGGTCAAACATGACTCTTTTTTTCCCTGTTAATTTCCTATTTTATAAATATCTCCCTCCACTGAGTACATAGTGATACTCTTAGGTTTGTTTTGAAATCTTCATTGTTTTATCTTTCCTTATAATTTACTTGTAATTGAGTTTTATGTAAGAGAAAAAATAAGTGTTCAATTAAAGTATTTGTTTTGTTTTGTTTTCCCATAGGCATAGCCAGTTTCCTAACACAGTTGAAAAGATTGTCCTTTCTTCTTAAGCATTCCAACTTTGTTATAAATCAAGCGTCTATATAAACATGTCTGTTTGTGGGCTCTCTCATCTGAGAATTTGTATATTTATTTGACCTTGTGCTAATAATACACTCTTCTAATTATTAAAGTTTTGTAATGAGTATTGTTAGTATGTAGAACAGGTTTCCCCACCAATATTCATACATACAGTTAGAATTTTAATTAGAATACTTTTAATCTATAGCAAAAATTGAAGAGAATTGACAAATTGATAATATTGAGTCTTACAATTCGTGAAAAGGTATGTATCCTCGTTTATTTAGCTCTACTTTATGTGCCTCAATAAAGTTTTATTGCTTTTTATTTATTCCACAGTGCTGTATATTTTGAAATAATACTGTTTTTTTGTAAAATAATATTCCCTGGGGTTCCTGGGTGGCTCAGTCACTTGAGCACCTGACTCTTGGTTTTGGCTCAGGTTATGATCTCATGGTTTGTGGGTTTAAGCCCTGCACTGATCTCTGCACTGGCTGTGTGGAGTCTGCTTTGGGATTCTCTCTCTCTCTCTGCCACTCCTACATGTATGCTTTCTCTCCCAAAATACATAAACCAAAAAAAAAAAAAAAAATTCCTGATGGTTGTCTTGATAGGAAATACAGTTGATTTTATATATCGATTTTTGTATGCATCCATATTAATTATCTTAATTTATACCTAGTTTCCCTTGGAATTTCTATATATACTCTATTTCTGCCTAAACTAATGACATTTTTCTTCTCTTTTTCTAAACCACATAATGACAATTGCTTTCCTCCTTTTCAAACCATATAGATGTTATCTCATTTTTTCCTTGCTGCCCTATCTAGCAACTCATTACAAAGTTTTATAGAAGAGTGGTTCATGATCATTTCTGTATCTTTCCCCATTAAAAAGAAAAGCTGTTCACATTTAACCTTTAAATATAATATTTGATGTAACTTCTAAATGCAAAACCACATTTTTTCTAAAAGAGTTTATCATAAGTACTAATGATTGTCAAATGTTTTTCCTATCAATACGATTATGTGAATTATCCCCTTTAATCTGTTAATATGGATAATTATATTAATTAATTTTGTAGAATTAGATCAATATTTTATTTCCTGACAAATTTAAGCCATGATATAATATCTTCATGCTTATTTATAGATATAAGTATATATGTGTATATAAATCATGTGTACTATATCTATAGATCTATATCTATATCTGTTTATATATACATATTCATAGGATTATATATAATCCTAAACTCAAATTTCCTATTTGTGTTTAGGATTTTTGCACCTGTGTTTACTAATAGGTTTCATTGGTTCTCTTCTTTCTCATATTGACCTTGGTATCAAAGTATCAATCTTTTTTTTTTTATTTTTTTTAATGTTTATTTATTTTTGAGACAGAGAGAGACAGCATGAATGGGAGAGGGGCAGAGAGAGGGAGACACAGAATCGGAAGCAGGCTCTAGGCTCCGAGCCATCAGCCCAGGGCCCGACGCGGGGCTTGAACTCACGGACCGCGAGATCGTGACCTGAGCTGAAGTCAGATGCTTAACCGACTGAGCCATCCAGGGTGCCCCTCAAAGTATCAATCTTGGTATCAAGATTATCTTAGTAGAGAACTGAATGAGATTGGAGTTTGCTTTTTCCTCTTAAAACATTTTCTTTCGGGGGTGCCTAAGTGACTTAGTTGGTTAAATATCCAACTTCCACTCAGGTCATGACCTTCTGGTTTGTGTGCTCGAGTCAACTTCAGGCTCCACACTGACAGTGTAGAACCTGTGTGGGCTTCTCTTTTTCCCTACCTCTCTCTCTTCCTCTCTCTCTGCCCCTCATGGGATCCTCTCTCTCTCTCTACCTGTCTCTCTCCCTCTCTCTGCCCTTTGTTCACTTGCACGGTCTCTCATAAATGAATGAATGAATGAATGAATGAATGAATAAATAAATAATTTTCTTTTTTCTCCAAATATTTTTCTGCCACCTTTATCTCTATCATCTTTTCTAGTGTTCTTCTTACATGTATATTAGACAGTTTATTATTATTCTACAGCTCCCAAATATTTAATTCTGCCTTTGTTTTGTTTCTACTTATTTCCTCTTGATATTTCAGTTAGGGTCTTTTCTTCAGCCTACTGAGGAACTTATTCACCTGTGATAACATGACTTTTATTTCTATTACTTCCATATGACTTTTTTAACAGATTTCATTGATGGAAAGGAACAGTACAAGATTGACCTTTTACATTTTGATGTGTAAGAAAATAAAGAGGTATTCACAGAACATAATAAATATCAAAATGAAATGGATGCCTGATTTAACCCTGGGAAATTAAACTTCCAAATTAAATAGTAATTACAATAGATTATGCTTCATTGAATAAAATAGAAATCCATAAATCCATACTTACATCAATAATAAACAGGAAAAAAAAAAGATTTAATGAAGAATTGGGAATTTACATAGTTTCAAGATACCTTCTCATAAGTATTTATTAAGTACAGAGGAAAAATAAAAGCATAACTTTACATGGTACAGGTGGTAGATACAACCTTTACTAAGATCAAAGTAAACATCACTAGCAAAGAGACACTGAAATTCTATACTATGTGATAGGATGCAATGAGTACATAGCAGCACTATTGTTATTTTATTTTATTTTATTTTATTTTATTTTATTCATTATTATTATATTATTGCCTGCCTTAGTCAATGTGGGCATCTGTAAAAGAATACCACAGAGTAGGTGGATGAAACAACAAATATTTATTTCTATAGCTCTCAAAGCTGTAAGTTCGAGATCAGGGTGAACATGGTCAGGTTCTTGCTGAGTCATTTTCCTGGTTTATCTTCCCATGGCTTCCCTGGTGCTTATAGAGGGGCAGAGAGAGAGGAGGGAAAGGAGGGAAGAGAGAGAAATTGAGAGATTTAGATCTTGTGTCTCTTTCTCTTTTCATAAGGGCATTAATGCTGTCATGAGGACCCCACCATTATGACCTAATCTAGCTCTAATTATCTTTCAAGGCCTGATCTTTAGGTGCCATGACATTGGGGTTAAGGGTTTCAACATAGGAATTTAAGGAGGACATTGACATTCAGTCCATAGCACTGCCAAAGACATGGGGTCAGATTTAATGATAAGAAAATCTGAGAAAAACTCCAACACTGGACCCAAACTGTTTTCCAAATTAAGAAGCATTCCCCAAAAGGCAAACCAAAACAAAGCATACAAAGCAGAGTGATAAATTATTTTGTCCTAAGTCTTTAGATTTTGGTGGAAGGTGATTGATTATGTAGCAATAGCTAATTGATATGGTGCCATTTATTTTAAAAGCTCTTGCAATGCGGGGATCAAAAATAAGACAAAACAAAAGAGAAACTATTACCCAAGTCATGAGAATCAAATTCTCAGGATCTTTTTTAGGTTGAAGGAAATCAGGCACATAACTAAAGACAACATGTGGTTCATTCTGAACTTTTTGCTATAAAGAAGGCAATTGAAACAGTTTGTTAAGCGTGAATGAGGTCTGGGTATCATGTGGTAATAATGTGTCAATGTCAATATCTTGATTCTAATAATTACATTGGTAATGTTAGAAAATATCTTTGTAAGGAATATACAGCCACAAACTATTCAAGGGTGAGGAAGCATTATGTCAGCAACATGCTCTCAACTAATTCAAGGGGGTGGCGGGATTGAACTTCATTAGCAACTCTTCTCTAAATTTGTGATTATTTCCAAACATTTAAATATGTGTTGAAATGTGCACATACATGCTAATCATTCAAAATGGTGACTACTTATTATTCTCTTTCAGCTTTAAACTCATATTCTACTTGTGAAACCTCTCTGCTTTGCCATTTGACTCCTCCAGTAATGGGTAAAAGAAGGAATCTGTGGGCCGGGAAGAGGAGGAAGGGACTATTCTTTCATATGTACTTCCCGTGACCTTCCAGTCTGCAACCTTTCTGCTTGCAGTCCTTTGAGTGTCACTGGAGCCCATCGTTTCACTATGGCAGAAGCAGATCCTAATCCCAGCCAAATCGCTCATATCCAACAGATATACATCCAGGGACTACAGCACTACCTTGGTGTTTTCTCCACAGATGTCTGAATTTCAGCTCTACAGGGACATTCATCCTGCCTTCTGTGTTTTAATAATTCCAACTTCCTCCCTTTGTTTTCCCTAGCCCTTGGGGTGGAAGTTGCTTTACCAGTTGGTACACAGTATATATTTTAGATTTTTCTCTCTTTCTTTCTCTCTCTCTCTCGCTTACCATTTCAGTAACCTTAAAAGACTTTATACCATTTCAGTCACCTAGTTATGACATTATACCTGCTTAACATATCTTTTAATCTCTCTGTTAAAATGATAATTGTGAAATCTTGTTTAAATTTTCAACTGTTAGTTACTATAATAGGATTATTTTTAACAATACCAGGAAAGATTCATAATTATAAATTGTGAGTCCATGTGACACATCTTAAACATCAAATATATCTTTTCCTTTATCATTGCTGCCATGTCAACAAAGTGCCTGGAAGAACAACCAATATTTCATGGTTAAGACTTTTGAGAAATGCTTAACTTTAATCTTTAACATTTCAGGTGACAGTAAATGTCACAGAGGATGTGTTGAAATGTGCACATACATGCTAAGTATGCAAAAAAGTATAAAACACAAGTATAAAAACAAAGAGATAAGTATAAAAACAAAGAGATAAAACACCCTTCTAACAAAGTTAAATTAGGTGGAATATTGTGTATGTTTATCTTTCGAAGATTCCATTAATGCACAATACCCAAAACACAGGGCAAGACTCATTATTTGACAAAGTGTCCTTACCTATCCTCCTGAAGGCATAACACACACACACACACACACACACACACACACACACACACACAATGAGGCAGTCATATTACTTTTATTCTGACCAAGAGCAAATCTTTTATTTTTAATCTTGGTGAAAGCAAAGGAGAGAGTTTGAAAACATGAATGGTGAAACAATAATTAGAAGCACTTAATAAATAAAAAGCCATGCCTGGCAAAAATTATTAGAACTAATTTTAGAGTAGAATTGATTTTTAGAATCTATTATTTCTATCAAAGAAGAATATAAATTAAGTATCAACCTATCGAACATGCATCCTACCCAAAACAAAGTGTCATAGTAAGACCACTCAGGGAAAAAAAAAAAAAAAGCAGGTTTGAGGATGAAACATAACAGCAAGTCATGTAAAATGAACTGCTCTAAAAGAGAAATAACACAAATGAGATATGAGGATCTAAGGTGTACTTTTCTGCCAATTAAATTTAATTATTAAAATAATTTTTCTGAACCAAGAGTGAAAAGATTAGTGGTTATTTTTTAGTCTTTGAGTGTATGCAGTCAGTTTTGGTATGCTTCTTGTAAGACATATACATGCTATTGTAAAATAAATATGGTTAGTAAACTAAAATAATAATTTTTGAGATATAAATGACACATAATATTGTGTAAGTTTAAGGTGTACAGTGTTTTAATTTAATACATTTACATAATGCAATATGATTATCACAGTGATATTAACTGACACCTCTATCAGGTCATATAATTGTCATTTTCTTTGTGTGTTGAGAACAATTAAGATCTTGTCTCTTAAAGACTTTGAAATTTATAATACAGCACTGTTGACTATAATCATTATACCATGCATTAGATCTCTAGGACTTATTTGACTATGAAGTATGAATATGAACCCTTAAATAGCATCTCCCCAATGTCTCCATTCCTCATCCCATGGTAACCACCATTCTCCTCTTTGTATTTTTAAAAATTTTTTAAATGTTTTATTTATTCTTGAGAGAGAGAGAGAGAGAGAGAGTGGGAGAAGGGCAGAGAGAGAGGGAGACAATGAATCTGAAGCAGGCTCCAGGCTCTGAGCTGTTAGCACAGAGCCCAACATGGGGCTTGAACTCACAAGCTGTGAGATCATGAACTGAGCAGAAGTCAGACGCTTTACCGATGGAGCCACCCAGGCACCCCTCTCCTCTTTGTATTTTTAAGTCTGGCTTTTTTAGACATCACATATAAATGATATCCACAGTATTTGTCTTTCTCTGTCTGACTTACCCCATTCAGTATATTTTCATCAAAGTCCTTTCCCTAATGTTGCAAATGGCAAGATTTCTTTCCTTCCTTCTTCTTCTTCTTTTTTTTTTAAGTTTACTAATTTATTTTGAGAGAGACCTAGAGGGTGTGAGCAGCAGAGGAGCAGTGAGAGAGGGAGAGAGGGAGAATCCCAAGCAGGCTCCCACAGTCAATACACAGAACCCGTAATGGGACTTGAACTCAAGAAACCATGAGATCATGACCTAAGCTGAAATCAAGAGTAGGACACTCAACTGACACCCATGCACCCCTAGATATCCTTCTTTCTCGTGGCAGAATATTATTCAATTGTTTATGTATTACGCATCCACTTTATCCATTTGTCCACTGATGGACACTTAGATTATTTTCATATCTTGGCTATTGTTAATAATACTGCAATGAACATGGGAGTGCAGATATAACCTTGATATTCTTTTTTTTTTTTAACCTAGAAGAATTGCTGGATTATATGGTAGTTCTGTTTTTAATTTTTTTGAGGAGACTTCATACTATTTTTCATAATGACTAAATCAATTTACATTACTACCATTGGTTCAGAAAGGCCATATATGACATACACATAGCTAATCTCTTATATAATAGTGAAAGGGTGAAGGTTTTTCCTCTAAGATCAGGAATAAAACAAGAGTGCACTCTCTCATCATTCTTATTCAACATAGTAATGTTCTCTTAATCAGAGAAATTAGTCAAGTCAAAAACTAAAATGCATCCAAATTGAAATGGAAGAAGTAAAATTGTCATTATTTGCATATGATGTCATCTTGTATATTGAAAATCCTATAGAATCAACCAAAAAAACTCTTAGAACTAATCAACAAATTCACGAAAATTGCAGGATATGAAGTCAACATACAGAAATCATTGATGTTTCTTTACATTAACAATAAAACATCTAAAAATAAAGAAAATGATAATGTTTGGATAGAACTTTACTTCATACAGTTTTTCCTTTTTTTTAAATTTGCATGAGTTCTATATAAATAATATGTTTTGAAAATTATTTTCATATATTTTGAAACAGTGTATGAATGTCTGTATAAACATTCACACTTTTAATGAAAACAGTCATGCTTAACCTTACTAGTAAATCTTACCATACTTCATCAGCATTCTTTCTAAATATTTCTTGACATATATACTTTACGAAAGAAATATAGTTAATTACATGACAAAGGTTAATTACATATTAAGTAATAACTTGAGTAGCCTTGTTTTTGGATCATTAAGTATATCCTGATTCAGTATGTATTAAAAAGCAATTAAGTGTATACTTGATTAATATAAAGTATGCCAAATATATATATTAGTGGATGTAATCACACAGTTTTCTACACTCATTTACTATTCACTAGTTATAGGCTACTGGTTATATTTTTAAATGTTTATTTATTTTGAGAGAGAGAGAGAGAGAGAGAGAGACCATGAGCAGAGGAGGGGCAGAAAGAGAGGGAGAGAGAGAGGGAGAGAATCCCAATCAGGCCTTGGCGCTCTCAGTGCAGGGCCTAATGCAGGGCTTGATCTCATGACTTGAGATCATGACTTAAGCTGAAATCAAGACTTGGCTGCTTAACCGATTGAGCCACCCAGTCACCCCAGGCTACTGAGTATTTCTAAATTTCCCTGGGTGTTTTACTTTAAAAAAATTTGTTAATTGTGTTTTATTACATAGTCAGATCATGGTAAAACTGTGATTGTTTATGAAAATTTCCTCTTATTTGCACAATATGCTTATTTAATAACTGCTTATATCCTTGTAATTCAGCTGAAGTTAAAGTAAACAAAGTGATACGTCCATAAGAAAAAATCCACTAAATCATTTGATCCAGAAAGATGATGTTATTTTGTATGGGCAGAATTCCATGGTAAATGCTTGTTCTTTTTAGGATAAATGAGTAGTGACTCTTTTGTTTTGTTTTGTTTCCTTTTATGGGTATTTCGTGGATAATATACTGCCTATTGCTGTTTTCTTCACTGTCTCCTAAGTTTTAAAACTTATTGTTGGCAGATTCTAGTTTCTTTGTTATTTCTTTCCTAGAAATGCTGTTTTATAAATCCAGAGTTCTAAAAACTGCTGTTGTAATTATTTCCTCACAAAACTGAAATATGGGGGATATAGCTTCATTTTGTAAGAATATAACTAAGGAGTTTTGATTTTACTGCTGTAATTTGCTGTTTTGGTAGAGGAATCAAAAAACAACTAAGGGCTTGGTTTGAGTGAAATTTTAAAATTTCATTGAGTACACATTGTATCCCTAACCATTACTGATTATATAATTAGGAAGAGTTCAACAAGAGCAGTATATACAAACTTTATCCTTATGAATATTATAATCCAGTGGCATTGGCACAGCATATATGTTTATCTTAACTAAAGATCGTATGTTCAGGGACATAAATTAAAGATAATCATATACATGAATTAGGTAACTATTGAGGTCATTAGTAGAAACAATAAGGATAAGGATCAATAACAATAAGGATTGGTTTCCTGGAAGTTTTCACGGAAGACTTGAACTCCAAATCCTGTAAGAAAAATTTAAAGGGCAGAATATCTTGAGGCAGTGGTTGGCAAATATTTTCTGTAAAGGAACTAATGATATTTTAGTTCTTATGGCCAAATGATTTCTATCATATCTATTGAACTAGGATGTTGGGGCACAAAAACAGTCATAAACAGTATGTAAATTGTGGGCTCTTTACTTCTATAAAACTTTATTAATAAAAATATGGGGACCTGCTTTGGCCATGAGCCACCTTTTCTGACCTATGGTTTAGAGAATAGAACTTTTTGAATGTAATAATATAACACAAAAGCCTAAATTTGAAAACAACAAAGTAATATATAGCAAATCTTGTCCATTGGTTATTTAAATTCATGACGGAAAATATAATGTGTACTTTTATATGAGTATGCTTGTGTGTATATGTGTTGGTTTCAGTATTGTAGTTTAGAGAAGACAAAAGGAAACTAAAGAAACTGAATACTTTGTTGAATGATCCATTTTCTATATAGTTGATAAAAGGTAATTTTGCTATGTAAATTATTGATCTTTAGAGATTATACATTATTTATTTGAATAGTAAGGTACTTAAAGAAAATTAAGGCTTGTCATCTCTATAAAATTATCTGGTGTTAAAATTATATTGAATCATTTTCTGCTGATGTTTAAAAGAAAAGAGAGAGAGAGAGAGAGAGATGACTCTCACTCTTATAGCAAATTCCTTTAAGAAGAGCCTAGCTTAATCTCAAAGCTGATAAACTAAGAACTGCTCTGGTCCACTATAAAGAGATAATTCTCTTCCTAGCAGATTTATTGTGAGGATTAAAGAGATAAGATATTTAAAGAATCTAATGCAATGTCTGCCTACAGTTGGTAATCCCTCAGGAAATTTTAGCTCTCTTCTTCCTTTTCAATCACATGAGGGAAAGATAGTCTACCAGCCAAGCACAAGGAAAAGTTGTTTGTTGTCACATAATAAAGCAGTAGTATGAACATTTTATTGCTATATTGACTAAAAATGTTAATACTACATCTTGGCAAAAAGTAGGTATGCTCATATCCCCATTATATGTCCATCCCCTTTATTATTTTATTATTTTATTTTATTTTGTTTCATTTCATTTCATTTCATTTTATTTTATTTTATTTTATTTTATTTTATTTTATTTTATTTTATTTCACTCTATTTATAGCAAAGATATTAGCAAATAGTGTCACATAGTTTATGGAAAAAAATAAACTGTCCTTCAATTTATCCTTGACAATGTTGATAGCATTTACTTTGGTCTTATAAACATAGCTACGTTCTAAATATTTTCAGTATGGATGATACTAAGGCTAAAGACAAATTAACAATATTTGCCTCATTTTAAGTGTGAGGACAATTTTCACAGCACAACAAAGCCATCTGTCAAGAGATTTCTTTTTTTCAGATATAAAGATTCTATTACTTCTAAGCCGGTATTCTCTAAAATTTCACCAGTTGATCAAGTCATGCTATAAATGCTTGCTTCACAAACGAAGTATAAGGTCCCAATAGGATTTCTTGCTCTATGCCCACTCAGAGCTTTGAAAAGCTTTTTACTGCTTCTTTTTTGTTAAAAGGATACTCATACCTTCATCATTGGTACTATTTTTATCATATTCATTTATTTATTCCACTTTTATTATTTTCATTGCATTAGGAAATGCATATTAAAACTACAATGTAATATAACTATACATTAGTAGAATGTCTATAATTAAAAAAAACAGACATAATCAAAATTTTGATGAAAAAGTAGAGAAATTGGAACCCTCAGATATTACTGGTTGGAAAGGTAAAATAAAAAGGTAAACAGTTTGGTAGTTTGTTAAAAAGAAAAACCCAAACTTCACAAATAATCCAATAATTTCTCTCCTAGGTATTTCCCAACGGAAGTGAATATTTATGTGTGCAGAAAAACCTCCTTAAAACATGTTTTAGTGGCTTTATCCTTTATAAAGCATTATTATTTTATAACTTTTTCTAATGTAGTTTTATTTTAAATGTTTATTTTTTGGGAGAGAGTGAGAGAGAGCAAGAGAGAGCATGAGCAGGGGAGGGACAGAGAGATAGGGGAACAGAGGATCCAAAGTGGGCTCCATGTTGACAGCAGAGAACCTGATGCAGGACTCAAACTCATGAACCACAAGATCATGACCTGAGCCAAAGTCAGACATTTAATTGACTGAGCCAACCAGACACCCCAATGTAGTGTTGTAAAATATATTATATTATATAAGAATGTCAAAATTATGATAAATTATATATTAATGTAACAATTAGATAAGTTAAATTGATAAATTGAAAAATGGATAAAGTCACTAGCAGAGTTGAACAATTTGGGACACTACGCATATGCTCACTGTGATTCACACCATTTAGTGTAATATTAGACCTTACTTTAGAATACATAATGAACTGGTAGACAAATGTTGGTAACACAAAGGCAGTGGTATAAACCATTCATTAAGTTTATACCAATTCACCACACTGTGTAGGAGCAGAGTCCATAAGTAGTATCTAAATCCAATGTGCTTTCATGTTGACTTATACAATCACAGATGTCAAATGTAATCCCACAGGAAAAGGTGTATTATCTATAAGAAATCATAAAACTCTTATACTTAACACACTTCAGAACTTCTGAATTTGCATTTTTAACCTGGATAGACTTCTAGGTACCCTCCTTATAACAATTCCACGAAAACTGGCAGGAAAAATTCAGCAGTTGGATTTTTTTTTTTTAATTGCCTGAAATTTCCTTTGTTTCTGCACCAAGACTTCAAGAGCAAAGTCTACTAGATTAAAAAAAAAAAAAAAAGAAAGAAAGAAAAAAAAGAAAGAAAAAAGCAGAAGGATAATTCAAGAAAAAACAGCACCAAGAAAATAAACCAGGAAGGCATGAAATAAAAGTTAAATACTTTTAAAAAGTCTTACTTTTGGTGGAAAGACATAAGAAAAGTATAACAAAACTTTATAACTTCCAGAAGCTATCCTGTGCAACTGCACTGAGTTTCTGTGCAAGTTAATGTTATATTTAATTTAATGAACTAACTCTAGAGAAGATATTTAATATTTTTTCAAAAGAAATTTTATTTATGTCTAAACATTTGGTCCCTGTATCTAGAACAATTTCAAATACAGGACTAAATATTTTGTCAAAACCTTTAGCAGGACAATTTGCATAATTATTAACATGAGGCCTATTTTAGTAGCATCCTGCTAAATGACATTTTTGCTAACATCTTAATAATATCTTTCCAAATAGCTTATTTTGTAAAAAAAAAAAAAAAAAAAAAATCTTCTTCAACAGAACAAATCCAAGAAAATTATTTTCTCCATATTCTATTATATATGCCATTTGAGAAATGTCTTTAGGGAATGAGATTTTCCAGAAAAATAAAACAGAAACAAAATAAAGCCCCCACACAGTTTGCACATAATTGAATGTTATCTCTGAGTGCCAGTTGTTGCTAACTAAAAATGTGTGTGTGTGTTGTGTGTGTGCATTCTTTCTTATTAAAGTTACACATTGAATACAAGTACTTTCCTCTTGAGAAATCAAATATTGAAAGAGTAAAGGATGTTATAATTTTTAAACAGGCATTTTAAAATCCCCAATTGCTAAGAGGGAAAAATGTCACAATGATTTTCAGAAGTGGAAAGCATGATGTAACTTAGCAGAATGGCAAATTGAAATCTAAATACCAGTGAGGATACCAGTGAGAAACAAGAAAATTCAAGGATACTGGGAAATCATAGGTAGGAAACATCCAGTGTAATAGTTAAAAAAAAAAAAAAATGTTGGACTTCCAGTATTATTTTGGTCGTGTAACATTCTTGGACTGTGTCAGGGCTTTGTGTAGAAGCTGAATAAACTGAAAATTAAGGACACTCATGGATTCATCATATAGCTGACTTTGCAGGAAAAACCATGACCTTGAAATCTGGAGATAAGGCTTACCCAGACAATTATAACCAAGATAAGCTTAGCTGGAACAGAATGCATTAGAGCTATAAAGGTAGGGATGCTTAAATAGTAATGCTCATGGAAGATGAATGTGGAGTAATGTGAGGAAAAGAAAATCCTAGGAACTTCAGTGTTAGAGAGGCCTCCATATTTTCATGAGATTTACCTCCAACAACACCACCAGATTATCAAGGAGATCTGTATAATGTTCTCACCAGCACCAGGAAAGAATAACCTTTGTGAAATTCATCCAGAGACTTGCCACAACAAAGATTAATTCTCTGGAGAAAAATACTGTAATGCCTGAAGTTCCAAAACCTCCCACAAAAGACCACCAGAGTCGTAAGTCAAAGCCAAGCGGCAAGGGTCGTTTATTGAAGGTTGGAACCTGGTCCTCTGCGCACTCGTCGCCGGTGACGCAAGAGGCCACGATCAGGGTTGGTACAGCGTTTTTATAGACAGAGACAAATAGCACAGGGGAGGTTTCAAATTATGAGGGGCCTGATTAGTTGGTTTTAAAGTAAGGACATTTGTTGTTCTCTGATTGGGCGTCCTTTGTCTGTCCTTTGGCGGGAAGGCTTTGTCCGTTACTTGTGGTGGGAGGAAAAAGGGGGAAGGGGGAAGGGGGAAGGGGAGGAACATGTTGAGCAAGCAGGTTTACAGGAGCGAGAAATGCCGGTTAGTTTATGTACAATCACTCATTCCATTACATATCAGACTACATTTAGGAAGTTTTACAACCCATTCTACTACACAGCGGGTTACATTCAGGAAAGGCCTCACAATGCTTGTAGCAAACAGCAAGCAAAACAGACTTCTCAGCAATTGTATTTCTTATCAAAGATCCATAATAAGCAGAAAAGAGAACCTAGCTTTAAACTAAGGCAAAGCTGTCATTTGGATTGTTCCTTTCAATACATTACATGAGCATTATCTCAACATGAGGGAAGAACATTCCTCTGACTGAAGTCCCAACCTGACTTCCTGTCCAACCTATGAGTGGAGGATAATGCTAGAAACACTTCTGCATGTTACAGTCCAGGGGCACAGGCACAGTAAAAGATGAAAATTTAATCAGAGAATGTAGCCTACTTCCCCAACCCACACCTCCTCATCACACAAAAGGGCTCCATTATAATTACAATGGATTATAACTGAAAGGCTTTGAAGCTAGGACTCTCTAAGCAGGAGTACAAAGGGAAGACTAAAGATAAGAAGAGAGAAAAACAAACAAAAAGGGTATTAGAAGTAGAGAATTTAATGCCCTTGTCATCTAGAGAATTTAAAGCCTTTGTCATCTACAACTATGGCAAACATTAACTCAGTGCAACTCCCAGCTATGTTAACATAAATCCTCACACTGTAAGCCCATTTACCTCAGTTCCTATTATCCTACACATCATGTCTGACTTTTGAAGAAAAAATGTTATAAGGCATGCAAAAAAGCAAAGAAAAAAGTTCTAATAGATGGAGCAAGCGTCAGAACCAGATTCAGACATGGCATAGAATTTGGAATCGTCAAATGGGAAATTTAAATAAGTATAATTAATATATTAAGTACTCCAATAGAAAAAAAAAAAAGTAGTCACCATGCAAAGATGTGGATAATGTAATCAGGGAGAAGAAATTATAAGAAAAAACTCCAAAGAAATTGTTAAATATTAAAACAGATTGTAATAAGAATGCATAATACTTTTAATGGGTTCACTGGTGGACTGGAGCCAGCTGAGGACAGAATTGGTGAGCTTGAAGATACATCCAAAGAAACTTCACAAATTGAAAAGTAAAGGTAAAAATGAATATAAAAAGGTGTAATATAAACTTAGAGTGCCAAAAGAAAAAAGAAAGAGGAAATCTGGCAGAAAAACTTAAGTAACAACGGCCAAGAATTTTCCATATTAATAATACACCAAGCTATGGATTCAGGAATCTCAGAGAAACGACGCAGGATAAAAACAAACAAAATGTACTTACAGACATTTTATATTCAAACTGCCAAAAAGGACAAAGAGAAGATCATGAAAGAATCTTGAGAATATAAAACACTTTATGTATGAAAGAAAGTTATAAGGATGTGGACTGTTCATCAGAAACCATGTAAGCAGGAAGGAAGCATAGAGAAATACTTAGTGTATTGAAAGGAAAAAAAAACTAAAATTGTATATTTAGCAAAATCATCATTCAAAAGTAAGGAAAAATATTTCTCAGAAAAACAGAAATTAAGAGAATTCATTAACAGCAGACTGGCACTGCAAGATAAGTTTTTAAGGGAAAAAATAAAATGATGTAGATCAGATACCAGCATCTACAAAAAGAAAGGAAGTTCGTTAGAGAAGGAATAAAAGAAGGTAAAATAAAATTTGTACGTTTCTCATTCTTCATTTAAAAAATAGTTTTGTTTAAGGTAAGAATAATAAAAATCTCTGAGTTATTATAGATGTGAATGAATGATATAAATGGCAGCAAAGGAAAAACAGATTGAAGAGAGGCATCACACTCTGGTGTAAGTTACCTGTATTACAACAGAAATAATATAATGTTATTTGAAGGTAGATGTGGGTGTGTATTTCAGTCTCTTAAGGCAACAACTAAACCAACTAAAAACAGAAGTTAATTTATATGCTACAAGAAGTAATAAAATGGAATCATGTAAAATGTTCAATTAAAACCAGAGAACACAGAAAAAGAGGGAAAAGAAACAGACAAGTGCAGTAAATAGAAAGCAATCACAAAGGTAATAGATAACCCCAGTAAATCTATAATCACCTTATGTGCAAATGGTCAAATACATCAGTTAAAAGATGAGGATCTTCAGAGTGAATAAAAAATGAGACATAGCCATAATTTGTCTATCTGAAACCCACTTTAAATATAAAGATTCAGGTAAAAAGTAAAGCAATAGTGAATTATATCTCAATAAATGTTTTAAAAGAGGAAAATGGTGGAAAAAGATATACCATGATAATGCTAATGAGAAAACTGGAATAGTTGTATTAAATTCAAAGCATACTTTAGAAAATTATCAGGGATAAGGAGCAGTATTACACAATCATAAAGATATCAAATTTTAGTAAATAGCTACAATTTAAGAATAAAACATAAAAATACATTTTAACACTGCAAGAATTGCAAAAATAGACAAATCACTATCATAGTTCTAGACTTCAACACTTTTTTTCAGTGATTTATTGATTAAGGAAGAAAATCCATATGGTAAAGTTGGATTCAACAAACTTAATCTAATTGTCTATTATACAGTCTTTTACCCCAGAACAGTATAATACACATTTTCCTAAAGCTGACAAGGAACACCCACCCATTGGATCAAATTTTGGACTATAAAACACCTTAACAAATTTTTTAAAATAGAAGTCATACAAAGTATATTCTCAAAACACAACAGGATTAGGGATTAGCTATCAATCAATGGAAAGATAGAAGACTTACCAAACATTTAGAGATTAAACCACACACTTCTAAGTAATACATGGTTGAAAAAGAAGCTTTAAGGGGCGCATGGGTGGCTCAGTCCGTTAAACCTCAGACTTCAACTCAGGTCATGATCTCGCGGTTTGTGAGTTTGAGCCCCTCAAACTCAGCCCTAGACTGACAGCTCAGAGCCTGGAGCCCGCTTGGGATTCTGTGTCTCCCTTTCTCTGTCCCTCCCCTGTTCACGCTCTGTCTCTCCCTCTCTCAAAGTAAAGATTTAAAACAAAAAAAGGAAGAGGAAGAAAAAGAAAAGAAAAGAAAAAGAAGCCTTAAGAGAACATTAAAATATATATATATATATATATATATATATATATATATATATATATTGAATTTTCAATATATGTATTGAAACAAATGAAAGTGAAATACACCTTTGTAATATTTTGGGGATACAATGCTTTGGAGTTGCTTAGAGGGAAATTTATAGCATTAAATGCATATATTTAGGAAAGAAGAAAAATGGAATATTAATAAAGTCCTTCCACCAGAAGACTCTAGAGAAAGAAAAGCAATTTAAGCACAGGTGAATGGATAAGCAAACTGTGTTGTATCCATATAATTAAATATTATTCAGCAATTTAAAAAATTGACTCTTAAGCCAGGAAAAGATGTGGAAGAACTTAAATGCATATGACTAAGTTAAAGACACTATTTTGAGGAGACTACATACTATATGATTTCAACTGTATGACATTCGGGAAAAATCAAAACCATAAAGATTGTGAAAGATCAGTGGTTGCTAGGAGTTAAGGGGAAAAGAATGATAAATAGGTGGAGTTCATGGGATATTTAGGGCAGTGAACTTATTTTATATGATACTGGAATGGTGAATACATGACACTATATGTTTGTCAAAGTCCGTAGAATGTACAATACAAAGGATCAAACCTAATGTAATGGCCTTTGATTAATAAAAATTAATATTAGCCAACCAAGTATAATAAATGTTATCAATGATTCCATCATTGTATAATCAACAATTGTTACATTTATTACATCAGTTGTAATAAATATATCACACAAATGTAAGATGTTAATAAAATAAGAAAGTATTTGGTTATATGGAAACCATTTTCTACTCAATCTCTCTGTAAACTTAAAACTGCTGTAAAAATAAAGTACATATATTTTTCTTTTTTTTTTCAACGTTTATTTATTTCTGAGACAGAGACAGAGCATGAATGGGGGAGGGTCAGAGAGAGAGAGAGAGAGACACAGAATTCGAAGCAGGCTCCCCACTCCAGGCTCTGAGCTGTCAGCACAGAGCCTGACACGGGGCTCGAACTCACGGACCGTGAGATCATGACCTGAGCCCAAGATGGATGCTTAACCGACTGAGACACCCAGGCACCCCCATATTTTTTTATTAAAACAAATGTAAAGGTATGCAGAATTTCTGTATCAAACAAGATAAAAGGATATGGAAAAACTATTGCCTTATGCTTGAGAGCGTATGTCTTTTGCATAAACACTTCAGATGGCTGGAAAAGTGAACCAGCTCCTAAAAGAAGGTCCAGAATTGAATTCTTCAGATTAAGAATAAAGAAGAATTTGGCATGTCATTAAAAGATTATTGGATCAGGGTGCCTGGGTGGCTCAGTTGGTTGAGTGTCTGATTCTTGATTTGGAGTTATGTTATGATCTCAAGGTTCATGAGTTGGAGCTTTCTGCTGGGCTTTACGCTGTCAGCAGCAGGCACAGAGCCTGCTTGGGATTCTCTGTCTCCCTCTCTCTGCCCCTCCCCTGCTCTCTCTCGCTCTCCTTCTCTCTCAAAAATAAATAAACAAAAAAAATTTAAAAGATTATTGGATCAACTGAAAAAATAGTACTTATGGCTATAAAATTTTGAAATTAAGAAGGATGAAATTTCACGTTCACATTGACATAGAGTGTCCTTCCTTCTCAATATCTACTTTGTATGTGATCGCCTGAGATAACTGTATAAGAGTTGACATAAACATGAAAAAATTGTGTTGGGGGGCACCTGGGTGGCTCAGTTGGCTGAGCATACGACATCCACTCGGGTCATGATCTCCCTGTTTGTGGGTTTGAGCCTTGCATCAGGCTCTGTGCTGAGGGCTTGGAACCTGGAGCCTGCTTCAGATTCTTTGTCTCCCCGTTTCTCTATCCACCCCTCCCCCACTCACACTCTGTCTCTCAAAGATAAATAAATGTCAAAAAATTTTTTTTAAATTTGTGTTGGATCTTACACATATTTATAATATGCACGAATTTCTAACTTCCTACTAATGTCTTATATCGTTTATATTCTATCAACAATATCATTAATATTAATATCATTATGCTATAACTTTTTTTCCTTAAAAAACTTATTGATATTTTCATATAGGATTGCATTGCATTTGTATACTAGGGACAACTGATATTAAATAATGTTGAGTCATCCTATGCAAAAGCAGGGAAATGCCTTTCTATTTGAGTCTAATTTTGTGCTTTTTTAAAATTTTGTTTCAAGTTTTTATTTAAATTCTAGTTATTTAACATATAGTTGTAATATTGGTTTCAGGAGTAGAATATAGTGACTCATCACTTACATATAATGCCCAGGGATCCTCACAAGTGCCCTCCTTAATACCCATCACCTGTTTAGCCCATCCCCCCCCCCCCACCAGCTCCCTTCCATCAACTCTCAGTTTTTTCTCTATAGGTTAAGAGTCTTTTATGGTTTTCCTCCCTCTCTGTTTTTCTCCCTTCTCCTATGCTCCTATGCTCATCTGTTCTCCTATGCTCATCTGTTTTGTTTCTTAAATTCCAGATATGAATGAAATCATATAGTATTTGCCTTTCTCTGATTGACTTGTTTTGCTTAGCATAAAACATTCTAGCTCTATGCATGTCATTGCAAAGAGCAAGATTTTATTCTTTTTTGATGGCTGAGTAATATCCCACAGTGTGTGTGTGTGTGTGTGTGTGTGTGTGTACATTCTTCTTCTTTATCCACTCATCAGTCGATGAACATTTGAACTCTTTCCATAATGTGGCTATTGTTGATAATGTTCTCCAGGATACATGTGTTTCTTTGAACCAGTATTTTTGTATCCTTTGGGTAAATACCTAGTAGTGCAATTGCTGGGTCATAGGGTAGCTATATGGTCAAATAATCTTCAACAAAGCATGAAAGAATATCCAGTGGAAAAAAAGACAGTCTCTTCAACAAATGATGTTGGGAAACCTGGACAGCAACATGCAAAACAATGAAACGGGACCTTTTCTTACACCATACACAAAAATTAATTCAAAATGGATGAAAGACCTAAATATGAGACTGGAGTAAAAATCCTAGAGTAGAACACAGGAGCAAATTCTTACTACAGGTCACCAAAACAAGGGAAACAAAAGCAAACATGAACTATTGGGACCTCAGCAAGATACAAAGCTTCTTCATAACAAAGAAAAAATCAACAAAACTAAAAGGCAACCTGCAGAATAGAAGAAGATATTTACAAATGACATATCTGATAAAGGGTTAGTATCCAAAATCTATACAGAATTTATCAAACTCAACACCCAAAACACAGATAATCCAGTTAAAAAATGGACAGATATGAAGGGACATTTTTCCAAAGAAGACATTCAGATGGCTAAAAGACACAGGAAAAGATGCTCAACATCACTCATCATCAGGGAAATACAATCCAAACTATAATGAGATATCACCTCACACCTGTCAGAATTTCTGAATTAACAACACAAGAAATAACAGGTGTTGGTGAGGATGTGGAGAAAGTGGAGCTGTATTACACTGTTGGTGAGAATTCAGAGTGGTGCAGTCACTCTGGAGAATAGTATGGAGATACCTTAAAAGACTCTCTAACTTTTATTTTTAAAAAAAATTTTTCCATTGTAGAAAACTGTTCACAGCAGGAAAGCAAAAATACAATGTCCTGAGCTGGATTTTACCAAAGAAATACCCTGAATTCTAGTGTCCTGATGTTATGAAAGTGGTTACAGATTTCATGGATGAGATTTCTCAGAATCCATAGGGCCCAACATTGATATACCACCAGGCAATAAAACATTGACATGATTGACTTCGTTGAATGTTGCAGACCATTACAGAGTAAACTCTCCAGGGCTCTTGGTGGTTGGAAACACAGAGATCAGTATATGTACGATACATTCAAATGGAGCAAAAGTAGTACAGCTTGATAAATAAAGCAAATCATATTTCAACTCTTTGTATAGAACCACAGAATAGAATAACTTCATCCAAATTTGCAATTAGTATGAATGGGAATAAATTCTCATTTTTTGAACCAAAAAATAGTGGTTTTATTAATTTGCATATTATATAGACTTTAATAAAGATTTTAGCTATAAACTCAAGACTGAATTTTCAAACATGAATTCGCTCTCAAAGCAAATACATAAAAGCAAGAAATAGCTTGTTGAACCAAAGTGATTGGTGCAATAACAAACCCAAGGAATGTGATGTAATCAAAGCCTGACTTTATTTTTATTATTTTTTTGTCGCTTTAAAATGTGTCCAATAGGGGTAATTCCATTACTAACATAAAAACTGGAAAATAACCCATCACTTATCTGTTTAAACTTAGATATTAGGCAGAGCAGTGAGAACATTAATTTTAGAACCATAGCTTCCGTTGAATCTCTAAACACAGAAACTCCAATGTGTGTGTGTGTGTGTGTGTGTGTGTGTGTGTGTGTGTAAGAGAGACAGAGAGAGAGAGAAAGAGAGAGAGAGAGAGAGAACAAGAGAGAGAGAGAATATGTGAATATCTTCTTTCTTCTTTCCCAGCTTGGGGCATACTGAGGTCTGGCTGCCTTCTGTGGATAAGGTAGCATAGTCCTTTATACATCTCTTCCCCACCTAGTATTTTTTCCTTTCCTTACTTGTTAATTAAAGTTGCTTAATCCTAAAATAGTCCATGGGAAAGTGATGTTCAGAATAACACATAGACTTACCTACTGGGTGTGTACTTGTCACCCAGCTGTGCAGATGTACTTTCTCATGTGGTTGCCTTCTACTGGGACCCCCCAGTTGAAACTTGTATGATCTTGGTGATGCCACTCCATTGTCAGCTCTGCACTCTGACACCTCCTTTCCAGAGTGACAGTCTCAAGTACATGAATCTTTCCAATAAGTCATTTTAGGTAAGACCTGAAACAGCATCAAAATAGTTTCATGTATGGTCCATAATTTTCCTTGGGAAACACTAGTTCTCTTTTCTTACTTGCCATTTAGTTGGGCCTATCGCTACTTTCTAGATATAGCAACAACTCAGCTTTGTCTTCTAAACTGCTTGCCAGATCATTTCTGTTGCTCTACAAATTCCCTGAAATGGAAGTCAGATACCAGATCACTGTATTCCTCAGAAACAGGGAACACACAACAAATGATCTCAGTCGCACCACTGAGGCTTGAGGAAAGGAGTTAAAAACTTGCTATTTGGCCCTTCTGGGATTAAGGGGATAGGACCCACTGCTACTTTGTCACAAGAAATACACTAACAATATTTTTCTTTTGTCTACCTGGATATCTGATATCCTGGATATGAATTAAAGGGTGAAAATGTGTGAAGCCACTTTTTGTCAGCATATTTCCATCTTCTAACTATGTGAATTTCAGTCTATTTTATTATGATGTTTCAGGTGAAACCTTCAATTTACTACTTTGTCTACCTATTTGGTTCGCTGTTCCAGGCATATCTTCTATTACATATGTCATTTAAGTGTCACAACAATTCCATAGGAAATGTTTTCTAATTATTTCTATTTTAAAACTGAAGAAATTAAAAATTATAAAGGCAGTAGGTAGTGGAAAGGGATAAATAATGTTGGCATCTTTCAAAAGCCTGTGCTCTTATCCGTTGTCCTATGCCAGAGACTTATAAAGTCAAAGAATATGTGTACCTCTGTGTTTGAAATTATGAGTAGTCACAACACATCTTTTTGTTTATTTGTTTTAATGGAAGAAACAAATGTGTGGATGATATAAGTTCTGAACCAGGGAAAGAAAGATATCTTATTTTCTTCTGTCCTCTGTCCCAAGAGACAGAAGTCCACCATATACAATTAGTTAAATGTATTGCATAACTGATTACTTATCCTTCCAGAAACATATATATTTATATTAATTTAGATGTAGGTTTTCATAGAATTAAATATTTTATCCATTTAAAATTGTACTGTGCAGTTTTCCTAAAGCCTTCAGATGACTAAAGGTCCTTTACAATTTTGGATGTGAATTTTGAGTGTTTGCTGTGAAATATTTAAGTGGAACAAGGAGGAATTCTTCACTGAACTGCAGGTATAGGGTTATAAATGGAGTGATAATTACCACATACTTAGATTCCTGTAGAAAGCAATAGTCACATTCCTAATAATGTCAAAGAATATGAGCTTAAATTCACTGTGGACTGAGTTTATTTGCAAGAAACAGTAGTTAACAACCATACATAAAAATAGTAGTTTATCCACCTAGAAATATAAACAAAATTTATGCCATGATTACAGTGTATCATTAGAGGACCATGTATGGGAAGTTATATGTTTATAAATGTTTAACCCACATTTTATAAAGTATTTTTTAATGGAATGCTATTAGCATATGTTGAATAACATGGTAAAAAGAAATAGTCCAATGCATTATTTATTAATAGACTTAATCATAATCTTGTTCATGATATCATCTTTATAAGGATATAGATTTTTTTTTGTCCTTGGAATTAGATGTAGTGGTCTTTTATCATAAGTATTTGGTATCTTGTGCATATGTATATTTAGGCTGTTGATTAGAAACATTTTTTGGGCAGGCGATCAAACCTTGATGTTTTGGGGGTTTTTTTGGTACTTCATAAGCAGATTAAGTTAATGTTATGGACTTGAGGATGTGTCTTATAGTCTGCTCCCTGTTTTACTTTGTCTCATCTTTTTTTTTTGTTTGTTTGTTTTTTTTAACCACACATTAATCATGTAAACTATCTTGATATATAATTTTAAATAATTCCTTAGATTATGACTGGCTTAGTCAAATGAGCCAAACAAATAGAGTTATAATACATGGCCCTGAGGGCAAGTTTTATGGGTCATAATTATTCCAAAAGACAGCACACCCAAGGGTGGTATAGAAACAGGGAAAAACCAGAAGAAACATTTGTTTTATAGCTGATCACTTGAGTAGTGTACCTTTAATAAAACAGTAGAGGAAGTTTTTCAGAAAGTTATTCAGGGAATATTCTAAATATACTAAAATATTTAGCAATGAATTGTCTAAATACTTTAATAACCTTTGATTCTTTAGTTATATTTTTATATCTCACATGAACATATTTGTATTACGTATTTAGAAAAAAGGTATTTAATTATATTTTGAACAAAATATTTCAGGAAACTGCATGCAATGTAAGATATGTATAAACCAAAGGCAAATGCCATTTTGCATTTCAGAGTGGAATCTTCCCCATGGTTATTTGAACTTAAAAAAAGTGAATACAAAAAAACAAAAATTCAAAAAAAAGAAGTGAATACACATAAGGACGTGTACTCTGTTACTACAGGATTTTTCTTGAATTCATTTTCTTCTCTTTGTTTCCTTTCTTATTTTACTGGAATCATTAAAATGTGCTTAATAATTGCATAAATGAAAGGTTTCTTTCAGAGTCTAAACTGTTGTTATTATGGAGAACAAAGCGGATTGTATAGATGAGCTCTATTAGAGTAATATATGAAGAAGGTGGATGGAGATATTCATCCATAGTACTCTTCAAGGGGACACAGTAAAATAATAAATGACAAGTAATGATCATTTCCATTCCCATGATTATGTAAATGCTCCCCAGGAGAACATTTATTGTGAATACTGTCATTGAAATCACCCTTCCTTCTGTTGACTAGAGCTCAATGCCTTTGAAGACCTGATTACTAAGCACTTCATAAGATGTAGCATGTGATGCTATCAGTCAGCACTGCCAAAGAATTGTCACTATGAAATTCCTTTGTTGTGAGCAATATTTTAAAGCGAATATTCAAACACCTCTATAAGGTGTACTAAGCTCTTTCAGCGTCATAAGAAGCAATGACTCTTACAACAAATCCAAACATTATTGTTCTTTGAATCATGTTAATGGTTATTTCGAGCATTCCTCAGTGTGAGGTTATTTCAGTCAATGATACAGACGGGTTTGCAGAATCATTTGTGTCATACACACAAAGGGAACATCAAGAAATATGTACCTATTTGAACATCACCTATAATCTTAGGTGAACTGATTTTGAATTATGCAATCATGTTCTTCTTTCTTGGGAGTGGTTATCTTCATTTCCAAAAATGTATTCTAATGTAAGAATGTATATTAGATCTTATGAATACATACAACTTTATGAATGCCAATTCTATGGTGATTATTTTCCTGTTTTTCATACTTTTGTATATCAAATAATTGAGTGAAAACCATTATAAAACATTATGCTCAGTTAACCATTTAAAATAGTTGTTCAAAACCAATAGCTGCCCTAGTGTCTGAGCCACTTTAACCATATTTAGTCATCCAGTCTAATTATGTGTCTACTCTGTGTCTAACGCCTTAGAGGGACTGTGAAAGAAACAAATCCAGAATAGAGAATATGGGCATTATTTTCACCGGGCTTATAACTACTGTGACAGAAAGTAGTTTGTAAAGATTTAGAAAGCAGGCCTAAAGAGTAAGTAAACAAGAATGAGAGTGTGGCATGGAGTTATATCCAGAGGTAGAAATGGAATTAAAGAAAAATAGTTGTATGTGTTTTGAGTCAAAGTGTGTTATTAGCCCGGTTAGTGTACTGTTGGAGAAGAATAGAGACAGTGAATTCTGTATGAAGAATATGAAATTAACAAATGATTTAGAGCTTGTAGGGTGATTTTACCCGTGTGAAACTAGTGAGTAAGGTGATCTGGTGAAAATGGAGAGACTGAGATGAGAAGATAAGGCAAAGGTTGAATTGGTAGACACACCCCTTAATGGAAGGAGACATGACACAATGCATAGTGGAAGACTGATATGGAGAATAATTTCCCCATTTATTCTCCTTAAAAGTATAATAGTCATCAGTGCAAACATGTGTATGACCTTTATTATAAGCCTGACACTTTTTTATTATGTTTGCAAGTATCAACTTGTTTAATCTTCACACACACACACACACACACAAAAACAAAACAAAACCTATGAGATAGACATTATTATTTTCATCTTAAAGATGAGGTACCTTGCCTAAAAGCTACTGAGAAGAGGGATTTTAATTTAAAACCAGGCAATCTGACTCCCAGACTCTGTGCTTTTAAGCATTATTGCTATGCTACTTCTTTTCACTGGGACCATTTTTCACATAACTGCTGACATAATATTTGATCAAGTCATCACTGTGCACCATGCATCATCACTATATGTAATAAAAAATTATCAGCCCACTGACGTGTGAAAATTGTCTTCAGTCATTCGTTTTGAGGCAGCCTGAGATTACATGTTCTGCTGAATGCTGGTCATAGAATGAAGTAATAAGAAATAACCTGTCGTCACCTCTAATTACTGTTAAATATATTTTGTCCAAAGTTATATTATCTTCATTCTTTCTCTTCTGGAATTCCTTTTTTTTACTTTATTTATTAATTAATACAATGGATATTTAATGAGCATCTCTGTTCCAAAGTACTATATATAGCACTAAGAAACATTAAATACATTTGTTGGTTGCCACAGAAGATCACAACCTCAGTTTATAATATCCTGTCTCCAATCCATCTGGTACCTAGTGAACTCTTGGTGTCTTCCCACTGGAATTTTTATTTTTTTTATTTTTTTTAATGTTTATTTATTTTTGAGAGAAAGAGAGAGACAGAGCGTGAATGGGAGAAGGGCAGAAAGAAAGGGAGATACAGAATCTGAAACAGGCTCCAGGCTCTGAACTGTCAGCACAGAGCCCAATGCAGGGCTTGAACCCATGAACTGTGAGATCATGACCTGAACCAAAGTCAGATGCTTAACGGACTGAGCCACCCAGGTGCCCCCACACTGGGCTTTTAAATCAGCTTTCTGGAAAGAAATTGAAACTGAATAGCACTGAGGTATTGATGTTTTAGGTGATGACCTCTCATGGACTTAACTGCTTTCTAATGGGACTGAATTTTTTAAGATATATGGTAAAGATTTAGGAATCATCCAGAATATGAAAACATATTTAGTATAAAAAGCTTTCCAAAGAATTCAAAAATTCACCACAAAGAGTGGTGCCTGATATATAAGTAAAGAAATTCCATATAGTTGTAGCAGTTGTTATATCACAGGTGAACAGGTTTGGATTGATTTTCACCCTAATTTGTAATAGACATACACCAGTTGTCTATACATGTTTTTTGTTTTGTTTTGTTTTTTCCATCCATTTTATCCTTGGTCACTAAGACTACATCCTCACATTCTCTAATCAAGTGTTGTATAATAAACTTACTCTCCTTGTTCATTTGGGGTGCTATAACAAAGCACCAGAAACTGGGTGGCTTATACACAACAAACATTTAGTTCTTACATTCTTCTGCATCAATTGATATATTCATTTGGTTTTTATATCCCCTAGCTTGTTGATAAAGTAGACTACATTAATTTTCAGATGTTGAATCATTCTTGCGTTTCTGGGATGAATTCAACTTGGTAATGGTGTATATTTATTTTTATACATTTTGGGATTTGGTTTACATTTTTTTAGGACTTTTGTATCTAAGTTAATGAAAGATACTGATCTGAAATTTTCTTTCTTTTTGCTTTTGTTTTTGAGTTCCATGTGTTGCTTCAAGTTATAGGGTTTCTCTCTGAGGTATATTGGGCTATGGAGTGTTGTGACCCTCAAATCGAGTGTGCTATTTGGAAATTTTATGTCCTCAAGTGTTTGTGCAAAATGGCACTCTTAGAGGGAAGAGCCCCACATTTCTGACACATGGCATCATTCCCTGAAGCACACTGTTAGGAAAATCATCAAATAACTGCTTCTGCTCTGGTGTCTGTGTCCTCATACCTTGCACAGGCATACCTGACCTAGAAGAAAAAAAAAGTGGTACACAACTTGTTATTAACTACGGTGAAGAAAACTAAAACTACCATTCAAGCGCTTCAGGAAAAACAAAACTCACTGAACTCATGAGCAAAGTTGGAGATGAAAAACCAAACAGCTTTTGGTTATGTGCAGAGGAACAGAATGGCATTTGTGTTATTGCCAATACCTTGTGTGTGCCAATGCTCCTGTTTGAATAGTATCCTCTGAGAGGACTAGTCATTCTTCTGTGTCTGGCTTTCTTATTGACCTGGTAAAGTGCTGTCTCAAAGTGAGACAAGTGAGAAAAAAATTCATGAGTATGGATTGTTCAGGAGCCCCACTGGACTTGACTGCATCTCGAAATTTAAGGTGGGCAGTGGTCCTACCAGATTTTATGTGCTTTATGTATCTGCTTCTTCAATGGACAACTAATAGATGAGAGGTAGAATGTTGGTAAAGACAGTATCATGTACATAGTCTTTTGACTCCTACTGGACTGTATAAAAATGGTCCAAGGACTTGGAACAGATCCTTACCAAGAGATAACACACATGTCCTGTGCTAGGCTTATCAAATATCTTTCTGTTTCAGGCACAGTGAGTACTGTTTTATCTCTGCTTAAGGCTTGTGTGTCATATGGAACATGGTCAACCCCTATGTTAATGTCTATTTTCTGTTGGAGGGAGACAGGGTTTCTTCTACTATAGCATAAAGGACTGCAGGTCAGAAAAACTCTGGCCAAGAGTGATTGACACACATTTACTGAAGCCGATCTGGCTATGTCTCTTCTCTGTGTAATAAGTAAATCATTATTCCATCCACTTTTTGACTGTGTTATGTTTTCCTTGGTCAGTAAGGTACCAACATGCAGTGAAGAGGCATGTTTAAAGTCCTACCCTGGTTTTGATAATCAGTACCCAGTATTCTTGGAATTGATAAGTGGTGCACAGAACTCAGCTCAGCAATAACTTATATAGTTGCTGTCTCCCCATCTAGAATGTAAGTTTCATGAGAGCAAGGGCCAGATCATTTTTAATTGATAGTAACTATATTTTTAACTTACTTGATAACTATACAATGCCTGGCATAGAGTAAGCACTCAAATACTTTTCATTAAATAAATGAAATAAAATATTTATTTTCTCTAAAAATCTAGATTAAAAAAATCTGATATTGGTTGATCTTTTGGTTTTTTGTGGGTTTTATTTTTTTGTTATTTTGGTTTTCAAAAAAATAGTATTTGAGCCTAACTGAGAAATCAATGGAAAATACCTACTCACGCCTCATTGAGTAGAATTATTTAACATACTTAAGTTAGAGTTACAATTAAATTCTCCATTTTACTTAGTACAATTTGATTTCTGCTATTATCATTATTATTTTAAATTGTGTTAGTTTTTAATCATTATGCATATTTACATTTCCATAATAAGCTTTAATTTAGTAACTATTTTTTAACTTGAATTTCTGTTGTTTTTATCATTTTCCCTTGTTCTCATTCTGGCTCTATATTTTTATAACAATGTCCTATTATGAAACTATATATGAAGTTATCCTAAAATGTCTCCTGCACATCAAGAGATTATACACTGTGGGGTTCTTTAAAGTACTGTTTGTTTGTTTTTTTCATAGAACACATTATTGTTGTGTCTTCATTTCATTTTCTAGAAAGAGATTTCTGTTGTTGTAGTTAAGAATAGGCTTAAACACAAACCGGGATTGATTTTGTTTTTTCTCATATATCAACTTATACCCACCCTCAATTTTTAGAAAAAATATCCAAAAGAGAAGGGAAAAAATAATTTAAAAGTCAAGTAATCTATTGGGTACTATTTAGGAATCTAATATGTTCTTGGATATGTAGATGAGTAATTGCCTATGAGCTGACATCAGTAGAAATCTGAGGCAAAGGAAACCAACAATTACTGGTTCTCTTCAAGATATTGTCATTCACATCAGAAAAAAATACTTTAAGGCCTTTCCACACAATATGTAACATCTCATTGCAGAAACCCTAATAATTCTGAGTTTTTAACTTCATAATTAGTCCTTCAAACAGTGTTTTTTACCAGAACTACAGATTTTTTAAATGTTTTACACACTTACAAATCTAATCTGTATTAATTATTATATATGGAAGATATTTGCCTTCTGAAACCATTACATATTTACTTTCAAAATAGTTTGTAATCTTCAAGACTACATGTTTCTTAAAATTTTGCTTTGGGTAGGCTTGTTTTGTGCATGTGTGTATGTGTGTGTGTGTGTGTATGTGTGGTCACACACACATGAGCTGGAACATCTAAAACAAGAATTTTTAATTCTCTATATACAGTGTACAAAAAAAAGTTAGTTATTCTTACTTATAATATATTTTAAGGTTTAATAAAGTATCATTATCAAATTATTAATAGAAATGGTTCACATCAACTTTGTTTCTAAACCTAAGAATAATTGTACTTCAGAAATTATTGCAAAATCTGACATCTATCCTTATCTTCTAAATATACAGAAAACCTCCAATTTACCTAATTTTCTTCTCTTAATTTTTTTCATCCTTTTATTCACTTCTGTATATCATCATGAATTTGAAAGCATTCATTTCAAACCCATTAATAAACTGTAGGGCACCCAATATTTACAGGAAAATCATATTGAAATGCAGTGATAAAACTCCTGACCTTTCTTTTCCATTTATTTGCCATAGGTATTTACTGTAGAAACAGGCAAATGTCACACATTTTTTTTCATATCTTAAATAAAATAAGCTATTTCTCAAATAACAAGATAAACAATATATAATAATTTAGTCTTTCACTATATAAAGGATATATTAAATATAAGGGAAACCTGTGATTTTATATACATTTCCCACACAACAAACTTCCCCTGTCAATATAGAACAAATATGTCTATTTTAATTGAAATATATTTCAACATGAATTGCACAACATAGACGATCATATATTTGATAATTTTATTTTATTGTTGTAGATACTAAATTTGTCTATTATGGCCTTTTGCAATTTAAACTGGGGTCATTTTACCAAATTACAGTTTGCCACTAATTTCAATGGTAATTTCCCATGAAAATCCTCCATACCAAATACTAAAAAAATCATTTTTTGTTATTAATATGCAACTGGTTTTTAATGCTGTAAGACTATATATAGACTGCATATAACTGTATGTAGACTGTTAGGAAACAAAACAGATTATCAGCCAAATTACAGATTGAACCTTATTTAAATTACCCCTGGTCTCCCTGTCCCTTGCTATATGTCTGGATATGATGTATTTTCTATTATTATAATCTGTAAAGTTGATAAAAACTATAACATATAATTAAATATTATATTATATACCAGATTAGTAGGTGTAGGTATTTAAGATTGGGTTCAAGAACAACTCCTTCTGAATGGTCCAGAGCAGTTACTTTACATCCCACTTGAAATTCTGTGACATGGCAGAAATGGTATTCATTAAATTTCCCAAGTCATAATATTACTGTATAGAACTTATTTCCTAAATAATCCCAATAGCCCCCTCTGTCCCATATGCATATGCAAAATTAAATGGGTTTTACGCTGAATATGACTCAAGAAGGTGAAGCAATAACTAATACTATTTGCTTTTAATTTCCTTTTTATTTTGATCACATTTCCTTCTGTATTTATTAGATTTTAAAACTGTGTCTAAGTTAATTTGACTAGAAATTAGAGAAGTTTCATACAAGTATTTAAGGAACATTTATTTATGGAGCACCATTTCTGATTCCAAAAAAATCAGCATGTAAGCAAAGTTTGCCACTTAGCAATTTACAGGCTTTGCTCTTTTTTTTTTTTTTTTTTTTTTGCAGAAAGGACATTTGATCAATGATTATTAAAATGTTAATTTAATGATTACAAACATCTAATCTGTTTTAATTATCAAGTTCCAGCTTTGTGGCTCAAAATACGTACAATAGCCATAATGGTCCCAATACTTCCTATGATTTGTCTAAAGTTTTTTTCTTTTTTTTTTTTATCTTTTTTTCAATATATGAAATTTATTGTCAAATTGTTTTCCATACAACACCCAGGGCTCATCCCAAAAGGTGCCCTCCTCAATACGCATCACCCACCCTCCTCTCCCTCCCACCCCCCATCAACCCTCAATTTGTTCTCAGTTTTTGAGTCTCTTATGCTTTGGCTCTCTCCCACACTAACTTCTTTTTTTTTTTTTTTCCTTCCCTTCCCCCATGGGCTTCTGTTAAGTTTCTCAGGATCCACATAAGAGTGAAACCATATGGTATCTGTCTTTCTCTGTATGGCTTATTTCACTTAGCATCACACTCTCCAGTTCCATCCACGTTGCTACAAAGGGCCATATTTCATTCTTTCTCATTGCCACATAGTACTCCATTGTGTATATAAACCACAATTTTTTTATCCATTCATCAGTTGATGGACATTTAGGCTCTTTCCATAATTTGGCTATTGTTGAGAGTGCTGCTATAAACATTGGGGTAAAAGTGTCCCTATGCATCAGTACTCCTGTATCCCTTGGGTAAATTCCTAGCAGTGCTACTGCTGGGTCATAGGGTAGGTCTATTTTTAATTTTCTGAGGAACCTCCACACTGCTTTCCATGCGGCTGCACCAATTTGCATTCCCACCAACAGTGCAAGAGGATTCCCGTTTCTCCACATCCTCTCCAGCATCTATAGTCTCCTGATTTGTTCATTTTGGCCACTCTGACTGGCGTGAGGTGGTATCTGAGTGTGGTTTTGATTTGTATTTCCCTGATAAGGAGCGACGTTGAACATCTTTTCATGTGCCTGTTGGCCATCCGGATGTCTTCTTTAGAGAAGTGTCTATTCATGTTTTCTGCCCATTTCTTCCCTGGGTTATTTGTTTTTCGGGTGTGGAGTTTGGTGAGCTCTTTATAGATTTTGGATACTAGCCCTTTGTCCGATATGTCATTTGCAAATATCTTTTCCCATTCAATTGGTTGCCTTTTAGTTTTGTTGGTTGTTTCCTTTGCTGTGCAGAAGCTTTTTATCTTCATAAGGTCCCAGTAATTCATTTTTGCTTTTAATTCCCTTGCCTTTGGGGATGTGTCGAGTAAGAGATTGCTACGGCTGAGGTCAGAGAGGTCTTTTCCTGCTTTCTCCTCTAAGGTTTTGATGGTTTCCTATCTCACATTCAGGTCCTTTATCCATTTTGAGTTTATTTTTGTGAATGGTGTGAGAAAGTGGTCTAGTTTCAACCTTCTGCATGTTGCTGTCCAGTTCTCCCAGCACCATTTGTTAAAGAGACTGTCTTTTTTCCATTGGATGTTCTTTCCTGCTTTGTCAAAGATGAGTTGGCCATACGTTTGTGGGTCTAGTTCTGGGGTTTCTGTTCTATTCCATTGGTCTATGTGTCTGTTTTTGTGCCAATACCATGCTGTCTTGATGATGACAGCTTTGTAGTAGAGGCTAAAGTCTGGGATTGTGATGCCTCCTGCTTTGGTCTTCTTCTTCAAAATTACTTTGGCTGTTCAGGGCCTTTTGTGGTTCCATAGGAATTTTAGGATTGCTTGTTCTAGTTTCGAGAAGAATGCTGGTGCAATTTTGACTGGGATTGCATTGAATGTGTAGATAGCTTTGGGTAGTATTGACATTTTGACAATATTTATTCTTCCAATCCATGAGCAGGGAATGTCTTTCCATTTCTTTATATCTTCTTCAATTTCCTTCATAAGCTTTCTATAGTTTTCAGCATACAGATCTTTTACATCTTTGGTTAGATTTATTCCTAGGTATTTTATGCTTCTTGGTGCAATTGTGAATGGGATCAGTTTCTTTATTTGTCTTTCTGTTGCTTCATTGTTAGTGTATAAGAATGCAACTGATTCCTGTACATTGATTTTGTATCCTGCAACATTGCTGAATTCATGTATCAGTGCTAGCAGACTTTTGGTGGAGTCTATCAGATTTTCCATGTATAATATCATGTCATCTGCAAAAAACGAAAGCTTGACTTCATCTTTGCCAATTTTGATGCCTTTGATTTCCTTTTGTTGTCTGATTGCTGATGCTAGAACTTCCAACACTATGTTAAACAACAGTGGTGAGAGTGGGCATCCCTGTCGTGTTCCTGATCTCAGGGAAAAAGCTCTCAGTTTTCCCCATTGAGGATGATGTTAGCTGTGGGCTTTTCATAAATGGCTTTTATGATGTGTAAGTATGTTCCTTCTATCCCGACTTTCTCAAGGGTTTTTATTAAGAAAGGGTGCTGGATTTTGTCAAAGGCCTTTTCTGCATCGATTGACAGGATCATATAGTTCTTCTCTTTTTTTTTATTAATGTGATGTATCACGTTGATTGATTTGCAAATGTTGAACCAGCCTTGCATCCCAGGAATGAATCCCACTTGATCATGGTGAATAATTCTTTTTATATGCCATTGAATTCGATTTGCTAGTATCTTATTGAGAATTTTTGCATCCATATTCATCAGGGATATTGGCCTGTATTTCTCTTTTTTTACTGGGTATCTGTCTGGTTTAGGAATCAAAGTAATAATGACTTCATAGAATGAGTCTGGAAGTTTTCCTTCCCTTTCTATTTCTTGGAATAGCTTGAGAAGGATAGGTATTATCTCTGCTTTAAACGTCTGGTAGAACTCCCCTGGGAAGCCATCTGGTCCTGGACTCTTATTTGTTGGGAGATTTTTGATAACTGATTCAATTTCTTCGCTGGTTATGGGTCTGTTCAAGCTTTCTATTTCCTCCTGATTGAGTTTTGGAAGAGTGTGGGTGTTTAGGAATTTGTCCATTTCTTCCAGGTTGTCCAATTTGTTGGCATATAATTTTTCATAGTATTCCCTGATAATTGTTTGTATCTCTGAGGGATTGGTTGTAATAATCCCATTTTCATTCATGATTTTATCTATTTGGGTCATCTCCCTTTTCTTTTTGAGAAGCCTGGCTACAGGTTTGGCAATTTTGTTTATTTTTTTCAAAAAACCAACTCTTGGTTTCGTTGATCTGCTCTACAGTTTTTTTTAGATTCTATATTGTTTATTTCTGCTCTGACCTTTATTATTTCTCTTCTTCTGCTGGGTTTAGTCTGCCTTTGCTGTTCTGCTTCTATTTCCTTTAGGTGTGCTGTTAGATTTTGTATTTGGGATTTTTCTTGTTTCTTGAGATAGGCCTGGATTGCAATGTATTTTCCTCTCAGGACTGCCTTCACTGCGTCCCAAAGCGTTTGGATTGTTGTATTTTCATTTTCTTTTGTTTCCATATATTTTTTGATTTCTTCTCTAATTGCCTGGTTGACCCACTCATTCTTTAGTAGGGTGTTCTTTAACCTCCATGCTTTTGGAGGTTTTCCAGACTTTTTCCTGTGGTTGATTTCAAGCTTCATAGCATTGTGGTCTGAAAGTATGCATGGTATGATTTCAATTCTTGTAAACTTATGAAGGGCTGTTATGTGACCCAGTATATGATCTATCTTGGAGAATGTTCCATGTGCACTCGAGAAGAAAGTATATTCTGTTGCTTTGGGATGCAGAGTTCTAAATATATCTGTCAAGTCCATCTGATCCAGTGTATCATTCAGGGTCCTTGTTTCTTTATTGACCATGTGTCTGGATGATCTATCCATTTCTGTAAGTGGGGTGTTAAAGTCCCCTGCAATGACCACATTCTTAATCAATAAGGTTGCTTATGTTTATGAGTAATTGTTTTATATATTTGGGGGCTCCGGTATTCGGCGCATAGACATTTATAATTGTTAGCTCTTCCTGATGGATAGACCCTGTAATTATTATATAATGCCCTTGTTCATCTCTTGTTACAGACTTTAACTGAAAGTCTAGTTTGTCTGATATAAGTATGGCTACTCCAGCTTTCTTTTGGCTTCCAGTAGCATGATAAATAGTTCTCCATCCCCTCACTCTCAATCTAAAGGTGGCCTCAGGTCTAAAATGAGTCTTTTGTAGACAGCAAATAGATGTGTCTTGTTTTTTTTTATCTATTCTGATACCCTATGTCTTTTGGTTGGTGCATTTAATCCATTTACATTCAGTGTTATTATAGAAAGATACAGGTTTAGAGTCATTGTGATGTCTGTATGTTTTATGCTTGTAGTGATGTCTCTGGTACTTTGTCTCACAGGATCCCCCTTAGGATCTCTTGTAGGGCTGGTTTAGTGGTGACAAATTCCTTCAGTTTTTGTTTGTTTGGGAAGACCTTTATCTCTCCTTGTATTCTAAATGACAGACTTGCTGGATAAAGGATTCTCGGCTGCATATTTTTTCTGTTTAGCACACTGAAGACCTCGTGCCAAGCCTTTCTGGCCTGCCAAGTTTCAAAAGAGAGATCAGCCACGAGTCTTATAGGTCTCCCTTTATATGTGAGGGCACCTTTATCCCTTGCCGCTTTCAGAATTTTCTCTTTATCCTTGTATTTTGCCAGTTTCACTATGATATGTCGTGCAGAAGACCGATTCAAGTTACGTCTGAAGGGAGTTCTCTGTGCCTCTTGGATTTCAATGCCTTTTTCCTTCCCCAGTTGAGGGAAGTTCTCAGCTATAATTTCTTCAAGTACCCCTTCAGCACCTTTCCCTCTCTCTTCCTCCTCTGGGATACCAATTATGCGTATATTATTTCTTTTTAGTGTGTCACTTAGTTCTCTAATTTTCCCCCATACTCCTGGATTTTTTTATCTCTCTTTGTCTCAGCTTCCTCTTTTTCCATAACTTTATCTTCTAGTTCACCTATTCTCTCCTCTGCCTCTTCAATCCGAGCTGTTGTCGTTTCCATTTTGTTTTGCATTTTGTTAAAAGCGTTTTTCAGCTCCTCCTGACTTTTCCTTAGTCCCTTGATCTCTGTAGCAAGAGATTCTCTGCTGTCCTCTATACTGTTTTCAAGCCCAGCAATTAATTTTATGACTATTATTCCAAATTCACTTTCTGTTATATTATTTAAATCCTTTTTGATCAGTTCATTAGCTGTTGTTATTTCCTGGAGATTCTTCTGAGGGGATTTCTTCCGTTTGGTCATTTTGGATAGTCCCTGGAGTGGTGAGGACCTGCAGGGCACTTCCCCTGTGCTGTGGTGTATAACTGGAGTTGGTGGGCGGGGCCGCAGTCCGACCTGATGTCTGCCCCCAGCCCACCGCTGGGGCCACAGGCAGACTGGTGTGTGCCTTCTCTTCCCCTCTCCTAGGGGCGGGATTCACTGTGGGGTGGCGTGGCCCGTCTGGGCTACTTGCACACTGCCAGGCTTGTGGTGCTGGGGATCTGGCGTATTAGCTGGGGTGGATAGGCAAGGTGCACGGGGGCAGGAGGGGCAGGCTTAGCTTGTTTCTCCTTAGGTGATCCACTTCAGGAGGGGCCCTGTGGCAGCGGGAGGGAGTCAGATCCGCTGCCGGAGGTTTGGGTCCACAGAAGCACAGAGTTGGGTGTTTGCGGGGAGCGAGCAAGTTCCCTGGCAGGAACTGGTTCCCTTTGGGATTTTGGCTGGGGGATGGGCAGGGGAGATGGCGCTGGCGAGCGCCTTTGTTCCCCATCAAACTGAGCTCTGTCCTCAGGGGGCTCAGCAGCTCTCCCTCCCTTTGTCCTCCAGCCTTCCTGCTTTCCGAGCAGAGCTGTTAACTTATGACCTCCCAGATGCTAAGTCATGCTTGCTGTCGGAACACACTCCATCTGGCCCCTCAGCTTTTGCCAGCCAGACTCAGGGGCTCTGCTTGGCCTGCAGGCTGCCCCTCAGCCCCGGCTCCCTCCTGCCAGTCCGTGGAGCGCGCACCGCCTCGCCGCCCCTCCTACCCTCTTCCGTGGGCCTCTCGTCTGCGCTTGGCTCTGGAGACTCCGTTCTGCTAATCCTCTGGCGGTTTTCTGGGTTATTTAGGCAGGTGTAGGTGGAATCTAAGTGATCAGCAGGACGCGTGGTGAGCCCAGAGTCCTCCTACACCGCCATCTTCCAATCTCTCCCTGTCTAAAGTTTTTTTCAACTTGACTGGTTTTCCTGGAAGGGCTGTGATCAATCATTAGGTCCTAGAATCACTTAAAATAATGGACTACATCCTTTTGAATTGTTAATATTACCATTCATTTAGGACCTTGTGTGAATAAGAACACATGCCTACTTTTCCAAGGCTGTGTTTTCATGTGTTTGTGGATATTTTAATTTTTTTAAGTTAAATTTCTTTGAAAGTCACTCTGAGGTTAAAAGTCTCCTCCTAACAAACACCAGTATTAAAATTAGAATAAGTTGGTCTCTTGGGTGTCTCAGTTGGTTAAGTCTCCTGACTGTGGCTCAAGTCATGATTTCACAGCTCATGAGTTTGAGCCCAGCATCGAGGTCTGTGCTGACAGTGAGAAGCCTGCTTGGGATTCTCCCTCTCCTCTCTCTCTTTCTGCCTCTCCCCAGCTCATGCTTTCTCTCTCTCTCTCTCTCTCTCTCTCTCTCTCTCAAAATAAATAAACTTAAAAACAATTTTTTTAAGCATAGCCTGGATTACTCAGTCAGCTAAGCCTCTGTCTTTGGCTCAGGTCATGATCTCAAGGTTCCTGAGTTCAAGCCCTGCATTGGGCTTTGTACTGACAGCTCAGAGCCTGGAACCTGCTTCTGATTTTGTGTCTCCCTCTCTTCCTCTGCCCCTCCCCTGTTTGTTCTCTGTCTCTGTCTCTCTTTCAAAAGTAAATAAACATTAATTTTTTTAATAAAAATATTAGAATAGGCAGGTTACAGATAAGAAGCAAGTTTATGGCAGAAGTGGGTTTGTTTCTCTGAATAATATCCATTTTAAGATGTTCAGCAGACAGGTGGGGCAACTTAAAAATATGCAATGACTATGAATGTAGTGGACCTCAGTTATTTAAAAAATTTTGTGGAACAAAATATTAAAAATATATATATTATAAAAATATTTACAAAAGTACTGTGAATCTGTAAATCGTTTGGGACAAACATGTTAATTCTGAAGTAAATAATTTTAATTCAAAAAAACGAAGAGAAAAATTAACTTTTTCTCATGCTAAATCATACCCAATGATGTTAACAAATTGGGATTCAGACAGGTTTTAAGTATGTATGGACAAGAAATAAAGGGGAAAGAGCAAAATCCCAGGAGAAGAGAAAAGTAGAGAAAGCATATCACATAACATATGTATATTTAACTAAGGGCTAGTAGTTACTATCTCTGATTCAGACACTGGTACCAATCTCAAAATTTTTAAATTATTCTGATGCATAATTTAAAGAGCTACAAACAATGTAAAATTAACATCAGCTACTGTTACATACATTTATTGGGGTTTTATGTTTGTGGTGAAACAATCATTTAGCCAAATGAAATACATTAAAAAGTAGCATTACAGATGAGGCAACAAGGTATTTCTAATCTATGTCCATGCTTTAGCTAATTTCCTCAATAGCTCCCCATAGTTATTATGCTGTTTTCTATATGTAATAGTGCTCCTTCATTCTGGATATTACTCTTAATTTCCTCTGATATTCAGTAGTAGAATATAAAAGAAAAGAAAAGCACTTTGAATTGTGTGGTTTTGTAGAGACACTATAGTTCTTAAAATATAATCAGGAATGGAGAAAACAGCATTAGAAATAGTGACAATTTTCAATCTCATCTTCTACAGAAAAGTAACATCTGCACTTTATCGTTAAGACAAACATACATCTTTGAAGGGATTGTAGGGGTACTTATGTTTAATTGGAAATAGACTTCGTTTCTTTGTCACAACCATTTCGCATATTATATCACTTCATTTTAATACATTATCATACTGTTTATAAGCAATTTCAAAGAAGAATGCAATATATGCAATAGAGAGAGTTTAATTTTAATTTTATATAAGACTAACCAACGCAGTGGTTATGTTTTCCCATTTTTCACTAATGTGAAGACAATTCTACCATCCTCATGAAAGTATCTATCACATAATTTTTATCCGCCAGGAATATCCAAGTTTGGAAAATGTAAAAAGTTGTTAGTTATTTTAAAATTATATTTCTAATTTAAAAAAGTCAAGTAGCTTATGTTTATTCACAATTTCAATTATTTTAACATCATTTTTTGAGAAGCTTATGACATTCCTTTTCTTAAATGGACAAGTTTGTGTATAGAATTCATGTGACTTCTGCTGGGTTGGAGATTTTAAATACCAGTGCATCTGGCCTCAGTATATAAATATAATTATATTCTTCTAGTAAAACTAGGTTTTAGTAAAACTAGGTTTTACTCAAAAATATTTTCTATGCTTTCTGGATAACTATTTTAGAAATTGTTAATTGTAATTTTATATATTTTTACTTTCCTGAAATTTACCAAGAAAAAAGAAATCTCTGTGAATGAATTGGAATCTACATTATTGTGCTGAGTGTCTACTAGTTGGTAAAGCATTAATGGGGGAAAAAATATAGCCTGACAACTGCTGGCCTGATATAATCACAAAACTATAAGGAATACCCACCAGTTTGATAGCAGGGTTAAATAAGGACCACTGCTATTAGAAAACAATGGACTCCTCTTTCTCATCTTGGTCTCTAATATTGGAGTTCCTCTGGGTGAAGAATACTGACAAGCACTGGCACATTGGACACCCTTTGGTGAAAAGTAACTTACTCTGTATTTTACCAACAAATTGGGTTTTTACAAAGTCTATGTAAAGAAAAAACACAAAAACCCCCTTTCTTCACTTTGTCTTTCAGTGACTATGAATATACACAAAATAATAAGTAAATATATAGGATCTAAGCATAGAACCTATTAAATTTAAGAGTCAATGTAAATAGTGAAAAAATAAATTTATTTGATTTATGGCATTCACAAGATAAGAAATCAGAACAATGGCTCAGAAATTCTACCCCTGGAGGTAACACTCACACACACAAAACATATTTACTTTTGGCATATGGATACAGTCCTCAATCACAACAGATCTAACATGTTTCAAAGTATTGATTCTTAGAACATCCTTTATTATAGAGGGCTGAGAAAATATTAAAGAGTGGTTCAATAAAAGCAATATTGAGGCACCTGGGTGGCTCAGTCGGTTAAGCAGGCAGCTTCAGCTCAGGTCATGATGTTGCCATCTGTGAGTTCCAGTCCCACTTCAGGCTGTGTGCTCACAGCCCAGAGCCTGGAGCCTGCTTCAGATTCTGTCTCTCCCTCTCTCTCTGTTTCTCCCCCACTCATGTTCTGTCTCTCTCAAAAATACATAAAATTAAAAAAAAAAAAAAAACAATTAAAGCAAGGCCCAAAGCAATGTACACAAGGAGAGTACACATGATGATCTCTATTAAGACAAGTTTATAGGGTGCCTGGGAGGCTCAGTCATTTAAGAGTCTGACTTCGACTCAGGTCATGATCTTTGTGAGTTTGAGCCCCACATCGGGCTCTCTGCAGACAGCTCAGAGCCTGGAGCCTGCTTTGGATTCTGTGTCTCCCTCTCTCTCTGCCTCTCCCCTGCTCTCACTCTGTATCCCTCTCTTTCAAAAATAAATAAACATTAAAAGAAAAATAAAGATAAGGACAAGTATAGAGAAAGTAGAAGACTAAGTGGACCACATGTTAATAGGTAATCTGGAATATTATCATTTTTTTATCTCCTTCTGTTAGGAATATAGGAAGAGTCTGTTCAAAGTGATATTATCTAGCAGTATTGGGGATGCAGATACTCTCTCATGCTATTTAGGTGAGACCCAGTGAGGGTGGACGGCTTAGAATAATGACAAAGTCCATTAAAAAAATTCTTGAATAGAATATCATAATTGCTTACCAACTAAGGTGGCCAGAAAGGCAGCACTGATTATCAGGAAGAACTTTTTCCTCAAGTAAGGAAAAGAAGAAAGGAAGAAGAAAGAAAAGAAAGGAATTGAGGTTGTTGTAGAATTATTAGCTGTCATTGAGACCCCAAAGTTCTACTCTTTAGAACATGGCTGCAACAATTCCAGCCTGGAAGATCTTATGTTTTGTATTGTGTATAACCAAATGTTCATTTTAATCATAATAATACTTCAGGAAAGTATCTAATATTTAACTCAAGTTATGTTCTTCCCTACTTTTACTTTATAAAAAATACTGATTCAGTTAATTTGCTATATAAATCTTTTAATCATAAGTCAACACAAATTTGCTTAATTATCTACCAAAACATCTAAGGAAAGTTTTAGAATATTCAATTTAAGATCATAATCTTATACAACACAACTAGTTAACTGCTACTTTTAACAATAAAAACTCCATACTCATGTGAACAAACATTTTCCTGTTTTCTGAAGGCCCAAAGACATAGAAGGGCAATGTGCTGCTCACGCAAAGGAGCTTGAGCAAGAAAGCAGGGCTCCCAGGGTAAGTGTCTGTGTTGCTCACTGAAGAACACTATGATTCAACTGCCTCTTTCTAAAATATAAAATATATAAGTTTTTAATATTGGACCAATATTACTTATCATTATTCTTACTGACTCATATATGCAAAACTACAAATTATATATAATTAGTAATGACCTCATTGGTATTCTATATAAATTCTATTTCTATGTCATTTAGAATATTGACTTCAGATTTTAGGTAGTGAGATTTTAAGAATAAGAGTGACATACACTTTATTTAGATTGGTGAAATCATTCACTATTTAGAAGGCTATAAAATCTTCAATAGAATACTATCTGGGGTCATTTAGATAGGACCATACTTACGGATTTCATGAAATTCAAGGTATTTTTCAGCAAACCAGTACATCCTTGAATAGCTCTCTAGCCTGGAATTCATTCTGACTTATTACATTTAGTGTACTTTTTAATTAGCTGAAATATTTGAGAGGAGGGCAAAAGCAGTTTGGGATATGTGGCATACTTGATTCCTGCATGTAAAGATAAGTCAGATCTTCTGGTTGACAACTGCAATATAAGTTTCAGTGAGATAACTTACCAATTCATGCCTTAGGTAAAAATGCTATTTCTTCTCTCTTTAACTATAGGTAAGACAGAAAAATCCAAAACCCAATATGTTTGTGTATGTGTGTATGTATATGTGTGTGTCTGTGTGTGTGTATGTGTGTACATTTAAGCATGCATTCAAGGAGAAACTAAAAATAATAATAATAATAATAAGGATTTATTTATTTTTGAGACAGAGAGAGAGAGAGAGAGAGAGAGAGCTCACCAGTGGAGGAGGGGAAGAGAAGGAGACACAGAATCCATGAAGCAGGCACCAGGCTCTGAGCTGTCAGCACAGAGCCCAACATGGGCTTGAACCCATGAACCACAAGACATGACCTGAGCCAGTCAGACACGTAAGCAACTGCATGACCCAGGCACCCAGAGAGGGAGAAATTAAAAATATATATATTTTGGAAATATAAAGATATGTATATTTATAGAGAGACAGATGTTATACACAAAAATAAGGTACTCAATTACATTTAACTTTAAGATAAACAAAGTCTTTTTAAAAAATATAAGTTTGTTCCACATGCTGTGTTTTTTATATTAACAACATTAATTCTTGCTTATCAGATATTTATATTTAACTGGACTTTGGCATTTTTATTTGCTAAATTTGCAGCCCTATTCCAAGAATAATAACATATATTCTTAAATGATTCAATAAATTGTAAATAACAATTATTTTCACATTGAATTACAAAGAATTAACCCAGAATTAAGGCTAAATGAGGTCAGCAAAGTGGTGGAATAAGGGTTTTCTACCATATTACCACCTAAATGTGATTTTGACAATCACCCATGGAAAAGAGTACCTTTGTGAAAGTTCAGGAGTTCAGCAGAGAAATCCTAGCACACTGTTGAAGACGAAGAAAAAAAAAGTCAAGATTGGATGCATTGAAGACAGTAAGACTGAAGAGAGTAAAGATAAGTTTATAGGGTAGCTGGGAGGCTCACCTACACACATCACCCTTCCCCTAAGTCATGACGGTTCAATGCCAAGAGATACCCATTGGCCTGTGATTTCACTCACAGAGGAAAATTAGAGCATGCAAGTGAGCACCCAGTTTCCCTAGCTGTTTGTGATGCTGTGAAAGAAATTCATTTCTTTTTCATCCCATCCAGAATACTGAGGTGAGCTGCATGACTAAGGGGTGGAGAGGAACTAGGAGAATAGCAGCCAGGGTTTGGAACATATCAAAGGGATGCAGATCCTCTATCTTCTTCACAGGCTCTATAAGGAGGCTTCTCCACAAACCACTGAGGACACATCACATGTGGATTTCCCCCATGTGGTACATGGTCATCTAACATTGCACATGCCTCACCCAAATGCTCCCAATTCTGTACCTGGCTCCCTTTATCCCTAAGATTAGTGAATGTGAGCCTTTGCAGATAGCTAGTGGGCATTCACAGAAAGCTAGTCGAATTCTGCAGGGTTGAATGAAAGTACAAAAGTTGAGCATTCAGAATTCCCCTGGGCAAGGTAAATGGGAAACTGCCAAACCCAGCCTTGTTTTATACAATCAAGAAAAGTCATATAGTCAAACAAAAGAAAACAAAACAAAAAAATTACCCACCAAGTTAGAACAAGTGTGGAACAGTCATATCCATAAAACAAAACAAAATGAAACAAATAAAAAACCTGTGAGACAAAATATCCAGCAGCACCAACCAAAAGGTTTTCTTGCATGAAACCAGTCAGTCAAGACTGAAGAAGGTGACTGCCTTTTCCAATGTGAAGATAACAACACAAGTCATGAAGGAGTCTGAAAAATAAAGGGAAAGGGACACCACCACAGGTACACAATAGTTTTTTCAGTAAATAACCCCAGAGAAATGGATATCTACAAATCATTTGGGATATAATTCAAAGTAATTCTTTTCAGAAAATTTAGCTAGCTACAAGAGAATACAGACAATTCAACAAATAAGGAAAACAATACATGAACAAAGTGAATTTAACAGAGAAATAGAGAAAAAAAATGACCAAACAAATTCTCGAGCTGAAAAATAAATGCAACAGAGGTGGGAAGTGGGGAATCAGTAAAGAGCATGAATATCATACTTGATCAAGCAGAAGAAGGAATGTGTGAACTTGAAGACATATCATTTGAAATTATCCAGTCAGAGAACAAGGAAAAAAGAATAAAAATAGTAAAGAAAGCCTACCTGAATTATGGGGCACTATCAAGTGGAACAATTATTGGGATACCAAGAGAAAAGAAGGTGAAAGAGGGAAGAAAGCCTATTTAAAGAACTAATGGCTCAGAAGTTTCCAAATCTGCAGATAGAGTTGAACATACAGGTTCATGAAGCTCATATGTTCCCAAAAAGATTCATCTCAAAAAAATGTTCTGGAAGACACATTATAATTAAACCTGTCTAAAATCAAAGAGAAAAGGATAATTTTTAAAGTACCAAGAGGAAAAAAAGGAACTCTTAAAGGCTAATAGAAGATTTCTCAGCAGAAGCTTTGGGAACCAGGAGAGAATGGGGAGATATATTCAAGCACTGAAAGAAAAATAGTAGCAACAACAATGAACACACAAACAAACAAAAATCCTGCCAACCAAAAACCCCTTACCTGGCAAAGCTGTCCTGCAAAAATCATCTGTGCACTGAAAAGTATGAAACATTGATGAAAGAAATTGAAGAATACACAAATAGATGGAAAGATATCCTGTATTCATGGATTAGAATAATTCATATTTTTAAAAATGTTCATACTAAAGTAATTTACAGAATCAATGCAATCTCTATCAAAATTCCAATGCTTTTTTACAGAAATAGGAAAAGAAATTAATGCCATGGAACCACAAAAGACCCTAAATAGCTAAAGCAAGCTTGAGCAAGAAAAGCAAAGGTGGAGGAAGCATCACACTTCCTGATTTAAAGTATATTGAAAAGCTATAGTAGTCAAAACAGGATAATATAGGCATCAAAACAGAGATACAGATAAACAGAACAGAACAGAGAGCCCAGAGATACATCCATGGTTTATGGTCAACTGATTTTCCACAAATACACAAAGAATACACGTTAGGGAAAGGATAGCTTCTTCAATAAATGGTGATGGGAAAGCTGGACAGCCACATTTAAAACAATGAAATTGAACCTCCTATTTTAGACTATACGAAAAGTCAACTCAAAATGGATTAAAAAACCATTGTTTCACTGTATACTAACTAATTTGGATGTAAATTTTAAAAAATAACAAATAAAATTTAAAAAATGGATTAAAAAATAAGGGCACAATTTGAAATCATAAAAAATACCAGAGAAGAACATAGGGAGAAAAATTCTTGACATTGGTTTTGTCAATTTTTTTGGATTTGACACCAAAAGGAAAGGCAGTAAATGCAAAAATAAACAAGTGTGACTACATCAAGCTAAAAGCTCTGCACCACAAAAGAACCTATCAACAAAATGAAAAAGTAACCTATGGAATGAGAGAAAATATTTGCAAGCTATGTATCTAATAAGGGATTGATATCCAAATATATAAAGGGCTTGTGCAACTCAATAGCAAAAAACAAGTAACTCAATTTAAAAATGGGAGAAGAGGGGCGCCTGGGTGGCGCAGTCGGTTAAGCGTCCGACTTCAGCCAGGTCACGATCTCGCGGTCCGGTCCGTGAGTTCGAGCCCCGCGTCAGGCTCTGGGCTGATGGCTCGGAGCCTGGAGCCTGTTTCCTATTCTGTGTCTCCCTCTCTCTCTGCCCCTCCCCCGTTCATGCTCTGTCTCTCTCTGTCCCAAAAATAAATAAAAAAAACGTTGAAAAAAAAAAATTAAAAAAAAAAAAAATGGGAGAAGAGCCCAAATAAACATTTTTCCAAAGAATACATACAAATGGTCAATAAGTATGTGAAAAGATTGCTCACAATCACTAACCATTGGGGGAATGAAAATCAAAAGCACAATGAGATATTGCCTCATACCTGTTAGGATATCTGTGTCAAAAAGGCAAAAAATAAATGTTGGCAAGGATGTAGACAAAAAGGAAGACTTGTGCACTGTTGATGGGAATATAAATTGGCACAGCCATTATGGAAATAATATAGAGTTTCCTCACAAAATTAGTAATAGAACTAACATATGACCCAGCAATACCACTTCTGGGTATGTATCCAAAGGAAACAGAATAACTACCTTGAAGAAGTATCTGTATTCCCATGTTTATTGCAGTATTATTTACAATATCTCAAGTGTGGGAACAATCTAAGGGTATGGATACATAAAATGTGTTATAGATATACATATATATCACTTATATGTGGAATCATAAAAAATTTTTAAAATATATGGATGTATGTCACTTACTTATTTGTGGAGTCATAAAAAATGAAGTAAAATTCAGACTCATAAAAATAGAAAAATTGTAGTTGTTAGGGACCAGGGGTGGTGAAATGGGGAGAAATTGGTGAGAGTACAAATTTTTAGTTATAGGATGAATAGAATTTGAAAATTTAATGTTCCATGGTGAATAGAATTAACAATACTGTATAATATAGTAGAAATTTGCTGAGAGAGTAGATCTTAAACTTTCTACACACACACACGTACACACACACACGCACGCACGCACACACAAGAGTAATTGTGAGGGGCACCTGGGTGGCTCAGTCGGTTAAGCGTCGGACTTCAGCTCAGGTCACGATCTCACGGTCCGTGAGTTCGAGCCCCGCGTCGGGCTCTGGGCTGATGGCTCAGAGCCTGGAGCCTGCTTCCGATTCTGTGTCTCCCTCTCTCTCTGCCCCTCCCCCATTCATGCTCTGTCTCTCTCTGTCTCAAAAATAAAAAAAAATAAAATAAAAAAAGTTAAAAAAAATTAAAAAAAAAAAGAGTAATTGTGAGACGATGGATGTGTTAATTAACTTGATTGTGAGAATCCTTTTCACTAAGTATATGATATGAAATCATTGGGCTGTAAGCTTTAAATATACTACAATTTTGTCAATTAAACTTCAATAAAATTGGAAAAATAAATGATAAAGTAATTAAGGAAGTGAAAGTATGATTACCTTTCAATTTATATATGGAATTCTTAGGTGGAATCTGAATTAGTACATGAGTGGGCTTTAAGCAGGTATTTATCTCTGGGTACAATGTATACAATGTAGTTGGATTTCTGATTAAGGTTAGCAAACTGTTAGAAGTCACTTTAATGTAAACTTCTGGAAAGACTTATTTTTAATTTATTGAGACTATGCAACCTATCTGTCTGCAGAAAGGGAAAAAAAAGTAAGACTAATAGTGGCAAATTATTTCAGGCACATTTTGTGGTGTTCTGTTATTTTAAGTTTTCTCAAAGAAAATTGGCATTTAAATCTATATACTAAGCTTTTGAAATATCCTAAGACTAGAAAATGTAAACGAGAGGTGCTTTACCATTTTCATGTCTACAGTTTTCTTTGAAGGAACTTTATAATTATAAAAACAATGTACTCCTTTTCTTCATCCAGGAGGCAATTGTATGGCATCATCCAGCATCTATATGACCTATTGCTCTTCGACCTGTGCGTTCAAATGTAATTTTTCTTGTGTACTAGTAGTGTTACATTGTGCAAGTCAGTTAACCTCTCCATACCTCTGTTTCCTCGTCTGGAAAATGGAGAAGTAATAACAGTTCCACTTCATAAGATTGTTACTGAAAAACTAACAAATGTTAATATTTGTAAAGCACTTAGAACAGTATGCAACACTTAGAAGGCACTATACGTGTTTGTTAAATAAAATTAATTAATACAACTTTTATTTAATTAACAGTGAACATGTTACTGATTTCTCCATATCAGGACACAGATCAAATTGATGTTTTTAATGGCTGCTTAGTATTGCTTTTTTTTTTTCTTTTATGTCTTCCTAGTATTCTAGAGCATTTGTTTCATATAACTGGTTTAACCATAGTGCTTCTGATGGATATTCAGGTAATTTATGATTCTTTTATGTATAATAATTACAAGAGCTGCTACTATAATAACTTTTGTACAAATATCTTGGCAGAGAGTGAGACTATTTCTGAAATTATGTTACCATGGAATGTATGTGTGTTTGTTTATTTATTTTTAAATGTTTATTTGTTATTGTTGAGAGATATGGAGAAAGCACATGAGCAGGGAAGGGACAGAGAGAGAGGGAAACAGAGGATACAAATAGGGCTCTGCACCAACAGCAGAGAGCTTGATGTGGGGCTTGAACTCACGAACCATAACATCATGACCTAAGTTGAAGTCAGACACTTAATGGACTGAGCCACTCAGGCACCCCCAGAATGTTTCTTTTTTATCTTGATAGATACTGCCAAACTATCCTCTTGATAAGCTGAAGAATTACACTTTCAAAAAAAGTTAGTGAGATATCCTATTTCCCCAACTGTTTTCCAACACTGAAAAAGCATAAATTTTCTATGCTCCAAATTGAACTCTGGTGCCTTGGTCTCAGTTTAAATACCTTCAGTGCACACACAAAAAAATACACTATTTCACAGAGAGGTTTAGGCAAGTCTGTTTTAACTGTGATACCATAAATCCATAGTGGGGTATGCATGTTTTCTACCTAATATATATTTCTGTTAAAGATGAGGTGTTGCACTGAAAACAAAACACCGGAATGTTTTGAGTTCAGATACAGTATAGAGTCGGTGAACTTGGGAGAGAGCAATTTTCTTTCAGGAACTCTATAATTTAATTACTTAATAATTTTTGAAGACTGTATAACTTCTCAAGATGCATCCCCTAAGAATATTTTGCCCTAAGCAAGAATAGTTTTTGTTAACAATTATTGAATATGATGTTGTCATGTTTTGTCTGGGCAACAAATATCTGGAAAGGTTCTGTGCTGTATCTGTTTTTCTCCTATGGAGGCTTTTCCTGTATTTATTATACCTGAGGAATAAAAATACATTTGCAGCATCTTAGAAAACATAGAATATTAGTCATTTATTAGCATGATTCAGTGAAACTCTAACAGACCATTTCATTTGCTTAATAGCAGTGTGATAATTCACTAAATTGAGAGAAAGCAGTATAATTAGTTTCTAGGTGAATTTCTAAGAGATAAATTAGTCATATCTACTTCAGAATCTGTTACAATTTATTATAAAGCACCTAGGGTTTCCATAGAAAATATATGAACTTTAACTGACTTCCTAAAGCACACTGGTGATTTTGAGAAATTTATTAACCTTAAGATATACATTTAAAGGGAACATTGAAAAATGTAAGGATCCATAGTCTATTTTTTTAAATCAAGAGTCCATGAAAGAGTATAGTATATTCCCCTTCCATAGTGGGAAGAAGGAGGGCTGCAGATAAGATTTAAGTCACCAGTTTTAGGTCAAATCAGAAAATTAAATTCAAAACTGCTTACATTGAGTAAAGGGTTGAGTCTCTCTCACACTGAGTATTTTATACAACATGAAATTGTCAAAAATACGATATGGTTTCTTAGTGAAAGTTGTTATTAGTTGTAATGTAACCCTTAGTTAAGAATTCAAATTAAAATGTGGACTTGACGTTGACCGAATTTAATTTTCTCTTTGATGAATTTGAAGAAATCTTAGTCTCTAATTTCATTTTATTCCACCAAAGAAAAAGATAAGGAGTACAAGAATATTGGCTATCAACTTTGGATACAGTAGAAAGAACAAGATTTTAATGTGAAATAAGTTTGAATCTTCAGCTTCTCTTATATGTTAACTGCATGTCAAGGTGTACCTAAAATATGGTTACACTATAAATATACTACATTTTCCAAGTATTTTTAACAATTAACTTTTATTTATATTTTTAAAATTTGGATTTAATAATGATTTTAAAGAAGGTTTTTTTGTTTAATAAAAACATTTGAGAATGCCTTAAAAGAATAATGATATAAGGATCTAATGGGAATAACTAAATAATTCAAGGACATAAAAAAAAAAGAAAAAATCAGACAATAAAACAAACACAAAAACCAAAAAATGAAGAATGTTTTTGGCCAAACAAAAGAGGCATCTTCTCTCCTGAAAACTAAGCCTAATACCTTCCTGTATCTAGAGGGTACACAAACACCCTCCAGAGTGGCTGAAATGGGGCTACTACCAGATGGTCTGGGAACCACAGATGTGGACAAAGCCACTTATTTCTTTGGCCTCAGAAAGTAGAGTTCAGTGTAAGGGATGCCTCCTTCTAATATGAAGCAGAAAGAACATATGAAGAGAAGAAAGGGTTGAGGAGGGGAGAAGAGGGAAGGTCCCTGGAGGGAAGAGATTTCAAAGAGTAATCTCAATTTATCTGTGTGAAGGATGTTACAATTAGCTCACATCTAAGAAAAAATATTTCCAGGCAAAAACTTCCTTCCATAAGGATCATACTTGACTTGGAAAAAAAATGCTCATTTTATGAATTCACCATTTTCAGTGAAATTGTATTAACTACATTATAACTCTTGAAAATTATTGAAATTTTGTATTTATTTAAACTATTTGAATATTTTACTCTGTTCGGTTATAAGAAAAGACAGTGAACCAATAGTTTTTTATATGTGTCCAAGTCATAATGTATAAAATATTTCAGAGTGGTTTCCTGTGGAAAATGATATTTTTATTTGCAAAATGTAAAAAGTGAAGAACTTATGAAAATTGGTTTAAAATGTCATGTTGAAGGGCACCTGGGTAGCTCAGGCAAGTATCTGACTCGATCTCAGCTCAGGTCTTGAACTCAGGGTTGTGAGTTCAAGCCTCACATTGAGCTCCACACTGGGTGTGGAACCTACTTAAGGAAAAATAAAGTCATGCTGTAATTATATGAATAAAGTTTGATCAAAGTTATAATATGAACAATAAACGTTATTACTTTAAAATGTGCAAACATTTCCACATTTGAAAATGATTGCTATATAATTTAATTAAAAACTATTGCTTGTTTTTATGATCAATAATCTCATAATTTTCTCTAATCATTTTGGTACCATAGTTTTAACATGTAGTCAAGGTCTATATTTTTCTAGTGTTGATGATTTCCTCGATCTTGATGAGCCTTTCTAGAATGATATAATCCACAGTAGAAATGCAGCGCATAATTTGCTAATGACAGAATGCACACTGACTCACAATAGAATCTAAAAATCCTATTTCTAGATTGGTTCTGTATTATATTACAATTTGGTGTGACTGCTTGAAACTAAAGCATTTTGAGGGCCCCTTGATGGCGTTAGGTGTTGGGGATGAAATGTAGATCAGCTAAAAATCCTTAACACTTGGGAAGAAGTTTCCATGAGTATCATGAACATTAAGCTCACCTGGGCAGCTAATTCTTTTCACTGCTAATTTAGTAACTCTATGTTTTGGGTCTTGAGCTTTTCTTTTTTAATATTTAAAAAGTCAGAAGTTCTATTATTTTTTTTAATGTTTATTTATTTTTGAGACAGAGAGAGACAGAGCATGAATGGGGGAAGGTCAGAGAGAAGGAGACACAGAATCTGAAACAGACTGAGCCACCCAGGCGCCCCCGGAAGTTCTATTTTAATTTAGCACACACTGATTCTCAGTTTCCACAGCCGACCATAACAGATAACAGATAACATGCTGATAACAGACGAGACTTGTTGCTTCCGAAATGCCAGAGTTAGTCACAGTCATTTCTGTCTTGGGAGTACCTGTTATACAGCCCTAAACTGTTAATTTATGACAAAATATGTTACTTCAAAATGTATGCTTGTCTGGAAGACTCAGGTAAACAGAAGCTGAAGGCAGATTTTTTTTTAAATTTTTTTTTTAACGTTTTATTTATTTTTGAGACAGTGAGAGACAGAGCATGAACAGGGGAGGGTCAGAGAGAGGGAGACACAGAATCTGAAACAGGCTCCAGGCTCTGAGCTGTCAGCACAGAGCCCGACACGGGGCTCGAACTCACTGACCGAGAGATCATGACCTGAGCCGAAGTCGGACGCTCAACCGACTGAGCCACCCAGGCGCCCCTGAAGGCAGATTTCTTAATGTGATTAGCATTCTGTAAACAATCCTCCAATGCAATGGACTACAAAGTGCATGTTTAGGGTCAGCTGAGCTATCTGCATCAATTGTAATCCTTAAAAAGATAAAACAAATGTCTTCATTATCAAGTTTAATCAGGAGAGAAAAAGTTAATAAGACTTATCTGATTAATCTTATTAATAAGAGAAAAAGAGAGAGATCCCCCACACAGAGAAAAACCACTATCTTAGTGGTATTTCTTGCATGAGAGACATTTATTTTACATATGCTATGTATTTATTTACATGTTTCCTTCTTTATGTTTTTGGAGATATTTATAGAGAATTATATGCATATGTAATCAATAGCTATTTTTTTTCTTCCAAGAAAATATGTTTTTAAGTTGAAAAGTTTAGCTTGAAATAATATATATAAATAAAATATAGTATATAATATATAAAATATAATATATATATATTTAAAAGGTTTATGAAAACATAGATAATGCAAAAGAGACATTTTATCCTCTAATATGCTTGGAAAGATGCTAAGGATAGGAATGTGCAAATGATACTACAGTTATTTGTACCAATGAAGAAATATTTATAATTGGAGTAATTTCTCTAATTAGCCAAACAAAATGTCTAACGTTGAGGAAAAGTGTGTTTTTAAACACTGTACCTAATCTTTCTGTCAGTTTTTATTCATTGGTAGAATGTATTGCCTTCTCAGTAGCCACAGGGATGTGATTGGTGGTTGACTTTTTTGTCTGTTTAATATGCTACAAAAACCTGTGTTTCTAAAACAGTGGAAATCAGAGGTGTTTTATTAGTCTAAAAAAAGTAGTAAACATTGGAACAGATAGCCAAGTAATTAAGAAATTGGACTTCTATTTTTCTTAGTAGCTATAAGCACACAGATAGGTCATTTAATTTCTCTGAACTTCATTGTGTACATTTTTAAAGAATACTATTATATTTCTATTCGAACTTTCTCTAGTAATGAGGTACATATTTCACCACGTTCTTCTTTTGTTTTTATGGAAGTATATATATTAAAATATTTCTTCTTTTCAACTCTTAGTTTTTAACACCCATTAAATGAACCACACTATATGGTAGTCTTCCCTAGGAAATCAATTATTGTGTCTGGCCTCGAAAGCCTGCATTTGTGAGAAAGGGCTACTCTCTGACTTGAGGTATACTTATCTCTAGATACAATGTTTTTTTTTTAATTTTTTTTTTAGTGTTTCTTTATTTTTGAGAGAGAGAGAGACGGAGTGGGAGCAGGGGAGGGGCAGAGAGAGAGGGAGACACAGAATCCGAAGCAGCTCCAAGCTCTGAGCTGTCAGTTCAGAGCTCGATGTAGGGCTTGAACCCACAAACCGTGAGATCATGACCTGAGCCGAAGTCGGATGCTCAACCCACTGAGCCACCCAGGCGCCCCAAGAACGTAATAGTTTTAAATTGAGAAAGTGAATTAAAACTGATTTAAGATTTTGCTCTTGTTAAAACTTACTAATCAGTTGTCAGTCAAGTGCCAATTAACAATTTACTTTGGATTTTTACAGCATATTATACATTTTGTTCATAAAAATGGAAGAAATTTTGTACCCTTCTCCCTGAATAAAAGCTTAAAGAATTCTTTGTAGCTTTTTCTTATTAATTTTTTTAATGTTTATTTATTTTTGACAGAGAGAGACACAGAGCATGAGCGGGGGAGGGGCAGAGAGAGAGAGAGAGACAGAATCCGAAGCAGGCTCCAGACTCTGAGCTGTCAGCACAGAGCCCGATGCAGGGCTCGAAGTCACAAACTGCGAGATCATGACCTGAGCCAAAGTCTGAAGGTTAACGACTGAGCCACCCAGATACAATGTTGCTTTTAAGTCACTGACAGCTTGACTGACTTTAACCTATTGCTGCATCATGATGTGTGGCTTTTAGCTCATTTTGACTTTGACTTAATACTCTAAAAACCCCTAACTTCTGAGGACTGCCTGGATTTGTAATGCCTCCTCAACTTGTTGCACTGTTTCATTAATTCCCAGCCTTGGTTTATTTCATTATCTTGCTATATGCTATGTCATGAAGCTGAAGTAAATCTACTATATGGTTTATGTGACTCTTAGACCTATACAAGGTAAGGGTATAGGCCTTGTAGTCATCAATATACAATATAGAGGACAAGTTTGATATTTGGCTTACACTTAGGTGAGGTATACAGAAATTTTGTAACATAATTTAGAAAAAAAAAAAGCCTTATTGATTAACTTTGTTTTCTAAGGAACAATTCCTTAAATGATCACATTAAACACTCTTCTCACTGCAGTCAAATCGATCTCATTATCAATCTTTATTTTATTTTTGAACTAAAGTGCTGAAGTCTAAATGTTCTCAACTGAGGTGATTTTGCAAACTATAGGACACTTTTTTGTTGGCATAACTGGGGAGATGCTACTGTCATCTTGTGGGTAGAGGCCGGGGTGCTGCTAAATATACTGCAATGCACACAACAGCCTCCACAGTACAGAATCATCCAGACCAAGATGTCAATAGTGATGACGTTTAAAAAGAAAATGACGCTAGAGTGATTAAGAGATAGCATTTCAGCTCCAAAAGTAGAACTGAAACATGTTTTCCCTTCCCTTTAGATAAGTGGGACATTACATAGAGAACACAATCTCACTGAGATATATTAAAGCAAAATCCAGATTTAATACTGAGCCCTACACCTCTCGGGGAAGAAAAAGAGTAAGAGGGGGGAAATATTTAAATGTTCATTATCCCTCTCAGGTTGGATAACCTGAGGACTAGATTTTTCTAGAAGCCTCTCTCTCTCTCCAGGAAATAAGTTCTTCCTTTTCTTGTCTATGAAGAGTACTACCTCCATCTCAGGCAGTAACCTAGATAGGTCTATGGGGAAACAATTTTCCATAGATGCAAGTTGCCTTGGGAAGAGAGTCATCGGAATTTTTTTCGATTTGTGAGGCACCTGCGTGCTGCTTTCCTGGGGCAATATTTTGGTGTAGCTTTAGTGCAGAGCCACTCTGGGTTGAAAGTCTGCTTAGTCACTACCTAAGTATATAAACTTATGCAAACTCCATAAGAAACTCTATGCCTCAGTTTCCACATCTGTAAAATTAGACTAATGATGTTACCTTTTACATATTTTATGAAAGTAAATGTATTAAAACATACAAAATGCACAGAATAGTGCATTGAACATAGCAAGCATTGAGTAAAATTTGCTATTACTGTTTCTTATCAACATCACCATCATGAGCATCAACAGTAGAAACGAATTTCGGGAAGAAGCCAGTACATGGTAAATCCTTTCAACAGTATAGAGCTAAAGACATTCTTTGACATTCTTAAACTTTGAAAGTGGCATGCACTCCTAAATTCAAACCACTCTTTTGCATCAGTCAACTTCCTGTTTAAAGCATAGAGGCTTCGATTAACTTCAGGGAGAATCAGGTGACTAAGCAAAGAACTCTTGATAGGAATCATATTTGTTCGGGATCCCAAACCTGACCTGAGGATTGCCCAATACAGCTACCGTATTATATCAGGTCTATTAAGATTTCTCAATTAAAAATCAGGTTTTCATTCTTTATACATTTTTGTTCACCCCTACAGAAAACATTATTATCTCATTATACAGTTCCTGAAGCTGACTGAAGGCTGTAATGGTATTCAAAATCAAACACCTAACAGTATCTGTTCTCTGATTCCAAGGGTTCTTCCTACCACACAATGGAAGCATTTTGTCACAACTCTACCAGTGTGTATATTAATAGAATTTTTGTCACCATTGAACCGCAGATTTAGAGCATTATGTGTGGTGAATTGAAACTTTGCATAAAATAAATGTAGGTAATTTTGGCCAAAAACTAATCCTTCAAAACCTGTTAAAAGAAAATTCATGATTTTCAAATATGTTAAAAATTTATATCTATGTTAAGTATACAAAAAAATTTGTCTATAGCAAAGAGTTTAGTTGTCTACAGTTCTTCATCTTTGATAACAGAACTTTGATTTTTACTCATGGTGTATACATATTATACATAAATATAAATATAAAAACTGTGAATTTTCTTTCTTTGTAACTGAGCTTTTGGGGGACTAGTTTTTGGTCAAAACTGTCAAGACTATGATAACATTCCCCAGAGCACCATACTGGTCCACTATATTGATGACATTATGTTAATCAAACCTGATGAACACAGATATATGCTTACCAGAGAATGGGAGGGAAATATGTAGATATTCAGAAATAACCACATTGGTGAAGTTATAAAGGTTCCAATGATCTGGAATATCCTGGAATCCAGGGTATTCATTCCAAAGTAAAAGATACATTATTGTACTTTTTAACCTTTACCAGTAAGAAAAAAAGGCAGGTATTTATGGGAGATTTTGAATTCTGGAAGGAGAATATACAACAATTGAAAGTATTGCTATACTAATTTATCAGCTTAATTTAAAGCATACCAATTTTAATAGTGGCCCAGAGCAAATGAGCTCTCTGAAGCTAAACAAGGTAGGCTCAATGGAGCTAGAGTATCATTCAAAACAGATTAGTTTGGCTGCATATTAGCCATTTAGTTTGATGTATTTTTTAATAGCTATGTACATTTAAATAAAATTTCATTACTTGTCAATGTTAAACAAACTAACAAAACAAGAAATTTTAGGTAAAATTTTAGATGACCAATTTATCTTCCAAGACCAGGCATACTGGTTATCATTGCCATAGAGGAATACTGGTCCTGTTTTCTCTCATGGTTGCAATGAGATGGGCCTGAGTAGTGATAAACCGTCCAACACAAGACACACATTGTAGTTTACTATAATCCATGTGCATCCCATCTTATTTATCTCATCTAATACCAACTGTCTAAGGCTGCATTCTCCCTTAATTAGATCGTGAAACCAGTATTGATGCAAGTAGTATATTGGGAAGCTTGCATAACATTAGTAGGGAAGAGGGGGAAGTGAAACATAGAGGAAAAGGAGGACAATAAGGTTCATACTTTAAGACAGCTAGCACAGTGGATGACTAGAAAATAATTCTCCTGGGAAACTTTGTGAAGGGGTGCATAACACACTTCAGAAATATCCTATGTGAGGTATGAGAGAGCTGGGGTAATTATACACCAAGTGCAGAGGTTCACTGGTTGAGGAATTTTCCTGGGTGGATATTTATTCTCTGGCATGTTGCATGTGTCACAAGTACTCTTAAGAGCTCAGCGTGACTGTCTCTAGTAAAGGGGGGAAATCTCATGCACAGACATGTGGGTGCTGGCGGGTGAAATTCATCTGGAGTACTAGGAAAGATGTGACAAATATGGGTGCTACACTGATTGGATCACATTTTCCTGTTGACTATCACTTGAAGTCCATTTCAGATCCACCTTGGGAACTGCTTTACTTAGATGCATACGTTTAATAAGTAGGGGGATTCAAATGAAAGTATGAAATAATACTTCTTTTCCCTTTGGTACTATGGAAAGTGTAATGATTTTTTATTTTCAACTGTTAGAGAATGACCTACATGTGTATACACACAGGTTGTGTGTAGGAAAATAAAATTCCATGTACAATATCTTGAAGTTATATATCCAAGATCTGTTTATATAAACCATATGATTAGTTATTTGGCTTACATTAATTAGACATATCTTTGACCTAAATATAGTTAACTCAGATAATTTATTTTCACATGGAAATTTTATGAAACTGAAGGATCAAGGAAAAGCTAGTCTGGCATAATATAACCATGTAAAAAATAGTTGGTAAAGTCATCTTTTGAGAAATGTATAATTCGATGAAGTCATAAGGTTTTTCTTTAGATCAGACAGGCAGGCAGTAGCAGATGATATGTCTGTTTTGCACTCTACCCATATCGGGCTCCAAAGCACAATTCCACATAATTACTGTCTGAGTTACATCTCTGGACACTCACAACCAGACATTATACTACTCTCATCCCACATCCTTCTCAGGGCATGTTATGGAAAGATATTCGAGTCAAATGATCCTTAGAATTCATAGTTCATTTATTTTTACTGGCCAATGTAGATTTTATTCTGACTTCAATAAAATGGTAACTTGGCTAATTAATACTGTTTAACCATATTAAGAATATCTTATAGCACGATATATTAATTTACAATTGCAAATTACTCTCTTTTCTCTAAATGTAAAGTTAGGGAAATAGACTAGGATGGAGGGAATAAAACAAACAAAACAAAGGAACAAGGAAAACTCCTTGATAGACACACTATAGGTGGTCTAAAAACAAGTACTGGGATTGAAAATTTCTGTTTGAATATATGAAAAAAAGTATTATTAAGGATTTTCCCCTAATTCTTACCATTTTAAGAGCCATGACCAATAGTCGTGACACACATGATGTCACCAGAGTAACATGATGCTAAAGAAAGATAGTTTTTACTTAGAAAATAATGTAGGTTTTATTGGTTTGGGCACATATAACAACTCCATGAAAACAAGAAATACTGTACTTTAAACCTAATTCTGAGGACTAATTTTCCATGAAATATGCTGCCTATAACTTCCACTGTGGATAGAAACAGTATTCCCTATTTTCTCCCAGTTCTGCTAATGTTTGATATAATAACAATATACATCTCATTACACAGCAGTGGTAGATGCTATAGAGGAAGGAATTAAGGGTGAACTTATGATATTTATCATCAGAGATCTCATCTAAAGATATTTTCCCCTTTTGGTGTTTGGTTGGCTTGATAAATAATACCTGTCAAATAGGTATTGAAAGCCCTCCAGCTAGATTAGGAAAATCCTGGCATTTCAGACTAGAAATTCAACTCACATTTCATATTTAGCCTCTTACTTGCAGCAATACTTGTTAAAATTAAGATGAATGAGATAATTAATGAGATATAGTATATAACAAACAATGGTAAAGATGTCTGATTATTATAGTAGATAAATTATCATGCAATTAAACATTTGAACCATTTAAAAAATATTTGACTTACCTATTGAGCTAGTATTCAAAATGAGATGCTCAGAACAATCCGGTTTGACTACACATTTTTTTAATGTTTATTTATTTATTGAGAGAGAGAGAGAAAGAGAGCACATGCACACGTGCAAGCATAGGAAGGGCAGAAAGAGAGGGAGAGACAGAATCCCAAGCAGGCTCCATGCTCTCAGCACAGAACCCGCCATGGGGCTCGATCTAACGAACTTCAGGATCATGACTTGAGCCGAAGTCAAGAGTCAGACACTTAACAGACTGAGCCACCCAGGTGCCCCAACCCTGGATATTTTTGTACTAGTTATTTAAAGGCAACAGGATTTCCATAAAATAAATGGCATCCTAAACTATCTGGCCTACTTGGAATTAAAAAGAAAATAAAAATTAAGCTTTTAATAAAGAAGGGAAAATTAGCAAACCATGAGAATGAGAAGGAAATTTTGAATTGTCTCTAAACTACTGAAATAAAAATCCCCTAAAAATCAATGTCTTAGGAGACAAGTAGTCTGATGTTCTACATTAGCAAAAATAATATGCAAAATACTGTATGCAGATATCGCTTCTAATATCACTGGGAAGATTAAAGTAAGAGTATGAAAAGATCAGATATCTGTCTTTGGCTCAGGGCATAGACTATGACCACTCTAGGATATGTTAAATTATTTCTATCTTTATAACCTGATCACTTGAATTCAATTCCAAATGGACAGTTTGAGTCTGAATTTTGCCAAACTATAAGGCTTAATCAGTAGGTTTCTTATGTGAAAGTCTAGTCATTCTCCTGGAATGAGAGACAACTGGAGAATTTAAATGGAAATGTATGAAGGCAGTCATAGGACTTTGTCTATATCAAATCCATAGATCTTATAAAACAAACCACAACAAAACTCTGTTGCTTTGCCAGAAAAGTGCCCTCTCTTCAGTTGCTTGTTGAAATGCTTTTTATTTATTTGTTCATTTTTCCTTTGCTTGGATAGAGTTGTTGCCTCATCAGTGCACTTAGAAGGGGAAATCAATTATTTTCTTGCTCTACCCCCATAATATCACATTGTCTCCAGACCTTTAGAGTCAGAGCCTATTGTGTTCCAAATGAATAATTGTAGTCAAATTTGGAAGAAAAAAAACAAGTAAAGCAACAATATTGACAAATCTTCAGACAGACTAAAGTGGGGAGGGAGGGGGACAACACAATCATGAAATTTTGATTCAAAAAGGAGACATCATTACTGACCCTCTGATTTCTAAAGAATTATAAAAGAGCACTATGAACAAATTTATGCTAACAAATTATCCAACTTAGATAAAATGGACAAGTTTCTACAAAGTCACTAATTAAGAAAACTGAGTCAGGAATAAATAAAAAGTTTCAGTAGATATATAACAATTTATTTAAAAGTTAAAGTGGTAATTAAAAATCTTCCTATAAAAAGTCCAAATCCAAATGGCTTACTGTTAAATTGTATTAACATTTAAAGATTAAATAATATTGGTACTCCACAAACTATTCCAGAAAAAGCAAAGGAGGATGAAATACTTTCCAACACAGTCTACACAACTGGTATCCCTTTGACACCAAAGCCAGACAAACTCATCTCAAGAAAGGAGAGTTACAGAATAATATCCCATATGATTACATGCATTCAAAAATCCTTAAAAATATTAGCAAATAAAATGTAATAACATATAAAAAATTAGATATCATGCCCAGGTAGAATTTATCTATTAAATGCAAGGTTGGGTAGTTACCTAAAAGTAATTTTAAAAAATAATTAATATAATATGTGCTATTAATAGAAAATGAAAGTAAAAATATGATCACTTCAATTTGACAAAATTCCACAATCAGTCATGGTAAAAACTCTTAGCAAACTTGGAATAGAATGGAACTTTCTCAACCTTATTAAAGGTATCTATAAAAAGCGTATAACAAATATAATATTTAATGGTGAAAGAATGAATGCTTTTCACTTAAAATTGGAATCAAGTCAAGAATGTCTGCTCTCATATCTTATATTCAACTAAGTTCTAACCAGTTCAACCAGGCATGAGAAGTAAAAGTCATTCATATTAGAAAGAAGAACAAAATTTTTATTTACAGATAACACAATCCTGAATGTAGAAAAACTAAGAGATCCATAGAAAAACTATTAGAATTAATAAATAAGTACATCAGTGTTGCAGGATACGATATACACATGCAAAAACAAATTATATTTCTGTATGAGAAATGAATAAGCAAAAATGAAATTGGATGTATTCCATTCACAAAACACAAAATAGTATAAAATTCATAGTAATAAATTTAACAAAACGAGTGCAGAGCTTACACATTGAAAATTATAAAACTTTATTGAACAACATTTTGAAAGGATAAATGGCAGACATTTCATGCTTAGTGAAATGGAAGATAATATATTGTTTAGATGGCAGTTTTCTCATAATTTATCTATATATTTAATGCAATCCTTATCAAAATTGCATCAGACTTTTTTGCAGTTATTAACACGAAGACCATGAAATTTATTTAGAATGCAAGAGACCTAGAACATTTCAAACAATTTTGTTTTGTAAACTAATAAAATAAAGAACTTACATTTTCTGATTTCAAAACCTACCCAAAGCAACAGATATCAAGGCACTGGGATACTGACATATGGCTAGACAGACAGGTCAATGGGACAGAATTGAGATTCTAGAAATAATATATATTAAATAAATAATATATATTAAATATATTCTAGAGATTCTAGAGACATTCTAGAGATTCTAGAGATATTCTAGAGATATTCTAGAGATTCTAGAAATAATACATATTAAATAATATATATTTAAAAAATATATATATATATATGTATGTGTGGAGAGAGAGAGAGAGGGTCAGTTCTGTAAGGTCAATTGATTCTTGACAGAGTTGCCATGGCAGTTCATTGTGGGACAGGATAGTCTGTTCAACAAATAGTTTTGGAATAATTGGCCATCCTGCTGAACAAAGAGGAATTTGGGCCCTTAACTCACAACACACACAAAATGAAATAGATTGTATGTGCATGCAAGAGCTGAAAAAAAAAATAGAAGAAATTATGGGAACCAATCTTTGAACCTTTGGATTAGGCGAAGATTTCTCAGCATGGTCCATAAACATATAAAATAAGTAAAAAAGTAAATTCATTTTCATTACATTTTAAAAGTTTTGCACTTCAGAGTCACCATTAAGGATTTTTTTAAGGAGGTACCTGTGTGACTCAGTCAGTTATGTGTCTGATTCTTGGTTTTGGCTAAGGTCATGATCTCGAGGTTTGTGAATTCGAGTCCTACATCGGGTTCCGCACTGGCAATGCACAGCCTGTTTGGGATTCTCTTTCTCTCTGCCCCTCCCCTGTTTTCACTCTCATTTTCTCTAAAAATAAGTAAATAAACATAAAACAATTGTTTTTTTTTTTTTTTTAATCAGAGGAAATATTTATCAGATAAAAGACTATGTCCAGAATTTACAAACAACAATTCAGGGCACCTGGGTGGCTCAGTCGGTTAGGCGTCGGACTTCGGCTCAGGTCATGATCTCACAGTCCGTGAGTTCGAGCCCTGCTTCGGGCTCTGTGCTGACAGCTCAGAGCCTGGAGCCTGTTTCAGAATCTGTGTCTCCCTCTCCCTGACCCTCCCCCATTCATGCTCTGTCTCTCTCTGTCTCAAAAATAAATAAACATTAAAAAATAAATTAAAAAAACAGCAACAACAACAATACGACAAAACTCTTAGTTCTTAAAAATAAAGAATAAAGAATACAAAAGAAAAAAAATAGGCAAAAGAAATGAAGAGACCTTTTACCAAGGAAGATATACAAATGGCTAATAAGCACATGAAAAGATGTTCAAAATTATTAGTCATTAAAGAAATACAAATTAAAAACAGAGTGAGATGCCATTTCATTACCATTAGAATTGCTTTATTAAATAAGAACAAACAATAACAAATGTTGGCAAGGATGTAGAGAAGGAGAACTCTAATACATTGCTGGTAAGTTATTTTGGGAGATCATCTGGCACCTCACTCCATGCAATGGAATACTATATAGCAATAAAAATGAGCTCATTACTGATACATGGTTATGCCATGAATGAACCTCAAAAACACTGTATTAGTTTTCTACACTAAAAATCACCACAAATTTAACACAAAATAACAGAACTATATCTTGTAATTTTGCAGTTTAGAAGTTTGACATGAGTCTCCCTGAGCTAAAATCAAGATACTGGCAGGAATGGTTCCTTCTTGAGGTTTGTGGAAAATCTGTTGCTTTGCCTTTTCCAACTTCTAAAGGCTGCCTGAATTTCTTGTCTCATCACCCCTTTATCTATCTCAACCATCTCAAGGCCAGTCTCCTTGCATCTCTCTTGACTAGTTTTCAATAGTCACACCTCCCTCTCTGATCAGAGTGGGGAAAGTTTCTCCATTTTTAAAGACCCAGGTGTCTGATTGGATCTACCTGAATAATACAGAGTGATTTCCTCTCAAGATTCACACCTTTAAATCCACCAGTGAAGCCTTCTTCCATGTAAGGAAACATTCACGGATTCTTGGAATGAAAGTGCAGACCTCTGTGGGGCCATTATTTTGCTTACCATAAACATTATGCTAAGTAAAAGAAGCCAGACCCATGATGCAACATATGTAATGATTCAATTTACATGAAATTCAATTTACATGAAATATCCAGAAAAAACAAATGCATAAAGATGGAAAGATCAGTGGTCGCTGGGTGCTGGGGGTGATAATGAGGATTCATGATAAATGACTGAAGTATCTTATTGGTGGAGTGAAAAGGTTATAAAACTGATTAATTGTGATGATATCACCACTTAGTAAAGTCACTAAAAATAATTGAATTGTGCATTTGAAATAGATAAATGGTATGTAAAATAAATCTCAATAAAATATTTTTTTGGAAAAGAACAGGAATTTCACAAGTAAACTCATGTTTTCACAGTCTGTCAACTGACTACTCCTTCCATTAAAGAGATGTGAGCTTCACCTTTCTGATTAAAATGTGCCAATTGATTTCTATAGTCAAAACATTTCTAGCCTTTTTGTTTGCTTGCTTGTTTTTCTTTTTTCTTTTAAATTTATTTATTTTGAGAGAGAGAGAGAGAGAAAGAGAGAGAGAGAGAGCATGAGGGGGAGGGACAGAGGGAGAGAGAGAGAATCCCAAGCAGTCTCTACACTGTGAGCACAGAGCCTGCCCTGGGGCTCGAACCATGAACCTTGAGATCATGACCTGAGCCAAAATCAAGAGTTGGAGGCTTTAAGCGATTGAGCCACCCAGACACTCCTCTTATCTCAGAATTTTAGACAAATAAAATCAAATAAGATTTACAGCTAATTTAATTTGATTTTTGGTTAGAATAACATTATAAATCAATCTAGATAAGGTAGACCCTGCTTGGTTGTTTTTCTAGTAAAGTGCCATTAAATTCGACAAATCGAGGTTTTGACTGTTTCATAGTAAGGTGTGACATGTGCAAGAAATTGAAAACCATCGGGGTGCCTGGGTGGCTCAGTCGGTTAAGTGTCCGACTTCGGCTCAGGTCATGATCTCACGATCCGTGAGTTTGAACCCCACGTCGGGCTCTGGGCTGACAGCTCAGAGCCTGGAGCCTGCTTCAGATTCTGTGTCTCCCTCTCTCTCTGTCCCTCCCCTGTTCATGCTCTGTCTCTCTCTGTCTCAAAAATAAATAAGCGTTAAAAAAAATAAAAAAAAAATGTTGTCATGACCTATCACATTATATTTTCTAGAAGGTTTATTGACAGATGTTAGATTGCTGAATTGTTTGTTTTTTAATACTTCATCTTCCTAGGTATTCTTACATCCAGATGGAAGTTTTAGCAACAGCAGTGTGGTGGTCTTGTATAAATTTAAGTAGATAATTTCATAAAACTTTGTCCAGTAAAACTGATACAACATCCAAACTTCTTGACACATGTATGTATAATCCAAAACGTAATGTGATAAAGCAGTCATTTAGGAACAAGTTTTGTCAGTATAAAGAAAACACTCCAGAAATAATACTGTTTTAGGAGTAGAATTAATTATAATCAGAACCAGATATAACTTTTTTTAATGTACTAGCCAGAACAAGGAATCATTTCTGTTAAGAGCAAACACTTATATGTACATACATCTACATATAATTTCAAGTTATAGAGATACTTGGCAACAATAGTTTATTTTAAAAATCTGACTCTTGGTGTTAAGATATGAAGAAATGTTGAAAAAACTATAACATTTTTCATTCATAGAACATTTTGATTTCTTTTTATTTGGGATAATATTGTGGATGAAATAGCAATGTCATTTTATACAATATGATTATTGCCATGTGCGTGGATTACTATGAAATAAAAATAGACAAAACCCAACAATAGGATTTACATCATTGGAATAAAAGAAAGCCAAGAAAAGAGCATTGAGAAATGTTAATTCATTATATGTAGGAATAAATGGAAAAAGATTAGTGACCAGAAGAGATGCAAAGAGGAGATCTCAGAGGTGTGAATAGATTTAAGGAAGAGATATACCCACCATAGTAGGGAAATAATATATAAATCAATAGAGTTAGAAGGAATAAAGCATATCATATAGCTCAGTATGCTAATCTCGCAAAAAATATGACCTGGATAAATTTAGACAGACTCTAGTTCAAATCATGGCTTTACCATTTACCTACAAAGTGACCTTGGGTACTTAATGAATCTGTGTCTCATAAGTAACATTGGGTGTTTCTGTTTCATAAAGCTACTGTAAAAAATTCATGGCAGTTGTAAAGCATCCTGTACATCATAAATGCTCCATGAATAGTAATTTCTTTGGGTGACTTACTTAGGTCACATAGCTGGTTGGTAGTAAACAGGGAAACTGGCTCTCCTGATGTCCAGTCTAGTTGCTGTTTCCTTTTATTTAATTTCCTGCAAGCATTTAAGAAAAGTATAGATCACAGATGTACACTTCATTTTTCAATTGTCCTTCAAAATAAAATTAATTCTGTATAAGAAAAATCATGCTATTATACTTTCCTAGATTCTAACACTTGTTCTCTACTTATTTGATCTATATCCAAATAAATGTGAAGTGGATATTATAACTAAAACCTGTTTTATTAGACATTATTCTTATTCTATTATGAGATTCCTATCATTGCATATCTCTTACAAACACTTATTACTGTATTATCATACCCTTTCTCCTTCAATATGAAAGATCCCAAACTTTATACTTATATAATTTTGAATTAAGAGACTAAATGTTCACATGCATGTTTTTATACTAAGACTGTTGGGAAAGTATAATATATAACACTTTTACTGTGGTCTATTTCAATTTCTTATTTAAATAGCATACCTGTAGCTTGTTTAAGGAAGCAAACCTATTTGTAAATCATTTTTGTAAAACCCAGTCACAACAACCTCAAAGCACACATAGATCTTCTATGTATACCCAAACATATGACAATAATTGGGATTGACACTGTTTTTATTCTATCTATTTTGTCCTTTTTTTTATTCTCATTTAAAAGGGAAAGCACAAAGTTGTCGGCCTATCTTTTTTTCATATTGATGCAATAGAAGATTGAATTTTTTTGTCTCTTATTTCTTTCCTAGTGAATTTCTCATTATCCTAGTTTCTTCTTAAAAATGAAATTTATGCTATGTGGTTTCTAGGGAGTTCACATTGTCATTCTGTGTAGAAACAGAATATGATTTTGGTATATTCAGGTTATAGTCAGCTTATATATCACGGGGACAGCTTACCATAGTGCTTTTTAAAGTTGCTATTTGCATTTAAGAGTTCTACAGACCTGTTATTTCTAACTTTCAGTACATTAAAAAAAGACCACAACTACACAATAGCAATTTGAAAAAAAATATGGATCTTATTTTTGTGATGTTATTTTTCATTTTTCTCTGGAATAATCAGGGCCAGTTGTGTGACAACAGTAAGAAAACAGTTTCATGCTGTGCTTTCATTGAATGTCAAGAGAATTTCTTCTATTTGTCTTTAAAGAACACCAGATATACATTGTCCCTCACAACTGACCAGACTAATGAGGTTAAGGATTGAGAACTGGCCTAGACTAAACCAATGGTTTTACTTTTTTTTTTTTTTTTTTTTTTTTTAGAATTTGTTGTTTCTTCCAGATTTTTGTTTGCTTATTTGCTATTGGTTTGGTCTAGAGATAAGGCCAACTCAAATGGTAAAAGAAACAACCTACGTGCTAGTCCTTTGAATGACTCACGAACTTGTATTCTGAAAGTTTCAAGTACCCAAGAGTAATTACTTCTTTCAAAACAATCATGTACAACTGCACAGGTTGTGGACAAGGGGGCATCATATGCATAGATCACAAGTCTATACAATTTTTTGTAAGGGGCCAGATGATAAACATTTTAGATTTTGTAGGCCATGGTCTCCGCTGCATATTCTTTTTTTTTTACTTCTTTAAAAAAAAACATTTAAAAATTAAAAATAAAACCCAAAAACAACAACAAAAAAAATTCTCAACTTATGGGCCATCGGCAAATAGTCCATGGGGCATCAGTCCAGTGGGCTGCTGTTTAATGATCCTTGATATAGATTATATGTTTAAAAATTGCACAGAGCTTATAGTTTTTAGATCTGAATCATTTTGCAGTGGAGGGAAATTACTTTATTTAACAATTATATACTGACTAGTATGTGACAATATCTATGCTAGACATATTTTTCTAGGTTTGATAGTGAACAAAATGGTCATAGTTCTTTCTCTTCATGGAATTTATGGTGAAGTACAATGAAAAGAGATATAAGGATGTTATGAATTTATAGTGAAAGGTGGTGGGTAACACTCCTCTGAGAAAATTATATTTACATTGAAACTTTTTTTATTGAAGTATACCTGACACATGTTACATTAGTTTCAACATTGAAAATGAATAAGTTAGACTTTGTTGTATGAATGATGAATTGCAAAAGGAAGCAGTCTATGTCTGATATCAAATAGACATGTCCAGAAGATAGACAAACAAATTTATGTGAGTATGGAGCACGAGTATTCTTGAATTGGAAATACAGATTTAGGTGTTAACTAAATATGTATGTACATATGTTGTGGGATTTAGTGAGGTGACCTAGAAAGAGTGTTTACAAAAGAGTAGAAGGAAACAGACCTGGAATTATTTATTTAAGGAGTTGAGGGGCTTACTTGCCCAGGACACAGAAAAAGTATCCAAAAGGGCAGAGTAGAATACATAATTTTAGAATCAAAGAATATGAGGAAAATATTGTTTCACAAAGAGTCATCAGAAGAGTTTATTGTAGCAAAAGGAGAAATATGACTGTGGTAGATGCAGAGTCAGGATATTTTGTGGTTATATAGATAGAGTAGGGCTGATGGATAGGATATCTTCAAGACACAGATACAGTAGTAGGATACAGAATCAACTCATTTTGAGAAATATTTCCTAGGTAATAGTTGCAGTGATATCTCCGATGAAGAGAGGGGGTGAGATATTATAGCTGTTCTACAGATGGGACCTATCAACTGATTTGGCATTTGTTTCCTTCTTTTGACTCGTAATTACTCTTATTCCAATATTTAATTGACCTTATGTATAACTATAAATTATGATGAATCATTTATGAAACTTTTTTTGACCAAGTATTATTTATATTAATCCATAAATAATGCTTCCTCATGATACACCAATATTAGCTCCTCATTAGACTTTAACTTTTCATTGAATGACCAATTTCCATAATGTTGGCCTTTTATAATCCATTTAACTTGTGCTCAATATATATAAGTGAGTTAATTTTTGGTTTTCCAGTGGCCATTCCCAATCTAAGGTCCTCAGTATTTCCCAATTCTCATGTTGAAATTATTATAGTACATTCTCACAGATACATCATTATTATTAACTCTCAGCATAACTGTGCAGGTGTGATCTCCATTTTTCATTCCTATATTTAACCAAATGAAAATTCCATCAGTTAAAAGTTACATATCATTATGTGTTCCATTATTTAAGAAGATTGCCCTAGTTAGGGAGTCTATTAGAGACCCACAGATAAGCCTGGACATAATCAGAGTAAACATAATAAGAAATAAATGTACCACCAAGAAAGGATCAGAAAACGTTTCTGTATGTCTTGAATTTGGAGTTGGTTGTTACAGGTAAAGTAAAAACAATCTTTCCAAGATTCATATTAACAGTATATTTGAAAAATTATTAAGCAAAGATTTTAATTTAAAATGGTTTCAGGTTAGCAGTTCCCCCAGGTAACAGAGAAACAAAAGAAATTCTATCTGGAAGAAAATCCATTTTAGACCAAGCCAACATTTATAGTAGGCCTCCATCAATTACATTGTGTATCCTATTTTCTGAGATAGTAACAAGTGAAAAGCATACCTATAAAAAAATCAGTGAAACAAGACATATAACCTATGGATAACACAATCTTATGGACTTGGTGTTATAAGAAACTTTTCCCAGAATCTGGATTTTATATACAAATAAAGCGACTCTCAAGTAACTTTTTGCAGCCATATAAAATGATTATGTTTCAGTGGCTCGATGGCATGGCCAGGAGAATGATAGCAATGTTTGGAAAACTCACTGTGAGTTTCCCTGCAACCTGGGAGAATCCCACCATCTTCAAATCACACACCCTAGAAAGGAGCCCTGGTGGGGCAAGATATGAATTATACCCATGAAACAGTGCCTTTTTGATGGTATCAAAGATGTTAAAACTTGTCTTCTTTAAGCTCCATGCATTAAGTATGATTTACATACTTCCTATGTCCTATGTATCATTTTACAGATCCTAAAAGCCACTGTTGGACTAATTCCCTTTGGTTGTGCAAAATATGATAAAATAATATTTATTTGGAGGTAGTTATTTAATACAGTTCAAGGAATTCTAACAGAGTTATAAAACAAAATTACATTGACCCTGATGATAATAATAATAATAATAATAATAATAATAAAATAATTATATAATAATATAATTAGTATTGATGATATTTGAAAATTGAAAAATTTTAGACTAGGTAGCAAAGCTAGGCTGTCTATTAATGCTGCAGATGAAATACAGTTATGCACTATGCAGTACTAAACTTTTCCCAACTCTTCTATCTACAAATCCCTAAAAATTTGAGCAGAAGGAATTTCAGTGCTATCCTAATGTCTAGTGTCCATCAATGTCTGGGTCTGGCCTTCATGCATATCTGGGATTTGTATTTTCTATGAGGAAAGCAGCCTTCCACCAAATTTTTCAATGAAAGACTGTTGCCCCTAATTCCTATTAGAATGGGTCACAGAAATGTGTCATATTACACTAGAAATTTCTGTCTAATAATGTAGCTTATAAATCAACTAAAGCTCAAGCAGCTGAAACATTTCAGTGTGTTTCCAATATTCTACGCAATTTGACTTTCTATTTGGATCCATCATGTCAGTAATAATAACCCATTCTTAACTGAAAGTAGTCCAAACATATTTGCATACATTTTATATGCTATTCTAAGGAAAGAATTAGTGCTTCTGGGTCTCAGAAAAGCAATTATTTAAAATTCAGGAGAAGATTTTTTTTTCCAAAGTCAAAGTACATTTGATATAAGTTCTTGATATTTTAATTACATTTTAACACAACAGAAAAAATAAATAAATGTATTACATTATTAATAATTTGCACAATATCTAAATAGAATATCAAGAAAAAGAAAACATATATTGTAACTTGAAATATATAAGAAAATCTTAATCTATTTTTTAAAAATTTATCCATTCATTGTTGAGAAGGGGTGGGGAAGGGCAGTGAGAGAGAATATCAAATAGGCTTTAGTGCAGAACCCAAAGTGAGGTTTGTACTCATGAAACCTCACAAACTATGACATAGTTCATGACCTGAGCCAAAACCAAGAGTCAGATGCTTAACCAACTGAGACACCCAAGCACCCTGGAAATCTTAATCTAAATAATGACAGTAACCTGACTTTGAGCAAGTGTGTGTGGCTTCTTGTTATTCTTTACTGAAGAGTCTATAGAAACAAAATATGGATGATTTCTTGTTGTTTTTTTTTTTTTTTGCATAAATGTGTGTGAGAACAGATATATGGAGAAAGGGAAGATTTTTATCTTTCTGTGAATCCTTAAAAAAATATCGTTCAGATCCTCATATTGAGAAAATAAATTCCAGAAAAAAAATCTCTTGGTGTTTCTAGTGTTATTTATTTTACATGCATTGATGTAAGAGCATCAGTTATGTAAAGCTTAACAAATGCAATGGCTTTCATACCATATCAGTATGTTTTCTTTCCTAGTATATATAAAAATGGTTTGTCTTATAATTTGTCTAATATTAGTCTCACTTAAGTATTACTTTGGTGATGGTGAGGAGATACACACACACACACACACACACACACACACACACACACACACACACATATATGTATATTATTTTGCAATACAAAACACGTGTACTGAACACACTTCCTGAATATTGGTTGACTGGGTGTATACGTGGTGATCTAAACCTGTGTGTCCCTTTTGGGGCACCTGGGTCGCTTAGTCCATTAAGCCTCCGACTTCAGCTCAGGTCATTATCTCGCAGTTTATGGGTTTGAGCCCAGGGTCAGGCTCTGTGCTGACAGCTCAGAGCCTGGAGCCTGTTTCAGATTCTGTGTCTCCACCGCTCTCTGCCCTTACCCCACTTGTGCTCATGCGCTCTTTGTCTTTCTCTCTCAAAAATAAATAAACATTAAAAAATATTTTTTAAATAGCAAAAAATCCCTGTATCTCCCTTTTAATACTTTGTTTAGTACCAACTTTATTGTCCTTTATTATATTTTGTTGTATTTTTATGCATTTTTTTAAAGTAGTCTCTACATCCAACGTGGGGCTCGAACTCATGACCCTAAGATTAAGAGTCTCATGCTCTTCCAACTGAGCCAGTCAGGCATGCCGATATTTTTATTATCTTTACATAATTTCTAGTAGTTTTACTTTTTCTATGCAGACTTTTAGTGACTCACTTACAGAAAGAATACATCTTTGTTGATTTTGAGCTTGTCTGATTATCTCAGTTTTTTAAAGTAATTTTAATTAATTCATATTAATTTTATAGTAGACATATTTGAACTTTCATAATATTCTCTTCTGTTTTTTGTTCTTATTGGTGGTGGTGGTGGTGATAGCAGTGGTTAATTTTTCTTACCTTTTTCTTTCATGAAGTATAGCATAGTGTTTAATGAGTCAGTTTGTATCATATTGTTGCTTCATCATTTATCAGATGTATGACCCTGGCCAAGTCAGTTAATATCTTTCACATTTATTTCTTGACATATAAAGAAGAGATAATAAAAGAATTTATGTTGAAGCTCAATTTATCTTTAATTATAGATTTTGGAAATATTTGCTTTGAAATCACAAAAAGATAACAAAAACAAACAAAATGTATCTTTTTATTTCAAAGAAGAACAATTTTAGTTTGCCGACAATTTTGAACATGTATGATATGCAATGTTGAGATAATATAGATCCGGGGTTGTTTTACATAGGGAAATTTCTCATTACTTTATTCATGTCATTTTTTAATGGTCCCCTAGTCTTAAGTATGATTTACATCATCTCTACTTTAGATGTTTTGTCAATATTTGCATTTTTATTTCACCGTAAAGCATTATTTAATTCATCTTTCTTTTCTTCTTTGGGAATTCTATTTTTTTTCTCAGTCTATTTTCCCTATTCAATATTCTTTTTCTCTTTCATAGATAACAAGATTATTGAATTTACTCAATGATACCAAGTAATTTCTTTCTTTTTTTAATTTTTATTTTTTGAGAAAGAGAGCATGAAAGAGGGAGAGGGAGAGAGAGAGAGTATTAAGCAGGCTCCATGCACAGCATATATAGCCTGACATGGGGCTCGATCTCACGACCATGAGATCACAACCAGAGCCGAAATCAAGAGTCAGGTGCTTGACCAAACAATCCACCTAGGCACCCCAGAAAGTAGTTTTTTTAAAGTTTATTCTAGATGCTGCAAAAAATTTTTCTCTGATATGCCTTTTTTGAGTCTTTAACATGATAATTTTGTAACTCGTACTATAGTATTTAACTTAATTGCCATACTTTTTAATCTCTAGTTTATTCTTAAAGAGATTGAGGTCTATGTAAAATTGGAGTTTATGGGACACTTGGGTGGCTCAGTCGGTTAAAAGCATAAGACCCTTTATTTCAGCTCAGGTCATGATCTTACAGTCTGCACTGAGCTTTGTGCCTGCTTGGAATTCTCCCTCTCCCTCTCCCCCCCCCCCCTCAAAATAGATTAAAATAAAATAAAATAAAATAAAATAAAATAAAATAAAATAAAATAAAATAAGGATTTTGAACAGATGCATTTGATAACTAGTCCTTGGCTCTCTTGCTGTCTACCAAGGACAGTGTGATTCACCTTCTAGGGTACTGCGTCTTTAGTAAATTGGTAAATTGGTTTCTGTAAATTCCATCACAAACTCATTTAGTGATATTTACCTAGTTATCTTTGTTGTCTAAAGGTGAGAAATATTCCTATTTTCACTTCCCACTTCTTAATACTCTTAGATGAGAGAGGAAGTAGCTGGAAAATATTAATACTTAATGTGCCTTTATCTGGATTCATTCTTCTGCAGTGTTTTATAGCTTTCAAATCTATAGATGGTCAGATTTGGGTGGATATTGCTTTTGTTTTCTTAAATAAATATCTTTGTATAGCACAATTGTAAATTCCCAATTTTCTGATTGATAAAGAATTTAGTTACTTAGAAAGTGAAAAAAATACTTTAGAGGATATAGCACATATTTTCTTGATGTTTTTTAAAGAATAGTAAACACACATACACAAACTCCTCATTATAATTTATTTCTTTATTTTAAAGTTTATTTTTTGAGAGAGAGAGAAAGAGAGAGAGGGAGAGAAGGAGACAGAGAAAGAGAAAAAGAGCATAAGTGAGGGAAGGGCAGAAAGAGAGCATACAGAGGATCCCAGCCAGGCTCTGCACTGACAGTGGAGAGCCTGATGTGGGGCTTGAACTCACTAACCATGAGATCATGACCTAAGCCGAAGTCAGACTCTTAAATGACTGAGCCACCCAGGTGCCCAAAACTTCATTATAATTTAACTAACATATTTTTAACCTAGTTCCACTGTCCATAAACTAATTATATATATAATATATATATAAAATATATATATTATATATATAATATAAAATATATTATATATATTATATATACATTATATAGTATATATAGCATATATTATATAGTATATATATAGTATATATATTATAGTATATATAGTATAGCAGTATATATATAGTATATATTATATATAGTATTATATACAGTGTATATATAGTATATATATAGTATATATATAGTATAGTAGTATACTATATATAATACTAGTATACTATACTATAATAGTAGTATACTATAGTAGTGTATAGTATTATTTATAGTATATATAATATATATATTATATATACTATATTATAGTATACTATATATACTATATAGTATACTATAATATAGTATATATAATATATAATATAGTATATATATTATAGTTTATTATCATATATAATTATAGTATACTATGTATATAATTATAATATATATAATTATATATTATAGTTTATTATATATATTATTATATATTATATTTATATATATAATATAATATTATATACATTATATATAATATATATAATATTATATATACATTATATATATAGTTTATACATATATAATTATATATATTATTTTTTATTTAATTATATTTATAAATTTATATTTTAAATTTTATATTTATTAATTTATATATTATATACAATATATATTATATATATAATATATAGTTTATATATAGTTTATATTTATATATAATTATATATATTATATTTTATTTAATTATATTTATAAATTAAATAAATTGTATATATAAATTATATTTAATTTAATTATATATATAATTTATATTTATATATTTTACCACATTATGTATTGGATATCTTTATTTTTAATTCTGTGGCATTTTCAGTATTTATCCTTTCTTCATCATTATACATATATTTAGTATGAAATTAAGAAAGACTGTATTGGAGCTTAAAACAAGACACTTAGAAATAGGGGTTTCTGGGGCACCAGGGTGGAGCAGTCACTTGAGTGTCTGACTTCAGCCTACATCATGATCTTGTGGTTCACAAGTTCAAGCCCCACATCAGGCTCTGTGCTGACAGCTTAGAGCCTGGAGCCTGCTTTGGATTCTGCATCTCCCTCTCCCTGTGCCCTTCCCCTGGTCACACTATGTCTCTCTCTCTCTCTCACAAAATTAAATAAAAACATTAATTTTTTTTTCTTTTTTCTTTCTTTCTTTCTTTCTTTCTTTCTTTCTTTCTTTCTTTCTTTTTTTTCAATATATGAAATTTATTGTCAAATTGGTTTCCATACAACACCCAGTGCTCATCCCAAAAGGTGCCCTCCTCAATACCCATCACCCACCCTCCCCTCCCTCTCACCCCCCATAAATATCTTAATATCAAAGTGTTATCATCAGGGTTTGGCTGGCTCTAGGGTTTCCTTATTATGTACTAACTCTGTTTGATCATTTTCTCTCTTTTTTTTCCCTCATCTTGTGTGCTGCCTTCTGAATCATTTTATTCCTATTTCCTTAATCTTTCTTTACTCTCTTCCTCTTCATCTCTTATTTTAACTTTTATTCTTCTCTTTCCACTCCATTGTACAGTATATGGTGCATGACACTCTTTTTTTTTTCTTTTTTAAAAATTATTATTTTACTGTAGTTATTTGGGGAAAATTCATTTATTACCAAGACACCTTAACATTTTTATGAGTGGTAGCCATGTTTTTCGATAGAATCATTGGAAGAATATCACTCTCTGGAAATAAATTCCTATAGTACTTTCAACAAACATCACTGACTTAGTAAAAAGGCAGCAACTATCAAAGAATTTTTTTTATTTATTTTAATAAAAATCATTGATAACATCTTACAGAAAGAACACATGCTACTGAATGATTTCTAATATTAAATTCTTTACCATGTGTAAATTTTACAGAGACATTTAAATGAAGATATTTCAGTATTAATTCTATGTTGAAACCTGAATCCTTCATTGGAACTTGCACAAGGATTAATTTCAGCAAAATATTTATCCCTCTAAGCATATCTCAAGATTTTTTTCTCCTTATTGTATCCCATTATGTGTCAGAAGATAATGAGTGTAATATCTCTCTTGCTCAACTCTAGTCACTTCTTCTTGCTAAATAATTATTTTGTTTTATTTTATTACTTTATTAATCTGCTTGCTTAAAATGGTTAGTATAAAGGAGTTATTATCAAATATTAACCTCTAACAAGAAGTCCATTTTTGTTCCTCCATCCACCACTGAAACAATTGTAGTGTCATCTTTTCTTGTACAGCAAGCATTGCCCACTGCTCACCAAACCGGTCTTGGTAGCAGCAACATATCTTTGCTGTAGAAGATACTCATTACCAATTGCATGAAAATGTGTTCAATCAAGGTATCCTGTTCTCTGACTAATTATCAATATATAAGCTGAGAAGCCTAAATTCTTTCTGGCAGAAATGGAATCCTATGGGATCTGACTAACACACATACACACACACACACACACACACACACACACACACACACACACACTCATTTTTTTTCTCTGAAAAATGTGTTCATTACCATCTACTATCCATTTTTGCTTTTAATTCCATTGCTTTGGAGATGTGTTGAGTAAGAAATTGCTGCGACTGAAGTCAGAGAGGTTTTTTCCCTGCTTTCTCCTCTAGGGTTTTGATGGTTTCCTGTCTGACATTCAGGTCCTTCATCCATTTTGAGTTTATTTTTGTGAATGGTGTAAGAAAGTTGTCTAGTTTCATTCTTCTTCATGTTCCTGTCCAGTTCTCCCAGCACCATTTGTTAAAGAGACTATCTTTTTTCCATTGGGTATTCTTTTCTGCTTTGTCAAAGATTAGTTGGCCATACGTTTGTGGGTCCAATTCTGGAGTCTCTATTCTATTCCATTGGTCTGTGTGTCTGTTTTTGTGCATAGGGACACTTTTACCCCAAAGTTTATATCAGCACTTTCAGCAATAGCCAAATTATGGAAAGAACCTAAATGTCCATCAACTGACAAATGGATAAAGAAGATGTAGTTTATATATACAGTGGAATACTACTTGGCAATGAGAAAGAATTAAATCTGACCATTTGTGGCTTTGAGCTGGGGCTCTGTGCTGACAGCTCACAACCTGGAACGTGCTTCAGATTCTGTGCCTCCCTCTCTCTGCCCATTCTGCACTCACTCTCTGTTTATCAAAAGTGAATAAACATTAAAAAAAAAAGCTAAAAGAGGCTGTCGACTGGCATTCGTTCATAAAAAAAAAATTAAAATGTATATTTATTTTGAAAGAAAGAAGGCAAGTTCAAGGGGGAAGGGGCAGAAGGAGAGGGAAAGAAAGAATCCCAAGCAGAATCTCTGCTGTAAGCATAATGCCAGGGTTGGTGGGGAAGAGGGGGCCTCAATCTCAGGACTGTGAGATCACGACCTGAGTTGAAATCAGGAGTTGGTGGCTTAACCAACTGAGCTACCCAGCCACCCTTGACACTAACTTTTAAAATAATCTATTTTCCATCTGAGGATCTGAAGTGATATATTTGTTAAAATCTGCAGAGACATATCTGAGCAAATATTTAATTTCTCTGGGCCTCAGTTTATGAATGTGCAAAATAGTGAAAATAGTAGTACCTATCTTATAGAGTTTTTGTGAGGATTATAGATGCTAATATATGAAAAGCATTTATAACTATTCCTGGCCCATGAAGTTGAGATGATCGTGACACTTGTCTGCAATGAACACTCCTATGTACACATGATCTAGTACAATAATTATTAAATTTTGGCTATCTTGTTTCAACTCTATACCCATGCGGATCAATCCCTTCACTAGAATATTTCAAAGTAAAACCCAAATGTCAGCTTTTTATCCATAAATGATTCAGTATGTGTAGATCAAATCTCTCTTCCTTCCTCCTTCTCTCTCCTACAATAGCATTATCAAAATTAGCATTAACATGAAACCTCATTATCAAGTCAGCATTCTATCTGCAATTTTTCAAAGCACATTTTTCTTCATTCATAACAAGATACAAACATTCTCCACATTTGGTTGACATGATTCTTAGGCCTATTAAGAACAACAAATTACAGGGCACCCTGGGGGCTCTGTCAATTAAGTGTCTGACTTCGGCTCAGGTCATGATCTCTGACTTCTGGGCTCTTTGATGATTTTTCAATTTTGTGAAATAAAATAGAATGTTTAAATACTCAAAGATTCAATAAAACACCCAGAATTTTTACAGATATGTGAGCATAATTTAAAAACTGGAATTAAAAATAATTAGAAAATAATCTTCATAAGTTGTACTCAGGGGTGCCTGGGTCGTTCCATAGGTTAAGCATCCAAATCTTGGCGTAGACTCGAGCCATGTTCTCAGTTTGTGAGATTGAGCCTCATGTTGGGCCCTGCACTGACAGCACAGATCCTGCTTGGAATTCTCTCTACCTCTCTCTCTGCCCCTCCCCTGCTCATAAATAAACATTAAAAAAAAAGATGCATTCAGAGTTAACATGAAAATGCAAGTTTATACTCCATAGTAATATATTTCTTAATGATCTGACAATATGCTGAAAGTAAAGTGGAAAATTGGTCCAGCTTTCTAGATATTCAATTTAAGCAAAAAAACAGGGGGGGGGGGCACGAATTATCAGATAATTGCTTCAATTGTTCATTTTATTTTGTGTGTGGTAAACTGAACCAAAGATGATTATATCAAACAAAGATGAAATAACCCTATTTTTATCACACTGGATCTTTTCCAGATGGAGGGACATTTAAGTAGAATAGTTAAAATTCATGTTTTATTCTTGCATTTATTGATATCTGAATCTGACGCATAAGTTATTCCAAGGACAGATGTTCTTGTTGTTAGATTTATTTGTGCCAATAAGCTGAAAAGCATATATATATTCACCCTGTTTGGTGATATCATCTATACACTCAAAGATTTGTTTTATACTGACCATTTGAACACCCAATATTTATATATGGAAATGTGTTAATTATCTGATTTTAATTATGTAATATTTTTCATGGAGATAATGTAATATGATAATGGTCATATTTTTTTCTTATAAAACTTGAAAATCCTACCACTACACTGTTTCAAAAAATATAAACCCCAAAGAGCAGGGAAAAGATCCTCTTGCTTCTGTTCATGTGATCCAATTATTGTTGCCTTTTATGTTGCCTCAACCCACACCTCACAGAGAAGCAATGAGAACGGTGTCTGCTCAGGCTGACCTCTGCAGCCAGTCCCATGCCAACTGCTCCTTCTCTCTACTGAATCCCTGGAAGAGGCAGTTTCTTGTTCCTTAACAGGAATGCCTATCTCTTTTCTCCTCTCTGCCTGATCTTGAAAGCATCTCAGTGATCCCGCAGATCACATACTTTCGTACTGGTAGTCCTGCCCCATTTGGCTCCCTATGTCACCGCTGACTTGTCACTACTTCACAGTGCCCACCTGCTTCATGCAACCTTTACACACACACGATTTGGTGAACTCAGTCATTATATTACTGTATATATTGCCATATATTATATTACTACCTATATGACTGTATATTTGAATAAGAGCAGTTTATTCTGTGGTATTTAATTATTTAATGCTGAAAGTCATTTCTCTAAAAGTATTTAGCAAGTTAACTAATTAATAGCTCAAATTTGGCAAATGTGATGGTAATCTAAATGATTTTATGGGTTATTTATTTTTATTTTATAGGCAAATCATATGCATACCTCAAAGTATTCTCATACTTCCATAATTAAAAAAGTTCCCCATAAAGTAATTTGAATGGTTATTTTACTTGTTTATGTAAATAAAATTTATGTAAAGCATAATTAACCTGAGAAAGCTTTCATCAGTACCTTCACTGATAGAAAATATTGATTTATTATACATACTTAAAGTTACCAAAGTCTTTCAATGAGTTTACTTTTCTAGAATATAATCTACAAAATCCTGCAATTCTCTGAAAATGCCATGCTGTTGTAGAGTTAAATAAGACAGGACTAAGGCACAAACTTTCTGTGAGGATCACATTGATTTTTTTAATGAATTTCATATTCACTTTGCTAATAATTTTCCTCATTTTTGAAAGAACTGATTCCTACATTAGAAAAAAGACAATAGAAGAAATTCTTAATCTTTTTTTTTAACATTTATTTATTGTTGAAAAACAGAGAGAGATAGAGCACGAGAAGGGGAGGGGCAGAGAGAAGGGGAGACACAGAATCTGAAGCAGACTCCAGGCTCAGCTGTCAGCACAGAACCCAACTGGGGGCTTGAATCCACGAACTGTGAGATCATGACTTGAGCAGAATTTGGATGCTTAACCAAGTGAGCCACCCAGCCACCCTTAGAAGAAATTCTAATTTACCATAGTAGATGAAGTAAGGAGGAAAATTTCCCAGAGAAGTAATCTAAATATTACTGTTTTTTAAGTATAATAACTAAGTAATTAAATGCTCATGTACCAGGCACCCCAAATTGAAAAAAATAATAATTAACATGTGATTAAAGCTCTTTATTTTTTTAACAAGACATAAAGGCAGATGAAATTTGAAATCTCTAGTGGGTTTTTTTGCCTCTTTTTTCTACCCCAGAGATAACTATTCTCGTGAATTTTGTGCTCTTTTTTTTTATATATACCTTAATACTTAAGGTATTATTGAAAGTTACTATTCCATAATATTGCTGCCTTGGGCATCCATTTTATGTGGCCTGCTGGCCTGCAGGAGCCTTTAACCAATAAGAACCCCTCCTGCCAGCACATGCCCTAGATAACCACCTGCAGTCTTAAGTAAAAGTAATTTCCTGATATGACTGCCCCACACTTGTGAGAGCCTTAGATAAAACTCTGGTGAAGCTTATCAAAACCCCACTCTTTCTGGTTTGAACTGACCAATCTGGCTTAAGCACAGAAACTTAAGCACTACACCTGTGTGTGTCCCAGGTCCTGCCTGCCGTGCTTTCTCTGCCTACACCCTGCCTTCATCTTCCCCTGTAACTTCTCCAGGACCTGTGAGTAATAAACTTCTCTGTTTCACTTTCCCTTATGCTCTTTTGTTGAACAGTGGCTCCGTATTCAATATGCTGGGGATCTGCTTTAACAAATGTTAAAGTTAACAGGTATGTGTATAAACAGTATTTTTTTGACATTTTGAGTTTTGTTAATGATTTTTTTCTGTATGTGAGATTATTAAGCATGCTTTATTTATCCAGCACTGTGGTTTTAGGATTGTAAGTGCAGTTACTTATTTCTCTAGACTGACATTTCAGACTTTTCTCGATTTCTGCTATTGTAACAAACCCGTGTTCAATATCTATGCATGTGTCTTGGTGCGTTCATGTGCAAGAATTCTTTTAATTTTTCATTTCTTTAAGTTTATTTATTTATTTTGAGAAAGACAGAGAGAGCACAGGTTCGAGGGAGGGTGGGGGAGCAGAGAAAGAGGGAGAGAGAAAATCCCAAGCAGGCTCCTCACTGTCAGGACAGAGCCCCATGCAGGGGTGGGCTCAAACTCACAAACCTCAAGATCATGATCTGAGCTGAAATCAAAAGTCAAACACTTAACTGACTGAGCCACCCAGGCACCCTTTCTTTTCTTTCTTCTTCTTCTTCTTTTTTTTAATGTACAATTGGAATTTCTGGTTCATGAGTTGTTTATATTTTTATCATCCAATGATCAGAACTCTTTGACTTTCAGAGCGCTAGCCCAAGTTCACAGGTGTCCTCTCTTCTCCCAGGTGTTGATGAAATAAGTGTGGCAACAGCATTTGGGAAGAAGCTCGGTAATAGATAAACTGTGGCATGTTAAACTTTTTTTTTTTAATTTTTTTTTTAACGTTTATTTATTTTTGAGACAGAGAGAGACAGAGCATGAACGGGGGAGGGGCAGAGAGAGAGGGAGACACAGAATCGGAAACAGGCTCCAGGCTCTGAGCCATCAGCCCAGAGCCCCACGCGGGGCTCAAACTCACGGACCGCGAGATCGTGACCTGAGCCAAAGTCGGAGGCTTAACCGACTGAGCCACCCAGGCGCCCCAAACTTTTTAAGAATTTATTTGAGTAAAAAATCTATTTAAGTGGGCAGCACCAAACAGGAAGTGATTAGGAGCACTCCACCGACAGGAGCTGGGGAAGAGCCTTTTTTTACAGAAAAGGTAGAAGCAAAGCAAAGCAAATCTTTGACCTCCTACACCTTAAAGCCTAGTTGGCTCTTGGTGATTGGTTGCCTTTAAGTTTCAATTTCATAACCTTGAGACATTTACAGGTGTAGATATTGGTTTGCTTATATAACTTGCCCCCTCGTTAGAGCCACCTCAGTCTGATGGCCTCCTTCCTTAATTAATTTAAGAAATTTAATTATAGAATTAGTCTCTGAGAGAAAAAGGACAACAAAAAATTTAGGAAGATATTTATGGAGGTTAAAATGTGCTATTAAATTTTTTTTTTCTTCTCTGAATGTAACCTTATGAAGGGGTATAATATTTATTTTAGGCACAATATTAAATGTGCTCAAATGTGAGTTACTGTTTATATTCTTAGGAAACCAGAATATGACCTACAGATTGTCGTGATTTCCTAAACTTTGATCATAGTGATACCAATCCAAATTGGGATAATCAGAAGTGAGATAATCAGTGTGAAAATGGGGAAAATGCTTGCATATCCACTCTTGGCATGCTATCAGTTATATGGCTTACTCAAATCTGAAAAGGATTATTTGCTTCTATGAAGGAAAAACAAAAACAAAAACAGTACTATGGACATGCAGTTAGCAGATCTGGCATCCAAGTACCTGATCAGATATCATATTGGACACATAACCTCTAGAACCTCAATTTCTCACCTTTAAAATGTTACAGTTCCCATTTTGCTTTTGTTGCTGGGTTGTATGAAAGCCATTATCAAGCAACATAGTGAATGTGAATGGGCTTTTAAAACTGACAACATTATGTGAATGTATGGAGTGATTATTCAGTACTTCCAAACACATTCATAGAATGATGATACCAATGAGCATATGGCTTTGGTGACAGGGAGTATAATCTTGGAGACTCTGAACACTAAATGTATCACTGCTTACTGCTGTGAAAGCCATATGTACCCATACAGAGATATACACATACACAGAGAGAAAAATACACACATGCACACACACACACACACACACACACACACACACACACACAAACACATGTCTTATAATTAATCACTTTGATGTAGTAAATAACGTTCAAAAAATATACCTCGAAACTAAAAATACCAGAAGAGCATCCTTGATAATGTTGATGTCTAAAAGGCATTTCAGTTGACTGTAACACTTTTCTGGCATTGAATCCATGTTAATCAACAGACTGAGTAAATGAACCAAAAAAGTATCTTATGATTGCTGTTAACCTCAGCAAAGACAGGGGCAACAACAGGCATGGTAACAGCTTCATGAATGCCAAGGGAATTGGTGCACTGCCATTCTTTGCAGAAGCTGACAGCTGTTAAGTCATCTCTTGTGTAATTGCTATTTGTTTTAGTCTATAATTTTGCACATTTGGTGTTAAGTTCCAAAGTTAGAACAGAAATTATGTAAAACTATAGTGAATTGCAAATATAGTTTTTTGAATCAGTCAATTATTGCTTATTAATTGTTGCTAAATCAATAATGATTTATCATATAAGGAGTAGTTATATGCATATATAAAATTTATATTTATAATGAACATTTAAACATATATATGTGTGTATATGACATTCAGATATGGTTCAACCTGGACATCCATCAGACTCAAAGGGAAAGTAATATGCAGTGATTTCTATACTGGTTGATTCTATCTATAATGACTTTACCTAACTATGGTATCTGTATGTCCAACAATATATTTAAAATCAAATTTTATAACTACTAATAGCAGACTTTATGCAAAGTTTTCAACTTTTGAATTCTCTTTAACTATTCAATTTCTCTATGATTCTATTTTTTATGTCACATCATTTTGAAATACGTAATGCTAAATTTACTTGGCAAATTGAAAAACAGTTTTTTTGGAAAATTTTGTATTTCACATACAATGACTAAAATGGCTTAATGAATAGCACTTACTTAAAATAAACTATATTTAAATATAAATGCTCTGAGTTTAGTTGACAGTTTCTGTCCCCCAACAATTATATTTCTTGTATTGCCTTCACTCAGAAATGATATACACACGATAAATACATTGAAAGTGTTTTTTTAACGAAAAATTGAATTTAATCAAAAATGGTTTGATAAATTGAGGAGGATAGAAAATGGGTATTTACTGCCTAATTGTTAAAATAAATTATAATACACTAGAGTAAGCAAAGAATGTATAAATATATGTAAAGAATATTGAATCAGCACTATGAGGAAACAGATACTATGCAAGTTGAAATAATATTAGGTTTCTAAGGTCTTTGGCAGATATAAAATATTTCTATGTTATTTTAGAATTTGGGTCAAGAAAGACTACTGGAGTTTATGACAATCAACCCATATAGAAATGCATTGATTTCGAAATCAGATAGTTACATGAACTAATGAAAAATAATATACAAGTTTCAGAGAAGCAAGCAATAATTGTTCCTGTTAATTATCAGAGAAGATCCCATTGAACCATATCTATCTGGAGAGAAATTGTATAGCCAAGTAATGTCTTTAGAGCTGCACAACTCTATTACTCACTTGTTTCCCTTAATAAATATTCTACTTTTAGTCCAAAATCTCTGTTTTCAAGGTTTTTTTTAATTCTGATTTTATCAGCATCATTTAAAATACTGCTTGCTTGCCACTTGTGAAGTCAAGGTGATTGTAATAAAATAAAGATGGCCCAACCCCTTGAATGAAAGAATGTGTAGAGATTAATGATAGGAGAAAACATTACTGTACATTCACCATGTGAAAGTAGGCTGTCCCCAATTGCTGTGATGCTGACTATATAAGTCAGGAAAAAACTATTAAGTGGCATGTCTCTACAAAGTTGAGAAAATTATGAATGCTACTTAAGTTCAAGACACCAAGAGTGTATATATCTATATATCTATATTTATATCATCTATATCTATATCTAAATCTACATCTACATCTATATCTATAATTATATCTATATATAAAGCACCAAACATAACCTTTTAGTTATTTATGGTAATAGTCGCTTTCATTAAATTATATGTAGTTTTAGGTTCTGTATCAAATCCCATGTAAAATAAAACAACAATATATCCCTCTAACAAAGTTAGTGTGAGGCAACTTCTTTATGCAATAGTACAAGAATTGGTGGTGGAAATCATGCATTCACTTTCAAGTTGTTTAAAGTTTACTTGTTAATAAGTGCATTTTAGAAATCTGTTAGATCTTGGATGTAACATTAAAGAGTTTTTTCTGGAACGTAGTGTAGCATTTTATTTTCTTTCCATTTATAGTTGGGAAAAATAAAAGTGAATTTGTATTTAATATGTGAGAAAACCAATAGTTATAATTTGTCTTTAAAACTTTTTTAATGTTCATTTATTTTTGAGACAGAGAGAGAGAGAGAGAGAACACGAGCAGGGGAAGGGCATAAAGAGGGGTGTGGGGAGAGGATCTGAAGCAGACCCCACACTGTCAGTGGAGAGCCTGTTGCAGGACTTGAACTCATGAACAGTGAGATCATGAGATCATGACCTGAGCTTAAGTCAGATGCTTAACCAACTGAATCACCCAGGTGCCCCAATTATAATTTGTCTTTTACCAGAAATTGTAGTATTCTTGCCACTAATTATTTTGCAAAATGGTGTGACTTTAATCAATAGTATCTTTTCAGTGACATTTTAATTGTTATTTTGATCTAAATGTCATTGTGTAAAACTAGTGTATTTCCCTTTAGCTTTACTGCAACTATAAAAGCATTTTTTTTAATACTTGAAAAACCGTAAGAAATAAGAGAACATGATGACCCAACAAAAGTTGTCTCAATATACTATTATTTATATGTAAGTGCATTACAATAAGACCCTAAAACAAGGTAGGTTGTATGGTAGAGTCTTACAAATAAATATTGTAAAATAGGATATTTCTATTTATTCTGATATGTGCATGTGCCCTCATTTGATTCAAAGACAAAGCCTTTTTTAACTCTAAGACATAAACAATTATGTTTCCTAATAGCCAAATGATATATACCAGGTGGTATTTTGATTAACAGGTTAAACACATAAGAAGAACAGCATGTGGGTAATGAGATGTGTTCTGAACCAGAAATATCTTTCATTCTTTCATAGTAAATTCACTGTTACAGACAGTCTAGAATACTTAGGAAAAGCCAAATGCAATGTTAAAAATGTGGCAGCTTATGTCAAATCTGAATTAATACACATATTGCTGCTTTATTCAATAATATGTTTATGTTTGCATGAATTATTCAGTATTTGTGAGTAAAATCTTATTCTCTTATTTCTTTTTTTTCCTGTCATATGAATTTGCAAGATGAATTACATCATTTTCAACAATGCAATAGGTATTCCCTTAAGAGTTAATTCTCCCAACTCTTCATTAATTTGTGTTGTCCTTTCTTTCATTTGTCACTATGGGTATTGGTTTGGTAAGATCATTCCAAAGAGGGGCATTATGTTATTATTAGCATTTTTAAGTAATCAGAAAAAGCTCAATCCTGTCCCATTACTTTTAAAATTAGTGTTGAAATTAGTTCAATTCCAGTTTTCTACTTTATGGTCTTTCAGGAGAAAAATCCCTGAAAACACATTCTTTGGTTGATTCTTTGGTTTGGTTTAAAGAAGCAGTGTGGATTGATTTTAGAGTTTGAACATACATTTTTAATTCTGCTGTCAGTCATTCAATTAAAGGAAAAGCGCACTTGAACTCCTAAATTTTTAACTTTGTACTCTACTATTCAGAATTTCCAGATAACCTGTGCCACCTGTCATTTTCATAGATGGGCTTTTCCTTGTCATCCCAAACCAAAATACATCTCAATATAAGTACATGGAATTAGGAGCATCCTCTCAATCTGTCCCAGATCTCTGTACTGCAGGCTCACTTTCCAGACAAAAATTCCTACAATTACCCTTTGTGATAAGGGATATCTAAAATGGGTAATACCACCTCTCTCTTTCCCCCACCAGATGTTCATTTGTTTTGTTTCTTAAATTCCACATATGAGTGAAATCATATAGTATTGGTCTTTTTTGGACTGACTTATTTCCCTTAGCATAATACTCTCTAGTTCCATCTGCATCATTGCAAATAGCAAGTTTCATTCTTTTCTATGTCTCAGTAATATTCCGTGCTTTATATGTATATAAAACCACCTCTTCTTTATCCATTCATCAGTAGATGGACCTTTGGGCTTCTGCATAGTTTGGCTCTTGTTGATAATGCTGGTGTAATCACTGGGTCCATGTATCCTTTCAGATCAGTATTTTTTGTGTCCTTTGGGTAAATACCTAGTAATATAATCATTGGATCATAGGATAGTTCTATTTTTAAGTTTTTGAGGAAGCTCCATATTGTTTTCTAGAGTGGCTGCACCAGTTTGCATTTCAACCAACAGTGTAAGAGGGTTCCCCTTTCTCTGAAACCTCACCAACATCTTGTTTCTTGTGTTGTTAATTTTAGCCATTCTGACTGGTGTGAGGTAACTGGAGGGGAGGGGAGGGGATGGGTTAAAGGGGTGATGCATATTAAGGAGGGGACTTTTTGTGATGAGCACTGGGTGTTGTATATAAATGATGAATCACTAAATTCTACACCTGAAACTAATATTACACTGTATAGTAACTAACTGGAATTTAAATAAAAATCTTAAAACTAAAAAAAAAGTAAATAAAAATGAAATAAAATAAAAAGAAATAATGAGGACAAGATGATGCTGTTTATCAACAACTTCCAAAAACTAAAGGTGTGGAAATGAATCTGGCCCACATATTTCTTGTACATGTTAATCAGTGCTGTAGAATCCGTAGAGAATTATATGACTATTTTTGGAAACTTTAAAGCAATTCTGTCATATTTCCAGAAATAAATATAACAACTGCATGGTTGGGGAAAAAGAAAAGGGGAAAATCTTATCTTTTACTTTTTACTACTGTATGTCTTTTGAATTCTGTAACATGTGTATATATAAGTATTCAAAAATTTCAAACAAAAACTTTGTCAATTAATATCAAATAAAATAAGAAAGGTAATACTACACTATGTGTTAACACAGTAACAACTATAAGCATATCAGCAGAAAATAGGGAATCATATCTGGTAGTAGACATCAGGCTCCCAGGGAATTTTTGTAGGATAGAGGGGTCTTACTGAGTGATATGAATAGACGACCTACGTGATCTGATAGCACTCAGTTGTGTTTTAATAAAATATGATGAGAGGAGGGAAGAGGGAGAAAAATCAGTTGGAATAGAGGAAAAGAACATGTTAAAAACAAACATCCCCTTTTTTCCAAATTTTTCCCTACTCATAGTTACATTACTATGCCCCAGGATGTTTTAAGACTGTATTTACAGCTTTTAATTTTGTTTTTTATGAAAATTAAATTAGAAAGCTGCCAGGAAAGGGAGATTTGACACAAAAGTGAATTCTTAAGATGTTCCTATCTCAAGCATAAATTACCCTTGAAATACCTATTATTTTGGATTATTCATGACAAAGGTAGAAACAGACTACATGAGAAGAAATGTTATAAGTTCTGTAAATGTTCTCTTTTCAAATCAATTAGGCATCAATTAAGATACCTTTCATGGCTGACAGATTACCATTTGTTTAATGAAGCTTAGAGTCTCAATTTAATCTTACTTTTTTTTTAAGTTTATTTATTTATTTTGAGAGATAAAGTGCGAGCGGGGAGGGTCAGAGAGAGAGAGAAGCAGGAGGAGAGAGCGAGAATACCGAGCAGGCTCTGCAGTCACAGCGCAGAGCCAACTCTGGACTTGAACCCAAAAACTCTAAGATCATGACTTGAGCTGAGCTGGGACACTCAACTGAGTGAGTCACTCAGGAACCCCTCCCTTAGATTTTAACTTTATTTTTTAATACTTATTTATTTATTTTGAGTGAGAGAAAGATCATAAGCAGGGGAGGAGCAGAGAGAGAGAATCCCAAGTAGGCTCCGTGTTGCCAGTGCGGAACCCAAAGTGGTGCTCGGTCACACAAACCATGAAATCACGGCCTGAGCCAAAAATCAAGAATCCAATACTTAAGCAACTGAGCCACCCAGGAGCCCCTACTCTCACTTACTTTAATATGTTGTTTATGCTGTTTTTTTGTAAGGCTCCAAGAAATTAAAAAGAACAAAAAAAGGAAACGATAATTATTATTTCAATGATAACGTTAATGCCACTAAAATCAAATTGACAATTTTTGTTATTTTCTGATGTCTGTAAAAAGGCATAGCCCACAGATAGAGGACATATGTTGATTATTAGAAAAATGGGTACTGATTTTATAAATCTCTGAACACTGAGAAGAATTCTGCTCACATTTTGATGAGTGATGACTTCCCAGACCATGGTGTTTGGATGGCAACTAAGTTATCTAAAAGGTAAGAAGAGTCAATCATAAATAGTTTAATGTGGAAAATAAGAAAACAATGCACAAGCAGACTGAAGAAATTTGATTTGTATTATTTCTATCTATAGCCATCCCATTGTGTCCATTGATCATTATCTAATTAATAAGATTAATTAGCATAAAAAGATTTTAGCTGGAGGTATTTTATTTTTCCCCCTCCTGTGTATCCCTGTCCCTTACTCCTTTTATTTTAGTCAGTTGACTTCTGTGTTTATTGAATAAGAAATAAAAATGCTTAAGCCTTCTATGCTGTGTGTTCACCTTTTTAAAAGGTCCTATCAAACTCTTAACAAGAATAACAATAACAAAAGTTAAAGTCTTTGCCTAAACAGAATTGTAGACTGCAATGAAAAATATTTATCAACAAGACCGGGTTGAGCATTTTAGTTACAATTTACAGGTCATTGACTTCTTTATTATAGTCATCCCTTGAGTAAAGTATTTTCTAAAAAGAAGGCATCTACCAGCCAAGCATCAATATGTGAGAACTGCAATTTACCTATGACTACAGGGTTTGAATACACATTTCATAAACATTGGCATTCTACCTGGAGCATTCTCAACAGAATTAGTTTCAATTGGGAAAAAAAAAACAAGAAGATAGAACTAAAGGAAAGGAAGAATTTAGACTTCTTTTACCAAAATATCTTGCTGATACAAACTGTTCAGGCATTCAAGACAAGTATTTTTTTTTTTTTTTTAACGTACCAACCAAAATTTTGGCTGGCACCAAATCCTTCAAGAGTAATTACTAGCCATGATGGCTCATGTAGTATAAAACAACTGAATGATTATAAGAATCCCATCTAATTTAGAAGTCATATAATAAAGGCAGATTTGGAATGACAACAAACTGTTGAAATTAATAAGATTCTGTTACTTTCTGTAAAAGAGTAACATCTAAAAAACATATACATATGATATATATACATATAATAAAATATGTACTATATTTATATGTTATTATATTATATATTTATATATTATATATTATTTGATTATATATTTATTATATATTATATATTACACATGTTACATTTTATATATTAATTATATATAACCTATTCATATATACTATATATTTCAATGGGTTAGTAATTTAGAGATAGATTGACTCATTTCCCAAAATTAATTAAGGATTTTGGTGCTTAGAAAATCATTATCAGTACCTTAAAGGCAAAATTGTTATAAAACAACATATGTATGAAATACCACAGGCTTTATAGATATTGGTTTGTTTAAATTTCGCACTCTTTTCTTTCAGGTTGTTCTGTAATTCCATTTTGCCAATGAGAAAGCCAAGGCTTAATTTTTCTTTGTTATCCATTTGTTAGAGATAGAACATATTCAATTTTTACTATGTTACATAAAAAAATTATCTCTTATATATAGTTTATAAACATTATTTCAATGAATAAAATAGTTTAGAATATAGTTTTATATTTTAAATATAATCAATAGTTCTTAAATATATATAATACATAATATAAATATAAAATATATATTTTCCATTCTACAATCAGTAATTCAACTAAAGGAAAAGCCCTCTTGAACTCCTAAACTTTTAATATATTTTATATTTATTTTATATATTATATAAAATATATGGGCTAGTATCAAATGATTAAAATAGTGCCATAGTTCTTAAATATGGCTTACATTCACTCATTCAAAAATTAATTTTCTTCTATTGGTTTTAAGCTTTTTCCTACTCCCTACTTGGTTTTCTCTTTCTTACCACTTGAGCATTTCAGAACTCATTAACCTCCTGGGGAGTGGTTGAGAGAAACAACTAACCAAATCAAAGAAAGTGTCAGTTTGCCACTTCCAGAAGTCAAAGTGACAAAGAGGCTGATGAGTTCTTTGTGGAGCTGTCTATTGAAAAAATTCAGTATTTGATAAGTATTTTTCAGGGAGCCTTATAGCCATTATACACATAAAACTAAATAGACCGTTAACCATATCAAACTCCCCTGAAACAAGTGACAATTTTTATGAGGATTCATTTTTTAGGAAAAGTTTTCCATCCCCTTACCCCCACATACACTAATGTTATATTGCTATATAAAGTGATTTTATATGTCACATTCATTTTTCTCCCAAAATCTGGTTTTTAGTTCAATCACTTCAACAAATCTTTACTAAGCATTCTATGTTTATTATATTTTTATGTTAAAGACCAAAAATAAATAAAATATAAGTAAACAAGAAGAATTCAAATAAAACTGTAGTATTTTTCATTAAATTGTCTTTAAATGAGGTGCTAAATATAAGAATATGGAAATTTCTGAAGAGGTAGCTCTTTGTTAGGAAACAGGAAAGTTTCTTAGCTTAAACCTGAAAAATAAATAAATGTTTGTATATGTAAAAGTGATGAAAAGAGCAGGAGAAAGGAATGTGGCAGGTTTCAGGTTTGAGCAACTGGGTAGATGATCATTAATTACCATGGACATTGAAGGAGAGGAAATGACTTCAAATGTGACAGATGAACTGAATTTCAATAATAATAATAATGATAATAATAATAATAAATAGATAAAACTTGTACAGCATATAGAGTGTGCTCGGAACTCTTTAAATCATTTAATCCTTAACATAATTTTACTTTTGTAGATACTATTGTTCTCATTTTATAGATGTGGTAGCTGAAGCAGAGAAGTTCAATGACTTTTTAATGATTATGTTGTCAGTTAATGGTAAAGCCAAGCTCAGTTTTTGGCAGTCCAGTTTCAATTAGCATATGAATTGATAGCCACTGCATGTTGGGTTTGAGGTGTTCATTCATGTGTTCAAAAATTCAATATTTTAAGTGTTCTCTGTGTGTCAGACATTTTGATAGGCCCTGTAGTGCGATAACTCTAACAAGGGGAGTCCAAGATTCTCTTTATTATACTCAGCATCAGTCAACCAGATATCCTCCTAAATCAGTGATTAGACACTGATACTGCTATAGACTGAATAATCCCCCAAATCCACAGGCTGACGCCCTACCTCACAATGTGATGGTATTTGGAGTTAAGAACTTTGAGAGATAATTAGGTTTAGATGAAGTCATGAGGGAGGCCCTCAGGGTGGGAATAGTATCTTCATAAGAAGAGACACCAGATAACTTATTCTCTCTTGCTCCTAAGTGAGTACTCCAAAAGTTCAGTAAACCAGGAAGAGACAATTTACTAGAAACTGACCATGCTATCACCTTGATATTGGAGTTCTGGCTCCAAAATTGTGATAAATATATTTCTGTTGTGTAGGCCATGCAATCTATGGTATCGTGTTCTGGTGGCCCAAGCTAAGAAGGTCCATTTAACAGATCTAGGGTTATATATCATATCTTTGGGGAAAATCTACAGACTTCACTGTTTTTTTAGATACAATATCTCTGGGAAAAATCTGCACTCTTCACTAGTTTTTAAACTCTCTTCAAGCAAATTGTCAGATACCTTTTCAGAGTATTGCCTCTGAAGTTTTTGGGTCTTCTTTGAGTGAATCCCTCATGGAAGGTGTCATTAGAATACAAAGTGCTAGAGATCCAGTACTCTTTGATATGATGAATATATTAAAAAAATTTTAGGAACAGTTTTAGGCCTGCTTACTATTTAATTTTTACTTAATTTTGCACTATATAATCATATAAGTTATAATTATATATTTTATTTAACTTTGCATTATATAATTGTTTTTGTCAGTTTGTAGCATAGTTACAAATCAGTTGGCTAAATAATTATTTTAGCTCTGTGAATCTTGGATCACATTAACTGTTTCTGAGATTCTGAACCAGATTCTGTGTAGAAAAAAAAAATCAGAGTTTTAAAGTGTTAAGGTTACTCTTCTTAAAAAAGCATCTAGCATATTCCAAGAAGAACACTTTGGTTAAAGGAGAAACATTCTTAGTTCCACATCCAAAACTACTGAGGACTACCAGTTGTGTAATTAACCAAAGCTAAAAGCTGAATTCATCACTCCCTGCCAAAGTTTGAACTGCCTAAAAAGAGAAACATACAGAAAGAGTCACAGAAATTGGGAAAAATGGATTATCCCAGAATACTATTAAACAACTCCAACTGTATGTCCCTTGCATGAGAGTTAGTAATCTTTCCCATTATAAACTGTCATCCATTCAGATACAGCATAAGAGCGGAGGGCAGATTAGCCTTTCCTCACCACTCTTGCTCAAAATTCCTTGCTGCTCAAAGGTAGAAGTGGTCATATAGAGCCCAAAGACACTGAGAATCTACAAGAGAAAGTGATCAAGATCTTCCTAAAGAAGCAAATAGAGTTTGAGAAAGTCAGGCCTACTTCCACTGTTTCTAGCAAGAATCCTGCCCTCTTGATCACATAAAGTAATAAAATTCCCTTTTCACAAAGTCTGCTTTCAGTTGAGCTGTCATTTGCCAAAATATTTCTAACACATTTCTGTATCCATCTTAGTATATATAATGAGCGAATTATTCCATTTTTCTTCTTATCCTATATCATAGGTAATTCTTAATATAGGTTGAATGAAAACCCATAGTGCACCTATTTCATAGAGTCCGTGATTATCCTTTTTGGCCTTAGATAAGTAGCTTAAACTTTTTCCTGATAGAAGATAATGTCATCTACTCTATAGGATTGAGTAAGACTAAAGTGTGTATATTTAGCCTAGAACAGTGGTCTTGAAATATAATAGAAGCTCAACAATTGATTATTATTATAAAGATAACAACAAGTTCGTACCAGAGTCCTATTTATGAGATAATTAAATGTAAATAACAACATGTTACCCTTCTAATCTGTGACTTCACTTTTACTGCAACCTATAGTAGACAATATATTTTACATGAACCAGCAAGCATATACATATAATAAAAATATCATTAAGAATTATCTGTATAGCATATATTTTAGCATTTCTAGTATGTCTCATTTAAAAAATATTAATAACATTTATTAAATTGTTTTTATGTCTCTTAACCAGTCATAGCCCTCAATTTTAAAAACAGAGCTCTAAAGTTTCATTGACTATTCAGTTCTTTGTGTTTATTGCCATAGCTATTTCATAATCAAAGGATCACTGTTCCTCAAAATATGACAGTTTGTCATCCAGTTTCTATAACAGCATCATGTAGCCCTTAAATTAAACAAAAAAATGAACCAGGAAAGTGCCTAGCTTTTAAAAACAAACCCACAATTGCTGATTTCAGATTAGGTGATATTTATATCATTTTTGCCAATGGGTGCACCATTTCTCATCACATTTGCAGTCCACTGTTTTAAATAATATATATTGTTATGTATTGACTAGAGCACAACTGGATGGAAAGAGAATATTACTGGTAAATATGTTTGGACTATTGTTACAATAAGCTTGTTCCATTATATATTTTAATGTGCATTGTCAGTACCTTTATGATTTTTGTCATTCTAATGAAATTCAGTTGTAGCTGTGAAAAAATATTGAAGTCAAACATGCAGTATTTTGAAAGGGCAGCTTGTTTAAATCTCAAGTCTCGTGTTGTAAATGGGATATTACTGATAAAGGATTGAAGGAATTAAATTGCAAGTGCATCTAGCTGACAGGTTCATGAGGATCATCATCAATTTCACTTGGGGATATGGCACCAGAGATGGCAGCAAGTGACACAAACATTCTGCCAGAGATTTCGTCACATTAAAAATGACATCTCAAGTTTGTTCAAGTAATCAATGAAAAACAATAAAGGAGATTTTTTAATTTATAAATACAGACTTATTAAAACTCTTTGTAAATAATTGGTAACAAAAATAAGAAAATTTATTGCTACATGAACACTGATGGGTTTATCTTGGATTATGAGCATAGTGATATATTTGTCATTAATTTGATTCTAAACACATTTAGAAGTTATGCTGGCATTCTTTTTTTACTCCTCTGTAAGGACAATTTTAAAAACGTCATTTTATATTTTGTAAATTAAATTATTCATGAGACTTACTGGAAAAGTTATGTTCTTGGATTAAGAAGAGAGGGATCCAAGTCATCTCTTCTAGTCTATTCATCAAGCTTGAACTTCTCCAACCATTTCTTAAGCCTGGGCTGTTCTTTCCTCACTTATTCTCCCTGCTTTACTCATTTTTCCTCCTTTTCATAGGCAAAACTCATGATTTTATTGTATAATTTTCTTTTCCTGGGCCCTTATCTCTTCCCTATTATACCATTAGAAAGTCACTGAGAAGACAGAAAAACAGCTGCTCCATTCTAGTGTGCCTGTGATAAGCTGATTTATATCATAGTGTAATAAAATCCCAGCTATTGGATGGAGTGGATAAGAAGAGATGTCTAGAATTTGGTCAATCCAGTATAAATTTCTGTACCCTCTTCTCTCACTACATTTGCATATCAGAGTACACATGATCAAAAATATTGATAAAATGTGATCATATATTGCCAAATTTGACATGTAAGAGAAAACACCCATGTAGAAATATTATAATAAAATTCTCAAACAATGACAGGGAAATTGCTAAAGCATTGGAGGATATATATTAGTTTTCTGTTGCTGTTGTAACAGTTTACAAAATTAGTGGCATAAAACAATACAGGTTTATTACCTAATAGTACTAGAGTTCAGAAGTCTGATACAAGTCTCGCTGTGCTAAAATCAAGGTGTTGGCAAGGCTGTGTTTCTTTCTGGAACTTCTTAGGGATTATTCTTTTCTTTGCCTTTCTAGAATCCATCTGCCTTCCTTGACATGTGGCTCACTTTCTTCCATCTTTGTTGCCAGCATTGACAGTTTGAGCCCTTCACACAATTTATCACTCTGGCCCATTCTTCTCTTTTCTTTTCCATTTTTTAAGGACTATGCGATTATGTTAGGAATAATCACATAATCCAGAATAATTCCCCATCTCAAAGTCAGCTGACTAACAACCTTGACTGCATCTACAACTTTAATTACCTTTGCTCATGTAACATAAATTCATAGGCTCCAGAAATTAGAGTGTTACCATTAGCCGGTGCAGGAGAGGTTTTTCTGCTCACTACAGGTGGAAAGAAACATAGGTATAAGCAAAAACAAAATTTACGTCATACTTCCCAGGAACAGAATACAGATAGGAAGAATATTGTATAATGTTTTCAACATTTATAAGGAAAAGAACATCAAGGTTAGATTTCATATCCAGTTAAACTATCAGTTAGTGTGAAGGTACAGCAAATATAATTTTAGGCATAGAGGTTTTCAGAATGCCTTCTCTAAAAATTATCTTACAAGTTCTTAAAGAATAAGAAAAAATAATTGAGGGGTGCCTGGGTGGCTCAGTTGGTTAAGCATCCTACTTTGGCTCAGTTCATAATCTCACATTCCTGAGTTCAAGCCCTGCATCTGACTCTGTGCTGACAGCTCAGAGCCTGGAGCCTGCTTCAGATTCTGTGTCTCCCTTTCTCTCTGCTCCTCTCCCACTCATGCTTTCTCTCTCTCTCTCTCTCCCCTCTCTCTCTCTCTCTCTCTTTCTTTCAAAACTGAATAAATGTTAACAACAAATTTTAAAAAAGAAAGAAAGAAAGAAAAATAACTTCAAAAATAACTCTAAAAAATGGAAAATAATAGTCAGTACATAAATATGTAAAGGTATTGTCCTACAGGGTAGCAAACAGTTTAAAAAGTAGTATATCTATACCTCCCTGGGCTGATTATATTTAAGAGTTTTTTTTTTTAATTGAAATGTGGGATTGGCAAACTGTAGTCCACAGCACACAGTGGGCCAAGTCTGGCCGCACTCATTTCTTTATGAATTATTTATGGTTGCTTTCATGCTATAATGGAAGGGTTGAGTAGTTGCAACAAAGACTATATGGCCCACAGATCTGAAAATATTTATTTATCTTGCCTTTTAAAGAAAAATTTTATTGCCTACATATGTAAATTAAAAGAGAAATAGTCATTTAGTTAAAAATTAAAAGAAACTCAAATCAAAATTGGTGGGACACATTAAAGCAAAACAAATAAAAGTGTGTAAGTTAAAATCATTCACTTATTGTTAGAATACAGGAAAACTTAGAACTTTAGTTCAGCTTTCAACACAGAGGATAATAGATAAATAAAATTTGCTGGATTGTTTCCAAGGAATTCCATAAGAACTTGAAAACACTGAACTAGATATATAATCAGCAACCTACATAGATTTTAAAAGTGTATATTTTTTAAAAAATTCATTATGAAGCCTATTGCAAAATATAATTGATATAAACTGAAACAGATCTAAAACACCACAGAGTATTTTTAAGTGATTTTATATACACATATAAAATCAGCTCTAAAAAAATTTAGTGCATGTTATTGGATGTATCACATTAGAGGACAATTTAGGATTATCATTTTTTTGTATTTTGCCAGATTTTAAAATGGTTATAATTATGAAAATTATACACGTGTATATTACAACCATAACATATATATTTTAGACAAAGTTGATTCTGCTCTAAGTCTAACATAGAAATGCTAGGAAAAAATGTTAATAAAAAAATATTAATGCATAACAGACCTAGAAACAAAGTGAAAAATCTTAGTTTCTGAAACAGCAATTGGATTCTAAGAGCCACAAATCTAAGCTGATGCTTTGGCAACTTAAGGGCCAGGAAAACCAGACATAGGCATGATGTCTGGGAATTGAAATAGTCAAGACCCATATTGTGACTGTAAATGCACATCCATTTGGGAACCTGACACACAGCAAATCGATTCCTTCTTTCTCTTACTAGCTCCATTTTGTTATCTAATTGTCAATGTGTGTACTATTCTCTGTGAAGTGTGCTACCACTTATTTTCCTAGTTTACTACCCTCTCCTTCATGTCTCTTCCTCAGCAAAAAAACATAAAATAATTTGTGTTGATTATAGAATTACATCACCTCAGTGCCATCTAATTCGTACTTCTGCTAGGATAAAAGACTTTTATGGATGTCATTATTTTCAAGTTGTATTGATTGCTTCTACTTCTGGGCTTATGAGTAGCTAGGAGCTGTGAGGAATGAATACACCTGTTCCAGCACAATTAGATACCAGAAATAATGAAGTCTTAGAAACATTTCTGGTATCATGGGATGTTGGAGAAATCTAAAGAGACACCAACTTGCACAAACACAAAAAGAAAACACACAAACAGGTCAAAAATGAGAGAGGAGCCCAAAGAATATCAGAGGTACATAGAAAGTTTAGAAATGGACAAATTTTATGGTAAGCTGAGGTAGGAATGCCATGTGTCAGGGTAGGAGTACCCTAGACACTGACTTGGCCCGTAGAGATAAAAGAGAACCAAATGTGGGGAAAACAAATGAATGGGAAAAGAGAGTGGGTTAGAAAACTCTAATCAGCTGGGACTGTCATGTCAAAATACCATAGACTGGGTGGCTTAAATAACAGATATTTATTCATAACTGCTCTGAAGGATGGGAAATCCAAGATCAAAGTTCCAAGAGATTTGGTGTCTGTTGAGAACACTTTTCTAGATTTGCAGATGGCTACCTTCTTGCTGTGTCCTCACAGCAGAGAGACACTAATCATAGGAGAACTCCACCCTCATGGCTTACTTACTTTCCAAAGCCACCATCTCTAATATCGTATTGGGGTTTAGCCCTTCAGCATATGAATTTCGGTGGAAACACAATTCAGTTCATAGCATATATCAAACAAATGATAATCAAAATATCTGGTATTTGGTTTAGGACAAAAATAAGTATTGAGTATAAAGGATTACTGCATAATGATAGGTCAACTTGACAGGAGGACTATCAATTTTAAATATATATCAGAAAAACAAAACAAAACAAAAAACAAAATATATAGAACAAATTATTAAAACCAAAGGTGAAAGTTAGACAAATCCAATTTCATATTGGGAAATTTAACATTTTTCTTTGTAATGATAGCTAAAGCAAAGAAAGTAGAGCTAAAAAGACTTGAAAAATGCATTAACAAATTCAATAATCAGCAATTAGAATATGCACCTAAATAGACTTTTACATATTTTTTCAAGTACACATAGAATTTCTGTAAAAGTGTATCCTGTTCTTGGTAATAGGAGTCAACATTTTCAGTGAGTAAGCAAAGATGAGAATGTTTGCCTAAGAAAATAAAATAGGCCTAATAAGAGCACAAGGAGCTGATGACCCTCACTAGGATTTAAGCAAATGCAAATCAAAATTATAATAAAACATTTTTAACTATTTAATTGCTAAAAATGAAAAGCTTGAAAATAACGGAGATTTTGAGAACACGTAGATACATAGGATATTTTTTTTATATATTGGCCACGAAATTGTAATTTGTACAACTAGTTTAGACAATAGTTTGATACAACCTTTGTAAAGTCATAAATCTATCTCCCCTTATCACCCTACTCTTCTATTCCTGTATATACATTCTGAATTACTTAAGATTTTCCATATTTAAAAAAATGCATCTCTGCAAATGCAGACAATTTTACTTTATACTGTTTAATTTTTATAACTTTTATAGTTTATTTACAATTATATGGTTGGATTCAGGTCTGCAATGTTGTCATTTGTATCCTGCTTGTGTCACTTGTTCCTTACTTCTCTTTTTCTCCATTTCTACCCACTCCAGTTAATTGACTTTGTTTTTACAATCCCATTTAAATTTCTTTTGGCCATTTATTTATTTATTTATTTATTTATTTATTTTTGGCCATTTCAAACATATACTTTTACAGTTTTTAATTAAATTCTTTATTTTTTTAAGTTTTTAAATTTATTTTTGAGATAGAGAGGGAGAGAAAGAGAAAAAGCACACAAGCAGGAGAGGGGCAAAGAGCGGGGGAGACACAGAATCTAAAGCAGCGTCCAGGCTCTAAGCTGTCATCACAGATTCCGATGTGGGCCCCGAACCCAGGAACCGTGATCATGACCTTAGCCAATGTTGGACCCTTAACTGACTAAGCCACCCAGGGGCCCCTAAATTCTTTACTTTAAAATAAACATAGATTCATGTGCAGCTTAAGATGTAGGACAGAGGGTGCTTTATACACTGTATTTGGTTTCCCAAAATGGCCACATCTTACAACCTCAAAATTAAGACCTTGACACTGATACAGGCAAAGTAGAGAACAGTTCAATTATTAAAGATTCTTTTTGTCACTTTTTAAAGCCACATATTCTTCCTTTTTCCTTCCCTCCTGTGCCTGACTCATGTCAGTCAATCACTAACTTGTTCTTTTCTCTCTATTTCTATAAATTTGTTATTTCGAGAATGGTATGTAAATGAACCTTGCAGTATGTGATCTTTTGAGGATTGAATTTTTTAATTTGATATAATTATCTAGAGATTCATTTCAATTTTGTGTCTATTTATTTTTATTGGTGAGTAGTATTCCATATTATGAATACTACAGTTTGTTTATTTAACTGTCAAAGGATATTTGGGTTGTTTCCAGTTTGGAGCTATTATAAATAAATCTTCTGTGAATGTTTATGTATAGGTCTTTGTGAGAACATAATTTTTTATTTCTCTTAGGTCTGTTGACTTTATGGCTACAGTTCTTTGCATTATTTATAGAGATTTCTCAGAGATTATAGTATCACTAAAATTTTTCATTCTAATTAGATTTAATAATGTACAACATCACATAAATGAAGAAAATTTGAAATCTTATAATTTCTTATATGTATCATATCCACAAATTATAAAACCCACAAATCAATGCTATATTTTAATACAATCATAAGTGTTTAAAATGAATTAGGAGAAAAATATACATTAAGAATGTTATTTATCTAAGGCGCCTGGATGGCTCAGTTAGTTGAACATTTGACTCTTGATTTTAGCTCTGATGGTGATCCCACGGTCATGAGATTGAGTCCCGCATCAAGCCTTGTTTCCAGCTCTGTGTTGAGCATAGAGTCTGCTTTAGATTCTCTCTCTGTCTCTCTCTGTCTCTCTCTGTCTCTCTGCCCTGCCCCCTCCCAGCTCCTTTTCCCTATTTTCTCCATCTAAAAAAAAAATAAAATAAAAACGAATTCTATTTATCCCTTCTGTATATTTGATTATGCAACTGAAATCATTTCTGTTCAGCCTTTAGCATTGCTTTGTGCAGGCTTGCTAGTAACACATTCTTTGTTTTATTTTTCTGAATATATCTTCATAATGCCATTCTTACTATAAGACCTTTACCATGGATATAGAATTATGGGGTTGATCTTTTTCCTTATATACTATAAAGACACTGCTTTGATGTCTTCTCACGTCTACATTTTTCGATAGTAAGTCAGCAATCACTTAAGTCATTGTTACTCTGTATTTATTATGTTCCCCTCCCTTCCTACTTCCCTGGTTGCTTTCAAGATTTTCTGCTTATTTTTAGTTTTCATCAATTTGATAATGATATGCCTAGGCATGATTTCTTTTAGTTCGATTCTGCTTAGTATGTGTTCATCTTCTTTTTTTTTTTTTTTTTTGTGTGTGTGTGTTCATCTTCTTAAATCTGTAAATATATTACTTTCAACAAACTTGGGAAGTATTTTTTTTTCTTTTCCTCTTCTGGAAAGCTAAATACATATCTGTTAGATCTTTTGATATTTTTCTAGAAATCCCTGATGTTCTCTTCATTTCTTATCAATATATCTACACTGTCTTCTTCTGACTAGGTAATTTTTATTGATTAATGTTGTAATTCTTCACTTCTTTTTTTCTTGAGAAGGGGTAAGATTTTAATGGTCATTTGTATGTTGCATACCATTGCATGTTATTGGATTGTATCATTAACATTATAGATGTTCGTTGTGAAGACTTAGGGTTCTGCTATATTACTCAAAAGAGGTTTTTGTTTGTCTCTTTCTTTTTTTTAACGGACAATTTAATCAGATTTAAAATGTAAACTCCTTTTCTTGGGTAGCAGTTAAATTTCAGCTTTATCTTAAACATTCAAAGAAGTTTGGGGTGCCCTTTACATGTAGAGTTCAAGGTTTTCTTCAAACTTTAAGCAGAGTGTACATTCATAATTTAAGGCTACTGATCTTTGGTTCTTTCTTTTCTAGAACTCCTCATTTCCCAAATGTTATGGTCTCCCTGAATTTTGTACTTTTCATTTTTCAAGCAAGTAAAGCTTTGAATTTCATCCTCAGTTCTTGCTAACACCTGAAACACTGACAGGGGCCTGCCCTCATGGGAAAAATCTCACTCAGTACTGTTGTCTGACAAATGTTAGTCCACCTCTAATTTCTGCCTGATTTGGGTAACTCACTAATGAATGATGAACTGAGTGTCAATTTTCAGTTGTGCTCTTTATTTCTATGACTATTGAGTGAATTCCCAGTATGAAATTTTAGGATATTATATTTAGAATTTGCCATACCATCAACAAACTAATAATCATTTTATCTTACCTGGAATATACACCATATATTCATGTATGTATATATGTATGCATATAGGTAGGTAGGTGGGTTTATATCTATCTCTTTATTTCTATATTCATGAATGTTAATGAATTTAAAATTCTTATTGTCTTTTAGATAAGCTCACTGATTTCTTAATTTTTAGTTAAAACATATCTAAAGTATTTTCTTTTTAGTTTATGATAAATTTTACCACTTAGCATCATATAAAATTATTTCAGTAAACATTACGTTATGACATTTTTCTTAAGTTTTTATTTATTTTTGAGAAAGAGAGAAGGGAAGGGGCAGAAAGAGATGGAAAGAAAGAGAGAATCCCTAGCATGCTCCGCGCTGTCAGCGTGGAGCGCGACATGGGTCTGGAACATGGGGATCATAACCCGAGCTGTAATTAAGAGTCAGATACTTAGCCAACTGAACCACCCAGGCACCCCATTGAAAATGTCTAATGTATCAAAATATATTCTCATTATAAAAACAATGAGATGTGTTTTATAAGTATTATTCTATTTTTTAATCATCAGTTGCTTATACTAAAAGTTAAAAGTTTCTTAGGTTGTTAGTGAAATGTTATAAAAATTATATTCACCTAATAAAAAAGGATTCTACTTTAAATGTGTTCACTGTCAGTGAAAATATGTCTTCATGTGGTCCTACAACCTAGTTTATTTGTTATGTAGGTGAACAATAATATAGTCAACTCATCATCTGACTTGGAGATGTTTTCCTGTCCTGACTGTAAACTTTCGTCGAGCATATAGATATATTCTAACCCACATACAGACAAGAGCTGATTACATGACATATTTTGCAACATTCTTCGGTATTTCCTTTTTCTTTAAACATGTTCACTTGAAAGTAACCACATATCTATTAGGTAAAGACAGGCCCCCCCAAAATTCCCTGGAAATGAGTAGAACAGACCTATATTAGTGACATAGCCAATTAGGTTTGTGATGCGCATCTTCCACAGCATTATCTAGTGATAAGATATTGCTTAATAGTACTCACACACTAACTGAATATATACTGCCATATTATGTCAGGTTATGAGATGGATTTTATGGAAAAGTCACATAATTACCTTTGGTTATATAATTGGCTAGAATTTTGAATATAGTTATCACCATTATTATTAGTCTTTCAGCATATTGATTTTCAGCTTTTAGTTATTGATACTAGTTTTTTCATATCTAATTACTAATTTATATGGAATAATGCTCTCTATTCTGATCTCAGATAAATATATTTACATATTTATTAGCTAAAGTCTAAGCCCTAATTATTGAAAATACTGATCGAAATTTTTGAAAAAAATATAAATTGATTATTATTATTACAATTATAATAGAAAACCAAGATTCATACTGGCACTTAAGCTATGCCCACCAGAGGAAATATGTTTTTTTACAGGTAGGTCTTTACATTGACAAATTTGGTTTCCACTGATGATTTTCAGACTGCAAATCCTTGAATCTCTTTCTAAAATAGTCTATAAATTCTGTATTCTTATATTTAAGCAACTCAAAAGGGTACTCATACTGATTTTTGAGTGACCTTACCAGTGTTAGCTAGAAGAATCATTAATGGCAAATATATTTGAAAAATGCCAGCTACTAGTCTCCCTAATGCATCTCTCTGCTTCTATTACACATGTATTTGTGTGTGTTGTCCATATTTACATATAATTATCACAGTTATTATAAATCTTAAAAGTGGCAAAATCTGTGCCATATCTAAATCTTACTATTATTCTTGCTTTGTCATTGGTTTCTACAGACTTTTTTTCTTGGCTTTTCTCATGCCTTGTAATTTTTGGTTGAAAATTCAAAATGATGTATCTTGCAATAGGAACTGAGGCAAATGGGCTTTAATGTGAGGTTTTACATTCATCTACATAAGAAGGACCTTGACACAACTTTTTTGAAGTTTGTTGACATCTTTTATGGACTCACCCGGTATTTTCTTTCTGGTCTATATTTGAGCAAGCTGAGAAGAAAGTCTGGTTACCCCATCTTTTACACTGTGGAAAGATTCAAACCACTCACACCCTTGAATGTGCCCAGGAAACCTCACTCTGGCTGCCCCCCCTAACCACAATAAAAACCCTCCTGAGACAGTCTCCTTTTCTCCTTCTAGGTTTCCAGGTGGTGTTTTGCCTTTGAACTCAATTTTCTCCTAAGGCCAAAAAAAGTCATTGATTTCCAATTTCTTCAGTTTTATTTATTTTTTTCTTGTCAGAATGGGAATAATTTCCAAGGTCTCTACATAGCAGACTGAAAATGAATTTCTTCCAATACACATTTTATGTTACTCTAAAACATTAAAAAATTCTACATTATTTATATTTATTTTACACCACCTAGTTCTCTGACCTATCCATATTTGACACTTGATAAATATTTTTGGCTGACAGCGAATACTCTTCATACTAAAAATCATAAGAAATGCCATATGTGAGCTAATGTCAGAGATTCATCTTCTCTAGATATCCTGAACCACTTGAAAGTCAATGTGTCAAACCATGGCATCAGATAAAGTGCTTCACAATTTGTACTTTTAAAGACTCACATAATTTTCTGGCCTCATTTACTTCACTTGCTTTAACTTTAAACTTGTCCTCTTACAGAACAATTCCTTTTTCCCTGAGTTTGCACAAAACTTCAAATATTTGAAATTTTGTTCAGTGTTACTCCCTGTATCAGAAATGTTCTTTTTTTTTCTATCTGACAAAGTTTTATTCATTCTTCCAGATACAGATTAAGTCTCAACCTTTCTGAAAAGTATGTATCGGTTTATCTCAGCAATTGACTACTGTATGAAATTCCATCAAATGTTTATCCTGCTTTTGTATTTTTCACATTTCACGTTTCTTATTTACATAATTTGCTCCCCTACTAGACATGTGTGAGCAAACTGCCCATCTATGTGTTATTAGAGTTTTGCTCACACTATAAATTCAATAAATGTTTGTTGAATGATTAATGTCTTGAATTTAAACCAGACTCTTTTTCACTCTTCTTATAATGTATTACTGTTATAATGTATTATGTTATAATGTTATTATGTTATATATATTTATATATATATATATATATATATATATATATAACATATATATATGTTATATATATTATAATATAATGTATTATGTTATAATGTATTACTTCTTATAATGTATTACTTCTTATAATGTATTACTTCTTATAATGTATAATGTATAAGTAATTACATTACTTATAATGTATCACTGGGTCCAACCAAACAGATTTCTAAAATCTTCTTTATACTTCTGCTTACTCTTTCCTAATATATTTTTCCCTATACTGTTAAAATAATTTGAATAACTCAGGATATACAAGCAGATCAAATATAAATAATGTTAAAATAGAACAAGGATTTTTATTGTTTCCAGAAAGTAAGTCTAAACCCAATTTATGAGCAGTAAATGTAAGCTGTTTATTTGCCCTACTGTGACCTCATATAAGAATATGGAATGCAAAAGTATCTCATAAATTAATATTGGTTCACTGGGGCATTTCCTTTAGAATCCAAATGGTGTCAGTAATGTTGCTCTATTATTCAGTCTTTTGTCCTTTATTGTAACTATTAGCCACTTAGAATTTAATTACATTACATGAAATGTTAATAAGAACTGATTCAAAAGAAACTGTGACCTTTGGAAGGCTTTTTGGCTGTTTAGAATATTAGCTGTGATTCTCAGAGTTAATGTGTACAAAGGGTAATTCACTAGATATAATAGTCAAGTGAAGCAAGTGGTGAATTCTAAAGGATGTTCTAGGATTACCAAATGTATATTAAATAGAGAAACTCACTGATCTTTAATTCTTCAATATTTAAACGCATATTTCTTATATTCTTCCATATTTTATTTATTTTGTTAACTGTCATTATATAAATGTTGACACTGTTTTTATCTTCATTTCTTTTATACAACTACTTGCAGGGCTCACCAACGTTTTTAACTCAGCTAACCAGAAGGATGACTTTTCAGTTGTGGTCCTTTTTATCCTCGTTGACTACCTAGCTCCAGTGTGTCCATACCATATATGAATGTGCCACTCTAGCAATAATACTGTGGTCTACCTCCAGGCTTTTCCAGGTTTACTACTAGGAAAGTGTGGAGACAGACTACAATGCAACCACCTCTTTATTTTCTTGAAGTATCATTTGCATCATGAGGTCTCAGTGGGGAGAGGCACACAAGATAAGTCCTTAATACACACACACACACACACACACACACACACACACACACACACGAACACATGTTATCTGTGAGACTGTTTCCTGTGCCCCAGAGAATATCAACTAAGTATTCTTGCTTTACTTGGATATTTTTTTAATAATGTTTTAATAATGTTGCTCTTTAAATGCTGCAGGGATCACTGTAGAAGCATGACCTTTACTTAAGCAATGGTTTTACTTTGTGGCCCTTTTGTGATCTGTCGTCACTCATGGTCATCCTGACATTTCCCCAAAGGCCAAGACTCTTATTTGCTGATTTTTATACCTGAGGACTATTTGTCTTCTCCTGTCATTTTCTAGCTACTGATGTCAATGTTAACGTTGCTTCAAATAGACATTGCCTCAAGAAAGTGCACAAATCATTTCTGTTTAAAAGGAAACTAGGTCTTGCTAAAACTGCCTCTGCATCACTTGTCTATGAGAATTGCTGACAAGATTATGTTTCATTTGTACCCTTGGGAAAATAACTCTTCTACTTCTTAAATGTCCTTTGAAGTCAGTAGTAAACATAAATAGAGTGCCAAAAGGAAATTTACATTCTAATCTTTTATAATGTACTTAATAGTGTACTCTGATATAGCTCTAGTAAAGAGATTATATAGCAAGGTGAATGGTACAAAAATACATTCTGAAATACTGAGTGAGAAATAGATGAAACATTGGTTTGGTGGTAGTAGTAGTAGAGTGTGTGTGTGTGTGTGTGTGTGTGTGTGTGTGTGTGAGTGTGTGTGTGTGAGTGTGTGTGTGTGTGTACTTGATTGTAATATATATATTTAAAAATGTTTATTGGTGCTGCAAAACGTTACTGTATATACATACATATGTATAAATTTTAAAAAGTGGATTTTCTGTTGATTTATGTCTCTTGATAAATATATTAGTCAAATGACTTCTATTTCATTTATTAACAGGTAGTATTTATACCTCTAAATATGATTCTTTTCTATTTTTCTTTTAAGAAGAATGCTTTTGCAGTTAAACTTCCTATTGTTTCCTCTTTTATTCCTTATCTCAATATATTAAAAATGAGTTTATCACAGGGAAGATATTTCTGGAACACTATTCCTAGGATTGATGAGTACATGTGTACACTCAGGAAAAGCAATCAATAGAGAAAGAGAACTTTAAAATGGAGTTAAGGAAGGACAATTTATAAAGAGAGACTCATGTCAAGTTGGGAGAAGACTCAAGTGTGAACATAACTAGAAAGGTCAGCCTTATTAAGTAAGAATACTTGATATTAGCCAATATATATGAAATAACAGGGCAAGGAAGAACAGAAATTTTGTCAAAGAGAACATTCTCAAGGACATTAACATCGTTTTTCTCTAATTTCTCAATAAATTAGAAATTAAATCTGCATTTTAGGTAATCTCTGGGGTCAAGGTTGCGGACTTGAGTTTGTTAATTTTCATGAAACTGTGTAATGAAATATATAAATGAATGAAATTATAATTATATAAGTGTGAACTTATAATTTACTGGAAAAATTTTGAATTTTTATCAGAGATGGACAATGGAATATTTACCTTGTACAAAAGATCACTCAAGTCTGCAAGAGGCAATGGAGAAATAAGGCACTGATAGTTATCCAGACTGAGGACTAATGAAGACGGGAAGAGACTGCAATTAGAAACTGAAATAATCATTAATTTTAGCAATTAATATGTTATAAATATCACTTTCCATATTTATTTATATATGCATTTATTTCCCTATTTATTTTTAAAAGTTTATTTATTTATTTTGAAAGAAAAAGAGCATGAATGAGGGAGGGGCAGACAGGGAGAGACAGAATCCCAAGCATACTCCACGCTTAGCAGGGAGCCAATCTCACCACCTGAGACCATGATCTGACCTGATATCAAAAGTCACACGTTTAAATGTCTCAGTCACCCAGGCACCCCTTTACTAATTTAAATGACCAAGATATTACCAAGGGAGGTTCTCATAAAATTTTATTAAATTTATCTGCCTGATCTTTCCTCTAGAATCAAATTAAATTATAAGCCTGTGCATTGTACTCCTGATCAAGAAATTAAATAAATGATTCTCTTTTAGTTATTTTTTTTAATTTTCATGTCCAGTCTTTTAAATACTTCTATTTTCGATATTCTGTATATGGCAAAATTTACCACTTTATCCCTTAACATTTTATGCAAATTGTATATATCTTAATCATGAAAATATGTCTGAATAATATTTCATTCTTTTTGAAGTTTATTTTATTTTGAGAGAGACAGGGACAGTGCAAGTGGAGGAGAGGGAGAGAGAGAGAGTGAGAGAGAATCCCAAGCAGGCTCTGTGCTGCCAGCGCAGAGCCTGATGACAGGCATGAACTCTGAAACAGTGAGATCGTGACCTGAGCTGAAACTAAGATTTGGACGTTCGACTGACTGAGCCACCCAGGTGCCCTTTAAATACTTCATTCTTATATGACAGTAAGGCAGACTATGTGCCCTGAATGGTCTTCTTGTTTCATAATCACTAGATTTTGGGTTCAATCAGTTTTTAATGCATTGCTGGACTCAAAAAGAGTAAGAAAAAAATATCGAAAACACACTTATAGAGAGGCAGTCCCAAATGGTGGTCTAGGAAGATCCTGAGCTCACCTCCTTCCCTGGGCATCCTGAATCTACAGTTGTATATGGAGCAACTCCCTCTGAAAAAGACTTTAAAACTAGCTGAACAGTTTTCCTATATCAGCAAAAGAGAAAAGGATCACATGGAGGAGGTTAGGAGAGGCTAAGAAGGGATATTATGAAAAACCTCACACCTGACGCAGCAACCTGCAATTGGGATGACTCTCACAAATCTGGAACCCTTCTTTGAGGAGCAAAGCATTTGTACCCTACATCAGGCATCCCTACTTATAAGACCTGTAACAGAGAGAGGAGCCCCCAAAACATCTAACTCTGAAAAACATCAGGGCTCTCATCCATGAGAACCAAAGTGCTGTAGTGAACTGAGAAACAGATTCACTCACCTCAGAGCCCAGCACAGAACCAGCAGTTTTAAAAGTGCCCAGCCTATATGTGAAGGAGATTCCTTCACTAAAGAATCTACCAGAGAGGCAGGAACATGGGATTTTGATGGGGACGGAGATGCTGTCAGGTGTTAGCTTCACACTCTCCCTCTGATTCTCTCTGGCTTACCAATATCCCCCAGAAAGGGGCTTATGCTCTTACCTGGTGTCATGATTTTCATAGTTGCTGACAGGGGATGCCTCTACATGATCTCAGGGAAGGTCACTAAAGGTTATTTGTTTATTTATTTTCATGCAAGAAAGTCCAGTCTCTTTTAGAAGGGCAATGCATTGTTTTATCTTCCAATATTCAACAATTTTCGAAGAAACTTGGGATGTCAAAGATCTCAACCTCACCTGAGTCTGCCCAAATGTCCCCATCCCAGGTCGCAAAGCCCCATTTATGTATCAACATCTTACTTACCTTATAATGTAAGATTGCACACTTGAATGAAAGGTTTAGCCTCTCTACAATCTACCACCAGGCTCTGGGCTTGATCCACAGTCTCAACTGCTCTGACTCTTCAACCGTTTGTTGTTGTTGTGGTGGTGGTGGTGGTGGTGGTGGTGGTGGTGGTGGTGGTTTGGTTTGCTTTGGTTTTGTCCACAAAAACTTTCTGATTCTTTACTTGAGTCTTGTTTTGGAAATTCAAGGCTTTAAGTTTCTTTTTTCTCTCTTCTCTTAGGTAAGCTCTTAAGGGCAGTCAGAGGCAAGCAGCAAATCAAATCCAAAAGTCTTTGTAGTCATCAATTGTTACCATTTATTTGTCACCATAGTGACTAAGTGCCGTAACCACTTGATCTCTCAAAGGTTTTCTTTCTACCTGTATTGTGTCCCTAAACCTATAATTATTTGAGTGATCTTTCATTTCACTGTATACTATGGATTACTAGCCTCCTCTTTCCTAACAAAAAGTAGAGTAACCAAGAGTTTATCAAATATCTGAGTAATCAAATCTCAAAATCTCATATTTTTTCTGGGACAATTTCCCTTCAATATTATACTGTGTGGCTATCTCAATGGTGGACTGTAGTATAACCCCAGTTCACATGTATTGAGCCAAACCACTTGAATTATTAATTTAGATGCTGTAAAATTATTCTCTGATACTAGTTACTTGCTATATATCAATAACTTGTTTTTTGCTCTAATTTGAATAATATCTCCAAAATATGGAAGTTACCTCCAATATAGAAAAAAGTTATCACAAAATGTTGAATTAAAGATTATTTATAATAATACAGTATAGACAATAAAGGGGACTGGGGTGGCTTAGTTGGTTAAGTGTCCAAGTCTTGATCTCAGCTCAAGTCATGATTTCATAGTAAGGAGATAGACTGTGAGATCATGGTCATGAGATTGACCTCCATGCTAGAGCAGAGACTGCTTGGGATTCTCATTCTCTCTCTCTCTCTCTCTCTCTCTCTCTCTCTCTCCCTCTCCCTCTCTCCCTCTCTCCCTCTCTCCCTCTCCCTCTCTCTCTCTCTCCCTCTCTCTCCCTGCCCCTCACTTGTTCTCCCTGTCTCTCTCTCTCTCTCTCAAAATAAATAAATAAGCATTTTTTAAAAAGTGATATTTAAAAGCTGTGTACTAAATCATCATTTTTAATCATATTAGATTTACTTTAGAAAGCTGTATAAAAAACTTGCATATGATTACATGTAAATCATGAGAATGAAAGGATAATTTGCTTATAATAGTATGCATATGATGTATATAAGTTGACTTGGATTGTGGGAATACAGATGCTGTTTTATTTCCTTTCTTATTGTTCACTACTAGTGGAGACAAAGAATAATTTACAAGTGGCTTTGAGCACTCTGGTTAAATTTAATTGGTTCTTCTTTCATTAACCTTGGTCTAAAAATGTTTCTTTTCTCAGACTTCTAAGGTGATAGAATTGCCTTTGAGTTTTTTCTGAATCTTGCAAAAGTGTTAAATCATGAAGTACTGTTTCCTAAGTCCGCACAAGTTCCAATTCATCTTAATAATCCATGAAGCTGCAAGTGCAGCAAATAATTATGTTTCTCTCAAGATAACAACGCCCATAGGTCATTCTGTTTAGATGGGGAATTGAAGTGACGGTAGTACATTATTGGAAGCCAAAACAATTAGTGAAATAATTCTGCAATGTCTGCATTATTTTGTGTCTTCCAACTCATTTCTGCCTTGTTTTTGGATTAATAATGCTAAAATAAATACAGTTTTACTGCTTTCCTAACTTGCAATGGATTTTTACCATGATGAGCTGAGTAGGACATTTTGGACAAATCCAAGCATTGTTGTATTACTGTTATCTTTCTGGATGGAATCACATAGCACAAAGTTTGGTGAATAGTTCATACGATTATCTTGTCACTAAACTGAGTCCTCCAGATAACAATAGATTAAGTCATGTGACGTTGGACATATTATGTAGCTGTTGGTCCAAGGCCAAATATCACTGCAGGCAATGAGGGCTAAAGGGGCTTTTGTATTCTGTGTAAATACAAAAATAATGAAGGCTGAGCCTATCAAAAATAAGAAATTAGTGGGAAAATAAGTCATGTCTTTTGTTGACTGACAACTCACTTTTCCTATGCTTTTTTATTAGTATCATATAGTTGAAACAAACAAAACTTTTAAACGTGGTAGATTGTAATAACACAAAGATATAGAGCAAAATATTGACACCTGCATATTCCTTAGCATTTTACTAGAATAGTTTTCCTTATGTCTCTATTAATATGGAAAACCTAAATTAATTGATGTATGCATAAAACTTAAGTCTTTAAAATATCAATAAACCAGACAGTCAGGGTTGCCTCTCAGCAGATAATATAATTCAAAATTAAGAAATTCCTCCTCCAACTCCCCTAACATACACACACAATCTACAGAGGATAGTAGCCTTAGCTTCTGAAGGGAAAGAAAAGATATTCCTCTTTTCTCCATTTTTACTGGCTTTAAGCCAGTAGTCATTCATATTTGACTATATCAGTAATAATAAATAATATCTAAACCCTGGCTTAAATTAATATATATCAAAGACTTTTCTACACAATCAGAATTAAATATTTCTTACCTGTGTTTTCACAGAGTCCAAAGTGCTCAGGTAGTAATCATAACTTAGAATTAAATGGAATCATTGTTACTTGTCAAGAGTATTTCTTTTGGGGTATTTGGAGCATCTGATACTGCAGGGCCTGGAGTTGCAGGAATGGAAAGCACAAATTTCCTAAGTAGGTCTTTGGCAATGATGATCAGTAGAGCTGTCCTACTTTAAACATTTGAATCTTAGACCCATATATTCCTTTCTTCTGGGGACACAGTATCATATAGATGTCTTATATAGTTTGTATATTCAAACTTGGAGAATAACCTCCATCTTTGCACAATATTGATTCAGTGCTTGATGCTTCAGTTGAACCTGAAAAGGCCATCCTCGGGGTCTAAAAGAACAGCTGTTTCTGTTTGGTGTAGTATATGATATGACCAATGAATACTATGGTTATGAGCCTATTTTCTCACTCCCTTCCAAGTCAAGTAGATCCCTGTTTGGATGCTATGTTATGTGGGACTTCATGAGTATGAACCAGGGACGAGGCAAACCCTCAGACAGTATGGCTGTTTAGAGCCCTGTGGGCATTATTACACACCTGGAATAAATGACCCCTCTTGTGAGAAAAAAATAATTAGTCCTTTTAGGACATAAGGAGCCTAATGTAGTCAGTCAGCTTGCCACCAAGTGCCCAATTACTTTCCACAAGTAATAATGTCATACAGGTATCTTGGCATTGGTGTCTGTTACAGATATGTTGGATGGACACTCAGGAGTGGCACTATCTAGATCACTCTCAATAAGTAGTCTTCCATGCTAGTGAGCCTAATCGTAATCTTTATCTATGCCACTGTGGACATTTAATATGTGTGTCTATAATGTTATCCTTGGATTGCCCGCTGGACAATGTTGGCTGATATCAACTAATAAGTTTTATTTCTGTTTCTGTATTTTTTGTCGTTGTTTGTTTGTGTTTTTGTTTGTTTGTTGTCTAGTAAATTATTTAGTGGCTTTTCCATGGTGGAGTTTTTCTGGTGGGTGTTAACATATTGTTCAAAGACTGCCGTACTTTGTGCTCACCGCCATATATCCATCCTCATGCTTTCTACCCCAGAACTCCTTATTTGTGGTCTTTCAAATGTTTGCCTTTCAGTTGCCCAGAACTGTTGCCACATAGTTCATGAGCCTATGAATCCAAATATATTCTAAACCTGGACCACTTTTGCCTTCACAAAAAGTGAGTGAAAATAACTTTCCGCCGCTATGACTATTGGAAAGATTTCTCTTCACCACTTCTTTCAAAGCCATCAGTGAGTACTCTCTAATTTAGTTCTCAGCCATTTTTTAATGTTTACTTATTTTTGAGAGAGAGATAGATAGAGTGCAGGGGAGGGGCAGAGAGAGGAGTACAGAGGATCTGAAGTGGGCTCTGTGCTGAGAGCAGAGAGCCCAATGTGGGGCTCAAACCCACGAACTGTGAGATCAAGACCTGAGCCAAAGTCAGATGCTTAGCCAGCTGAGCAACCCAGGCGCCCCAGTCATCATCCATTTTTTACTTACATGTACATAATGAACCAGCCTATCTGTAAATCAAACTTGGTGGTGTCCTCCAACAGGTTTTATGAGATATATCATATATCTGTAGGTATGAGCTGAAGGATGGGGACTGGTCCAGCTATGGTGGCCTCTAGAACATCTGGGATACTTGCTAATATAATTTGCTTGTGCTTCTGGTCTAGCTTGAACTCCATCCTAGATATACCATTTCAAACTTACAGCTGAATGCTGCTAGGCCAAATAGAATTTCTGCCTTAGTGTGTTCAGTGGGATGCCATTCATAATGGACAGTTCCAAACTCACAGTCACTTGATAGTTTATGGTCAAGTGTTTAATTCTAATAGGGCCCAATAACACACCAAGAGGTTTTCGCAAGGAGTATGCAATCATCTGCTCAGATGATGGGGACTTGTCCTGAACTCGAGACCCCTATGTTGTGATTCTCCTACTAGGGTTTGCTGTAAACTCCATGTGATGCCAATTTCTATCACTGACATCTTTGTCATCATAGGCTCACTGGTTCTTATGTCCAGAGTGGCAAGGTTGGGGATCCTGAACCTGGTATAGTGTGCTTTTCTTTTTCAGACCCCACTCAATAGGGGCAACCTATTTCTTGTACCCAAATAATGTACCAGAGCAGTCTTTCTAGTTGTGTCATATGTTTCCTCCAAAATCTGAAGAGACCCAAATACCATTATACTTCATCATTTGCATAAGAGGATGCAAGATGAAGCAAATTGTCTTTCACTTTGGAGGAGATTTCCTGTGTTGCCCTGAGTAATGGTCCATTCAAACCTTTACTGAAACAGATAATCCTTGAATTTTTTTAGGGTTTATTTGTAACTCTCTGAAATGTGTGTAACATACCAACCAAGTGTTTCAGCAGTAAGACACCTCTTAATTATCCTGCTTGATCATCATAGTGTCATGTAATAAATCAATATGATATTTTTTTGGATGGCAGATGGCCCAGATATCTTTGAACTATGTCAAGAAAGATTTGGAGAACTTTAACATAGTCATGAGACAAAATTGGAAGTGTGTATTGTCTGTTTCATATAAATTTAAACTAATTCACTTTATTATTGTCAGGAAAAGTATACATTCATTAAAAAAATGGTTATATGCCATGTTCCAGAAGCTGCATTAATCTTTACCAACAGTAGCATAAATGGCATACAAGATGCTCTCCTCACTATTGTTTGGTTTAAATTATGATAGTTTAAAGTATTCTTTGGTCTTTACCTGATTACTTCAGGGATTATACTGGTAAATTAAACCAAGATATGCTAGGGACCACCACTACTACATCCTTTAGATATTTAAAGGTGTCACTACTGTCTTCCATTTTCCCAAGATGCAATATTGATTTTCATTTATTATACTGTCTCTGTGGGGAGCAGAGATGTTTCACTTGACCTTCTCTGCAATGATAGCTTTTATTGTAGATTAACTGCTAAGTATCTCAAATTATATATTCATTAGCTCAGGAAATGACACCAGGTTGTTCTGTGGACCCAATGTAATAACAGTTTGCTTTACTTCAGCCAGAGTTCTACTTTTTAACTGGTTTCCACCCTAACAAGGAACCGATAATGACAGTTAAGTTCTCCAGGTATCAGTGTCAACTCAGACCCCATGTCAAAAAGTAATCCTTTTATCCTGTGTGTAGTCACCCATAGGAAAGAAAAGGGGATTCATTGCTGTATATATATGATGTGATATTGCATAGTTCTTTGTCCTGGGGACTTGGCTATTTTCTTCAGTCACTAGAATAGAACAGGGCTTCAGTAGGGTGCCAATGAATGGTAACTTTTCATTGAGACAATACTTTCAGCTTCATGGTCATCCATTTTTTCTCTTTAAATACTTGCTTGCTGCCCATTTGTTTTGCCCATAAGAATACCAGGTTTTACTAATCATCTCTACAGCTCTCTGTAGGTCAAAACTCTTTATCTTGCACTCCCGTCCTACTGGCCATTATGATCATTGTGATCCCTCAGCTGTTGTAATTGAAGCACTGCCATCCAATTCCAATTGGTTCAGAGCCCTTGGTCTCCATTGGTATCACACATGAAGCTCTCCATCATTCTCTTCTACCAGTAGCTGTGGTCTGCAGTGGAAAGCCACTGCTACATTTCTTAATGATACTGGTGACCTCTCATTAGTACATGTTTAAGAGCTTGATAACTGGTGAGTACTCTGGGATTTACTCTGAAACAAATCTTCTGGTGGAAACTTGTCCACATGTTATATATCCACACCAACATCACTGCTTCCCTGATTGTTTTGACTTGCACCCAAACTTTCAGGCATTTCAGTTTTGTTCATTCTAAGCCATTGCTTTCTCCAGACTTGTAGAAGCCAACCTAGCATCGAGTTTTCATTACTCCATAGAGTCCTTGCCCGGCTGTGAAATTCTGCCCTGAGAGAGTGCCTCAAATTACAAAGGAAAAAGAAGAAAAGGAAAGGGGAGAAAAACAAAAACAAACAAACAAAAAACCTCTTCTTCTTTCTTAGTTTTGTGTTGTTGTCCTCTTGATTAAGTGTCTTCAAACTCTAGTGTCAAAGAGGCTATCTTGGCTCCTGCTAGTACATGCTGGTTAATCTTTATAACTTCCTTTGTGGTCTAGGTCTTTTCTTCTCTATAAGGCTCAATATGTGCCTTGCTGGGCTTTCCTATGACCAATCTGTAGTTATTGATATGGAATTTAGGAGAAGGAGCAGGACACATCCTGAAGACAACCTCTTTTGCCTTGTTAGCAAGAGATATCTGTATTGTCTTTCTGCAAGAAGGGAGTATACTTCTTAATAATAAGGTATATATTTCAGCAAATGTTGCATACTTCCTTCTGAGATAATTACTATATTAGTAGTAACAAAAATTTCTGACTGTGCTTGAATTTAGATAAACTCATATTTTGCAAGCTTCCAATAATTTTATAGTAACTATTCTGTTTTTGATTGAAGCTAAATTACTGTACTCCCCCTCTCATTGTGTTATTTTTAATGAATCTATGAAATACTATTTTAATGAACTTACACAGGCATTAGTTTTGTTTAGCTTGGTCATTTTAACATTCAAATTAATGCCATAAACACTTACCTAATAATCATAAATGAATTCCCAGGAGAAAGAATACCAACTGCTGAAGAGTTATGTTTAATAACACAGATGTAATACTCTTGTGGGTAGCCAACATTTAATAACCTTCTATTGGTCTACATATAATTAATTACTTCTAGTGAATAATCCTTTATACAAGTCAGTGAGCTAATACCTGTCCAAGGAATAATAATAATAATATATTGATGCAAATGCATCTTGTTCTACATGTAGGCTAAATTTCTCTTTTAATTCCATTCACCACTATACAACCCAAATAGTTCAAGATTTCACTCTATAAAAACCCAACTTAAAATGCTTGATTACATTTATGGAGATTCAAAAAGCAAAAGTATATGACTTAAAAAAAGGAAAATTAGGTAGGAAGTTAAATATTACAGCGTATATTCTTTTTTGTTCCTGCCATGACTCATAGTTTTCAGATATTTCTTTATTCACCAGAGTGAGATTAGGATGGTGGCTATTGCCTATACATATTTGGTCCAAAGTTATAATTTCACGTACAGTCCATTTATTTCCATGTTTGGGATGCTGAATTATATAGTCTTTTTGCTGTTTTCAGTGCCTCAGAGAAAGCAAAGTGATTTAGTCTAGTTCAATTTCAGCAAGTTGATAACTTTGCCCTTGCCCATCAGTTATCTTGAATCACAGCTGATTCTGTTAGGTGTTCTGCCATTCTACATTTCACTCTGTTTGTGCAAAACCCAGATTTGGCCTAATGCTTTCTGACCTTTTGTGCAAGCTGGGTCGTTTGCACAACGTTAGACAGGAGTAATAAACTTTTAGCAGGATCCAGGTATAATTTATTGTGAAGTGTTGGTGCAGGTGATCCCTGACCACTGTTCCTAAGGTTAGTTACTCTAGAAATCAAAATCAAGTAAATTAGTTTATGCTGAAGAAAAATTAGGGCAAACTTGAAATGATAACAATACTATATTATTTCCTTTTATGGTACTTATTTCTTATAGAATGAAATATATGACTGTCAGGATTAATCTGAACAAAGAACATTGAAAATTTGCACCTAGGTTTTTGTGTTTAAAAAACCTCAATCTTGCATAAGGCATTAATTGTCAATCACTATGTTGTATACCTAAAACTAATACATTGTATCAACTATACTTCAATTAAAAATTTCTCAAAATCTGTATCAACTATACTTCAATTAAAAATTTCTCAAAATCTGTAGTTAGAATTTGATGTGAGCAATCAAATAGAAAAGGTAAAATCTGAAATTTTGAATGGCCTACTGTATTCAGAGATGTATTCCTAGGAAATTCAGTTTTACATTCCATGTAAAATAGATTTTATTTATTTATTATTTATTTATTTATTTATTTATTTATTTATTTATTTACTTATAATTTTTTTCATTGCAAAAAGGTGTTTGTATTAAAGTGCAGGGGCAGGATCCATGGGCAGAAAGCTTCAGAGGGATTGTGAAAAGCAATTGGTCATATACTTTTAAGCTGGAAGGAGGTAGAGACAAAGGAAGTTTCCAAAAGGATTTTCATGAAAAACATTTTCAGACTTTGATTTTTATTAGAACTACCATTTATGCATAATATTTTATGTTTTCTAAAAAAGGAAGAATTAAAACAGTGTTCTGGTAAATATTCTAGTGGCTGTCAAAACACTCCAGTAGAAAAGTTAACATATATGCTAAGAGGAAGTACAGGCAAATCCAAAATGTCTATATAAATTTTCATAATGTCATACATTAATATTTCTCAGGTCTACAGTATTCACTAATTTTTGTTCTGAAAAGCAGGGAATATCTAGCCTTGATCTCCTCATAACCAATTTTGCTTCATGAATAGAGACTCATTTTCTCCCTAAACAAGTGATTTTCTGTTGTACCAAGCTTAATGAGGAGAATCCAGATAATACACTATTCTTGCCATTTTTAGTAGTATTTTCAACTGTTTTCCAGAACAGCAAGTTTTATCCTTTTTTCCTTGATGGCACATCATATATCGACTGGATAATATATGTATAAAAATGTATTTCCTATACTTTGGTTTAACATTTTTTTTTAACATTTATTTATTTATTTAAATTCAAGCTAGTTAACACATAGTGTAGTATTGGTTTCAGGAGTAGAAAACAATGATTCATATCTTGCATATAACACCCAGTGCTCATCCCAACAGATGCCCTCCTTAATGCCCATCACCCAGTTTCCCCACCCCCCCACCCCCTCTCCAGCAACCCTCAATTTGTTCTCTATATTTAAAAGTCTCATAGTTTGCCTCCCTTTCTGTTTTAATCTTATTTTTCCTTTACTTTCCCTATGTTCACCTGTTTTGTTTCTTTTGTGGTTTTTTTTTGCCTGTTTAGTTCTTTTTTTATTTTTTATTTTTTATTATGAAATTTATTGTCAAATTGGTTTCCATACAACACTCAGTGTTCATCCCAACAGGTGCCCTCCTCAATGCCCATCACCCACTTTCCCCTCCCTCCCCCCACCATCAGCCCTCAGTTTATTCTCAGTTTTTTAAGAGTCTCTTATGGTTTGGCTTAAATTCCACATGTGAGTGAAATCATATGATATTTGTCTTTCTCTGACTTATTTCACTTAGAATAATAAGCGTTGTTCCATCCACATTGTTGCAAATAGCAAGATTTAATTCTTTTTGATCTCTGAGTAGTAGTCCATTGTGTGTGTGTGTGTGTGTGTGTGTGTGTGTGTGTACATCTCCTCTTCTTTATCCATTCATCAGTCAATGGACATGAGCTCTTTCCATAATTTGGCTATTGTTGAGAAGGCTACTATAAACACTGGGGTGCATGTGCTCCCTTTGAATCAGCATTTTTGTAGCCTTTGGATAAATACTTAGTAGTGCAATTTCTGGATCTTGGGGTAGTTCTATTTTTAATTTTTGAGGAAACTCCATACTGTTTTCCAGAGTGGCTGTACTAGTTTGCATTCCCACCAACAGTGCAAAAGTATTCCCCTTTCTCCCCCATCCTGCATCCTCAACAATACCTGTTGTTTCCCAAGTTGTTAATTTTGGTCATACTGAAAGGTGTGAGGTGGGATCTCATTGTGGTTTTGATTTATATTTCTCTGATGATGAGTGATGTTGAGCATTTTTCATGTGTCTGTTAGCTATTTGAATGTCTTCTATGGAAAAGTGTCTATTTATGTCTTCTGCCCATTTCTTCACTGGATTGTTTTTTGGGTGTTGAGTTTGATAAGTTCTTTAAAAGACTTTGGATGCTAACCTTTTATCAGATATTTCATTTGAAAATACCATCTTCCATTCCTTTGGTCGCTTTTTAATTTTGTTGATTGTTTCCTTCGCTTTGCAGAGGCTTTTTATCTTGATGAGTTCATGTTTGCTTTTGTTTCCCTTGCCTCCGGAGACATGTCTATTAAGAAGTTGCTATAGGCAAAATCAAAGAGGTTGTTGCCTGTTGTCTCCTGTAGGATTTTGATGGTTTTCCATCTCACATTTAGGGTTTTCATCCATTTTGAATTTATTTTTGTGTATAGTGTAAGAAAGTGGTCCAGTTTAATTCTTCTGCATGTCACCGTCCTGTTTTCCTAGCACCACGTGTTGAAAAGACTGTCTTTTTCCATTGGATATTCTTTCCTGCCTTGTTGAAGATTATTTGGCCATACATTTGTGAGTCCATTTCTGGGTTCTCTATTCCATTCCACTGATCCATGTGTGTGTGTTTTTGTGCCAGTACCATACTGCCTTGATGATACAGCTTGAAGTTCAGAATTTGATGCCTCCAGCTTTGGTTTTTCCTATACTTTGTTTTTAATATTTTTTGAATTTTATGATTTCCCCATTTGCTCTTTTCTTTTATTCAACAACTTTCATGTCTGGTTTAACAAGTGCATCTGTAAGCTCACATGGTCTGTGTAATGTATAATTCTTTGCACTTAACTAAAAAACACCATTTCTTCTGTTACTGACCCTGAATGTACAAATATCTTGATACACCATGGTTATGAAACACCACCTTAGAGCTTGGTGTTTTATAACCATGGAGTATCAAGGTATTTGTACTTATGTATATGTATATGTACTTATTTGTATATGTACTTATGTATAGAAAAACAATACCAACTGGACTGAATAGACACAACAAATGGTGCCCACTACAGAGATAGCCTTGTCATTCTTCCTTTGCCTAAACAAGAGTGATGGGTTACCTACTAAGTCAGGATAAAGAGTATTGTTAGGGAAACACTTGTTCTGGGAGGAGGGAGAGGAAGAGAGAGAAATACACACAAAGAAGTAAGTAGAAAGAGAAAAATAAAGAGAAATAGGAATAATTTTCAAAGAAAGGAGGAAGTCAGATGGCATGCATTTGTGTAATTGGAATCAAATAGTATAATATAATTCTACATGATCCATTAAAACAGATATCCTGGCCAATAGGGGTTGGGGTACAGGAATAGACAGAACAATTCCCTGAGTTCAAACATGCTGGAAATAGTTTGCTTTCTTACCAGAGGGAAGAGGCTTCACAATATACAGAACATTGGGTACAGCCCTCAGGAGAATCACGCCTTGTATTTCTCATTAGAAACCATGCATACCAGAAATAGTGAAAATAATTTTTAAGGGTTAAAGAAAAAGAAATCAAACCATAATTGTATATTTAGTTAAAATATCTTTCAAAGTAAAATAAAGACATTTTCAGATAGTAAGAGTCGAGATGATCTATAGCTAGCAGAATTCCCTTTAAAAAATTTAAAGAGGCTTTTTAAACACAAAGAAAATTATACGAGATAAGAAATAGAATAGAGTTGACTTGATTTTAGACTACAGTTCTTGTGGGGGCCAATATACTTTTTTTTCTTAAGCTTATTTAAGAGAGACAGAGAGAGTGAAAAGGAGAGAGACAGAGAGAGGTGGGGGACAGAGGATCTGAAGCATGCTCCATGCAGACAGCAGAGAGAGCAAAGCAGGGCTCGAACTCATGAACTACCAGATCATGACCAGGGCTGAAGTTGGACCCTCAACTGACTGAACCACCCAGGTGCCCCAATATACTTCTGATTCACCCGTATTCTTGGAATTTACACCATGCCCTATTTTCTACTTGGTAAGACCCTGAACTGAATGTCTTGGGTTTTTAAAAACTGCTGCTCAGCTTTTCAGCCTCTTAGCTGAAGGTATAAGCAGGAGGATTTTTAAAGTAGATCATTGGGGTGCCTGGGTGGCTCGGTCGTTTGAGCATCCGACTTCAGCTCAGGTCATGAACTCACGGTCCGTGAGTTCCAGCCCCGTGCCGGGCTCCGTGCTGATGGCTCAGAGCCTGGAGCCTGCTTCCGATTCTGTGTCTCCCTCTCCCTCTGCTCCTCCCCCGTTCATGCTCTGTCTCTCTCTGTCTCAAAAATAAATAAAAAATGTTAAAAAATAAATAAATAAATAAAGTAGATGGTGTATGGGAACTCTGTACTTTCTACTCAATTTTGCTCTCAATGTAAAACTCTTCTAAAAAGTAAAGTCTATTAAAAATATTTTCCAGAATTTCAGTTTTACCCAAGAGGGTGATTCTAAACATCTAACTTTCCATTATTAGAAATTATTTTTATTTTTATTAATCACTAAATATCCCTGTAAAACTAAATCTTACAATGAAAATTACATTTCCCTCTTCTAATTCTTCTTCTTGAACATTACTTCTATTACTACCTTCCCATATTCTTGCCTTCTGGACACAATTGGAACATTTTTATACTGTGATTATGAAAATATTCTTCTGTGGGTTATATTTCCTTTAATTTATATTTTCTTTAATTTTTTTACTTTTACTGTTTTTTAGAGTTAATAATTGTTACCAAACTCTTTCAGCCCTCTTTCTTGGAATACTTTGTCCTCTGATCTGGCCTGGTATCCTGGTAATTTTCTTCATCACTCCTTTTATTAGATTCTTTATATCCTGGATCTCATAGCTTATTTGTGGTTGAGTTTATTTTTATTTTGAGCAAAACACTGATTTCCACTTTGTTGGGAGAAAAACTACATGTAGAAACATTTTTGAGGTATAGATATTTTAAAATACCTTTAAAAAATGAAAATAACAAACAAAAATACCTTGTACCTAATTGAGATATTGCTTTGGAAAGGTTTGACATGATTTCCCTGCAGAGTTTTGAAGCTAGTGTATTTACTGTCTTTTTTTATCTACTTTTGCTGTTGAGAATGCTATTACAATTCCTATTCCCTGACATTTTTTTTCCTATTTCTTTCTCTTTCTGGGAGTTTCTCTGTTACTATAAAAGTTTATAATAATGCAACTTTATATGCATGTATTTTTAAAGTTCATTGGCAGAATAATCAGTAATCTACTTCAACATGGTTGCTTATGTTTATAATTCTGAGCAACTTTCTTATTTGACTTATTCCCTTCTAGTTTTTTATTCTCAGTTCCTGGAATTCATATTTGTTGAATATGTGATTATTGTAGGGTGTACACATTTTTTTTTATTATTTCCTTTATCTTTGTTCTTTCATAGTATACAAATCTCTTAGAATTTAGGTCCTGACATCTTTCTCTTTGTCATACATTTAATATCTGAGAGATAATTATTATTTTCTCATTTTCTTCATTATACAATACTGTTCAGGTTTCATGGTAAGTAGCAACTTATCTGATTATGTTATATATATTTTTAAAATATTTCTTTTATTTCCATGTCATTACTTCTTCCTGTTATGTTTGTCTTCCTCTCTTCCCACCTCTTTCCCTGCTCTCCTATTGAGGTCTTTATCTTTTATATTGAGTTATTTGCTCAACTAGCTGTGCTGATTAGCAGTCCAATCATATCTTAAACTAAAACACTAAGTAATTGGTTAGAAGCTCTTTGTAGATTGGTGTACTTATTAAGTGGTGGGGTTTTTTCATTGAGTGTGCTAATGGAAACTCAGTATTTTATTGAAATGTAAACAAATGTCAGAATATAGGGATGTCTTTGTCTGCTCAGACTCTCCAAGGAAGAAACCATCAGTTTTACATGTGATAAGGTGTGTGTATGTGTGTATGTGTGCGTGTATGTTGAAATGAAAAGTCACATAGGCAAAAAGTGAGATGACACTTTGAGGAATATTCCAATGTTCTTGGATATTTGCACCAGAAGGGGGCTGCCTGGCCACCATTCATTTAGTAAGCTGGCTTTTAATTAATACCTCTGTTTTCTCTAAAACATATTTGCCTGTCCTGTTATTCATGATATTCCTACATCTGGATGGTTTATACTTTGATAAATCCCCCTGTCTCCTGTTGGAAAGATTGGGGGTAGTGTGTGGTATGGGAGGGGGAATAATTGACTCATAACATGAGATGTGGGAATGAATTTGGGAGCTAATTGCCTTTAGATTTTCAACTAATTTTTTAATGATTCCCTCATCTCTCACTTTCAGGGTACTTGATGCCTGAAATTCTGAGCCTTATCAGTGTGCTGCCTGTTTCAAAGATTTGCTTCTTCCTCTTGAAACCACTTAATGTTAAGCTTTCTCCACTTCAGGTGCTTCTTTAGACACTTTCAATATTCCAAAAGCTTGTTGATACCTTTAATCAATACTTTCTTCCTTTCATTTGTATTGAATATTGGGTTAATACTGGTTTATTGCTTCAATCTAATTTATGACTAATACAGGAAGGAAATAAAAATGTATTTCTAATACATTGTACTTCACCAGAAATCATATAGAATAAAGTTTACTCTTCATCCAAGCTTGAATCATTAATATTTTTTTTTTCTGGTAGCCAGTGACTTAAACTTACTGTTCTGGTACATTTGAAGTGCTAATTATTTGTAAACATATTTCAAAATACCTTTAGTTGATGTTCTGTCCTTAATAAGAACATTCCATTTTGAGTAATCTATACCAGACCGATTTTATTAGAAGAACCAAAGATAATTCAGCTGTTGAAGAGCCAAATATAAATGGTTGCTATACTCAATCTATGCTCAAAAAGTAAGTTCTGATACAGAAGATGTGGTAGTATATACAATGGAATATTATTTAGCCATGAGAAAGAAGGAAATCCTGTCAATTGTGACAACATGGAAGAATTTTAAGGACATTATGCTAAGTGAAATAAATCAGACAGAGAAAGACAAATACTATATGATCGAACTTAATATGTGGAATTTGAAAGCCAATCTCATAGCAATCAATAGTAGAGTAGTGGTTACCAGGTGCTAGGACGGGGGAAAATGGGGAGATGTTTGTTAAGGTCACAAACTTCTAGTTGTAAGATGAATAAGTTCTGGGGATATTATAAACAACTTGGTGATTATGGATAACAATAATGTTTAATATACTGGAAAGTTGTTAAGCAGATCTCAAATATTCTGATTACAAAAAAGAAATTATAGTTTTGTATTATGATATACATGTTAGCTAATGCTATGGTAGTAATCATTTTGCAGTATACAAATATATCAAATTGACACAAATACCTTAAACTTACACAATGTTATATGTCAATTGCATCAATAAAACTGGGAAGGGGAGTATAGTGCAATGTGATTATGTGACTATGGATATTAAAAGGGAGAATATATATATATAATAAAATGTTTAAATATAAATGATGAAAAGGGACTACAAGAGAAAGATATTATATGGAATAAAATAAGTCCTTATCTTTGTTATCTTTTAGATTATGAAATGGATTTTCTCTAAAGATTGTACAATCCCAGTAATTCCATATTTTTCATCAGAGAGAAGGCTATGAGTTGAGCCAAGTATAGTCTAAGTCTATGATGGTATGTATCTTAGAGTTTGTTAGAACTTTATGCTATGTTTACACTTTTATATTATGCAAGAGGACATGGATTGGTTTGGTAAAACTATGAGCTGATAAAATTTGCAAAATGATGAATAGTTTATTTTTTCCAGCAAGGAACTAGAGGACTTCTTTTTCATAATTAAGCTCATATTGAGTAAAAATTCAATTTCAGTGATTTCAATATGTCATTCTTCCTAAAGCAAACTTCATTTATTATATGTCAAAAACCATTGCGAATGTGTACATTAAGAGTACAGCATTTTCCTGACTGATCCATTGCTTAGTACATGAACTTGTGAAAAGAAAATTTAGAGTCATAATTCTTCTATATCCAATTAGAAAATTGTTTTTGCATAAGTAAAAAATAAATAATTCTTTTTTATATTCCATATATTTTAAAAGAATGTTTAACAATCAAATAAAATGAATCTTAAAGTATAAAATGCTTAAAAATAATGTCTAGTTTTCTTTACCTTAAAACATATTAAAAACTTCTTTTCCCATCAAAGAAACATCCTACAATTTCATATATCAATAGGAATTTTGTACAATTATTTGTTTTCACATTAGTAATTTGAATGACTTACTTTTTAGATAATGGAGCTCAAATGTTTTTGCATTAGGAGAGGTAAATGTAAACTTATTTTTATGCATTTATTAAAACTTAGTATTCTGATTTTGCATGACTTATTTTTAAATGATACAGAATCTGTAACTTATAGAGTATTATGTGCTTCTTATTATTTTTTTCATTATCTGCATTTCAAATGATCTCTTCAAGGATTAATGTTCTCAAATATTTCCCTTACTGTTTTACTAAGGCAGAAGTCTGAAGTATTCTCCAAATTCATAATTCTCTAAATTCATATTCCACGATTTCTTCACAGGGTGCTTCCATCCAGTTTTTAAAATATCACTTCTTTTGTGAACAAAACATGAAATTTCTCACTTCTATATATTGTCAAAATGCCCAGGTAATACTCATTAAATATTTGATGAGTGAACTAAAGACCTGAGTGATATTTGGCTTCATTATCCTCCCTTTTGTAAAATGTTTGCTGATCTATTACTTAGCTGCCTAACTTTCTTCTGTTCCTGTGACACTTTGAATTTACACCAGTGTGGTGCTTATATATTCTTAAAGCTAATTGTGTATGAATTTATCACTAACCACCTCTAGACTATATACGTATAATTAGATGTTATCTTTTATCTGTCTTTAAATTGCTTACCTTATGGTGTCGTTAGTTTCAGTTATTTATTACTAAATAGCACATTACTCCAAAATTCATTGACTTAATCCATTCTAAAACGTAGTGTCTTAAAACATTAGCCATTATATTTCCTCCTATTGTCTGGAATTCAGAAGGATTTAATAAAGATGGATTTTCTCTGCATCTCATTGAGACTGAGGCAGTGTTATGGCCTTATATGTCTGACCGTACAGTTACGATGGCTGAAATGCTGAGACCTCTCTGTACCATGGTCAGTTATACTTAAAATTTCTCTCTCCTTGTGATTTTGCATCTCTTATTCTTCAGGGCATTTATCTCTGTCTGGCCTCCCCACTATGACAGTATAGGTTTCTTTATGAGTTGGCTGAGGCTTCCTAAGAGCTTAAGAAAAGAAGTTGCAAGGTTTCTTAAAACTTAGTCACCTGCCCTTATTCTACTTGTAAAAGCAAATCACAGGGCCATCCCATATCTGTTGTGAGAGAAATAGATTCTACTTGTTGATTGGAGATTTGCACGTATCATTGCCAAAGGGAGAAATTGTTGCACTATCTGTAAACAATCTTCCACAGGCACTTAATGCTTAATTTACTGCTTATATGATAGTTCTCATTTGAAAAAGAGAAGTTTTGAATAGTTGATTTTTAAGATACATTACTGTTCTAAAATATTGGATATGCACTTTGGACCTAATAGATACTTTTATAAATAAGAAGTATGACTTTCTATATATATATATATATTTTTTTTTTTTCTAGTACAGCTCTGGGCTACTTTTCTGAAAAGGCTAATAAATAAACCAAGATGGTGATAAAGAGAACATCACTCTTAAGTTTTAATAAAAATTAAAAGTAAATATTCTGAATTTGCAAAAATTACTTTGAAGTTATTCTTCTATCTCCATTGGCATAACTCAGTGAAAATGGCTTCTCTACTTTGAAAATTAACCAGTTTTGACATACTATACCCCTAAGAATTGTGTTGTCAATCCAACTTACACTAGATAAATTAACAAGCAAGAAAAAGCAAAATAGTTTAACTCATTGAAGACTTTTAATATTGGTGTATGCATTCTTTTCCTAGTGTACATATAGATGTTTTATATAGAAAACTTTTTAATGCATAAATCATGTATACTTATAATTATAGAATGAAAACTAGGTGTGATGTGATAATGATTCTTTTTTATTAACTTTCTACAGTTATGTACACATTCAATAAAAAACATGTATATTTTTACTGCTTCTTTTTCAGTTTTCCCTATATTATGTTTATTCCGGTTATATTTGTTAAGAAATATTTTTGGGAAGACTACTGAATTAATTTATAAATTTGGGCTTGTGTTTTGTATATCCTTTTAAATTTTATCCTAGTAATTATTTTTAGTGCATTAAAAATATTGGTGTGTTACAAGTATGAAAATATTTTTCTTTCCATTCATTAATATGAGGAGCTTTATGTTGGAATGCTTCCACGCGGGGACAATGAGGAGTAGACACAAATCTTACAGTACCTAACTATTCTTGAGTGATTACTTCTTCCTCATAATTCATTATTATTTATTTTATGAACAATGGCTTCTAAGAGGAGAAAATTTAAAAAGATTGACTTCTGGTCTCACCCATCCTAATAATGAGTTCTATGGCTTTTTTACTCTATTGGAAAACAAAAAAAAAAGTGTATTGATCCGTACATCGCAGTTGACAAATAAGTAGAAAGTGGGATATGATTTAGAAGAAATTATTCCCTAAAGAAATGCCACCTAAACTAGAATTTATGTTTCATATGTTGTCTCCTTGTTAATACAGTATTTTAGGCTCTATTTCAGATGATTATTTTTCACATGTCATACAGGTAAATCGCTGGTTCACAATTTTACAGAACCCTGTTTCTGGTGACCTTAACGTCTTTACATGTGTTTTCTAGAAGAAACAGATGTTAGGAAAGTCAGACAAAAATTGAGTTACTTGACAGAATATAAAACCCAAGATTTTAGGATTGATTTAAACCTCAGCTAACAGAACTATTTACTCGCAGATTTAAGATATAGAAGAGACTAGGAGTTTGTCCCATTAATCTGAAGAAATCTTCACTTGAAAACTGTCCTCTCCTATTGATATGTCAGTATCAATTCAGAAGGAACACACTGCTTGCATGTCTAGCAGGAAGTAGACTGCAAAGGTACAGTTGTTCTCTGTTACTCTTCTTTATATATTTTGTCTATTACTCTCTATTTGGCTAAATTTTTCTTCTTGTTTTTGCTTTGTAAATCAATGATATTTCTATTATATATTAAGTAGAACGTAATCATATAATCTCTTTAGACTTCATTATTATCATGATAAATTTCAGAGTTATACGAAAATATTTTTTAAGTCACTGGGCTAATGGGCAATTCTGAACAGAAATGTTTACTATATATTTGTCAGAAGTTGGTATGATACATTTTTCAAAAAGGTGTGAATTCTAAATTAAAAATGGTATGAAAATTTTTTCCTCTGGTAAAGATGCAGTAGACTGAAAAAGACAAATATTTTGAAAGCATAGTTCCATGGTACTAAGTATTGTTATACAACATGACTCAACATAATTTTTTTTAATAGAGCCCATTTTTTAGAATAGTTTTAGGTTCACAGCAATACTGAGCAGAAAGTACAGAGATTTCCCATGTACTCCGTGGTCCCACACATGTACAGCATCTCCTGCTATCAGCATCCTGCACCGCCATAGTACACATCATTATCACCCAAATATCAGTTTATGTTAGGGTTCACTGTTAATTTTGTACATTCTGTGGCTTTGTACAAATGTATATTGATATCTTTGCATCATTAGAGTATTATACAGAGTATTCTCTAAATTCCTCTGTGCTCTGCCTATGCATTCCACTTTATCCCCAACCCCTGATCTTGTTACTGTCATCATAGTTTTGCTTTTTCCAGCAAACATATGGTTGGAATTACAACCATATGTAATGTATGTAGCCTTTTCACACTAGCGTCTTTCATTAAGTAATACGAAGTTAAGTTTCCTCCATGTCTTTTCCTGGCTTAATAGTCTGTTTCTTTTTACCACTGCATAATATTCATTACCTGGATGTACCACAGTTTGCTTATTAATTCGCTAACCAATATGAAAGGCATATTGGTTGCTTCCAAGTTTTAGAAATTATGAATAAAACTGCTATAAACATCTATATGCAAGCTTTTTCCATGGACTTAAGTTTTCAACTCCTTTGGAAATTACCAAGGAGCACAATTGCTAGAGCATATGGTAAGAGTATGTTTTATGTTCAGTTTTCTAAGAAACCACCAAACTTTTCCAAAATAAACATACCATTTTTCTCCAGCAATGAATGAGAGTTCATGTTTTTCCACAACCTTGCTGAGATTTTGTGTTATCAGTGTACTGGATTTTGGCCACAATTCTATAAGATGTATAGCTGTATCTCATTATTGTTTTAATTTGCATTTTCCTGATAACATATAAAGTGGAGAATCTTTTTGTATGCTTATTTGCCATCTGTCTATCTTTGATGAGGTATCTGTTTAAGATCTTTGATCAATTATTTTAAAAAGGGGTTGTTTGTGTCCTTACTGTTGAATTCTAAGCATTCTTGGTATTTTTTTAGGACACAGGCCTTTATCAGATATGTCATTTACAATTATTTTTCCCCAGTCTATGGCTTGTCTTCTTCCTTCTCTTGCTATTGTCTTTTATAGAGAAGTTTGTAATTTTTTAAAGTTTTTTTTTTAATTCCAGTTAGTTAACATATAGTGTAATATTAGTTTGAGTTACACAATTTAGTGATTCAACACTTACATAAGACACCTGGTATTCATCACAACAAGTGCACTCCTTGATTCCCATCACCTATTGCACCCAATCCCCCCTCCCATCTCCCCTCTGGTGACCATCAGTTTGCTCTCTTTAATTAAGAGTCTGTTTTTGGTTTGGCTCCCTCTCTTTTTTTGTCCTATGCTTATTTGTTTTTTTTTCTGAAATTTGTTATTTTAATGAAATCTAACTTATCAATTGTTTTATGAATTGTGTTTTTGATTTTCTATCTATTAAGTCATCACCAAATACAAGGTCATTTAGGTTTTCTCCTTTGTCATTTAGGAGTTTTGTAGTTTTGCATTTTATATTTAGGTCTATGATCCATTTTAAGTTTTGTGAACAGCTAGATTGTATAGGCTTATTTTTTTTAACAAGAATTTCCAGATTTTCCAGCATTACTTGTTGAAAAACTATTTTTTTTTCTCCATTGTATTGCTTTAGCTTTTTTAACAGATCAGCTGATTGTACTTATATGGGCCTCTTTCTCTGTTCTGTTTCATCATTTTATTTGTTTATTCTTTTACCAGTACTACCTATCTTGATGATTGAGGTTTTCTAGTAAGTTTTGAACTTAGGTATTGTCAGTCTTCTCACATTGTTCTTTTCCTTCAATATTGTGTCAGCTATTCTGGACTTTTTGCCTCTCCATATAAACAATGAACTAAGTTTGTTTCTATTCACGAAATAACTTGCTGATATTTTGTTTGGAATTTCATTGAATCTATAGATAAAAGTGGGAAGAGCTAATATCTTGACAGTGTTGAATCTTTCTATCCATGAACATGGAGTATTTCTATACTTACTTAGTTCTTATTTCATCTGTTTCATCAAATTTTGTAGTAAAATTTCTTTAAAAATATTTCCCTATCCACCTAAGGATTTATGAAAAATGGACTTTTATGAACACACTATAAGAAATGATTGTTATTTATAATGTGTTTTCCCACTAAAATTTGAAAGGAACTGACTGGAAAAAGAATGTACTAAGTCAAATAGTATTCAGAAGAGAGATAGTAAAAATTGATTTTTGACATTCATAAAATCTTGTAGAGACATTTCTAAAATTAGACAACTTAATCCTGACTTATATCTGTCAAATTCTCTCTCTTTTTTTTTTTTAACGTTTATTTTTGAGAGACAGAGCACAAGCAGGGAAGGTGCAGAGAGAGAGAGAGAGACACAGAATCCGAAGCAGGCTCCAGGCTCAGAGCTGTCAGCACAAATCCCAATGTGGGGCTCGACTCAGGAACTGTGAGATCATGACCTGAGCTGAAGTTGGATGCCTAACTGACTGAGCCATCCAGGTGCCCCTGTCAAATTCTCTTCTAATTGAACAATGAAAAGAGATTTGACTAAATGGATAAATTTCAAAATAATTAAATTTCGAACTTCACAAGTATTTTTTCTACCACCACCAATTTATTTATCAATTTATGCTCAAGTTCATAATATAATTTTCTAGAGAAATGTATAAAGTTTAATTGGGTGTTTTAAATATTAAATATGAAGAAAATACAATTTTAGCACTTGAATTTTCAACCAGATAACATCTTGAGATAAATTTCATAACTATATGTTTTCATGCTGTTTTATGAAATATTTGATGACTTTTTGCAGAACAAATACAATTACAATAATTTTAAAAGAAATTAGAATTATATAGCAAAGCAGTCCAAAATAACTTCTATATTTAGTTTTCAAAAGAAAGTTTATATTGTTCACCACAAAAGAAGTGAACTGAAGTTCACAATTAAACATTCATTTCTCACTACATAATTTGTGAATACTTCACACGAGTCAATTTTTATACCTTGTAACTTTTCTTTCATGACTGTACATAAAATATTCCAATTCCATGAACTGTACTACACCTCAATATCTCTTTGTTTCTGACGTTATTGGATATTTCTTCAGTCCTTCTATTTTTGTTTTAATATTTGAATTATTGTCATCATTAACATTCTTGACCACTCCCTTTGTCTTGAAATAAATAATCCTCCCTTAGCTTTTTATCACCATACTCTCCTAGTTGTCATGTTATTTCCCAGATAACTCTTCCTTTTTGGCAAACTTTTCTTCCCCTCAAATTCTTTAAATGCTAGTGACATTGACATTCAGTTTCCTTTGGTGTTTTTGTTACATATCCATTCAAAACAATCAAATGTTGATTCTTATGATATTTAGATATCATTTTCTCATATCAAGATACTTTTCCACCAAAATTTTTAAAAATACCTTTATAGTTTAATTCACTATTATATATTATCTAGAGCGTATTTTGTTTCAAGGTAGGAGATAGAGATCTAGCTTTATAATTCCTCCAAATAGGTAATTAGCAGAAAGGGATACAAAATCCAATATATAGTGATAATTATCTTTGAGCTCCCTTGTATTTTGTTGATCTGGCTGATGATTCCTTTCCATTATCTCTTTGTGTGTGTGTGTGTGTGTGTGTGTGTGTGTGTGTGTGTGTGTGTGTATGTGCGTGTGTGTGTGTGTTTAGGTTTTTTTCTTGATTCTTTTTAATCATAGTATATTTGTGGGTATTTGATGTTGATGATGATCATGTTCTGTGTTCCTGTCTACATCTTGTTAATTATTTTACAACCTTCTGATTATGACTCCATTATCACAAGATTAGGGCTCAGAACAAATTCTATTATCGTGTGCTCTCATTGTTCCCTACAATTAATTCTTCCTTACAACGCTTACTACCATTGAAATGTTATACAAAGTAATAGAACTCTTTGACATCCATTTACCTCTCCATACTAAGCTTTATTGAGGCTAGAACCATACCTCGTTTTTTGAATGTGTCCTCAGTTTCTACTGCATTGCCTGGTATTGGGTAGATACTGAATAACTTTGTTGAATAAATGATGTAGATCTGTCGCACTTTCTTGACATGACATTTCAGAAGTACTGTGTTTAAGTGATCAAAGGAAATGAGCTTCTTTTTAAGATTTTGTATATATGTTCAAATTAGTAACAACATGGCATGAATAAAACATGAATTACTATCTCATTCGATAAATGAGAAAAACTAAGAATGATTAACTAGTCCAATGAAATTCCACTCTCAAGTAAAATATTCTAGCAGCTAAAACTGTTATTTAATGTAAAACAAAGCTTTTAAAAATTCCAATTAAATTTCTTATTCATAAAGCATTCACTAAATTATTGAAAATCAGTTTTTAGAAACTATTACAAATCTCTTATTAATGTTGTTTTAAAGTGGACTATTTCCCTAAAATTATCTCTTTACTACATGGTTAATCTGTATTTTATTCAATTGGTTGTGTTTTACCTAAAACTTTATCTGAAAAACAAAAATAATTATTCAGAAAGTTTTAACTTAGTAATTTTTCTTTCATAAAGTGATCTCCTATAATCCCCCCTCCTAAATATTCACATCTTATGTTTCAGTAAATGGGATATATTTTTAAAATCTTATTAGTGCACCGATATTGAAGTTGTTTCATTTTTTAATCAATAGATTTTATTTTTAGAAATGTTTTAAATTTGGGGCACCTGGGTGGCTCAGTTGAATTAGCATCCGACTTTAGTCAGGTCATGATCTCACAGTTCATGAGTTCAAGACCCACATCAGGCTCTGTGCTGACAGCTTGGAGCCTGGAGCCTGCTTTGGATTCTGTGTCTCTTTCTCTCTCTCCTTCTCTCCCCTTCCAGCTTGCTCTCTCTCTCTCTATTTCTGTCTCTCAAAAATAAACAAATATTAAAAATGTAAAAAAAATAAATATTTTACATTTATTAAAAAGTTGAGTAGAAAGTTTAGACTTCTCATATTCTTCCTTTTCTCTACCCACCACCCCTACACACCATTTTTCATATTTTTAACAACTTGAATTACTGTAGTGTATTTGAAGAATTGCAAAGAAAATTGAAAAAGCATTATTAATACTCTGTTATTAACTAAAGTCCAAAGTTTATATTAGGGTTTACTTTCTGTGTTGTATAGTTGTGTGGGTAAAAAAATGGATGATGTCATATACTCATCATTACAGTATCATATCTAAGAATCCCCTTTGCTTCACTTATTCATTCTTCTCTCTCTGTTCCCTCAAATCCCTGGTAACCACTGATCTTGTTATTGTCTCTAGTTTTGCCTTTTCCAGAAGGCAATATAATTGGAATCATACAGTCTTTTCAGACTGGCTTCTGTCACTAACTATTATGTATTTAAGAATCCTCCATATCTTTCCATGGCTTGATAGCTCATCTTTTTATAAACTAAATAGTATTCCATTGTATGGCTATACAATAGTTAATTTACCCATTAACCTGTTGAAGGACATCTAGGTTTCTTCTAAATTTGGGCAATTGTGAATAAAGTTGCTATAAACGTAAGTGTGCATGTTTTTGTGTGGACATTAAATTTTCATCTCATTTGGATAGATACAAAGGAGCTCATTATCTGGATCATAATGTAAGCAATGTTTATGAAAGTGTCAGCTTGTTTTCCAAATGACTGTACCATTTTGAAATCCCACTGGCAACGAACAATAGTTTGTGTTCTAGAAATCCTCATCAGCATTTGATGTTGTTAGTGTTTTTGACTTTTATTTTTCTGTTAAGTGTGAAGTGGTATCTTGTTTTAACATGCAATTGCCTAATAACATGATGCTAAGTTTTTGTTTTGTTTTGTTTTTTAATGTTTATTTGCTATCTGTATATCTTTTCTGAAGAGGTGTCTGTTCACATCTTTGGTCCACTTACTATAATTGGATCATTTTTGTCTTTTTGAGTTTTAAGGATTCTTTGTATATTTAGGATAAAAGTGCCTTAATTAGGTACATTTTTGTAGATATTTTCTACTAGTCTATAACCCCATTTTTAATTCTCTTGACAATAACTTTCATAAAAGAGTTTTGTAATTTTAATGGAGTCCAATGTATCAGCTTTTTCTTTCACAGATGCTATTTTAGGCATTGTATCTAAAAAGTCATCTTCAAGCCCAATGTCACCTATATTTTCCTTTATGTTACCCTTTAAGAGTTTATAGTTTTATAATTTCAGTTTAGGTCTGGGATCCATTTTGAGTTAATTCTTCTGAAAGATTAAAGTTTTATGTCTAAATTTATTTTTTTTAAATTATGCATGCCTGGTTGTCTCAGCAAATTTTGTTGAAAAGACTATCCTTCCTCCATCAAATTGCTTGCTCTTTTACCAAAGTTCATTTGGCTGTAATTGTGGTGGTCTATTTCTAGACTCTATTCATTTCCATTGATCTTTTTGTCTATTTTTCTCCCATACCAAGCTATCTTGATTACTGTAGCTTTATATTAAGTCTTGAAATTAGGTAGTGCCAGTCCTCAAAATTTGTTTCTTCCTCTTCAGTATGGTATTGGTCATTCTGTGTCTTTTGCCTTTCCATATAAACTATAGTTATGATTGCCAATATCTACCCAATAAGTGACTGGGATTTTGAATGACATTGCATTGAATCTATAATCAAGTTGGGAAGAAATGACATATTAATGATATTATCCTCCTATCCATACACATGAGCTATGTCTTCATTTATTTAGTTTTTTTTCATTCACTTTATAAATTTTTTAATGTTTATTTGCTTTTGAGAGAGAGAGAGACAGAGTTTGAGTTGGTGGAGGGGCAGAGAGAGAGAGAGACACAGAATCTGAAGCAGGCTCCAGGCTTTGAGCTGTCAGCACAGAGCCCAACGTGGGGCTTGAAACCAAGAACCGTGAGATCATGACTTGAGCCACAGTCAGATGCTTAACCGACTGAGCCACTAAGGGACCCCTCTTTCATTCACTTTTTATAATTTCACTCTGATTGTTACCTAAATATTTATCTTTGTGATTTATATGTAATGATATTCTATTTCCAATAGATAACTGCAGATACATAAGATATAACTTGCACATAAAATATACCCTGAAAACTTTTTATAATCACTTATTGGCTCCAAGAATATATGTATTTTATTCTTTTGGATATTGTACATAAACATATCACCTAAAGATAGTTTTTATTGGTTTCTTTATAATCTTTATTTTTTATATCCTTTTTAAAAATCGTGTTAGCTAGGACTTTTCAGTAGTGTTGAATAGAAGGCATGAAAAAAGCATCCTTGTCTTGTCTTTGGTCTTGGAAAAAAGCATATATGCACCATTAAGTATTGTGTTAACTGTAGGACTTTTTTTTTATTTTTTGGTAGATGTTCTTTATTAAGTTGATTTGGCCATGTTGTATAATTCTTTATAAATTGTTACATTTGATCTGCTAATATTTTATTGGGAATGTTCATGTGATGTATTGGTATTTAGTTCTCCTATTCTGTAATTGTTTTATCTGGTTTAATTTTAGGGTAATACCAGCCTTATAGAATGAGTTAATTTTTTTTTCTGCTTCTGATTTCTGAAAAAGATTATGTATACTTAGTATGACTTCTTGCTTAAATGTTTCATAGACTTCCCCCGTGACACCATCCAAGCCTGGTGCTTTCTGCTTTGGAAGGCTATTAATTATTGAATCACTTTCTTGGTAGGTAAAGGCTTATTCAGGTTATCTGTTTCTCCTTTTATGAGTTTCTGTGGCTTATGTATTTGAAGACCTTGGACTGTTTCGTCAGTTTTCATATTTGTGAGCATAAATTTTTTCATAATATTTCTTTATTATGTTTTTTTGTTCATGAGATCACTATAGACTCTTTCATTTCTGCTATTAGTAATGTATGATTTTTTTGTTTTATTTTTTAATTAGTCTGACTTGATATTTATCAGTTTTATTATTATTATTTCATAGAACCAACATTTAGTGTTATTGATTTTTCTATATTAATTTCATATTTTCAATTTCATGGAAACCTGATTATTTATTTTATTTTATTTTTATTTTTGCTCTGGATGTAATTTTCTCTTACTTGTCTAATTTACTATGGAAGAAGATTAAATTATCAACCTTAGATTGCTGTTTTATAAAGTCTTTACTTAATGTTATAACTTTTCCTCAAAGCACTGTGTTATCCACATTCTTCACATTTTTATAGACTTTTTTCATTTAGTTTAAAATATTTTTTTTCAAATTCTTAATTGACCTAGAGTTATTCGATGTATTAGATGACCTTCTGGCTATTTTTCTGTTAATGATTTCTAGTTTAATTCTATTGTGGTCTAAGAGAATATTTTGTATTTTCTTTTTCTTTCTAAAATTGTTAAGATAATTTTATGGCCCAGAATGTAGTTATCTTGGTGATTTCCCTGAGTGCTTGAAGAGAATGTATATTCTGTTGTTGGATGAATTATTCTATAAATGTCAATTAGATTCATATGATTGATGTTGCTAGTCATTTCAACTATAAGCTTATTGGTTTTATGATTATTGGATATCCATTACTAACAAAGGGATGTTGAGGTCTCCAGCTACAAAAATGGATTCATCTATTTCTTATTTAGGTTTCATTTGTTTTTGCTTCACGTATTTTGACACTCTGTTGTCAGGTACATACACATCATTTTGTATATTTGGTGAATTGATCCCTTTATTATTATGTAATACTCCTCTTTATCTCTGATAATTTTTCCTTAGTCTAAAGCTAACTTTGTCTGAAATTAATATAGCTAATCTGGCTCCTTTTGATTAATATTACTATGTTTTATCTTTTTTCATCATTTTGTTTTTAATTCTATCTGTGTCTTTAAAGCAGACTTCTTATAGTCAACATATAGTTGAGTATTTTGGTTTTATCCAATGACAAGGATTGTCTTTTAATTTGCATTAATCACATATAAAGTGATTATTGATGTAAAGTTGGTTTAATGTCTACCCTATATGTAACTGTTTTTTATTCATCATCCTTGTTCTTTGTTTCTTTTTGTCTTCAAGTCCTTCTGCCTTTCTGATTTTAATTCAGCATTTTAAATAATTGCATTTTCTGTTCTTTTTTTTTTAGCCTATCAGTTGTACTTTAGGATATTTTTAGTGTTTTTTTTCTAGAATTTACAATACACATTTATAACTAATCTAAGTCTACTTTCAAATAACACTTCATGAATGAGGAAGCTACCTTAAAACTATATTCCTTGTTCTCACCTTTCTCCTGTATTATTGTTTTCATTCGTTTCCCTTATGTTAAGCTATAATCATCAAATACAGTTTGCTATTATAATTTGAAAAAAATTATTCTGTGTTATATCAATTAAGAATATGAAAAAATATTTTATTCTATCTTCAATGATTCCTTCTCTCACATATTTCCTTTCTTCATGTAAATCTAAGAGTCTGACTTAAAATTTTCTTTTCTCAGAATAGCCTTTTTTAATATTTTTTTCTTGATATATCTATTGATAACAAATTCTTTCAATTTTTGTTTGTCTGAAAAAGTATTTTTTCCTTCACTTTAGAGGGATAATTTTACTGAATACAGAATTTTTGTGTTTTTGTTTGTTTTCCTTTTCTAACACTTTTAATATTTTACTTTTCTGTTCTCCTATTTGCATGGTTTTGGAAGATAACTTGTATGTAGTTCTTATCCTTGTTCCTCTATCAGTAAGCTTTCTACCCCTTCCTAGATTTTAAAGATGTTTATCTTTGTCTTTGATTTTTTGCGTTTTGAAAATAATACACCTAGGTGTAAGTTTTTTGGATTTTCCTGTTTGGTGTTTTTGGAACTTTCTGGGTCAGTGGTTTGGTGTCTGTCATTAATTTAGGAAAACAATGAGACATTTTTATGTCAAATATTTGTTCCTTTCTTTCTTCTCCTATGTTATTATATTCTCAGTACATGCATATTAGACTTTTGTAACTGTCCCTCAATTCCTGGAAACTCTATCCATTCATTTATTTATTTGTTTGTTTGTCTATCTATCCACCTATCTATCCATCTCTCTAACATTCATCTTTCTCTTTGTTTTCAGTTTGGGAGGTTATTTTTTATTTTCTTAGAGAGAGTGTTTGTGTGAGTGGGGAATAGGGCAGAGGGAGAGAGAAAGTGAGAATTTTAAGCAGACTCCACACTAAGTGTGGACTCTGACACAGGGCTCGATCTTACAACCTTCAGATCATGACCTGAGCCAAATCAAGAGTCAGATGCTTAACTGACTGAGCCACCAAGGCACCCCTGGGAAGTTCATACTGGCATATCTTCTAGGCTATTTATTCTTTCCTTGGCTGTGTCCAGTCTACAAGTGAGCCCCTCAAAGGCAGTATCCATTTCTATTATAGACTTTTTGATTTCTATGATACCCTGTTGATTCTTCCTTTGAGTTTTCATCTCCATGATTACATTACCCTTCTGAATTTCTCATGTTGTCCACTTTTTTGTTGTTGTTTTTGTTAGAGCTCTTACCATGTTAATCATTGTTATTTTAAGACTCCAATCTGATAATGTCAAAATCTCTTCCAATGTCAAAATCTCTTCTGAGTCTGGTTCTGATTATTGCTTTGTATCTTCAAACTTTTTAAAAATGTCCCTTTTAGGTTGCTTTGTGACTTTTTCTTAAAAGCTTGACATGATTGTCTAGTGAAAGAAAGTGTGGTAAGCAGTGTGAGGTTTTATGTTTATCTAGCTAGAAGGTAGGTTATGTACACTGTTTTCTGTAGAGGTAGGTATTAGGAGCTAAATTCCTACTAACATCCTAGTCTCTCATGGTGTCTTGAGTTTTTCTAGAGACTCTTTTTAAAGCAGTTCTTCTAGATATTATACAAGGACCTGAATGATGTGGTAAAATGTGGGGAGAGGAAAAACAATCTATAATTCTTTGGCTACATTTCATTCTCTTAGTGAGACTGCGTTCATATGTTTTGACCATCCCATTTGCTTCTCATCTCCCTCATCAGTTGTCTTCATCTGCTTTTTTGGAGTTAGGAAGGCTACAGGGAGCTGGAGTTTGGTATTTCCTTTCTCCTAGGTTGGCTGAGGAATTTTTCCTAGATCATTATCCTGAGAACCTGATTGGATTCCTAAAGGCAAAACTCATGAATGTGTGGGGCGTCCTATGACTAGACATTTGGAGGTTTTTAACTCTCAAGCTAACACACACTAAGTCTCCAGAAATTTGTCAGTTACAGTTTAAGTGTTCCTACTAGTATTGGTTTGAGTGGTAGGCTTCTGCTTTTGGGTTTTATGCTTTTGGTAAACTATGATTATTTGGTACCTTCCTTTCTTTCCAGGGAGGTGGTTTGCCCTGTTACACCTCAATTCTCTGATGGTTTTAAGAGTTGTTGATTTTCATTTTATTCAGCTTTTCTTTTCCTCTTGTGAGAACAGGAGTATAGCCTTCGAATCTCCTTATATGGACTATAAATTGAATTTTTTAAAAAAATAATCATTCTTTCCCTTTTTGTTCTTCTTTTCTTTTGTTATCCTAGATTTATAAATATGCCACCAAAGTTATTTACTATTCTGGCCTAATCACTGTCTGTATTCTCTGTATACTACTGACTTTAAAATTCTTGAATGAAAAAAATCATATCAGTGTCACTATCTAATTTGAAATTCTTAGTCTAAAATGTATATCACTATCTTGATCTGTTTTCATACACAGCTAAATTTTACTTCACCAATGCAAAAATATATTAAAACTTTAGAAAATATAATTTAACTTTTCAAAATGTATATTTTTCTTAATTTATCAAGAAAAATATATTTTGAAGAAAAAGCCTCTATTCATTAAGAATACGAATGTAATTAGTCTTGCATTTTGGTGGAAGTCCAATAATTAGTAAAAATGGCTAAAAATTAACTTTTCAGAAAGCACATAGTTTGAATAATCCACAAACTGGACAATCATAATGAAATACACAAAGAATAAATGTTTGTATTAAACAGGACCAATGAATACATTATGAGAAAATACTTAGAGTGAATATTTAGTAAAAACTAATACTATAATATATTGGTAACACCTAAACGAAATGGTCATACAGCTTATACTTTCATGAAATTAAGTATGGCTATAAGTGACTCTGTTAACTATATTTTCCTGATTGCCACTCAAGTTTTAAATGTACTCTTCCTTACTGGCTTTCCCCATCAGCTCTTATCTGAATAGTAGATTCTTCTTGATATGTGCTCTTTGCATTTTACCTACTCTTCTTTTGTACTTAGAGTATCCAGTCTTTTCTATTGCTTGAGAGTAACATTGATACATTGGGTCCTGCTAATAGTTAAAAGCATTGGATGCATCCAAATTGAATTTAGTTTAAACATGCTATAAAATTTGTTAACAGATGACATTTATTTTCCTAATGGCTTTACTAACAAATAATATTTTCTTCAATTAGCTAATTAATACTTTAATAGGAATTTGAAATACCAACTCCTTTCCTGATCAGAGGCAATATTCAAAATGTGAAGCTTCTTTGTATGTTCATGTAGAATATGAATGATAGACTATAAGAGCAAGGTTTCTTGTTTTGAATGTGAAAATATTTGATTCACAATTTAGCCACCTGGAACACTTTTGTTTGCCCAGCATTCTGAAATCCTTTCTACTGATTTCATTCACATGGGAACACAGCTGCTCAGCAATTTACAAAACCAAAACAAACAAATAAAAATTGTCACTTTAATAACTCTATTCTGGCTGCCAGTTTATCAAAGATTAATTTCACCATGCATACTACTTCCTAGAGCTCAACAGAGGTATATTTGTAAGGTGCATGTAATTATATCATTTAGCTCTAGGTTATTCTCTGTAAACTGTAAAACTCCCTTTGTTGTTATTGAAATATTTTTTGACAATTTTATAAACTAAAAATATCACAAATAAGCAAAAATAGATTTTCAAAACAGACAGAATTTGGCTTTCTTAGCATTTGGGGTTGTAGACATCTATTTCTTATTCACAATCTTTTTGTTATTTATAGATGACTCATATTTTTGTGATTTTCTGATTTTTTTAACTTTAAAATATGTTATTGGGCTTTATCCAGAACAAATATTTATTTAATATAAACATTAAGCATTAGGGAGCATAATTTATTGTGCCACTAGTTTTCCTGCTACATAATGATGAATCTCCTTGTGTATGTTTTCCATGGAAAAATAGTCTTTTGATTTCAGTGTATTTTAGAAAGTAAATGGGAATAAGAGACTTAAGTGGGGAACAAATAATATTAAATGATCAAAACACTTAATGGACACTATGCCATATAAAAAGACAATATTTTTTTAAATATGAAATTTATTGTCATATTGGTTTCTATACAACACCCAGTGCTCATCCCAACAGGTGCCCTTCTCGATACCCATCACCCATCCACCTCTCCCTCCACCCCCCAATCAACCCTCAGTTTGTTCTCAGTTTTTAAGAGTCTCTTACGTTTTGGCTCTCTCCCTCTCTAGCCTTTTTTTTTTCCTTCCCCTCCCCCATTGTCTTCTGTTAAGTTTCTCAGGATCCACATAATAGTGAAAACATATGGTATCTGTCTTTCTCTGTATGACTTATTTCACTTAGCATAACACTCTCCAGTTCCATCCACGTTTCTACAAAAGGCCATATTTATTTTAAATGATACACTTTAGGATTTAAACATTTTTTAACAGAAAATATATTAAAATCCCATTTACATTATGTAAGCATGGCATTTAGATGAAAGGGTTAAATAGGTGTTAGACTGTACTTGGTTATTTTGTTATAGAATATAATGATTATCTTCTCTTTGATCAATAAAATCCACCTAATGATTTGATTAAATTTCAATATGCATTGAAATAACGTGTCTCAGAAAGACAAAGGATTGTTTTGATTTATTGAGCTTCTTTCTCTAAGATAAAGAAATTGATTTAATATTTATTATTTCATTATTTCTTTTACTTGATCTCAGTAGGAAAGTGACCAGTTGGGGAAAAGTTCTCTCTCCTGATGCATTAGCAATGAGGAAGAAAGTGACTGTGAAGAATTGGAAGAGAGGAGACATTGTCACAGCTCTGAGTCTTGGCCACAGACTAGTGCTGCTGTACAAGGTGTGTTACATTTATTGTCTTTGAATGATACACTGAAATGTAGTACAACTCCTCTTGCTCTCTCTAGGGCAAGAATAAGCTAAGCTTATTCACTTATTCCATGCAGCTGAGCTTTCATCCATGTGGAAGCATTGCCTTTAAATCAGTTTTCAACAATGTCCATCCAAGGGGAAGGATGTTTGAATATGAAAGTATGTTACCTTGTAATAGGAGTGTGGGAGGGCCAGGGGGCATTTCTCCCTGCAAAAGGCCCAGACATATTGGTCTCTTTTGGTTCATTTGATTGCCTAAATAAAATATGTACTTAATAGAGTGAAAACATATAAGAGGTCCAAGAAAAAATAAATTCAGCTATCTATAAATTACTTGACTTCATTCAGAAGCCTTACCACAGTAATGATATTCTAATGGCTCCTCTGTGGTCATCATGATGCTCCCACATTATTTGTTTACTAAAGAAGCAGACTGATCATCCTAATGTTTTCATGAGTTCTGGAACCAAGTTACCTTTGTCCTCATCTCTCAATAGTATTCCATCAGACTGCAATGAAAAGTAAATGGATTAGAACAGGTTTAGACCAGCTGCTGGTACATAATAAATATTCAAAATCCATAGTTGTTATTATTCTCTTTTAATATAATGGGATTAGTTGTAAAAACTCTGAGTTGAGTATTTCAGAATATGTGTATTACACACAAAGCTAACTTAAATGATAAGAAAAATAACTTTCTAAAAATGTAAATGTTTAAAGATTGGAACCAAATCTAGATGTGTGAGAAATAGAACAAAATATTTTATAAAAAGGACTTGTTATATTTCTTCCCATCAATTGAATTATGCTAAGAATTTGATCAGTCTGTCTAAAAGAAACTGGTATTTTTTGTTGAAAGGGCTTGTTGGTATTGCTTCAGTTAATGCATATTTGTTTTTTTGGGTTATTTATAATGTTCCTATCATCCCCACCCTGATGCATCCTATGTTGTTTGTCAAAAGAACAATTCTCATCAGCCTTGTGATTTTTCCTGCTCTCCTTGTCCATTTTGTTATCAGTTCTACATCACATAAATTCCAAACCTGCCTATAACCTCATGTTCTTATTCCATTTTGTATTCAACCTGTCAAAATGTTAATATTGTTTCTGATCTTTGTGTTTTCTACTCTGAGTTCCTGGACTTGACTAGGTCCATGTCCCCTGTCTGCTATTTCTCTATCTTTTACTTTCCTAAAGAACTAACTGAAGCTAACACATGTTATTTAGGAAAGCCTATTATTATTGTGGTGGTGGTGGTTGTTATTGTTTGAATGATAGATGACAGACACTGATCCATTCATTGTATATGTATTTCATTTAATCTTCAAAATAATTCTATAAAATAAATATTACTTTTTCCCAATATTACACCAATATTCTAGGAAAGAAGCTGAGCCACAGAGAGATTAAGGAATTTGACTGGGGTAATCCACCTTTACTCTTATAATTGGCAATGAATTTCATTAGGTCCATTTAGGAAAATTGACAAGTGAATGTTGTCTTATCATTGTAGATGCAGAGAAGTTTATTCAACAAATGTTTATTAAGAGTTTTTGTCTCGATTATTTTTAGATTTTAATATTTCATTAAGCCTAGTTGAATTAAATAAATTGTATTCTGGTTCATATTAGGCTAGCCTGCCAGAAATTAAATAATTTCTAAAATGGCCTAGAATTAGTTAAGAGGCCATTGGTGGGAACAAAAAGGAGGATTACTATAATTAGATTCAAAGAGAAAAGTGTTATATATGGTATAGAATAAAGAAAAAGGAATTTGTGCTGTCTGCACACACAACCATGTGACAAAGAGAATGAAAGGACTATCTGTGCCTATTTGAAATTTGGGCTTTGATACAAAGTCATCAATGAAAACATTCTGTAGAAGTAAGTTTTCTAAAAGTTCAATTCGGCCGTCCAAATGAAGTTAAATGGCAGTCAGAGAAAAAAGATGAAAATTGAAAGATGTCTCTATTTCCTGGATTTTCTTTTAAAGGAAGGAGATATTCCCAAATAATACAGTATTATGAATCACACACATAAAGATATTGTCTCTAGTAAATTAACTGTGCATGAAACTCCTGAAATCTTGCAGTGGAAGAAAAGATACATGCTGGGAGCATGAAGTCTGCCAATAATTTGCATAGCTTCTTGAAAAGAATTTAATTAGAATACAATTTTGCAGCTAAATGGGAAGATGTTATGCCAAGAAATATTAAAATAGTAGCAATGTATCTTCAGAGAGACTTTTTGAATTAACTACTGAATTGGAAGGGTTTGGGAAAAATAACCACATGATATATACAATCTTTTTGAGAATAACTCTTGTGATATAACTAGAAAGCAAACACATACTGTTTCATGGTTCCATCTGTTTGTTACAAAAGTGGAACAGAAATAGACACAAATAAACTCTACTGTTAAGTGAGACAAACCAATATAAAGAATGTTGTAGATGAAATGTCAGATTATAGAGTAGTGGAAATCAGCTTTCCTTCTAGCCAGGCAGAGAAAAGTTAAGAGTTGACCATGCATAAGTTTCAGTAAGCCCCCAGGTGAGCTTTAACTTCACATTGAACTCTAGAAAGAGGTTCAACTGTGTAATTATTAGATGTTTAGAAATGTCACCAATGGCTTTAAGGGCCAAATTATGTTGTTAGGTAGTTTCTTATCTGCTCTTAAATTATCTAAACGCTCTTGTACATTAGCTCCAACATGTTTTTATCATTTTGCCCATGTGATGTTTGGGAAAAGAGAGAGGTAAAGTAAGAAAAACAGCATATATGCACAGACCTATGTATGATTCTGTGTGCATGTGTGCACTTATATGTATGTTTGTATTGTTAGTTCTCAGTAAATTTTCCTAACTTGAGATATTAGATTGGTTTTGCCTTACCAAAGTAACATTTGGGGTTGTCTTGGATCCTAGTAATATAAAATGAATCTTTGAGATGTAATTACAAATACATTTTTCAGATTGAATAAATTACTAATGTTTCATTTGGTTCTGAACTAGTCCATAGTGAATGTACTTCCATTTTTTCTATACAGAGTTGTAAAACTAAAATGCCTAGAATTAAAAGAAAGGCTCATATAACTCTGTCTTTTACTTTTCCATAGACACAGTCATATACATAGGCACAACTTATAGTTAATTATGTGTTATAATTTATAGGTCCCTAAACATCTCGAAATAAAACATACAGTATTGTACACCCAAAGAATTTTTAAGATGCCTGAAATTTCTGCATGTATGATTATTGTCTAAGTTGTAAGGAATGTGAAATATCATTTATATCTCTGTAATGTAGTCCTGCAAAGCACAGAGTGTTGACTATCTTTTTTTTTTAATTTTTTAATGTTTATTTTTGAGAGAGAGAGAGACAGAGCATGAACACAGGAGGAGCAGAGAGAGAGGGAGAGAGTGTTGACTATCTTAAATATACAATATAAATGTGGTCAATGAATGGAGTAATATGTCATATTCTCTAAATCCAGCACTTTGTGTCATTATTGAAATTGCATATCCCATAATCCATGAGTCATTGATAAACAAGTCTAAGTGTTTATCACCAACTCAATGAAACAGACTGTTCTGTTAACAGGAGATCAAGTTGGAAAGATGGAGGACAGTTGTTCTTATTTTTCATGGGGGAAGAGAGTAGGAAAAACCCAGAGCTGGGTGTTATTGGGAGAATTAGATTAAGTATAGTGCTCTAAGCTGAATAAGTGGGAAATAGAAGGGGCCTTGTGAAAACAAGTTTTTATTTGTTTCTTTGTTTTGTTCTGTTTTCTTTGTTTCTTTCTTTCTTTGTTTCTTTGTTTCTTTCTTTCTTTCTTTTTTTCATTTTTAGTTATAGTCAGCTATGTGCCTGTCTTTTATGCAAGTGTGAAAATAGATGCTTTAGTAGATGCTGTGCACTGTGAGGTAGTTAACATTGCTTAAAGACTGACCAGAGTATGAATGGACCAACCTGACATAGTTCCAGCTACTTTAGACCACCAACTATTTTTGACTCCTAGGTCTCTGTTCTCCTTAAAAGCTTGTAGACACGAGTGGAAATTTTCCCTAAGAAAGAGTCTATTAAAAAAAATAGTTGTATTTCCATTTATCTTACTGTTTGTGTTCTTCTTGAAATGCATCCCTGTAGATAATTTCAATATCACTCCTGTAAACTGACACATTCATGCAGGCTTTTAAGATGTGCTGAATTTATACCTATTATTAGTAGAAGACAATGTGTAATCATCCAACTTCATTCCACGACACATTTTAAAAGCTTTTGGAAAGATTGAAACATAATCAAATTAGAGATTGCATCAATACAAATCACCTATCTGTGCTTTCTCATTCCGCCTTAACAGCAATCTGGCAGACCTAGCTGTAACCTTACTCCAGTCTACGGTGCACTTCATTATACATGCTAAAGAAAATCTCTATACCAGTTGGGAACTCTGTTGTAATGATTTGGCATGCTTGACTAAAGTCACAAGGGGGAAATATGTACAAAAGTTTAAAGATTAAATTCAAATGATTTTTTGTGTGTGTCCATCGAATCGAATCATCATACCAAAATTAAGACACAATGTGGTACTTCCATATTAAATCATCTGTGCCACCGACACACATAAGGTATTATATTGATATTACAGGTCACTGTTGCTCCCAATCCTGGTTTAGGTTTAATTTCTCATTTCTCCTAAGTGTTATCATTATTCTGCCTAAGTTAGGGTTCCCCTTCTACTAAAAATTACTTATTGGAGAGTACTACTAACAATCATTTAGTTTTGAATTAAATGGAACTAAAATATAAATTCTGTGACATAGAGAATGACATAATAAACATTTAGAAACATAAAGAATATTGAGAAGTCACTAATAGAACAACTACTACATAGTTTGGGTTCTGTCCATGTTGAGTTTTATGATCTTTGGAAATCAAGGGTGACCCTGAGCTTATTTACTCTTTGGGAAAATTAGAAGAAATGGACTCGCTACCCAAAGTAAAGTACCAAAATTGGCATTATGTAGGAGACTGATAGAAAGGTGGTCTTATATCTTTCACTCCAGACCTACTGAGTCAGATATACATGTAAACAAAATCCCTAATGAGGTGAATGCCCAATGATATAGACATTGAAAAGCATGGGCCCTGGGGCACCTGGGTGGCTCAGTTGGTTAAGCCTCTGACTTCAGCTCAGGTCATGATCTCAGGTTTGGTGAGTTTGAGCACCACAATGGGTTCTCTGCTGTCAGTGCAGAGTCCACTTTATATCCTATTTTCCCACCCACCCCTGCCCCTCCCCTGCTGGTCCTACCCCTCAGAAAGAAGAGAAGAAAAGAGGAGAGGAGAGGAGAGGAGAGGAGAGGAGAGGAGAGGAGAGAAAAAAAAAGAAAGAAAAAAGAAAACTTGGCTGAGAAAATTGCAATCCCTTCTGTTTCTCTATCTCTTGCTTTAATCACAGGTTAGATAAAAACAGTGGAAAGATTAACAGAGCCAGGATTACTTCACATACAAACTGCTGAATATTAGGCCCATTCATTGACTTTTTATAAAGTTGCGTTTGAATAACAGTTAAAACAACAGCCTAAGCAATTTAATATGTTTCTATTATAACATCAAAACAGCTTTAAATTTTAGAAATTTGATTTGTACTTATAGTCAACTAATTGTATTTTAGTATTCATTATACGATTATTTTTTTTAACTCTTTCTAGGAAAAGATAAATTTAGCTTATATCCTAATTTTCCTGCATGGAAAATGTGACAGATGAAAGGTGAAATATACTTTTATTGATTATTCCATAATAATGAATTCTGCCCCAAATACATGGAAAATACATAACTCTAAGTGCTATTTAAATAGGCAAATTTTTTTAAAAAGTAATACACAAATTTAAATGTCAAAGTAGAATTTAAGGGTGATGTTATCATAGTGATTCTTGTGGTTTTGCTGTTGTTATGATTTTCTACAACCACTTTATTTGTAGATGAACATGAACTGACACTATTATTAATTCATATATATATTCATATATAATCATTTGATATTTAATTCTAAGTTGTAATTTTAGTATTTCTCCTATAAATTAAATTCAAATTCATTTATTTCTGCTCCCTGATCTTTTTATTTTTTTTAATGTTTATTTATTTTTGAGACACAGAGAGAAAGAGCATGAGCAGAGGAGGGGCAGAGAGAGAGGGAGACATAGAATTCAAAGCAGTCTCCAGGCTCCAAGCTGTCAGCACAGAGCCTGATGCGGGGCTCGAGCTTCTCAATCTCGAGATCATGACCTGAGCCAAAGTCGGACACTCAACTGAGCCACCCAGGCGTCCCCTGCTCCCCAATCTTAATTATTTGAATTCAATAATTCCATCACCCAATTTATACAAATTCATAAGTTACATTTAAAAACCTAATATTAACAGCAAAGCTTTGTATTTAATTTTATATTTGACATGTGCTGATATTTTGTGTTGTTTTGTTTTGCTGTTTGAATCTGTATTCAGATATCAAGGATAAAATCTCTCTTAGATAACTTCCCAGATTATTAGACATTTCTTAAAATAATTATAAGAACTGAGCATTTTTAAAAGATACTTTAACATTCTTAGCGGATTCACTGCTCTTTTACAATTTTCCTATAAGATGATTAGTTTTGCCCATGTGCAGAATTGTTTAGGAGTAGATAACATGATGCATACTTAGTTTGAAAGGAAAGTTGTTGACATTCGTAACAACAACAACAAAAATATCACATGAAGTAAGTCTATCTTGAATTTTTCTGAATTACCAATAACCCATGCCAGTAAGGTAATGGCTTCCTATTAAGGTTAATGGAAATTGAATGTAAATCTCCATGAATAAAATTAAGGCTATACTGATATCTCAATTACTTAGGGCATAAGGGTCTGTGATTTTCACCCTTTAGAAAAGTAAAAGTGCTTACTAGAAGCCCTAGGCTAATAACAAAACCAATTTTACAGTAGTGCTTAATGGTATGGTCAGGGAAAAAAAAAAAAAAAGCCTGAATTCAGGAAAACAATTTAGTTATTAGACTTTAAAGCTTCTGAAAACAGTGTTGTATGTTGTAGTCCCTAAAAGCTCACATTTTAACTAAGTGTGATATAGTGAAAACATCCCATAGGACAAATTGGAAGCATTTGTTTCAGAAAAAATTGAAGGTGGTTAAAAATAGTTTCTTAACAGAGAGGTATGAATTGTGATTTCCCATTTTCCCCTTACCTACTTCTCTCTTCTTTTCTGATTTTCACTCCAACCTCTGGCTTTTCTTGGATCCTCCTGTCTGTGTAAATAAGCCCTATCCTTCTGCTTCTTTTTCATTAACTCTCTCTCTTCTCCCACTATTTTATTTTAATATTTATATTACTACTGCCTGATACAAGTTTCAACTGTCTCTCATCTGAGCTTGTAGAACTAGTCTTTCACTTTTGTTTTTACTCACTCTAAACCATATTCCACATGCCAGCCACACTTTTCTTTCTAAAAAAGAAAATATTTGGTCATACTGTAATATTTGGTCATACCACTCTCCTTACCAAACTTTTAGATCTTTTCTAATCTAAACTCATTTATATGCATTCAGGATCTTCCACTGTCTGATAGCAAACTGCCTTTCCAGATTTGTTTCAATTTCTTCCTTATGTTCTAATTGCATCTGAAACTCATGTTTTTCTTGAGAAAGAATTTTATTTGAAAAAAAGAGAGAATAACATCTATAAATCTCTATTCCTTGACTTACATTTCCTCTGCGTATATCATCACTTACTTTGCTTCACAGCATTAATTGTGTTTACTGCCAGGTCTTCACGTATCTGTCTCCTTTGGTAGATGGCATAGTAGCTGATTTATTTTTATTTATTTGTTTGTTTGATCTTCTTGGATCTACAACAAAATAGGTTACCCAAATTGTGTGTTTACAGTTAGTCAACTAATGCTAATTAATTCTTTGTAGAGTATTTCTTAGTCTGCTTAAAGGCATACAAACTGGGGTTTAATGAGAAAGGTAAGATGGGTGTTTATGAAAGGAGACATTTTCCTTTTTATAATACATAGCTGGTTTCTTTTTCTTGTAAAACATGATGACTAGTAATGGATTAATTGTCTGCACTCCTCTGTGCAACCCGGCCAAATACTAATGCGTATCTCTGTAAGTCAGATAAAAGAATTGAGTCTTAAGCCTTAAATCTACCCTCTACAACACACCCACTAACATTCAGCTGGACCATAGAAAAATAAATAAATAAATAAAGCAAACTTAAAGCATTTAATGAAGCATATTTGCAAAAACAAAAACAAAAAAAAAGGAGGATCCAAGAAAAGCTGCCTTTGCTGTCATGGTCAAGAGGAGAGGAGAAGCAGCTCCGGCTGGTGCTTGGCCCAAGGGCAGGCACATTGGAGCAGGGCCCCTGGGACCCAGTGAGCTACAGATGCACCACCCACGGATGTCTCAACCATTAAAGGCCCACATGTACCATCTGCCTGAGTGTAGAATGAGCCAAGGAGACTCAAATCCAGAAGCTATTCCACATACAGCAGAAGACATTTAAGGGGATGACAGATGGATGTCTCGGCACAACGGATTTGTCCTGGACTGTAAAGACAGTGAACCTGTTGTATTGCTTGTGGGGGACTCCATGGTGCAGTTAATGCAGCAATAAACAATATGGCATTTTCCCCCCACTTCATGCACTGAATTTTGGAATTGGCAGAGATACAATAAGAAATGTTTTATGAAGGTTAAAGAATGAAGAACTGGAGAATATTAAACCAAAGGTCATTGTTGTCTGGGAAGAAACAAACAACCAAGAAAATATGGCAGAAGTGGCAGGTGGAGTTGAGACCATCATACAATCTATCAAAACAAGGAAATTTCGGACTAAAATCATTGCACTGGGTTTGTTACTTCTAGGTGAGAAGCCCCACCCTTTGAGGCAAAAGAACACAAGGGTGAACCAGCAACTTAAGGTTTCCCTGCCTAAGCTTGCCAATGTTCAACTCCTAGGTACTGATGGGAGCTTCATGCATTTGGATGGTGCCATCTCCTGCCACGACGTGTTTTATCTTCTGCATCTCACAGGAGGGGGCTATGCAGGGTTCTGCAAACCACTGCATGAACTGATCATGCAATTGTTAGAGGACATCCCAGGAGAATCAAACCACCATTGCCTGACTAGCTCCTATCAGTGTCAGTAGCACCCCAGCTTCCTCAGGTCAGTTATATCACTGACACTACAGAATCCTCTTTCTTAAGGCACTTTCTGTTGTAGAATGTTCCTGGATGTTAATTTCTAGTGTTTGAAGGGGAGGAAGGATTTAGATTGGTCCTGTACATAGAAGATTTATTTGACACAGAAGATTGTTATTTAAATTAGTTTAAAACAAGAAGGGGACTTTTTAGTTGTATGCATGATACATTCATTGAATTATCACTGTTTTTCTTAGGACAACATCAAGCTAAGTATTGAACAAATGAAGATTGTTTTCTTACCCGTTCTTTCTATAGATTATGTCATATATAGTTATGATCAGCATCCTACCTATTTGGCTTTAAAACAGATGGTTTTTCCAGTTATTAAGGTTCATAATTATTCATATGTATTCACAACATATTCTTAATGTACAGCAGTAGATTGAACATGCTTGTCACTCAAATATGGCAAATGTAGTTACAAATGAATTTGTGCCACTCTCTTAATCTTTCCCATGTTTAACAGTGGAAGATAGGTTTTACCCAATTTGGAGGACCCTATGGAAGGTATTATTTTAATGCTGCTGAATATAATGTCTATAATAGAACCATGCATACACCCATTTCTCCTTGTCCTCCCCTCCTTTTTTTTTTAACACATTTTTGACTTAGGAGCTCTGTAGCTGAAAGTAGAAGTCCTAGCCAATTACTCTAATAATGATATTACTGACGTGTAACTCATTCTTGCATGGTGTTCTGTGCATAGAGTCTAGGGTAGTGCTGTCCATATTCAGAGTTCTGGTTTGGTTTGTTTTGTTTTCCCCTTAAAATGTATTAGTTACAGTTTCTTTAAAAAGAAAAAAAGAAAACAATTCTATTTCCCATTCCATAAACTCTGACATTATTCCAAGTTTCATAGTATCTTAAGGTCTATATTTTTTTGGCTTAGTTTTAAAATTATTTCAGTCCAGAAAAGTTTGGACATTTCTCGTGGGGAAACAAATGGAGCTGCTCTTCAGAATTGACATTCTACTTTGATCCCACCATTTTAGTGAAAAAGAGCTAGGTTTGTTTAACTTTAAGCTTCTCCTTAATGTATTTTCATCTGAGAATTTCTTTCAAGAGAGCTCTTTATAATCTTAACGGTTTGCTTGAGCTACAAGAACTGACATTTAAAAAATAATGGGACAACACATGGTTTATTGTTCAGTATACTTATGGAATATGCAAAAACTGGATCTACAAACAAATATTGTAAACCAGACCAAGTGGGTACTAAAGTAATGTATTAAAATATGCTCTACACTAATTCCGCTTAACGTGCAAGTTCAATAACTAAGGCATATGTTTTATGTTCTGTTTGCAAGGCAAATGGCAGTGCTTTTTTGTGTTGGAGGGAGGTTGCTGATTTGTGTACGAGACAAATTCTCCTGATTGAGAAGGATAGAACTTGGGCTGATATTTTTCTTGTGAAGCCTCTTATTAGGAATATTTTTGGTCTTTTTTTTTCTTTTTGATACATTTCTGAAAGTATCAGGTCTTCATTACCAACAGAAAATACAATGATATTTACTAAACTTGCTTACTACATTAAAATTTCCTTTCTGAGAAAAAACAAACCTCTTTTCTTTAAGTTTTATTTTTATTTATTTTGAGAGAGAGATAGAGAGTAAGCAGGGGAGAGGCAGAGAGAGAGGGAGACAAGAATCCCAAGCAGGCTCTGCACTGTCAGCGCAGAGTCTGATGCAGGGCTCACACTCAAGAACTGGGAGATCATGACCTGAGTCAGAGTCATATGCTTAACTGACTGAGCCACCCAGGCACCCCTTAAATCAGTATTTCAATTACACATTTTCTTTCTTGTTTACACTTTCTTTCTTCCTGTATATATTTCCTCTTTACTATTTTGAACTCATGAATAATGGAATTTAAAGCTGATCTTTTATTTATTTATTTTTTCCTGAGCTAATAGTTATCTTTCTGAACTAATTCTTAAAAGTTTTAAGCTAATCTTTATCTTTATGAAACAATATCATTTTGGCATGTTCAAAAATATAGATGTAACTCACTTACCTACTTTTTTTATAATTACCCTGTAATTAAGCAACTTAAAATATTAATAAAACTCAAAAAAAAACTTACAAATTATCATTGGAAAAAGAAATGTCTATATCTGAGAGAGTTCCTCCATAGATACAGAAGTATTATCAATAACTTAATAATTGTATTATATTTAACTGATCCTAGTCACAACTATCCACTCTTTCACACAGGAGTTTTTGAGTATGGTGAAATATATTATTCTAAAGTTTCTGTTTATATACCCATTATCCCTGGTGGTAAATGGGTCACCATTTTCATTCTTGTAATTAAGGCTTCTTTGAAAAAAAAAGTCTAATATCTATGCCAACTAAGTAGAAGAAAAACTCAGGGAAATAAAAATCGAAACTACAATGAGATATGACTTCACACCAGTCAGAATGGCTAAAATTAACATCAAAGAAAACAACAGGTGTTGGTAAGAATGCCAAGAAAGGGGAACCCTCTTAAACTGTTGGTGGGAACGCAAACTCATGCATCCTCTCTGGAAAACAGTATGGAGATTCTTCAAAAAGTTAAAAATAAAACTACACATTGATCCAACAGTTACACTACTAGGTACCCAAAGGATACAAAAATACTGATTTAAAGGGATACATGCACCCTGATGTTTATATCAGCATTATCAAGAGTAGTCAAATTATGGAAAGAGCCCAAAGTCCATAAACTTATGAATGGATAAAAAAGAAGTGATATATATCTCACACACACACACACACACACACACACACACACAAACATAAAATGGAATATTACTCAGCCACCAGAAAAATGAACTCTTTCCATTTGCAACATTGTGGATGGAGCTAGAGTATATTATACTAAGTGAAATAAGTCAGTCAGAGAAATACAAATACCATATGATTTCACTTATACATGGAATTTAAGAAACAAAATGGATGACTATAGTGGAAAACAAAGAAGAGAGGGAAGCAAACATTAAGAGATTCTTAACTAAAGAGAATAAACTGAGGGTTGCTAGAGATGTGGTGGGTGGGGGGATGGGTTAAATGGATGACAGAGGTTAAGGAGGGCATTTACTGGGGTGCTTTGGTGGCTCAGTTGGTTGAATGTCCAACTTCAGCTCAATTCATGATTCTACACTTCATGAGTTTGAGCCCCACATCAGGCTCTCTGCTGTCAACACAGAGCCTGCTTCAGATCCTCTGTCTCCCTCTCTCCTGCTCCTCCCCTCTGGAACTCTCTATCTCAAAAATAAATAAACATTAAAAAAAAGGAGGGCACTTGTAATGAACAATAAAAACTTGAAATTTTCAACCGGTTTGTAAACTATGAATTATTATTTTCTATTTTCTTTCAAGTTACCTAATTTAATAGGACATTAAAAATATCTATATAGCATTTTGGTATTATACAGTGATTTTCCCATGTACTTTCAAAATTTGTTTTCTCTCAATATTCAAAAATATTAAGAGAATTCTTTGGCTAGTTTTAAATATATATATGTACATATGTGTGTGTGTGTATATATATATATATATATATATATATATATATAGCATGTATATATGTCTCTTTTCAATTTTTATTTTTTAATGTTTATTTATTTTGAGAGAGAGAGGGAGAGCAGAGGCAGAGAGAGAGAGTAAAGAGAGAATCCCAAGCAGGCTCTTCATTGCCAGAATGAAGCCTAATGCAGGGTTTGAACTCACTAACTGTGAGGTCATGACCTGAGACAAGATCAAGAGTCAGATCCTTAACCAACTGAGCCACCCCCACTCCCCTCTTACATACATAATTTTATATATATGACAGAAATAGAAGAACATATGTAAAGTTTTTCAAAGGCCCTTGCATTGTCATAAAGATAGTAAATTTTATTACTAATAATGAAAATATATATAATTTTTTGATGAGTGCTGTGATTTGTAGCATGCACATTATAAAATAGTAAAGTGGTTTATAACCACCAATTTAGGTATAAAATGAAATAATAAAATATTAAAACAATATGAAATGCAAAACAAGAAGAAAAGGAACATACTGCAGGCAGAATAAATGAAACTTTTAAAAGAATATTAGATAGAATCATAAATATCTTAAGTGTGGGCTGTGGCACAGAGTGACTTTCTTCCAAACTGGATAGCATAGAAAAAGGGGGAGAAATAGTAACTTCACTGTGGAGAAATCTGACAAATGCCACCCAGACAGGAAACAGGGTTAATGTCAACAGTGATAAGTCGTCCTGAAAGTATGTATGTACCCTTCATATGATATAATGAAAATAGCACTTTAACTCTATGGTCTTCCTCCTAAAAACCCCTAACTCCAGGCTAATCATGAGAAAAAAAATACCAGACAATTTCAAATTGAGGGCTACAGAAAAAATACCTCACCAGTATTTCTCAAAGCAGTCAAGATGGTAAAAAACAATGGAAGTTAAGAAACTGTCACAGTCAAGAGTAGCCTAAGGAAACCTGATGACTAAATATAATGTGGTAACCTGATGGGATCTTGAAAAAGAATGTGGACATTGAGTAAAACTAAGATTTATGGGATAGAAAAAGTAAAAACATTGGAATTTAATTTAAAAAAATGTATCAGTATTAATTCATTAGTTAATTAAGTTGTGACAAATGTACCATACTAATAATACAGGATTCTAATAATAGGGAAAGCTAGATGTGGAGAGTGTGGGGATTCTTTGTACTATCATCATAATAATTATGCTATAAATATAAAACTATTCTAAAATAAAAACATTTATTTTAAAAATTAACACTAATTTCAGCAATGAAATTGCATGCAATAGCCAATTCCAAAATTACACGTATTCTTGTTGTTGGCTATATGAGACACTTATTGTTGATGTTTACATTTTATAGTTCAGGTAACTGAGGTACAAACATACTAACTAATCTGTCCAACCTCAAAAAACTAGTAAGCTTCTTAGAAGAGTTAAAATTTTAACTCATAGAATATGGTTTGAGAGTTTACCTTTTCAACTAGTATTTTGTATTTGTTCTCATTTATTGCACAACACACACACACACACACACACACACGTTCAATGATTTCTTAGTCATCAGAATATAGCTGAAGTCAGACATAAGCTGTTGCATCAGAAGCAAGATTTAGACTAAGACTTATATACAGTTGCAATTAAGAAAATCACATTATTACAGTGGTAAAAGATCCTCTTTAAACATGTTATTAAAACATTTACTTTAATCTGGAATGCACGGATGATTTCACCTATAAAAATAAATCAATGTAATACACCATGTTAACAGAATGAAGAACAAATTGACATCGTTTGACAAAATTCAACATTTTTAATGATAAAAAAACTCTCAACAAACTAGAGATAAAAGGGAACTATCTCAAAATAATAAAAGCCATAAATGAAAAACTCATAAATCATTAGATTCAGTGGCAAAGTACTGAATTATTTTCCTCTAAGATCAGAAGCAGAAGTTTAGTTATCAGTTTAGTTAATAAATAAGGATCTCTACTCTCACCACTTCTGTTGAACACAACACTTCAGGAGACAACCAGAGCAATTAGACCGAGAAAAAAAGTCCAAATTGGAAAGAAATAAATGATCATGAAGAAGACAAAATCTTATGTATACAAACGCAAAGATTCTGTAACAACTGTTAAAATCAGTTCTGATTCTATACATTAGTAATGACTGGTCTGAAGAAGATATTAAGAAAGCAATCTTATTTACAGTATCATCAAAAATAATAAAATATTAAAAATAAACTTAATCAAGGGGCACAAGATGTGTAACACTGAAAACTGCAAATCATTGCTAAAAGAAATCAAAGGAGATGCAAATAAATGTAAAAATCCTATGCTCATGGATTGGAACTCAATATTATTTAATTGTCCATACTATCCAATGTGATCTACAAATTTAATGCAATCTCTATCAAAACTTCAATGTATTTTTTTTCAGAAATAGAAAAATTCCCCCTAAAATCTACATATATATCTGAAATAATCTTGAAAAAGAAGAACGAAGTTGGAGGCCTCACACTTTTTGACTTCAAAACATACTACTAAGCAACAAGAATCAAGATGGTATAGAACTGTCATAAAAATGGACACGTAAATCAATGGAACAGAGAGCCCAGAAATACACTCTTGCAGATGTGGTCAAATGATTTTTGCAAGGGTGTCAACACTACCTAATGGGGAAAGGACAGTTTCTTCAGCAAATAGTGATGGGAAAACTACATACCCATAAGCAAAAGAATGAAATTGGACTTTTACTTTCTACCATATACAAAAACAACTCAAAACAGATTAAAGACAAACATAAGACCAAAATTATAAGATTCTACAAGAAAATATGGGGAAAAACTCCATGATATTAGATTTGGTAATGTTTTATTGACTATGACCCCAAAAGCTAAGGTCACAAAAGCAAAAGTAGACAAATGGGGGTACCTCAAACTTAAAAACTACTGTGTACCGAGGAAGAAGCAAGCAACAAACTGAAAAAATAACCTACCATATAGGAAGAAATAATCTCAAATCATGTATCTGATAAGGTGTTAATATCTAGAATATATAAGGAACTCATACAACTCAAAAACAAACAAATAACCAAATGAAGAAATGGGCAAGGGCTGGAATAGACAATCCTCCAAAGAATATGTTTATGAGTAGCCAAAGAATATATACAAGAATATATGAAAAGTTGCTCAACATCATTAGTTGTAAGAGAAATACAAATGAAAACCACGAGGTATCACATAACTGCCATTAGGATGGCCACTATAAAAAGAGAAGAAAATAACAAGTGTTGGTGAGTATGTAGAAAAGTTGGAATGTTTTTATACTATTGATGGGAATGTAAAATGTTGTAGCCGTCATGAAAAAGAGTGTGGCAATTTCTACAATAGAACTACTGTATAATTCAACACTCCTACTTCTCAGTATATATCCAGGTAATTGAAATCAAGATCTCAAAGAGCTATCTGTGCTTACTCAGTCATTGCAGCATTAATGAAAATAGTCAAGATAAGGAAATAACCTAAATGTCCATTGACAGATGAATGGATAAAGTGAACGTGACATATACATATTACGGACTACTATGAAGCTGTAGTAAATAAGGAATTGCTGTCAAAAGCTACAACATGAAAGAACTGGAAGATATTATGCTGAATTAAATAAGCCAGTCACAAAAGAACAAATATGGTATGATTCCACTAACACAAAGTATCTAAAGTAGCAAGAATCTTTTAAACTGAAAGTTAAAAGGTGATTGCCAAGGGCTAGAGGGTAGGGAAGGAAGGGAAATTAGTGTTTAATGGGTATAACGTTTCAGTTTTCCAAGATGAAAACTTCCAGAATTTGTTGCAAAAGAGTATGAATATATTCAACACTAATGAACTGTATATTTAAACATGGTTAAGGTGGTAAATTTCATGTTATATGTTTTTAACCACAATATTGGTTATATTTACTGAAAACCTATTATTCCCTTTACGATGAGAACTTTTAGGATCTACTCTCTTAGTGACTTACAAATATACCACAGAGCAGTGCTGACTATAGCCCTCATGTATATATTACACTACCAACATGTATTTATCTTGTAACTAGAAATCTTTTGAGTCCCTATATCCAATTTCCTCAACCCCTCAACTCTTGCCTCTGGTAACCCCAAATCTGATCTATTTTTCTAAGAGTTTATTTATTTGTTTAGATTCCACGTATACGTGAGATCATACAATGGTTGTCTCTGACTTATGTCACTTAGCATAATTTCCTCAAGGTCCATTCATGTTGTCACATATGGCAGGATTTTCTTCTCTTTTTTATTTTGGTCAGTAGTATTCCCTGGGGTTCCTGGGTGGCTCAGTCAGTTAAGCATCTGACTCTTGATTTCAGCTCTGGTCATGATCTCAGGGTTCATGAGATTGAGCTCCCAAAACAGGCTCCCTGCTTACCGTGTGGAGCTTGCTTGGGATCCTCTCCCTTTCTCTGCCCCTCACCTGCACACATGCATGCACACCTGTGCTCTCTCTCTCAAAATACATAAATAAAAAAATATAATTACTGTCATTAACTAATCCCATTCTCAACTCAAATGCCAACTTCTCAGAAAGATTGTCTTAAACATCCATTATAAAGTAGCCTCTCCCACTAGTCTGTCCCACCCTGTTTTATTTTCTTCCTGGTACTTACACAAGATATTTTATTTTATTTTATTTTATTTTATTTTATTTTATTTTATTTTATTTTATTTTACTTTATTATTTTATTCTATTTTTTTTATTTCATTTCTTTTCCTTTCTTTTCCTTTTTCTTTCTTTAGTTTATGCCTTTTCTTCAGAATATAATTTCCTTATAAGTAGAGATGTTTGTCTTATTTATCTCTGTATTCTCAATATGTGACTAGTGTTTGTCATATGGTTAATTTTTCCATATATTTGTGGATTAAATGAGTTATTTTTAACCAAGACCAAATAGAATTATCCTGTTCTACTTTCCTTCACATTTTATTCAGACTGTAGATTGGCCTAACTCATTCCTCAAAGAATGCTGTAGTTTCAGTTTTCTAATATTATTTCTTTCTAGAAAAATGTAATGTCTGTGGAAAGGGTCACTTAATGGGATACTCCTAGACCCTTAGGTGTTATCTCTGTATTTAGTTGTGTGGCAGAGACTGCAAATTGCTAACCGACATTCATTCTCTTTTTTCACAAGGGATCTCAACTATAATCAGTGTAGGCATACTTTGGGTTTAAAGTATTAATTCTCTAGCCTGCCTCGCAGCTAGGTGTGGCTTTGTGATTTTTTTTTCCTGCTTTAATGAGCTATAATACGAGATGTGTTTGGTCTTTCTAAGAAGGCTTCTTAAGGAATTCCTAGTAACTTGCTAAAGTTTAAGCTTAGAAAAATGATTTTATACTCTTCTTTATTTCTAATGTAAACATTCAAAGCTACCAATTTCCTCTAAAAATTAGTTTTGAAGCATCCCACAATTTTGTTATGTGTTCATTTTTTCTCAGCCACCTGCATTGCCTTATTTTTTTAATATATGAAATTTATTGTGAAATTGGTTTCCATACAACACCCAGTGCTCATCCCGAAAGATGCCCTCTTCAATACCCATCACCTACCCTACCCTCCCTCCCAACCCCCCCCCCCTTGAACCCTCAGTTTGTTCTCAGTTTTTAAGAGTCTCTTATGCATTGGCTCTTTCCCACTCTACCCTCTTTTTTTTTTTTCCTTCCCCTCCCCCATGGGTTTCTGTTAAGTTTCTCAGGATCCACATAAGAGTGAAAACATATGCATTTCCAATGCTGTGTTTGAGTAGTCACTTTTATTCAATTAACTTGCTTCTATCAAAGCCAGTGCCTGCCTATAATAAAAGACATTAATCACATGTTCAATCAAATATGTAAATAATGCTTTAGTGAAAAGCACCTTCATTTAAGTTATATCCAAATTGAGTGCCGTGAAAACTTCAAACCTTCATCTTGTCAGGAGGACACTAACTATGCTAAATGGTATTTTTGTCAGTAATGAATTATGCAAAGCTAAAATAAAATTTCTAAAATTTACAAAGATAAATTTAAATTGGAATTTAAGAACATACAAGAAAAGATTAAGGGATAAGAAATATCTCTTTGCAGGTTACAGTGAGTCTGTGAGAAGATTATAAATCTATGTATAAGGAATGCCCTGTCACAGATTTTGTCAGTAAAATCATTTTGCCTGGAGATTTTCTCTTGTCAAAAGTTTTTAACCAATTTCTACATGGCCGGTTGCTTTATTTATTTTATTTTTATTTTTTTATCATGGCAAACTGTTAATTTTTTTAATATGAAGTTTATTGTCAAATTGCTTTCCTTACAACACCCAGTGCTCCTCCCAACAGGTGCCCTCCTCAGTGCCCATCACCCACCATCCCCTCCCTCCCACTCCCCATCAACCCTCAGTTTATTCTCATTTTTTAAGAGTCTCTTATTGTTTGGCACTCTCCCTCTCTAACTTTTTTTTCCCCTTCTCCTCCCCCATTGTCTTCTGTTAAGTTTCTTAGTATCCACTTAAGAGTGAAAACATATGGTACCTGTCTTTCTCTGTATGACTTATTTCACTTAGCATCACACTCTCCATTTCCATCCACGTTGCTACAAAAGGCCATATTTCATTCTTCCTCATTGCCAAGAAGTATTCCATTGTGTATATAAACCACAATTTCTTCATTCATCAGTTGATGGACATTTAGGCTCTTTCCATAATTTGGCTACTGTTGAGAGTGCTGCTATAAACAGTGGGGTACAAGTGCCCCTATGCATCAGTACTCCTGTATCTCTTGGGTAAATTCCTAGCAGTGCTATTGCTGGGTCATAGGGTAGACCTATTTTTAATTTCTTGAGGAAGCTCCACACTGTTTTCCAGGGTAGCTGCACCAGTTTGCATTCCCACCAACAGTGCAAGAGGGTTCCGGTTTCTCACATCCTCTCCAGGATCTATAGTCTCCTGATTCGTTCATTTTAGCCACTCTAACCGGCATGAGGTGATATCTCAGTGTGGTTTTGATTTGTATTTTCCTGATGAGGAGGGACATTGAGCATCTTTTCATGTGCCTGTTGGCCATCTGGATGTCTTCTTTGGAAAAGTTGCTATTCATGTTTTCTGCCCATTTCTTCACTGGATTATTTGTTTTTAGGGTGTGGAGTTTGGTGAGTTCTTAATGATTTTAGATACTAGCCCTTTGTCCACTATGTCACTTGCGAATATCTTTTCCTATTACGTTGGTTGCCTTTAGTTTTGTTGATTGTTTCCTTTTCTGTGCAGAAGCTTTTTATCTTCATGAAGTCCCAATAGTTCATTTTTGCTTTTAATTCTCTTGCCCTTGGGGATGTGTGGAGTAAGAAATTGCTGTGGCTGAGGTCAGAGAGGTTCTTTCCTGCTTTCTCTTCTAGGGTTTTGGTGGCTTCCTGTCTCACATTCAGGTCCTTTATCCATTTTGAGTTTATTTTGTGATTGATGTAAGAAAGTGGTCTGGTTTCATTCTTCTGCATGTTGCTGTCCAGGTCTTCGGGCACCATTTGTTAAAGAGACTGTCTTTTTTCCATTGGGCAGTCTTTCCTGCTTTGTCAAAGATTAGTTGGCCATATTTTGTGGGTCCAATTCTGGAGCCTCTACTCTATTCCATTGGTTTATGTGTCTATTTTTGTGCCAATACCATGCTGTCTGATGATTATAGCTATGTAGTAGAAGCTAAAGTCCGATTTGTGATGCCTCCCACTTTGGTCTTCTTCCATATTACTTTGTCTATTTGGGGTCTTTTGTGGTTCCATACAAATTTTATGATTGTTTGTTCTAGCTTCAAGAAGATTGCTGGTGCAATTTTGTTTGGGATTGCATTGAATGTGTAGATAGCTTTGGGTAGAATTGACATTTTGACAATATTTATTCTTCCAATCCATGAGCACAGAATGTTTTCCCATTTCTTTGTATCATCTTCAATTTCCTTCGCAAGCTTTCTATAGTTTTCAGCATACAGATCTTTTAAATCTTTGGTTAGGTGTATTCCTAGGTATTTTATGATTCTTGGTGCAATTTTGAATGGGATCAGTTTCTTTATTTGTCTTTCTATTGCTTCATTATTAGTTTATAAGAATGCAACTGATTTCTGTACATCGATTTTGTATCCTGAAACTTTGCTGAATTCATGTATCAGTTCTAGCAGACTTTTGGTGGAGTCTATCGGATTTTCCATGTATAATATCATGTCATCTACAAAAAGTGAAAGCTTGACTTCATCTTTGCCAATTTTGATGCCTTTGATTTCCTTTTGTTGTCTGATTGCTGATGCTAGAACTTCCAACACTATGTTAAAAAACAGCGGTGAGAGTGGACATCCCTGTCGTGTTCCTGATCTCAGGGGGAAAGCTCTCAGTTTTTCCCTGTTGAGGATGGTATTAGCTGTGGGCTTTTCATAAATGGCTTTTATGATGTTTAAGTATGTTCCTTCTATCCTGACTTTCTTGAGGGTTTTTATGAAGAAGGGATGCTGAATTTTGTCAAATGCTTTTTCTGCATCGGTTAACAGGATCATATGGTTCTTTTCTTTTATTAATGTGATGTATCACGTTGATTGATTTGCGAATGTTGAACCAGCCCTGCATCCCAGGAATGAATCCCACTTGATCATGGTGAATAATTCTTTTTATACCCTGTTGAATTCGATTTGCTAGTGTCTTGTTGAGAATTTTTGCATCCATATTCATCAGGGATATTGGCCTGTAGTCTCTTTTTTTACTGGGTCTCTATCTGGTTTAGGAATCAAAGTAATGCTAGCTTCATAGAATGAGTCTGGAAGTTTTCCTTCCCTTTCTATTTTTTGGAACAGCCTGAGAAGGATAGGTATTATCTCTGCCTTAAATGTCTGGTAGAATTCCCTAGGGAGTTCTGGACTCTTACTTGTTGGGAGATTTTTGATAACCGATTCAATTTCTTCCCTGGTTATGGGTCTGTTCAAGCTTTCTATTTCTTCCTGTTTGAGTTTTGGAAGCGTGTGGGTGTTTAGAAATTTGTCCATTTCTTCCAGGTTGTCCAATTTGTTGCATATAATTTTTCATAGTATTCCCTGATAATTGCTTGTATCTCTGAGGGATTGGTTGTAATAATTTCATTTTCATTCATGATTTTATCTATTTGGGTCATCTCTCTTTTCTTTTTGAGAAGCCTGGCTAGAGGTTTGTCAATTTTGTTTATTTTTTCAAAAAACCAACTCTTGGTTTCGTTGATCTGCTCTACCGTTTTTTCAGATTCTATATTGTTTATTTCTGCTCTGATTTTTATTATTTCTCTTCTTCTGCTGGGTTTAGGCTGTCTTTGCTGTTCTGCTTCTATTTCCTTTAGGTGTGCTGTTAGATTTTGTATTGGGGATTTTTCTTGTTTCTTGAGATAGGCCTGGATTGCGATGTATTTTCCTCTCAGGACTGTCTTCGCTGCATCCCAAAGCTTTTGGATTGTTGTATTTTCATTTTCATTTGTTTCCATATATTTTTTAATTTCTTCTCTAATTGCCTGGTTAACCCATTCATTCTTTAGTAGGGTGTTCTTTAACCTCCATGCTTTTGGAGGTTTTCCAGACTTTTCCTTGTGGTTGATTTCAAGCTTCATAGCATTGTGGTCTGAAAGTATGCATGGTATGATCTCAATTCTCGTATACTTATGAAGGGCTGTTTTGTGACCCAGTATGTGATCTATTTTGGAGAATGTTTCACGTGCACTCAAGAGGAAAGTATATTCTGTTGGTTTGGGATGCAGAGTTCTAAATCTATCTGTCAAGTCCATCTGATCCAATGTATCATTCAGGGCCCTTGTTTCTTTATTGACCGTGTGTCTAGATGATCTATCCATTGTTGTCAGTGGAGTATTAACGTCCCCTGCAATTACCACATTCTTGTCAATAAGGTTGCTTATGTTTGTGAGTAATTGTTTTATATATTTGGGCCTCCAAATTCAGTGAATAGACATTTATAATTGTTAGCTCTTCCTAATGGATAGACCCTGTAATTATTATATAATGCCCTTCTTCATCTCTTGTTACGGCCTTTAATTTAAAGTCTAGTTTGTCTGATATAAGTATGGCTACTCCAGCTTTCTTTTGACTTCCAGTAGCATGATAGATAGTTCTCCATCCCCTCACTTTCAATCTGAAGGTGTCCTCACATCTAAAATGAGTCTCTTATAGGCAGCAAATAGATGAGTCTGTTTTTTATGTGTGTGTGTGTGTGTGTGTGTGTGTGTGTGTGTGTGTGTTTTATCCATTTTGATACCTTGTCTTTTGGTTGGAGCATTTAGTCCATTTACAGTCAATGTTATTATTCAAAGATATGGGTTTAGAGTCATTGTGATGTCTGTAGGTTTCATGCTTGTAGTGGTGTCTCTGGTACTTTGTGGTCCTTGTAACATTTCACTCACAGAATCCCCCTTAGGATCTCTTGTAGGGCTGATTTAGTGGTGATGAACTCCTTCACTTTTTGTTTGTTTAGGAAAACGTTTATCTCTCCTTCTATTCTGGATGACAGACTTGCTGCATAAAGGATTCTTGGCTGCATATTTTTTCTGTTCATCACATTGAAGATTACCTGCCATTCCTTTCTGGCCTGCCAAGTTTCAGTAGATAGGTCTGCCACTACCTTATGTGTCTACCTTTGTATGTTAGGGCCCGTTTACCCCTAGCTGCTTTCATAATTCTCTCTTTATCCTTGTATTTTGCCAGTTTCACTATGATAGGTCCTGCAGAAGATCGATTCAAGTTACATCTGTAGGGAATTCTCTGTGCCTTTTGGATTCCAATGCCTTTTTCCTTCCCGAGATCAGGGAAGTTCTCAGCTATGATTTGGTCAAGTACACCTTTAGCCCCTTTCTCTCTCTCTTCTTCTCTGGAATTCCTACGATACAGATATTGTTCCATTTGATTGCATCATTTAGTTCTCTAATTCTCCCCTCAAACTCCTGGATTTTTTCAATCTCTCTTTTTCTCAGTTTTCTCTTTTTCCATAATTTTATCTTCTAATTCATCTATTCTCTCCTCTGCCTCTTCAATCTGTGCTATGGCCACTTCCATTTGATTTTCACCTCATATATAGCATTTATTTAGTTCCTCATGACAATTTCTTAGTCCCTTGATCTCTGTAGCAATAGATTCTCTGCTGTCCTCTATGCTTTTTTCAAGCCCAGCAATTAATTTTATGACTATTATTCTAAATTCTTGTTCTGTTATATTGCTTAAATCGTTTTTGATCAATTCATTAGCTGTCACTACTTCCTGGAGTTTCTTTTGAGGAGAATTCTTCCATTTCATCATTTTGGGTAGTCCCTGGGGTGGCTCGAAACTACAGGGCACTTCCCCTGTGCTGTCTGGCATGACCTGTGTTGGTGGGGGGGGGGCTGCAGTCAGACCTGATATCTGCCCCCAGCCCGCCAATGGGGCCACAGTCAGACTGGTGTGTACCTTATCTTCCCCTCTCCCAGGGGCAGGACTCACTGTGGAGTGGTGTGGCCCCTGTCTGGGCTACTTGCACACTGACAGGCTTGTGGTGCTGCTTTGATGGGATCTGGTGTATTAGCCGGGGTGGATCAGCAAGGTGCACAGGGGAGGGAGGGGCAGGCTTAGTTCACTTTGCTGTCAGTGGTCCCCTGCAAGAGGGGCCCTGCAGCACTGGGAGGGAGGCAGACCCATTGGAGGGATGGATCCACAGAAGCACAGTGTTGGGCGTTTGCAGGGTGCAAGCAAGTTCAGTGATGGGAACTTGTTCCCTTTGGGATTTCGGCTGGGGGATGCGAGAGGGAGATGGCGATTGCCAGCACCTTTGTTCCCCACCAATCTGAGCTCTGTCTTCTGGGGCTCAACAACTCTCCTTCCCAGTGTCCTCTGGCCCTCCCTGCCATCCAAGCGCAGAGCTGTTCACTTTTAACATTCCAGATGTTAAGTCCCACTTGCTGTCAGAACTCATGGAGTCCGGCCCCTCTGCTTTTGCAAGCCAGATTTTGGGAGCTCTGCCTTGCCTGGCAAGCTGCCCCTCCATTGCCCTGGCTCCCTCCCGCCAGTCCATGCAGCACATACTGTCTCTCCGCCCTTCCTACCCTCTTCCATGGGCCTCTTGTCTATGCTTGGACCTGGAGAGTCCATTCTACTAGTCTTCTGGTGGTTTTCTGGGTTATTTAGGCAGATGTGGGTGGAATCTAAGTGATCAGCAGGAGGAGGTGAGCCCAGCGTCCTCCTACACTGCCATCTTCCCTTCTGACCAATGGCCAGTTGCTTTAAAGAGAATTATGTAGTTAAGCTAAATGATGAGTAGAAAACTATATTTCAAAAGTCTTTGAGAATCATATGAAATAGTTTTATTATATTTTATGTTTACTATAACTTATATAAAATACATGTAACTTTTAAAACATTACCAGATTTCCTGGGTAGTTCAATTGGTTAAGTGTCCAACTTCAACTCAGGTCATGATCTCATGGTTTGTGAGTCCAAGCCCCACATTAGGCTCTGTGCAGACAGCTCAGAGCCTGGATACTGCTTTGGATTCTGTGTCTCCCTCTTTCTGCCCTCCCCTGCTCATGCTCTCTCTTTTTCTCTCTCTCAAAGATAAACATTTTTTAAAATTTTTAAGAATGCATATATTTCCAAATGGAGGGATAATCTTGTTAAAATGTAATCTCATTTTATAACATACATTTAATGAGATAGATAATAGATAGATAGATAGATAGATAGATAGACAATAGATATTTAAGATGGTTTTAATGGGAGTAAGACAACAGGAGTTTAAGATGGCTAAATCCCATCTAATTAATAGAAAATAAATTGGTAAATTCTAAAATTGAGTTATCCAGTAATGATAGACTGTACATGCTATTTATTGTAGATAACAGAAGACATGTCTAAAAATAGTATCAGCAAGTCCCTCTATGGAACAGAGTTAAGGGATAGGCCAGGGGACCTTTTGAATTTTAATTTATAAAATATATATTTTCCATGATTTTTTTAAATATATGCATTTTTATTGGTAAAATAAAGAAAAGGAAAACTTAAGAGATATTGTAAAGTTCATAATTTATCTACAGCAGACTATCAAAAGTTTTTAATATAATTATACATTTAAAAACTTATCAAATTCAAAATAGCAGTTACACATATGACCAATTCTAAGTAATTCTGTTTAATCATAATTTAAAGATTTAAAGAAAATTATAAAGAAAAAAATTGCATTTTGAAAGAGAAAGTAATTGTCAGAAAAGGCATATCTATGATGGTATCCAATTTTTCCATGCCATTGATCAGGCTATGTCAGACATATGAGCAATAGTACAAGTTGTTGAATTTTACAGTGTTATATATCACTGAAAGCATTTCCTTTCCACCAAGATTTTTGGGGGCTTTCTGTCAATGCTAAGAGAATTACATCACCACAGAGGACAGCCAGGACATTAGAGCAAAGAAAAAAAGTCACATTTAACAAGAGAAAACTGTCAAAGAATTCAGGTTTGGAAAAATCAAAATTAACATTGGGAGATTAAAATAAAATGATCCTTTCTGTTCATAAGGACATACATGCATGCATGCATGTGCGCGCGCACACACACACACACACACACACACACCATACACACACATACTTTGCATCACCGCACAGTGTTATTATGAACTAGTTTATACACATACACACTCTGAATAATAAAAATGCAAAATTGTTTACATTTTGAAAATATGCTTTATGTGTCTAAGTTATATATTAGTAATGATATACAATCAAATTATGTAAATATATGTTAATGTGAAGTTTTGTCATTTTTATTTGTAAAACAAGATATTACACAGTTTAGTTTTCTGAGTATTTCATGTATCTAAAGTTTTAGATTAATCAGTCTTTTAATATATTAAAATAACAGTTACTTTTCGTATCTGAATATAAAGAAATAGAAATGCATTTTACAGTGTATATTCTAATAGCATAAAAATACAAAGAAGAAAATATTCAAAATAAAAGCCACCAAACTTATGTATAAATTAAGCTTATTTTATATTTAAATATTCCTTATTTTAACTAAGTTTGCAGCTTGAAAATTTCCATATGCTGAATTACTCAGTTATGCATGGACATTGAAGTTCATTTTAACAAAATAATACCAACACTAATTAACAATTAGACTACTGCATCAAATCTAAGATTTCTTCTCAGTTTTTTTTTCTTTCTGAAAAGTATCTTCTAAATACTAATGTGTATACAAAATACTAGGTTCTAAAATCACTTGAGGAGGATAGGAAAGATGGCGGCGTAGGAGGACGCTGGGCTCACCGCACGTCCTGCTGATCACTTAGATTCCACCTACACCTGCCTAAATAACCCAGAAAACCGCCAGAGGATTAGCAGAACAGAGTCTCCAGAGCCAAGCGCAGACGAGAGGCCCACGGAAGAGGGTAGGAAGGGTGGCGAGGCGGTGCCCGCTCCACGGACTGGTGGGAGGGAGCCAGGGCGGAGGGGCGGCCTGCCGGCCAAGCAGAGCCCCCGAGTCTGACTGCCAAAAGCGGAGGGGCCGGAGGGACTGTGTTCCAACAGCAAGTGCGACTTAGCGTCTGGGAGGTCATAAGTTAACAGCTCTGCTTGGAAAGCGGGAAGGCTGGAGGACAAAGGGAGGGAGAGCTGCTGAGCCCCCTGAGGACAGAGCTCAGTTTGGTGGGGAACAAAGGCGCTCCCCAGTGCCATCTCCCCCGCCCATCCCCCAGCCAAAATCCCAAAGGGAACCAGTTCCTGCCAGGGAACTTGCTCGCTCCGCGCAAACACCCAACTCTGTGCTCCTGCGGAGCCAAACCTCCAGCAGCAGATCTGACTCCCTCGCTGCCACAGGGCCCCTCCTGAAGTGGATCACCTAAGGAGAATCGAGCTAAGCCTGCCCCTCCTGCCCCCGTGCACCTTGCCTATCCACCCCAGCTAATACGCCAGATCCCCAGCACCACAAGCCTGGCAGTGTGCAAGTAGCCCAGACGGGCCACGCCACCCCACAGTTAATCCCGCCCCTAGGAGAGGGGAAGAGAAGGCACACACCAGTCTGACTGTGGCCCCAGCGGTGGGCTGCGGGCAGACATCAGGTCTGACTGGGGCCCCGCCCACCAACTCCAGTTATACACCACAGCACAGGGGAAGTGCCCTGCAGGTCCTCACCACTCCAGGGACTATCCAAAATGACCAAACGGAAGAATTCCCCTCAGAAGAATCTCCAGGAAATAACAACAGCTAATGAACTGATCAAAAAGGATTTAAATAATATAACAGAAAGTGAATTTAGAATAATAGTCATAAAATTAATCGCTGGGCTTGAAAACAGTATAGAGGACAGCAGAGAATCTCTTGCTACAGAGATCAAGGGACTAAGGAACAGTCACGAGGAGCTGAAAAGCACTTTAAACGAAATGCAAAACAAAATGGAAATGACGACAGCTCGGATTGAAGAGGCAGAGGAGAGAATAGGTGAACTAGAAGATAAAATTAAGGAAAAAGAGGAAGCTGAGAGAAAGAGAGATAAAAAAATCCAGGAGTATGAGGGGAAAATTAGAGAACTAAGTGATACACTAAAAAGAAATAATATACGCATAATTGGTATCCCAGAGGAGGAAGAGAGAGGGAAAGGTGCTGAAGGGGTACTTGAAGAAATTATAGCTGAGAACTTCCCTGAACTGGGGAAGGAAAAAGACATTGAAATCCAAGAGGCACAGAGAACTCCCTTCAGACGTAACTTGAATTGGTCTTCTACACGACATATCATAGTGAAACTGGCAAAATACAAGGATAAAGAGAAAATTCTGAAAGCAGGGAGGGATAAACGTGCCCTCACATATAAAGGGAGACCTATAAGACTCGTGACTGATCTCTCTTTTGACACTTGGCAGGCCAGAAAGTCTTGGCACGATATCTTCAGTGTGCTAAACAGAAAAAATATGCAGCCTAGAATCCTTTATCCAGCAAGTCTGTCATTTAGAATAGAAGGAGCGATAAAGGTTTTCCCGAACAAACAAAAACTGAAGGAATTTGTCACCACGAAACCAGCCCTACAAGAGATCCTAACGGGGATCCTGTGAGACAAAGTACCAGAGACATCACTACAAGCATAAAACATACAGACATCACAATGACTCTAAACCTGTATCTTTCTATAATAACACTGAATGTAAATGGATTAAATGCGCCAACCAAAAGACATAGGGTATCAGAATGGATAAAAAAAACAAGACCCATCTATTTGCTGTCTACAAGAGACTCATTTTAGATCTGAGGACACCTTTGGATTGAGAGTGAGGGGATGGAGAACTATTTATCATGCTACTGGAAGCCAAAAGAAAGCTGGAGTAGCCATACTTATATCAGACAAACTAGACTTTAAATTAAAGGCTGTAACAAGAGATGAACAAGGGCATTATATAATAATCACAGGGTCTATCCACCAGGAAGAGCTAACTATTATAAATGTCTATGTGCCAAATACCCGAGCCCCCAGATATATAAAACAATTACTCATAAACATAAGCAACCTTATTGATAAGAATGTGGTCATTGCAGGGGACTTTAACACCCCACTTACAGAAGTGGATAGATCATCTAGACACACGGTCAATAAAGAAACAAGGGCCCTGAATGATACATTGGATCAGATGGACTTGACAGATATATTTAGAACTCTGCATCCCAAAGCAACAGAATATACTTTCTTCTCGAGTGCACATGGAACATTCTCCAAGATAGATCATATACTGGGTCACAAAACAGCCCTTCATAAGTTTACAAGAATTGAAATTATACCATGCATACTTTCAGACCACAATGCTATGAAGCTTGAAATCAACCACAAGGAAAAGTCTGGAAAACCTCCAAAAGCATGGAGGTTAAAGAACACCCTACTAACGAATGAGTGGGTCAACCAGGCAATTAGAGAAGAAATTAAAAAATATATGGAAACAAATGAAAATGAAAATACAACAATCCAAATGCTTTGGGACGCAGCAAAGGCAGTCCTGGGAGGAAAATACATTGCAATCCAGGCCTATCTCAAGAAACAAGAAAAATCCCCAATACAAAATCTAACAGTACACCTAAAGGAAATAGAAGCAGAACAGCAAAGGCAGCCTAAACCCAGCAGAAGAAGAGAAATAATAAAGATCAGAGCAGAAATAAACAATATAGAATCTGAAAAAACGGTAGAGCAGATCAACGAAACCAAGAGTTGTTTTTTTGAAAAAATAAACAAAATTGACAAACCTCTAGCCAGGCTTCTCAAAAAGAAAAGGGAGATGACCCAAATAGATAAAATCATGAATGAAAATGGAATGATTACAACCAATCCCTCAGAGATACAAACAATTATCAGGGAATACTATGAAAAATTATATGCCAACAAATTGGACAACCTGGAAGAAATGGACAAATTCCTAAACACCCACACTCTTCCAAAACTCAATCAGGAGGAAATAGAAAGCTTGAACAGACCCATAACCGGCGAAGAAATTGAATCGGTTATCAAAAATCTCCCAACAAATAAGAGTCCAGGACCAGATGGCTTCCCAGGGGAGTTCTACCAGACGTTTAAAGCAGAGATAATACCTATCCTTCTCAAGCTATTCCAAGAAATAGAAAGGGAAGGAAAACTTCGAGACTCATTCTATGAAGCCAGTATTACTCTGATTTCCTAAACCAGACAGAGACCCAGTAAAAAAAGAGAACTACAGGCCAATATCCCTGATGAATATGGATGCAAAAATTCTCAATAAGATGCTAGCAAATCGAATTCAACAGCATATAAAAAGAATTATTCACCATGATCAAGTGGGATTCATTCCCGGGATGCTGGGCTGGTTCAACATTCGCAAATCAACGTGATACATGACATTAATAAATAAAAAAGAGAAGAACCATATGATCCTGTCAAAAGATGCAGAAAAGGCCTTTGACAAAATCCAGCACCCTTTCTTAATAAAAACCCTTGAGAAAGTCGGGATAGAAGGAACATACTTAAAGATCATAAAAGCCATTTATGAAAAGCCCACAGCTAACATCATCCTCAATGGGCAAAAACTGAGAGCTTTTTCCCTGAGATCAGGAACACGACAGGGATGTCCACTCTCACTGCTGTTGTTTAACATAGTGCTGGAAGTTCTAGCATCAGCAAGCAGACAACAAAAGGAAATCAAAGGCATCAAAATTGGCAAAGATGAAGTCAAGCTCTTGCTTTTTGCAGATGACATGATATTATACATGGAAAATCCGATAGACTCCACCAAAAGTCTGCTAGAACTTTTGATACATGAATTCAGCAAAGTTTCAGGATACAAAATCAATGTACAGAAATCAGTTGCATTCTTATACACTAACAATGAAGCAACAGAAAGACAAATAAAGAAACTGATCGCATTCACAATTGCACCAAGAATCATAAAATACCTAGGAATACACCTAACCAAAGATTTAAAAGATCTGTATGCTGAAAACTATAGAAAGCTTATGAAGGTAATTGAAGAAGATTTAAAGAAATGGAAAGACATTCCCTGCTCATGGATTGGAAGAATAAATATTGTCAAAATGTCAATACTACCCAAAGCTATCTACACATTCAATGCAATCCCAATCAAAATTGCACCAGCATTCTTCTCGAAACTAGAACAAGCAATCCTAAAATTCCTATGGAACCACAAAAAGCCCCGAATAGCCAAAGTAATTTTGAAGAAGAAGACCAAAGCAGGAGGCATCACAATCCCAGACTTTAGCCTCTACTACAAAGCTGTAATAATCAAGACAGCATGGTATTGGCACAAAAACAGACACATAGACCAATGGAATAGAATAGAAACCCCAGAACTAGACCCACAAACGTATGGCCAACTCATCTTTGACAAAGCAGGAAAGAACATCCAATGGAAAAAAGACAGTCTCTTTAACAAAGGGTCTTGGAGAACTGGACAGCAACATGCAGAAGGTTGAAACTAGACCACTTTCTCACACCATTCACAAAAATAAACTCAAAATGGACAAAGGACCTGAATGTGAGACAGGAAACCATCAAAACCTTAGAGGAGAAAGCAGGAAAAGACCTCTCTGACCTCAGCCGTAGCAATCTCTTACTTGACACATCCCCAAAGGCAAGGGAATTAAAAGCAAAAGTGAATTACTGGGACCTTATGAAGATAAAAAGCTTCTGCACAGCAAAGGAAACAACCAACAAAACTAAAAGGCAACCAACGGAATGGGAAAAGATATTTGCAAATGACACATCGGACAAAGGGCTAGTATCCAAAATCTATAAAGAGCTCACCAAACTCCACACCCAAAAAACAAATAACCCAGTGAAGAAATGGGCAGAAAACATGAATAGACACTTCTCTAAAGAAGACATCCAGATGGCCAACAGGCACATGAAAAGATGTTCAACGTCACTCCTCATCAGGGAAATACAAATCAAAACCACACTCAGATATCACCTCACGCCAGTCAGAGTGGCCTAAATGAACAAATCAGGAGACTATAGATGCTGGCAAGGATGTGGAGAAACGGGAACCCTCTTGCACTGTTGGTGGGAATGCAAATTGGTGCAGCCTCTCTGGAAAGCAGTGTGGAGGTTCCTCAGAAAATTAAAAATAGACCTACCCTATGACCCAGCAATAGCACTGCTAGGAATTTACCCAAGGGATACAGGAGTACTGATGCATAGGGGCACTTGTACCCCAATTTTTATAGCAGCACTGTCAACAATAGCCAAATTATGGAAAGAGCCTAAATGTCCATCAACTGATGAATGGATAAAGAAATTGTCGTTTATATACACAATGGAATACTACGTGGCAATGAGAAAAAATGAAATATGGCCTTTTGTAGCAACGTGGATGGAACTGGAGAGTGTGATGCTAAGTGAAATAAGCCATACAGAGAAAGACAGATACCATATGTTTTCACTCTTATTTGGATCCTGAGAAACATAACAGAAACCCATGGGGGAGGGGAAGGAAAAAAAAAAAAGAGGTTAGAGTGGGATAGAGCCAAAGCATAAGAGACTCTTAAAAACTGAGAACAAACTGAGGGTTGATGGGGGGTGGGAAGGAGGGGAGGGTGGGTGATGGGTATTGAGGAGGGCACCTCTTGGGATGAGCACTGGGTGTTGTATGGAAACCAATTTGACAATAAATTTCATATATTAAAAAATAAAAAATAAAATAAATAAAATAAAATCACTTGAAACAATTATATTCAAATTGGATATGTCCTAAAACTGATAAGAATTAGGTTTATTTGTTTTGGTTTGTTTATAAATTTTAGCCAGTGCTTCTTTTTTAATTTTACTCTTTGAATATATCTTTTGAACTATGTTTTAAAATCTAAATATATAATGAGATACTTTCAGACAACTCTTTTTCATCTCTGTTCTGTATTACCATATCCACCTATTCTGTATTATCAGCCTTTTCTCCCCCACTGTCAATGTTTACTGTCAAAAATGAAAGCAAATGAACATATATGCACTTATTTGTATATAAATGTTCTACCTTTAGTTTAAAAAAGTAAAGGTAGAAAGGTAAAGTAAAAGTAAAGGAAAAGCCAAATGGTAGAATACTATGCATATATTCTTCTTCACCCTACTTTTTATTAATATAAAACAAAATCCTGAAAATTATTACATGGCAGATATAAAGGATTTTTCTTTCCATTTCATGGCATATCCCATTCAGTAGATGTGCTATTATAGTTATTCATTCAGGCCTATATCAATGAATGTGGGTTAGTTTTAAGCTTTTGAAATTTCTATAAATACTATAATGGATATTCTTGGTCATATTTTATTTCACATTTTGCAAATGTATTTTCTGACAGATTCTGATTGGTGGGATTTTTCAAAAGATAAATACATCAATATACAATCTTTCTAGGTATTTTTAAGTTTCTCTCATAGGCATTGTTTAATTTAGCATTCACATCAGCAGTATATCAGAGTTTGATCTCTCATAGCTTCCTAATTAGATGATGATTTTTTTTTTAATTTAGTTTCAAGTTAGTTACCATACAGTGTAGTCTTGGCTTCAGGACTAGATCCCAGTGATTCGTCTCTTACAGGTAACACCCAGTTCTCATCCCAACAATTGCCCTCCTTAATGTCCATCACCCATTTAGTCCCTTCCCCCTCCCACTACCCTTCCAGCAACTCTCAGTTTATTCTTTGCATTTAAGAGTCCCTTATGGTTTGCCTCTCTCTCTGTTTTTTATTTTTCTTTCTCTTCCCCTATATTCATATGTTGCGGTTTTCACGTTCCACATATGAGTAAAATCATATTTCTGCCTTTCTCTAACTGACTTATTTCACTTAGCATAATACCCTCTAGTTCCATCCACATTGTTTCAAATGGCAAGATTTTATTCTTCTTCATTGCTGATGTTTTTGATAAATTGATTTTATATGTCAACCTGACTGGCCACAAGTTGCCCAGATTAAACATTATTTCTGGGTGGTGTCTGTGAAGATGTTTCTGGATGAGACCAGCATATGAATTGGTGGACTCAGTAAAGTGTCCTCTCCAGTGTGGATGGGAATCATCCAATCTGTTGAAGCCCTAACTAGAACAAATGGCAAAGAAAGAAAGAATTTGCTCCTTTTTGCTTCCTTCCTGCCAGCTTGAATTGGATCTATTATTTTCTTCAGCTCTCAGAATGGAGTTTAAACTATCAACTCCCCTGGTTCTCAGGCCTTCTGACTTAGACTAAATTATACCACTGGGTACCCTGGGTCTCTAGCTTACAGATGGAAGATATTGGCACTTTTCAGTCTCCATAATTGTGTGATCCAATCCCTGAGAAAATCTCCATCTCAGGTAGAGAGTATCATGATAAGTGAAATAAGTCAGTCAAAGGTAAATACCATATGATTTCACTTGTATGTGGAATTTAAGAAACAAAACAAATGAACATAGGGGGAAAAACAAGAAACAGACTCTTAAATATAGAGAGCAAAATGATGATTAACAGAGGGAGGGGGTAGAGGATGGGTTAAATAGGTGATGGGGATCCTCCTTTTTTTTAAGTTATAAAGAAAATAATCTTCCTGTTTTTTGTAGTCTCCCAAATCACCCCATTCATACTTGAAACAGTATAATTGGTAATGCATTGAGCTCTACTCTAGTGTTTATTTTTCTATCTTCTGTACAAGACTAACACCTGCTTAAAGACAAGAAAAAATATATGTGCAACATTACATATCAGCACAGTATCAGACTCTGAAGACACAGTCACAATAGTCAAGAAAAAAATAGTATAATGGATGATTGAATGAGTAAAATAATTCACTTAAGGATCAACTCAATAAAAATATTTTTTGGAAAATCAATAAAAGGAACAAGTCTGGATATCTAGAGCCTATTTGAATTAAATAAACCCTAAAATAACCTTATCCAGCACATATATTTATATGAGTATTGGTTTTTGTTTCATCACAATTAGCTACCTATATAAGAAAGTTATAATATTTGTTTGACTCTGCTGAATCAAATATTTCCTATCTCTATTGTAAATTGGAAAGCTGCTTAAAAATTTGTTGGAAGACCTTTGGATGTGTAACCTAGAGGAAGTGAGAAAAACTGACAGACTTATGTTCTAGACACTCATTTGGGGAAGGACAGGATGAAGAATCAAGGAAAACTATGTATGCTTCAAGATAAAAACATTTATCAGAAAACAGAAGTGGCAAGGACTGATTAATTTGAGAAACTAAAGACGATGATTGTGAAATTTCTTATATAATCATGGGCAAATCTAAATGAAGAATGGAAAGGAAGGGGAAAATTAAGGTAACCGAAAGTCATAAAAAGTTCCACGATAGTTATCCACATAGGAAAGGCAAAATATTAGTAGAGCATTCTACAATTAAAAGTTCCCAACAGTAATGCTTTTGAATCCAGTCATAGAATTAGAGTAGGACTTGCAAATTAAAAAACAAATTAATTAAGAAAAAGAAAATCTCCTGTTTAAAGAATAGAAGAAGAGCATAAAAATTATTGAAGCAATTAATTTGTTAGTCATCCACTTATCTTGGTATAAGCTGAATTGGTTGAATTGAGTGTGAAGGCCAAGGCAGAGTCCAGGTGATTTTGGAATATCTAATTGTTGGGTGTTGAGAGGCAAGAGCAGATGCAGACATTGCCATGAAGGCAAAATCCTGGATAGCTTCTCCCCATGAGGTGAGAGTCTTTATTTTCCACTGTCTGGTGGAATTGCACTAAGTTCTTTAGGTCTGATTGAATCAAACAAGTAATTAATGAATGTGCATAAAATTGAGTTAGGATTTATAACTTGCTTCATAATATTAGATGTGTGTAGGCAAAACAGAGAGACACTGAGTAAAGCTGCATTTAATAGAGGGATCTTGTGGACTGAGTTGTGTCCCCACAAATTCATATGTTGAAGCTCTAGTGTATTGAGGTAGGACCTTTGGGAGGTAATTTGATTTAGATAAACTTATGAGGGTGGGTCCCTCATCAGGAGATTAGTGCTTTCATAAGAAGACACACCAGAGTCCTTGTTTCTTTCCCTCTTTTCCTCCTTCCCCTCCTTCTCCCTGTCCTCCTTCCCCTCCTTCTCCCTCTCCCTTCCCTCTTTCCTCTCCCTTTACCATTCTTCTCTCTCTCCCCTTCTCACCCTCTCCCTCCCTCTGATACAGCTAGGAGGCAGCCTTCTGCAAAACCAGAAAGGTCTCACCAGAACTCAACCATGCTGGCACCCTGATCTCAGACTTCCATCTTCCAGAACTGTGAGAAGTATATTTCTGTGTAAGCCACCCAATCTATGGTACTTTCTTAGAGTAACCTCAGCTAACTAGTACCTTTGTATAGAAGTTAAAAAAATATTTGTTCTTCATCATGGAGCTGGGGGAGAATTGTAAATACCAAACATCTGCCTTTCACTTCATTACTATAGATAGTCTTAAATAGATAAACAGGAGGGGCATCTGGGTGGTTCAATCAGTTGAGTGTCCAACTTCAACTCAGGTCATGATCTTGGGGTTCATGGGTTCAAGCCCTGCGTTAGACTCTGTATTGACAGCTCAGAGCCTGGAGCCTGCTTTGGATTCTGTGTCTCCCTGTCTCTCTGCCCCTTCCCCACTCACAGTCTGTCTCTCTCTCTCTCTCTCAATAAATAAACATTTAAAAAATTTTTAAATAGATAAACAGGAGCTAACACTTAGTGAATAAACAGTTGTCCCTATATAATTTCCCATAGTGTTACGGAATTCTAGATTCTTGAGATACCTGCGCAAGAGCACATGTGCATATCCATGTATTCATGTTTCTGAATTTATTAGTGACTAGAAGTTAAATGCTTAGATTCTATCACTACTCACTTATTTGACACTGGGAAAATGAATTTAAGTGATAGATCTCAAAGTGATTTATTTTCCTGATTCCTATAAATCATTTAGAATGAAAGTGAAGTTAATAGAATATAGGGACTATAAGGAGGAGGACAACATAGCATGACTGTGGGGACAACACACTTGGGTGTTTACAAAATGGGATGCCCAGGGATTTAAAAATAAATCATTTAAAGTGGTATGCAATTGAAACAAATCAGGTCGATCTCAGTGTGGAATATTTTTCACAATTGGTCCTGGCTCCACAAGTTAAAGGAAATTACACATTTTATTTGGGGAAGAAAGGATCTAATGACAGTTCCTTTTAAAATACACAAAAAGAACTGGTAAAAGTTATTTGATAAATTGTCTGAGATTTCTTTCAAAAATTACATAAATACAAAGTTAAAAAATCTGGTGAGCAGTAGAGGTTGTAAAAAATAATTTTTGCTCATAGATACTTTTTTTATTTGATTAATCATCTAAATACTTAGCCAAGATACAAATTAGATGATTTAGTGATTCATATTTAGAATTCCATACTCAAAAGAAGTAAACATTTTTCCAAAATTAAGGGAATGAGATTTTTGCTTTCATAGTACATCTCTGCTAATTTTGTTATTATTTACAACGGCATATATACATAGTGCCTATAAAATTTCCTGAGATTTATTTTCCTTAAATATTATTGAATATTCAAATTTTGAGTTTCAACATTTTTTAATTAACTTGTTTTACTTTTTATTTTTTAAAAATTTACATCAAAGTTAGTTAGCAAATACTGCAACATTGATTTCGGGAGTAGATTCCTTATTGCCCCTAACCAATTTAGCCCATCCACCCACACACTACCTTTCCCGTAACCCTCAGTTTGTTCTCCATATTTATGAGTTTCTTCTGTTTTGTCCCCCTCCCTGTTTTTATATTATTTTTGTTTCCCTTCCCTTATGTTCATCTGTTTTGTCTCTTAAAGTCCTCATATGAGTGAAGTCATATGATTTGTGTCTTTCTCTGACTGACTAATTTCACTTAGCATAATCCCCTCCAGTTCCATCCATGTAGTTGCAAAAAGCAAGATTTCATTCTTTTTGATTGCCAAGCAATACTCCATTGTGTGGGTGTGTGTATATATATATATATATATATATATATACACACACCACATCTTCTTTATCCATTCATCCATCAATGGACATTTGGGCTCTTTCCATACTTTGGCTATTGTTGATAGTGCTGCTATAAACATGGGGCTGCATGTGTCCCTTTGAAACAGCACACTTGTATCCCTTGGATAAACACCTAGTAGAGTAATTTGTGGGTTGTAAGGTAGTTCTAATTTTAGTTTTTTGAGGAAACTCCATACTGTTTTCCAGAGTGGCTGCACCAGCTTGCATTGCCACCAACAATGCAAAAGAGGTCCTTTTTCTCCGTATCCTTGCCAACATCTGTTGTTGTCTGAGTTGTTAATGTTAGCCATTCTGACAAGTGTAAGGTGGTATCTCATTGTGGTTTTGATTTATATTTCCCTGATGATGAGTGATGTTGAGCATTTTTTTATGTGTCAGTTGGCCATCTGGATGTCTTCCTTGGAGAAGTGTCTATTCATGTCTTTTCCCCATTTCTTCACAGGATTATTTGTTTTTTGTGTGTCAAGTTTAATAAGTTCTTTATAGATTGTGGATACCAACCCTTTATCTGATATGTCATTTGCAAACATCTTCTCCCATTCTGTCAGTTGCCTTTTAGTTTTGTTGATTGTTTCCTTTGCTGTGCAGAAGCTTTTTATTCTGATGAGGTACAGTTCATTTTTTTGTTTGTTTCCCTTGCCTCTGGAGACAAGTTGAGTAAGAAGCTGATGCGGCCAAGATCAAAGAGGTTTTTGCCTGCTTTCTCCTCGAGGATTTTGATGGCTTCATGTCTTACCTTTAGGTCTTTCATTCATTTTGAGTTTATTTTTGTGTATGGTGTAAGAAAGTGGTCCAGGTTCATTCTTCTGCCCGTCGCTGTCCAATTTTCCCAGCACCACTCGCTGAAGAGACTGTCTTTACTCCATTGGATGTTGTTTCCTGCTTTGTCAAAGATTAGTTAGCCATACATTTGTGAGTCCATTTCTGGGTTTTCTATCCTGTTCCATTGATCTGAATGTCTGTTCTTGTGCCAGTACCATACTATCTTGATTACAGCTTTGTAGTATAGCTTGAAGTCTAGGATTGTGATGTCTCCTGCTTTGGTTTTCTTTTTCAAGTTTGCTTTGGCTATTTGGGGTCTTTTCTGGTTCCATACAAATTTTAGGATTATTTGTTCTAGCTCTGTGAAGAATGCTGGTGTTATTTTGAAAGGGATTGCATTGAATATGTAGATTGCTTTGGGTAGTTTCAACATTTTAACAATATTTGTTCTTCCTATCCAGGAGCATGGAATCTTTTTCCGTTTTTTTTTTTTTGTGTGTGTGTGTGTGTGTCTTCTTCAATTTCTTTCATAAGCTTTCTATAGATTTCAGTGTATAGATTTTTCATCTCTTTGGTTTGATTTATTCCTAGGTATTTTATGTTTTTTTGTGCAACTGTAAATGGAATCGATTCCTTGATTTCTCTTTCTGTCCCTTCATTGTTGGTATATAGGAATGCAACCGATTTCTGTGAGTTGATTTTATATCCTGCAACTTTGCTGATTCATGAATCAATTCTAGCAGTTTTTTGGTGGAATCTTCTGGGTTTTCCATATAGAATATCATGTCATCTGTGAAGAGTGAAAGATTGAACTCTTCCTGGCCGATTTGGATGCCTTTTATTTCTTTGTGTTGTCTGATTGCAGAGAATAAGACTTCCATTACTATGTTGAATAACAGTGATGAGAGTAGACATCCCTGTCTTGTTCTTGACCTTAGGGGGGAAGGTCTCAGTTTTTCCCCATTGAGGATGATATTAGCCTTGGGTCATTCATATGTGGCTTTTATGATCTCGAGGTATGCTCCTTCTATCCCTACTTTCTTAAGGGTTTTTATCAAGAAAGGATGTTGTATTTTGACAAAAGCTTTCTCTGCATCTATTGAGAGGATCATGTGGTTCTTGACCTTTCTTTTATTGATGTGATGAATCGCATTAATTGTTTTGCAGATATTGAACCAGCCCTGCATCCCAGGTGTCAATCCCACTTGGTCGTGGTGAATAATTTTTTTAATATGTTGTTGGATCTGGTTGGCTAATATCTTGTTGAAGAGTTTTGCATCCATGTTTTTCAGGGAAATTGGTCTATAGTGCTCCTTTTTAGTGGGGTCTCTGTCTGGTTTTGGAATCGAGGTAATGCTGGCTTCATAGAAAGAGTTTGTAAGTTTTCCTTCCATTTCTATGTTTGGGAACAGCTTCAAGAGAATAGGTGTTAACTCTTCCTTAAATGTTTGGTAGAATTCCCCTGGAAAGCCATGTGGCCCTGGACTCTTGTTTTTTGGCATATTTTTCATTACTAATTCGATTTCCTTACTGATTATGGGTCCGTTCAAATTTTCTATTTCTTACTGTTTCAGTTTTGTTAGTATATATGTTTCTAGGAAATTGTCCATTTCTTCCAGATTGCCCATTTTATTCGCATATAATTGTAATTGCTCATAATATTCTCTTATTATTGTTTTTATTTCTGCTGTGTTGGTTGTGATCTCTCCTCTTTCATTATTGATTTTATTTATTTGGGTCCTTTCCTTTTTCTTTTTGATCAAACTGGCTAGTGATTTATCAATTTTGTTAATTCTTTCAAAGAACCAGCTTCTGGTTTCATTGGTCTGTTCTGTATTTTTTGATTTCTATAGTACTAATTTCTGCCCTAATCTTTATTATTTCCTGTCTTCTCCTGGTTTTGGGTTTTATTTGCTGTTCTTTTTCCAGCTCCTTAAGGCATAAGGTTAGGTTGTGTATCTGAGATCTTTCTTCCTTCTTTAGGAAGGCCTGGAATCCTATATCCTTTCCACTTATGACCGCCTTTGCTGCATCCCAGAGGTTTTGGTTGTGGTGTTATCATTTTCATTGACTTCCATATAATTTTTAATTTCTTCTTTAACTGCTTGGTTAGCCCATTCATTATTTAGTAGGATGTTAGTCAGTCTCCAAGTATTTGTTACGTTTCCAAATTTATTCTCATGTTTGATTTCAAGTTTCATAGCGTTGTGGTCTGAAAATAGGCGTGGTATGATCTCGATCTTTTTGTACTTACTTAGGGCTGATTTGTGTCCCAGTATATGATCTATTCTGGAGAATGTTCCATGTGCACTGGAGAAGAATGTATATTCCACTGCTTTAGGATGAAATGTTGTGAATATACCTGTTAAGCCCATCTGGTCCATTGTGTCACTCAAAGCCATTGTTTCCTTGTTGATTTTTTGATTAGATGATCTGTCCATTGCTGTGAGTGGTGTGTTGAAGTCTCCTACTATTTTTGTACTACTATTGATGAGTTTCTTTATGTTTGTAATCAATTGATTTATATATTTGAGTGTTGCCACATTTGACACATAAATGTTTACAACTGTTAGGTTTTCTTGGTGCATAGGCCCCTTCATTATGATATAATGACCTTCTACATCTCTTGATACAGTATTTATTTTAATGTCTAGATTATCTGATATAAGTATGGCTATGCCGGCTTTCTTTTGTTAACCATTAGGATGATAGATGGTTCTCCATCCCCTTATTTTCAATCTGAAGGTGTCTTTAGGTCTAAAGTGGGTCTCTTGTAAAAAGCATATAGATGGATCTTGTTTTCTTATCCATTCTGTTACCCTATGTCTTTTGATTAGAGCATTGAGGCCATTGACGTTTAGAGTGAGTACCGGAAGATATGAATTTATTGCCATTATGATTCTTGTAGAGTTGGAGTTTCTGGTGATGTTCTCTATTTCCTTTCTAATCTGTATTGCTTTTGGTGTGCGTGTGTGTGTGTGTGTGTGTGTGTGTGTGTGTGTGTCTATTTGCATCTTTTCTCCCCTCAGAGAATCCCCGTTAAAATTTCTTGCAAGGATGGTTTAGTGGTCACAAACTCCTTTAATTTTTGTTTGTCTGGGAAACTTTTTATCTCCCCTTCTATTTTGAATGACAGCCTTGCTGGATAAAGAATTCTTGGTCGCATATTTTTCTGATTCAGCACATTGGATATACCCTGCCACTCCTTTCTGGCCTGCCATGTTTCTGTAGATAGGTCTGCTGCAAACCTGATCTGTCTTCACTTGGAGGTTAGGGACTTTTTTTCCCATGCTGCTTTCGTGATTCTCTCCTTGCCTGAGTATTTTGTGAATTTGACGATGATATGCCTTGTTGATGGTCGGTTTTTGTTGAATCTAATGGGGGTCCTCTGTGCTTCCTGGATTTTGAATGGCTGTGTCTTTCCCCAGGTTAGGAAAGTTTTCTACTATGATTTGCTTATATAACGCTTCTACCCCTATTTCTCTCTCTTCCTCTTCTGGGACCCCTATGATTCTGATGTTGTTTCTTTTTAATGGATCACTGATTTCTTAATTCTTAAATCATGCTCTTTTTCCTTAATCTCCCTCTTTTTTCCTTCTTCATTATTCTCCATAAGCTTGCCCTCTATATTGCTGATTCTCTGTTCGGCCTCATTCATCCTTGTCGCCGCTGCACCCATCTGTGGTTTCAGCTCAGTTATACCGTTTTTAATTTCATTCTAGTTTTTACTTCCTTTATCTCTACAGAAAGGGATTCTAATCTATTTTCGAGTCCAGCTAGTATTCTTTTATTATGATTCTAAGTTCTGGTTCAGACATCTTGCTTGTATCTGTGTTGGTTAAATCCCTGGCTTTTGTTTCTTCATGCTCTTTCTTTTGGGGTGAATTCCTTCGTTTTTTAATTTTGAAGGGAGAAAAGGAATTAATCAGGCAGAAAAATTAAAATCAAAAAAGTATTAAAATTAAAAAAATATATTAAAATTTAAAAATTAAACACACACACACACACAATCGAATAAATGATGCTAGAACCTAGGTGTGTTTGGTCTGGGTGGTGAAAGTGGTTTGACAGATTAGAGAAAAAAAGTGGGGGGGGGAAGGAAATTGTTTGAAAATTTGAAAAAATAAATACACTGAAGTAGACTAAAATTAGATGATAGGAGTAAAATAGAATTTGAAAAACTTTCCACAAAATAAAGAACATAGTAGGAAAAAAAATTAAAGAAAAATATTTTTAATAAAAGTTAAAAATAAAAATAAATTTTTTTCTCTTTCTGTATTCAAGAAAAAGTAAAGAAACAAAAAGGAGAAAAAAGAGAAAAAAAAGAAATCATTTAAATTTGAAAAAATGAATACACTGTAGTGGACTAAAATAAAATGATAGAAATAAAATAGAATTCGAAAAAATTCACATAAAAGCAAAAAATATAGTAAAAACTTAAAGAAAAATATTTTTAATAGAAATTGAAAGTAAAAATGAAATTTTTCACATTCTGAATTGAAGAAAAAGAAAAGACACAAAAAGAAAAAAGAAAAAAAACAAGGAAATCATTTGAAAATTTGAAAAGGTGAGTACACTGAAGTAGACTAAAATACAATGATGGAAGTAAGATAGAATTTGAAAAAAATTACACAAAAGTAAAAAATATAGTAAAAAAAATAAAATTATTTTTAATAAAAATTGAAAATAAAATTATTTTTTTCTCTTTCTGTATTGAAGGAAAAGAATAGTGTAAAAGAGAAAAAAAAAAAGAAAAAAATGAATAGATGGACCTGCTAACAGATTGAAATAGGACTGAAATTACTTCGTTTTCCCCTGGAAGTCAGGCTTTGTAGGGTTTTATAGTCCATAAACTAAGTAGGCGGTGAGACTTGTGTTCTTGATGAGTGAGGTTGTCCCAGTTGGGCGGGCCTCAGGCTAACGGCTCTGTTCTCTACTAGATGGTGCTGCTAGCCTACTGGGGTGGAGTGTTGCAGAGCTCGTAGTTGTGTATGCACATGCGTGGGAGCGGTGAAAATGGCATCACCCAGCTACCCAGTCTCTAGTATCAGAACTCTGTTCTCCCCCATCAGCAGTCGCACACCTGTCCTCTGTCTTCAGCTTTTGTCCACTCCCCGCTTCTTCACTGTCTGTGACCAAGCCCTAGGCAGTACCTCACTCCTGAGTTTTGTCTCAGATATGGCTGTTTTCCCCTGCCCCTTACTTCTGAAGGACTGTGGCTTTGACCCATCCCCCCCACTGTGGGAGGGTCTCACTTAGCAATGGCTGAATGCCCGCTGCACCCAGGAATGCTTGCGGGACCCTGCTGCTACTGGTGCCCCAAGACTGTGGCGACCTGCCAGCCCACCCCAGAAAAAGTTTGCAAGATAGTGTAGCAGCAGCTTTCCAGGGATTATGGAAAATCACAACACACATCTGGCACCAGGCTTCACCCTTAATGACCTTGTTCCAGCACCAGAGAATGTGGTCATTTTCTGGGGTTTTCTCGGACCAGGTGGCTTCAAATGTCCTTCCAGCAGTGGTACCGCTTTTCCCCGTGTGGCCTAAGAACCTCCCGGACCCCACTTTGTTCCTGGGGATGTGCCCTTCCCACCAGAACACCACCAGGTATCGAGCTGTGGAGTTACAGACTTTGCACTTCCCTTGTTTACAGTCTTAATGGGATTTAAACCCTCTCCTTTCTCCTTTCTCTCTTTTTAGTTTAGTCCCTGTGGCTGTTTCTGATTTTCCACTTTCTCTCCAGCTGCTTTTGTGGAGGGGTGCTTTTCCCATATTCTCCCCCGCCCCAGTCTCCGTCCTCTTTCCACCTGCAAAGGCGGCTCCCTGCCTACCTCTGGCTTCTGTCTCCCCAAGTTCACCTCTCTGTGCCAGGTACCTGCTGAATTCTGTGGTTCAGGTTGTGCAGATTGTTGTGTTAGTCCTCCAATCAGTTTTCGAGGTGCTTGTATGGTTTACTGTTGGTCTGGCTGTATTTCATGGACATGAGACACATAAGAAACTTCCATCCTGTTCTGCCATCTTGGCTCAACAACGTTTTGAAAAATTATACTATGGATATATTAGACTTTGAAGTAAAAGAGCTTTTGATTGGAATCTCCACTTTAAAAACATTTGCTAACAATAAGACTAGCAAATTGCTCTTCTGTAAGTGTCAATTTTGAGGAAAGATGTTGTGTTTTTCTTTGTCCTGCATGTTTCCTGCCTGACCCAAAATAAATGCTCAGTAAAAGTTAGTAATTTTAATTAGACATGGCAGAATATTTCATAGCATACATTTGAATTCATTCTATAGAACATGGTCATTAATAATATATTTGCAGTTTGATAAAAACGGATACAAGAATAGGAAATAAGCCTATTCTACATTCTGAAGTTTTTCATATTCTATCATTTTGAAATCCTCTTTTAAAAATGAATTCAGTTGAATATAAAGATAATTGTGCTCTAAATAGGCTTTAAATAGATTTATTATTGTAAAAGACTCTCTTGAGATCCTTTGATGCAACTAGTTTATTTGAAATAGAAATTTCCATAAAATATATAATTAAATAAATAATGAAACATGTAAATCAAATTGTATTGTGTCCTATTCCTGTTAATGCCAATGACTCTAACAAAGGAATAATTAGGTTTATTGACTCTCTAGATGAGCTGGACTACATGTACCTACATACCCAGAAAGAGTGTATATTTATGTGTTTGCATTTTATTGGGGAAGGGTCACATCAGCAGAAAAAGGACAGAGATCACTTACACTTAGGACAATTCTTACTACATTGACCATGGACTCTGATTCTATTTTTGACAGGTACCAGGAGGATCCATTTATACCATGACTGGAATGTGATATAAGAGCAATTTGAAACCTTTGGGCAAAGATTGTATTGCTTCCCAGGGGCACTTGGGTGGCTCAGTGGTGGAGTATTCGACTTTGGCTCAGGTCATGATCTCACAGTTCATGAGTTGGAGCCCCGCATCAGGCTCTGTGATGACAGATTCAGTTTCTGTGACTCCCTCTCTCTCTGCCCTGCCCTGATCATGCTCTGTCTCTCTCTCAGCACCTCTCTCTCTCTCTCAAAAATGAATAAACATTAAAAAAAGATTTATTTTTCTTTTTAACTGAGATATGTGCTCTGAGTGTTCCACAGAATACAACAGAACAAAGAAGTGTTTCTGTTATATGCATATAAAAAGACAGAACAATCTGGAGAGTACAGCCTAGACCACTATGGGCTGGTTCTTTCTGACAGAGCTATTTGCAAATCACATGCCTTTTCAGAAGTATACTCCAAATTTGCAAATTATTTGTACAACTGTGTGGTTTGATTCTGGTCAATACAAAACAACAACAAAAATACAAAACATTCTATAGTTGCTTAGGTGGTCTCTTAGCTGGAAAATATCTCAATCGGACTATTTTTTCCCTTTTTTAAAAAATATAATTTATTGTCAAATTGGCTTCCATACAACAACCAGTGCTCATCCCAACAAGTGCCATCCTCAATGCCCATCACCCACTTTCCCCCTCCCCCACCCCAATCAACCCTCAGTTTGTTCTCTGTACTTAAGCGTGTCTTATGGTTTGCTTCCTTCCTTCTCTGTTTATAACTTTTTTTCCCTTCCTCTCCTCCATGATCTTCTGTTAAGTTTCTCAAGATACACATATGAGTGAAAATATATGGTACCTGTCTTTCTCTGACTGACTTATTTTACTGAGAATAATACCCTCCAGTTCTATCCACGTTGCTACAAAAGGCCATATTTCATTCTTTCTCATTAACACGTAGTATTCCATTGTATATATAAACCACGTCTTCTTTATCCATTCATCAGTTGATGGACATTTAGATTATTTCCATAATTTGGCTATTATTGAAAGTGTTGCTATAAACATTGGGGTACATGTGCCCCTATGGATCACCACTCCTGTATCCTTTGTGTAAATTCCTAGTAGTGCTATTGCTGGGTCAGAGGGTAGGTCTATTTTTAATTTTTTGAGGGACCTCCACACTGTCTTCCAGAGAAGCTGTACCAGTTTGCATTCCCACCAACAGTGCAAGAGGGTTCCCATTTCTCCACATCCTCCCAGCATCTATAGTCTTCTGATTTGCTCATTTTAGCCACTCTGACCAGTGTGAGGTGATATCTCAGTGTGGTTTTGATTTGTATTTCCCTGATGAGGAGTGACGTTGAGCATCATTTCATGTGTCTGTTGGCCATCTGAATGTCTTCTTTGGAAAAGTGTCTATTCATGTCTTCTGCCCATTTCTTCACTTTGATTATTTGTTTTTCAGGTGTGGAATTTGGTGAGTTCTTTATAGATTTTAGATACTAGCCCTTTATCTGATGTCATTTGCAAATATCTTTTCCCATTCCATTGGTTGCCTTTCAGTTTTGTTGATTGTTTCCTTTGCAGTGAAGGAGTTTTTATCTTCATGATGTCCCAATAGTTCATTTTTGTTTCTAATTCCCTTGCCTTTGGAGATGTGTTGCATAAGAAATTGCTGCAGCTGAGGTCAAAGAGATTGTTTCCTGCTTTCTCCTCTAGGGTTTTGATGTTTTCCTGTCTCACATTCAGGTCTTTTATCCATTTTGAGTTTATTTAATTTTTTTTTTTTAAACAGCTTGTAATACTTCCCAATCCATTATGTTCCTCTAGATACCTAATTTCCTGGGTTCTCAAACTTCTCCAATCCTTAAGACAATAGCTAGAAAGGAATAAATAACTGTATGTAGTAATAACTGAAATGTGGTCCTGGCTTTCTAAATCCAGATGAGTACCTCTGCTACTCAAGTAATTTCCAATATTCACCTAAAGTAAGCATCTCAAATGTTTAATGAAGGGTCACAGAACCTTGCAGTACTTAATGTATCCATAATAGTATTATTATAGTATTATAATTGGCTGATTCCATTCAACTATAGAATCTCTTAGTTTTAAGTGAAATGTATTACTTTTAGAGGTCTTGGGAGAAAATATTTTTTAAAGTCTTTAAAAAAAATGTTTATCTCAACACACTGAATTTATTCACTTCTAGAGAATGAGATCTGCATGTAAAATGACGGTAAGGAACAAACTGAATCCTGATTATCTTAATTTAAATGCATGAGTCTTGAAAAAAATCTTAATATGCACATATATGTGTGAACACATGCATGTCTTTCATATATTAAAAAGTTCTAATAATGTAAATATAATGTACTTTACTGATAATTTTGGTGGATGGGAAGGACCATGGACTTTAGAGTCAAACAGATAATTTGTTTTAATTCCAGTTCTTCATTTTATAAACTGTAAGTTGGTAAACTTGGATAATTATATTACTACGGGCAATCAAATGACTTGATTACTTTTGTTTCCTAATAACATAAAAATAAAAATGGATCCTGAGATAAATATTTATTTTATAGATATTTCTATTCTTTGTATTTTTCCTATGGTCTTTTTGATATACTTTGGAGAAAATAAGTATTTTATACACAGTCTGTGATGATACTTTCCCTTATAGCTCTATGTAGAAATAAAAAAGAAAGGTATCCAGGAAAGAAAGAGCTTTGTGTGTGTGTGTGTGTGTGTGTGTGTGTGTGTGTGTGTGTGTACCTAAACGTAATTATTATTAGTGATAGAATTACTACCAATTTATAAATCACTCAAAATGTTGTATTGAGAGAGCTTACGTAGAATTAAATAATAGTACTGTGAATTAAAATATTTTCATATTTTTTTCACCATAACTAACTACTCCATGATAATTCCTTCTGAGATTTATACTCAAATACACTGACTGCCGTAGATACCAATTCATTTTCTTTAGACGTGTTTGTTTCCAGGTAACAAATTTATGTGAAACTGAATTGTATATGAATTCAGAGTATGCCAGAAGTGGGATAATTTAAATATTTTGCAATACTTATTCATACAGATGGCAGGTTTTGTTATTGTTGTTTTGGTGACAATAAAATGTGAGCCTGATTGACTCAAAGGTATTACTTTGCTGCGTATTTGTGTATTCTGTCATCACAGAAGCAATGCATTTAAAACAGGTTAGGTTTTTTTTTTTTTAATATTTGTTTTTCTTTCTTTCTTCATAAACATGATAAAAATAATGGATTGCTGAAGTTTGGATAGCAAGATAGGGGACCCAGATTTTGTATTTGACACCAGAAATATGGGTGAGTTTGAATTGTATATTAGAGATTTTTTTTCCTATTTCAGCAACAACTTTGGATGCAAAGGAATTATTTGGAAACTGTTTTTTTCCTCGGTTACTTGAATAATAAAAGTCCCAGTGAATTCATTTTCTAAGGAAGACCTTGATGAATATACTTTATTTAGATATATTTCACTTTTAGCCATTCTTTCATCAGGCAATTAAAGTATCTGAGCTATTTAATATACCGAGCTACATTTTTTGGAAGTACAACCAACAACAAAATAATCCTTGCTTCTGCTAGGTTAGATTCCAGTCCCTGGAGTGACCTAAACTGCTTATCTCGTCCTGGTGAAAAGCCAGACTCTTGAAACTGAGAATATTACTTCCTTAAAGCATTTACCCTGGTAAGGAGAGAGACATATAAAATTGTAAGGTATTTAAAGTGTATCATGTGATGATTTGATATATAAATATAGAAAAGATGCCCCCTCAAAGTTAATTAACATCCCTATCATCTCACATATTTACCTTTTTCCTTTGGTGAGAAACATCTTTATTTGAGAAACATGGCACCTATATTTGGCAACAGTTTCACTTCTGTGCTGAGGTTAGATGTCATTATTTGACTCAGTTTGGTCATCAAATGTATGTCACTTCTCTGGGACATCTAGCTCAGACAATCAATTGATTGCTGAGATAAATGTCCCAGAGAACTCTTCCCCTAGCCCTGCAACCATGGTGTCCTAAGATGTTGTGAAAGAATAGTGTGGAATTAACTTAGACAATGCCTAAACATTGTTTTGTTGAATATTTCTTTTGTTGAATATTTGGAGTGAGTGGGAAGTAAGCTATTGTTTTTATGCTTACACTGAAGTCTAGGAGGTGCTTATTAACAGAGTATAATCCAGGTTATCCTGACTAATAAAGGTCAGAATGACTGGGATTCTAGGCAACTGTAGGATTCCTACATGATTAAAATTTCACTTGATATTAATGATCCTGAATTTAAAATGACAGATAGTTGTAATGGTGTTATGTGTGTGTACACACACATGAATATGTGTATATGCATATACAAGTACATATATTTTAGCCATATTTATCTGTGGAGAACTGAATTTAGGATGAGTTAGAATTTTTCCAGTTGAGCATGATAGAGAGAAAGATAGAGTTGTTGAGGATGATTGCAAAAGCATGTTTGCAATGAAAAAAAAAAAGAGTCAAACCTTGGTGAGGAGAGAAGTGTTATTAGGGAAAGTGAAATGGATGTAAAAAGCAATGAACTGCCATCTTTGGTGGGGTCAAAATGTAAATGAAGTTTATTATATAATATTGAATCTACTGCAAATTCTGATATGTTGTAGAAAATGTGGGTCCTTAAAAATCCCTCATTTATAGAATTATTTGAATTTGTTCGATAAAAACTGGTAATTGAGAAAAAGAGGAAATAAGACCTTATTTTATGATGGAAGAATGACTGAAAATGGATCTGAAAAATAAAGGTAGAATTTGGATAGTTTTAGGGAAAAGTGAAAGGCATTTCAAAGAGAACATTCTAATCCTCTAAAAATCCACTATTATTTAGCAAACCTATTTTATTTCTCTATTTAAGTCAGTAGTCATTTCAAAGCTTTACAGTCCTCACCTCCCCATTCCCTTCAGTCTCACAGACAACATGTCTTTATAACTGGAGACTCTCAGGTACACACTTGCATAACCAGTCTTTTCCTTTCCTAAATACATCTTTGTCAACACCATTTCTTGTTAAACCACTATTTGAAGATATATTTGAAATTCTGGATAGTATAGATTTTCTAGAAAATACAATTCACCAGAACTTATTCCTCCAGGCAAAGGTCAAGCAGATAAAGTTATCAAAAAACTACCTTTACAGAAACGAAACAAAACCACCAATCCTAACTGGTTTCACAGGCAAATCATATAAATCTGCAAAGATAACCATGACATTGCATTTGTGCTCCTTACAGTGGTGGCAGTGTTTTGTTTTGTTTTTTTCTTCTGTGGCTTATTAACCTCTACATGTTTTCCTGTTTTGTCATATTGGTGTCTGTACCGTTTAATTCCATTATTTCATAGAAACAGTTAACTCTAGTTATTAACGCAGAGTGTACAGATATGGTGTCATTCAAGATCAATAAATGTGTGGTCATTAATACATATTATGTGCCTAACAAGGTTGAATATACAAAAGTAATAGCTTTATATCATTAGAATTCAATAGAGGCACATACAATTGTAGGTTTTACTCCAAAGTCATCAAACTTTGCTACTTTTTTATAGAGTGTACCTATTTTTGAGATATTTTATGAAGTATTTGAGTTCTTTTGTTCATATATAAATGAATTTAAAACATGAGCAACAAAAGTTATTAGAAATCTTTAGTTAATGTTTGTGAATAGATTGCAAAAAGCTAATTCTTGACTAAACCTGACAATTAGCATGAACTAACAACTGATAGAATTTATTTTATATTTTGAAATGTTTGTTTATTTTGAGAGAGAGAGACAGAGAAACAGAGAATCCCAAGCAGGCTCCAAACTGTCAGCGCAGAGCCTGGCATGGGGCACAGTCTCACAGTGAGGTCATGACCTGAGCCAAAATCAAGAGTCAGTCTCTTAACCAACTGAGCCACTCACGTGCCCCAGATATAATTTCTTCAAAAAAATGTTTGATTTCACTGTGTAATTCATAAGAATAGCAGTTGTGAAAGACTATAATGCTCTTACTAAATGGACGTAAGCCATAAACCCCAAGGCTTCAAAAGACTAATTGAAAGAATGTCCTTGAGGAGAAGATATAATAGAGAATAGCTTAGGGTGATTACATGTGGTGGTAGGGCCATTACCTAGCTTCCATAAAGTATTAGGATTCCAAATTTTCTAAGTGGAGAGAGAACAATGATATCTGAGAAGTAGAGTCAAGAATTAAAAAACAAAATGATAGTCAGAAAAAGGTGGAAATAGTGGAGAAGCATAACTTGGGAACTTGAGAAATTAGAAACAGTAATAAGATAATGTAGTGGCATTGTTTAGGTTCTAACGTTTTTGATACCTTCATTTGGTGTTTTGCTTACCTCTTCTGCACCCTTTTGACAAGGGAGGGAGTCATTCCTACTCTAGGATTATGGGGGATGAGCAAATACACAACACTTTATCCTGGAAAGATACTATTTCCAGCAGCTTATTAGTTACATATACTCAGCCCATGATAGGAGACATGCATGCCACTCAAATGGATGCTTTACTTGGATGTTGCACTCAAATGTAGAGTGATAAAGAAAAGGCTGTGGGAGACAAGCTTTGTAGTCACAGGAGAGTGAGATGATCCCTAGGTTCCACAATGAGCTCATATTACAGTTTAATACATCAGAGAGAGAGAGTGAGAGAGAGAGAGAGTGTGTAGATATTCTTTTTAAAATTTAGAACAACTTTAGATTTACAGAAAAATAATGGGATAGAGTGTTAGCATCATATCCCATTATTATTAGTTCCATTATTAACATCTTATGTTAGTATGGTACAATTGTTACAATTAATGAACCAATATTGATACATTGTTATTGACTAGACTCCACACTTAATTCATATTTCTGAAGCTTTTACCTAACCTCCTTTCTCTGGCCTAGGACCTTATATGACAGATCACATTACATTTAATGATCGTGTCTTGTCAGTTTCATCTTGGCTACGAAATATTCTTAGATTGTTGTCTTTGATAACCTTGACAGTTTTGAAGAATATTGTGCAGGTACCTTGTAGAATACCCCTCAAATGGAATTTATCAGATGTCTTTGTAATGATTAGACTGGAGTTAAGGGTTTTGGAGGGGAAAGACCATAAAGTAAAGTACCATTTTCATTCCATCATGCAAAGGGTACACACTAGTGACATGACCTCACTATCGATGTTGACCTTGATTACGAGGCTGAGGTAGTGCTTAACAAGTTTCTTCACTGCAAAGTTATGCTCTTCCCTCCTTCACACTGTACTCATTGGAAGGAAGTCACTATGTACAGCTCATTTCTCAGGTGACTCAGTCGAGCCCACGTCAACACACAGGCTCTCTGCTGTCAGTACGGAGTCCCCTTGAGATCCTCTGTCTCCCTCTCTCACTGTTCCTCCCCTGCTCTCATGCCCTCTCTCTCTTTCTCTCTCTCTCTCTCTCTCTCTCTCTCTCACTCTCTGTGTGTTTTAAAAATAAACAAACAGTGGAAAAGCAAATATGCTCTAAGATCACCTTGTATATTTCCTGCCCCAGTTTAAGAATCAGCCATTTCTGGAGGTGCCTGGGTGGTTCCTTTGGTTAATCATCTGACTTCAGCTCAGGTCATGATCTCCCAGTTAGTGAGTTCAAGCCCCAGGTGGACTCTGTAGGGCTCTGTGCTGACAGCTCAGAGCCTGGAGCTTGCTTAGGATTCTGTGTCTCCCTTTCTCTCTGCCCCTCCCCCACTCGTGCTCTGTGTCTCTGTCTCTCAAAAATAAATAAATGTTGAAAAAAATTTAAATAATCAGCTATTTCTTCAAGCAAGTTTGGATACTTTTATTGGAAAATATTAGGAACTATATACACATATCAAATATTCCTATGTGAAACCATCTGTATATAAATTAAGCCAAACACAGGTTCATACTGATGTTTCCAACAAAAGTGATCCATGTGGTAATGGATATAATTGGAACATCAGTAAGAATCTATTATCAAGAGTTTTGGAATTATATATGAGGATGATTTTTTTAGAAATGTCACACATTTATAAGAAGAATTAACCCCTTTGTTTCTCTAATGATTTTTTTTATGTGAATACAAAACGTCTTCTTTTTGTTACTTCTTATGCACAACTTTGGCTTATTTGATATGATCAGAAATTTAGATCATAAATCTTAGAGATTATGTAATCCATTTATCCCACTTTACATGGCAAAATAAAATACAGAACATTTAAGGCATTTCACATATTTGTATTTGAACAAATTGGTGGCTAGTTTAGATTCAATTCAAAGTTCTATTCCAAAGCTTTAAATATATGCTTGCAAATTGTAATGGACACTAGCAGGTATTAATGAAACCCAAATAAAGAAAAAAATAGTTCAAATTAGCTATGTTTAATTAAATATCAATGTGACTTAAATAATAACAAAGTGAAAGTAAAAAAGAGAAAAGTGAAATGAGAATAACATACTGAAAACATTTTGCCACCAAGAATCCTTTTTTGAAATCCTGAATATCACTGATTTAGGCAGCAGTATTCTACATTCAAAGAATATTAGTTTGAGAATCAGAAAATTATATCTAGGTTTATGATTTTATCTGTTTATTCAACTGTGAAATTTGGTTATTCTCTCAATGATAACTGAGTTTTAAAATTCCATGGACTTAATATTTACAAAATTATTTCTAATCAATTGAAAAATGTTTTCTTTTGTTACTTTTTAAGTTTGTAGAAATTCACAGGTTATTTGAGAGATCATTCAAACATAAATCAAGAGAGAATGTCATAACCAAATACCAAATTTTCTGGTCTCCAATTGAACCTGGGCCTTACCTGAAAGAACACTTAAATTGTTATTATATTAATAATAGTAAAGTTTTCTTTCCTAATTGGCTTAGTGGTTCTCAAGCAGGATGGCGGTACCTTAACTGACCTTTTTGTCATGAATTCCATTGCCAATATTTTATTCAGGTGTGTTTTGTAATGAGACTCAGGTGTCTAATAATTTGGACTCTTGGGCCACCATGACAATACTAGCAACTCTATGAAACCAGACAGCTCGTTAATGGGTCCTCTTGTTTCCAAGCACAGTTTTTTTTTAATCATATAGAAAAATATCTGGTTCACATGTGTGTTTTGAATCAACTAAAATAGCATAGATTTCAAACTAAATACAATTAAACTAACAAGATGTTTCTCAGTTCAGCTGTCTATATCAGTTCAAGAGCCTTCTAATGTCTAAAACATTTATTTATAAATGTAGAATATAAAAGTGCAATATCTAGGTTAGTAGAAATGAGACATCCAGAAAATTCTGTACTCATTATGTTATTCAAAGCTCATCTGGAAAATTTATAAATTACAATGAGATATATTCATTCTTCACTGGTCAACCCATAAAGAAGCAAATGCAGTGATTCTTGCTTTAAAATGGCAACACTTTGGGTATCTGGTGAACATTTTTTTCAGGGTTTTGACAAAATATTATAAATATCCAGAAGATTTGGTAATTTTTTTCTACTTTCTGGTATCTCATCATAGCACATTGTATCAGCTGAGGGAATATGTGAAGACAGTGCTCAACTTTTATTCAATATATATTCTACTCACAAGAAGAAAACTTCTTGGGGCGCCTGAGTGGCTCAGTCGGTTAAGCGTCAGACTTCCACTCAGGTCATGATCTCATGGTTCTTGAGTTCGAGCCCCATGTCGGGCTCTGTGCTGACAGCTCAGAGCCTGGAGACTGCTTAGAATTCTGTGTCTCCCTGTCTCTCTGACCTTCCCCTTCTCACATTCTGTCTCTCTCTCTCTCTCAAAAATAAATAAACATTAAAAAAATCATTTTTAAAAAGAAGGAAACTTCTTTAATATGAAATAAACTTCAGTTAGAAAGCCAATGGATTCATTTCACTTTGGAGTTAATATATTTGGTTGATTTTACACGTTTTTAGTCATTCACAAAAAAGACTGTCCGTTAGGATTGCAGTCAGTGTCAGATTACATTATAATAAAGACCTACCTTCAAGATCTCATTGGTGTTTTAGTAACAAAAACTTATGGTTTGAAATTATCTATTCCATTCCAGCCATCTTAACAAAAATGTATTAAAACATTCCTAATTGGAATTTGATTGCAAAATCTAAACTCCTTGATTAATAACACGGTCCCCTTTAAAATCCATATATTCTCAGCGATTTCTAGTAATAATATTAAGGATTGATACTTTATTTTCTGTGCCTATGTATTGGTAAGTTGAGTAACACATTTGGATTAATAAGAATTAGACATCTATACTTCTATTACTATTATAACTCTTGAAAATTTCACCAGTATGTTACTAGTTGCCACTGAAACGTGAATGTTTATTTTTTTAAAAAAATTGGATAGCATTCTTTATTGTGTTCATTGTGCCTATCTAAGGAAAAAATATCCGAGGGTACCAAGAGACTCATTCACCTCCGTCCCCATGACACAACACAGTTTTAATTTCTCCCCAGGCAGAAGAACGCAAAACCCAGCAAGATTTGCTAGACAGCTTTACATTGCATGAATGCAATCCTAAAATCTTTTATTTTCTTTTTCTTAACTCCCTTAAATTTCACTTACATTGTATCTTTTTAAATATCTAAGTGTTGGGGCGCCTGGGTGGCTCAGTCGGTTAAGCGTCCGACTTCAGCTCAGGTCACGATCTCGCGGTCCATGAGTTCAAGCCCCGCATCGGGCTCTGGGCTGATGGCTCAGAGCCTGGAGCCTGCTTCCGATTCTGTGTCTCCCTCTCTCTCTGCCCCTCCCCCATTCATGCTCTGTCTCTCTCTCTGTCTCAAAAATAAATAAACGTTAAAAAAAAATTAAAAAAAAATCTAAGTGTTTATTTTTCTTCTGAAAAGATTGAATATTGGTTTTTGTTCTTATTTAATAAATACTTATTAATATTCAACTATGTTGATTCCATTTTTTAATATTCACTTATTTGCCTAGAACCTGTTTAAAATAAGCAATTCCTTGGTAACTGCTTGAAAACACTAATCATTTTCATAGGGTTTATTTTAGTAGATACACCAAAGTAGGGTACTTTAAAATATCTCTGATCCACAGGGAAAAGAAATTCAGGATCATATTGAAACAATCTTGAAAATAGTAATTTCAAATTTATCACATGAAAGATATAGAAAATGTTAATATAGAAAAGATTAAAATTTTTATCAGGTTTACACATTATTGTCTTGTATTTTATATGCATTTGGGAAACATATGCATATGATGAGTTAATGATTAAAGACATTTTTTAATCTTCATATTGATCGTGAACTTTCATAAATATTTAATGTTGTAGATGACATCTCTTTATTTGGCCTCAGTAGGATCACATTCTTTTAGATTTCCTCTAAGTCCTGTAGACATTCCTATCTGTTTTCTATAAATGTCCTATCTTCTCTATAGGATGCTTTAAGGTCAGATATCTCAGGGCTTATGCCTTGTCATGTTTTCCTTGAAAGATCTCTACCATTTTGATGGCTTCAGTCACAATTTATATGTCCAAAACTCTACATTGCCATGTCTATCCCACATTTCTTCTCTGATATGGTAACGTTAAAATATCCGCTGGACATGTCTACTAGAAATTGTTTTATTTTCATTTTTGTTTTTATTTTATTGTGGTTATTGCTGTTTACTATCTCACTATTTCTTTTAACTGAAGTATTCTTCATCTTTTGCCTTCATTTAGCTAACTAATATCCCTATTTCAAGTGTGAGCATTGGAGTCACTTCTTCAGAAAGGACTTACAGTATTTTTTTTTCCCATCCTCTAATGTAGATTCAGAGACTCTATATTATAATGTTATAGCACCTGGTGTATTTACATCTTTATACAAAACTATATAAACTCAATGAAGGCCTGAGATCATGTTTGATATATTAACCTTAAGGTCTATAGAACTTAGTATAGTGTATGACATTTTTAATTCTCAATATTTAATAATTTTGGCTTATTTTCAGGTAAATTTGTATAAGACAAACAAACCGTAACCCCCAAGGAAGGTGGGGTAGTTATTACCATTAATGTTTGGTTATAGAATAGTAGGAATGAAATTGAAATCTCAGATATTCTAAACCTCAATTCAATCTTTTCTCTGCCATCTATGATTAAATATTATGTTGATGTTTACAATATTAAAGGTGTTCAACATGAACAGTAAATTTTATTATTAATATGATTGTGACCAAGTTACATATTTAAATACATTTTGATGTTAATATTTACCAATATAATATCTGAGATCTTTGTGCAGTTCCCTATGACTTATTCTCTTTTATGGCCCCAAATTTTTACTGTGTTTTTAGAGCAAGTGGTATAGGATTATGTAAGTATATTTTTAGTGATTAGTTTCTATAATTTTCTTCATGTAAAGTAGATGGCAATAAAGTGTACATTAGTATATATTTGCTACACCATGTCAAGTTTTACCTACTGGTATAAATTTTTTGCCTTATTACTAATAAGGGAAATTAACAATTCTGAAAGTAATTCTATGTAGAATGTCCAATAGAACTCTCAAATAGTCCAACCGACCTTTAGTCTTTACATTAACTCCACAAAATACTAATAGAGATTATTTTTCTAAATAAAATACAATAGTTATACCTCATCCTCAACTCTATCAAAAATCCAAAGAATATGTAATGTTTTAAAAATCAGTTTCTAACATACTATATAGTTGTCTTTGCATTAGATTCCATTAGATTAAAATCTATGAACTGAAAATAAAATCTTTCCAGATGTTTTTATCTGATAGGCCTCAATTATAATGATAGTAAGCCTATAATTTAAGCTAATGTATAAACGGGAAAAAAGCACATTTTTAATCTGTCATTCACTTAGGAAAATTATTTTCTACCAGGTGACATTTATGGCTATCTCTGCTTAAGGTGAAAATTCTCTGGAACTATGTAGACATTAAAACAGAAATAACCACCTATTTTTTCCCTATTCTACTCTCATTTGAAATCCTGCTGTTGTTTTCTAATTTATTTATTTTTTCTTCCCCCTCCTGTGGAGACTTCTAAACTATTGCATTTACTCTGTAGTTTATGTGGGAGATACATGAAACCATTTAGAATGATTTATGTTTAAATGACTTGATCTAATTCCCTTACTTTATCATTTGTCGTTTTGTTTATAGTTTAAATCAGTGAACCGCAGTTAAATAACTAAATTAAAATATGGAGAAATTTATAACATCATTAAAAATAATGACAAAAATCAAGGACAAAAATAAATTGTCATATGTTTTTGTTTTTGTTTTTGTTTTCTTCCATGCAATGTCTTGAACAAACCAATCACTCTTTATAAATGGAAACTGGATTTTATGAAGCATAAAAACAAAGAATGAAAATTTACATTGATGGTAGAAGAAAATCAGGAAAACTAATTTATCTATAAATACATAAATATGATAAGAAATCATGGTTCTCATTACTGGGAAGTATGTATATCTTCTTTTCCTGTAAGTCTTCTTTCTAAAAACTTAATCATTCTATTTTCTAAGTCATCTTTTAAAAACAAAAGTGGATTGTGATCAAACTGTCTTTCCTAAAGATATGTGAAATGATTTTACAGTTTTTAAAAATTTTTTAATGTTTATTTATTTTTGAGAGAGAGACAGAGCACGAGCATGAGCATGAGCAGGAGAGGAACAAAGAGCGGGAGACACAAGTCCGAAGCAGGCTCCAGGCTCTGAGCTGTCAGCACAGAGCCTGACGTAGGGCTCCAACTCACAAACCACCCAGATTTACTTTTGAACTCATTTTTATCCCTGCAACATCACACCACTTTAAGATATATTCTGAATTCTAACAAAGTAAAATAATGCAAATAGATTGTTGACAAAAACATACTACAGTCTTCATTTGCCATTTTTACTTTCTCAAATCTGCAGAAAAATAATCGTGCATTTCAGCAAGGCAATAAAGTACACTCACCGAGTCAATATGAGCTCATTGGATGAAATACACTAGTAGTGTAACAAGAATTTTATGTTTCATAAGACAGTATCTGTCATACTTTGTACTAAACTGATATCGTTGAGTTGAAAGAAGAAAGGATTTACTACTATCTGAAATGGCCATTTCATGATTTGTAGGGTAGAGAAGGAATTTCTGGGCAGAAAAACAAGGTAACCCCTGGAAGGGAGAAGGAGGTGGCCTAAGGCCTGGCATTGAATATCTGTCCAGTGAGTACCTGAGATGAAAAGACCAGGCTGACTATTCTCAAAGTGCCATCTAAGAAACTAACAGAAAGACAGCTGGCAACTTTTTACTCAGCAGCCACTAAACCTTGTATTTGTGAAATTCTTCACATCAATATGAAAGAATGATAGAAGATTGGTCTAAGAAATGTTAAGAAGATGAAGAGAGAAAACTTGTGTGGCGATCTCAGTCATCCCTGTGCTTCCATTATGAGAGCCAAGATTGGCATAATGTCAATGGGAACAAAACTAGTTACTGGAAGATATATACCCACTAAAGTATGGGCATGACATCGTGACAGATTTGTGTAAGACTAAGAGAGGAGGACCCAACATGAATTTAGGTCATAGGTATGTCACTGGTAGAATAATGACTACATTAAATAAATGACACAAATAAGAGAGAGATTTTTAAGGCAGAAAATAAAAGTTCAGTAATAGATGTGTTGAGGTTATGATAGTAGCAGAACAGTTAAAATCAGACTTTCTGATCTAGTACATTTGAATGTAAATAATATAGATATGTTTATTAGATATAGTTAATAGTTCTAGTAAATATAATAGAGCCATTAATTACTATTTAAAAACAGGTTGCTTTACTTACGAAATTTGGGATGATGTGTGGTGGTAGATTCTTTTGAATAAGAAAATCTGTTAATTGTCTTATTTAATTATGCAAAAATCGATATATGATACATTAAAAGGCATTTCTTGTTCCATGGGCACCATTTTTGAGGAGAAATGAAGAAACTATTAGAAAAAAGGGGGGGGCCTCTACAGCCAGTCCAGGAAGAATTTTTTTTCCACTAAGTGGCAAAATCACTTGTGTTAAATGTCTAATATTCAGTTTTAATTGTTTTTTTATGTGTTTTTCCTATAACTACTTCTTTGCTTTGTTATATTCTGTCAGTTATTAAGCCTTCCCACACTAGCATTTGTCAGTAAGAGAAATAGGAAAAGACATTTTCAAAATACTTATAAAAGTACACAGAGAAATATTCATAAGTACCAGAAAATATGTTCTTGTTTGTTTCTCTTTCCCTAAGTATACTGTTGAATCAGAAACTACATAGGGAATGTAGCCCTGAGATGAAGAGAGACTTTTGTGACCCCCACATTTTATATTAATATATTCCTGATACCCTATTGCCTAACATAGCAATTTTCAATTTTATTTAAGCTATGTGACTTGACATCATCCAAATGTCCCTATTCATGTATTTAATAAATTTGTATGTAATGTTCCTCTAAGCCAGACAATAGTTGAAGCACTTCACAAATAAATCATTTAAATCTCTTAGCAACATTATAAGATGCATATTACTATTATCACCACTTTCATTTAGGGAAATTGAACAGAGGGAGGTGAAGTAATATTTCTGAGTCACACAGGCTGGTGAGAGGTAGAGACCTCTAGCTCTTGAGTCTGTTCTCTTAACCACAACACCATGCTATCTCTATACCTATAGCAATTAAAGTGTTCCCATTATTGTAGAGAAGATATCCTTGAAACTTCTCCATCTTCCTTGAACAAGAGAAATTTCACAGGGATTGGAATAGGCGTCCATTCTATTTAGAACTTGCCTGCTTTTCATGCAGAGATACAATGCTTGTATTCTGAGAACTGGTTGTGGATTTCTTTCCATGAAAAAAGGCTAAGTAGGTTTGGGTAATGGACTCATTAGCCTTTATTCATTGCAATGCAATGAAAAATTTTCCTAAATGCAGTTATATGTAAGAACTTAGTGTGTGATGTTTTGCATTTAAACGAAAACTGGTATTTGTAGTCTAGAAGTGAAGTGCTACTGGGAAAAGAGGAGTAAAGTTAATAAAATAAAATGATCAAACTTTGTAGAAACTGGAATTTAAGTAGGGGATAAGAAATTCACTCATTCAAATAAATTAGTGCTGTTTAAAAAATTGGAATCATTTTAGATTCTGTGGGACTCTCTGGAAGAACAGAAAAGAGTGAAGCAGAGATGTCAAACAATAGCAAAGGATAGGCAAGGAGTTAACCATGCTCTAATCTCCTCCCTACCTATAAAGATCTCTAACAGATTAGGTCTGAGCTCAAGAGAAAAAGAGTTTTAATTTGATAATAAATCACTGTTTTAACGTAGACAGGACCAAATTATTTTATTGCTTGAAACTGAAGTTGTTCATTAAGAATTGAAACTGACATAAACTAAGGGTTATTCCTAGGATTTCAATCAAGGATATGGAGGGGAGATATAATGTTGACAAAATAATAATATGTGTCACGTTCTGCTTATTAAACAATTTAGTTACATTTATTTTCCTGAGTTTTTTGTAATGAAAATTGGTCATTATATGGAAAAAAACTAGATAATGCCAAAGCAACTACCAAAGAACATTACCAATATTCTACCTTACAAATATTATTATCCCACAAATGGGAACATCACATTTTTTCTCTGAAATACCAGTGATATTTAAGTGCCTTTTGAAAATTATCCTAAGGTTATTAGAGGGCTGGTCTAAGTTCTACATGTGTTTTTCACATAAGTAAAATTCCTCTACATATTTCCAGAAGAGTTAGTTTCACAATGATACTTTTCCCCCTAGTGCTTAGTGTAACTTAACCACTCAGAATACTCTATCCAGCAAGGCTATTACTCATAACAGAAGGATAGATAAAGAGTTTCCAAGATAAACAAAAACTAACAGAGTCTGTGACCACTAAACCAGTTCTACAAGAAATATTTAAGTGGACTCTTTGGAAGGGTAAGACTAAAAGTGACAAAGACTAGAATGGAACAGAGAAAATTTCCAGAAACAATGACAAAACAAGTAATAAAATGGCACTAAATACATATCTATCAATAATTATTCTGAATGTAAATGGACTAACTCTAATCAAAAGATATAGGATGTTAGAATAATAAAAAAATAATAAGACCCATCAATATATTACCTAAAGACTCATTTAAGACCTAAAGACACCTCCAGATTGAAAGTGAGGGTATGGAGAAAAATTTATCAGGCAATGGACATTTAAAGAAATTCAGGGCAGCAATACTTATATCAGAAAAACTAGATTTTAAAGCAGACTGTAACAAGAGATGAAGAAGGGCACGATATCATAATAAAGGGGACCATCCAACTAGAGCTAACAATTGTAAATATTTGTGCCCCAACTTGGAGTTACCCAAATATATTAAAAAATGAGTAACAAACATAAAGGAACTCATTGGTAATAATACAATCTTAGGGCATTTTAACACATCAATGGAAAGATCATCTAAACAGAAAATCAACAAGCAAACAATAGGTTTAAATGACACAATGGACTAGATGGACTTAACTGATATATTCAGAATACTTCATCCTAAAGTAGCAGAATACAAATTCTTTTCAAATGCACATGCAATACTCTCCAGAAGAGATCACATACTAGGTCATGGCAGGCCTCAACAAATACAAAAAGATTGAGATTATACAATGAGTCTTTTCTTTTTTTTTCTTTATTTTTTTTTAATATGAAATTTATTGTCAAATTGGTTTCCATACAACACCCAGTGCTCCTCCCAATAGGTGCCCTCCTCAATACTTATCACCCAACCTCCACTCCCTCCCACCCCCCCAACAAGCCTCAGTTTGTTCTCAGTTTATAAGAGTCTCTTATGTTTTGGCTCCCTCCCTCTCTAACCTTTTTTTTTTTTTTTCCCGTCCCCTCCCCCATGGTCTTCTGTCAACTTTCTCAGGATCTACATAAGAGTGAAAACATATGGTATCTTTCTCTGTATAACTTATTTCACTTAGCATAACACTCTCCAGTTCCATCCATGTTGCTACAAAAGGCCGTATTTCATTCTTTCTCATTGCCACGTAGGATTCCGTTGTGTATATAAACCACAATTTCTTCATCCATTCATCATTTGATGGACATTAGGCTCTTTCCATAATTTAGTTATTGTTGAAAGTGCTGTTATAAATATTAGGATACAAGTGCCCCTATGCATCAGTACTCCTGTATCCTTGGGTAAATTACTAGCAGTGCTATTGCTGGGCCATAGGGTAGATCTATTTTCAATTTCTTCAGGAATCTCCACACTGTTTTCCAGAGTGGCTGCACCAGTTTGCATTCCCACCAACACTGCAAGAGGGTTCCTGTATCTCCACATCCTCTCCAGCATCTATAGTCTCCTGATTTGTTCATTTTGGCCACTCTGGCCTGAGGTGGTATCTCAGTGTGGTTTTGATTTGTATTTCCCTTATGAGGAGCGAAGTTGAGCATCTTTTCGTGTGCCTGTTGGCCATCTGGATGTCTTCTTTAGAAAAGTGTCGGTTCATGTTTTCTGCCCATTTCTTCACTGGATTATTTGTTTTTTGGGTGTGGAGTTTGGTGAGTTCTTTATAGATTTTGGATACTAGCCCTTTGTCCGATATGTCATTTGCAAATATCTTTTCCCGTTCCGTTGGTTGCCTTTAGTTTTGTTGATTGTTTCCTTTGCAGTGCAGAAGTTTTTATCTTCACGAGGTCCCAATAGTTCATTTTTGCTTTTAATTCTTTTGCCTTTGGGGATGTGTCAAGTAAGAAATTGCTGCGGCTGGGGTCAGAGATGTTTTTCTCTGCTTTCTCCTCTAGTGTTTTGATGGTTTTCTGTCTCACATTCAGGTTGTTTATCCCTTTTGAGTTTACTTTTGTGAACGGTGTAAAAAAGTGGTCTAGTTTCATCCTTCTGCATGTTGCTGTCCAGTTTTCCCAGCACCATTTGTTAAAGAGACTGTTTTCCATTGGATGTTCTTTCCTGCTTTGTCAAAGATTAGTTGGCCATATTTTGTGGGTTCAATTCTGGAGTCTCTAATCTATTCCACTGGTCTATGTGTCTGTTTTTGTGCCAATACCATGCTGTCCTGATGATTACAGCTTTGTAGTAGAGACTAAAGTCTAGGATTGTGATGCCTCCCGCTTTGGTCTTCTTCAAAATTACTTTCGCTATTCGGGGCCTTTTGTGGTTCCATAGAAATTTTAGGATTGCTTGTTCTAGCTTTGAGAAGAATGCTGGTGCAATTTTGATTGGGATTGCATTGAATGCGTAGATAGCTTTGGGTAGTATTGACATTTTGACAATATTTATTCTTCTAATCCATGAGCATGGAATATTTTTCCATTTCTTTGTATCTTCTTCAATTTCTTTCATAAGCTTTCTATAGTTTTCAGCATACAGATCTTGTACATATTTGGTTAGGTGTATTCCTAGGTATTTTATGGTTCTTGGTGCAGTTGTGAATGGGATCAGTTTCTTTATTTGTCTTTCTGTTGCTTCATTGTTAGTGTATAAGAATGCAACTGATTTCTGTACATTGATTTTGTATCCTGAAACTTTGCTGAATTCATGTATCAGTGCTAGCAGACTTTTGGTGGAGTCTGTCAGGTTTTCCATGTATAATATCATGTTATCTGTGAAACCTTGACTTCTTCTTTGCCAATTTTGTTGCCTTTGATTTCCTTTTGTCGTCTGATTGCTGATGCTAGCACTTCCAACACTATGTTAAAAAACAGCAGTGAGAGTGGACATCCCTGTCATGTTCCTGATCTCAGGGGAAAGCTCTCAGTTTTTCCCCATTGAGGATGATGTTAGCTGTGGACTTCTCATAAATGGCTTTTATGATGTTTAAGTGTGTTTCTTCTATCCCGACTTTCTTGAGGGTTTTTATGAAGAAGGGATGCTGAATTTTGTCAAATGCGTTTTCTGCATCGATTGACAGTATCATATGGTTCTTTTCTTTTATTAATGTGATGTATCAATGTTGAACCAGCTCTGTAGCTCAGGAATGAATCCCACTTGATCGTGGTGAGTAATTCTTTTTATATACTGTTGAATTTGATTTGCTAGTGTCTTGTTGAGAATTTTTGCATCCATATTCATCAGGGATATTGGCCTGTAGTTCTCTTTTTTTACTGGGTATCTGTCTGGTTTAGGAATCAAAGTAATACTGGCTTCATAGAATGAGTCTGGAAGTTTTCCTTCCCTTTCTATTTTTTGGAGCAGCTTGAGAAGGATAAATATTATCTCTGTTTTAAATGTCTGATAGAATTCCCCATGGAAGCCATCTGGTCCTGGACTCTTATTTGTTGGGAGATATTTGATAACTGATTCAATTTCTTCACTGGTTCTGGGTTGTTCAAGTTTTCTATTTCTTCCTGTTTGAGTTTTGGAAGGGTGTGGGTGTTTAGGAATTTGTCCATTTCTTCCAGGTTGTCCAGTTTGTTGGCATATAATTTTTCATAGTATTCCCTGATAATTGCTTGTATTTCTGAGGGATTGGTTGTAACAATTCAATTTTCATTCATGATTTTATCTATTTGGGTCATCTCCCTTTTCTTTTATACATTTTTTTAACGTTTATTTATTTTTGAGAGAGAGAGAGAGACAGAGCATGAATGGGGGAGCGTCAGAGAGAGAGGGAGACACAGAATCCGAAACAGGCTCCAGGCCCTGAGCAGTCAGCACAGAGCCCGACGCGGGGCTCGAACTCACGGACCGCGAGATCATGACCTGAGCCGAAGTCGGACGCTTAACCGACTGAGCCCCCCAAGCGCCCCTCTCCCTTTTCTTTTTGAGAAGCCTGGCTAGAGGTTTATCAATTTTGTTTATTTTTCAAAAAACCAATTCTTGGTTTCATTCATCTGCTCTACAGTTTTTTTTAGATTCTATATTGTTTATTTCTGTTCTGATCTTTATTATTTATTTTCTTCTGCTGGGTTTGGGGTGTCTTTGCTGTTCTGCTTCTATTTCCTTTAGGTGTGCTGTTAGATTTTGTATTTGGGCTTTTTCTTGTTTCTTGAGATAGGCCTGGATTGCAATGTATTTTCTTCTCAGCACTGCCTTCACTGCATCCCAAAGCATTTGGATTGTTGTATTTTCATCTTCATTTGTTTCAATATATGTATTTTTTTTACTTTCTTCTCTAATTGCCTGGTTGACCCATTCATTCTTTAGTAGGGTATTCTTTAACCTCCATGCTTTTGGGGGTTTTTGAGACTTTTTCCTGTGGTTGATTTCAAGTTTCATAGCATTGTGGTCTGAAAGTGTGCATGGTATGATCTCAATTCTTTTATACTTATGAAGGGCTGTTTTGTGACCCAGACTGTGATCTATCTTGGAGAATGTTCCATATGCACTTGAGAAGAAAGTATATTCTGTTGCTTTGGGATGCAGAGTTCTAAATATATCTGTCATGAACCTAAATTACCTTAAAGATAGAACTTGCTAAATAATATGCCAAATGTTTGTAAAAGAATGAGGTAGATGAGGCATATTTATACATGAAGTGTCAGTTGCTAAAATGTAGGTATACAGAGTATGTATGATATCATAACATTTGTATAAAATAGTTTAGATAGATAAATAGGTAAATTGATAGGTGATAGTTGATAGTGGAATAAACAAATATACAGGTATCACAGCTATCCCTCTGCACACCTATGCTTACAATATTTGAAAATTTTGTATATGCAAAATTATTTATTCACTTATTTATTTATTTACCTATTTTTGAGAGAGAGAGAGAGAGAGAGCGTGCATGCACGCAGAAGAGGGACAGGGACGGGGACAGAAGATCTAAAGCAGGCTCTGTGCTAACAGCAGAGAGCCTGATTCAGGGCTCGAACTCACAAACCATGAGATCATGACCTGAGTAGATAACTGACTGAGCCACCATGCAGGGACCCCAAAATTGAAGTATTTGTTAAAAAACAACACTCAAAAGGCATACCAGGAGTTTGTAATTATGTCTGCCTCTGTGGAAAACTGAATACCTGGGAGAAAAGAAAATTAACGCTTATTCCTTGCTAAAATATTTTTATTTTTACCACATACATGTACTACTTTGATAAGTTTAAAGCTTAAAAATTAAGAAATTTCTTTTTTTTTTTAATTTTGATTTTGGAGTCTTACTGGGCTCTAGTGGAAGTACTGGGATCTGCTGTCAACCTTTCCTCAGTGTTTCAGTTTCCCATTGCAGAATTGCCAGACAAAATACAGAACTATAGCATACCCAATTAACATTAAATTTTAGATAGACTATGAACTTAAGGATAAGTATATGCCAAATATTGCATAGGATATACCATTTGCTAAATATGGCAATCCTACCTTTAGTTTGGCATCTAATGCAAGAAATAAGATTGTGTAATTAGGGTGACCATATAATTGATTATACCAATCAGAGCTCTATTTGAGAGTAAAAGTGTTAGTATCTGTAATTGTATCATGTCAATACAGTTAAACCAGGACTATAAGCTGGATTTAAAAGGAAATTTTAAATATAATTCTTGACTAGGTGGTTTAGCAAGAAGAGTGGTTAAGTTGAAATATCAACCATTGACAATCATGCTCTTGACCAAAGCTGCCAATAAATCCTGCCTCCCCTCCATCCTTTCCCTAACTCTGAAAGAATCAAAGTTTACCTCTGCTAGATTCAGCTGTTTAAGAGCTGTGGAGAATGGCCAAAGAAACAAACAAAATACAAGTGTAAAATAGAAATTATGTGTGGAAGTCAGTTTCTTAACCTCAATGTCAAAAAAGGAACATAGGATATTAAGAAGGAAGCAAACAAGAATAACCGTTATCTCATGAAGATTTTTACTTTAAAAAAGAAAAATGTTTCTATGACCTAATCCAAGTACCACTTCCCCCTGTGTGCTGCATAGAGCAGCAGCTCCGGAATTTATACTTACTGTAACCCAGGATACACAGCTACATTTTAACATACCAGACCTAAGACTATTAAACTATAAAAGCTGTATTACAGATTGCAGTCTAAGATCATTTGAAGAATATTTAAGAGAATGCTTTTAAGAAGCAGTTTCCTGGAGGTAGTGCTACTTTACATGCGGTGACCTGTGAAGAAGTTTCTTCTTTTAAAACCTGTTGCTTCAAAATGCGTATTGATTACGAAGAAGAAAGAATAAAATTTTGTGTTTATTTTATTATTTTGATGACTTTAAAATTTTTTTTGTTTCATCTTTTTAATTTTTTATTTAAATTCCAGTGAGTTTACATGAAGTATAAGTTTCAGGTGTATAATTTAATGATTCGACACTTCCATACAAGACCCGGTGCTCATCACAAGTGCACAAGTGCAATCCCTGTCGTCTCTTTAACCCCCCTGCTCATCCATCTTCCCTCTGGTAACCATCAGTTAGTTCTCTGTAGTTAAGAGTCTGTTCCCTCGTTTTCCTGTCTCTCTTTTTTTTCCCTTTACTCATTCGTTTCTTAAATGTCTAAAGAGAAAAGAAACACCATGCTGTCTATCATCTTTTTGTTCTATGCATCGCACAGATGAACAGGAAGAGAAAATCAACTGCAGAAGTTATATTAACAAGATAAACCGCATTAAGCTTGTACTTAAATGCTGCTTGTTTATAGGATATTTATTTTAACAAACCAGTCAGCCTTATAAATGGCCATGAGATTATCTGTTAGATCTTCAATATAAATGAGATACACATGCAAACTAGAATATTACAAGTTATAAAGAACCTATGTAAAAATGGGTGGCAGGACATAGCAAAACTAAAACAGATAGTACCGAGACCCAGGGATGGTCATTGAACCCTGAAGAAGAGAGTTCTATCAAAGTCCTGGGTTTCATTTTATGTTTGTTTGTTTGTTTTCACTGTAAGATGACTATGACCTTCAGGTGAGGGATGATGCCAGGTTGATGACCTAGCAAAGAGACAGGCAGTGGAATAAATATACTGACCTCACTTTTTAATCCCCTGACAGGTTCCTATTAGTCAAAATCAACAGGAATTCAAAAGACAAAGACTATAAATGTATTAAATGGTATGAATCTGATCAGTCTCCAGGGCTGGGAAGATGGTGAAGAAGAACAGAGAGTATCTGGAGGGGAAAAAAGATATTTGACATATTAACCGATAAATAATAAGTGCTTATTAGACACAGGAAATTGTGTTAGGTGCAAGGGAAAAATGAACAGGACAGGATTCAATCTTTCACAAAAGAAAAGCTTATTACAGTGACTTTAAAATTTATTAAATATTGAAGAGAAATAGTAGCAGCTAAACATTTATATACATCATTTCGTTACACATAGAAAACAATACTTGTTTTTATTTAAACCTTCAGTTATTCAGAAACTTTAGTCTGGGGATCATCATCCTTCAATTTTCTTATTTCTAATACCTATCCATTATTTTTTTTTAATTAATTTATTTTTGAGACAGAGAGAGACAGATCATGAGCAAGGGAGGGGAAGAGAGAGAGGAAGACACAGAATCTGAAGCAGGCTCCAGTCTCTGAGCTGTCAGCACAGAGCCCAACGCAGGGCTCGAACTCACAAACCGTGAGATCATGACCTGAGCCGAAGTCAGATGCTCAACCAACTGAGCCACCCAGGCGCCCCTCTGTCCATTAATTTTTTAATATCGATTACCATTTAATGTGTCTGTGTTATTTCAAGATGGTATTGAGTTTCTACGAAGTCACTACATCAGTATTTTAGCAACAGGGACATAAAGATTTCAGTATTTTTATAAGCCCCAGGATTTTGGTAATAAAACCATCCTCATCCCATTTCAATTAATCCACAACAGAAAGTCAGCATCTTGGTAATTGTTTTAAAACTATTTCTAGCTCTTCTTCATTTTTCACAATGTGAATGTAAATCTCAATTTTAATCTCTTTCTTAATCTTTAACCCCCATTTCCCTCTGTCTCTCCCTTGGACTCCCATCTCTCTCTGTCCAGAAATAAGACTATCATCTGTGGTTGGTTAATTTTCAACAAGGGTTTCAAGTCCATTGATAGGAAAAGTTTAGTGTCTTCAACAGATGAACAGATGGTGCAGGGAAAACTATTTTCACAAACAAAGGAATGAAATTGAATCCCTTACCTCATACCATATAGAAAAATTAACTCAAAATGATCAGTAACCTAAATATAAGAGCTAAGATCATAAAACTTTTAGAAAAAAACATAAGGGTAAATATTCATTGCCCTGAATTGAGCATCAGATTTTTATTGAAAAATATATATATATATAATTGAAGAATAGTTGACACAAAGTTCTATATTAGTTTCAGTGATGTATGACATAATGATTTGACAAGTATACATTATGTTATGCTCACAAGCATAGCTACCATCTGTCATCATACAACCCTTTTACAATACCACTGACTTTATTCCCTATCGTGTTCTTTTCATCCCTGTGACTTACTCATTCCATAAGTGCAAGCCTGTATCTCCCACCCTCCTTCACCCAGATATGACACCAAAAGCACTAATGACAAAAGAAAATAAATTGATACATTAGGCTTAACCGAAACAAAACAAAACAAAAACAAACAATAAACAAACTTGGGCACCTGTGATGATTAATTTCACATGTCAACCCTGGATATGCCACAGTACCTGAATATTTAGTCAAACATTTTTTCTAGATGTTTATTTGAAGCTATTTTTAGATGAGACTAATATTTACATAAGTAGGCTTTGAGTAAAGGAGATTACCAATCCCTCCATGATGTAGGTAGGTCTTATCAAGCCATTTGAAGGCTTTAATAGGAAAAAAAGACAAAACTCCCCCAAAGAAGGAATTCTCCCAGCAGACTGCTTTTCACCTGGAAAGCAACTCCTCTCTGAGTCCTCAGCCTTCCACCCTACGCTATAGACCTGGACTTGTGAGCCTCCACAATTCCAGGATCCAATTCTCTCTCTCTTGTTTTCTCTCTCTCTCTTTCAATCTCTCACCTGCCCTCCCTCCCCACGCCGTGTGTGTGTGTGTGTGTGTGTGTGTGTGTGTGTGTGTGTGTGTAATATTCAGAAAAAATATTTGTTTTATACGCACCACCCACTCTCACCCACCCATCATACTTTCTGTCTATATATAGATATAGACAAAGAGATGATGGTTAAGATCTACAGATTCAAAACAATACCTACCAAAAATTACAACAACCTTTTTTTACATAAGTTAATATAATATACATATCCTATTGCTTCCATTCTCCAGGAAATCCTGACTAGTGCAGCATCAAAGACAATATCAAAAAAGTGACAGAACCCATAGAATGGGAGAAAATACTTACAAACTATGTATCTGGTAAGAATTTAATATCTACAACATGTAAAGACCTACAAATCCACAACAAAAAGACATAGTTTATAAAATGGGCAAAAAATTTAAAGATAACAATCCAAAGAAGATATAGAAATGTCTAATAAGCAAACAGAAGGATGTTCAATGTCTTTAGTCATTAGGGAAATGAAAATCAAAACTGCTATTAGATACTACTTCACACCCACTAAAATGACAATAATTTTTCAAAAAGAAAGTCAACATTGGAAAGGATGTAGAAAATTTGGAACCCTTGTAAATTGTTCATGGGAATATAAAATAGTACAGCCACTATGGAAAACAATTAGGCAGTTCCACTAAACATAGAATCTCTACATAGCCAACAATTCCATTCCTAGGTCTGTATCCAAAATAATGGAAAATAGGGACTTAGATACATGTATGCCAATGTTTCCTGCGGGATTACTTACAATAGCCAAAAGATGTAAATAACTCATTTGTCTGTCAGATCAACAGAAAAGCAGAAATTCATACAGTAGAATGTTATTCTGTCATAAAAAGAGATAACGTTCTGATACATGCTACAACATAAATGAAGCTTGAGAATATGCTAAGTGAAATAAGCCAGATACTAAAGGACACATACTATATGATTTCATTTATATGAAAAATTTAAAATATCTGGTAAATTGATTGACCCAGATAGTATATTAGAAGTTACCAGAGCCATGGGGATAGAGGGAAATGGGGAGTTTTTGCTTAATGGGTACAGAGTTTATATTTGGGCTGATGAAAAAAATTTGGAAATAGTAGTAATAGTTGTACAATATTGTGAATGTAATTACTGACACTGAATTGCACACTTAAAATGGTTAAAATAGAAAATGTTATTTTAATATATAAGTATTTAATATATAACACATATTATTTTATATATTACATACGCAAATATATATTTACCAAAATAAAATGAAATGATTCTTACCTTGTGATGGAAGAGGGGCTCACAATTATATAAATTAGTCCCTAAGCTGTAATAAGAATATGATAGTTGGCAAACACACCAAAAAAGTTGGAGGTGTTATCTACACAGAGAGTTATCTGGCAGAAAAGTGTCCCTAAAACAGAAGCCTACTCTGTAGGCTCCCGGAAGCACATATGGTTAAAGTGGAATGAGGGAAGAGAAGCAAAAATTGAGATCAGAGGGTTAGGAAAGGCAGATAAAATGAGCAACCATGGAATAAGAGCATACCTTATAGACAAATGTGACGTGATACAACTTTATTCAGTATGACTCATGCAAAAGCAAAAAAGCTTGAATGTACTGAATGGGAAGCAAAAAGGAGCCCCTGGGTGGCTCAAATGGTTAAGCGTCTGACTCTTGATTTCTACACTGACTGTGGCGCCTGCTTGGGATTCTCTCTCTCCCTCTCTCTCTGCCCCTCCCTCTCCTTCTCCCTCTCCCTATGTCTATCTCTCAAAACTTTAATTAGAAAAATAAGAAATGGGAAAAATAAGAAATTAGAAAAATAAGAAAAAGAAAAATAAGAACGTACATTTTTCATCACAATCTGTTAAAAACACAGGCATTTTGTGGCCATTCTCTTTAAAAAGAGTTCAAAATAACTCTGTAAAAAGATTCAGTTTTTCACTCATTACTATCACTTCTCATTTTCTCCTCTAAAGAAGAGAATGAGACCAAATATTTAAAATGTTTTTCTAAGGTGTTCAAAATATTCGAAAGATGTAGTAGCCTCCTTTGCTGTGAAGTTGCCTTATGGAATCTATAGCACTGAAATGGTCACACACCCTCTTACACAGCGCGTGATAATGTTCTTGCTCCCGGGGAATGTACAAATTTACTGCGTATATACCTTCATGTATATTGCTTCTTTAGGATCCTTTTTCCACATTTGGGAATTGGGCACAGAAGAAAAGCCTATCAAACACTGGTTGGACACAGGCGATCAGTTGTTGTTGTTGTTGTGTTGTTGTTGTTGTTTTGTCAGAGATATTTATCTTGTAAACAGTAGTGTTCTTTTCTTTTTTTCTTGTAAATATTTACTTAGCAGAAACCTTAAAGGTTTTCACTTAGATTGGCTACCAGAATTTTCTTTACAAGGTAAACTGTATAAGAATGTTCTCAGATTTGGGGCAACTGTGTGGCTCTGTCAAGCATCTGACTCTTGATTTCAGCTCAGGTCATGATCTCATGGTTCATGAGTTCGAGCCCCGCATTGGGCTCTGGGCTGGCAGTGCAGAGCCTACTTGGGATTCTCTCTTTCCTCTCTCTCTCCCCCTACCCCAGTCATTCTCTCTCTCTCTCTCCCTCTCTGTCTCTCACTCTCTCAAAATAAATACATAAACTTAAAATAAGACAATGTTCTCAGATTTAAAAACCCAAAATCTATTTTATTGTTTTTCACACCTATTGTTTGTACGGAATTCTCTCTGCTGAGACACAAAAGGAAAAAAAAGAAGTATCAAAACACCTCATATATATCCATGGAACAAGGAAATAATATTTGTAAATCCTCATGACTCTGTGTGGCAGTCAACGTAAGGCTGCATTCTAGGCCACAGTTCTAATCTTAGTCTCTACAGATTAAAAAAAAAGTGTAGTAATAAGCAAAAGCTTCTTTTGTGGTCCATTATTAACTGTTATTCATTAGTATGAAAGGGAGTGGTCTTTTCTTTCAGTACACACTTTAGGTTGTCAAAACCTTTTAACATATGTGTTAAGTGTACCACTATAGACACCTAGTGATTCTAATTTCCTTATGACTTAAGTCTATAGACATTCAGAGGTCATTGATTGTATCTTAGGTCAGAGTAATTAAAGTTCAAACAAGTGTGAACATAAAAAAAAATACCTGTCATCCTCACTGAACCCTCAATTTTTTCATTAGTTTGAAATACAGCAATAAATCCAAAAGTGACCTTAGGTAATATCCAGTACAACTCACTCACTTTAGACATGAAAAGCAGAGCCCCAGAGAGATTCAGTGTTTCCTCCAAGGAAAAGGCTTACAAGTAACCAGTCTGGTCCTAGAACATTTCAGTATTCTTCCCAGTATACTGTGCTCCCTCTAACCTGTTTTTTAGTCATTCTACTTGTAAGGTCAAATGCAAATGAAAATGAGAGGCTCAATTCTCCCTGTTAAAAATAAGGGAAGAGATTTTCCTCCTCTCTGCTTCCACTGAGCATTTATTTTAGTTATTGTAGGTACTTTCTACTCTTTGAAATGTACATAAATGCTTCTGAAGACTAGAAGCATTTGGTCAGCTTTATGACTTTGGAATGTCTTTCGTGAGATCCTGAGAGCCATATCTGTGAAATGCAAACATTAAGGGAGATAGCATCCTATTTCTCATTTCTAAAATGGGAGGGTAGGCGCCTCAGTTTGGTGGGCCTCGCTTTGCTCCAAGCTGCAAAACGACTCCCTGTTATTAAAGGTGTGAGATGTTTGTTTTTCCTCTGGATAAAGACAATTAGCTAACATAACCCAATCACCAGGTAAAATTAGGGTATATTTCACTTGACAAATGGTGCTGTCATTTTCTTAATCAAGAACTACTTGTTTATCGTGAAAGCATGTATGTAACAGAATATAGCTGCTTGGCTGTATAAAAGGGTGAGATTTCCGTCCTTATAGTCACTTAGTGGATTGCCTTGGCAGATAAGCATCATGTCCTGGTTTACTGCTTATTCAATGATAAAGGTGTTTTCTTTCTCTACTACCTTTGTGGATGATTAGATTTTTATTTATATTTTCCCAGTACACTAGAATTGGTTTTCCTTTCTTCCCTCATTCCTTCTTCCTTTTACTATTTACCTTTAATCCTTTCCTTTAATCCTTCAAAAAGTATAAAGAACTTCACAAAAGAAAGATAATTAACATTTCTTTAAAATGTTAAATTTAGGAAGTTTTTATATTGCACTGTTGGGAAATAAGTATGATAGGCTATTATTTGCATAAACGTGAGTAAAATGGGCCTTTGTCCTCAAGAAACAGAAGAAAGACAATGAATACATAATCATAATGTGATAGGGTTAATGGAATGATAGCAGTGTTCATAAAGTCCTCTATAGCGTCATGGTTGAGTACAGAAGTCCTGACCCCAGGCTCTCTGAATTCAACCCAGTTTTACTACCACTTAGAAGACTAATGACTTTTGCCAGTCTTCTCTGTGCCTCAGTTCTTTATCAGTGGAATGATGTTACCTACCTTGTAGGGCTGTTATGCAGCTTAAATGACTGTATGTACATAAAGCCCTTGGCATGACATAAGCCCTTTACAAGTCTGAGCCATTAATAAGAATCTGTAGGAAGAACACTAACCATGCTGGACAGTGGTTTCCATGAGTTCTGAAGATAGACGAATCAGAGGCAAGAAACAGTACTATGTATGTGGAGAAGCATTTGCAACTTAGTGTTTTGGGAACTTAAACTTCAAAGCACGGACTTGGGTCATCATGAAGACTATCTTTTCGATGTTCAAAAGGTTACTTCTCAAGGTGGAGTTACAGAAGAAATTTAGGAAGATGTATAGTAACCAGATTTGCAGCTAGATATAATATGACTTATTAGAAGATAAATCTCATTAAAAGATAAATTTTGAGTCATTGGAAATAGAGGGGAGATAAGAATGATGTGGGATACATCAGTTTGATTGCCTGATGACCTCATACTCTAAAACTCCAAAATACACTTTTAAATTATACTAATTAATAATGCAGCTTTTAAGTCTGTTTCTGAGAGCTGAGTGAGCAGGGTATTTAATTTCTCTTGTTTAAAGCTCCTGTATCTTGGCATTAAGAAAAACAGTATGTTTTTTCCTGTCTTAGCCTATTTAATTTTATGTGACACTATAGGCTGTTAGTATCAACGTTAATGAGCAAATAGATGTGTTGAGTGTTTCTTCTCTCTTAAAACAGGAAACTGTGTAAGGAAATAGAAGCTCAATGTCTCACTTCTATTTTAATATATACTTTTTGAAATGGAAAGTGTCCTCATTGCTAACATCTTCTTGCATAAGTGTCCATTATAGCCTGAATGAGGAAAAAAAATGTATTCATACCTTTAAGTATGGCTATTATTATTAGTTAACATTGCTTAATCAAATTTCCCTCTAAGTGATAAAATGGCCGACTGATTTAGGAGAACATGCAGAGGGATTTGCACAAAAGTCTGATTATTAGGCTTATTTATGACATTTACACTGCCATACTAACATGTGTTATACTTGGTTTTGAATTGCATAGCAAAGTGACCTCTTGTCTTAAGCCAGGTCAGAATAAAGAAGAGCTCTAGTTCTGTCATTTGCCATTTGATGGAGTCTTTACTCCTCCATCCGTCCAGACTCTTCATATGCACATGTACAACTAGTTGATAGTAATTTCACCTGCTAAAACATTACTTGCCATATGTTTCCAAAAATTTTCAACATGCATAGATCATCTTAGTCAAATGAGCATACTTTCTGTGTTCATCTTGCAGATACCATTTAATGCTTATAACATATTTGGGGACAGCCTCCATTTCCAGCTTCTATAATGGTCAGTCACATTCCCAAGTGTACTTTGCCTACATAATTGGCACAGGAGAGTTTTTTCTTAAGTGTAGCATGCACACATAATATACAGACATAATGCTATTCACCGGTAATAGAGAAACCTGCCATAATAGATATATACATTCAAATACTTTGCCTGTTCTTCCCTATTGCCCCTAGAGCACTTTAACTTCTAACTAGTATTTTATATATTTCAAATACTTTTAGGCTGGGAAAATGAACTCTAGTATAATTAAAATCATGTCTGTATGAAGAAATGAATTTCCCCAACATTTTACAGTGAAATATTATTTTAAATTATATAAATCTCCATACTGTAATCTTTGCATTTGTCATTTTTTGCCAATTCAAAGGATGTATTCATATCTTTACTTTGATTTTTATTTTCCTTAAAGGGGAAGCAAACAAATGGACATGATAAAAAAATTAGTAAGAAGTACAATAAAATATAATAACTTAGAAGACCAGAAATAGTGAGATATAGAGAGGAAATGAAAATGAACATGGAAAAAGAACATTAGAGTTAAAGAATATTATACAAATACTGAGAAGCAGATACAAATGCCTCTTTTATCAGTAAACAAAGAAGTGAGAACATCATTGAAAATGATGTAAGCAAATCTAAAATACAGATATGAGGATATGACAACTTCAGCAAAATAAACAGTTCCTCTGGTAGTCAAAGCTAGTTTCACTTTTTCACTGCCTTGTTTTTCAAATTTTATACTGGAGAGTTGGGGTAATTATTACATAAACAAAAATAATCCCAAACTGGTTGAAGAAATCTAGAAAAAAATTAAACTTTACTATATCCAAGATAGTGTTATGTTTTAATGCTTTCAGTGTTAGAATTTCATATTTTGGAAGCATTTTCCAATATTGTAGGCTCACCACTATAAGTAATATATATTTATCCATGTTATATACCATTTTCTCTCCTCACTCAACTCTTAAAAAATGCACATTGAATATATTTTTATGATTACTATTAAATGTATGTCATAAAAGAATCAATTTGCAAATTTCTTTGCTGTGAACAATAATGAATTATTATTATGTGAGAAGCTAATGGCAAAACTACTACTTTAGGTCAATTTGTATAAAACTGAATTACTGACCCACTAATTCAGACCATTCTGATATGTCCTATAAACCTACTTCTTTTTTTTTTTTTTAAACCGACTTCTTTTCACAATCTTTCCCATCTTTGATAGTAATGATCACATTTTTTTTTTAGTTGCATAGGTAAAAAATCTTGGTTTCATTCTTAATGTTTATATATTTCTTTCACCAAACCCCAAATCTAACCCACAAACTCTGACACCTTTATCAGTTAGCATCAATCTTATCCAAGCTACCATCATCTTTTATGTGACTGCAATAACCTCCCATGAAGGAAATGATTCAATAAATATTCATTGAATTAATTAATAAATTAATGAATATGAAAATTATTTGTCTGAAAACCTTTTGGCCAACTAGCAGTCTTCACTATAGAAATACCCTAGCCTGGGGCAACTAGGTGACTCAGACAGTTAAGCATCTGACTCTTGATTTCAGCTCAGGTTATATTAGTGTTCACGAAATCCCTGCCTGGGATTCTCTCTTTCTGTCTCTCTGCCTCTCCCCTGCTGGCGCTCTCTCTCTCTCTCTTTCTCTCTCTCTGTCTCTCTCTCTCTGTCTCTCAAAATAAATAAATAAACTTAAAAAAATACCCTCATCTTATTTATGTCAAGTATGAAATATCATATGTTTACTTATGTGTAGGTCATCTCTACCACAATAAAAAGGTGCCATTACTCCAGACAGCAGCTACTCTGATTCATTAGTGCTGCTGAAGATAATGCTGTATTGCTCTGTCACAGTTGAGGGTAGTTAAAGCTGACAGCAAATTAAATAACTACTTATCACTGGTTGAATTCAAGCTGTAGGATAATTAAAAGCCTGCAAATTTAGTTTTAGTCAAACATGAGCAAGGAAGCAAGAAAAGGAAACTGCAAGAGATATTCTAATTTTTCCTGGGCTTCTTGAGAAGCATGCATACACCAATTTGCAAGAGTATGTTTTCCTTAGAGCAAATAAGGACGTATGGTGTCAATTGCATTTGTGTAATCTGTTAATTATTTTTTTAAAAATATGAAAAATTCACCCTAAATTGCACTGAAACTTACTGCTTTCCTTATTTGAAATTTTTGGTGGGGAAATTATATTAAATAATCAGCTTCTTTGAATAATCATTGATTATCAGATTAAACTATAGTTACAAAAATATGATTTTAATAATCAGAGGAAATTAAGATTGGGTTTAATTTTGTTGACAACTTTATCAACATGGAATTAAAAAATGAAATTTGAATTTGATGGGTATGTGTACAGTTTTTAATCATGCTAATATTTTATATAATACAATTCAAGTTCAAGGTAAAAAAGAAAATCAGAGTATGTGAAAGAAAAAAGGATATTTTGGGGTATTGTGAAATCTGGGCTTTTTAATTTAAAGATCCAGAAAAGTTAGTTGTTTAAATAATACCAGGTTTGATGCTGCTCTGCTTCAGCTTTACCCCATGGGGATGGATACTATGATGTGCTACCCAGATCTCCTTTAATGAATGAGGGAATCATTTCCCTAGCAACTGGGAGTAGTATTAGAAGAATGCTCTTAGCTCCCTGCCCTTTTGGAGATGACTTTAGCTAAAAAAGTAGGTCTTGCCTAAGGTGATGCCTCCTTCCATGGGCAATCTATGTCTAATATTTCATCAGTATGGAAGGTGGAAAAGCCAGATCCCCTTACTTCAATGGGAAAGGACTCTGAAGTCCGTTCCAGCTCCAGAATTCCTCATCAAATGAGTGCAGGCCTTCTCTAGGACTGTATTGCAAATCAACTTCTCTTTTTCTAATGATCCTCTTTCCTTTCCTTCTTTTCCCCAGTGCCAATCCCTACAGCACTCCCTATAACTTCCACTATCAGTGTCTATTTCCCCTGGATTCCAAAATGCAATACCATAGAGGGCCTAGTATGGGGTTCCACTCACAGTAGTCTCTTTTTGTGGAGATTGAATTGGAGCTGTAGATCCATGAACATTCAGGTGATAAATGAAAACTACATAAATGCAATAGGCTATAATTAACATCAAAACATTCACAGCTATATTAGTTAACTGACAATTGCTCAATAAATAAAGCTGAATCAGTAAATGCAGAAAGGCTTTCCCTATGTGGTCTACCACTAATTCTTTGACAGTTGTGGTGGTCTCATGATCAGTCTATCTTCCTTGAATTCACTGCCACTTATTTTATAGCCTATTGTAGATGATACATCTACAGAGTAATAAAGATGATATTTTCCTGATATATAGCCTCTTAAAACCCTAAATTCCATGTTAGGAAGAGTCCTTTTCACATTTTATGGGCTATCACCACGGAAGCCTAATTAGGTTATTGACAGATGTCAAAGTGCAAGTCAATCAGCACATCAAGCATTATTGTCAACTAAATAAGTGCCTCTCATTTTCAAAGCTTTGTATATGATGGGATGAATAATAAAATACATACCAATTTAGATAATTTTTGGTCATTATATACAATTTAAAACATAAATATTACCTGTACGAATAATATATTAAGTTAGAGGTCCATTAAATACTTGTTATTAAAACTAAGACTTCACAGCTGATTATTGTAAGACTGTTCATACTGGGAAACCCTCATATTCAGTAAAAATTTACCTGTGGAGTATATTAGTTTTCTATTGCTTTTATAACTAATTACCACAATTATAATGACTTAAAACAACACAAGTTTATTATCTAATGCTTCTGTAGGTCACAAGTCTGATATGGCTCTTACTGGGCTGAATAAATCAGCTAGGCTTCATTTCTTTCTGCCTGCTTTTTGTGATAATTTATTTCCTTGACTTTTTCAGCTTCTAGAAAGTTTCTGTATTGTTTGACTCATGGACTCCTTACTGAGCTTTCAAATCCAGCAACAATAGATTAAGTCCTTTTTCTATCTCATTTCTCTGACATTTGCTTTTGGTGAAGCAGAGTGGATGAGCATGGAGAGGGGCATAGGAAGAGAGAGAATCAAGCAGGCTCCATGCTGAGCATGGCTCAACACAAGGCTCATTCCCACAACCCTGCAATCATCACCTGAGCCAAAATCAAGAGTGGGACACTTAACTGACTGAGCCACCTAGGCACCCCATTCTTCTTGTATTTTTAAAGAACACTGGTAATTAACTTAGGTCCAACTAGATGACCCAGAATAATCTCTCCATTTTAACTGCTTATAATTAGCAGCTTCAACAGCACCTGCAAACTTAATTCCTTCTTGCCGTATTATGTAACAAATTCATAGGTTCCAAGGTTTAGCACATCTTTAGGGAGCCATTATTTTGCCCATTATATAGACCTACTGCTAAGATTGGCCATTGAGAGATCTGACCCAATCCAGTATGGCATTTATTATGCATATTTATTCATCTGAGCTTAATTTTGCACCTTGGGACTATCTTGCTCCTGTGGGCCCTGGACCCACCTCACTTGCTTTCTATATGGCATCCTGATTCTTTCTGAAAACATAGGTGCTATTCATACCTGCCCGGATTCCCTTATTTTTCTTACACTGTCCTCCTCCTGTTCAATCCAAAATGATAGTGAATTTAAAATGCCTATAATGGGGTGCCTGGGTGGCTTATTAATTAAGCATCTGACTTCAGCTCATGTCATGATCTCACAGTTCATGAGTTTGTGCCCCACTTTAGCCAAAACTTGAGCCCCACTCTGAATGATCCCCACTTCTCTCACTCTCTCTCTCTTTTTCTTCTTCCCCTCCTCCTCCTCCTCCTTCTTCTTTCTTCCTCTTCTTCTTCCTCCTCCCCTTCTCCTTCTTCTTCTTCTTCTTCTTCTTCTTCTTCTTCTTCTTCTTCTTCTTCTTCTTCTTCTTCTTCTTCTTCTTCTTCTTCTTCTTCTTCTTCTTCTTCTTCTTCTTCTTCTTCTTCTTCTTCTTCTTCTTCTTCTTCTTCTTCCCCTCCCTCTCCCTCCCTTTGCCCCTCCTGGGATTCTTTCTCTCTCTGTCCCTCACTCACTTGTGCGCGCTCTCTCTCTCTCTCTCTCTCTCTCACTGTCTAATAAAAAAAAAAGAAAGAAAGAAAAGGAAAGAAAAATAAAATAACTATAATGTCAAACAATTAATGCTTAGCTGGAAAACCTGAACTAAAGGCACAGTTTCTGAAATATTTCTCTCCTTCCCCTGTGTTTCCTGTATCCCAATGGCATTTATTTACTCTTTTTTTTCTGCCTTTAGCCTGCTCTACTTTAAAATGAACTTAATTACAATTTTATGTTCATATTTCTACTATAAAGAAAACCAGTTGGCTGAAGGTTTTTGCTGTTGCTGCTTGTTTTATTCCTTTATTTAGTATCCTACGCATAGTAGATATTCAATAATTATTTCATAAATGGGAATACCATTTAATGGTACAACAAACCATTTTGAATCTAGTACTTTTACTTCAGATAACTTCTCATGGAATTCAGAGCCACAGTCCTACCTGTAGTAGTGTACCTGTCAGCATGATATGTATCTTAAAAATTGCAAGCTGCACTTATACAACCTCAATTGTTGAGCCTGTTGTCCTCCATGGCCTATTCAAAGCTTTGGAAGTTAGCAGTGGTTCTTGACTCCTATAGGTGATCAATGGTTTGATTGCTCAGAGTGTTTCACATTCCTGTTACTTTCCTTTGGCTGATATTTATAGATGTTTCCCTTATCCATTTCCTCTTCAGCATAAAAAACCCACTCAATACGTTTCTATATTTTATGTGCAAGTTTAAAGAAACAAAAGTGAAGAGGTGTCCCTATAACTATAGTTAATGTTGTGAACTTCTCAAATAGTCCGATTATGGAACAAAAAATACATATCCCACAAGAAAATACACAAGAGGCTTGTAATTGCCCTGTCAATATAATAAGGCCTAATGTCTTTAGAGTCATAGGCCAACTTAAACACTTAAAAAATTTGAGGACTCCTGCGTGGCTCAGGCAATTAAGTGGTTAAGCGTCTGACTTCACCTCAGGTCATGATCTCAGGATTCATGAGTTGGAGCCTGGCATCATGCTCTGTGCTGACAGCTTAGACTCTGAAGCCTGCTTCAGATTCTGTGTTTCCCTGTCTCTCTGCGCCTCCTCTGATTGCTTGCTCACTCTCTCTTCTCTCTCAAAAATAAATAAACATTAAAAAAATAATATGTTAAAATGAAAAAAAAATTTTAGGATGGAATTTAAAGCTGAAATGATAAGTAGGAACCATGTCTTTGGGAACAGAAAAGGCACTTTAGTGATCAGAACACTGAAAGAGAGATGCAATATATTTTTTTGGCCTTAACAACAAAATCTTGTTTCTATGTTTTGTGTAAGAGCATAATTAAATCTTTTTTTAAAACTATCTCCAATATATTACAGTTGGTTTAAGGGCTATATTTTTTCCAGAGGGAATATTCTATGATAGGGAAATGGTGAGGGTTAATTGTATAATACAGGTAAGTGCTTAGTAGAGTAATACATAAGTAGAATTTGTTGTTTTTTTGTTCCTAATATTCATCTATTTCTGTAGCCTTACTACAGTGAGTAAAATTTACACATAAGGCATTTTTTTCTAATAATGTCCTAGAAGTATCTGTAAGATAAAATTGTTTTAAGAAAGGAAAATTAGTGAGGGTGCCTGAGTGGCTCAGTTGGTTGAAAGTCTGATCTTGATTTCTGCTCAGGTCATGATCCAAGGTCATGGCATCAAGCCCCACATTGGGCTCTGCACTGAGCGTGAAGTCTATATATACATTATATATAATAATAAATATATAATAAATAAAAAAGAGAAAGGAAATTAATGATATATAATTTAACCATCATTGTTTTATCTCAATTTAAACTATTTTCTAACTTTAGCAAAATGTCCTTCAAATTTAAGCAACGAGGTCCAGATCTGAAGGTACATTGAGATTCAAGCATAGAATATACATTGGATACTATGAAGTCAGGGGATGAAATAAGTAATGTGCACTGGAAGAAACAAAGGGTAACAGGGAGGTATTCATATAAATTACCTTTAACACATCCAAACTATTTAAATAAACTAGTAAGTTATGGTGTGCTAGCCATATATAGAAGGTTTCAAGACAAATCACCTCTGTTCCCAAAGCCATATCTTATCCAATCAATTATCTGTCTGAGACCTCTGTAGGAGACAGGTTTTGAAGCCCTCACTGTCATTTCAACAAAAAAAGGACTTCAATAACAAAGCCAGATTCTAAAGAGCACCCTGCAAAATGACATAACACTAAATATTCTTCAAAAGCCTGATATGCTATGATGGCAACAGGCTACAGTCAGAAAAATTATAAAAATGCAATTAGTTAAAACTTGGGAATTATAGGATTAAGGAAAAATAAGGAGCAAAAACAGTGCTGACAGAATTTTATTAAATAATTATAAAAATATTTAAGAGGACAAGAGTCTCATTGTGGAAAGAGCATTATAAAATGTATAACCTGGAGCACTGTTTTCATGGTTTCAGAACTGTCTAACAAAATTAGTGAACAAGAGAAATGATACTATAAGTCTACAGGAAATTATTTCGCTCTTCCAACAAGAAAATAAATTAGACCAACATAAAGGGAAAAGTGTTCATAAATATTCTTTTGAAAAGTAGCTTCAGATCCCCTCAAAAATATGTGTTATAAAACTGACTTTCTGAAGTTTTTCCATTTCTTATCCATTCTACTGATTCTAGCTTCAGGGACATGGGATTGCCATTAGTTCCAGCTATTAAAATAAGAAGCAATACACTGCCATCTTCATTAATCAGATCTCAACCTCTGATCAGAAAATAGCAGTTATCAGAAGCCAATCATCAATTTAATAGTTTGAGAATTTCTATTTATTTTAATATCTAGCACCAGAGAATTGTTGAAAGCAAATTTGTTGGAGGCAAATATGTTAATTAATATAAAGTTCCCACAGTGACTAATTTTTGTACAGAAGTTCAGAGTCCATATTCAAATCAAAGCCAAGTTCAAAATGGCACTCTGCCTCGTATGAGCACTGAGAGCTGATGTGAAATGAATTTATGATACACATAGACAAATACATTCTGACAAATCTTATCTGTAGCTGTTTTGTGTGTGTTAAAAAAATAATTTAAACCTTCAAATTAGGCAACAGATGACAGTCCCAGAGGACTCAAAGCTGCTTTAAGATATTTACCCTGGGTTTGAAAAAAGCCCTATCAAAAAGTTCCCAAAGGGCTAGAGTGCATCGTTCTCATTCTTAATTCTCAGGGAAGTGAGGCTCAATATTGATTTTTTCATTATACTCTTTAATGATTTCAATTCCTAAAACTGAGCTTATGCTTATAATGTCACTCAGACTTTCAGGACTCAGTGAGAAAAAATAGCATTTTCAAATGTCTTGTTTATCATCATTATACCTAAAGAATCAGGACAAATCCAATGTGGTTTTTTTTTCTGAAAAGAAAAAAATAACAGCCAATAACCATGTGCATAGGCTGTAATAGGTAAAAATACAGACCTGGAGCCTCAGAATTGTAGTTAAAAATTCAATTCTGTTTGCGTATCCTTGACCAGCTTACTGAATACCCTTATACCTTAATTTCCTGATCTCTAAAATGGAAATTATAATAATACTGACTCAATTCTAGCAGGAATCAATTACCCTTTTGAGAATTGAGCAATTTATTCCTAATATATTCCATTCATTATGATCAGACATACTATATATAGACTTGTTCATTAAAATTATTGCTTCCAAGAAATGTGATTATGGCCTTAAAGTCAGTTCATTTAACATCACTAAGGATCGTTATCTCCCTTACATACATTCCTTCTCTGTCTTTATAATCCCCAACTTGAATACATGTGATTACTAAATAACTAGATACTGAGATCAAGATTGGTTATACTCATCAGTGATTATTAGTGATTCAAATGGCAACCTTTTAATCATGTCTATTACATACCATCTTAACCTTCACATAAAATTAAAGAAAGAAGGTTAATTTCTTTTTTCCTAGAAACATGAAGCTGTGTGTTTGGGCAAAGTACTTCATCATTTTTTAGCCTCAGTTGTCTCATCTAGAAAAGGGGTGTGAAAAGTTTTCATATCCTAGGGCTATTGTGAGAACTGAATGAGGTAATTCATGTTAAGTTCTTGCCTATAAAAAATAGTTCTTACTCTCATCTACAAATCATATTTCATTTTTAGAATTTATTTATATATGTCTAACATAAAACACCAACATTCTGAATATTGTGAAGTTAGTATTAAATTAGACCCCAAGAAACAAATATCCACACATGCACATACAAAAGTCCTACAGAATATGCAATAAACATATAAATAGATAGGTAAATGAGGGGGTAGTTATCAGAGAAAACTCTAGTATTTTTTTTAATTTAAGTTTATTTATTTTGAGAGAGAGAGCACAAGCTGGGGAGGATCAGACAGAAGGAAAGACAGAATACCCAGCAGGCTCCACACCATCAGCACAGAGCCCCATGCAGAGCTTGAGCTCACAAACTGTGAGATCATGACCTGAGCCAAGATCAAGAGTTGGATGCTTAACTGACTGTACCTACCCAGGCACCTCAGAAAACTCTAGTATTAGCAAATTATCTCTGTAACTGAATGTAGAATTCTAGAGAAAATTGTTATTGAAAAAATATGTGAAATTTACCTTGATGCCTACCCAGTGATAACAACAAGAATATAGTGATGAGCTACAACTCTCTCTCCTGCTCAGAAGTAACAAGGAGACCCCAGCTGCAGATATCACTACAGACCTAGTGGGAACCCATGCTACCTAGCAATAAGTTGATGATCCCTCCCTTCTTTCCCCTAGTGAATATAATGCTATTTCAATTATTACCATCATTAATTTTTATTTATTTTTATTAAAAAAAAATTTTTAATGTTCATTTATTTTTGAGAGAGACAGAGCATGAGTGGAGGAGGGGCAGAGAGATGGAGACACAGAATCTGGAGCAGGTTCCAGGCTCTGAGCTGTCAGCACAGAGCCCAATGTGGGGCTCAAATCCATGAGCCGCAAGATCATGACCTGAGTCAACGTCGGACACCTAACCAACTGAGCACCCAGGTGCCCCACTAATTTTTTTTTTTATTAACTATTTGGATACAGTGTGACAATATTTTCCACTTCTACCAGGACTTTCCTGGATGACTCTGCCTATCATCCTGGAATAATTATATCATGAATAAATTCTATTTAATGCTCTCAAAATTTTTTTGGCTGGATAATTTATAATTTATAATTACTACTTTGGCTCTATCAAAATAGCCATGACTTTCCATAGGTGAGTAAAACAGTCTCAAGATTTAGCCATTTTACAACTCATAAGGCTAAAATTTATTGCCTGTTTGTTCTTTTCTGGCTGAGACAAGCTCTACAGAACTCTATATACCCAGCAGCTGTGCCTTATTGGTGCCCCAAGCCTCCCCCAGTTGTAGCTTACTGACTGGAGCCCTCTTTATCTTTTTAATATATTTCTATGGTATATTCACTTTATGCCTTTAATATCATTACAAGGGAAACATCGATTAGCAAAATGAAATTATCATCATCTACATATTTGTCCTATAACCATCATATTTGTATGGCAAATTGGGTCGGGGCCTTGTGTTTAACTTAATTCTGTTGTGACAATGGAATTGGCCATGTCTTTTACTTTTTAACTAGGATAATTTTCTTCACCCACATAACTTCATATTTTTTGTCATTTAAATGACAGTTTAAACTTTACTCTAAAAATAAATCATTAACATATTTTCATTGAGTGGTGAGCATATCTGATATCACATCTGAGGTAGATCAAGTTATTTCAGTAGGAAAGGGTAGTGTTAGGGAGGTACTGAAGCTGGAAATGTTCAGTTCTTTTTTTTTTATTTAAAAAATTTTTTCTTAATGTGTATTTATTTTTGAGAGAGAGAGACAAAGTATGAGCAGTGGAGGGGCAGAGAGAGATGGAGACAGAATCCAAAGCATGCTCCAGGCTCTGAGCTGTCAGCACAAAGCCTGATGCAGGGCTGAAACTCATGAACCGTGAGATCATGACCTGAGCCAGAGTCTGACACTTAACCAACAGAGCCACCCAGGTACCCCATGGAAATGTTCAGTTCTAATTTTCTAAATAAAGCTTGCAATGTCTATAACATAGCTCTATAAGAAATCTAATAAGCAAGAGTTTGGTCATAGGAAACTAACTAGAAGTTAATATCATTAAACAAACTCCGAGATTTTCAAAGTCCAACATGTGATAACACCAAAATCTAAGACCATGTAGAAGACTTTTTACATATGAGGATTAGGAGAAAGACAGAGTCTCAGGAAAGGGATACTGGCAGAATCAATGTGTGGTCAAGTCTCTTAAAAAACAATAGAGTATGGGATCAATTACTGGGCCAATTTGGTTAGCTAATTGAGAACATATTAAGGGACTGAGCTTGATAATAAGATTAAAAAAATCTTCACATTTGTAAGCAATCAATATTCCTAAAGTATAATTTTTATCATACAAATATCTCTTTTATGGGTGCCTAGGTGTCTCAATCCATTAAGCGTCCGACTTTGGCTCAGGTCATGATCTCCTGGTTCCTGAGTTCAAGCTCCATGTAAACTCTGTGCTGACAGCTCAGAGCCTGGAGTCTGCTTTGAATTCTGTGTCTCCCTGTCTCTGCCCTTCTGCCGCTGGCTCTCTCTCTCTCTGTCTCTCTCAAAAATAAATAAACATTAAAAAATTTTAATAAAATAACAAATATCTCTTTTTAAAGTCATATATACACAATTAAATAAACTTTAAAGGCCTTTTAGTTCCAAATTCATTAACTTAAAAACACATTGCTTGGCATTCAGACAAAATATATTCACTATCTTCATTTTGCCCTAATCTCTTTGTTTAATCAGGGGAGTCTTAATATTCTACCACAAACTGCCAGATTCAATAATCATGAAATCTATTACCTAGACTGTGTTTTTCCTGCTTAACCAGCCACCATTCAAAAATTACCTCTAGTTCCTTTTCGTATTTTCCATCCATGATTTTTTTAAATGTTGTAATCTATAATGATTCCGACCTTAAATTCCTACAAGACATATAATGTATATCACATTATTATGATTTTTAACTTAAAAATTTTTTATACATCTTACTTTTTAGTTTTTTCCCCCTATGAATGTATAAGGTTCTAACAACACACTATTCATATCTTGTATTTCATTATTGTGTTTAGCAATAGCATGTAGCAAAGTCCTGAGAATAAACTTTATGTTGCTAAAAAATGATTTTGGTGTCCATAAATAATTTTGTAGATCAGTGCATAGTATTGGGCTTTGAGGTTAAAAAAAATCACTCTAATTAGCTTCTAATACATAGATATTTATTATGGATCTATAAAGCAGACTCTGAAAAGCTCTTCTTTTAGGGCCAAAAGTGGTATTATTGACTCATGATGTTTTTATCTTATTCTCATAGTTTAAAAAGTATTTTTATCAAAGTATATCAAATTCACTATTCTTGCCTTCTCTCAACTAATATGGTTGCCCTCTCTATACCCTGATAAAAATCTAAAGAAAACCATGAGTCATTTATATCTCTTTTAAGCAGAATTAATCGTATCATGGCAATAATTGCCTTAGTTTAATAAGTAAACGGACTTGTACCAACCATCTCACAGCTCTTAGAAGCTGGGATTTCTAGATTGGTGTTTCCTCTAGAACATGATATCAACTAGTGATATGTCCTATATAAAGCAGTGCTGTGAAAGTTACTTGATTGGGTAACAGGGAAAGACTTCTAGCTCAGTTTTACTCTTGAGATTAATAGGATTTTTCCTTAATGTACTAAAAGTGACAGAAAAAGATAAAAAATTTCCATCCCTTACTCTTCTCTCAACTAGCTTTATCTGACATGAACTACCTTACTCCTTTATCACCCCCACAAGCATATGCTACCTAACTTCTACCCAGGCCCCTCACATTCACACCATTAATTTCCTTCTTCCTCTTCCTATACACTTGTTATAGATATACAGATACATACAAAAGTACATACATACACATTTCCAAAATATTACATATATACACCATTAGTTGCATCATGAAGAGTAGGATTTAGGATAAATTATTTCAAATTTAGTCCCTTTTTGAGATAATGCAAAATTGAAAGGACTCAAAAGAAAGGTTTTGTTAGTTTATTCCCATCAGTGACATAACTTCCTGAAATAATTTACTTTGAATCCAAAAGACATAATAAGGATCACATATATGCTGAGTTTTTTTTTATTTGAGACGTAAATGTTTTTTTTAAATTTTTTTTAATGTTTTTATTTATTTTTGACAGAGAGAGAGAGAGACAGAGCATGAGTGGGGGAGGGGCAAAGAGAGAAGGAGACATAGAATCCGAAGCAGGCTCCAGGCTCTGAGCTGTCAGCCCAGAGCCCAACGCAGGGCTTGAACTCACGGACCACGAGATCATGACCTGAGCTGAAGTAAGAGGTTCAACCGACTAAGCTACCCAGGTGCCTGAGACATAAATCTTAATCTAAAGATTTATAAAATCTTTATAAATCTAAGCATTCTCTAAATGCTTAGTGTTATTTGTCTCAACCAAATAAAGTCTGATAAAATTCCCATTTTCACCATCCACCTATCCCCACTCACCACACCACAAAAACACTCACCTGTTTATCTTTGTAGAATAATGTAACTTTAACCTAATTTCAGGATTTCTACAAATAAACCAGAATTAATTTTATTAGCCAGTATCAAAAAATATTCTATATCATCCAGCAATCCCACTTCTGTGTACAAATCCAAAGGAAATGAAAACAGGACATTGAAGATATATGAGTACTCGCATGTTCATTGCATCATTATTCATAATAGCCAATTCATGGAAACAACCTGAGAGAATCCATCAAGGATGAATGGATAAAGACATATACGATGTGTATAAGATATATTATCTATATATGTTATATACTATATATACTATAATACATACATGATTATATATATATAATTTAGCCATCAGAAAGAAGGAAATCGAACCATTTTTGACAACATGGATGAAACTTGAGGCCATTATAGTAAGTGAAGTAAGTCAGGTAAAGAAAGATACATATTGTAAGATATCACTTATATCTTTACATAGAATCTTAAAAAACCAAACTCAAAGAAACAGAGACTAGAATGATGGTTTCCAGGGGCTGGGGCTTGAGGGAAATGGGAGATGTTGGCCAAAGGATATAAACTTCCAGTTATAAATTAAGTTAAGGAGATCTAATGTACAGTATGGTCATTATCGTTAATAATACACACTCGAAGTTGATAAGAGTAGATTTTATATGTTCTCATCACAAAAAAAGAAATGATAATCATGTCACAAGATGGAGGTGTTAGTTAAAGCTATGGTGGTAATTATTTTATAATTTATAGGTAGATCAACAATGCTACACTTTGAACTTACACAATATTGGGGCATTGGGGTGACTCACTTGGTTAAGCATTCAACTCTTGATTTCAGCCCAGGTCATGATCTCACAAAACATGAAATTGAACCCCTTGTCAAGACTGCCCCCGCCCCCCTTGGGCTCTATGCTTCAGTTCAGATTCTCTCTCTCTCTCTCTCTCTCTCTCTCTCTCTGCCCCTCCCATACATGCTCTCTCAAAATAAAAAAATAAATAAAAATAAAAACTTATACAATGCTATATGTCAATGATCTCTCAAAGAAGCTGGGGAAAAACATACTTCTAAGATAATCATTTTATACTATGATCCTAAAGAACCAAATGTTTTATCAATTTTGCAATTCAAATATTTTCACCTTTTATTATGTAAGAGATTTTAAAATTTGGACATGTTCTGCATTGATAGCCCATTTTGGTTTAATGAATGGTATTTGTCCCCTCCATTCAGAATGGTATATACAAAAATGGTATGAATCACAACCAATGGCAACTTAGATTGGATAAAATTCCATTACCCAACTAAGGAAGAAATGTCATTAATGTATTTAACACATAGGCTTTATTTAATAAACATTTCATAAGTAATTGTTGGCTGTGTTTTGGCAAAAGGAGAAATAGTTATAAGTAGTAATGACTTGGAAATGTTTTTGGTATCAACTATTGATAAAAATAAAAAGGAAAAGGAAAACAAAATATTTTTTCTAAAGATCAGTAAATCAAGAAAATAAGATGTAATGCAGTACCTAAAAATCTCAGGGATACTTGTACATGAGATGTATTATATAGAATAGATGAAAGCCATTAGCTTCATTACCTCTTCCATGAATATACAGATGATGTTATGTTCCAGAGCCATTAATCTGTCACCTCTATTGGGCATTAAATCCCAGTTTGGTGAACAAACACCTATGTTACAATCATCAAAAATTAATACACCATGGGCTGTTTATCCTCTGAATGACATGTCATAAGTGGAAAAAGATTTTGACATATTTTTCATTTACAGAGACTGTTCTCTTAAAATTTCTCTCATGAATCAGAATTGTAGCCCATTTAGCCCACAAGCTTCAGGTAAGTGGCAGTACATAATATCCTTCTTTGTCACTTTTGTAGCTATAATTTCCATCCATGTGAGTTTATAATAAATGAACTAGACTTGATAACTAGATAGGTGATCAGATTGGGGATTTTTGTCTCCAAGGTCTTCTATCCCATGAAAAATTTTCAGTGAAGAGCACTGAGATGAAAACTCCATGAAGTGTGTTTGCAAATAAACTTGTGTTATGCCATTAAAAACAGGAATTTTAGTGATGTCAAGTCATGACTAGGTGCCAGATTTAGTTATGTCAGAGAGGGTCAGCAAATGGGCCATCAGTTTACAGTACGTTACATTGTTTAAAATAAGTGATGAGATAAAACTTATTCTCCTGGAATTTGCAAACACTTACAGTATTTTGTATGTGCAAAATGCTTTTTCAAGCATTTGACAATTATCCAATCTGTAAATAATTCTGTGAGGTGGGTAACACTAAAAAGAGAAAATGACAAACAAGATAAACTTGCCCAAAGTATCACAGATAAGGAGGAAAGGAGTCAGTTTTCATAGATAGTCTGACCCTGAGTTCTTATTCTTACCAACTGTGCTATATTATCTCCATATATATCATAATGCATTCTTTTAGAGTTTCTTTGGTTATGTTCAAAAGTATGAAGATATCCATTAATTCTTAGTTGGGCTTAAGTATACCTAAATCATCCAGTGTACAATACCAATGCCAGTTGATTACGGAACTTTTTTTTTTTTAATATTGTTCTAAAAGTATATGCTTTTAGAGTATCCTGCTAGTTCATAGTTTTCCCATCCTCTGATAGCTGATTTCAAGTGTTAACAGTGAAAACTAGTGCAACATATTAATTGGATATTCTCAGGCAGTAAGCCTTCAAGTACCTGCTGCAATCCATCCAGCCAGTAAGAACTCTCACCCCTTCCTATTTTGAGTGAGTTATTTTAATATTATTATGTTGTTGTTGTTGTTGTTGTTGTTGTTGTTCTTTTGGTAATACATGGTGTTTTGCCTCAACCTCTTCCCTTGCCATCCATGCGATGCTATTGAGAAAATTTATAACTTATGTTGGCTGACATATTGTGACAAAATGATATTAGAGACCTGGTGTTAAAAATTCAGATTTTAGTAGCACAAGAAACTTCAGGATATGGTTAAGAAAAAGAAGAGCAGCAAGTGGTTGGAGTTTTGGGGAAGCACAATGACATAAAAGTTGATTGTAAATACTGAATGTTACTTGTGAGAAATAGCCAATAGTTGTACAAATGGAAGGTAGAAGGAAATATGGCTGGGGAAATAGTATCTCTTTGGGGGCATTTGAAAAAAAAAATAGAAGAGTAGTTTCCATAATGGATAAAATCTCTCATTCCTATGATGCTGTTTCCCCCCTTACTAATATCATATGCCTATATGGAAGAATATGAAGCAAGCTTGTGGATCAAGTTAGGGTCAACTTTGAGATTAAATTGCTATTACAGTTGTATGGGGAGAAATGGAAATGTATGTGTATTTGGAAGAGAGGGGCAAGGGAAATAATGTACCAGTGAAATGAAAAGGAATATGAAAATGAAATTGTGCTCCTTTATGGAAAACTGTGATGACAGAAACAAATACTAATTCTTGACTTAAAATTCATGATGTGATTTTAGATACTAGTATTTATAAACAGTGTGTAGTGCTCTGTGAGCATTTTATAGTTGCAAATTTACTCTGCTATAATTCACTGTGGTGATAATGATTATCCCTTATCCTTTTGCACAGTTACCTATTTATCCATTTTATAATTTAGAAAATGATCTATCCTTCAACTTACAATGTCTAAAATATTGCCTCTACTATCTAAACAATATCTAAACAATGCCTCTATTATTTCTAACATAATAATATAATTCGTGATACTCTATTAAACTTTAACATTTCAGGATTAAATGAGAACTCTGTGATTATATACTCCTTTCTTTTTTTTTTAACGTTTATTTATTTTTGAGACAGAGAGAGATAGAGCATGAACGGGGGTGGGTCAGAGAGAGAGGGAGACACAGAATCTGAAACAGGTTCTCTCCAGGTTCTGAGCTGTCAGCACAAAGCCCGACGCAGGGCTCGAACCCACGAACTGGGAGATGGTGACCTGAGCTGAAGTCGGACACTTAGCCCTCTGAGCCACCCAGGAGCCCCTATATACTCCTTTCTTATGTGCTAGAAAGGAAGTGGATAAGATCACTAAGGATAGAAAGAAGAAATGGGAAGGGAGAAGATTGCATTTTTGTCTCTATCTTAAAAATAATTTTCACAAGTTATTGTGATTCTCCATCCTTGGTACTGATCCGTTTTCCTTCCCTATATTCTGGCTTTTATATGATTTATAGCTTATGATAACACCCATATTTCTCAGCGGAGTTTCAACTATATTACACACCATTATAAACACATAATTCTATTATTATCAATGATAGTAATGCATTGGAGCAGAAATATGGTACCACATTCCAGACAGACATATTTGATGTTTGGTGTTTGATACTGTTTTAATGTTACTCTATCACCATTATCTGGTATTATGTATCGTACTTGAGAAAAATACTGTCAAGCAGCTAAGAAAATATGATATATTTTTGAATGATGACAAAGTTCAGCACTTATTGGTATACCTGGAAGGAAAAAAATGTATTTCTCATTGGAAAAAATACCTATTTTTGTGAAATTATTTGGGGACACATGCATATGAATTTTTAATTAAGCTAACACAAAACAAAATATGTTTGATTAAGAAAATGAACATATTTAAGAGTACCTAAACTCATAATCCAAATTTCCAAAAAAAAAATGCAAGGTGTCTTTTTAAAATATTAATTCCTTTTTAAAATCTTAATGAAAAAAATTAAATCCACTATATCTCTAATATAATTAAATAAGGTTTGTATTCTGACTTCACCATCAAGTTTCTATATGGCAAAACCAAACTGTTTAACTTAGCATGTTTAAAGCAATTCATACATTTTTGTATTAATATTGCTAATATAAACAAAATTATGACAGCTCATATAAATAATTTACGTTATTTATGTGGTTTTCAATCACTAAAAATAATTTGTCATTAGAAAACTCTACACAGGAAAAGGATGTTAATGCTAATTGTCAGAGTCTCTTAAGAGTAATTATCAGTTTGAGTTATAAAGGTGAATATTTTAAACATTAATAGCAGGTCTTTAATATTTATAAGTAATATTTTATGCCCTTCAAGGAGATGTACATACATAAGGGAATATATTAGGCATACTAAAGCATCTTGGGATGTGCAACCATATATTTCAAAGGTATATGCATACGCAAAGAAATACATTAAATATACGTGAGTATCTGGAGATAAGAGAAGGAGGGACATAAGCATGGAGTCTTACATGCATTATTATACCATTGATAGAGATCATGAGCTTATTTTTTTGAACTTGAGAAAATATATATAGAGCGATAAGTGTGAGTTACATTTTTCACAGAGCTAAAAATTTGGACCTGCTCTTATTATTTCAAATATATAATATTTTAGAGTGATTTGATGCTGTTAAATAGAAATGATTAATACACTTTTTCAAAATAAATAGTTGCTTCGTGCTGGTTTTAAGTTATTTAAGACAAAATTATGATGATTATTTTTGATCCCAGCTATTCTGGATAATTTGGAATTGGACTTTTTTCCCTGCAATAAGGAAATTAAAATTTTGAAAAATTATATATATATGAAGTGTTTTCACACCGAGATGTGATCTTTGAGGACAAGGACGCATAAGACAATCACTTATAATTACCACAGCTTCTAGCTTGAGAAAATATCCAAAACTTTGTGTGTAAATAGAGTGGAAACAGAGAGTGATATTCTTAGTAGAGGAAAAGAGATTGAATGTTAGAATGGCATAGAAGACTGAAATTTGAAGAATGGAGAAATGGAGGAGAAATGATTGCCAGGAAGTACTAGCAATGTGGTAACTGAAGAATCTTATGCAGCACATGATCAGGGCAAACGTCTCTATGTCCTAACAAAGAATAGCTATTGGGGGATCTGGATCTGATTGGTGAACAAATACTTCAAATCACTGAGTGCAAAGATGTTGAAATATTGATTGATCCAGAGTAGGAGATCTTGGCGAATACCCTGGACATTCAGTTTGCATACAAGATGAGACTGCAGAAAGTCTATGTCTTATAAATAACGGCATCTACTCAGACTGAATTAAAGCTTTCACAGAAGCAAGGTAATCTGCCAGTAATTTAACTGTCTGTTTGAACAAAACTCAAGAATCTTTAAAGAAAGATAAAATAACTCATAGTCTCTAAATAGTATCATATAGTTAAAAAAATAATATTAGGGGTACCTGGGTGGCTCAGCCAGTTAAGCTTCCAACTTTGGCTCAGGTCATGATGTAGTGGTTTGTGGCTTCAAGACCCATGTCAGGCTCTGTGCTGACACCTCAGAGCCTGGAGCCTGCTTCAGATTCTGTGTGTCTTTCTCTATGCCTGTACCCCACTTGTGCTCTGTCTCTCTCAGAAATAAAATAAACATTAAAACATTAAAAAAAATACTATTAGACATGTAAAGAACCAACAAAATGTACAATACAAGCAATAGAACAAAAAATCAAATGAAGCAGAACAGATGACCCAAATATTGGAATTTGGAACAAGATATTTAAATTAACTATTATAAATATGGTAAAGAATTAAAGGGTATGAAATGCATGCATATAAATATTTGCTGAGAATGAGAAACTTGAAAAGTTAACTTAAAAGGCATACACACATACTCAACTAAAACTTGTCCAAATCTAGACAAAAAACAAAACCCCAAAGATCCTAGAATGTTAGTGAAACCCAAGTAGGATATGTGCAAAGAAAATGAAATGTAGCTCATCACAAACAAATTTTAGAAAACCAGGCACAGAAATACTCATCATGTTAAGGAGACCAACAGAAATACTTACAGCACTTCTAATTAGAAATAGTAAGATCTGGGGGCGCCTGGGTGGCACAGTCGGCTAAGCGTCCGACTTCAGCCAGGTCACGATCTCGCGGTCCGTGAGTTCGAGCCCCGCGTCAGGCTCTGGGCTGATGGCTCGGAGCCTGGAGCCTGTTTCTGATTCTGTGTCTCCCTCTCTCTCTGCCCCTCCCCCGTTCATGCTCTGTCTCTCTCTGTCCCAAAAAAAAAAAAAAAAAAAAGTTGAAAAAAGAAATAGTAAGATCTGGAAAGCAAGGGAATTTTGTCTTTACAATACTAAAAGGAAAACAAATACTTTTGTGTAAGTATTATATAACATGTAAGTATTATTATTATTGTATAAGAATTACACATATATAACTATTTTAACTTTCTCACTTTGTATACATAGTAGTAAAATATCAATTCAAATAGACTATGGTAAATTAAGGATGTATATCTTAATCCCTGTATCAACCACTAAAATAAAAATAGATGTACATCTTAAAAATCCAGTAAAGAAAATAAAATCAAATTCTAAAATACCCTCGAATAATCCAATTGAAGGCAGAAAAGGAAAAACAGCAGCAAAAAAAGTGAATGAATCAGGCAAACAGAAACAAATATCATGATAAAATAACTGAACCCAGCCCTATTAGTTATTTCATTAAGTGTAATGAGCTAAATACTGTCAATTTAACAGATTTTTTTTCAGGCTAGATAAAATTATATTTCTTAGTTATATGCTAGTTGCAAGCTTTGCTTTGAAAACAAAGACACTGGTTTTAAAAAAAAAGATAAAATATTTCACGCAAACAGTAATCAGGAGAAAGTCATTTTGCTTTCACAATGGGTTAGGAAATACATTTTTTAAATTTTCTTTTTAAAGTTTATTTATTTACTTAGAGAGAGAGAGAGCAAGCTGAGGATGGGAAGAGAGAGAGAGAGAGAGAGAGAGAGAGAGAGAGAGAGAATCCCAAGCAGGCTCCACACTGCAAGCAAGGAGCCTGCTGTGGGGCTCGAACTCACGAACTGTGAGATCATGATTTGAACCCAAATCTATAGCTGGATGCTTAATGGACTGAGGCACCCAGGCGCCCTGGAAATATTTTGAACAAAACAATAATGAAGATAAAATTGCAGAATTTGGTAAAGTTTTAAAAAAGTTATGAAGTCAATTTATGCTTTCAGCTAAAAAGGTTAAATAAGTAGTGAAAAATTGAAGCCAATAATGGCCAAGAAAAAAATGATTAAAAAAGAAAAAAAAATAACTTTTGAAAAAGTGAAGTCAAGTGACACTTCTTTGAAAGATCAGTAAAATTGATAAAACCTATAGCAAGATACATTAAACAACCCCATGCCAATAAATTTGAAAACTTCAAACATATGGACAAATTCACTGGTCTCAAAAATTGCAACTACTAGCACAGGACAAAAGAGTAAATGTGAATAATCTTGTTTCAAAGCAGTCAAATTCATAATTTAAAATTTCTCATAGCAAACTCTCAGGTAGATAAGTAGTCACTGGTGAATTCCACAATATACTTAAACAAGAAATAACATCAATTTTCAGTATTTTTTTCAGATAATAAAAGAAACGGGAACATATTCGAACCTGTAAACAAAAATTAATAAGGGCATCAATAAACTTATAAGAACAAATAGACACTGCTCTTAGCCACTAGGCTGGGAAGGAATGGGGCATTATGGCATTAGATTACAGAGCACCAACTCTCATAAAAAAATAGATGAACTGATTCTCATAAAATATTAACAAATTGTACTAGTATTATGTAAAAAATATAAGATATCATGACTATGTGGAATTTATCCCGGGAAAGCAAGGATGATCTAACATTCAGAAATCAAAACATGGAATTCACCTTATTAACAGAGTTAAAATATATTTATTTGATTATTTAAATATATGGAGCAAAACATATGATGGCATTCAATAATCATTTACGATGAAATTCTCAGCAAAGTACAAATAGAGGGAACCTTGAATCCAAAGAATGGTGTTCATGAAAAACAGATACTATTAAGCTTGAGAGCAAAATACTGAGTATTTCCCCTAAAATTAGGGGAAGTGGCCAGGATACCCACTCTTATCACCACCAGTCATTATTGTACTGATGATCCTAGCAGTAAAATGATACAAAGAAAATAAGAAATATGAATCTTCAAAACAAAGAGGTAAGTGATCTATATTCACAGATATCATGATGCTTTATGTGGAAAATCCAAAGGAATATAAAAACAAAACCATAGAATTAGCACACAAATCTACCAAAGTCATAGAAAATAAGGTTAATTCATAGAAATAAATTGTATATGTACATATCAGGAACATACATATTGGAAAATGAAATTAAGGATAAATACAGTTTGCAATAATGTTGACAAGCACCAAATACCTAAGAATTAATTTAATGAAATGGGAAAAGCTTCTATATTGAATATTACAAAACATTCCAAATAAACTAACTAAACCCCCAAAATGGAAAAATACTACATTCATTTTTGCAAACATCTCATTTATTATGATGTTCCCTGCAAATTAATCTATAGATTTGATGCAGTCCCGTTCAAAATCCCAGGATTTTCCTTTGTACAGATTGGCAAACTGATTATAAAAGTCATACGAAGTACTAAAAACATAGAATTCTCAAAAAGTGCGTATTTGTAACAATAACAACACCTAACATTAGGATATTATAAAGGAACTACAATTGATATGTGATATTGGCATAAAAACAAATAGAATCATATATTTGGTTTTTGGATTATCAATTGCGATGAAGCATTGAATAGGAGAAATAAAAGTACTAGAAGATCTTGATGTTTGTATGGAAATAAATGAACCTTGACACCAACCTTTAAATGAAGAAAACGATTCATTTAAGATGTTTCATAGAACAAAATGCAAAGCTAAAACTATGAAGTTTGAGGGTGTAGAGAACAAAATGGGGTCTCTCATGTCAAGTAGGAACCTGTTTCAAGCAATGACGCAAGTAGTTAAAGGTACTGCAGCTATGAGATATCACAGGACCAGCATCAGCTGACAACCCAGAACTAATAACAAGCAGAAGCAGAGGAGTTCTGTGTGGCCAAAGACTGATTGAATATCTTCAAAAAGGAGAAGATTTTTGCAGCAAACGGTTAGACTCTTCAGACATGACCTCTCTATGTCTGACCATTTAAAAAAGGCAACTTCCAGCAAAGACTCTGCCCAAGTGATTTCCAAACAGAACTGATATCCTTCACTGCTTAGACATCATAAGTAGTAAGTGCCAAGAGCTGACCCAAACCAGACCAAAGCCTTATCTCAACTGCAGGCCAACAGACTGACTTTGAGTTTAGTTCATTAACTTTGTACACCATTCTCTTAATCTTGTTTGTTGTGCTGTTTGTCTTCTGTCCTGGTCTGTGTTCTGTGTAAGAAACCAAGCTTAATTACATAGTGAAATATCATTCAGTTTGGAATCCTAAACCTGCTTTATAATTGTGATTAACTTTGCTTTATGATTGAATAAAGCTGGCATTGTGGAAAGACACAACTCCTGTGTGTGCCTTTATAGCGTGCTCATGACAGAGGGAAAAAAAAAAGTATATCTGCTTTGCCTTAGGGTAGGGAAATTTTTCTTAGGATATAAAAAGCACTAAACAGGAAAAAATGATTATTTATACTTCATATAAATTAAAACTTCCAGCTTATGAAAAGTTACCTTTAAGGACACTGGGTTCCTAGCTTGATTACACCAACCTCCACACCCCTGTGCTCTAACTGCCCCTCTCAGCCAAGTTTGCCATATTCCAAGCAGGGCAAACCCCTCCCCCAGAAGACCAAAACAAATACAAAAAGTTGTTCTCTTTTCACCAAAAATTCTAAGTCCATAAATTCCTTCTTATCATTGAGGAGCACCTCAGGATATAAGCAAACTTAAAGACGTAGAACACAACACTATACACATGAAGAATATATATGCAGGGTAAAAGGCTACAGACATTTTACAAAGCCTGCATTGAATGTGCCAGAATTACACAAATCTATTAGGAAGAGAAAAATTAAAGTTATAGAACAATTTCATGAAAACTATATAAGAATGAGATCATTTTGCATTATGCAAGACAAAGAATCAATATTTCTAATATACAAAAAGTTCTAATAAGTCAATAAGAAAAGACCAACATCACTGAGGGAGAAAAAATGGCAAAGCAGAAACTATAGACAAGAAAATTTAAATATAGGTAACACAGAGGGAGCAGGAAAATGGCGGCAGAGTAGGAAGACCCTAGTCTCACCCTGTCCCACAAACACAACTAGATAACTATCAAATCATCCTAAATACCCCAGAAATCAACCTGAAGACTGACAGAACAAACTCCACAACTAAAGGGAGATAAGAGGCCACATCAAAGAAGGTAGGAAGTTCAGAGACATTGTTTAGGGGAAAAATGGATCCCAGCTGTACAGAAGGGAAGGAGCCATGCAGGACCAGAGAAGGAGAGAGAGGAGCACATAGGGGAACATACAAGGAGAATTTTTCCCCAAAGCCAATGACTTGGAAATTGAGAGGGGCTGAATTTTGTGATTTCTTGCAACCAGCAGGGCTTAAAGCCTAGAGTCTTAAAGGTCAGTAGGCTTGGCTGGGATAGAGCCCTGAGAACACTGTGCTGTTCCTGAAAATGCAGGCAGGCAAACAACCCAGAAACAGAGAGCATGGCAATAGTGATCTGAAGAGCACTTGGGGCACACAGTGGGGAGATTATTACCTCTTCTCAGAGCATGTCCCTGAGAGGAAGCATTCATGGAAAAACCTCCCCAAGAACAAAGGAGCTGGCCTGCACCATTTCCTTTCCCTGCCCCTCAACATAAATACAGAGTTGCCTGCAGGAAGCAGTGCAACACCAACACTAGCTGCCTGATTGCTTATACCAAGCCCCACCCCCACCCCATGCTCCAGTGTAACTCTCTTTCTCAGTCACACTTACCTCAGTTCCAGTGTGGTGGATCCCTCCCCCAGAAGTCCAGCACAAACCTCTGCCTATACCATGTCTCCCAACCAGAGAGTTCTACAGGTGGAGTTCCGTAGTTCTGTTGGATTTGGTGTCAGGTCTCATTTCACAAGCAGACCAGAGGACACCAATTTAAAACTTACCACATGCAGGCCGTGGAACACACATTACCCATAGCAGGCAGGGAAAGCCTCTGCAGACGACTGGCCTGGATGATAGAACAGCCAATACACGACAGCAGAACACAAGCAGCATACATGGGAGAAACTCCCTGAATACCAGTCTGTGGGCATGACATGACCTCTTCTTCATAAAGCCATCACTCTGAAGAGCAGGAAGTATAAATGACCTTTCAACACAGAGAAGTCATAGACTTAAACAAATGCCAAGATGTAGGAATTTAACCCAAATGAGGGTACAAGATAAGGCCAGGACCAGAGATCTAAGTGAAGCAGATATAAGTAACATGCCTGATGGTGAATTTAAAGCAACAATCATAAGAATCCTCACTGGTCTTGAAAAAAGAATAACAAATATCAGTGAGACCCTTACCATACAGATAAAAAAAAGTGTAAAAAGAATCAATCACAGATAAAGAATACAATAAACAAGATTTGAAATAGGCTTGATGAATGAACATCATACTGGAAGAAATAGAGGAATGAAATAGTGACATAAAAGACAAAATAATGGAAAATAAGCTGAACAAAAGTAAGAAAGATTTATGAAAAATGAGCAGAGACTTAGAGAACTGAGTGCGTCAATCTAACATGATTAACATTCATATTATAGGAGTCCTAGAAGAAGAGAAAAGGGACTAGAACATTTATTTGAGGAAATAATAACTGAAAAGTTCCCTAATTTGGGGAAGGAAACAGACACCCAGATGCAGGAGTCACAGAGAACTCCCATCAAAATCACAAAAGCAAGCTAATAAAAAGACATAGTGTAATTGCATTTGCAAAATATAGTGATAAAGAAAAAAAAATCTTAAAAGCAGCAAGACAAAAGAAATCCTTAACTTACATCTGGAGATCCAAAAGGCTAACTGGAAATTTCTCAACAGAAACTTGACAAGCCAGAGAGAATGGCATGATCAATTAAACATACTGAATGGGAAAAATTTGCATCCAAGAATACTCTATCCAGCAAGGCTATCTTTAAGAATACAAGGAGAGATAAAGAGTTTCCCAGAGAAACAAAAACTAAGGCATTTTGCGATCACTAAACCAACTGCAAGAAATATTAAGTGGACTCTGAGTGGAAAACAGACCAGAAGTTACAAAGGCAAGAAAGGATCAGAGAAAATCTCCAGAAATAATGACAAAATAAGTAATAAATGGCAGTAAATACTTATCTTTCAGTAATTACTTTGAATGTAAATAGACTAAATGCTCCAATCAAAAGACATAGGGTGTCAGAATGGATAAAAAAAAAAAAGACCTATCTACATGCTGCTGACTAGAGACACATTTTTAGACCTAAAGACACCTGAAGATTGATACTGACTAGATGAAGAAACATTTATCATGCAAATGAACATCAAAGATGTTAGATTAGCAATACTTATGTTGGACAAACTAGACTTTAAAACAATGTAACAAGAAATAAAGAAGAGCACTATTTCATAAGAAAGGCGACAACACAACATTATCTGATGATAAATATCTCTTCTCCCAACATGGAAGCACCCAAATATATAAAATAATTTATAATAAACAGAAAGGAGCTCACTGATAATACAATAATAGTAGGGGGGCTTTAACACTCCACTATAGCAATGGACAGATGATCTAAACAGAAAACAAAGAAGGAAGGAAGCAATGGGACTTAACAGATATATTCAGAATTTTCCATCCCAAAGCAGCAGAATACACATTCTTTTCAAATGCCATGGGACATTCTCCAGAATAGATCACATATTAGGTCACAAATCAGGCCTCACCAAATACAAAAATATTGGGATTACACCATGCATCTTTTCTGACCACCTCATGGAACTAGAAGTCAACCACATACAGAGTTTTGGAAAGATGACAAATATATGGAGGTTAAACAACATGCTACTAAACAATACATGGGTCATCCAGGAAATTAAAGAAGAAGTTTTAAAAATACAAAGAAAGAAATGAAAATGAAAACACAAGAATCCAAAACTTTTGGGATGCAACAAAAGCAACTCTCAAGACTCTTAAACAGGAATTTTTCAAAATTAGCTATTGGAATGACACATATAGAAAATAATCTAAATGTCAGATCAAATATCATAGCAAACGTCAAAATACATAAATATAAAGAAGTGATTTAAGTTTGTATTAATGAATACATTGAGTTTAGAGTCCCAGAAGGCAGCAAACTATGAAAATAACAAACAAACAAACAAAAAAACATAGATGCTGATGTTAAATGATCTGAGTTTAAACAAAGACCAAATCATTTAAATTATTTAATGTAATTTATCTTTTATATAAAATATGAATAATTATAAAACTTACCTCAAGGTTTCCATAAAAATGATTTAATAATTATCACTAATTTTGGGGCCTGGGTAGCTCAGTCGGTTAACAGTCCGACTTTGGCTCAGGTCGTGATCTCGCAGTTGGTGAGTTTGAGCCCCATGTCAGGCTCTGCGCTGAGAGCTGAGAGCCTGGAGCCTGCTTTGAATTTTGTGTGCCCCTCTCTCTCCGCCCCACCCCTGCTTGCGCTCTCTCTCTGTTTTTCAAAATTGAATAAACATTAAATTTTTTTTTAATTATCATTAACCTTGACACAGGCTAATGACAATTCAACATTTTTTTATTATTTTATTTGGACAAATTGATAGGAACCTACTGATATTATCACCAAATATTTTGGACTGAGCATTATACTAGGATATTCTTAAGGTAAATTGATTTTAAACTGCTGTTAGATGGCTCATTTCCCCAAATGATGATGACATTTAGCTTTATAATTTGTTTATGGAGCATGTATTTTGAAAGAAAATATATGCAAAATATTTACCTTTTTATCAATATTTGCATTTTTGTAAATATAAAGAGATACATGCTTTCAAAATGAACTTATGAAAGGTATTATATTCTTGTTGACATCTAACAGAAATAATCAGAAAAGAAACTTTCATAAAGAGGGACTTTTGTCACCTATTAAAACTTGCCTTTTAGTTCATATTATACTTGTAAATATTTACAAAAATCTTCTACATGATAAATAACATGCCTTTAAAATGTTGTATTTAATAATGCATTTGTTTGGGACTTCTGCTTCTCGCCAAATGGAGAAAGAGGGATTGGATTTATCCTTCTGCCTAAAACAACTAACTGGATAAAATATATGAAACAATGCTTTTCAGACATTGGATCAGAGACAGTGTAGGGGAAATCATACGGGTGAGCACTACCATTGCCCTAGTACACTGTCTGAAGAGAATTTCTGGAGGCACAGTGCAGAGAGGAGGAACCCATGGAGTCTGGTCTGTCTTCCCTGACTGATGAGAGAAAACAGGATGTATCTACAGGATGGATGCAACTATAGGAGAATATTAGAATTGGTAGAATATTAGAATTACAGTAGAATATTAGCAGCATACCCAAGGTGAGAGAGCAGCCCCAAAAGAGAAAGATTTGTAGGAAAGGACTGAGAAGAGAGATTTTCTAGTTTTCACATAGCACATGTTTGAGAAACTGACCCATATCAGGGAAACAGCCATCCAAAGAAACACAGGAAATAATTCTCATAACTCACACAGGGCCAGGAAAAGTTTGAGATCCTACCATTTAGGGTGGAAAACTATAGAAAACAGAGAGAATAGCATAGAGAACTCAGATGAACATTGCCTCAAGTGTAGGGAAAAATTAGTCTCAGAGGTTTCTCGAGCCCTGCCTTAAAAAGTTGCTTCCAAGAACAAACTTCAATACCTCCACTAATATATATATATATTATATCTATATCTATATCTATATCTATATCTATATCTATATCTATATCTATATCTATATCTATATCTATATCTATCTATCTGTATATATATGTGTGAATGCATGTACGTATGTAATTCAAACTATCACTATAGCTAATTTGTGAGTTCAGCAAATTTTTGGTGTACAAGTTTAATGTATAAAATTGATTTCATTTCCATATTCTAGTTACAAAAATAATGAAAATTGAACTGAAAAATAACATTTAATATTATTTCAAAACCATGAAATGCCAAGAGATAGATTTGGCAATGATGAGAGTTTGACACTGAAAATTTGAAAATATTGCTAAGAGAAATTGAGTTATAATTTTAAAAAAAGACTAGCTCTATCATGCCATTGTATCAGAATAGTCAATATTGTTATAATGTCTGCCTTAATGTCTGTCTTTAATTTAGAAACAGATGCTGTATATGAACAACAGCAACAAAAGTCACATTATATACAGTATAAAAATGACATGTCAAAGGCTTTTCTTCAAGAATTGTTAAGAAAAGACTAGCATAAATGATAATATTTCTCTGTTCAAACTTGTACAGGCAATCCTATCTAATGAAATAAATCTAGAAAAATTATAAAAGTTATATAAATTAGCCAGAAAGAGCTAAAACTCTAATTACCATGGAGTAATGTAATTTTGTAAAAGTGAAAATGTCCAAAAGAATAAGATAAATTGTTAGGATTAGGAAGTATGCTTCTTAAAATTGCTGGCTAGAAGGAAGTGTAAAAACAGAATTTGTACAGCATAAAAGCACCTAGGAACATATCTAACAACAAGTGAAAAATTACACACATAAAAAAATCTAAGACTCTATTAAGATAGAAAAAAAAGTCTAAATAAAAAATCCAAATGGAAAAAAATCCAGGATAATGTAGAAAACTTGTATTTGTTACTCTATTACCTAAAGAAAATTAGTGTGGAATGATAGTAATCAAGACTGTATGTTTCTTGCTGGGAAAATTAATTTAATCAAAAAGAGCAGAGAGTCCAGTTATTACAGACTCTCATATACAAAATAGGTTATGGCACAAAAATGTCACTGCACAACATTACAGAAAGAACAGTCTTTTCAAACAAAATAGCTCTGGGTCAGTTTTGTGTAAAAATAAACAGATATAAATTTGAATTAGTTATCAATATGCAAATACAAAAAAATCAGTTCTAGAGGGAAGTATATCCAAATGTGAGAGGCAAGGCAATACAACTTCTAAAAAATAGCATAAATTACTTTCTAAAAAATTTTAAATCCAACATAGTTAACAAAGAGTGTTATATTAGTTTCAGGTGTACAATATAGTGACTCGACAATTCTATACATTACTCAGTGCTCATCATGATTAGTGATATCCTTCACCTATTTCACCCAATCTCCCCCTGGTAACCATTTGGTTTGTCTCTTTTTTTCTTTGTTTTGTGGCTTAAGTTCCACATATGAGTGAAATCATATGCTATTTGTCTTTCTCTGACTGACTTATTTCACTTAGCATAATACTCTCTACATCCATTCATGTTGTTGCAAATGACAATGTTTCATCCTTTTTTATGGCTGAGTAATATACCTCTTCTTTATCCATTCATCTATCCATAGACATGGGCTACTTTCATAATTTGGCTATTGTACATAAAGTGCAGTAAGCATAGGGGTACATATATCTTTTTGATTTAGTGTTTTTGTTTTCTTTAGGTAAATATTGATCCATTAATTCCACTATTTTTTTTAAATTTTTTAAGGCACCTCCATACTGTTTTTTATAGTGACTGCCCTAGTTTTCATTCCTACCAACAGCATTCATGGGAGTGCATTTTTCTCCACATCCTTGGCAAAACTTGTTATCTCTTGTTATTTTGATTTTAGCCATTCTAACTGGTTTAAGGTGATATCTCATTGTGGTTTCAATTTTCATTTCCCTGATGATGAGTGATGTTGAGCATCTTTTCATATGTCTCCTGACCATCAGCCTGTCTTCTTTGGAAAAATCTCTATTCAGATCCTCTGGCCATTTTTAAATTGAAATTCTTGTGTTTTTTGTGTTGAGTTGTATAACTCTTTTATATATTTTGAATATTAACTCCTTATCAGATTTATCATTTGAAAACACCTTCTCCCATTTAGTAAGATGTCCCTGAGTTTTATTGATTGTTTCCTTTACTGTACTGAAGCTTTTTTTTTTTTTTTTATGAAGTCCCAACGTTTATTTTTGCTTCTGTTTTTCTCGCCTCAGGGAACATATCTAGAAAAATGTTACTATGGCCAATGCCAGCGAAATTATTGCCTGTGTTCTCTTCTAGGATTTTTCTGGTTTCATGTCTCACATTTAGGTCCTTAACACATTTTGAGTTTATTTTTGTGTATGGTGAAAGGAAGTGGTCCAGTTTCATTCTTTTCAGTGTAGCTGTCCAGTTTCCCAACACCATTTGTTGAAGAGACTGTTTTTTTTTTTCCATTACATATTCCTTTCTCCTTTGTCAGAGATTAATTGACCATATAACTGTGAGTTTATTTCTGAGCTCTCTGTTCTGTTACAATGATATATGTATCTATTTCTGTGCCAATACTATATAGTATTTTGATTACTACAGCATAAATGACTATTTTTTATGTTGAATTAAAATTTATTAAACAAAACAAAAATGCATTTATTGTAAAGAAAAGACTGATACAATATATTTATTTCAATGTTCATCATTATTAAGAGAGTAAAAAGGTATGAACCTACAGTAAAAGAAAATATTTTCACCCACAGAGCCCTATAATGGGTTCACTTAAAAAACCTTGTACACATCACTAATCAAAAGGTAGACACACAAAAAAACAAATAATCCAGTGAAGAAATAGGCAAAAGACACGAATAGACACTTCTCCAAAGAAGACATCCAGATGGCGAACAGACACATGAAAAGATGCTCCACATCTTTGACGATGCTCCACTCATCATCAGGGAAATACAAATTAAAGCACAATGACATAGCACTTTACACCTGTCAGAATGGCTAACATTAACAACTCAGGCAACAACAGATGTTGGCGAGGATGTGGAGAAAGAGGATCTCTTTTGCATTGTTGGTGGCAGTGCAAGCTGGTGCAGCCACTCTGGAAAACAGTATGGAGGTTCCTCAAAAAACTAAAAGTAGAACTACCCTACGACCCAGCACTTGCACTACCAGGTATTTATCCAAGGGTATAGGTGTGCTGTTTCGAAGGGACACATGCACCCCCATGTTTATAGCAGCACTATCAACAATAGCCAAAGTATGGAAAGAGCCCAAATGTCTATCAATCGACGAATGGATAAAGAAGATGTGATATATATATATATATATATATATATATATATATATATATATATACACACACACACACACACACACACACACACACACACAATGGAGTATTGCTCGGCAATCAAAAAGAATGAAATCTTGCCATTTGCAACTACATGGATGGAAATGGAGGGGATTATGCTAAACGAAATTAGCCTGTTAGAGAAAGACAAATATCATATGACTTCACTCATATGAGGACTTTAAGAGACAACACAGATGAACATAAGGGAAGGGAAACAAAAATAATATAAAAAAAGGGAGGGGGACAAAACATAAGACACTCTTAAATATGGAGAACAAACAGAGGGTTACTGGAGGGGTTGTGGGAGGGGGATGGGCTAAGTGGGTAAGGGTCATCAAGGAATCCTCTGAAATCATTGTCGCACTAATGCTAACTAATTTGGATGGAAATTTTTAAAAAGTATAGTTAAAAATTAAAAAAAAAAGCTCATGAGGAATGGGCTTGGTCGTTTCTATCCAGCATATTAATTAAATAAAATGCAAACTAATTAATTAATTAATTAAAATAAAATAAAAATAAAAAAATAAAAGGTAGACAAACAACCAAGATATTTGAACATAAACATTATAAAAAGAGAATATGCAATACCCAATAGACATGTGAAGTGTCTCAATACCATCAGTCTTTAGGAAAATTCAAATTAAAGCTACAATAGTATAATACTACACACCCACTAACAATACCATTTATTGGCGAGAATGTGGAGCCACAAGGACTTTCCAGGTACTACTGAGAGTATAAATTCATTCAACTACTTTGAGAAATAATCTGGTTTGATTTTCTGAAATTCAACATAAACAAGGTCTGAGGTCCAAGCCTTTCAATCTCTAGGTTATATAATCAATAAAATGAGTGTATGTGTTTATAGCAGCATAATTTATTATAGCCTTAAATTTGAAAAAAAAATCAAGCATCCATTAACATTGTATTTATATATTGCTATACAGAAATGAAGAAATTGTATGAATGACAGCTATATGGAAACATATGGAAACATAAATGATTGAATCTCAAAACAATATATTGAGCCAAAGAACCACATCAAAAATGAGGATAAAAGGATAGAAAATAAAACATAAAGTGTATAATTTCTTTTTAATAAAAGTCAATATATGGGCAAAACATATATTACTAAAAATTTAAATGGTGGTTAATTCTGGGCAGAAGGGGAAGGTTTTTGAAGTAGAGGGGCATGCACAAGGTGGGTTGGTAATGTTCCATGTATTCACCTGAGTAGATGTTTCATGGTGTTTTTACTTTGTTACAAATCACTGAGCCTCATAATTATAATTGGTCCAACTTCTCATTATATTTTAGAATTCCATAAAAAAAGGAATGAGAGAAAGCACCATCGTTTTTAAAAACAGCATTATTTACTTATTTTTATTCTTAGTTCTCACAGAAAAAAAAAGTTAATTTTATTCGCCCAAGATTTATTCAGTGACTACTACAATGATATGAGTGAGGGAAGAAGCAATGAGATAATCCTCCCTAGCTAAGAGTAATATTTTCTCACTGACATTGCATAGAATTTCCATACATAGTGATAGCAGAAAAGGAAATTTTTACTCTGTTTTACTTTTGTTTTAAAATTTTCTCCAGATATTTCCCTTACCTCCATCTCACATTCACCACTGGGCAACTGTGTGCCCAGTGCACGCTTGTATGTGTATCTGGCATGTATCAACATATTTAGTTCACAACAATCATTGCCTATAATGTTGACAGGCAAGAAATCAGAGTTACAAAGCAAAACTGGGATTTGAGTAAGCACCATTTGTTTTCAAATGCTCCTTTCTTGATCTACCTTTTGTTATCTAGGACTGTTGCTATGGTTTGAAACTTTATGTTCATTTAAATTCAAATTTTTGAGACATTTTTATTTTCCTCCTTTAGTTCAGTTCAAAAGCATTTTGTAGACATTATCTTTCAGTGAGGTTCTGTATTGTTACTGGAAATGCAAATATAGAAGGATATTATCCTTTGAAAAGAAACTTAAAGTCTAGTAAAAGTAAAATTGTGCAAAAGAGAAAGATGACAATTAATCATTTAAATTTAATGCATGTAAGTTGTAATTTTCATAGTCCATTAAATAAACTTTTTTAATGATTGAACCTCATCGTTACTCTATTTACCATTCTTTCCTCCTCCTTACTCCCAGAAGAGCCATCATCTTCTGATTATGTTTTGCTTTGCTTGAGAACTTTCAAGTTATCTCCTCTCCTTGCAAATACAAGCTAAATACCTTATCTTGGCATTAAAGGCTATCAGACTATCCCATAAAATCTTCTAGCATTTATAAACTGTACAATGAATCAAAATTTAACTCTTTGTGCTCCAGCATACTTAGCTTTCTTTGTTCTGCTTTAGACCATAACTCTTAGATGACAGGAACTAAATCATAATTAATTGTATGTCTCAAATATTTGTCATAGTACCTTGTTCATATTAGTTCATTAGTACCTAGTTCATATTACTTAATTAGTAATTTCACCAAAATAATGAAGTGTGACATTGCAGGAGTTCCTCAGAGAAATAGGACAGAAATGCAAAATTAAGAAAACTTTTCTTGAAAAGTATGTAATAATTTTTAAATCAAACTTCTAAATTCTTCATGGTGACAGATAGAAATACACTTTTAGATTAAACAGGCTCCGTGGCAGCTATGGGAATCCCAACATTGAAATAACATCATAAGAGGTTTTAAAATTACATATTTTTCATGTGTAGTAAAGATATTAACTGTGCGTCTCTGTCTTGTGGAAACCTCGATATCCATCAGATGTAATTGCGATTAAGCTGGTTCAGATAGACAGATAAGGAATGAGTCCAGAAAAATATCAAAGTTAGTGCTACCTTTTGCCAAGTCAGCTTTAGCCTATTTGTTTTGAATCTTTATATGGAGAAGAGAAGTTGTAAAACTGAATTGGCAAAGCTAATACTTTTATTCAACCCAATTTTTCTCTCAGAAGTGCCTGATAGTCGTGAATATGATGAGTCAGAAAGCAAATGCAATAACTGAAAAATGCCCGCCAAGTGAACAGTTGAATGGAAAGTTGGCAGAGTTCATTCATTTTCATAATTCTAAACCTATTATTTTTCCATCTGAACACAAGCTCAGTATCAGAGGGTACCAGGATGACTTAACTTAAAATAAAAACTCTGTAGAATAATACTTTAGTGTACTCTTTAATAACAATATATTGAGAATTGGTTCACATTTTACTTTATTTTCTTAAATTGAAGCTATGTCATAGACAACAGTAACACATGCTATCTTTCTAAAGATAGAGCCAAAATTTGGTGCTCTTTAAATATTTAGTGGTAAGTAAGAAACTTAAGCTTTCATTTCCTCATAATTCCATAAGCCCCTCAAGATGGCTACTGTTAACAAATATACATTCCATTTGAACTTAGTGAATTGTTTTGAAGATTCAGAAACCCCTAACACTTGCCATAAAATAAGCAATATAATTTAGTCGACATCCCTAATTTTCCCTGAGTATTGAAAAGATTTCCAGATGTTAGATGACATTTTTTAGCTCCAGTAACACCATCCTGGTTTGGCCAACTGAATAGAGAGAGGGGGCAATATAATTTAGAAGTCACAATGTATCATTACAATTAGTGAAATCTTTGCTTACCCTCAGTATTGAAAGAGGGATGCGTTTTCAAGTTTCTAATTATATGCCACCAAGTATATCATTCTAAATTTTATAATCAGATAAGTAGGCATTTTTACATATTTACAAGGATTTTATAATTAAATTAAAAATTATTTGTCCAATGCTTAAATTACAGAAAATTGTAGGGAAACGTAAAGAAGAAAAGTGAATTATCCATAACTCAGCCATTTATCTACTATCTATCCATCTGTCCATTATGCCTTCATTCACCAGTCATTGTAAGAGTTTTCCATTTTTAATCCAAACTCATTGAGAACAACAATTTTTATACTTCATATTTGACTGTATTTATATATGGAACTTTCTTATTTATATTTACATATTTTTATTTTTAGGTATATAGCTACAATACATATACAATATACACATGTACTATATATGGAGCCCCATAAATATTTAAAAGTTTTAACACAAGATATACTTCTTGCCCCACCCCATTCCCCAGCCATGGACCCTACCCTCAACTACCCACATACCCTTTACCTGGATAAGCCAAAAACTCAGGGCACATTTCCCCCTAGGACAGTCCTGAGGTTGGAAGCATCGGGAGGAAGCATGGGTACCACCAAGGCCAGAGACAACAAAGCTGTAACTGAGTCCAGGACTCCTGAACTAGGATGGGGACTGGACTGCTTTGCTATCCCAGTGAATAATCTTAACTGCTCTGGATTTCCAGACAGTTAAGAAAACCTTTAAAATTAAGACCATTTGAGCTGAGAGAAGAAAGGAAACATAGCTATCTATTTGGTCAAACATTGTAATAGATGTTGGTTGCCAAGTTAAAACAAAAGCAGCTGAATTTCCCAAGATCTGAGCTTGCTTTTCTGCTTCCCAGGCATCAACACCTACTTACACACACACAAACACACACACACTCACACACTGGTAAACTCTCAGACCCACATCTTCTCAACAGAAACATGTTTAGCTCACACATCTCTTTCCTTTATTTAATGCGTAATGAACAATTGCTGAAAAATCAGAAAACATTTTTATAAGGACACAAGGACAAAAAAAAAAGGTTTCAGTGTTTGGGGTAGGCAGCTCCTTTTAAACCATGTAGTAAAGACAGGCATCTCTCTTTGCCCAGGTCTATGGAAATTTTTAAGTGTTATTATTAAAATTAAAAACAATCAGAGAGGTTTAATTTTAATACAGAATTACAGTATACCTTTAGGGTGACAAAAATATGGGTCGACTCTCACCTGTTACCTGGTAGGGAATATAGTGTGTACATAAATTTGCCTAAGATTTTTTACTATTTTAATAATTTTCATACATGGCTCTATAATTTTTTTATGATCCTATATATGTTTCAGATTCATCAGCCTCCCCATCATATAAAATGTAGTTAATGTGGTATCTTCAAAGCACAACACTTATCTTACTGGTTTTATTTTATACCTTGGAAGAGCAAAATATGTGAAAACATTTCTGGATCAAATAGGATCGCAGTCCTCTTCAGCTACTTTTGTTATATGAGTTGTCATGGTGACTGGAGGATATGACCCCTTAGAAATTTTTGGAAAATTCATGGCAAAGTTGTTGTTTAGGGAAACAAACAAAATCTGTTGAAGTGTTCCCGTCTATAAGTTAAAGAAATTCCCCAAGTCTATGAAAATTTATATCAAGATATATTCTCAATATTCAAAAATTCCCCAAAGTCTTCTAAAGACATAAGTAGACCCTGGAATGTTTAATAAGGAGAGATCTATACAATTATTGGGGCACCTGGGTAGCTCAGTTAGTTGAGCTTCTGCCTCGAGTTTGGCTCAGGTCATCAGCTCAAGGTCCTGAGCTCATGGGCTCCGTGCTAGGCATGGAGCCTGCTTAAGATTCTTTCTCTCCCTCTCCCTATGCACCTCCCACACACTCTCTCTTTCTCTATTTCTCTCTCAAAAATTTTTAATTTTTTTTAAGGAAGGTTATTGTAGCCATTTTAAGATAGGAGTAGAAGTTCTAGTGGAGACTTGATATAGCAATGAGACCTTACCTAATATAAGGAATTTGAAGAGTGGCTTGAGAAAGTGACAATGAAGGTAGTATCTAAAGTATGAATTAATCAAAGGGTAAAAGAGAAGAGATACTATCTTACACAGAAGTATGTTCAAAGGTCCAGAGTTAAGAGAATGGATACAGCACACAAGGAAAATGAGATGCATGCAGAGGCGGTCGCACTAGGTTTTAGAATTTTAACTTTAATTTGCTCAAACATTTATATATCTCTTTCTAAATTATTTATCTTAAATGGAACCTAGTCGAAAGCCATGCCTATACTCTTTTATGCACTTTACCATTTGTACAAGAGTGTCAGAAATTACTGAACCTCTCAATGATCGCTTTGGTTAAATATCAATATATACATCCTGCCAGCTGATGCTGTCACTATAAAGATAGCATTCCTTTCCGTTTGCCTGTCTTTACCCTAAAAGAGATTCCAGCTTCATTTTTCCTTTCCTCTTCCTCCCTCAACACTCTTTGAAACTCAGCATGCAATTCATATTTGTTATGGGAATTGGCACTGAGTCACCAGCCTGCTGCCCTAACATACTCTTCCCTCTGCTGATTCCTGATCTACATCATTATTTTTGCACAGTCTCCAGTGTAATGAGGAAATGAGAAGATAATTAAAGTGTCCATGATTGCTTTGCTTCTGGACTGGAAGTATGTAAGCCTATTTCTGAGTTACAGTGGGTAAATTTGAGATTGAGGTCCATATGTAAATAATCACATGATTTTCATGAAGCCAGGTTGATATTTTGTGATCATAGCAAAACTTTAATAAGTTAACAGTAGAAAAGTAAAGAGGTCATTTGTTTCCAATAAATTTGGCCATATTTTATACAAGCAATCTATTTTCTAACATGTTACTATAAGCCTCTCCTAGTACTGTATTTGGTAGAATTATAGACGAATCCTGCAAAACATAGGCCAGAACAGGCACAAATGATAGAAAAATAAAAACAGTAAGAAATCCAGTAATGGGGCGCCTGGGTGGTTCATTAGGTTGAGCCTCCGACTCCAGCTCAGGTCATGATCTCATGGTCTGTGAGTTGGAGCCCCGCGTCGGGCTCTGTGCTGACAGCTCAGAGCCTAGAGCCTGCTTCAGATTCTGTGTCTCCTTCTCTCTCTGCACCTCCCCCGCTCATGCTCTGTCTCTGTCTCTCTCTCTGTCAAAAATATATAAACATTTTTAAAAAAAGAAAGAAAGAAATCCTGTAACTAAAGAGTTAAAATTTTTAAAATATAAAATTATAACAAGCAATACAAAGCTATCATGGCTTGTGCTTGTATAAGATGCCTCAATATATATGCCTATGCAGATGAATATTATTCATTATTTGATGTTTTTTTGTTTTATTATCATATATTCTGCTTAAAGTTTCAAGTTTTTGAAGAGTTCTTAAGTTTAATTCTAAAATGGGAGTTATTTACTTTTTTTTTTTCCAAACCAATCTAATATTGCCTTTTTTCCCCTAGTGGTCTGGTACATACTTCAGGGGGGAAAAAAAAAAGCTATCTTGACTCTGCAGCTTTGGTATTATTGACCTTGTCAAATAGGAGAAGGATGACAGAAGAGAACACACATTTTTCAGTGTTATAAGCTGATTATATTCAGTCAAGTCGACATTTAAGGATCATTTCTTATCACATTTAGAGTTGAATCTCATGCTACTTTTGATAAAGCCCTTCTGAACCTTAGAGCCTTTGAACTTAAGAAAGAACAGCCTGATCCTTGAGAAAAACATTTGTCAATTAAGAAAAATGCACATTGATGAAGGAATGGACCATAAATTCAAATACAAGCAAGAAAAATCTGCACTGGATTTTTGAATTTTTTTGGTTAAGATGGACTCTAATCTATCATGAGCAATATGATAGGAGAGTAGGCATATCACATTTTCTCACTTGGCTCTAAAACACACACACACACACACACACACACACGTTGCTTTTGACTGTCTGTCTCCTTTTTATACTTTGTATACAGTGGCTTTTTCTCTTATTCATGGATTAGATTCTAAAGTTGTACTACCAGGAGAAAAATCACAATATAGTCAAAACTACTCTTGATCAACCCACAAATACTCCTTTAATTTCCAAAACCTGAGACCTGTGATTCTGCAAAGAATATGCATTTTATTATGGTTTCCCCCACTAAAAAAATGAGAACCAAGGTTTTTTGGGACCAAAAATTGTTCTGTCTCTCTCCCCCACTCTTTCTCTCTCTGCCTTTCTTCTCTGTCTCCTCCAATCTCAATGTTTACTTCCACCTCTACCTCTATCTTAATCTCTTTCTCTCAGCCATATTGTTGCAAACAGTCATGTTAAATGTTTATATGATATGATTCCATGTACTAAAATGGATGGAGCTGAAATAAATCAAGGTCTATAACAAAGTTATATATATATATATATATATATATATATATATACACACACACACACACACATATATATAATAACAAATTGTATATCTATATCTCTCTCTATATATATATATTTATTTGTGAAAAAAAGTTGTGCTTCATCTGTAAAGGAATTATATATGTCTAGTTAAGCCTTGTCACATATTTTCCCAGGCCCCAAACTTGAGTAAAGATATGGATGTAAGATATCAGCAAGGGCTGGAACACTCTGAGTTCTACTGACTTGGTCTACACTAAACATCTGAATTAAGCTCTCTGAATTATTCATGTAACTCTCTAATAGCTACTATATTTTGATTCTTGCCTTTTTCTGTCAAGTATTTACCAATGCACCTTTATCCATGCACATTTCATGACTCAGTTTCTTCTTTCAATGGGAGAGTAGATGGTTCATAATATAACATACATCATACCATTATCTATATATGGATTGTCTAGAAAAGCCACAGAAAGGGATAAATGAAATCCCTGTACTAAGACAATGCAACCACAGTCTTGTGAGATCCACTTATTAACTTTAAGGAAAACAAAAACTCACTAAATTCTTTACTAAGCATCAGTGCATGAAAATGTAACACATAAAGTGGGTTCCATGGTGGTGGGGGCGGGGGGACTTTTCAGAAAAAAAAAAAAGATATTTTGCCAAAGCCAAAGAGTAATTGGCACTGATAATTTGCCTAAACAATCTCAGGATTGTCAAAAATACAATGAAAATATTCCCCAACCCTCACACCAGATGAATTTTTGTTGTTGTTGTACCTCACTGTTTAGTTGCCTATATAATCTGGAAATCAACTGCGAATAGAGCAGACACAGTGTCTGGTAGATGTTTTTGATGTCTGCTCAAAAAATTTGTTCAAGAAATACTGAAAAAATATTTCTCCTGTAGAGTTCAAGTCAATGCTTTTGAAATCTGACAAATATTTTCCAAGGTTGAAAGTGAGTAATTATAAAAACTGGTAAAGTTTAAAAGCAAAGTAATTAAAAAAACATGTTACCTAAAAAATGACTAATAAGGGGCGCCTGGGTGGCTCAGTCGGTTGAGCTTCCGACTTCGGCTCAGGTCACGATCTCACAGCTTGTGAGTTCGAGCCCCGCTTTGGGCTCTGTGCTGACAGCTTGGAGCCTGGAGCCTGCTTCAGATTCTTTGTCTCCCTCTCTCTCTGCCCCTAACCCACTCGCATTCTGTCTCTGTCTCTCTCAAAAATAAATATTAAGCATTAAAAACAAAATTTTTAATGACTAATAATAAAATATATAAAAATATACAAAGGAATCACAGAATATGAAGTTTATGATAACTTCTTTAATGTGAGTGACCATCTTTCCTCTTCTTTACAAAGATATTTTCAAGTTCAACTGCTTGATATAAAATAATCCTCTTAATTTTAATGGCCATTTTTATTCAGGCTTCATAGCAGATTGAAATTAGTTGACATATCTGGTTCACTCTATTAGGCAAAATGGGTGGGTAGTTTAGAGAAACTAGTAAATCCACCTGATATCAGCCTTGTTTTTTATCCACTCTACTCAAGCCTAAATCATTAATTAATATATTTTTATGTAAGCATGATATTTTGGGGGATCACCTAGCCAAACTCCTGGAAGGTTAGAATCTTTTTGTTGATATCCTGGAGTAAGAATTGAGTGATTTAACCTGTCAGAATAGTTAACTTTGTGCTAGATTAGGTTAATGGCAAAATTTAAATTTTCATCACCCATCCAATGGGATATTTCACTGTGTTCTACATTCTGTCCTATATGACAACTTGCCCATAATAGATGGGTTAACAAAAATGTTGTTGATTCCTTTTTAAGTCTATTGGAGTATTATTAAAATACTCTCTGGTGTCTTTCTAGTAGTTAGTTACAAAGAAATGTTATTTTAATCATATGGATTGAACTTTTATTTTTTATCATTGCCCATTAACTGAGTTTTGTATTTTATATGCTTGACAATGTATTTTAACTATATTAATTCAGTATACCTGACTTCTAAAAAGTGATACATTTTTATTACGTTTACTTTCTAAAGTACATTATGTATAAAATTAACATAACTAGTAAAAAGAAATATGTGTGAGATAGAAAAAAGCAAAATATTTTCTTTAAGTAAAAAATTCCATTAATGTGTACAGCTTATATTTTTAGATCTGCAAGATATTTATTTAGCTACTTTCAGTGTTTTATGCCTATTCTTTATTTGAATAATTATGAAAATTTTATTGTTATAATTTATTGTTTAAACAATGGCCAAATAATTTGCAATATCCTGACTATAAAAGAGAAAAGTACATTTTATAGCAGTACATGATCATGTTAGTTCCCTTGAAATAAATGTACATAAAGAGTCTAATAAAATATAAGATGGATATTTATTTTTACCAAAAAAGTTAATAAAAACTTAAGAAAATCCAAAATGTTGCTTTAATATGTAAATTACAGTTTTTTTCTTTCTCTCCAGATCAAAGAATACAGTGTTTTTAGGTAAACATGTAAGCTTCGTCATTATAGTAATCTATTATTACAGTAATCTATTATAGTTATCTACAGTAATCTATTATTTATAGTATCTATTATCTATTCAGATAAAATATTAGTGACAACCTATACCTCTCTAAGAGTTCAAGACCCTATTTATAACTCATTTACAGTATTAAGATTATACATAAAAATGTATGTATATCAATGTAGAACTATAAAATGATTATATTTGCTTTATTATTTAATATGACATTAAAAATTCTAAGTATGATTCCTAATAATCCATGTATAATGTATGATTTTATTTTATTTTATTTTATTTTATTTTATTTTATTTTATTTTATTTTATTTTTATTTTGATGTTACTTTGTGTATATTTACCCCAGATAAGAGAACAGGTTAAAGGTACAGATATATCTATCCATTGTCATTTGATAGAAAGTCTCACTGATTTTCAGCCTTGACATTTTCCCTGGCAGATTTGTTTATACTAGTGTAGCCGCCCAAGACAAAACTGTAGTTAGGTAAGAATTTCATGCAAGTATGGAGGCATGCAGAAAACATCTTATTCCATGCAATTTTATCAAACAAATGTTGAAGTTTTACATTCCATTCCAAGAAAAGAGAGAAAGCACAAGGAATTTATAATTATGCCAATCAGTAATTCTCTCATTTTTAACACTGTTTTCTATAACCCTTGGTGATTATAGATTGAGGTTGTGATCATAAAATATTCTAATGAATAAGTAGACAAAGAATAGAATTCCATAAAATTCCTATTCCATAGAATAAGTAGACAAAGTATTTGCAATAGTAATCTGACTTGTGACAGGTCTAGTGTTGTATTATCCTGCAGTACAATTATCTCACCAGTGCATAAAGGCCCCCGTGAAATCCAGACACATACCTTATAGAATTGTATATACCTGAAATTAACAGTTAATACCTTACTCATAGCAGATGCTCAGTAGTTGTCATATGATTTGTTTTTAATTTAGCACCATGAGATATAAAAACAGGAGTGAGGAAAGATGTCCTTGTTCACAGAACTTGTATTGTAGAGATTATGTATATGCATGTGTATATATATGTGTGTATGTATATTATATACATATAATGTATATTTCAATTACAGCATAAGAAAACATGACCCCCCCCGTAATACACTACAAATACAAGTTTCTAGTTTCTACTCTAGATTAATGAAAGAAACAGACATCTAAGAAAGCAATTTCAAAATCCTGATGTAATCCATTTATTTACAGAAAGCAAGCTCCCCAGTTTCAAATACAGAAATTATTTGGACTGATTTTATACAGAGAGAAATTAATAAATACATATTTTCTACCTTACAGAATCGGTAAGAAGGTAGTCAAAGTCAGAAAATGAAACTAAAGATAGGGAATCGAGACAGATGGATTAAAGCCATGAACACAGCACGACAGCCCTAGTGCCATGGTTTGTGCACACTGGATATCAGCATCAGCACTACCACTAGACATTGAGCAGGGGCATTGATAGCTACTCTGGTCCCTGAAGATAAGAGATTGCTAGCAATTCACTTGACCTCGTGATTCCCCTCTTCCTGCTTCACTGAATCAGTAGCCCAGAATCAGAACCCCACAGATGTATGACTGATTGGTCAAGTCAAAGTCCAGGTATCCTTGAGTTGGCTGAAGACAGGGGTCAAAATGACTATAGCATTTGAATGTTTGACTTTCACAGTGGTAGGATTGGAATTTCCCTATCATAGATGTGGTTCTGCTCCTGAGCAGCCACATATCGAGAAATGTCTGAACAACTCGATTTCTTGTTTGCAGGTAACATCATTTGCAGGTTTCTCTATCTATATACTTGAGCAATTTTATAGGTCTATACCCTAACACTGTAAATAACGGGCATTTTTACAAGTTCAAATTAAGAGGCTATGACCCACTTTAATGCCAGTATGTCGAGCAAGGCATGATTTTTGTTTGTTTGTTTTGTTTGTTTTTTAAACTGGTTCAAAAAAATAAAAAAAAAATAATAAAAATAAAAAATAAAACAAGTTAGAAAAAAAAATAAAAATAAATAAATAAACTGGTTCATATTTCCAAAAATCCAATGAGGGATAAGGTGGGAGGTGGAGTGGGGAAGCATTCCTTATCAAGAAACAACTAATTTTGAATGTAATTCTTTGTATAGCTTCTATTAGACCCATTAGTCTATAAGTACCTTAAGAGTAAATCTGTTAATTACCTTCCTGCTGCTATAGATTAGCATAGTAAAAGGCTCAGAAAAGATGCTTATAAAGCTTTTGTTTGTGGAGTGGGATTTCATAGAATATGACTGCATAATGACTGATTTATTTTTGGAAGTCATTCAAGTTTACATGTAGTGTGAGATCAATTTTATTTTGTAAGTACTCTAGGGAAATTTCAAAATAAGATATTATCTGAAAGTTGCATATTCAAACATGTAAAATTAAAATTATAGCTGCATGGTTTAAGATATCAGGATGTTTTACAATAACATTAATTTACTTTTTTATAGAGCAAAGTTTGTCTCTAAGTTGGAAAAACAAGGGGAATCTTTTTCTTCTTATTCTTCAATCACAGACAAAATTCATGACTTACAAGTTATTTTAGAACCACTTTGTTATGCTCTATCTACATATGAGGCCCATACAAAATAGCAGCTCTCACATTAAATTTTTAAAAATTTGTATCAACAAAGTATCTCCTGAATATTGAACTTTTGAATATTTCTCAAAATCGTAGGACTTAAGTATAAAACTAATGACTGTTTTCAGAGATAATGATTCATTTATTACAAGCTGATGAAAAAGTAATTGACTTGATAATGCCTTTTCTAACTCAAGTATTTTTTTTACGTGAAACTTAGTGTGAAGATCTTCCATACTCAACTCTAGGATAAATGCTGAACTTGATTAAATATAGGGAGGGAGATTTTTAGATGTTTATTTTTTTTCTGTACTTATTATCAGTTCCAAGTTTCTGCTATACTTGTAGAGCCATTTAAAGGTAACATTTACCCAAAGAATATGAAAACATTAATTCAAAAAGAAATATGTACCCCTCTGTTTATTGCAGCATTATTTACAATAGTCTAATTATGGAAGCAGACCAAGTGTCCATCAACTGATGAATGGATAAAGAAGATGTCATACACTCTCTCTCTCTCTCTCTCACACACACACACACACACACACACAATGGAATGGAATGTAACTCAGTCATAAAAAAAGAATGATGCTTTGTCATTTGCAACAACATGGCTTGATCTAGAGAGCATAATGCTGAATGAAATAAGTCAGCCAGAGAAAGAGAAATACCATATGACTTCACTCAGATGTGGAATTTAAGAAACAAAACAAAGGAAAAAGGAGAAAAACCGAAAAACAGACTCATTATAGAGAAAACTGATGGTTACCAGAGGAGAAATGGGTAGGGGGATGGGTGAAATAGGTGAAAGGGATTAAGAGTACACTTATCTTGATGAACACTGGGTAATGCATAGAATTGTTGAGACACGAGGGCACCTGGGTGGCTCAGATGGTTAAGTGTCTAACTTTGGCTTTGGTAGTGATCTCACAGTTCATGAGTTCAAGCCCATAACAGGCTCTCTGCTGATAGTTCAGAGCTTGGAGCCTGCTTCGGATTCTGTGTCTCCCTCTCTCTCTGCCTATCCCCTACTCACTCTCAGTCTCTCTCTCAAAAATAAACATTAAAAAAAAATTTTAAAAAGAATTGTTAAGTCACCCTATTGTACACTTGAAACTAACATAACACTGTTTGTTAACTATGCTGGAATTAACATTAAAAAAAAAAAAAAAGACAAAACTTGCCCAAGTGGTAAGTGCCTCTCTGCTGCATGCTATTATCCTGGGAGTGCAGCACCTTTTATCTACTGGCCCTGCTGTTGCCTAGAGCTGGGTCTTCAATCTGTTTAGTCTCAGGAGCTCTTTACACTCATAAAAATTAATCAGATTCACAAATATATTTATTTATGTGAGTTCTATCTATTGCTACTTATCATATTAGAAACCAAAATACAAAATTTTACAGATATTAATTTAATTCATTTAAAAATAGTAGTAAAACCCATTATATGACATAAATAATTGTATGAAAATATATTTTCCTAACAAAGAAAATAGTGTATTTATCTTTTCATCTATCAAAGGACACATTATTTTTTATATGAACACCCTTATTCAAATTTTTGTGTTGCCTTATGTTTTTAATTCCTTTGGTAAATACCAAGAAGACAAATTACTGGATCTTATGGGAAGAAATGTTTGGTTTTGGGGACAACTGGGTGGCTCATTTGGTTAAGCATCTGACTCTTGATTTTGGCTCAGGTCATGATCTCATGGTTTGTGGTTTCGAGCCTACATTGCACTCTGCACTGATAGCCCAGAGCCTGCTTGGGATTGTCTCTCTACCTTTCTCTCTATCCCTCTCCCACTCGTTTTCTTTCTCTTTCACAAAATAAATAAATAAACTTTAAAAAAAAAGAATATTTTTAGTTTTGTAACAAACTGGCAAAATGTCTTCTAGAGTGGCTGTGCCATTTTGTAGAGAACTGGTATAATTTCTTCCTTAAATACTTGGATAGAATTCATGAGTGAACCCATCTAGGCCTAGTGCTTTCTGTTTTGGAAGGCTGCTAATTATTGATTAATTTTTTTAATAGAGGCTTAATCAGATTTTCTGCTTCTTGTGTGAATTTTAGCAGATTGTGTCTGTCAAGGATTGGTCCATTTCATTTAGGGTATCACATTTGTAGGCAGTGAATTATTCATAATATTTCTTTTAATGTTTATGAGATATGTAGCAACACTGCCCCTTTAATTTCTATTACCAGTAATTTGTATCCTCTTTCTTTCTTAGTCTTGCTGAAAGCTTATTGATTTTACTGATCTTTTCGAATAATCAGCTTTCGGTTTCATTGATTTTGTTTTCTATTTATTTCCTATTTTCTATTTCACTCTTTCATTCTAACTCTTCTTGTTTCTTTTCTTCTGCTTATTTTGGATTTAATTTGCTCTTCTTTTTCTAGTTTGCCAAGGTAGAAGCTTAAATTATTGATTTCAGATACTTTTTATTTTCCATCATGCATTCAATGCTATAAATGTCCTCCAAAAACTGCTTTCATTGCAACTCTCAAATTTTGTGTTTTCATTTTCATTTAGTTTATTTTTTTTTATTTTACTTGAGAATTCTTCTTTCATGCATGCATGTATTATTTAGAAGTGTGTTGTTTAAGGGTTTCTGAGTGGCTCAGTCAGTTAAGCATTCTACTTTTGATCTCGGCTCAGGTCATGATCTCACATAATCTCACACACTGACTGCACAGAGCCTTCTTCGGATTCTTTCTCTATCTCTCTTTCTCTGCCCCTCACCTACTCAGTCTCACTCTTGCTCTCTCTCAAAATAAATAAACATTAAAAGCATTGGAGCAAGTTTTAATATTATTGATCTTTTCAAAGAAATAACTCTTGGTTTTGTTGATTTTATCAATTATTTTCCTGTTTTGATTTTATTGATTTTTACTCCAATTTTTATTATTTATTTTCTACTGCTTGCTTTTAGTTTTAAGTTGCTCTTCTTTTAGTTTCTTAAGGTGGATGTGTAGAGTGTTAATTTCAAGTTTGTTTTTTTTCCCTAATATGTTCAATTAATTCGATGAATTTTCCCCTACATACAATTTTCATTGCACTACATAAATTATAATAAGAAATTGTTTTCCATTTTCATTTAGTTCAAATATTTTAAAATATCTCTTAAATTTTTTAAAACTCATTTTTTATTTAAGATTGTATATATTTTTTTTAAACTTCCAAATCTTTGATGATTTCCAGCTACTTTTCTATAATTGAGTTTTATTTAAATACATAGTGGTCTGAGAATAATTTATATGATTTCTATTTTTTAACTTGTTAAAATGTGTTTAATGGCCCCAAATGTAGTCTTTGGGAATGTCCTCTGTAAGTCTGAGAAGAATCCATTCTGTTGTTATTGAATGCAGCAGTGTATAAATTTCAATTAAATCATTTTGATTATGCTTTTCAGGTCATTTATATGCTTACTTATTTTCTGCCTCCTTGACCTAGCAATTACTGTAAGAGAGGTGTTGATGTCCCCAACTGTAATAATGTATTTGTCTATTTCTACTTTCATTCTATCAGTTAGTGCCTCAGACAACTTGATGTTTCATTGTCAGGTACATACACATATAAGGTTTTTATGTCTTTTTGTAACATTGAGCCCTTTTATTATTATGTAATACTTCTTATCCTTGTTAATTTTTCTTGCTCTTAAACCTGCTTTGTCTGAAATTAACACAGTTACTCTGGCTTTATATTGATTACTGTTAACATGGTAGACCTTGAACATTTTCACTTTTAACCTGAGATTTCATATTGAATGTGGATTCCCTAAAACAATGCATAGTTGGATCTTGATTTTTAATGTAACCCGATAGTCTTGTTTTTTAATTGGTATTTTTAGATTATTCATGTTTAAAATTATTATTTAAAAGTTTGAATGAATATCATGATGTTTGTAATTGTTTTCTATGTGGTGCATTTGTTCTTTGTGTCTTAACTCTTATTTTTATGCCTTCTCTGCTTTAATTTAGCATTTTATATACTTTCACTTTATCTCCTCTCTTTGCATCTCCATATCCTCCTGTTCAATTTATTTTTATTAGGGTTGCCCTGAAGTTTGTAAAATGCATTTTTAGTTAATTTAAGTCTACCTTCAAGTAACACTCTACTGCTTCATGCATAGTCCAAGCACTCATGAGAGTGTTCACAGCTCCTCCTCACCACATCTGTCCCTTATGACACCATTGTCATTCATGTTATTACCCATAATGCCCAGTAATTGTTACCATTATTACTTCAAATAAAGTTGCCTATAAGATGAATTAAGAATAAGAAAAATAAAATATTTTACCTTCGTTCTTTATTTAATGGTTTTCCTTTCTTTAAATGTATCCTTGTCTCTGACATACATCATTTTCCTTTGCCTTGGAAAATTTATTTTAACGTTTCTTGCATGGAAGTTCTGAAAATTATTTTTTTGAGACTTTTTTTCTGGTCTGAGAAACTTTATTTCTCCTACACTTTAAGAGGATAGTTTTGATGGATATAGAAGTCTCGCTTGGTGGATTTTAAAATTTATTTTATGACTTTAGCTATTTTACTCCACTCTCTTCTTTCTTTTTTTTTTTTAATGTTTATTTATTTTTGAGAAAACAAGAGAGAGAGAGACAGAGCAGGGCAGGGAAGGGGCAGAGAGAGAAGGAGACACAAAATCCAAAGCAGGCTCCATGCTCCAAGCTGTCAGCACAGAGCTCTTTGCGGGGCAAAAACTCACTTATGCGGTGAGATCATGACCTGAACGGAAGTCTGATGTTTAACCGACTGAGCCACCCAGGCACCCCTCTTCTTTTTTTCATAGTTTCTGATGATAAGGCTGCTGTGATAATTATCCCTGCCATCTTTCACGATTTTCTCCTTGTCACTAGTTTTCTGTGATTTGATTATAATATGCTTAGCAGAATAATTTTTTGGTTTGTTTTTTCTTTGTTTGTCCCTGTATTTCTTCTGTTACTGTTCTCTGAGCTTCCAGGAACTGGGATTTGGTATCTTTAATTAGTTTGGAAGGTTCTGAACCGTTAGGAGTTTACATAATTCTTCATTCTCTCTTCTTTTTTAAAAAAATGCTTATTTATTTTGAGAGAGCATGTGTGCACAAGTCAGGACAGGCAGAGAAAGAGAGAGAAACCCAAGCAGGCTCTGCACTAGCAGCACAGAGCCAGAGGTGGGGCTCAATCCGACATATGAGATCATGACTTGAGCCAAAATCAAGAGTCAGACACTTAACAAACTGAGGCACCCAGGGACCCCTATTTTCCATCTAGTATTCCAATTACAGGCATGTTTTAAATGTGGTATTTCCCCACAATTTTTGGATTTTCTGTTTTTTTATTATTTCCTTCCTTCCTCTTTTCTCCTTCCTTCCTTCCTTCTGTTCTTTCTTTCTTTCTTTCCATCTTGAATTTCAATTGTGGAAGTTTCTCTTGGCCTGTCAACCAGCTCATAACTTCTTTTCTTGGTCATATCCAGTCTACTGGATGAATCTATGAAATGAAAGCCTTTCTTCATTTCTGTTTCAAGACTCTCCCTCTCCACCCAGGATCTTGTTACTTTGTTAAAGTTTCCATTTCTCTGCTTCCATTGGCCATCTGTTTTAACATGTTGAATACAGCCTCAAATATATTCATCATAGTTATTTTATAGTTAGTTACTTTTTCTGGTAATCCCAATATATATGTCATAGCAGAATCTGATTGTAATGCTTGCTTTGTCTCTTCAGACTGTGTTTTATTTTCCCACTTGTCATGCCTTGTAATTTTGGTTGTATGATAGATATTTGTATCAGGTAGTGGGAAATATGCTGAGTAGCCTTCAGTATGTGGATCTATATTCATCTGGCTAGCAGTTTGCAGTGTGTTTGATATTTTATGTGCCATAAGCTTTAATACTTTAATTGCCATAGGCTTAAAATTACTCTGGTATTTTTTTTCTCCCTCTCTCTTCTTAATTCTGGACTACATTAATGATTCTCTGAGAGAACCTGTGTCTTGCAACCTTTTCAGCAGTAATTTGACGTCACTATACTTGAGCCCTATTGATGTGGTAGTAAAGTGCAAGGGAGGTGAACATTTCCATAATTTTATGACTAATTTCACTCTTTAAGTTGGCCTGTGTCTCTGGACTGGGAGGTTCACTAGTGTTTCTCTCTTGGTGTAGCTCTCACCTCTCTGCCCCCTTGGTTCAGACAGGAAGTATAGACAGGGATAGAGTGAGAGGAATGTCTTTTCCTCCCCCATCTGGAATAAAGCTGTGGAAAATATTTTTCGCTGGTGAGTAGGCTTTTGTTATGGAGCACACTATGGGCACAGTAACAATAACTACTCTTCCTATTACCCAGCTAAAGCCATGAGAGGCTATTCCCTACATCTTCACTGTAAGAACTTGGTAGGATTTGGTGGGGTTTCTGCATATAAACTGATCAAAGCGTGGCAGCCTCCCAAAGACTCAACCTCCAGCAGTTTCTCACACAGGCTAGTCCACACTCAGTCTCCTTCAGTTCATCAAAGTCAAAATTATCTTTAAGTGGTCATATGAAGTTATGGCTATAGCAACTTCTGCTCTAGGTAAGGACATATCGTGTTTTACTCTCTGGATTCACCTGTCTGGTTATTTGTCTTCAACCCAAGTTTCCTAATGCATCCAACAAAACTAAGGCCTTAACTTTCAGTCTGTTCAGCATTTTTTCTTTTTGTAAGGATGAGAATAAATGCTTTCAATCTCCTTACATGTTGTAGTTGAAACCTGATACTGGTACTTATATTTTTTTTTATTACAGCAAGTAGACAAACTTCTCAAAGATATTACCTCATACAAATTATAGTATTATCTTATATTGAAACTGTAATATATCTGGAGCTAGTAGTTTGTGCTATGTCTGATAAGTGTTCATTCTCATTATATTTATCTCAAATGTTTAAAATATCTCAGGGTGACTGTGAGTTCATTGTGGTGCCTCAAGCACTTTAGAAACTGCCGCTCTAATTGGCCTGCTGCACATAATGGTGGACAACAGAAAAGAGTGCATAGGAAATGCACATATTCTCAATCACCTAGGCTGTGTTCCAAGAGCACTAACTAGTCACAGAGTCCCATTGGAAGTAAGAGGCCTAGGAAATGTTTTCTGGCAAGATGTAAAGGGATTTGTCTATAGATAGTTACTTAAACCATGATGTAGGTTTAGCTTTCCATGATTTCTATGAAGATAAGATTGGAAAGACTATTCGTTAACATTTGTAGAAAATTTAACAACATTTCCTATAACCTGGGATTTTTATCTCAGATAATATAAAAATGCAAAAAGGACCTACAAATAGTCTTTTATTGTTTCTTTTCTCTTATAATCCCATAAGCAGCAGGTGGACCAGTGAAAAAATATTGCAGAAAAGTAGGTTTGTTTAAAATAAGAAAAAGTATTTCAAACCAATAGAATATTTTGAAACTGAAACAGACCATCTAAGAAAGTAGTTGAAGTCTCATGAGAATGTTTAAGCAAAGGCTTGAGTAGAAACAATAATCTCTGAATCTGGTGATTTGAATTATTTCCAACGCAACTTAGATTCCCTCCTTTTTAAAAGCTGGATCTATACTCTACTTGAACAACAACAACAACAAAAATTCCCCCAAACCATAATGTAAATAACACAAAATTTTCTTAGCAGAGAAAACCTGTGACTTTGACTTTGAGAGAAAATACAATAACCCAGCTGAGCAGTTATACCAGGTGCTTTTTCTATGTCATATCCTTTACATGTATTACCATGTCACTTCCTCCCTAAAACTAATGAGGTAGGTATTGTTGTTGTGCTATTTTACAGCTGAGTAAAAACAGCCATGTAGATAAAAACATCAATTGAATATGGTACCAGGGACAAAATGAAGACAATAATACTATTACAAAGTTGTACTTTAAAGGAGTTGAGTGCATTGTGGATGAGGAAGTAGTATAAACATTGGCCGGGATATATAAGAGTTAGCATGGAAGTTTGGGGACAGTTAGCTGTCTAAAAGCTTTGGCCATGGTATACTGAGATTAAAATGCACAGAGAGGTCGAATTATAGAGATCCAATAAAAGCATAAAAAGGAGCTTAAGTTGATGAAATAATTAGTGAAGACTTCTACAATGACAAGGGAAATGAAAACATTATTTTGGGAAAATTAGAAACAGAATGAATGAATTTAAGTAAAACTATCAATTAAATATAATAGCTTTGTTAAACATTTATGACAACTGGCTGACAAGTGAAAGTAAAATAATTATTATTGGATTCCAAGCAAAAAGTGAAAATACAATTATTTTCTGTTCTTTGATGGATGATTTGTCTATTGACACTTTGTATATAGAGAGTAAAATGAAAGGAAAGTAATATTTTAAAAGATACTTTCTGGTTGCAAAATCTGTACAACAAAACTATGCCTCTTTGTACCTTCACAGGTAATTCTGTGATTTTATGGAATAAGAAAAGTTAGCAATTTTATAGCAGCTCAAAAGTTCACCAATCTTATGGACAGTTTGCTAACTGTAATATCAAGAACACTGAGCTTGTCACTTAGTTGAAGTTTCTTCTAAAATATAGTTTATGTAGAGAAACAGCTAAAGAAAATGAAAGAATGATAGGTCATAAAAGTCAAACAGGATAAGAAATAAAATTTTATATGTTACCTCTAGTCAGTCCAAGTAAAAATCAAAGAAAGGAGAAGTGAAGATTGCTTACCATGGCTGAAGAATAGAAACTGTTGGCAGTTTATTCTCAGAATAATTGAAGATTTATGATAAAATATGGCAACCTATGGAAACAGTTTAAAGGGCATGTAAGTTGGTTACTGGTGTTACATGCTTGCATGCGATTGATTCTTTCTATGAAATATGGATATATGTTATGTAGGATTATGTATAATATATACATAGGATATATATATTATTTTACATAATGCATACATATATGTACAGATATTATATACATATATAATAATGCATACATATATTATACATAAGAAATGCAAACAAATGTAATTAAGAATAAACTAGATAGTTTGGAAGAAAAAAGGAACCATTCATAGAACAGCAAGGAAAATTCAGAGATCACAAACAGTGTCCATAGAGGAAGAGAATGAAATAGGAGGTCTAATTTAAGCTATTCAAGAGAAAAGATTTGCTTGCATGGTTTCTCTACCTTGTGAGTGATGAAGCTTATGCACGACCCAAATAATTAGAATGATGTGATGATAGGACACAGTGAAGCAAGTTGTATATTGAAACTAAATAATATGCATGACTAGGACTTAGTAGAGATGGGGTCTAAGAGGTAAAATCCTAATAATGAATAGAATTCAGGAAAAGCAAAAGCCTACACGTAAGAAAGCCTTCCCTGTGTCCACATCTGTCTGCCTGCAGTTGGTTATAACAGTTGAGTTGAGCTGAGAGTTGAGTCCTCAAGAGGAATAAAGTAAACTAGTGCTTGTGTTCTTGTCTCTGAGCTGTTGTGAGGGAATAAAGGTAACTATAGAAGCACTAGAAAATGTTCCTTATGGTAAAATTTAATTTGGTGCTGTATTTTTAGGACTTGTTGAAATGCATTATTTGGCTCAAGACTACTAATCAAGTATCAGACCAAGAGTCAACTGGAGCATTGTACCATGCTCAGTATTAATATTAAGGTCTTCAACCTTGTATAGATTTAAAAATGATAATTATACAGATTAATATGGTATCCTAAACTCATTTCTTCTTGAATAAAACCTTAAAACATATTCAATAATTATAAATTTTTATATAAGATTATGAAAGATATTGATCTACTTCAAGGTAGCTATCTCTAAATGCGTCTACAACTTACCTGAACAAAAATCATAGAAATTCCTGCTTTCTATGGATGTGCAGTTTTGATCAGTTGATTGGTAATATTCTATTACTAATATAATTAAAAATTAGAGTAAAAAAAACCTGAGATATTTAGTTGCTATTCATAGTTGATAATTATTGGAGGATAAGAGTGTGCAAGGTACTTGTACATCATTGTCAAAAATATTTTCATAGGATAATTTCAAAGTGTTCATTTTCAATTTTCTAATTGATTATAGTTAGATTTGCTGAGGTATAGCAAGCTGTTAAAATATTTTACAAATTTCCTCTGAAAAGAGTGATTAAAAAAATATGAAGAAACTCCCTTCATTCTACTAGGGGAGTCTGCCCTGGGCAAGCAATCTGATTGAATAATGAGTGAACAATCAAATATGCCAAAGAGAATAAGAATATAGCCTCTCCCAAATATGCAGTGGCCAGTTTTTTATAGAAATAAATATTGTTGCATGGCAGAAAGAAATGAAATAAGGAATAAAATAGAAAAGATAATATAGAAAAATAAAGAAATATATAGATATTTTAAAAATTATAATTGTGCACATGAATATGTATCACAGATGTAGGAGCAGAGAATCAAGGAGTCATTGTACATATTATTTCTTAATATATGAAAAGTACAGGTATAAAATGGGGAAGTCTGACACAGAAGACTAGTATTTGGTCTACAGATCACATTCTAGAGTAACAGGGATTTTCTCAGATTCATCCCAGAGAAGGAAATATATCTTTCCTGGAGTCAAAATGGTAAATTTGTGTCTCTGGTGGCAGAGTGAAGAGTAGATCAACTTTAGGTATTTTATTTTCAGTGTGTGATCTTATAATGAGGATGATACTCCATGAAATACTATTCTTTTACTGGGAGGATGGGAAAGCAGGAATGAGACGTTAGGGAAGAAGACACATATTCTGCCTGCCCAATACCAAAACTATAAAAGTGGTGAAATATATATCATTGTTCTATTCAGCTGTGCAACAGTAAAAACAGTTTTATTTTTATCATGATGGAAAGGAAATTATAAGAATGGAGAGACCTACCATTATTTATCAAACAAGACCGCACCTTTAATCTCCATTTCTGTATTGTGACAAGGAGAGTTGATTTTATGTTGCACCGCACACACTCACTCTATAAATATATTTTACCAAGGGAACGTTTTACTGTTTTACTACTGTTCTTCATCCACTATAATTCTTAAAAATAGAACTCAATAAACAAAAAATGAATAATTCAATTAAAAATGGGCAGAAGACACAAATAGACATATTTCCAAAGAAGACATACAGATGGCCAACAGACACATGAAAAGATGCTCCACATCACTGATCATAAGGGAAATACAAATGAAAATTACAATGAAGTATCACCTCACACCTGTCAGAATGGCTAAAATCAACAACACAAGAAACCACATGTATTGGCAAGTATGTGGAGAAAGGGGATCCCTATTGCACTGTTGGTGGGAATGCAAACCAGTACAGCAACTCTGGAAAGCAGTATGGAGGTTCCTCAAAAAGTGAAAAATAGAACTACCCTACAATCCACTACTTGCACTACTAGGTAAATTTACCCCAAGAAAAAAAAAATTACTAATGCAAAGGGATACATACCCTTCCCCACGATATTTATAACAGCATTATATACAATAGCCAAATTATGGAAAACAGCCCAAATGTCCATCAACTGATAAATGGATAAAAAAATTATATATATATATATATATATATATATATACACACACACACACACATACATACATACACATACATATATATATTCATTCTATAATAATGTAATTTTACATGGCCATAAAAAAGAATGGTATTTTGCCACTTGGAATGACATGGATGGAACCAGAGAGTATTATGGTAAAAGAAATAAGTCAGAGAAAGACAAATACCATGTGAAATTATTTGTCATTATATTCTTTGACATTATTTCACTCACATGTGGAATTTAAGAAACAAATAAGAAAAGGGGAGAAAGAGAGAGAGATAAACCAACAAACAGATTCTTAACTACATATAAAAAATTGATGGTTATGAGAGGGGATGGGTTAAATAGGTGATTGGGATTTAAAAGTATGCTTATATGATAAGCATTGGGTGTTGTACGGAGGTATTGAATCATTATATTGTATACCTGAAATGAGTATCCCACTGCATATTAACTAACTGGATTTTAAGTAAAACCTTAAAAATGTACATGAATGAAAAAGAAAAAAATTATTTTACTTTATTTTTTCACAAAATTTATTTTTTTAAGGAACAAATAAATAAGAGAATTTGCTGGAATAATCTGGGATAATGAGAATTATGTCCATTTATTGGATTTTTTTTGTACTTTCCATTCCATGAAATATAAGTGTATTAAGCTTAGCCTTATATATTTTGTATTATATATTAATTTCCCCGTTTGTGTAGAGAACAGAATACTCAAATCCTGTGTTAGAAGTTATATTATTGTATCATATGCTCCAGTACATATGATATCCCTAGATATAAACAGGAAAAGAAAAAGGTCTTTCTGGATTGTCTTGCTGTGATTTGAATACTGGATAGGGAAAGAATGTAAGGGGCATGGGAAGCTATCACAAAACCATACTATTAGGTTACAATACATGTAACATACATAAGAATATCACTTTTTACAAATATACATGTAAGTTATCTTCAGTTGTTTTTCTAATAAGCCCCCAAAATGTTTTGAGCTCTCTATTTCTACAAGCATAGCATTTCTTCCTGCCAAAATATATGTGGAACACATACACACATAGACTGTATGTGTTTCACAACATATAACACACACACATATACAGAAAATCATCAATGTGTGCTTTCTATTTTGCTTTTTAGAGTACCTTTCTAAAAAAGTCGTGTATATCTAAGGCATCCACTTATAAAAGAAGTTAAGACGTGTTTCTGATTTCTGTACTCCTCTTTACAGTAGATGTACCTACCTTTTCTTTGGCATTACATGGTGCCATTTGACCTCTGATACACTAAAATCCCCTGGACTCCATGGAAATCAGGAAGTCTGTCTCAATGGCTACATCTTCAATGTTTACACTAGGGCTATAAAGCAGAGCAACCAGGTAACTTTAAAAATGTAGGTGTTTCCCTCACTAAGGGAAGCTTAGAGCAGTGTCTTCTGGGGCTTCTCGTGGAATATAGCTAGGCAGTGGGTGTATAGGTGACACATGATAAATCCAGTCCGACTTTCCTATATCCCCAAACTTTTTGTTTCCCTCCCCCTTATCACACTATGGAAATTTTTGCATCTCAGCGCATTAACTATAAGCCACCACTAAGTGAAGTTAGGTTCAGTCTACTAATATTAAAGCTACCTTTAACTATTCAAGTTATCTTTAACTGCAAGAGCTAAATTAATTACACTTATATAAATATAACCCCATCCGGTATTATATCCTCTACTATTTGAACCTTAGAATTCATCTCACACAAGTTCCCAGATTTCTTTTTTTTTTTAATTTTTTTTAACGTTTATTCATTTTTGAGAGACAGACAGGGTGTGAGCGGGGGAGGGGCAGAGAGAGAGAGGGAGACACAGAATCTGAAGCAAGCTCCAGGGCCAAGCTGTTAGCACAGGGCCTGATGCGGGGCTCAAACTCGCGAACCGTGAGATCATGACCTGAGCCAAAGTAGGACGCTTAACCGAATTAGCCCCCCAGGTGCCCCGTAAGTCCCCAGATTTCTAATGATAAATGTTAGCAAAGCCTTACAATTCTTTTACTATGTTTTCTTCCTCTTCTTCTCCTTCTCCTTCTCCTTCTCCTTTTTTTTCTCCTCCTCCTCCTCCTCCTTCTTCTTCTTCTTCTTCTTCTTCTTCTTCTTCTTCTTCTTCTTCTTCTTCCTGCATTATTGTGTGTACCTCTATGTCTGGTGTCTGTTGAAATTTGATCCTAGTTAAAAGCTAATGGCAAACAGGGAAAGGAAGTTCAGGGTGGTTCTTGAGGAAAATTAATTCCCTGTTCAATAACCAAACCTAGATGGAATTATCAAAGATTTTTCAAGTAAAGAAAGTTTGCTGTTAAGGTCCAGTTTCAACCAAACCAACTTCCAAATCACACCACTAAGGGTCAATTTCCTGGAACCACTCCTGGTATTGTTTCAGAATCAGTCATGATTCGATAAAGAGAAAGGAGCTACTTAATAATTTGAGCAAGAAATTTTTAATATAAATAATTATTAAATAAACTAGGGAATAGTAATAGTGTGAGATTCCCTAATAAGTAGGGAGAAGTCTGAATAACATTTAGGAATGACAGGTATAAATTTACCATGCCCCATAGAGCTGAGATAGAACACTCCAAGGAAGAGTATCTCCCCTTCAAGCCTGAGATCCAACTGTGATTGGAGAGAGTGAGGCTGTGGTTTACTGGACGTGAAAAAGCTACTGAGGTGCCATGCAAGCATAACTTTACAGGAATGTGCCCATGCTATAGCACTTGAGTGATAGAGAAGCTGCATTTGCCGCAGAAGTTGTATGTGTGGCAAGAACCTGGTACTGGAGAATCCAGCTGTGCTGTTGGAACCATATTCTAGGGCAGCCATGCACAGTGAAGAAGCATAGCAGGAGAATACTGAAACTAGGAAGGGAAGACACTTCCTGCTCTGAAGTCCTAGTAGTGACTTCTAATGTGAAAACTGAACATCCTGCCATATGGCAAAAGAGAAATGCTAACAGAACCTATTTTATTAGTATAGAGAAAGCAATGAAGGGTGGACTCGGGGATGAAAGGCTGTACATTGAAAATTGGCACAGTTTATATTATCATAATTAATTTTTAAAAAGAATTAGAGACTTAGCTTTTTGTTATTGCCCCTGTTGCCCCCAAAATAGTGATTTCATGCTCAGGAAGGACAAATTAATTATAGAAAAAAAGAATTACATTTTATATTCACATGTAAGTTTTAGTGTGATAAATAAAAGGAAAAAGTACCTTGTTGACTAAATATACATGCTAACTCTGACTTTGCAGCTAGATTAAGCAAAGGGCCATATCTTATGTGGTCAACTCAGATTACATATTCTAATGTGGACTCAGGAAAGGATTCCACTTTTGTGTTTATGGTGTGCTGGAGTATATTTTCCAATCTTTTATTTAAGATGAATGACATTTGAATGTGGCTGAAAGGAGCAGGCCTACACTTTCTGAAATTTTAAAGCAATAGTTCAACAACATTTAGGGGAACAATTTCCTTCTAATTTTATAGCTATATGGAAACAAGAGAAATAATATTTTCTCTTCCCTCTGTACACTTGTGGCAGAACTGGTCTCAAATAACTTGCATTAATACTATTGTTTTGTAGTTTTTGTTGATTTGGATAGTTTACTATGAGCTATCTACAGAGCTTCTTAGGAGCTTTAACAAACATGTCGCAGTTGGGCATTCTAACCGTATAACTTACCCTAATATGACACCTGTTCACCTTCTTGTTAAAAATTTATAAGCTGATTTCCTATTATGATTTTCTGTGTGTTCAATTTTCAGAATAATTAAAACCTAGGGGCTCCAGAGTGGTTCAGTCAGTTAAGTGTCTAACTTTGGCTCAGGTCATGATCTCATGGCTTGTGGGTTCAGGCCCCGTGTCAGGCTCTGTGCTGACACGTCAGAGCCTTGAACCTGCTTCAGATTTTGTGTCTCCCTCTCTCTGACCCTCCCCCACTCGTGCTCTGTCTCTCTCTCTCTCTCTCAAAAATAAACATTACAATTTTTTAAAAGAATAAATAAAGACTATTTGTTTCTTCTTTTAAATTTTTTATTTAAATTCCAGTTAATATACAGTGGGATATGAGTTTCATGTGTACAATATAGCAATTCACTACTTCCATATAACACCTGGTACTCATCACAAGCACTCTCCTTAATCCCAATCACCTACTTAACCCATCCCTCCACCCACCTCCCCTCTGGTAATCATGAGTTGTTCTCTAAAGTTAAGAGTGTGTTTCTTGGTTTCTCTCTCTCTCTCTCTCTCTCTCTCTCTCTTCTTTCTCTTTGCTCATTTGTTTTGTTTCTTAAATTCCACATGTGAGTGAAATTATATGGTATTTATCTTTCTCTGACTTATTTTACTTAGCATAATACTCTCATGACAGTTTCATGGCAAAATTTCATTTTTATGGTCAATTAATAATCCATTATATATATTTAAGATATATATCTATTATATATACACATATAATAGACATATATCTAGATTATATATATATAATATATATATTATATATATTATATATAGATTTAGATTATATAGATTACATAGATTGAGATTATATATATTTAAGATATATATAATGGAATATTAATTGACATAAAATGAATTATATTATATTATATTATATTATATTATATTATATTATATTATATATGTTATACCTCTTATCCATTTTTCAGTTGATGGGCACTTGGGCTGTTTCCATAATTTGGCTATTATAGATAATACTGTTCTAAACACCCGGGGGCATGTATCCCTTTAAATTAGTAATTTTGTATTCTTTGGGTAAATACATAGATTGTATTGTATTGTATTGTAAATACCTAGGTTGGATTGTAGGGTAGTTCTATTTTTCACTTTTTGAGGAAGCTTTATACTGTTTTCCAGAATGGCTGTACCAGTTTTCATTCCCACCAATAGTGCAAGAGAGCTCCCCTTTCTCCACATTCTCGCCAACACATGTGGTTTCTTGTGTTGTTGATTTCAGCCATTCTCACAGGTGTGAGGTGACATTTCATTGTAGCTTTCATTGTGTTTCCCTTATGATCAGTGATGTGGAGTATCTTTTCATGTGTCTGTTGACCATTTGTATGTCTTCTGTGGAAATATGTCTATTTGTGTCTTCTGCCCATTTTTAAACTGGATTATTAATTTTTGGGGTGTTGAGTTTTATAATTTTTATAGATTTTTGATACTAAGCCTTTATCAGATATGTCATTTGCAAATATTTTCTCACATTCCTTAAGTTGCCTTTTAGTTTTGTTGATCGTTTCCTTCAATGTGCAGAAGCTTTTAGTTAGTTAGTTAGTTTGTTTGTTTGCTTCTTTTGGATGAAGTCCCATTAGTTTATTTTTACTTTGGTTCCCTTCCTCAGTACACATATCTAGTAAAAAGTTGCTACAGCTGATGTCAAAGAGGTTACTGCCTGTGTTTTCCTCTGGGATTTTGATGGTTCCTGTCTCACATTTAGGTCTTTCACCCATTTTGAATTATTTTTGTGTATGGTATAAGAAAGTGGTCCAGTTTCATTCTTTTGCATGTTACTGTCCAGGTTTCCCAAACACTGTGTCTTGAGGAGACTTTTTCCCATTGGATATTCTTTCCTGATTTGTCAAAGACTAATTGATCATATAGCTGTGGGATCATTTCTGGGTTTTCTGTTCTGTTCTATTGATCTGTGTGTCTGTTTTTGTGCCAGAACCATATTGTCTTGATTACTACAGCTTTGTAATAGAACTTGAAGTCTAGATTTGTGATACCACTAGCTTTACTTTTCTTGTGATGTCATTTGGAAACTTTTGTGGTTCCATACAAATTTTAGGATTGTCTATTCTAATTCTGTGAAAAATGCTATGGGTATTTTAATAGAGATTGCATTAAATGTGTAGATTGATTTGGGTAGTGTAGACATTTTATAATATTGGTTCTTCCAATCCATGGGCATGGAATGTCTTTCCATGTGTTTGTATCATTTTCAAGTTCTTTCAGCAGTGTTTTATACTTTTCAGAGTACAGATCTTTCAACTCTTTGGTTAAGTTTATTACTAGGTATCTTACTCATTTTGGTGCAATTATAAACGGTATTCTTTTCTTAATGTCTCTTTCTGTTGTTCACTATTGGTGTATAGAAATGCAGCAGATTTCTGTGTGTTGATTTTGCTTCTAATCCAATCATGCCTCTTATTTTGTTTGATTCTGCCTTTTATTCACCTAACTTTTTCTTTTAATTTTTCCCGGTCTATTTTTTTCTCTAGACTAGTAGGAGACTTACTTTTCATATTTTTATATCATATTGAATGGAACAGTTTTATCCTCCTTTTAAGTATCGTTCTAGTCATTTCATGGGCTTTCAGAAAATACTGCTTCAGCAATCTCTTTATGACACAGCTTGACACTTTTAATGATGCCAGTGCCACACTTCACTAAATTATCCCTCTCTTGTCCTTATATGCAGAGAATGTCTATGAACACTGACAAGCTAACTTCCAATTTGTCCTAGCTAATAACTAACATTGTTAGACCTCAGAATAAATACTTTGTAATGTGTATTTGAAGAATGCTCCAAAGACCTTACTAATTATATAAAAACTGCATGTGACAATTAAAATTATTATAACAATCCCCATTAATAACACCATCCATAAAGTGATATTTTGTGGAGATGAACTAAAAAACATAGCCCTTAAAACATCTCTGAGAATAAAGGGATATCTGAGCTTTGGTGTTCCAAAACAATAAAGGCTACTTAGAATATCCACTGGTATAATAGCACCCCTCTTCTTTGTGTTAATATTATATATACCAGGTAAATCTTACTAAACATTGATCTTCTAGTCCATCCCCAAAACAAAAACAAACACACAAAAAATAGATAAACCAAACAACCTGATGGATTTGGAAAAGAAACAGAAAACCTATAAGATTTGGCATAATTGATATATAACTTTCCTAAATGATTCTGAAAAATCACAGACATTGAAAATTCCTTCTTATAGTTGTATTAGTTGTCTTTTATTATAGAATGTTAACCATATCTTTGAAATTTTTTGATTGATTGCACATGCTGTTATACATCTCAAGCATGCTGCCTTAGAGTCACATTATTAATATATAATTGGGTGATTGTATACAACTTATATATATTGCATATAACTTCACAGGTTTTAAACATATATTTTTTACTAATAAATGTAATATAAACTGTGCAACAAATTAAGAAAAAACTGTATATCTCAGTAGCTAAATATCTATTAACTCATAAATAACTTCTGAGGAATTTTTTACATTAAAAAATAATGTTATTTAAATTTTTTTTACATCTTTCTTAATCAAAAATCTTAAAAACATGCTGAATTTTAGTATAAATTCAGATTGATTCTAGTAGAAATATGTTGTTACAAACTTTTTCTCCAAAAACACTCTCAATAGACAAAAAAAATTATAAAGTATAAAAAATGAAGTACATAATTTAGCAGTTTATATTTTATAAATTAAAAAACCAACTGGGGCCTGGGTGACTCAGTTGGTTGAGCATCCGACTTTGCTTAGGTCATGATCTCATGGTTTCTGAGTTCGAGCCCCATGTTGGGCTCTGTGCTGACATCTCAGAGCCTGGAGTCTGCTTCAGATTCTGTGTCCCCCTCTCTCTGCCCTTCCCCTGCTCTCACTCTGTTTCTCTTTCTCTCAAAAATAAAATAAACGTTAATTTTTTTTAATTACTGAACTGTATCTTTATGAAGCTAAGTTTCCTGTAAAAAAAAAGTACAAACTTTGTAAGAAGAAAATGTTATATTTAGTGAACTATGAAGAGCTATGATAAGTACCTGTCATATGTTGATTTAGTTCATTTCTTTCAACTATGAATTTAGGATAATGAGATCATAGAATTTAATGTGTGCTGAAATCACACTTTGCTTTATATAACTGGGTAGGTAGAGTTGAATTGAGGCCAATCTCAACCAACTTTGTGCTCCAGCCACTATACATTTAGGTATAATTTGAGGCAATGTAATTTTTAAAAACAACTTTGATAATATTTAATGCAATTTAAAAGAAGCTGAACTCCTAAAATTTACTATGTTTATGCACCAATATGTTAGTTTATAGCCCCTCACTGAATAGAGCAATGATCTGTCAAGGATGCCATCAATAATGGATAAAAATAATCTTTCCATAAAGGAAAATAAAATAACTTCCCTATTCTTAACTTCATTTGCATATAGATACGATGGATAGAGTTTCTTTAGTTTCTTTTTTATTTATGGATGAAGTGGTATCTATTCACACTAGGTATTATTTTGCTATCAAGTATGAGGAGAATTGATCTATGGCAATTAATTATTTCCTAATGTAAGTTTCCCTTACCAATTACTGAGAATGGAATCACATGGATATGTGGACTATGTATTAGATTTTTGCACTACCAAATGCCATTATAATAACCAAAGTGGCATATGAATAAAGAGCTGTGTCCACATTGAAAATAGTATCTTTTGCCATTAAACATTTCAAGGAATTTTTAAATTATTTTATTAGTTTTCTTTATTTTTGAGAGGCAGAGGGAGACCAAGCACTTGTGGGGGAGAGTCAGAGAGAGAGGAAGACACAGAATCTGAAGCAGGCTCCAGGCTCTGAGCTGTCAGCACAGAGCACAATGCAGGGCCCAACCTCACGAACTGTGAGAACATGACCTGAGCCGAAGTCTGACACTCAACCGACTGAGCCACCCAGGCTCCCCTCAAGGAATTTTTAAATATCCAACAAAGGCTGTTTTATTGAAGAGTGAAAGCAAAAATTTAAGAATGACACCTTGTATCTGCTATACATGCTCTATCCCTCAAGAGAGGGAAGGAGAATATAATTAAAGTGAAACCCTTGACAATGGGCTCCTTATTAGGCCGGAGACATTGAGAAGTATCAAGAAAGATTTAACCCTACTTTTTTACCTTGTGGACCAGCAGAGTTTGTATCCTTGTTTTCAAATTGAAGAGCATAAAGGTTATCTTCATGATGTGGGTGTTTAAATTAAGAGTTGATTTTGCTTCTGGAATTGTGGGCACATTACAGAGTGAATGGAGCATGGCTTCGTAACTGGCCATTGATCTACACATACAACAGTCTATACACACCTTGATTTTGTTCTAATCGGTTTCCTTTCCTTTTCCAACTCAGTGTTCTCAGATTCAGGTGCTTAACACTGAGGGCTTGTTTGTTACTTATTTCTGTGGTTTGAACTTAGGAATTCTCCCTGCAAAATTTGAAAATTGAGCCCATAACAACCTTTAACTTTAGAAGACTATAAGAATGGGCATGATAAACATACCACATTTCAAGAGATAGCAGTCACCCTGATGATTGAGAAATAGATACAATGTTAGAATCATGGTATTATAGGGATGGCTGTCTGGGTCAGCCTGCGACTCTTGATCTTGGGGTTATGAGTTTGAGCCCCATGTTGGGTGTAGAGATTACTAAAAACAAAACAAAACAAAAAAAAAGAAACCTTCAATTTCATAAACCAAAAAAAGTATAGAAGAACAAAAAACATAATAGCAATGATAAAAGCAAGGCAATTAATGTTCTGATGTAAGTATTATCAAAAATTCAATCCAATAAAAAGGTCTTAAAAAGCAAATAAGAAAATCTAAGATGAACTTCTGACAAGAAAATCAATTTATAAAAAGACTGAATTAACAGTTCTTGATAAATATGACCAAAACACACTATAATATATTCAATAATGTTTATTTTATGAATGTTAATAATCCCTATGAAAATTTGGAGCCTAAGAATGAGGATATGAAGAACAGATTAAAAGGTGAAATTTCATTTTTATTATTTTTCTCTTCTGAACTGTTAACTTAAAAATGCTCTAAGAGAGCCTATTGGGCTTGGTAAATTGTGGTAAGCATTGGTTTATCTGAATTGAAGGGTTTAGGATTTCAAATGCAGAATCTGTGGCTTTAATATTATAGAAATTTTATTAAATGAAAAATAGACAGATTATGCACTATGAGGTATTTATCCAAAGGATACAAAAATGCTGATTCGAAGGGGCACATGCACCCCAATGTTTATAGCAGCACTATCAACAATAGCCAAATTATGGAAAGAGCCCAAATGTCCATCAACTGATGGATGGATAAAGAAGATGCAGTTTATATATACAATAGAATACTACTCGGGGGTGAAAAAGAATGAAACCTTGCCATTTGCAACAACATGGATGGAACCAGAGGGTATTATCCTAAGCAAAATAAGTCAATCAGAGAAAAACAAATGTCATATGATTTCACTTATATGTGGAATTTGAGAAATACAACCAAAAACATAGGGAAAGGGAAGGAAAAATAAGATAACAGAGAGGGAGACAAACCATAAGACACTCTTAAATACAGAGAACAAACTGGGAGTTGCTGGAAGGGAGGTGGGGGAGATGGGTTAAATAGGTGATGGGCATTAGGGAAGACACTTTTTGGGAGTGCCTGGGTGGCTTAGTCAGTTAAGCATGCAACTTCCGCTCAGGTCATAATCACTCAGATCATGAACTGACTCTTCTTGAGTTTATCCCCCCATCAGGCTCTGCACTGACAGCTCAAGTCTGGAGCCTGCTTCAGATTCTGTGTCTCCCTCTGTCTCTAACCACCAACCCCCCAGATGTGCTTTGTCTCTCTCTCTCTCTCTCTCTCTCTCAAAAATAAATAATAAACAATTTTTATTTTTTTTAAATAAGGGCACTTGTTGGGATGTGCCCTGGATGTCATATGTAAGAGATGGATCACTGGGTTCTACTCCTGAAGCCAAGCCTACACTGTATGTTAAGTAACTTGAATTTAAATACAAAAATAAAAATTAAATAGGTAAATTATGTATTTTAATATATTTTTATTTATAAATTCACTAATTTTTAAGGAAATTTTTTTCAAACACAAGTTTTGTTAGTGCAGAGTAGGGGTTGGCAGTTTTCTTTCTATAACAGGCCTGATAGTAAATATTTCGCTTTTGTGGATCAGATGGTTTTTGTGGCGACTACTCAAATCTGTAGTAAGTGGCTAAAAAGCAGACATAGACAATAGTGAACGAATGAGTACTGTTGTGCTCCAATAAAATTTTATTTTCTAAAACAGGCTGAAGCCTGAATTCAGTCAGTAGACTATAAATCACCCAAACAATGATGTAAACAGTAATTTAGTTATACCTATTTTTTTCTTTAATATTTTTGTTTTGTGTTATTATGGGGATAGGAATAAGGATGCCAAGACAGAGTGATACCAAAATAGGTACACAGAAATTAGCACCTGGGATTCCTTTGTCTAGAAACCCACGCAAATATCTCCTTCCATTGACTAAGTGAAAAAATCCTATCTCTTCAATATTTCTAAAATTGCTTTTGTTTTTCACATTCTCATGATCTTACATATATACATTCTATCTGTTTTACCCCATGTAAACAAATAAATGTCAGCCCTCTCACTGGGTTCTCAGGAAACCAATAGTCAGGTGATTTTAAATGCCTCCTCTTGTCATATGCCTTTGTTTTTCCCTTTTCCTCTATCTGTTTTCCAAACTGTTGCCCTCTCATTGAACTCCTTATAATACAAAAATAAAAATAGCAGCCCTTGGTCCAATTTACCCAAAGACTGGATATCGAAGTATTTGTCCTTAAAGCATTTATCAAAAATCTTTCTGGGACAGAGGAACACAATTCATGAATATTTGAATGTTTCCACAACCTTGATTGGCAGAGATGAAAAGATACATAGATTAATAGATGATAGATAAATGGTTAGATAGATAGATAAATACATGTAGAATGCTTTGATATTAAAATGTTTGCAAACACTTCCTTGAGAACCATTATACCAATGAAATAAGAAATACCTTCTCTTTTGCCTGTTTAAACACTACAAATCAAAATTGTCCATAGTATGAGTGGCTACTGTTTTACGTTTGCAATTAAATTGCCTTTGAAGTGTATCATATGATAGAAAATAAACCTAATCCAATTGTGGTTGACATTTTTCTATTTCTACTTAGTCAGACTTGACATTTTGGGAGAATGATTAAGTCTTATGCAGCATTATCTGTGTATACCTCAATAATCCTTAGGGGGGAGAGTGGGGGTGTGATTGTAAAAAGGGATTCCACTCTGAGTGTACTTTGAATTTTTTACTTTAAATATTAATTTATTTAGTGCCAGGGAACTAGCTAATGTTATAGCTTGGAATAGAATTTCTGAATGTTTATTACTTTTTGAAATTTATATTATGTCATTTTCCTATTATGTGTCATGATACTACATAATATATAATAACAATGATAATATATGCATTTTTCTTTAAAGAAGATATATTTCTCAGTAAGTCTTATTTAGGTATGTGTGAGTTACATAATTAAATTTTCTTTTGTAACCAAACCTTCCAGAGGTTTTAGCTCTAATCATGAAAGTTGGAATAAGTATCTTAAAGGAACTGACAAGTAGATTAAGAGAAAGCTGATAAACAGCAAGAATATATTTTGTGGGATGTATTTTCACTTTGGTGGTAAAAGGATAGCATTTTTATTGATTTTTTTAATGTTTTTATTTATTTTTGAGACAGAGAGAGACAGAGCATGAGCAGGGGAGGGGCAGAGAGAGAGGGAGACACAGAATCTGAAGCAGGCTCCAGGCTCTGAGCTGTCAGCACAGAGCCCCACACAGGGCTCAAACTCACAGACTGTGTGATCATGACCTGAGCTGAAGTTGTACGTTTAACTGACTGAGCTGCCCAGGCGCCCCACATTTTTTATTGATTTTTCAGAAGATATAACTAACTAATGAGAGATCATCTAAACAAAAAAGTATAAATGAAAAACTTTATGGTTAAATATATATATAGAAAAATACAGAGGAACTGGATGTACAACTTTAAAATAAGTAAAAAATGAAAATACATTTTTGTTTCTAAAAGAATTGATGATAAAATAAATGATCATTGAATTCTTGTGCAAAGGAACAGAAAAGAAACTGTTCCTTGCATTGTACATTTACCTTTTTCATTTTATGTTCTCAAACTACTATACAGAGTTTATATTGCTAAAATTATTGGGAAGGTAAACTCATTTAAAATATTTTTAAAATAAAGTTGATCACATTAAAAACTAAGATACTTAGAGCAATATATTTTAATTATAAACATTTTTAGGGCACATTTCATGTAAAAGCAAGAAACATCTGTAATTTAGTTCAGCAGGCAATTGAAAATGAACCATACATATTGCAACTGATGATTTTACATTTATAATTTCCTATAAAAGTAATTTTTTGTGTACTCTAATCTTTATGTTACCATTCATAAATGAGATGGTTTAAAATGAATTCATTTTGTTCATTTTGTTTCATGACACTGAGATGTGGGGAATGAAGTTTTTGCGTGAAACCCCAGGGAAAAGCTGTACTCAGTTGAAGTCAATTTCCCATGGAAGCAATGGTGTTCTATTCAAGAACAGAAGTAATTCAAAATTGCCATACAACCTCTGTAGATCCTGGGTACTGAGCAGCGACCTTTATCCAAACTCACTAAGGCAGATCATTTCCTTTTTTTCTTTCTTTCTTTTTTTTTTTTTGTGTGTGTGTGATATTGTTATTTGTTTTTGAGAGAGAGACAGAGACAGAGCAGGAGCAGAGGAAGAGCAGAGAGATGGAGACACAGAAGCAGCTCCAGGCTGTGAGCTGTCAGCACAGAGCATGACCAAGGGCTCAAACTCACCAACCGTGAGAACATGACCTGAGCCAAAGTCTGACGCTCAACAGACTGAGCCACCCAGGCACCCCAATACAGATGATTTTTAAACAGAGACTTGTCAGCACCCCCAAACACAAGATTGTTACCCACTAAAAATTTATTATCTTTATAAAATATTTATTGTCAGATTTATTCTCTTTATAAAAAGAACAAAAAAGGAGTGGAGTCCCTCCTAGGCAACATAACCGTGATAGACCCAGCAAGCCATAGCCTAGTTGTGAATGCTTGTCATGGATGGGCTGTCTTCAAAAAAGTTCCTTTCCCTCTTCTGTTGTGTCATCCACCCTCACACATCTTGCCATAATCTGTTTCTCGTAATTAAAATTTACAACCAAACTTTATTATAATTTTTAAATAACCTTTTCCCCTTAAATTCTATCCAATTGTTCATGTACTCAAAATTATAAATAAAAGTAATGGTTCATTTTATTATTATATTAGTTAATGGAATAAACTATTTAATATCTTTATGTGGAAAACATTTGGCATCTAATTTGGGATTAACTGGAGATTTCTTTGATCAAATATAATCTTTGGCTCTCTGAAGAATTCCATGTAGCTTAATTAACTTTAGGTGTATAATATATGCAAATTAATGTTCCATTATTCAATGAATAAGATATTCATACTAAAGTAGGATCCATTTTCTTAAAAAATTTGAATAGAAATGTTTTCAATCTCATATACATGAAAATTATTACTGATGAGATGAAAGTGGATTCTATGACAGTGGAAAATAACCCTCTAGGTTCTAGCTGATAATTTACATCTGGAGTTTTTTTTTTTAATTAATATTCAGAAAATATATTGGTAAATAACTGTTGTAAAAACAATTAGAAATGATGCTTGACACAACTGTTCTATCAGATTACATATCAAACACTATTTGAAAACAAGAATAGCACTATGGAGATATTTATGGAATAATAATAAAAACATCAAGATATGAAAGGACTTTTATATAATTTTAGTACTTCAAATATCCTAAGATACAAAAGCTAATTTATATTTTGAATAAGAAAACTTCAAAAGGAAAAGAAAAGAATCAAAATCAAAATAAAACAAAACAAATAAATCAACAAAAAAATTTTAATAGCCCAACCTGCTTTATATATCTGTAGCCTGGGGAAATAATAATATTCCATAAAAGCACTACAAAACAATGGTTCTCATATGTACACACTGCTTGCTATATTACATAACTCTTGTTTATTTTTTTTCCTGTAAGTACCTATAAACTGATATACAGAACCTCCAATAGTTTTGCACAGGTATTTGAAAATACAAGCAAATGCCCACACTTACCTGATTTTTCTGCTCTTGCTGGCTTTCAGGACAGAATTATTTGTCCTGATTTATTGTCATATGCCATCTATTCTTGGCTCTATTTGAATCAACTATCTCATTGAAATTTAAAAAGCAGCAAAAATCAAATGTTATGTTATTTTTCTGTTTAGTGTAATGCCAAGATTGAAGATGCTCTTTAGGAGCAGGGACCATGCCTTACTCACCTTTGATCTTTCTCTCACATTTTAAAGTTGACCTACGTGTCCTCTACTTTCATTTTCAGAACTGTTCACAGAGATCCTTGAAATAATAATGAACTTGAGATAATGTATCATAACCAAAATTTCCAATCACATAAAAAGAAGAAAATGACTGGACAGGGTAATTAAGGGATAATGTAAAGAAGTAAAATTTGGAGGGAAATAGGAAATCTTTATGTCTCAGTAATAATTGAAAGCAAATGGAAGGGAAGGAAAATAGAAAGCAAGAAGGCTGAAAAATCATAAGAGCGTTAAAATATGATTTTGCAATTAAGTGTTTCGCCATTATGTGATACCAATTGTGGTCAAACAACAAACAAATTGAGGATATATTCCTAGGAAATCAATTTATTAGTCATCAAAAAATAAGTGAATAGAATGAGGCAGTTCGCATCAACACCTGAGGTTTACTGGGCAGTATGTTATTGACTATCCTTCCTAATCTTGGAGGCATTGAGGCCTGAGAGCTGTAAAAGTAAATAGCTGGAAATACAAGGAATGTAACTTACTCAACCTGACAGGAAACCAGCTGGCTGTAACTTTTCTGCTCAGTGTAATACGTTCATTGTCAAGATATGCAGAGCAATATGTAATTAAAACATCTGGAAATCATACCAATGTGAGGCACTAAAACTTTTATGAAACAATATCTTCCCTTTCTTCAGTGAACTTGAGTTGACGGTCTTATTTATCCAAAATTGGGAAACTTCTGCCACGGCCACAAACTTTGTTGCCTTGTGTGTGCGATCTTTTTCTAGGCTCTAACAAAAAACAACATAAAATCTTACAGAGAAATGCACTAAAAAATTATAGATTACACAGATAATGTGACTAAATAGTGATAACTGCATATTATATAATTAAACACGAACAGATTTATGCTAAAACAGCCACAAGGTGAAGATGACAAATGGAGATACTGACATGGCATTAAAAGGCGGAATAGGCATTAACATGTTCTTGGGACCAAACCATTGCTTATTATACATTGCATGTATTAGGAATTTTTCAAGATATCAGGTAAAATTTATTTAATTATAGATTCAGTATGAAATGTATGCTTTATAAGACCATGGATGTTTATATAAATACAAAATGGTACTTCACTGAGTTTAAACTATCTACAATGTGCTTTGTCCCATTATGAACATTCCCTTTATCATAAAGAAAATACATGCTTTGGTTCTTTAAAAAAATGCATTGTTTTCTTCTTTAATCAAGATACATATTCGAAATATTTGTACTATCCAACATCCTCTAGCTATTAGAAAGCAGGTTCTTGTGACAATGATGCATGTTTTTGCTTTCCACGACACCTCAAGGATTTCAACTGGGCTTTCCTGGTGTAAATTGAAAAAGGGGATTTTCTGAGATTATAGATGCCTGTGGGAAATTCTCCTGAAATGTCAAATACAGCCCCTTTCTATCAGTGACTCTAGGGTTATCTCTACCTCTAGGCCACGTACACAGAAGCAGATTTAATGAGTCTTAGGGTGTTACGTATTGCCAAATTGTTGTGCAAAGTGCTTGTGAAAATTTATACCCCAGTTTCACCAGCAGTGCAAGACAACTCACTGATACTTTTGAAATGAATGGTAATGTTGGCTTTTATGTTTATTTTTCCTTAAATGGTGAACATGGTATGCTATTCTCCATTGTGCTTTTAATCTGTATATTCTTAATGACCTGTGAGAATGAGCATTTTTTATGAATTTATTGGCTTTCAGCTTTCTTTTTCATTAATTTTTTGTAAATATTTTTACCCATTTTCTATTATCTTTTCCTTTAAAATTTGAACATTAAGATTCATACATATATATCTTTTCTTAGGTTTTTTTTATCACAGATATCTTATTCCCATTAGTAGTTTAATTATGGCTCTTTGTAGAACAAAATTTAGTTTTCTTTTTTTTTACAGATTTCTTTCATGTTTTTGTTTTGTTGTTGTTGCTTAAGATTCATCATAGTTTCCATAGCTATTATGGCTACTATAAATTGGATTTTTCTTTATCAATGTTTTTATTAAGCAATTATTGATATAAAGCAACATGCCTATTTATAGTACATCTACCCTGGCTAAACTTTTTTTCATGTGTTCTAATAGATTATTTTCTTAATTTTATGGAGTCAAATAACATTGTCTGCTCCTTTATAATTTTATATGTCTGATTTTATTTATTTTTTAATATGAAATTTATTGTCAAATTGGTTTCCATACAACACCCAGTGCTCATCCCAATAGGTGCCCTCCTCACTGCCCATCACCCACCCTCCCCTCCCTCCCACCCCCAATCAATCCTCAGTTTATTCTCAGTTTTTAAGAGTCTCTTATTGTTTGGTTCTCTCCCTCTATAACTTTTTTTTTCCTTCCTGTCTCCCATCGTCTTCTGTTAAGTTTCTCAGGATCCACATAAGAGTGAAAACATATGGTACCTGTCTTTCTCTGTATGGCTTATTTCACTTAGCATCATACTCTCCAGTTCCATCCACGTTGCTACAAAAGGCCATATTTCATTCTTCCTCATTGCCACGTAGTATTCCATTGTGTATACAAACCACAATTTCTTTATCCATTCATCAGTTGATGGACATTAGGCTCTTTCCATAATTTGGTTATTGTTGAACGTGCTGCTATAAACATTGGGTTACAAGTGTCCCTATGCATCAGCACTCCTGTATCCCTTGGGTAAGTTCCTAGCAGTGCTATTGCTGGGTCATAGGGTAGGTCTATTTTTAATTTCTTGAGGAAGCTCCACACTGTTTTCCAGAGTGGCTGCACCAGTTTGCATTCCCACCAACAGTGCAAGAGGGTTCCCGTTTCTCCACATCCTTGCCAGCATCTATAGTCTCCTGATTTGTTCATTTTAGCCACTCTGGCTGGCGTGAGGTGGTATCTCAGTGTGGTTTTGATTTGTATTTCCCTGATGAAGAGCAATGTTGGGCATCTTTTCATGTGTCTGTTGGCCATCTGGATGTCTTCTTTAGAGAAGTGTCTATTCATGTTTTCTGCCCATTTCTTCACTGGATTATCTGTTTTTCGGGTGTGGAGTTTGGTGAGTTCTTTATAGATTTTGGATACTTGCCCTTTGTCCAATACGTAATTTGCAAATATCTTTTCCCATTGTGTTGGTTGCCTTTTACTTTTGTTTATTGTTTCCTTTGCAGTGCAGAAGTTTTTATCTTCATGAGGTCCCAATAGTTCATTTTTGCTTTTAATTCCCTTGCCTTTGGAGATGTGTGGAGTAAGAAATTGCTGTGACTGAGGTCAAAGAGGTTTTTTTCCTGCTTTCTCCTCTAGGGTTTTGATGGTTTCCTATCTCACATTCAGGTCATTTATCCATTTTGAGTTTACTTTTGTGAATGTTATAAGAAAGTGGTCTAGTTTCATTCTTCTGCATGTTGCTGTCCAGTTTTCCCAGCACCATTAGTTAAAGAGAGTGTCTGTTTTCCATTGGATATTCTTTCCTGCTTTGTCAAAGATTAGTTGGCCATACTTTTGTGGGTCCAATTCTGGAGTCTCTACTCTATTCCATTGGTCTAGTGTCTGTTTTTGTGCCAATACCACGTTGTCTTGATGATTACAGGTATGTAGTAGAGACTACTGGGATTGTGATGCCTCCCACTTTGGTCTTCTTCAATATTACTTTGGCTATTAGGGGTCTTTCATGGTTCCATACAAATTTTAGGATTGCTTGTTCTAGTTTGAAGAAGAATGCTGGTGCAATTTTGATTGGGATTGCATTGAATGTGTACATAGCTTTGGGTAGTATTGATATTTTAACAATATTTATTCTTCTAATCCATGAGCATGGAATGTTTTTCCATTTCTTTGTATCTTCTTCAATTTCCTTCATAAGCTTTCTATAGTTTTCAGCATACAGATCTTGTACATATTTAGTTAGGTTTATTCCTTGGTATTTTATGATTCTTGGTGCAATTGTGAATGGGATCAGTTTCTTTATTTGTCTTTCTGTTGCTTCATTATTAGTGTATAAGAATGCAACTGATTTCTGTACATTGATTTGGTATCCTGCGTATATGTCTGATTTTATAGGCCTATTACCTTGTTTAAATCTGTCTACATAATATGGACAAATAAATGAAAGAGACCTAGTTGATATACCCTTCTCTGCTTGTCACTTTTAAAGGATTAGTTTAAATATTTAACTACTCTTATTGTTGTTAAGCATGAATAAGTGCCATATCTCATTTGATTTTCTGTATTTGTAATAATCACTGTTTTCATCTTATCAGCCAATGTGATATTATATATAAACACATTTTCAGGAAATTATCTTTGCATTCATGAAATATACCTAATTTAATCACTCTCCACTTTTAAAAGTAAATCTGCTTCATTAAATATGCTAAACTTTTCTTGAGGCTTTAGCATTTGATTAAGAAAGTTTTCAGTCACTGATTTTCATTATGATATTTCTCTTACTTGCCTTCATTATCATGATTATATTGTTTTTACAAAATCTGTTAGATAATGTTAATTTCCTCCTCAAAAAAGTATATAATATTCTCTGTTCTTTGAGAGTTTGGTAAATATTTGTGTATAGGTTTATTTGGATTGGGTATTGTATTAAAGAAAGCAGAGAGACATTATTTTATGACATATTTAATTTCTTAATGATATTGGGTATTCATGTTCTTAATATTTAGAGAGTAAATTTTGCATGTTTGCATTGTTGAGAAAATAATAAAGCTTATCTCAGATTATACATGAAAGTTTATAATGGAAAAATCACATGGGAGATTAATGTCTCGTTTTCAAGAAGAAAGGAGAGATTAAAATGCTTCTCTTGCAGCTACAGTTTTTCAAGTGCCTTTAACTCAAAAGTAGACTCTTGAGGTGGCATATTCTGCCATTCTTCTCTTTCTATCACTGTCTAGCAAGCTAGCTGGCTAGCTATCTTTTACTTATAACTATCCATATCTATATGTATCCAGACTTTTTTAATGTTTATTTACTTATTTTGAGAGAGTGCGCACACGCACATGCATGCACAAGTGGGCAAGGGGGAGCGAGAGAGGGAGAGAGAGAATCCCAAGCAGGTTTCATGCTCAGCATGCCCAACACAGGGTTCTATCCCATGACAATGAATGAGATCATGACCTGAGCCAAAATCAAGAGTCACTTGCTTACCCAGTAGAGCCACCCAGATGCCCCTCTAACCAGATTTTACATTTGGCTATGCAGGTTCTCTATATTTTCCTAATGTTTGTCAGCTTAAAATTCTTGATTCTTGCCTTCCAAATTGCTGAAAGTGATTAGAGTTTTGTGCTCAGCTTTTCTTGCTCTGTGCCTTCCTCTACCTATATATCCCCATTCTTGATTATAACCAAATTTTCTAACAGTGAGGTGGAGCCTTGTATTATTGATGATTTTCCTGATTCAGTTAGTTGGCCAGCAGGCGGAAGAGTGAGAAAATAAATGCTTGGTCTTTGTATTCTCACATCCTTTAGCCAAAGTAGTCTGTGAATTCAGAGTCAAATGAAATATAACAGTACTGCATTTTAGCTGACTTTTATAAATGAAGATGACACCAACATAACCCTTGGTGTCAGACACAAATGCCAGCCTCATTACAACATTACACTGCAGAGGACAAATTCATGGTTGCCATTGTTTACTTCAAGACCTGAAGCTAGTATAGACTGTTTCACCCACACTCACCCCTGCTTTCCATTTTCTTTTTTGTGCTCTTGGAGCTTGGGTATTTCCCTATCTACCTTTGTTTGTTTGATTTTCTCACTTTGTATTTTAGCTATCATTGCTGTTTTTAGATCAGAAAGTGTGTGTTACAAAACAAAACAAAATAAAAACTAAGTGATTGTGTCATCCTAAATGAAAATTTGTGAAAGATTTTATAACAACTGCAATTATTTTTGTCAGCCCCTGTCTTTCTCAGAAACAGCTGTAAATTTTTTAAATCATAAGAACTTAATATGTTTTCATACCTAACTACAACTATTTAATTTCATTTAATTTCATTTGTAAAGAAAGATATTCGGGGAGCAAAAATTAGCTGTGGCAGTTAAAGCTAAGTATACTAAATAACATCAATTTTGGAAGAAAGAATCGTGTACTAATGATCAGGCCTATCACTGAGATTAAATAGTTATTTAGGTGCTCTGCATAAGCATAGTAGAGTTGTAAATGCTTAGTATAACTACAAATGGCTCTGATAATTTTTTAAGCATTTCTATTAAAACTTCTCCATTTTTTACAGATATTTAGTTATGCACAATTAGACAATGTTTACTTCTACAAAATCAATGAGAATCAAAGCCTCTTGCTCAAAAATACCTACCATAACTTGCCCTAGTGTCTAGAATTATAATGTTTTATATTTGTTTTCATTAGGACATTATTTTATATCAAAAATAACAAGTACTTCTGAGGTTTATACTCAATTTATATATTTAGTTGTCATACAGGGCCCAGAGGAAATATCAGATTTCACAGAGATGATGCTGATGTAGAAAGGAATGTGCTGAAAGGAGATAAGGAAGGCTCAAGAAAGCAAATATTATTGGAGATGTGTAGGATACATGGATAACATCTCAAATTTTAGGAGCCCTCACAGAACAATAAAATAATCAGTGGAATTAGATATTGCTCTCCAAACATCTAAAAACTTTTCATTTGTACCCTTCTGTTAGGAAATTGAAAAGATTACTTAATATGAGTGTTTCTGCCTTCCCTCAAACCTGGCATCTACTGACCATAAAAGGAGAGTCTTTGTTCAACCACATTAAAAAAAAGGCAAGAAAAACAAGAGAAATGCAATGTAGACATGACTAGGGAGCCTAGATCAAACATAAAATAAACTTAAAATGTTGAAAGTTACATGAAGCTAGATATAGTGAAAGTACAGACTTGGTAAGTGAGTGGGTCAAGCTTGGAGCAGATTCAGATTTAAGAAACAGAAAAAAGATTCTGACAATGTTGCTTTGAATGGTAAGATGAGCCCCGTTAATGTGCTTTGAGGAAAGTAAATACAGATTGGATTCCTTTTCAATTAGTATTTGATGTTAAATGATGCCTCCTTAAATGCAACTCAGAGCATAATTTGAACCTCGTGGGGCTATAGCTTATATCTGGGCCACACTATCAATTACTTTAGTTAATGTACAGTAAAGTGTAAAGTCAACCTTGTATTGGAAAATGAGGCAAGAATTTTTATTTCTTCATGCTCATTTATTTATACTCAGAGCCATGAAAAAAAAAAGTCACATGCAGAAATATGAGGACTTTGTTTTGGAATTGAGATGTGTGTTTTGGATTTTATTTGTTGAAGAAATGTCCTAAAATGTGAAAGGTTTGTGTCTCCTCTAGTAAGTGTAACTATCTAATAACTAACACTATCTCGAGAAAATGTGGAGTCAGAACAATAAGTTGATTTTAAAAATATCATCATGTTTTTTGGAAAATACATAAACATGTATAATCATGAGAAATATCTGAAAGCCTAGCACATAAATGACTCCCTGTATCCTACGCTTAGGGCTAAAAAATACCATGGCCCTCATTTCATTGCTAGAATTAGAAATATTAATAGCTCCTCTAAATTAGGAAGAGCTTATATTTGAATGTAGATATCAAAGTTGGTCATTATAGATATATATCCTGAAGTCAGTCAAACTTCTAAAATGGAATACTTGCAAAATTGTCCAGCTGCTGATATGGTCTTCTATACTCTGAACCAAAATAGTTAATTATTAATTATAATGTTACCTAAGGTATCATTTTAAAACCACCTAATTTCTTTTTTTAAACTGATATGAATTTAATTCTAATTTGTATTTTTAAATATAACATTTAGACAACAACTTTTTAGAGAGTGGATATGAATAAAATATTCCTCTATTTATATAACAAACTATAAAATTAATGTGATGCAGGGAAACCAGGGTGGCTCAGTCCATTAAATGTCACACTCTTGATTTCGGCTCAGGTCATGATCTCAGGGTTGTGAGTTCTAGCCCCATATTGGGCTGTACACTGTCAGTGAGGAACCTGCTTGCGATTCTCTCTCTCTCGGTCTCTCCCCCACTCACACACTCTCTCTTTCAAAATAAATAAATAAATAAACTTAAAAAAAAAATATGTGATGCAAATATGTTTAGATTCTATATGTTAAATTTTTAATAAAAAGGAATATGTTTTGCATTTGCTATTAAGATGTTTGGCCCAAATATAAGTTTCTAAAACTCTGAATATGCTATATTTTAATTTATCTTACAAGATACAATATAAATATAAAGACATTTATATTTTATAAGTGAATTTATTATTTAAAAAATAATGTATTATTTAAATTAAATTAATGTAACTTAATAAGTACTAGAGATTCATTTTGTAAGTTATTATTCTGAGGATTTTTAAAATGTGCTTTATAGTTCATTATTTTCTAAGAAAATTTATGCTTAATAACTCCTTGTTATAGTATGAAACCTTTTACATTACTTTTTTCCCACATATAAGATTAACTATAGAATTCATATTACTAAATTGAGCAAAAATTGTAATCACTTTCATTACAGTTCAGATATATGCATGTATTATGTTGGTCCTTTGTTCTTATCAATGATTGATGTCAGGTTTTTCATTTAAAGGCTTTAGCAACAATATGAAGAGATAATCTTCTTTATTTCACAATTCTAAATATACTTTTCTAAACATATTTAGTCTACAAAAGAGGACGAATACTGCTTAAGCCAATCTTTCATCTTGAGATAATTCTTCCTTTAAAAAGGTAAAATTAATTAATAATAAATGTAAAATATATTTGAAGTAAATCTACATTTAATATTCTAAGGCTGCATTTACTGATTTTCAAGATCAGAGTTAATGCAAATACTATTTATCGTTAAAATGCTAAGAGGTCTGTATGTGAGGGAAAACAAATCTATATTTTAGGACAAAAATGTCAGTCATTGATGTTTTGCTGAAATGAGGTGTTAAAAAATCTGTGCTTCTCCTTTAGGCAAAGCTCAGAAAAACAAAATTAGTTTCCTTCCACTTGTAGACATAAGGAAAGTATACAGTTCATGAACTGTGACCCCAAGACAATTTCATTCATATTATATGTCATGTTTCAGTTAGAAGTGATTCAATTTCTGGGAATATAACCTTGACCTACACAGTGGTTATTTCTTATAGCTCTACAATTTGAAAAATATTATATGAAAAGATGCAAGTAGAAGCAAAAAAAATGATATACTGTCATCTTTAAATCATAGGTTTCTATGTCTTCAACTATATAACATTGATGCTATCTGATAGAATATTTGTACTTGCATAATCTTCTCCATGTAGGTTATCATTTAGATTTCAGATAACAGTCTCAAATCAATTCCTTCTTGAAAATCTTCTTTAACGAATTAAGAACAAAATAAAAATAAAGGCATGTATAAATGTCTTAAATGTCACTTATTGTTTTAGGGACCTTTTTTTAATTTTTATTCATTTATTTTGAGAGAGAGAGAGGGAGAGAGAGAGAGAGAACGCAAGCACAAGAAGGGCAGGGGCAGAGAGAGAGGGAAACAAAAAATCCCAACAAGGCTCTGCCCGCAAAGAGCCCTATGCAGGGCTAGATCTCATGAACTGTGAGATCATGATGCCCTGAGCCAAAATCAAGAGCCAAAAGCTTAACCAACTGAGCCACCCAGGTGCCCCTAGGCAATAATTTTAATGCAAATATTACTTACTATAAGTCCAAATACCACTCCAATATTAATTATTAACTGGTTTTTAATTAATTCTTTAATATTTTTTCAAAAACATATTTCCATGTGGACTTTGGAAGATTTTAAAAACAGTAAAATTCCAAAACATATTAGTCATATATGCACATCTTGCTTTATTTCAACATTCTGACAGAGAAATAAACAGTTCCCTTGGATTATTGAGGTTGTTAGAATTTCCTTCCAGTATATTTTTGCTTTTGAGGGTCCCCTGAAAAGCCTCCCTTTAAAATTAGAAAGAGTAAATGAGGTTGAATATTCTGAGAATACTGTTATAAGATGTGGTGATTCTTTATCTCATTTTACCCTATTAGAATTTGTTAAATCATGTTGATAAGCACCTATTTATGATGCATACACAGCCACATTACTTAAGGAGTGAAGCTGTATTTCCACAACGCAGATCATAGTTAATTTCCTACATTATGTCCTCTATGGTAAACAAGTCATTGTATAAGCCAAACAAGGACATTTATTATTGAGTGTCCTTTGGTATGGATAATCTTGATCACTGTTGTTGCAGAAAAGACTAATTCTTCAAAAGCCATTTTGTTCATACTACTTTCAAATGAAGAATGTGTTTAGTTGGAAATTACCATGTATCTTTATGGAATGTTTAGTTGTTAATCTGTTTTTCATGTGTTGTAAAATACTCTCTTTCTAATTTAAATCTGTAAATTCAGATATGCAAGACATGTTGCCTTGATTTAACTTTTTAATTAACCTTTTTTAATTTTAATTCCAGTATAGTTAACAGTGTTTTATTAGTTCCAGGTGTACAATATAGTGATTCCACAATTCCATACACTACTCAGTGCTCATTATGATAAATGTATTCTTAATCTCTATCATGTATTTCATCCATCCCCCCACTCACCTCCCCTCTGGTAACCAACTATTTGTTCCCAATAGCTAAGAGTCTGTTTATTGGTTTGTCCCTCTCTTTTTTTAATGTTTTTTTGTTTGTCTATTTTGAGATTGAGAGACAGAGAGAGAGGGAACATGCATGTGCATGCATACAAGGGAGGGGCAGAGAGAGGGAGAGAGAATCACCAGCAGGCTCCGAGCAGTCAACAGAGAGCCCAACTCAGGGCTCAGTCTCACAAACTGTGAGATCATGACCTGATGGATATCAAGAGCCGGGTGCTTAACCAACTCACCCACCCAGACACCCCTCTCTTCGTGTGTGTATATATATATGCATATGAAACTAAACACAATGTTTTCTAGACCTCTGCACTGGATGATAATGTTAGGCAATTCAAAGGACCTTGCTTTGTTCCCAGACTCTACCTGTGAAGAGACTTGGCCTCTCTACTCTCAGAGAAGCCAGAGATTGAATCTCTGAGAGATTGAAAAATCTATCTAAAATATTTAACCTCCCTCCCCATTCCCGAAGTCTTGGGTAGAAGCTATAGGACACAGCATTCTATCTGTCTGTCTTTTTCTCAGGGACCCATTGAATATTTTCCTGGCCCACTTCCTTAATCCAGAAAACCCTTTCCAATCCAAGGGGAAACAAGCTCTCGGAATGTAATATTGGCATTGAATCAAATATGTGTATCTGAACATAAATTATTTCCTTTGTTTTTAATTTAAAAATTACACTTTGGAATTCTAAAATCATTAAGGGAATAATTTCTTGCCTTTCTTGTTTTCTCGATCCGTTTCTTACTTGGGGCGATGAGCATAAAGTGCACAATAATCTTCTGAGAAGGATGATGGATTATGGGCCTTTAAAAATACCAGTAGCAAAGTATTTATTAATATTCAAATACATTATCTCATCCCATTAAAAAATAACAATTTAGTTTTGTTTGTTTGTTTGTTTGTTTGTTTGTTTGTTATCCAGCATGTCAAAAGGTACTTATGCCAATGTATTTAAGATTATTGATCTGTTAGTATTTGCCCTGTATTAGATTTCTTCATGAACTGAATTTGGTTATAATAAATACTCAGCAATGTGCTGAGGACATTTTACACCAGTTATTTGCCACAAAGTCACACAAAATAGAGCATACACATACACGCGCACACACATATGCACTAGCTGGGAGATAGGGTGGGGGCAAAGAACAGGGTAATATGGAAATGCCTTTGAGAATGGTGAAGCAATCTTGTTGATCATTATGAGCATAGCATTGTCATCAACTCTGCAACTTTTGGGAACCTGAGTTTCTCTATTCTCTTGCCTTGTGTTACTCTCTTGGTAAGTCTGTATCCTGTTGCATTAAAGAAATTATCCATTTTTACTGTGTCTGTTGAAAACTATCCACCAATCACATAGTTGTTTTGCTATGAAATCACAGAAATTAATGTTAGATATGCTATTAACACACACATCATAGACACCGATAGCTGGTTTATTTGAGAGAGACTTGGAAAACGTTTGGAGGAATTTGATAATACTCTATTTCCAAGACCTATTCAGACCATATTTACTAAGACCAGCATGATTTGTTCTAAGTATGCGAGCGTAATTGTTTAAAGGTGTGGAACTACTGCCCCCTGTGCCTGAGTTTGGCTCTCAAAGCAGTAACCACTTATATGCTCTGTACCTATGTATGAGTGTTCATCCACTTAAAGCTGATGATATGTTCCTGAAAAATCACAATTTCTTCCCAAATGGAATGAATTATAATAAATGTAAACTCCAAATTCCCAATTAAATAAAACACAATAAAATACCTGCAAATAAGCACCAAGCCACCATCACATTAATTTGTAAACTGCTTTAAACATTGTTTCCTAACCACTAAACAGTTAATATTCTTGTTTGTAAACAAACACTTTGCATGCGTAACATATTTCTTTACTCTTTCTTTGTTGTCCTTCATTTGCCATAAATTCCTTTCTAAAAATCTTCTTTACATAGGATTTGTTGTAAAATCAGGAAAATCTAAAAAAGCAAATGTGAAACACATTATATAAAATTCTCAGAACAATCTGACAATGGAAGAGAAATCTTTAAACTGACTCTAACACTATTATGTCTCTATTAACACCAGCAATATTCAGGATTGCTCAATATCTTTATTAATAATTTTTACATACTTCCAATATCTATACATTAGATTCCCGATATTGATGTTCAACCAATTAAATTTGGACTGTTCACTCATATAACCTTTTAATGTTATACTTAGTTTTAAGGATGTAAATATAAAATATCCTTATATAAACACTGGTCAAAAATAAAAACAAAATAAAACAAAAAAAATACACTAGTTTGAAAGATAGGTACAAAAGGGTTAAATTATGGAATGATATAATTAGGGACTAAAATTATAGAGATAGTCTACTTACATCCCAAAAAGGACACACTTAAAATTCACTGGAATGTTCTATAATTTACAGCTACAGTGGTATAGAAAACTATGACATGATTCCAAGCAATTCAGTGTTAAATTAACAAAACTCAAGTACTGAGAGTATGGAAAAATTGGCACCTATACATATAATCAAGCAACCAGTCTGTAAATTGAGTCAAACTATAAGAAACAATTTGGCAATGTCTAACAAAGTTAAGAATATAACTTCCCCTATGATCTACATTTAGAAAATTTTTTATATTCATGAAATGAGCATGTAAACTGCATTGTCAGTACTTACAAAACCCTCATAATGATCTAAAGTTAAAATATCAAGTGACTTGGGGCTCCTGGGTGGCTCAGTCATTCAAGCCTCCGACTTCAGCTCAGGTCATGATCTCACAGTTCATGGGTTTGAACCCTGCGTCAGGCTCTGTGCTGACAGCTCAGAGCCTGGAGCCTGCTTCGGTTTGTGTCCCCTTCTTTATCTCTGTCATTCTCCTGCTTGCTCGCTCTCTCTCTCTCTCTCTCTCTCTCAAAAAAATTTTTTTTTTAATTTAAAAGAAATTTTAAATCATCAAATGACTTTAGTAATAATGGAGTATTTATTAAACATAATACCAGTAGCCATTAAAAAATGTTCCAATTTTGTATGTTTCATAAGAATAAGCTCTAAAAAGCAAGTAAAACTGTGAATTAAAAAAGCAGGATTTGGAATAGTAAGTATACTCTGTTACCCTTTGTATACATACTTTGTTATCATTTGAGTAAAAATGTATTATCTTTGTGTATATAGTAGAATATGCATGGATTTTCTGTGAAAATCTGCAAGCACACACAAAAATCTATCAGTGGAAAGGGGTGTTCTGAATGGCAGAGAGATATGGTAGAAAGATGATACATATTTCTTTGCATGTACATAATATTTATTATTTAAAAACAAGTTTCAAAATATTTTAAAAATGCATTTCCAACATACTTTCAACTTAGTCATGTCTAAGATTATTATTCCATATTGTAAAAAATGAAACCAGTGCTCCACATGGAATCAATATTTATGAAACTCAGGCCGAGAGGGATGAATAAAACTCTGTAAGCTTTTTAGCATGTGGCTAAATAAAGTTAAAACTGACCCATTCTGCAATTATACGTTAAAATTTATATCACCCTGTACCTGTGTTAATTCAGCTGAGTAAATTGTGCTTTTTCAGATTACACGTTTATATATCTCTATATTTGGGTAGCAAAGCCTCTTAACTATTGCACGTTCAAAACATTTCAACAAAACTAGAACATAGAATTCCATAAATTTATGAATTCACTCAAGTTGGTGGAATAGCAGAGGGAAAACACTACCCTCTTCCTGAGAATAAATGAATATTTATTTAGATGCCACACATACAACTGTGTGTTGTTAGAAATGTGTTTTATAAACACATCTGTAAATGTGTTTATATAAGTGTTTGTGCATGTGGGTATAAGTAAACATAAGATATTTTAATATACTTTTACAGTGCTTAATGCCAACTAACTTGTTGGTTGCAAGTTAAGCAAATGAATATGTAAAATAAAAGAGAGATTATGTAAGGAGCCTGAACACCACTGTTTATTCAGTAAGAAGGGGATCCAAATCCATTCCTGAGGTAGTGCATACCCAGCCAGGGGTGTGTTTGGCTTGACCACTTGAGGAGCTCTATTAATCTTCCTTCTCTGGCCAATTTGTACATTTTACAACCCAGAAAACATCCCCCCATGATTAAGACCTTCAGACTGTGCCCATCAGTTATGAATTCTTTGGTGTCAAGAACTTCATACTTCTGGTCTCAGGTAACCAGGATTTATTCCTTTGGAAAGGCAATAACTATGTAGTTAGTGGAGATTTTGCCCTCATAAATTCTCTATAACATCATTTATTGCCATAAAACTCATAAAAATAGTGGGGGTGTTCTGATTTATGATATGATTCAGCACAAAAGTTTGAGGGCCAGAATTCAAATACACAGCACATGGTAACATGTTCAGTTTCAAAGAAACATGAGTAATGAATTGATTGCTCTTTAATTTTTTTAAATCTAAATAATATAAGATCATATAATTTGATTCAGTGGGCAAGCTGTTACCAGGAGCAAAATAATAAATCCAGTGCTCCTGTAAGTATTTATTATTACATCTTATTTCTAAAACTTAAAAGAGATTATTTATTACTAGTTTGGTGAATGCTTCCTATGGTGAGTATTTAGATGCGACACACACATTGGTCTCATTGTTCTCTTTTTCTAGCGACCCGATGAAGATTTGTGTCTCTGTGATAAACTTGCACAGGCTGCATTAACTATATAAAGAAAAAGGGGCTCCAGAACATAATTCCAAACAACTTTAAATTTTCAAGCTGTACATGACATTATGTACACAGGTTTTCTTGGCTTGACAGTATTCAATTCCAAAGGTAAAAATATATGAACTTTGACAAATTCTGAGAACAGTCGTGGGTGGGGACACAATTCTTGGAAGGGAAGAGAAAAGGGTATTATTGAGGATCAATTCTAATATCTTGTGTACCCTACACAATACTAAAATTATTTAATTGTTTGCAGAAGAGGTGTAGAACGTGAAATATGACTTTTTTATGTTTTAATGATTCACATGTAGTGCAGTGGTCTTGAATAGGATGTATACACCCTACGATATGCGATGTGTAAGATAACTATTAGGGTGATGAAAGAAATGAGTAGAACTTCTGTTCAAATTTTAACTCACCTTTTAGAATCAATATATTTATATTTCTAATATGCATTATGTTACTAGAGAAAATATGGATATCTTTCCCTGTATTCTTGACTTTTTTTTTTTTAAACTAGAAAGTAGGTGATTAAAGTGTGTATATACAGCGGTGCATGGGTGGCTCACCAGTTGAGCGTCTGGCTCTTGATTTCGGCCCAGATAATGATCTCGTGGTCTGTGGGTTTGAGCCCCATGTCGGACTCTGCGCTAGCAATGCAGGCCCTGCCTGGGATTCTCTCTCTCCCTCTCTCTCGGCCCCTCCCTCTCTCTCTCTCTCTCTCTCTCTCTCCCTCCCTCCCTCCCTCCCTCAAATAAACACATAAAAACATTTTTAAAAATAAAATGTGTTTAATGTGTATATACATATACATCATATACATATATAAACTGCTGAATTCAGTAATTAAAACACAACAGTATTAAGAAGAAAAATAAACATAAAACTTAGATTCAGATTTAAATTGTTGATTAGAGGTAAGAAGCAAAGCATATGAGGTGGTATTAACAAAATATAAGTTTTCCCACACCTCATTTCTTTTTCCAGGTTTTGCATCTTTATGTAAAGATAGCAGAAAGAATATCTTGTCTGTACTACCTTCCAGATTATTCTTTTTTGCTTATGTTCTGTATTAGTGAACGTGGGCTGCCATAACAAAATATCATTGGCTGGGTGGTATAATTAGCGGAACCGATTCTGGAGGACTCAAGTCCCAGATCAAGGTGCTGGCTGATTTCAGTTCCTGGTGAGAGCTCTCTTCTAGGCTTGCAGTCAGCTGTCATCTTGCTGTGTTATCACAAGGCTTTTTCTTTGTGGGGTGAAGGAGAGGGGAGGGGAGAAGAGAAAAGGAAGGGAGAGAGAGACTAAGAGAGAGGCAGGGAGACAGGGAGAAGGGGACAAAGAGGGCCCCACCTTTATTTAACCTTAATTATTATGATTCATTATAATATTATTATGAATTGTTACTCATTTAACCATAACTGATACCTAAAGGTTCTATCTCCAGATATAGTCACATTTTTGAGTTAGAGCTTCAATATATGAATTTGGGGGTTTTCCTTTCAGCCATATCATTTTCCAAGACAGGATTAAAAAACGTCTGCTGGATTTTTTGACAAATAACTTCAGAAAAACTTCAAATGTAGCAATAAAATGTTTGCTATGTATACATCATATTTATATATGCAAACGAGTTCAAACAAATATATTGATAATATATATTTGCACACAGTACTAGATATTAGAAGTCATAAATATATGGCAAATAACATGTTTCTGAATAAACAACCCTTATATATTTGAAAAACAGGCTTATTTAGATTATAAATAATCTAAATAATCTAAAACAGGCTAATTTAGATTATAAGATAATTTATAATCCACACAACATCTTAACACAAAAAGAAAATCCACTTCTTTTTCTGTAAAAATCAAGACCAAACCTATAACTTGTATTTCTGTATCTTCAATGGAGACCACACTTTTTCTTAACTATTTGAGAACTTTTTGGAAGTATGGAGAGCAGTAGCTTAAATCACACTTTGAGCTCAGAGAGATAATTTTCCCCTTCCATTCTCACAGCACCTCTCGAATCCATCATCTGACAAAGGGAAGAAGGGAAGGACAAAGAGTCGTCAAAGGTGGGAGAGTCACAGCATTTTTCCAGGGCTCTAACCTTGAGACTTTTAATGTTGCTGAAATGTATGTTTTGATTTTGACATTGAGGAAAGTACTTCCACCCCTACTCCCCCCATGCGAAAAAGGCAATACCTTATTCATTTAAAATACTGTCAATAAGGGGCTGCTTTTTTTAATGTGGGAAGAGGACTATAACACAAAATTCTTTCCTAAAGGTGACAAGATAAGTGGGCCAGTCAGAAGGGAGATTTTTTAATGTTCATTTTGCAGCAGGTCCAGTGAAAGTTGTTCTGTGCAATATAACTGACCTCTCACTAAGTGGCAGAGCTTTTATAAAAATGTCTACTGTTCCATCTTTCTACCCAACCTATTGAAGTGACTCATGGATTCAGGGGAAAAAAAGCCACAGATAATGATTAGTATTATTATTATTATTGCAACTAGAGCTGATCTTGTACAATTTTGAATTTTGTGTGCTCCAGGCACTAAAAATATCTCTGACACATTGAATTCTGCCATTGTTGTAACCCATCTATTTTATTTTTATATAATAACACCTTGAAATCTTTAGAGATTTGTTCATGAGAGAAAGCATTAGAAATATGTCACCCTAGGCAAATAAAACCTACTCATCCACAGAATATCTTAATAATGAATTATACTTATTGTAAAGGAATTCTCTATAGAATTAATAAACTTATTATTTTCAACTTTAGGCCAATTGTTACAAACATTTTATAACACTAGGAGGGTTGAAGTATAACCAGTAAATAAAATCTCATGTGAGTCTTTTCTTTTCTTAAAGTAGCAACCATACAAAATGACAGAATACTAAAATATGCATCATGCTGTGAAATATGTCTTATAATATTTCTAAAATATAACAGAAATAGGGTGTTTTTCCATTTAAACATCAACTGTTCTTTCCAGCTAAGAAAATTTTACACAAATAATTGTAACTAATGACATTTATAGAAGGATTTTTTAATATGTTTCAAGGAACAAATGGTAACAAACACTAGTGGTATTTTATTAAACCTTTTGCCTGTTGGCAATTTGAGACACCTAAATGTGAGAAGACCCTAGAATACAGCAGAAAACCCTGCCCTTTTTCTTCAATGCAGGCTAAAGGCCACAACAAGGATAAGTAAAAAATGTTATTTGTGGTTTTGTTTTGTTTCGGTAAGTGATAAGAGCATTATCTGAGTCTTATTTTTGGTCAGGTATCATGCTTGGAAATATACATAAATTATTGGGTTTCATTTTTATAATCACACAAGAAGGTACACTTATGAATGAGTTGAGTTTTAGAGAGGGTAAGGAGTGTACTCAAGGTTATGTAGCTAAGTAAGTAGCTATTTCCAAGAGATGTCTTTGGTTGCAAATAACAAAAGGCAGAAAGGAGAAATTCATTACTAAGGCTCAGTACCAGCTTACAAAATTCATGAGCACAGATTCAATTGGGCATCAAAAGGCAGTTGTTACCTAGTGTTGAAGAGTTCTTTGTGGCCTGAGTGGATTCATTCTTGTCTCTCTGAAAAAAAAAAAAAATACGTGTCTTAGTTCCCATATTTTCATGGTATAACTTGATCAAATTTCACATTTTACAACCTCGGAAGCCTGAAGGAAATGATTCTTTCTTTGTCTCAGCTTAGTTAAGATGTGCATTTTTACACCAGTCACCTTACAATAGAAGGTTATCACAATATATGACCTACTCACAGCTCTTCCCGGGAAGAATGAGAAATTAATAAGGTCATCTAAAAAGTGGCTACTACGAGAGCAGAACTGGCATGTTACTTAGACCAGGGTTAATTGTCTCGAAATACATGAGTTGAGCAGTACTCTGGTTTCTTTAAAAAGCCTTTCACGTTTTGCTCTTGTACTTTCCAGTCCACCTTTTCCCCAGACAGCACTAGATAGTTACTGTGGAATGTAGCTAGAAGTAGCAACATAGATTGTACAAACAACTGGGTTTCAGAAATGTTACTCTGGTAGGGAAAACTCTATATTACAACTGGTATGGTACTTGGACACTAAATGATTTTAACTAATGGAGGTTCAGTTTTTCTTCCTGCAACTCACATGGCGTATAGCAAATCTTAATCATTTTAGCTATTATCTTTATAATTACTGTGTTGTATTTTTTTCAAGTAAAACATATGTGTACTTGGATCTCTCTTCCGTTAATTATTTAGTCAAGAAATTTAAGTAAGTCTCTTACTCCTATTTTTACTCATTAAAATAGCTGATGATCAATTTCTGTTTACAAAGCTTTGCCCTCATCTGTAAGCTTGCTGGCAGTGTGGAGTCTCAGGCACCACAGGATCTAGTAAGTTAACAAGATCCAGTGTGTAATTAGTGTGGCCATTAAAATTCGTCCCTTTCTCTCTTACACAGTAAATGTATATGGTTGTTGCACAGTCTATAACTGTTGATATGATATCCTGTATCTCCTTCCTGAAGCCAAAAAGTGGATGCTCAATTATGTACTGTTAAGATACGGTGATTCTGTTTCAGAATTATTTGATTTTCACAGAAATTTGGTAGGTCTTGGTTTGAGGTCAGATGATAAGGGATTAAGTAAGTCAAAAGAGAGGTGGTCAAGTGAACACTAAGTGACGTACAAAAACAGGAGGAAAGCAAGGCAGTCATGGGCTGCCATGTTTATAAAAATTGACATGTGTGAATTTTCTCTCCTCGAGTTGTCAGTACCTCTGTGACTTTCAAGGATATATAAATTCTTTCCTCCCTCTATTCTAATTGTAGTGTAAGGCCTGAAAGTTGTTTTTCTTTTCTTTTTTGTAATACAAGTGCCTGACTTAAGCTTTCATTGCCTTGACTGCTTAGCCATCCGCTTTAAAGATAGTTAATTCAAATAAACACATTGCCAACCACAAAACTAGATAAAGAGCCATCTCCTCCAAGTTCCCTTCAAGTTCCTTTTTTTAGAGGTCTTGGTTGAGTTCAGTAAGAGACAATATGGACCATTTGTTTTTCTTTTTGTTGTTGTTTCATTTTGTTTTGTTTTTTGCTTTTCCTATGCTTCAAATCCCCCCTTTCATGTTTTAAATTCACCAATGACAGTGAGCCTGCAAAACCCAGGCTCCCACCGTGGGTCCAGATAAAAGCAGAACCCAAGACTCATGCACTCACTCGCACTCCCCCTAGACTTTGCCGTATGGCCTCAGGTATGCCATGTAATATCTAGGACTGTAAGTAATAAACCTTGTCTCTTTTAAAATTTCCTGGATATTGTTGAGGGTCTCTTGCAATCATAATAAGAACCAAAAGGGCCAGTCCCGCCAAGATATTGGTTCTCCATAGGCTGAGACCATCACGGAACAAAAGTTGCTTATCTTCCTGAAAGTGAAGATTTTCTTGTAAGTAAGCAGTGTGGGAGTAGTTGATAAACATGACTAGGATTGATAAGCAAGAACAGATTCACAGTTTGTCAAAACTAGCTCTGTAACCTTAGAAACCCTCAAATTGACTTTCTTCATGAATATGCATAGGGGGCTAAGTTTGTGACATGGTAAACTTCCATCTTCAAACAAATTCTTATCCTATTAAATTGTTACTGTCATATATAGACAATAGAAATACAAACAGCCTGATTTTCTATCTTCACCACTTTTCTTTCCTGAAAACACATTCAATTCTCAACAAACCTAGAATTTGATTTAATTTCCACATTTTAAAAACTGAAATACTATCACTCTCCATTTATCTACCAAAAGAGGATGATACTTTCCTTATCAAACTGGATTAATGTTTTCATTTCTTGTTTGCAGCAGACGTATCCCTGATTTCACACTATATTTCAAAGCTATAGCAATCAAAACCATATTCTACTAGCATAAAAATAGACACATAGATCAATGTAACCCAGAAATAGAGAATCAAAAGTAAAACCATGCATATATTGTCAATTAATTTATGACAAAGGAGCAAAGAATATACGTTGGTGAAAGGAGTATATTTTGATTAAATAGTGCTGGGAAAGCTGGAGAGTGGAATGAAACTAGAAGTTTGTCTTACACCACATGTAAAAATCACATCAAAATGAATTAAAGTCTTAAATAGCAGGCCTGAATAAAAAAATCCTATAAGAAAATATAGAGGTTAAGCTCCTTGATATAGGTCTGGTAATGATTTTTTGGATATGACTCCAAAAGCAAGTAAGTGGCACTACACCAAACTGTTTCTGCACAGCATAGGAAGCCATCAACAAAATGAAAAGGCAACTTACAGAACAGAAGAGCTTTGCAAATTATGTATCTGATAAGGAGTCAATATCTAAAATGTATAAAAAATGCATACTGCTCAATAGAAAACAAAAGAAGAAAACAAACAATCCTATTTTATTTTATTTTTTAAGTTTATTTATTTATTTTGAGGAGACAGAGACAGCGTGGGTGGAGGAGGGACAGAGAGAGAGAGGGAGAGAGGAAATCCCAATCAGGCTCCCTGCTGCCAGTACAGAGCCCAACGCGGGGCATGAAGTCACAAAACCTGGAGATCATGACCTGAGCCAAAGCCAAGAGTTGGATGCTTAACCGACTGAACCATCCAGGTGCCCCACAAACAATCCTATTTTAAAAATGGGCAGAACTGATGAGGCATTTTTCTAGAGAAGACATTCAAATGGCTAACAGGTACATGAAAAGACACCCAAAATTACTAATTATCAAGGAAATGCAAAGAAAAACCACAATAAGATATCATCTCACAGCTGTTAGAGTGGCTATCATCAAAAGACAAGAGATAAAAAGCATTGGTGAGGATGTGGAGTAAATGGAATGCTTGTGTGCCATTGGGAATATAAATTGTTACAGCCACTATGGAAAACAGAATAAGAAATTTTCAAAATATTAAAAATAGAAATACCATATGATCTAGCAATCCTCCTTGTAGGTATATGTCCAAAGGAAATGAAAAAAGCATATCAAAGAGATATCTGCACCCTGTGTTCACTGCCACATTATTTGCAATAGCTACACTATGGAAACAACATAACTGTCAGTGGACAAATGGGTATAGAAGATGCAGTATAATACATACAATGGAATATTGTTTAGCCATGATAGAGAAGGGAATTTTGACATTTGTGACAATACAGTTGGACCTTGGAGGCATTATAGTAAGTGAAATAAGTCAGAGAAAGACAAATACTGAATAACCGCAATTCTACGTGGAATCTAAAAAGCTGAACTCATAGAAACAGTAGAATAGTGGTTGCCAGAGTCTTGGGGGTGAAGAATAAACTTCTTGGGGTGGGAGGAGCAGTAGGTCAAAGAGTAGAAACTTCCAGTTATGAGATGAGTAACTTCTGAGGATCTAATGTAAAACATGGTGATCATGGTTAATAACACTGTCTTATATACTTGAAGGTTACTAAGAGAGTAGATCTTAAATGTTCTTACCACAAACAAGAAATGGTAACTATGTGACATGATGGAGGTGTTAGCTAAGGCTATGACATTCATCATTTTGCACTACATAAGTGTTTCACATCAATACTTTGTAAACCTTAAATTTACACAATGTTATATGCCAATTATATCTCAATAAAGCTGAAAAATATAAAAATATTAAAATAATCTCTTATTAAATTCAAAAAATGAATAGTAGAGGTATGGTTTAGAGGAAAGAATCATGAAATCAAGATAAGAATATCTGGATTTATCCTCAGCTCTGAACTTATAGACCTGAGTTACTTCAGGTAAGCATAAAGCCTTGATTTCAAATATCTTCATCTATAAATTAAAGAAGGTGGTCCAGATTAAGTTTAGTTAGAATAGTTTAATTTTAGTTTTCAATAATTTAAACCCATTTACAATTTTTAACTTCCTTGAGAAAATAGTTTGAACTCTGCTGCTTTGGTTTGTGAAACAAGTGAAAAGATTTGGTTGTAAAAATAAAGGAAAATTCAAAAGCAGAGGAAAATTGTACAAATCAGGAAAACAGCTCTATGAATAGCATATGAATATTAAGATTTTTTGATTCTCTTAAAAATATATATATTCAGCTTTATCATAAATTTTGGACATTAATGTAAACCACTGATGTGACAACACAATAAAAAAAATGCCAAAAGTTGATTCCATGTGATAATCTGAACTGAATACATTTCTATGACTAATGAGCACCATAGGCCCAAGGCATGTAACATTTGGCAATTGGACATGCCTCATAACAGTCACATTACACAAACAGTAGCATTATGGAAATCTAGCATTTCATCCATATTTTGCAGGTGTCCAAACTGTACGATCTTAAAAATTATTGGCTCACAGTATATAAACATGGCTTTTATGAGATATGTTTCCTTTTGCCAACACATTTTTCCCCTGTTGGACCAATGTACATTTCTATGGATAATAGTTCTAAAACATGGATCCACCTGTATAACATCTCATTATGGTAACAAGAACGGAAACTGACAATTTTATGACAGCATGAAGATTTTAGAGATGCAATTTTTTCTTGAAAATGGGTGGAAATTATTAAGCACATATTATAGTACAGGTGTTTTGCAGGAATAAAGTCCCAAACTGAAATGAGTCAACTAGCCTGCACAGATGGATGACATTCTAGTTGGACAGATTGCTTTGGAAAATGAAGGACTTTGCAAGTTTATGGGAACAGTTTTCTTTGCTAGCTTTTTACAAAAGACAAAATAGAAAACAGCTCAAAAGAGTATCTTCTTTAATCTTTCAAAATGTTAAAGTACTGAATTGAATTGAATTGAATACCATGTCCTTCCAATGAGATCTTGGGATTCCTAGTATTTCTAATAAGATGTAGTAATGAAGGAAATCTTTCCTTGTATGCACTAACTTCCCTATATATTTAAAGGGGAAAGATAAGTCACCCGTTACTGTGGGCAAGGAAATATGCCAGGCAAATTGCCAAAAAAAGGAAGGCTCTGATGCCCTGCTGTGGGAAATGCAGACAGTGGACAGTCCTAACAGTGGCTTCCATTGGCATCCACCTCTGCAGAGGAATTACTTCCTCACGGCCACACAGGTCCTTACATACCTGGTATCTGGTGACAGAGCAAAGTGAAGGTGTAAATGACGGGCCACTTTCCTTATTGTAGGACAAGAACCCCTCGTGGAATTGATCAATCTTTTTGTCGGGACTACATCACAGTTTAACACATTAAATTAACACCCCAAATTTTGTCTCAGTTTCTGTGTTTGGAGAACTCAATCTACAACATACTTTCAGAATCAAGTAAAAATAGAAACAGAATGGAAGAATTTGTCCATGCCACCATAATGCATGATATATAAATGTGTAGGTAAGAAAAGGAGGCAATTGGAACGGTGGTTCAATATTTACTAATCCACTGTTCATGGAGATTTTATGAATCATACTTACTGAAAATAATGAGAATTGACCATATATGAAGTTGTTGATTTTGCAGTTCTATATAGACATGCGTTGTTTTCCCTCCAAAAATAATCTTTTAGAGGGCAAATATGGATATTTAAATGTAGTATATTGTACTAAATTTATTTTATGGCTTTATCCTAATTTCTATGAAGCCAAACTTCTTTGATTTTATCTTTAGGATAATTTCCCCAATCATACTATGACTCCTTAGAATGTGTTCAGTTTTGCAAAATGAATTATCATGACTTGAATATACAGGCAGAAATGTAAGCAATTTCTATATGATCCTATAAAACTTTCATTGTCATCTGGAGAAACAAAGATGCTCTCTTAAAGAAACAAGATACAAAGGGCTTGTGCAACTGCTCTGAAAGCTATATATCTAAGCACAAATATAGGTGCTTATGATTATTAATGTCATAAATATTGTTGGCACATACTCAGAAGCAATGCTTTACATATGTAAATTAGTACATTTTTTAAATACATTTATAAATTAGTAATTTACATAACTATCGATATGAATTTTCTTCAGTCTTTCTATTAATTCCAGTTAGTTAACATACAGTGTTAGATTAGTTTCAGGTATATATTACAGTGATTCAACAATTCCATACATCACCTGGTGCTCATCATGACAAGTGCATTCCTTAATCCCCATCACCCATTTAACCTATCCCCCCACCTTTCTTCCATCTGGTAACAGTTTGTTTTTTTTATAATTAAGAGTTGGTTTCTTAACAAACTGAGGGTTGATGGGGGGTGGGAGGGAGGGCAGGGTGGGAGGGAGGGCAGGGTGGGTGATGGGTATTGAGGAGGGCACCTTTTGGGATGAGCACTGGGTGTTGTATGGAAACCAATTTGACAGTAAATTTCATATATTAAAAAATTAAAAAAAAAATAAATAAAATAAAATAAAATGTTGACTTCAAAAAAAAAAAAAAAAAGAGTTGGTTTCTTGAATTCTGTGTGTGTGTGTGTGTGTGTGTGTGTGTCTTTCTTCCTTTGCTTTTTTGTTTTGTTTCTTAAATTCCACATATGAGTAAAATCATATGATATTTGTCTTTCTATCACTGCCTTATTTTGCTAGCAATATACTCTTTAGTTCCATCCATGTTGTTACAAATGGCAAGATTTCATTCTTTTTTATGACTGAATAATATTCCAGTGTGTGTGTGTGTGTGTGTGTGTGTGTGTGTGTGTATCAACTCTTCTTTATCCATCCATCAATTTATGGATACTTGGGCTGTTACCATATCTTGGATATTATAAATAATACTGCTGTAAATATGAAGTGCATGTATCCCTTTGAATTACTGTTTTTGTATTTTTGGTAAATACCCAGTAGTGTGATTTCTTGATTATAGGGTAATTCTATTCTTAACTTTTTGAGGAACTTCCATACTGTTTTCCAGAGTGGCTGCACCAGTTTGGTGGCTGTATTCCCACCAACAGTTCAAGAGGATCCCTTTTCCCCACATCCTCAGCAACACCTGTTGTTTCTTTTATTTTTGGTTATAGCCATTCTGACAGGTGTGACAGGTATCAAAACTCATTGTAGTTTTGATTTGAATTCCCATGATGATAACTGATGATGAACACCTTTTAATGTCTCTTGGCCATCTGTATGTCTTCTATGGAAAAATGTCTGTTCATGACTTACGACCATCTTATCATTGGATTATTTGCTTATTTGGTGTTGAGTTTTATAAATTATTTATATATATTGGATAAGAACCCTTTATCAAAAATGACATTTGCAAATATCTTCTCCATTCTGAAGGTTGCCTTTAGTTTTGTTGAATGTTCTTTCTCTGTGCAGAAGCTTTTTACATTGATAAAGTCTCAATAGTTTATTTTTGCTTTTGTTTCCTTTGCCTCAGGAGACATATCAAGAAAAAACTTACATCTGATGTCAAAGAGGTTATTGCATGTGTATTCTTCGAAGATTTTTGTATGGCTTCAGGTCTCACATTTAGGTCTTTCATTCATTATGAATTTATTTTTGGTTATGGTTAAGAAAGTGGTCAAATGTTTTTCTTTTGTATGTTGTCCAATATTCCCACTACAATTCCTTGAAGAGACTATCCTTTTCTCATTGGTCATTCTTCCTACCTTGTTGAAGATTAATTGACCGTGTAGTTTTGGATTCATTTCCATGTTTTCTATTTTGTTCTATGGATCTATGTGTCTATTTCTGTGCCAGTACCATACTGTTTTGTTCACTACAACTTTGTCCAGAATTGTGACACCTCCATCTTTGCTTTTCCTTCTCAAGATTGTTTTGGCAATTCAGGGTCTTTTGTGGTTCCATACAAATTTAGAAATGTTTGTTCTAGCTCTGTGAAAAATGCCAGTGGTATTTTAATAGGGATTGCATTAAATGTGTAGGTTGCTTTCGTTAGTATAGTCATTTTAACAAAATTTGTTTTTCTAATTCATGAGCATGGAAACTCTTTCCAAGGTGTTTGTGTCACCTCAATTTCTTTCATCAGTGTTTTCTAGTTTTCAGAGTACAGGTCTTTTTACCTCTTTGGTTAGGTTTATTCATAGGTATCTTATTTTTGGTGTAATTGTCAATGGGATTGATTCTTTGATTTCTCTTTTTGCTACTTCGTTATTGGCATATAGGAATGCAAAAGATTTCTGTATGTTGAGTTTGTATCCTGTGACTTGAGTTAATTCATTCATCATTTCTAGCATTTTCTTGGTAGAATCTTTTGAGTTTTCTACATAAAATATCATGGCATCTAAAAATAGTGAACATTTTACTTCTCTTCCAATTTGGATGCCTTCATTTCTTTTTGTTGTCTGATTTCTGTGGGTAGGATTTCCACTACTATGCTGAATAAACGTGGTGAGAGTGGACATCCTTGTCTTGTTCCTGACCTTAGGGGAAAGGCTCTCAGTTTCTCCCCAATAAGCATGATGTTAGCTGTGGGTTTTTCATATATCGCCTTTATTATGTAAAGGTATATTACCTCCAAACCTCCTTTCTGGAGAATTATTTTCATGAATGGTGTGTTTTCCGAATGGTTTCTCTGCATCTATTGAAATGATCATAAGGTTCTTTATTCTTTCTCTTACTGATGTGATGTATCATGTTGATTGATCCGTAGATATTGAACCACATTTTCAACCCAGGAATAAATCCCTCTTGATTATACTGAATGATTGTTTAAATGTATTGTTTAATTCATCTTGCTACTATTTTACTGAGGATTTTTGCATCCATATTCCTCAAGGATATTAGCCTGTAGTTGTCTTTTTTAGTGGGGTCTTTATCTGACTTCGCTTCAGGATAATGCTGTCTTCATGGAATGAATTTGGAAGTTTTCCTTCCTTTCTTGGGATAGTTTGAGAAAAGTAGGTATTAACTCTTCTTTAAATGTTTGGTGGGTATCCCCTGGGAAGCCGTCTGGTCCTGGAATTTTGTTTGCTGGGAACCTTTTGATTGCTGATTCACTTTCTTAGCTGGTTATCAGTCTGTTCAAGTTTTCTGTTTCTTTCTGTTTCAGTTTCAGTAATTTATATGTTTCTAGGAATTTATCCATTTCTTCTGGGTTTTCCAATTTGTTGGCATATAGTTTTTCATAATATTCTCTTATAATTGTTTGTATTTCTGTGGTGTTCGTTGTTATTTCTTCTCTCTTCTTCATGATTTTATTTTTTGAGTTATATCTCTTTTTTTTCCTTAATAATTCTGGCTAGAGATTTATCAATTTTACAGATTTTTTCAAGGAACCAGCCCCTGGGTTCATTAATCTTTTCTTTTGTATTTTTTGTTTTGCTTTGTTTTGCTGTTTTTGGGTGTGTGTGGATGTGTGTGTGTGTGTGTGTGTGTGTGTGTGTGTGTTTCTTTTTTTTTCCCTTTGGTTTCTATGTTATTTATTTCTCCTCTAATCTTTATTATTCCCCTCCTTCTGGTTTTAGGTTGTTTGCTCTTCTTTTTCCTCCTTTTTCTATCTCCTTTAAGTGTAAGGTTAGGTTGCTTATTTGAGATTTTTCTTGTTTGTTGAGGTAGACCCGTATTGCTATAACCTTTCCTCTTAGAACTGCTTTTGTTGCATCCTAAAGGTTTTCGACCACAGTGTTTTAATTTCCTTTTTTTCCCATGGGTTTATTTTTTTATTTTTTCTTTTATTTCCTGGATGACCCATTCACCATTTAGTAGTATGTTATTTAGCCTCCACGTATTTGTCATCTTTCCAAAGTTTTTCTTGTGATTGACTTCTAGTTTCATAGTGTTATAGTCAGAAAAGGGGCATGGTATCACTATATATTCTTGAATTTATTGAGACTTGTTTTGTGGGCTAATATATAACTGTTCTGGAGAATGTTCATTGTGCAGTTGTGCGATGTGTTCACTGCTTTAGGATGGAATGATCTGATCATATCAGTTAAGTCCATATGATCCAGTGTGTCATTCAAAGCCATTGTTTTCTTGTTGATTTTATGCATAGATGATCGACATCCACATTGATGTAAGTGGGGTGTTAAAGTCCCCTACTATTATTATATTATTATCAATTAGTTCCATTAGTTTTGCTATTAACTGTTTTATGTACCTGGGTTTTCCAAGTTGAGTGCCTAAATATCTACAGTTGTTATATTTTCCATTGGATTGTCCCCTTATTATTATATAGTGTCCTTCTTTATCTCATTATAGCCTTTGTTTTAAAGTCTATTTTGTACAGTATAAGCGTTGCTACTCTAGCTTTATTTTGACGCCCATTTGCATGATAGATGTTTCTCCATGCCCTCACTTTCAATCTACAGGTACCTTTAGGTCTAAAATGAGTCTTTTGTAGGCAGCATATAGATATGTCTTGTTTTTTTTTATTTTTTTTATCCATTCTCTCACTATGTCTTTTGATTGGAATGCTTAGTCCATTTACATTCAAAGTAATTATTGACAGATACGTATTTATTGCCATTGTATTACTTGTTTTGATTTTTTTTCTGAAGTTTTTCTCTGATCCTTTCATATCTTTTGTTTGCTGGCTTTCTTTAGTGAAATATTTGGATATTTTTTCTCTTTATTCTTTTTTTTTTATAATGTTTTTTTTTTTTAAGTTTACTTATTTGGATTGAGAGACAGAGAGCACAAGTAGGTTAGGGGCAGAGAGAGAGGAAAAGAGAATTCTAAGCAGTCTGCACACTGTCAGTGCAGAGCCTGATGTGGAACTCAAACACACGAACCATGAGATCATGACCTGAGCTGAAATCAAGAGTCAAATGCTTTACTGACTGAGCCACCCAGATGCCAGGTGCCACTAAATCTTTTAGTGTTTTTAAATATATGTTTATCATCAAGCTTGTATATAAGCTCTTCTGCATATAGCAGTATCTGTTGATGGTTAAGTCTGAAACCATTCTTTTCTTCCCTCCTCCCCACATTTTAGGTATATGTTTTTATATTTTATATCTTTTTACTTTTTGAGTTCCTTGACTGATTCTTTACAGAAATATTTATTTTCACTGTTTTTGTGTTTCCTACCTTTATAATGTGACTTCAGTGTCTCATTTCCACTCAAAGTGTTCCCTTTAATATTTCTTGCAGGACTGATTTAGTGATAATGAACTCCTTTAGTTTTTGTCTGGGAAACTCTTTATCTCTCTTTCTATTTTGAGTCATAGCTTTGGTGGACAGAGTATTCTTGGCTACAGATTTTTCCAATTCAGCACTTTGAAAATATCATGCCACTGCCTTCTGGCTTGCAAAGTTTCTTATGGAAATCTGCTAGCCTTATGAGTTTTCCCTTGTAAGTCACTGTCTTCTTTGGTCTTGCTGCTTTTAACATTTTTTATCACTGTATTTTGCCAATTTAATTACAATATAACTTGATGTGGCCATGCTTTTTGTTGATTTTGATGGGAATTCTCTGTGCCTCCTGGATCTGGATATCTGTTTCCTTCCCTAGATTAGGGAAGTTTTCAGCTATTATTACTTCAAATAAATCTTCTGCTTCCTTTTCTCTCTCTTCTTCTGGGACTTACATAATACAAATGTTATTATGTTTGATGGAGTCAATGAGTTCCCAAAGTCTATTCTTGTTTTGCATAATTATTTTTTCTCTCTTTTGTTAGGCTTTATTACTTTCCATTACTCTTTTTTCTAGGTCACTTATTTATTCTCTGCTTCTTCCACCCTGCTGTTCATTTCATCAAGCATATTTCTCATTTTGTTTGTTGAACACTTTATCTCTGCTATGTTATTTCTTACCTCTGCATTAAGGGTCTCACTCATGTCTTCCACTCTTTTCTCAAGTCCAGTGAGTATCCTTATAATCATTAATTTAAATTCTGTATCAGGGATGCTATTTATATCTGTTTTGCTTAGATCTCTAGCTGTGGCCTTCTCCTGTACTTTCATTTGGGATAAATTTCTGTCTCTTCATTTTGTCTGTTTCTTTTTGTTGTTTTTTTTTTCCATTGTTAAAAGAGTCAGCTATGTCTTCTTCTCTTGGAAGCAGTGACTTTATGCAGAAGTCCTGTAGTGCCCTGCAGTGCAGTGGCCCCTATTCACCAGAGCCTGGTACTTTAGGAGAGCATCCTCTGTGTGTTGCTTACACCCTGCTGTTGTATCTGCATCACTTTTCCTTTCTGTGCAGTCGTCTGCACTGACTCTCTGCCTGTTGTGGGCTATGCTTGCTCTTTGTGGTGTTAGTGAGACCAGGCAGGCTAGCTGTGAGGGAGCACACCCACTGGGGAAACTGTGAGCAGGGTTAAGGTGTTAGGAAAATTTGGGCTGGACCACTATTCCTATGCTGGATCCCCCAAAGTGCTATAGCGGCTGGGACATGACACTGGGTGTATGACACTGGGTGTGACAGAAGGTGCTGTAACTGGGGGGCACATGGCTGAATGCAGCACGGCAACTGGGCATAGCACTTGGTGGCAGGTATGCACCTGGTGGTTGGGCTGGGAGCATGACAGTGGCTGGGGATGTGAGGCCAACTGCAGTGGCAGCTGTGCAACCAGTAGTTGGGCAGGGTCCACTGGACTTTAACAAAATTTGCTCTGAGCTCAGGACCTAGACTAGCAGGCCTGGAGTGGTGGAGTCCTCAGGAGACTCATGGGTGTGGCACACTACTAGTAGGTCAGGAAGCTCCTTAGCCAGCAGGTATATGTGCAGCCCTGCCTCTTGCAAATGGCTCTGTGTTTATGCTGGGATGGGGAAGAAAAATGGTGCCTTCCAGCTCCTCTGTTTTCAGAGAAGTTTCCCAACATGCTCTGAAATTAGTATGAACAGATCTGTCTGCTGTTTTCCCCCTGTGTTGTGTCAATTACCATTTTTATGTTGCCTCTCAGCATAGGCTGCTGTCTCTTTAAGGGCAACGACCCAGCTAGCACTAGCCTTCCAGGCTTGCCCAGTCAGCTGACTTTTAAAGCTCTAGGCTGCAAGTCCTATTGATTATACAAACTCACAGAGTTCAGCATCTCTGGTTTACAGTGCGAAATGTTATGGGGATTTATTAATCTTCCCTGTGTGGGTTCCCTGATTTGAGCCTATTTCTCTGCCCTCTCTTCATGCACAGTTCCCTCCCTCCTGTGGGCAGCTTCCCTTAGGCTTTTTGACCTTCCTAACCTTTTAGATGCAACTTCTTCTCTATATTTTGTTGTGGAGTTTGTTCTGTCAATTTTTGGATCACTTGCCTGTTTATTGGCTTAGATGTGGATGATATCTGGTTGCAAACTTTGGATGGGGTGATCTCTGGGTTTTCCTGATCTACCGTCTTCCCAAGCTCACTATGCCACAGACTTTTACTCATAATGATGTGCCCTGAAGCTGGAGAACAGGAGGTCTATTGATATGAAATTTACTTTTTAGAGTTAATGAAAATTATTTATCCTGAACACTGTGTAAGCTCATATGTTGTTTAGTTAATGGTTGAAGTATGGTATTCTTATTGATAGAGCATTCAGAATACGGTGTTTACAGTCAAAATTTTCTTTGGCTTAATGGGTTTACCAGTGAGAACAATATGAGTGCAATCGCTGCTTAAATTTGATTCTTTATTACTCTGTCATGGCCAACTCAAACACATGTGCATTGTCTTGTATCATTTGGGAAACTGTTAATTAGAAACTAACAATTTCCATAGAGAAATATATGGCAAACCATTTGTATATCCTTGGAATGTCTGAGAGATCCAGTTTCAGTAACTCTGGCTGCATTTGCTTGAAGATTTGTGAAGGGCGCTAATATCAGAAGTTCTTACCAGAAGACATCCCTTCATTCCAGTTGGATGATAAGGATGTGACAGAAGTTGACTTGGACACTAGCAGCCAATGGCCATGTAATGGCAAATGTTATAGATCCTAAAATTGGACTGCATATTGTTACATCCCTTCTGTATGTGATCTTGGGCAACCTACTGCACAGAATTACTTTGAGAAACTATTATAGAAACTGCATTTGAATACTTGACATAGTTGTTGATACAGAGTGTTCAACAGCTAATTTTTTCATCACCAGGATAATCATTTACTTTGACTATGAGGCTGCCGACACCATAAGATGTTCTAGGTTTTAGTTACTATCAATCTACAGAGAGTTCATATATGCACAAGTGTGTATAAGTACACACAAATAACAACTCTCTATCAAATAACAAATAAAAGCAACATAATCTATGTTTTCTTCTTCTTTTTTTTTTAATGTTTATTTAGTTTTGAGAGAGACAGAGACAGAGTGCAAGAAGGGGAGGGGCGGAGAGAGAGACACACACAGAATCCCAAGTAGGCTTGAGGCTCTGAGTTGTCAGCACAGGGCCCAAAGTGGGGCTCGAACCCACAAGCCATGAGATCATGACCTGAGCCAAAGTCGGCACTTAACCGACTGAGCCACCCAGGTGCCCCTGTCTTTTCTTCTTGATACACTCTTATCCTTATTTAGGTTAATTCAGGAATCCTTATGTTTTATATATGCAAATACTCTCAGTTACTTTCATAAGAGCTTAAAATTGTTATCAGTGATCTTGAAATAATATTTTAATTAATATTATAAAATAGCATTCTAACTAATTTTTATAATCATATTCTGTGTGATAAATATGATTTGCTAGAATATGCAGTATTCCTTTTATACTGAATTATGAACCATATCAACAAAAATTGTAGAACACTAATGAAGAAAGTCATTATATTAACATAATTTTATTTTAAAAGTCTGTGTATAAGCTAATTTAATCCATACTTTTCCAGCAATTAATTTAAGATAAAAGTACATTTGGTATAATAAGTTGGCAAATCTTAAGGCTCAATACTCTTATTCGTGGTGCTCTTAGCCTATGATCCCATTTAGTTTTATGTCCCCCGACATAATTAAAAATTTAACTGAGATGACTAATTATCTGATGATGATTAGCTGAAAACTGCTGCCATAATATTGTTACATCTGCTTCCTATGAAGTATTTATGTAGGTAAGGTATTTTACCAAACTTACAAGAATAGGTTTTATACTTTTTCCTAACTAGCTTTTATACTTTTGACAGAGGTGGAGTGAAGGTTTGCTTTCTCAGTAGCACACCAGATACTAACTTTTACCAAAAAGAACCTGAAAATTGTGAAAAACCTAAATGGCCCAGGCAACCATTTCACAAGAAGGATGAAAGGGAAATTTTCTACATTAGCTGATGTCTATGGTGAATCCTGGAAAACGGGGGGATTTTAAATCTACTGGGAGAAGATGTAAAGAGAGACTATTGAGGATGAAAGGACTAGCTTGAGTGAAGAAAGCAGAATAGAGCATGGTGTTTTGTAAAAGGAAATTCATCAAGTACTTTTTAAAAAAATAAAAGGAAACATGAATGTATGTAGAGGAACATAGGAAAAAAGGCTTGGTAGGAAAGCAGGAGTCTCATGCCAAGAGCCACGAAGAGAAACTCCTGCAGCTTCTGTTTCCTTACCCTTCCATCTTCTAGAGACTAACTGGGTTTTTTGCCTCCTGGTTCCCTTCCATCTTCCAAGCCAGTAATTACAGCAGTGAACTTCCACGTCCATTTGTGTCATCACATCACCTTCTCAAAATCTGACTCCTACCACCGTCTTCTTAAAAAGACTGTTGTGTCATTCGGGGTAATCTCCCCCTTTTAAGACTTTAATTTAATCACATTGGTAAAGGTTGTTTTTTGTTTGTTTGTTTTTGTTTGTTTTCGTCTTTGTCTTTGTTTTTTGTTTTTGTTTTTGTTTTTTTTTTTTCATATGATGTAACATGCACAAGTTCCTGGGATTAGGACTTGGACATATGAGGGGAGGGTATTATTTAATATTCTACACTCAGTTTTTATTAAGAAGGATATAGTAAACCTTTGACGTCCTTGAAATAGTTCTCACCTTGGGAATGTCACCCTGGGAACTTAGTAAAAACAGTTTCCATGGTCACTTTTGAGACTATAAGGTGTGGAGTAAATCCTACCTAAATAATGAATACTAATATATAAAACAAAACAAAAACACCTCCTCAAGTGATTCTAAGGCAGATGGATTAGGGAATTGAATATAGTTTGAAAAACAGTAACATGAAGTTTAGGAGTGCCATAATCAAGGTTAAATTTTAGGAAGTTTGCTTCTCTGACAGTATAGAAGATGGAGTAAAATAAGACAAATACAGAAGGTATGTCTTAACACATGTTTCAAAGGAAGTATAAAAAAAAGAACTTGGAGATTTGGGTAATGGGTTATATGGATAGTGAATGGAAAATTTGCCATGTTTGTGAACATTCCCAGTTTTATAGCTTGAAAATGTGAACAGATGACATTGATGATAATGTGTTTGAGTAATAGTGGCTATAAACCAGAGGCTGCCAGTCAAATTATAGTTAGTAGCAATGTTTAATATTTCTTTTGTCCTTTAGAAATTTAAGTGGATCAAATGAAAATAATAAGGGCAAATTAGTTTTCTAGTTTAAAAGTACCATATTTGCTGATTTCAGAAACACTTTTATTTACTGATAACTAGTAGCACTGACTAAAGATATAACTCACATATGTATCGCTATATATTAAATTCTTTTAAAGAGCGGTTTCATCTAAGTTTCATGCTTTGCTGTAGCTGCGCAGGTAACAGGCACATACTTTGTGTGGTAAATTTTTGTTTATTTCTGCAAATAATCACAAGGTTATAGCCTTTTCATGTTTTATTTTCCTTTCCTGTAGCAGAAATCAGTTTGGTGGTGGAAAAGCAAGAAATATGTCGCTTCCATAAACAGGTTTCCCAGTAGGACTTTGTAGATCAGGGTAGCTTATCAGCTCTCTCCTCATCTTGAAATTTGGAGTAATTCTTCTGAAAATCATTCTCCAAACAAAAATATCTTTCATTTTAAAATTGTACCACTTCAAATACAGTTTCAGCAAACCAAGCAATTACTAACGTATTTCTCATTTCTAATTCCATATAGCTAATGATTTCTGAAAACCTTTGTTATCTTTGCTTATATTTAAATATGGGGCAACATTCAAAAGCAGCTAATATTGTGAGTCTATACCATCTGACAGGAAATAGATTAAACTTCATCACCTGCTTTAAGACCTTTTAAAATGAATTATTACAAAGGAATTATATTTACAGAATATTTATTTTAAACAGGTAAGGAAAGTGCATGAAGTTACTAATGGTTCTTCATTGTTGGATAGTGTTACTTAAATACTACCTGCCTACAAAAAACTAAGTACAGAGGAAGTTTTTACCTTGCTACCTTGTTGCCAGGTACTAGATTGACTGTGTAATCTCTTGTCCAGTCAGAAACACATTTGAGAAAGAAACAAGTGGGAAAAATGTTAACATAGACAGGATATTGGGAATACCAGTGTTTGGCTCCAGACAAACCAAGTCATATGGTTACCCTATAGACTGATTCCAGTTTTTCATAGTTCCATTTCTTTCTTCCAGTCCCTTAGGGTCTGCATTCATATTCATTTTTTGTCAGCTAATCTCGTAAAGTGAAATGGAGCAATTATACTAAAATTTAAATGTGGAATGATTTTTCTCCCCAACAAATAACCCTGGTGCAAGCCTTTTTCCAAACAATGCCTATATTGCTAGAGGCAATTTTAAGATATTAAAAAAAATGTGTAGACTTTTTTTTTTATTACTTTGATTCCTTCAGTGCATTTGTATTCAGTTATTTTAACTGTGCCACCCCTAAACTCGGTAGCTTAATATAACATCTATTTATTTAGCTCACTTTCTGTGACATGACAATTTGAGTTGCTCTAAAATGGTGGTTCAACTGATCTTGGCCGGGCTCAACTATGCATCTGTAGTCAGCTACCGAGTCTGCTGAGCGCTGACAGGTCTAAATCGGTTCATTAAGTATGGCTGTCCATGTTCCAAGTTTTCTCTCGTTCTTCAGCAGGCCCTTCGGGGTTTGCCCACATAGCATGCAGGGATGTGAGGGTTGTAAGACAGCTAGTAAGTGCAAGGTTTCATATGCTTATATCTGTCTGTGCATGTACTTGCATACACATAGTTTTCCATAATAAGTTTCAGAATTCAGTAGGGAGTGATTCCAATTTTAAATGTATTTTTTCTTTTTCTTTTTCATTTGGAAAACCAGACAAGATTTGTTTTATTTTTCCTTCAATTTCTGTTTTTAATTTTTCATTTTACAGGATATTTAAATTTTATTTTCTCTTAGCTGAGCAATTTTTTTCTTTGGGCTTATAGTGAGGATGAGAATGAACCAGACAACAAAATCTGGATTCTAATTTTTTTTAATGTTTATTTATTTTTGAGAGAGAGAGACACAGAGTACGAGTGGGAGAGGGGCAGAGAGAGAGAGGGGAACACACCATCTAAAATAGGCTCCAGGCTCTGAGCTGTCAGCACAGAGCTGGACACAGGGCTTGAACTCACAAACCTTGAGAGCATGACCTCAGCTGAAGTTGGATGCTTAACTGACTGAGCCACCCAGGCGCCCCCAACACATGGACTCCAAAAGAAAGGGAAATATTGACAAAAAATTCTGCTGACCTAAGGTCAGAATAGCAAATACTTACTGAGGTAAATTTCAATGAATATTTCAATGCAACATAGATAGGTTGTGTGTTTTTGTTTTGTTGTTAATACCACTATTTTTTTCAAGAATGTAAATGTTAGTTGAATTGTATATTAAACAAAAACACCTCACTTCATTTTCATCTGTTTCAGCCCTTAAGGCTGCCAGTGACTCAGTGTTTGATGATGTTTGAACCAAAAATTTGGATTTTAAATTCCAACTGTTAAAGCTATTCATAAGGGTTTATGATGCCAGGGATTACGTATTCATGAACAGCACCATCATCATTATCATTATTATTGTCATCATTATTAAGTGCTGTTGTTATAGTTTTTATTATTAGGTAACAGATTTCTCATAAAGTTGTCATTTTCAGCAAAAACTTTTCAGAATGCTGAATGCCTTTCAAATACTTTGAAGGAAAGTGTACTAAAGAATATCGTAATATGCTCCAGCAAATCTCATCTCCTCTTTGCTCAAAGTTTCTATAAATAAAGGTTCAGAAGAATTAGTTCTGTTTTCACATCAGGGAGTGTATGAATTGCACATGGTGTATACATGGACATCATCACTATTATTAATGTTACCTTTAAATTTCAGAACTTTCTCTAATCTTCCCTTAGTGATTCTAGTGCTTGTCATTGAAACCTTTATATTAATATTGTACCTGTTACCATTTGGGGACGTTTTAACATGCTTAGGGTTGACTGTTTCAAAATGCAAGTCTCAACATTTTCTGTTTTCTCTGTTCTAGTGCTTCATCTCTTATTTGCTGTTCATGAAAATAAATGTATTTAAACTTCCTCTTCACTAGGAATTATCCGACTGATTGGATATCATACTCTAAAAATCTACTCCCTTGCCACTGCCTCATGCCCTTTCATACCTCCTATACGTTTATGTCATTGAAATTTTGCATATCTTATATTGCACACGTGATCACAGTTCAGATGCCATCTTTTACATTCCTTTGCTTTTTTATCAGATTCTTCTCTCCATTTCAACACTTCTTATTTTAATACCCTAATTCTCCTGTTCTACTCTATTGCTTTCCTTAGTTTCTTCACATCTACCTTCTTGTTGAATCTATACTACTCTACAATGATAATCAAACCAAAGATTAGATTTTGTTGTTTGTAGTGTGTTTCTCTGTATGTTTTGATATTGTTGATAGGCCTCGTGGGGACTTCTCTGCTTCCTTGGTTTGCAACACAATTCTTTCTAAGGTACTCAAAATCTTTTCTCTTCTTCCACCTGCTTCTCCAGATGTTTCTTGTCTTTTTGTTAAACTCCAAATCTACTCAAGACTCCTTTTTTTTTTCTTTTTCTTAATTTCTTCTAGGTTTTCTTCAACAGTAAATACCTTCAGTTCACACCAGTTGGCTCACCTCTGTAGGCCAAATATTCCCAAATCTGTTTTCTAACGCTGAAATCTATGGAAGTTTACTTTGGCATTTCCATCTTCCCCTTTTACAACTTTATAGAGATGTGACAGCAGAGTTGTAAGTCATAGGTTAGGCATTAAAAGCTCTTCTATCTAGATCTATATAAGTTTTCCAACTTTATGTTCCATACTTCAGTAACTCCATAAGAGTTCTCCCCTCCCCTGTCATAAATGTCTGTTAGTTCTTTCTCCTGCTCTTCGGCCCTGTTTTCTCAAGACCAAGGAACAGGTTCAAATGCCACTCCTTTTTCTGGCCCCATGCGAATTCACATCCATAATAACTTCTTCAATGTCTTCATCTCGAAGAAATCTCTCTCATTTGAATTTTAATTTTGTTTTATCTGTCTCTTGGGGAGACATATTACTATCTCCATATTAATAGAATATTAATCCATATTAATAGAATAAAATATTTTAGGAACATTTATTACTTTATAAACATTTATTTTTGTAACCTATGTTTCAGTATACCACATTGATATAATTATATAATAGCAGTTTTAAATATAAATGATTTAGCAAATTATCAAGAGAACTATATCTTTGCTTATGCCAGGTGAATGTCACATAAGTATGAGGGACAGTGCATTTTCTGTTAAAGAATTCTAGACAAACCTTTGAAGTCCTATTTTTCATTATCTCTACATGTGTCTCGGAAAGGTAACTAAACTCATTTAACAAACAACTTTTGGAATAATGATTATGCATGCAAAACTAGAAAAGTGAAACTATTTTTTCAAATTTCAAACATGTTACCAAAAAGTATACCTCTACTTATAAACATTATCTTATATGTTAACAATAAATGGCTATGCAGATAAAAAACATAATATTTGAAGGTAATTATAAGCATATATACACACTTTCTTCTTTTTCAATTCTTTGAAACCAAGGAGAGCAGTGAAGGGAGTGAGTTTGCCTAACAGTATTTTTGTGGTCTATTTTAGAACAACTAGATTGACAATACAAGTTCAAGGAAAAGAGTTTGTTTTTCCTTCCCATTTAGAAGCATTTGACTATTTTGTCCCAACCTCTAATAGGAGGGTCATGTTTCCTCAGAGTATTTAATATAATAATAACATTTAGCTTATTAATGTTATTCACAAGATAATTTTATACTTGAAAAAACCTTGGTTTTCAAGTGAACCTTAAAAGTACCTCTCATGATATGAGTAGCTCAGTCTACATTTTTGTGTATGTATGCCTACATTGTTTGTTTAATGGCTCAGTGAATACCTGAAGACTTTTGTGGCTTATAATCCTCAAGCAGTCCTTGGATGAAACAATTTTAGAGTTTTAGGTATTTTTCAAATAAAATACCCTATTTATAATAGTAGCAATAAGTGGTCCACTGGACGTGGAGTATTCATTTGAGTCAAACCAATGCTTCTTAATCTTTAATTCTATAACTGGAGTGGAAAATTTCCCTCTACATTTAAGTGACAATAATGTAATAGAGTTTATGCAAGTAATTTCATTAGCCGTGAACAATGATTGCTAGATCAGACTAGCCAAGCAATGTAAGTGTCTGCTATCCCTTCCTAACAATCCTGTGAGCCACATTCCTTCCCAAAATGTAAACTCATGGCCTATAAATGTATGCATCCTGATTAGTACTGAGAATAATCAGACTGCATGATGACTTACTGAAATCCACCTCATAATTTAACTGAGTGATAAGAAACAGATTGATCTATTTTGTAACAATTTATTTTCAGATATCAAATATATGAGATATTTTAAAATGCATGTTAAAATCCGACTTTTAAGAGCATTTTGAATTTCCAAATTTTAATATATCAGTTGAAAATGCACAGAATGCTTAGCAGGAATGTTTTATGTTAGGAAGTCCCTTTACTGAGTTGAATGAATTTCATAGCTTTACATCCAAATATTTCTCTATTTGGTAAATCATTATGTGAAAGAGTTCTTTTCCTTGAGTTTACATGGAATATCATGAAAACAATTTAATTTGTATTTTATTCCTTTACATTTTATGATATTGGCAAAACTTTTTAAAAGCTTTACATGGTTGATCATTTTGGCCAAATATACAAATGATTCTTCTTGTGAGTATGGAACATTAAATGCACTGAAAATGTAGCATGCCAATATTCATAATATGTAATTAAAACTGTATATGGATTTTTTTTACTTTTAGTCTTTAGAGAAAAAATCTTAAACTCTATTTGGATGCACTGGAATCCCTTATTTATTTATTTCTATAAAGTTTTTATTTATTTATTTTGAGAAGGAGAGAGAAAGCACACACACCCACACAAACAGGGGAAGAGCAGAGAGAGAAAAGGAGAGAGAATCCCAAGCAGGCTCCACACCGTCAGCACAGAGCCTGATGCGGGGCTCCATGTCATGAACTGTGAGATCATGACCTAAGCTGAGAACAAGAGTCAGATGCTTAACTGACTGAGCCACCCAGGTCCCTCTGGAATTAATTTAGATTCCTATATCTGATAATTGATAATTTCAGTATCCAGGAACTATTTATTTATTTATTTATTTATTTATTGAAATATACTAACATTCATTGTGTTGTCATACATAAATAATTTGACCTAATTTATAAGCAACACTGACTTCACTCTGGGACTTGCGAGAGTATAAAGAAAGCAGTAGAAAGATTAATAAGTCTTGTCACTATTTTATTAATTTTCTTATAGGTAAAAAAAAAAGTGGGATTAATACATACCAAAATATACATACCAAAACATGTCCCATAGCATTAGGTCTCTAGCCATATGAATCTGAGAATTTTTGATTAGACACAAAAGAACAGTTTGTTTATCAATGGACTGGAAACTTTTAATAAACAAATGTGTTTGACAAGACCCAGGAGAGATAGGGTATGGATGAAGTCACTGTGGGAATGGGGGTGGGTGGAGAGCAAGTATAAAATTAACATCTACTTGGGGGGATCTGCAGTACATATAAAAACTAATTGGAAATTTATAAAACCAATAAATACTGTTTTGAACCAAGTGGTTTATTGTTTTCTTCTTATCAAGACCCTCCTCTTGGATTTAAGATTTGTGCCTGTGTACATATTTGTATATATCTGCCATCTATAATAATGACAAGCCAAAGTGAAGTGTTCAATATATACATTATTAAATGTTTGGGTAAAAAAATATTTAATGATTCAAGAATATATTTGGAAAAATTATTATTCCAATCAAACTTTAGGATCAATGTAGAATGTTTCACTCAAAAGTAAAACGGGGGCTAGTAATAGGAATGTGTATATGAGAGAACTCTCTGTTCCTATATTACTAGACAGGCATGTAATATGCAGTAACCATTTTCTGTTCTGAAATAAGAAAAAAGTAGATAGCTTCTGCAATAGAGTCTTAAAATCTATAGTTTAATATAAAAAACTGAATCTTGTTTAGCCTTCACCGTTAAGATGCTGATGCATTTTTCCTTGAGGACACATTCTACAGGAAACTTTGTTGCTGGCAAAGTTTATACCGTTTGAAATAAGCAAACAGTCCATAAACTCTCTACAAGCAGGCAGCAGTAAACAATCAATCTCTAAACCATTCACTAGGCCAGAAAAACTTCCTAATATACCAAATAATTTCTTCAGAGCTTGCGGTCCACACATGTGCCTAGCAGAAATTCATTTAAAATTCCTAGCTTAGAGAATATGTACCATCTTATTAGACCTCATGAGAATCATTTCAGCAACACTTAGCTTCGGAAATAGGGTAGCAGTGTATGGGAGCAAAGCCTCTTAAAAACAAGTCAATCAAAGTTGCCTCCTTTATTTTAACAGTGACCTTACAAATACCTGGTCTTGAAATCTTGTTGAATTTAGTTACTCCAAAGAGTCCATCTCTTTGTGATGACCCTATTTCTTTTCACTGGAAAATAATGAAAACTAGCAAAATCCAAGATTTATAGGGATAGCTACACAGACACGTAACATTTAAAAAAAATTAAAGTTCAAATAATGTCATTCTGCCTCTCTGGATTTCATAGATGGCTCTGTAAGTGATACCTGCATCCTGGTAATATTTCTGAACTATTTTGAGTAAAAGCACATATTACATTTGGAGATTCACGCTTTCCAATACATGCTGACTTTGAACTTAGTTCACGTTTGCTTAGCTTCAGCAATATATATTATATAAATATATAATTTATTTATTTAATATAATTTATATAATATATATTTATTTAATATAATTTAATATATATTTATTTAATATAAATATATATTATAAAATGTAATATAATTATATTATATTTAATATATATAATTTAATATATAATACATTAAATATATTAAATTATATATAATATATAAATAATATATATAATTTAATATATTATATATAATATATATTATAAAATATAATATAAAATTATAAAATATATATTTATTTAATATAATTTATATAATATATACATATATATAAATATATGTATATATTATATAATATATATATTTATGTTTTATTTTTTATTTTTTGCAGTTAAATGATGAATCCACATCCTGAAGGCAGATATGGAATGACATATTCTGGCTAGTAAATGTGTAAACATAAGGGTCTGGGTAATTATTTTCAAAATTTATTTGTCAAATTACTTTTTTATATGTTGTATACTATATAGGAGACCTATAGGAGACCTATTTTATTTTTGCTTTTTATATATTTCATTGAAGTACAATAAACAAACAGAAGAGTTCACATCATATGTTCTGCTCAGTGATATTCCACAAAGTGTATACACTAGAGGAACCAACACCCAGATAAATACAGCCATGTAACCAGCACACCACCCTCTTCTAGCCATTTTGTGTTACAATAAGAATAAGCATTATCCTGACTTCTAACACCTTAGAAAAGTTTTGCCAGTTTTAAAACATAAATAAATTATACTAAATGGACTCATTTGTGTGTTTGGTTTATTTGCCTCAATGTTAGAATCTTACAATTCCCCCTTGTTTTTTGATGTAGTAATAGGTCAACGATTCTCTTTGCTGTATAGTAGCCCATTGTGTGGATATACCATAGTTTGTTTATCCATTATTCTGTTAATGGGCATTTGGGTTTTTACTTGGTAGGGAAAAATCTGTTAGAAGATGGCTGACAGGACTGATAGGGGAATTCCAGTCCCTGCCCAAAGACTCCCCTTCCAGGTTTTTCTTCCCACCCTGCTTGCTGCCCTTGCCAAATTACCACTAATGCTGAATGCAGAAGTAACAGACCATAAATTGTCCCCTTTGCTTATGCTCTGGACTTAGACCTTTGGAGAGTGATCTCCTCTGAGCCTGCTGGTGTAAAATAAACCTCCTGCCTTCCAAGATCTCAGAGTGCTGCTTTGTTCTTCCACCCACTGATCCAGACCAGGTTCCATAACATACTGTTTCAGAGACTGGAAGAAAAACAGTGCTGTGAACATTCTTCTACAAGTCTTTTAGTGAATACATGCACAGATTTCTTTTGAGTGTATTCGTAGGATCGTATATTTACCTATTATACATACATATAGGATATATGTATAGCCTTCTAGACATTGTCAAAAAGTTAACATGTAAAGTTTCTGATGTTCCTCTTGCTGTACCTTCTCACCAACTAGTTATTGTCTGTTTATTCTATTTTTATTTCATTTATAAAACTATTTAGTGTGTTGTATAGTGTTGTTGTTTTTTAAATTGTTTTAATGTTTATTTATTTTTGAGAGACACAGAATCCAAAGCAGCTGGGCTGTCAGCAAAGGGCCTGAGATGGGGCTCGAACCCACCAACTGTGAGATCATGACCTGATCCAAAGTCGGAGGCTTAACCAACTGAGCCACCCAGAAGCCCCTATACCATTGTTTTTTAAGTTGCAGTCCTCAAATCAGAAAAAAAATAGGTTTATTTGCCATTTTAACAAAGTGTAATTTTTAATATAAAATGCTCAAATGTAATTTTTAATATAAAATGGTCAAATGGAAAAATGCTCATCCTTATAGGAGTGTATAGCAAGACAGCCAAAATAAATCTGAATGAGAAACAAAATGTACTATTTATAAAGGGATAATTAATGAATAAAAAATTAGTTCTAAAATAACCATGTTATGGGATGAAAATACAGCATAGGGCATATAGTCAATAATATTGCAATAATATTGTATTGTGGTGGCGATTGTACTTAAGTGGTGAGCACCATGTAACTTGTGGTATGGAGTCACTATTTTGCACACCTGAAATTAATATAACATTATATATGTCAGCTAAACTTCAATAAAAAAACGAAATTACAAAAAAAAATTCAAAAAATTAGAGTTAGATCCTATTGTTAGAACTCCTTTTCTCATCTCTTGTATGTATGACTATTATTTGAAGGAATGTCTTGATTGGTTCTGTTCCCTCTAAGAGGATACCTTTTCCACAAAATGTGCCTCTACAAATATGTGTTAGGTGCGTTAGAAAGGCAGTCTCACAAGTGCAGTCTCTCAACTTCCTCTCCCTGCACAGGAATGTGCCTCGGTCCTGGAACACTTGCTTATCAAGAGAGAAAGAGCCCCAACAGCCTGTGCTGGTTTTATCATCCTGTGAGCTAATGTGTCACGTGCCACAATATCTGGCCCATCCCACTGTTAAATCTGTCCCCTGAGGCAACAGAAGGGGCTTTCTTCCACTGTAACCCTGAGAGGGATATGTTTAGGCTGAATTCCCTGTATGGGCCTCCCACTGCCAAGAGACCTGCTGGCCATGGGGAACCCACGTCCACTGTTGAAGCAGATCCTGCTTTGTCTCTTCCCTTTGTGAGTAAAGTACTGTCAGATACCAAGAGGCAGTGGGTGGAAGTGTGTGGAATTTTTCCTGATTAGTAACAGGTGCATGGTACTCCACAAGCCACTAAGACTGGATGAATTCGTGAGTGCAGAATTTATTGTTGGCTGTTGTCAAAAGCCGAGCCAAGCATTCTTGTACATTAGTATACATCAGGATCACCTGAAGGGCTTGTTAAAAACAGATTCCTAGACTTCCCTTTCAGAGTTTCTATTTCAGGAGTTTTGGGTGGGACCTCAAAATTTGCATTTCTATCAAGTTGCCAAGTGACGCTGAGACTATTTGTCTGGAGGCATCACACTGACAATTATTGTTCTAAAAAAATAGACCAGAGTGGTAAGAGGCCTTAAAAAAAAAAAAAAGTTATGTGAGACTCATTCAAATTTCCATTTGGTTCCTTAATTAGCTGTGTGACCTTGAATTACTTCACATCTGGGATTCATTTCTGCATTTCTATATAATAATTTTATTTTCAAATTCAGCAGAATAATGTATTATTTTCATATAATAGAATTATGTATGGTCTCTCCCACATTCTTGCTGATTCCAAAGGAGCATGCTGAAACTGTTTCAATCTGGTGATTATTATGTATGTGGGGTGTATGTGTGTGTGTGTGTGTGTGTGTGTATCACCTCATTATATGGGGACATAAAAATTAGCATAAAATTTCTGAAGCCACTGAGCTAGATATAGGCTAGCTAGTGAATGAGTCTTTCATTTCCTTCAATGGAAAAATTACAGCTTTGTGCATATGAATATGTATTTTATTTGCTTCTCCATGAGTTCCTCCTTACATCTTTGATAATTTGATATGGAAATGTTTCATCCAAATGCCAGAAGTTGTAGTATTACTTTAATGACCTTTTTGTTTTAATACAAATTACATCTTGAGTAACCAGATGTCAAAGCAAAATATTTTCAGGGCGCCTGGCTGGCTCAGTCGATTAAGCATCCGATTTTGGCTCAGGTCATGATCTCATGGTTTCATGGGTTCAAGCCCTGCATCAGGCTCTGTGCTGACAGCTCAGAGCCTGGAGCCTGCTTTGGATTCTCTGTCTCCTTCTCTCTCTGCCCTTTCCCCGCTTGTACTCTGTCTCTCTCTCTCTCAAAAATAAATAAACATTAAAAAAAAGCACAAAATATTTTCAACTTTGTTTCCTTGCTTTTCTCCTTCTCTCTCTTCCTCCTTCTGCCACCCTGTTTCTCCCCTCACCCTCACTCTCCCATCACTCTGCCCCTACCTTTCCCTTATTATGAATTTTACAGGATCCTTTGTCCTTCTACAGACTGGCATTTGTTTATATTTTAACAATCTTGAAGCATATTTACAAGCTTTGAATTTTAAAGATCAATTTTAATTTTATGTATTGTGGTGTAACAAAATTTTTCTTTCTGTGGTATTTTCTTCTCAAATATTTTTTCTTGTGATTAGGGCTTTTAATATTGAAGATTTATCTGAGAAGTATTTTCACCTTAAAAATTATCATATTTGATAATTATATTTGAGAAGCACTTGGTGGTCCTATGTTTGGTAATATATTTAATAAAAATTTATGACATTTACTTATTAATCAAGGCATATTAACTATTTATCTTTTAGATCAGTGTATTCTGTTCCTCAAAAAAGTTTGTTTAAAATATCCACTTCTCTTTATAACATAATCCATTTATGCCTCTAAATCTATTGTGAAATTGCTGTATGTTTACATTATTGCATGTATTTTCATCCTTAATATGATTAATAGGTCAAACGCAAAACTGAAGAAATATTTCAGATCTACCACTGTAGTTGCACAAGTAGACGTTACTTAGTATGTGTCATTTTGTCATTGCTGTTTATTTTTACTACATACAAATAATATCTTTTGCTGTGTTATAATTTTTGTTGTATTTGTTATTCTTTAAGTTGTTTAAGTTTATTTTTGAGAGAGAGAGAGAGAGAGGGAGAGCACATGTGCGTTCAAGTGGGGAAGATACAGAGAGAGAGAGAGGCAGGGAGAGAGAGAGTCCCAAGCAGGCTCCACCCTGTCAGCCCAGAGCCTGAGGTGGGGTTTGAACTCACAAACCATGAGATCATAACCTGAGCCGAAATCCAGAGTCACTTAACTGACTGAGCCACCCAGGCATTCCTGTAGTATTTACATTTGTTATTTTGGATTGTGTTAGAAGTTAATAACTTAATTGAAGTAAGAATACAAACAATTGAAGGCATAGCTCCATTCCAAGCACATATGCAAAAATAAATATTAAGTTTTATTTACTTTATATTTCAATTTTCTATTGAACAATGCATTTGGATTTTCTTTTAAAGTTTAGTTACTTATTTTGAGAGAGAGAGAGAGAGAGAGAGAGAGGGAGAATGTGTGCACAAGACAAGCAGGGGAGGGACAGAGAGAGAGAGGGAGAAAGAGAATCCCAAGCAGGTTTAGTGTGCTGTCAGAAAAGAGCCAGATATGCAGTTCCATCTCAAGAACCATGAGATCATGACCCGAGCCAAGATCAAGAGTCAGATGCTTAAGCGACTCAACCACCCAGGCACCGCTTGATTTTTATTTTTGATATTTGATTCACAGAAATGGTAAATGTCTATTAAGAGGCTACCTTTTTAGGTACTCTCTTCTAAAATTTTTGCAGTATTTAAAGTATTTAAAATAAATTATGAAAAGGCATATGAGATATGAAGCAGAATAACAGCAACAATAACAAAACAGAACACTTTTGGTGTTCTTGAAGTGAGACCTCATTTCTGATACCTTATGTGCCTTCCTAAGGAGATAAACCAATACCTGCAATTTTGCTTCCATTACTCAGTTGGATTAAAAAAAGTTCCATATATCTGATATTTCTAAAGAATATATCATCTAGTGTTTCTTTGCTTTGAGGTTGAAAAATGTGATATCATGTTATCATACTGTATATAATGTTCTGTATTATTCCTTTCGTTCAACATTGAGTTTCCACAACTCATCCATGTTGTTATTATAGAAGATTATGCATTCATTTTCACTGCCTTAAATATTTCATTGTGTATAAACATAATTATTCACTTATCCATTTCGAGTCAATGAAAATTTGTCTTGTTGGTGTTTTTTTGTTGCTAATATGAAATGCACAGGCAAATACGTTTTGCACATGCACCTTGGTACACATAGAACAATTATTCTAAGCCATATACTGAACAGCAAAATGACTGTGTAAGAAGTTTATAAATGTTCACCTAACATAATTCCAAATTATTTTTAAAGAGTTTGTACCAGTTTATGCTCTCATTTTCAATGAGTAAGAATTCTCTATTTCTAATTTTTTGCCTATAGTAACATTAGACTTTTTAATTGATGCATATATGGTGTGTACAAAGGTTATACTTTAGTAATCTTAATTTGCAAGTCCATCTTTGGTAATAAAACTTAACTAATTTATTTTCTAGCCACAAGAAGGCATGAGGTGATGTAGAACAGGCTTGTTCAGGAAAGATTTATACCACTGAATCATATCGACATTTTAATATTTTTTATTTAATGTTTTTATTTATTTTTGAGATAGACAGAGACAGAATGCAAGTGGGTTTGGGGCAGAGAGAGAGGGAGACGCAGAATGCGAAGCATGCTCCAGGCTCCAAGCTGTCAGCACAGAGCTGGATGCGGGGCTTGAACTCACAAACTGTGAGATCATGACCTGAGCCGAAGTCAGACGCTCAACCGACTGAGCCACCCAGGCACCCCTGAATCATATCTACATTTTAAAATAACTAGCTTGCTCTGCCCCTGTCACCTTCCCTATTCAACTAATTATCATACCAGTGAAAAATGATTCAGGTTTGTATAATTAGACAAAAATTAGCATTCTCTTCCTCATTCATCTGCCATATTTTTACTCCTTTGCATGACCCAACTCAGCCATCTATTCTGAGAAGTTTTAAACTATTCAACATGGTGCATTTCCCTATTAAGTGTATTATGTTCTAGTGTAAATTGTGTGTTTTCTACGATACATCGTGTGTGCATCTTAACGACAGATCTATGTTGGGGCACCTGGGTGGCTCAGTCAGTTAAGTGTCTAACTTTGGCTCAGGTCAGCATCTTGCAGTTCGTGAGGTCGGGCTTGTTTCAGATCCTGTGTCTCCCTCTCTCTCTGCCCCTCCCCTACTCATGCTCGCTTGTGCGTGCGCTCTCTCTCTCTCTCCCTCTCTCTCTCAAAAATAAACATTAAAAAAATTAAAAACAAAAATAAATAAAGTCGAAATAGCATTAAATTACCTGTGTTTACCAGGGTAACTCCCTCACTGCATGCACTTATTAAGTTAAAAGATAGTTACTTCTATGTTCACTCTTTAGTAGATCCCTTTGCAGAGCATTCATCCCTTCAAAAAGTGGCCTTCAACTATATTATACTCCAGTTGGAGAGATAAAGGATTGTGTTTAAACAGCTAATTTTACTAGATGTCAGTGAAATACATCCTGAAATTATAAGCCACAGGTTCTGGGTTGGAATGGAAAAAAGTAAGGTATTGGAAAGAGAAAGCAGAAAATGCAGCTGACATTCAAATTTTTCTTAGACAGATTTGCATGGATTTAAAGTGGGAATATAACTAAGGTCATTCCATACTGATAAAGCAGAAAAATAGAATGGCTTGTTCAGAAATCATAAACCAAACAATGCCTAGACTGTACGATTTATGCATGTAGTGATGTAGCGTTAGGCTAGAAAGTAGAGTGGAATAGCTCATAGAATTACCAAAAATTGACATTTTATCCTGGATATTTAATTGAATGGCTTACATGTAATTATTCAGAATAATATTATTCTAATACTATGGGAAAATCATTCTAGGACGTTAGGGTGAAAATTTTGAAGAATAATTGTACTAGAGTTACTCTTTTAATCTCATAATATTTTTGTGTTAAAATTTAGCTTTTTCTCTTTGATTTTATGGTAATATAGATTCTCTTATTATATATAAATTAATCACACAATATTCATATATATTATATTCCCCAGAGTTATTTCTTTATGCAAGAAATGGTATGACAAGGAAATTCTAGTGTTGTAGATAATTTCCTATTTAGTTTGATTTCCCTGGCATAGTTACTGATGCAAGAAGTAAAATTCATTCCTGTTGAAAAATTGCTACCCCAGGAGGGAAAGCATTCTACCATCTCTTCTTAGAAAAAAAAAATGTTATAGACTTGAAATCTAAAATAAGGATTAAGTAAATGTATGTGTAAACTTATCTGCTTATTTGAAAGAACAAATTAAATCACCAGATGAATTAAATTTTTGTTTTCTATACCCAGTTATATTTATTTTGAATAGATCATTTCCTGACTATACTAAGCATGTGAACATAGCCTTTAGAGGTACAATTAATGAACTAAGGAAATGGTTTATATCAAATAACTTAAATATGTTTCCAGGCATCTGTCTATTCACTGGTGGCCAGCCTTCACCTCGAGTCTAAAAGAAAAAAAGGAATGCTAAATATGTTGGCTGTCGATGATGCTGAAGGAGGCATATAAGAAAAGTTTTATATAGCTCTTTCCATTATAAAACTTTCCAGGACCCAGTTTTTATAAAGTTACACGTATAATATAGTAAAAACCATACTCCTAAGTAAATGAAAACAAAAGTCCACAAAAGCACATCTGTATTGATATATACAGCAGATTTATTCATAATTACCAAAAATGCAGAATGCAAATATCCATTGGTGACTCACTGGGGTATATCTATCCATTGAGTTACTACTCAACAATAGAAAGATCATACTACTGCAAAATGTAACCATGTGAATGAATCTCAAAAATGGCAGGAAATTTGAACAAAACATGTAGAAAAGGGTAAAACTGTAATACGATTTTAAAAGGGGGGGTGGGGTGACTGGGTGGTATAGTCAGTTAAGCGTCCACTTCTGCTCAGGTTATGATCTTGTGGTTCATGGGTTCGAGCCCCTAGTTGAGATCTGTGCTGACAGCTCGGAGACTAGAGGCTGCTTCAGATTCTATGTCTCCCTCTCTCTCTGCCCCTCCCCTGCTCACTCTCTGTCTCTCTCTCTCAAAAATAAATAGACATTTAAAGAAAACTATAATACCTTTAAATAAGTTTCTATATGACAAAACCATAGGAAAAAGACATCCTATCACTGTTTCCCAGGGCCTGGGTTTGGGGAGAGAAAATTACCTATGAAAAACATGAAGAAACTTTTTGAGGTTTCAGAAATATTCTGCATCTTGATTGCACATGTGGTTATGTCACTGCATGTATTTGTTTAAACTCACTGATTTGTACACTTAAAAAAAAGTGGATTTTACTGAGTTTAAATATCTCAACCTGTCTATATTTAAAGAAAAAAGAAAAGAGATGAAAAGAAAAGAAAACAGAAAACAAAACCACACAAACCAATGAACAAGGAAAGTCATCAATTAAAAAATAAAAATTCTAGGGAATATTTTCCTAGAATATTTAAATATAGCAAGGACAAAACACATAAACCCAACTACACAAATGTAAATTTTTTTAGAGTTGGTCTGCAAACTGTAATGAAATGAAGCCAAATTTAAAAAAAAATTTAAGCTTCATTCCATACATTCAAATAAGAGTAGCTTTTGTATGTATCAGATTTGTTAAGGTTTAGTGTCATTAGGTAAATAACCTCCTCTATTGTAGATGAATTTATTTTAAAAGCAATACTTTCTTTCCCCATTTAAAGTAAAGGCCTTCATGATTTTAGTAAAGATGCTGAATTATTTTCCCAGATAGTATGACCTCACCTGTCAATTTCCAGTGCACTTAAAAAGAAAGAAAGAAAAAGAAAGAAAGAAAGAAAGAAAGAAAGAAAGAAAGAAAGAAAGTTATATGGTAGGTAGTTAAAGTTTTACCTCTCTGTTCAACGTAAGTCATCCTTTATTAATTTAAGCTGTAACAAAAATTAAGTTCACAAAAAACTTTTCTAAGTTTGAAAACAGGCACAAAAATAATGAGCACATTTTTGATATCCAAGCTCCATATCCAAGGTTTCAGGACAAAGTTAGTGTATTTCATTCATTCATTCATTCATTCATTCAGTAATAGCTCTTCAATAGCTAATCTTTGATCTGTGACCGGTGTATAGTAGTCCTAGCTCTAGATATTACACTCACAGTGACAACCAGAACCTCTTGTGTGGGCTATGTCCCAGTACAAGGTGACAGAGAACAAATTAGAATGTACTGTTTAGCACACAAGCTAGTTTAAAAGCATAATTTGAATATGTTGTAAATAAGCAGGATAGTTTGATGGAAAGGACCTGGGAAGAGTGTTTTCAACGCTGTTAGCAATTCACTCTGAAGAGTTAGGGCTTGGGCTGAGCATTTTCAAAAAGCACAATGAAGTCATATTTCTTGAAATGTCAGTGTGATGTAGGGAATACCTGGAGTGAACTCACGTAGGACCTTTTAAGTGATGGTTAAAAGTCTGGATTTGATTCCAAATTCAGTGAGAAGCAAATGAAGGAGTTCAAATATGGTAGAAGTGTGATCTCAATTATGTTTTAAAATATCTACTCTGCTGTGTGTGGATAGTTTGTAATGTCCAGGAGGGAATTGCAACTATCATTTGACATAAGAGTCCATTTTAGATCATTTTAGATCAGTGTCTCAGTTTGTTCATGTAAGGGGTATTCACTGCTTGTACAAAAGTTCTAGCAAGTGGAGGTGGAGGGAAGTTTTTAGATAGGGGTGGATCTTAGTTAACTTTACTGTCAACTAAAGTGTTGGATATCTTCCTTAAGATTTTGTGGGAGAGCAACAGACATAGCTTTCTAAATTTGGGTCATTGATTTTTGCATGTTATTTAAAAACATGGGGCTAATTAAAAGAACTGCTCTGAATGACAGCAGATTGTGACAATGAAAATTAGAAGACTATGAGTTATATAAAACAAGGCTTATTTTTTCCAGGATGTTCAAATGGACCAAGAGTGTTAACTCATATTAGTACCTGTTACAGAGGATTGGGAGGCAGCAGAGAATAATAGTGCCTACAATTTCCCAGTAAATAGGGAAAACAATCAAATATGTTTGCATATTTAAAAATCAAAAGCTTTTTAAAGTAAATTGTATTTCTTATTGAAATTTTATTTTGGAATATTAGGTTTTTGGTAAGAGCATAAAATTTTTGTGGCTCAATGTTAAAAAACATTTCCCCAAGTATACATAATAAAAGGTAAGATAATATTAAAAGTAAGATACTTACATAATCATGTTTAGAGATTTGCTGTAAATAAGGTCCTTGCTGTTATGTGCATAATGATTGTACTCTAGTTGATAAAACTTGTTTCCCATGAGAATATAGCAAGTCTGTTTCTTGTTGTATGTGCTATACATGTATACTGAAATTGAACAATTAAAAAATGGATATTGGTTGGAAACAGGTTTCTGTTGGAGTTAAAGTTGACATGTAAACAGGGAAAGGGATCTAGAATGATCTATGTGGTACTGCAATAGACTTGATGGCATTGGTATGAACTCATGTTTAGCTTATTGTAGATACAGATGATTACATATAGAGCTGTTTATAGATACGTTTATATAGAGCATTAATACCCACACATCTATGTCATTACTTTGCTAGCTGAAAGGGTTTAGAAGCAAGGACATCCAAGTAGCAACAAGCATATCTTGAACCTAGATCTTAGGGGTTTTTTTTATGTTTATTTATTTATTTTGAAAGAGAGAGTGAGTCGGGGGTGAGGGTGAGGGACAGAGAGAGAGAGAGAAACTCAGAATCCCAAGCAGGCTCTGCACTGTTGCTGTCAGCACAGAGCCCAAGGCCGGCTCACAAACCGTGAGATCATGACCTGAGCCAAAATCAAGAGTTGAATGCTTAACCAACTGAGCCACTCAGGCATTCCCAGATCTTAGGTTTTAATGCCATTCTCTAATAAAAGAAGCTAAGGCTCCTTGGAGAAATGTCTGATTCTAATACCTGAGGCAGAAAATATTCAAGATGAGCCTGGAACATCTTGCTGTGCCAGAAAGTAGAGAACTTCCCCTACAACCCAAAACCAAACAAACAGAAAACCTACATTAAAGAGCATATGGCAAAGTAAAATAGCCAAATGACATATTCTCTAATGGCCAAAGTGAGAAAAATGTGAGCAACAAAATAAATAATGTAGTATTGGGTTATAACACACAGTATAAAATTATATTTATGAGTCCATGGTAATATAAACAAATGACTGAATAAATAAAGAATTGGAGAAGTGGCAAATTTCCCATGCAAAAAAAGTCCAGATAATTTATGTAGATACTGTGCTTTAAAGTATGGGAAGCCTAATTCCCCACTCCTTCAGTGTTCGCTGGGCATAGTGACTGTCTTCTAATAAGTACAGATAAAAGAGAAGAGTTACTTTACAGTTGAAAACTCTGACAAACACCACCTAATCCAGGTGATCAAAGTCAACACCAACAATTAAAAATTATGTTGATACCCTGGTATCATCATCATACACCGCATATGATATGATAAAAATGACACTTTACCTCTCTAGTATTCCCCTCCAAACCTATAAACCCAGTAAGCCATGATACAGCAGCAGCAGCAGCAACAACAACAACAACAATAACAAAATAACACACCAGAAAAATTCAAGTTGGTAGGCCCTCTACAAAATACATGACCTCAAGACAATCAAGTCATCTGAGACAAGGAAGTCTGCCATATGTCCCAACAAAGAGGAACCTAAGACCAGATGCCTGAATGTAACATGATATCCTAGGCATGATAGAGAAACTGAAAAAGTTGTTAGGCTAAGCTAATGAAATATGAATAAAGTACGGACTATTATCATCTATTAATCATAATAAATATACTAACAAGATTTTTTAAAGGGGGAAGTTAGACACAGAGTATGTGGAAACTCTCTATATTATCTTTCCAAAGGAAATATAAAACTTTTTTTAAAGAATCTATGAAAAATATCAACAGAAAATTTTTAAAAAATGAAGTCTTATTTTTTTTGGATATTTGCTCCACAGTATAATTGAAAAATGAAGTCCTCCTTCTGGCACATCTTCTTCATCTCTGTGCACCAGACTTTTAATTTCTAACTTACATTTTGACACCTTTAAAAAGATTTTGCTAATCTTCTATATTTGCTTACTGTTCCCTAACTACCCACCTCATATCTAGTGGTTTGAAAGAGTAACCGTTTATAATCACTCTGAATCTATGTTCAGCTGTGTGGCTCTTTTGGTCATGCCTAGCTGAGCTCTCTCGTATATCCACTGACAGCTGAATGGCTCTGCTCTGGGAGTCAGCCTGGTATTGGCTGCTTAGATTCTCTCCCATGTTATCTTATTTTTCAGAAGGCTAGTCTAGTCTTGCTTACATGGTTGTATCACCAAGTTCTTGCAGAGAAGGAGGAACCATGCAAGGCCTGGGCTCAAGCTGGCACATCACTTCCGTCACATCGCATTGACCAAAGTAATCACTAAACTAGTACATATTCGAGGAGCTGGAAAAGAAACTTTACCTACTACTGGGAGAAGCTGCAAAATCACATTGGGGACATGGATAGAGGTAAAGAAATAATAGTGGCCATATGACTATCTACTACACCCCCAATTGGAACTCATCCTTTAATGTTTGAATTTCTGGAACCCTTTGTCACTGACCTTCTATTACATTTTCTGCTAGATTTAAAATCAAGGGATACGTATAGTACCTTCATTGTTTTATAGGTCAGTATATTTCTTTATAAATTAGTAGTTGAGTAAATGTTAAATTTTTAAAATGCAGGATTATGGTGTATTTTTGTAATTTCCTCAAGATACTAAAAATATCAAACACTTTTCACCAATAATAGAACTTCAGCATAAAGCAGCTTCAGTATGATCCTTTCACCATTACATAAAGGAGAAAATCCCTGTCTCTTTGATCTTGGTATATTATTTTCAGTATGGTAATAGTTGTTATTGTACTAAGCCCAAATCTATTATCTAAATAGGGAAAAATCCCACATATAACTTTAATAATTTGAATTGAAAAATAAATAAGGATCAGACCAATACACTATTTAAGCGTCATTCTCTACCATAATTGAACATCTGAATGATTATTTAGCTTCCCAATTCCATTTCCTGGAATACAATTTATGATTAAATTAGACTGGAACCAAGTGGCAGAACCATAAATAGAAAGATAAGGAATTTCACCTTGAACCAGTTCAACCATTTGTCAGCCATAACATACATGTCAATTATTCATGTATCAGTTTACAAATAACTTATGGTAGCAATTTAGAAGTCATGGCTGTGTGAGAAATTAAATTACCAAAAAAATGACAAGAAGGAGGATGTATGTTTTTAAGTATTTTTAAAGATTTTTTTCTGATTTTTATAAGATTAAGATCCCTTTTATCCTATTATGGTCCTTTAATGCTCAGACTAGTATTAGCTTGCTAGCTCTGGTCCCAATGATGATTAATTTAATGGATTATTAAACATTAGCAAATTCCAACTGTGTTAACTCTATAATTCTTCTATATCCAGTGGGTGTTATTGGCTAAATATCTGAAAGGTTTATGGTGTCAGTAGAAATGAATGCCTAACCTAGTGTCATATTTGTACTTACACTGCTAACTGATTGTACAAATATCTTTTGCTGACCAAGCAAAGAAACTGTCATTCGTATTAAAATGAACTGTTAGAATCTAGAAAAATTGAACTGGCTAATGAATAACATCCTGAATATCTCAATTGTTATGAGTAATTACAATAGAATTTTCTGGCACATGGCAGCTTCTTACAAAATTAGTAATGATTAAGTTGTTTTGTCATATAGGAAGATAAAATGGACACTAGAAAAGGTCCTTAGAATTCATTTAAAATATATTCTGTTTCTCATGATGACAAGAAGAAAATAAAAGGAACTTAAGAAGTCTTTATTTAAATTTAAAAGATAAAGGAAAACTTGGTATTTTCATTCCAATGTAATTTGTTTAAAAAATTTCTATAACCATATGTCAGAGGATCTAATGCACAGAATATTTGCAATTTAAACTTTTCTTTTTTTTTATTTTTTTTTAATATATGAAATTTACTGTCAAATTGGTTTCCATACAACACCCAGTGCTCATCCCAAAAGGTGCCCTCCTCAATACCCATCACCCACCCTGCCCTCCCTCCCACCCTGCCCTCCCTCCCACCCCCCATCAACCCTCAGTTTGTTCTCAGTTTTTAACAGTCTCTAATGCTTTGGCTCTCTCCCACTCTAACCTCTTTTTTTTTTTTTTTTCCTTCCCCTCCCCCATGGGTTTCTGTTATGTTTCTCAGGATCCACATAAGAGTGAAACCATATGGTATCTGTCTTTCTCTGTATGGCTTATTTCACTTAGCATCACACTCTCCAGTTCCATCCATGTTGCTACAAAAGGCCATATTTCATTTTTTCTCATTGCCACGTAGTATTCCATTGTGTATATAAACCACAATTTCTTTATCCATTCATCAGTTGATGGACATTTAGGCTCTTTCCATAATTTGGCTATTGTTGAGAGTGCCGCTATAAACATTGGGGTACAGGTGCCCCTATGCATCAGTACTCCTGTATCCCTTGGATAAATTCCTAGCAGTGCTATTGCTGGGTCATAGGGTAGGTCTATTTTTAATTTTCTGAGGAACCTCCACACTGCTTTCCAGAGCGGCTGCACCAATTTGCATTCCCACCAACAGTGCAAGAGGGTTCCTGTTTCTCCACATCCTCTCCAGCATCTATAGTCTCCTGATTTCTTCATTTTGGCCACTCTGACTGGCGTGAGGTGGTATCTGAGTGTGGTTTTGATTTGTATTTCCCTGATAAGGAGCGACGTTGAACATCTTTTCATGTGCCTATTGGCCATCCGGATGTCTTCTTTAGAGAAGTGTCTATTCATGTTTTCTGCCCATTTCTTCACTGGGTTATTTGTTTTTCTGGTGTGGAGTTTGATGAGCTCTTTATAGATTTTGGATACTAGCCCTTTGTCCGATGTGTCCTTTGCAAATATCTTTTCCCATTCCGTTGGCTGCCTTTTAGTTTTGTTGGTTGTTTCCTTTGCTGTGCAGAAGCTTTTTATCTTCATAAGGTCCCAGTAATTCACTTTTGCTTTTAATTCCCTTGCCTTTGGGGATGTGCCGAGTAAGAGATTGCTACGGCTGAGGTCAGAGAGGTCTTTTCCTGCTTTCTCCTCTAAGGTTTTGATGGTTTCCTGTCTCACATTCAGGTCCTTTATCCATTTTGAGTTTATTTTTGTGAATGGTGTGAGAAAGTGGTCTAGTTTCAACCTTCTGCATGTTGCTGTCCAGTTCTCCCAGCACCATTTGTTAAAGAGACTATCTTTTTTCCATTGGATGTTCTTTCCTGCTTTGTTAAAGATGAGTTGGCCATACGTTTGTGGGTCTAGTTCTGGGGTTTCTATTCTATTCCATTGGTCTATGTGTCTGTTTTTATGCCAATACCATGCTGTCTTGATGATGACAGCTTTGTAGTAGAGGCTAAAGTCTGGGATTGTGATGCCTCCTGCTTTGGTCTTCTTCTTCAAAATTACTTTGGCTATTCGGGGCCTTTTGTGGTTCCATATGAATTTTAGGATTGCTTGTTCTAGTTTCGAGAAGAATGCTGGTGCAATTTTGATTGGGATTGCATTGAATGTGTAGATAGCTTTGGGTAGTATTGACATTTTGACAATATTTATTCTTCCAATCCATGAGCAGGGAATGTCTTTCCATTTCTTTATATCTTCTTCAATTACCTGCATAAGCTTTCTATAGTTTTCAGCATACAGATCTTTTACATCTTTGGTTAGATTTATTCCTAGGTATTTTATGCTTCTTGGTGCAATTGTGAATGGGATCAGTTTCTTCGTTTGTCTTTCTGTTGCTTCATTGTTAGTGTATAAGAATGCAACTGATTTCTGCACGTTGATTTTGTATCCTGCAACTTTGCTGAATTCATGTATCAGTTCTAGCAGACTTTTGGTGGAGTCTATCGGATTTTCCATGTATAATATCATGTCATCTGCAAAAAGCGAAAGCTTGACTTCATCTTTGCCAATTTGGATGCCTTTGATTTCCTTTTGTTGTCTGATTGCTGATGCTAGAACTTCCAGCACTATATTAAACAGCAGCGGTGACAGTGGGCATCCCTGTCGTGTTCCTGATCTCAGGGAAAAAGCTCTCAGTTTTTCCCCGTTGAGGATGATGTTAGCTGTGGGCTTTTCATAAATGGCCTTTATGATATTTAAGTATGTTCCTTCTATCCCGACTTTCTCAAGGGTTTTTATTAAGAAAGGGTGCTGGATTTTGTCAAAGGCCTTTTCTGCATCGATTGACAGGATCATATGGTTCTTCTCTTTTTTTTTGTTAATGTGATGTATCACGTTGATCGATTTGCGAATGTTGAACCAGCCCTGCATCCCAGGAATGAATCCCACTTGATCATGGTGAATAATTCTTTTTATATGCTGTTGAATTCGATTTGCTAGTATCTTATTAAGAATTTTTGCATCCATATTCATCAGGGATATTGGCCTGTAGTTCTCTTTTTTTACTGGGTCTCTGTCTGGTTTAGGAATCAAAGTAATACTGGCTTCATAGAATGAGTCTGGAAGTTTTCCTTCCCTTTCTATTTCTTGGAATAGCTTGAGAAGGATAGGTATTATCTCTGCTTTAAATGTCTGGTAGAACTCCCCTGGGAAGCCATCTGGTCCTGGACTCTTATTTGTTGGGAGATTTTTGATAACCGATTCAATTTCTTCGCTGGTTATGGGTCTGTTCAAGCTTTCTATTTCCTCCTGATTGAGTTTTGGAAGAGTGTGGGTGTTTAGAAATTTGTCCATTTCTTCCAGGTTGTCCAATTTGTTGGCATATAATTTTTCATAGTATTCCCTGATAATTGTTTGTATCTCTGAGGGATTGGTTGTGATCATTCCATTTTCATTCATGATTTTATCTATTTGGGTCATCTCCCTTTTCTTTTTGAGAAGCCTGGCTAGAGGTTTGTCAATTTTGTTTATTTTTTCAAAAAACCAACTCTTGGTTTCGTTGATCTGCTCTACAGTTTTTTTAGATTCTATATTGTTTATTTCTGCTCTGATCTTTATGATTTCTCTTCTTCTGCTGGGTTTGGGCTGCCTTTGCTGTTCTGCTTCTATTTCCTTTAGGTGTGCTGTTAGATTTTGTATTTGGGATTTTTCTTGTTTCTGGAGATAGGCCTGGATTGCAATGTATTTTCCTCTCAGGACTGCCTTCGCTGCATCCCACAGCGTTTGGATGGTTGTATTTTCATTTTCGTTTGTTTCCATATATTTTTTGATTTCTTCTCTAATTGCCTGGTTGACCCACTCATTCTTTAGTAGGGTGTTCTTTAACCTCCATGCTTTTGGAGGTTTTCCAGACTTTTTCCTGTGGTTGATTTCAAGCTTCATAGCATTGTGGTCTGAAAGTATGCATGGTATAATTTCAATTCTTGTAAACTTATGAAGGGCTGTTTTGTGACCCAGTATATGATCTATCTTGGAGAATGTTCCATGTGCACTCGAAAGTATATTCTGTTGCTTTGGGATGCAGAGTTCTAAATATATCTGTCAAGTCCATCTGATCCAATGTATCATTCAGGGCCCTTGTTTCTTTATTGACTGTGTGTCTAGATGATCTATCCATTTCTGTAAGTGGGGTGTTAAAGTCCCCTGCAATGACCACATTCTTATCAATAAGGTTGCTTATGTTTATGAGTAATTGTTTTATATATCTGGGGGCTCGGGTATTTGGCGCATAGACATTTATAATAGTTAGCTCTTCCTGGTGGATAGACCCCGTGATTATTATATAATGCCCTTCTTCATCTCTTGTTACAGCCTTTAATTTAAAGTCTAGTTTGTCTGATATAAGTATGGCTACTCCAGCTTTCTTTTGGCTTCCAGGAGCATGATAAATAGTTCTCCATCCCCTCACTCTCAATCTAAAGGTGTCAGATCTAAAATGAGTCTCTTGTAGACAGCAAATAGATGGGTCTTGTTTTTTTATCCATTCTGATACCCTATGTCTTTTAGTTGGCGCATTTAATCCATTTACATTCAGTGTTATTATAGAAAGATATGGGTTTAGAGTCATTGTGATGTCTGTATGTTTTATGCTTGTAGTGATGTCTCTGGTACTTTGTCTCACAGGATCCCCCTTAGGATCTCTTGTAGGGCTGGTTTCGTGGTGACAAATTCCTTCAGTTTTTGTTTGTTTGGGAAGACCTTTATCTCTCCTTCTATTCTAAATGACAGACTTGCTGGATAAAGGATTCTCGGCTGCATATTTTTTCTGTTTAGCACACTGTAGATATCGTGCCAAGCCTTTCTGGCCTGCCAAGTTTCAAAGGAGAGATCAGTCACGAGTCTTATAGGTCTCCCTTTATATGTGAGGGCACGTTTATCCCTTGCTGCTTTCAGAATTTTCTCTTTATCCTTGTATTTTGCCAGTTTCACTATGATATGTCGTGCAGAAGATCGATTCAAGTTACGTCTGAAGGGAGTTCTCTGTGCCTCTTGGATTTCAATGCCTTTTTCCTTCCCCAGTTCAGGGAAGTTCTCAGCTATAATTTGTTCAAGTACCCCTTCAGCACCCTTCCCTCTCTCTTCCTCCTCTGGGATACCAATTATGCGTATATTATTTTTTTTTAGTGTATCACTTAGTTCTCTAATTTTCCCCTCATACTCCTGGATTTTTTTATCTCTCTTTCTTTCAGCTTCCTCTTTCTCCATAACTTTATCTTCTAGTTCACCTATTCTCTCCTCTGCCTCTTCAAGCCGAGCCATCGTGGATTCCATTTTGTTTTGCAATTCGTTTAAAGCGTTTTTCAACTCCTCGTGACTGTTCCTTAGTCCCTCGATCTTTGTGGCAAGAGATTCTCTGCTGTCCTGTATACTGTTTTCAAGCCCAGCGATTAATTTTATGACTATTATTCTAAATTCACTTTCTGTTATATTATTTAAATCCTTTTTGATCAGTTCATTAGCTGTTGTTATTTCCTGGAGATTCTTCTGAGGGGAATTCTTCCGTTTGGTCATTTTGGAGAGTCCCTGGCGTGGTGAGGACCTGCAGTGCACTTCCCCTGTGCTGTGGTGTATAACTGGAGTTAGTGGGCGGGGCCGCAGTCCGACCCGATGTCTGCCCCCAGCCCACCGCTGGGGCCACAGTCAGACTGGTGTGTGCCTTCTCTTCCCCTCTCCTAGGGGCGGGATTCACTGTGGGGTGGCGTGTCCCGTCTGGGCTACTTGCACACTGCCAGGCTTGTGTTGCTGGGGATCTGGCGTATTAGCTGGGGTGGGTAGGCAAGGTGCACGGGGGCTGGAGGGGCAGGCTTAGCTCGCTTCTCCTTAGGTGATCCACTTCAGGAGGGGCCCTGTGGCAGCGGGAGGGAGTCAGATCCGCTGCCGGAGGTTTGGCTCCGCAGAAGCACAGAGTTGGGTGTTTGCGCGGAGCGAGCAAGTTCCCTGGCAGGAACTGGTTCCCTTTGGGATTTTGGCTGGGGGATGGGTGGGGGAGATGGCGCTGGCGCCTTTGTTCCCAGCCAAGCTGAGCTCTGCCGTCCGGGGCTCAGCAGCTCTCTCTCCCTTTGTCCTCCAGCCTTCCCGCTTTCCGCGCAGAGCTGTTAACTTATGACCTCCCAGACGCTAAGTCGCGCTTGCTGTCGGAACACAGTCTGTCCGGCCCCTCCGCTTTTGCCAGCCCGACTCGGGGGCTCTGCTTGGCCGGCGAGCCGCCCCTCCGCCCCGGCTCCCTCCCGCCAGTCCGTGGAGCGCGCACCGCCTCGCCGCCCTTTCTTCCCTCTTCCGTGGGCCTCTCGTCTGCGCTTGACTCCGGAGACTCCCTTCTGCTAATCCTCTGGTGGTTTTCTGGGTTCTTTAGGCAGGTGTAGGTGGAATCTAAGTGATCGGCAGGACGCGCTGTGAGCCCCGCGTCCTCCTACGCCGCCATCTTCCGGAACCCCTTAAACTTTTATTTTGCACTCAGTTTTCCTTTGTTTTACTTGTCATGATAAATATCTTGGAATAAATTACATAATGTTGGAGTAAATATTTGCCTTGCCAAAGTGTTAGAGAGCTGAAGACTAGTAATAGCTAACACAGACTAGTCTTAATTTTCTCTCCTGATGAGTGTATTGATTTTGCAATCAAAAAGTATGATAAAGTCAGTTTTGTTTAATAGAAAAGTCGAGTTTTGAAAGAAATTCGTATTAAACCCTGGTATACTGCTTACCTGGTTGGATGACATTGAACTAGCTATTTAATCTCTGATTCTTGGTATAAACAGCAGTAAAATGTGGATACTGAAAACATTATCTTACCTAATGTATTTTGTTAGACCTTAATAAGAAGTTTGCTGTGGAGAACAAAGGAGATGTTGTATTTTAAAGTCCCTCCTAAAATTGAAAGCTTTAAATGAATATTAGTTTTCTATATCATATGATTGATATGTATCTTTGCATGTCCCATATTTTCTGTCATTTTCATCCAATTATAAAACTTCTGAACTGAGGGCATCTGGTGGGCTCAGTCAGTTGAGTGTGTGACTTCAGCTCATGTCACGATCTCATGGTTTGTGAGTTTGAGCCCTGCAGTCGGGCTCTATGCTGATAACTCAGAGCCTAGAACCTGCTTCCGATTCTGTGTCTCCCCCTGTCTCTGCCCCTACCCCACTCACAGTCTCTCTCTCCCTCTCTCTCTCTCTCTCTCTCTCTCAAAAATAAAATAAACATTAAAAATTTTGAAAAAAAAACTTCTGAACTGATAGCTATTGTACAGATTTTATCAATATAACTACTTTTATTTCAAAGAAAATGAAATTAATCCCCCTTTCTAAGCTTCCAATAGTTTATTTGTCCCTAAGATCCCACTTACGAAGTGTCTACATTTTAATCATATGCTAAAGACTATGGTTTGGAACTTTGAAAATTATTTCAGTGTTGCTGCTGATATTCTTACCCTTGATAAAGTCCAAAGTAAAAATAAACACTTAGTGTCTAAATACTTTTTCAAAGTATATTTTCTCTTTTCCTTACAACGAGATGACATGTAAGTTGAGTATCACTTTAAAAATTTTTTCAAGTTAATTTGACTCATAACAAACTTAATTTATTTAAAAAGTGCTGGCTCCATTTCTTCTCTTCCTTCTTAAATTAATAAATTCAAAATAAGTTGTTTTATTTGGAATTGATGCTTTTTAAGGCTAGAAAAAAGTGCCAAGCTTTGTAGAGTGATTGGGCTAAATTTCTGTAATTTTGTAGAAAAGAAAGACTTTTTATTGAACTTATTTATTAATTATTTGCTCAAGGAAGGGAAAAATTAGAAGAATGTATTTGATGTATGTTTTAAATTTACATATTTATCAGAGTTATGACTATTTAAAAAAACTAATAGCTTTGTTTTGTTTTAAGGATGAATATTGTCCTTAGAGAATATAACTTCTCTTAATAATATTGATACATGAAGACCAGGGACAGACAGACAATTTTCATCCTCTCTCTCTCCCTTCTACCTCTCTTTTTCCCTCCACCCCCCTCTCTTTCCCTGTTTCTGTTCTATATCTACAGCATCTCCATTCTGAACTAATAGAAATTTCTGATGTACTCATCAGTGAGTTAATTTTTTTAATATAATTTTATTGTCAAGTTAGCTAATATACAGTATACACAGTGTGCTCTTGGCTTCGGAGGTAGATTCCCATGATTCATTGCTTCCATACAACACCCAGTGCTCATCCCAAAAAGTACCCTCCTCAATGACAATCACCCATTTTCCCCTCTCCGCCTCCTTCTCAATGCTCAGTTTGTTCTCTTTATTTCAGAGTCTCTTATGGTTTGCCTCCCTCTCTGTTTGACACTATTTTTATCCCTTCCCTCCCCCCATGGTCTTCTGCTAAGTTTCTCAAGTTCCACATATAAATGAAAACGTATGATATGTGTCTTTCTCTGACTAATTTATTTCACTTAGCATAGTACCCTACAGTTCCATCCACATTGTTCCAAATGACAAGATTTCATTCTTTCTCATTGCTAAGCAGTATTCCATTGTATATATAAACAAAATCTTCTTTATCCATTTGTTAGTTGATGGAAATTTGGACTCTATAATTTGGCTCTTGTCGAAACTGCTGCTATAAACATTGGGATACATGTGCCCCTATGCATCAGCACTACTGTATCCTTTGGATAAATTCCTACTAGTGCCATTGATGGGTTGTAGGGTAATTCTATTTTTAATTTTTTGAGGACCTTCCATACTGTTTTCCAGAGTGGCTGCACCAATTTGCATTCCCACCAACATTGCAAGAGAGTTCCATCTCTCCGCACAGTTGTCAACATCTGTTGTTTCCTGAGTTATGAATTTTAGCCAATCTGACCAGTGTGAGATTGTATCTCAATGTAATTTTGATTTGTATTTACCTGATGATGAATGATGTTGTTTCATGTGTCTGTTGGCCATCTAGATGTCTTCTTTGGAAAAGTGTCTTTTCATGTCTTCTGCCCATTTCTTTACTGGATAATTTGTTTTCCAGGTGTTGAATTTGGTAAATTCTTTATAGATTTTGTATAGTAACCCTTTATCCGATATGTCATTTGCAAATATCTTCTCTCATTCTGTCCGTTGCCTTTTAGTTTTGTTGATTGTTTCCTTTGCAGTGCAGAAGCTTTTTAACCTAATGAGGTCCCAATAGTTCAGTTTTGCTTTTATTTTCCTTGCCTTTAGACATGTGTTGAGTAAGGTGTTGCTGTGGCTGAGGTCAAAGAGGTTGTTTCCTGTTTTCTCTTCTAGAGTTTTGATGGTTTCCTGTCTCACATTTAGGTCTTTCACCAATTTTGAGTTTATTTTTGTGTATGGTGTAAGAAAGTGGTCCAGTTTCAGTTTTCTGCATGTTGCAGTCCAGTTCTCCCAGTACCATTTATTGAAGAGATTGTCTTTTTTTCCATCAGATGGTCTTTCCTGCTTTGTCACAGATTAGTTGGCCGTACATTTGGGGGTCCCATTCTGGGTTCTCTATTATATTCCATTGGTCTATGTGTCTGTTTTTGTGCCAGTACCATACTGTCTTGATAATTACAGCTTTGTAGTAGAAGCTAAAGTCTGGGATCATGATGCCTCTCGCTTTGGTTTTCTTTTCAACATTACTTTGGCTATTTGGGGTCTTCGTGGTTCCATACAAATTTTACCATTGTTTGTTCTAGCTCTGAAAAGAATGCCAGTGCAATTTTGATTGGGATTGGATTGAATGTGTAGATTGCTTTAGGTTGTATTGACATTTTAACAGTATTTGTTCTTCCAATCCATGAGCATGGGATGTTTCTCCATTTCTTTGTGTCTGATTCAATTTGTTTCATAAGTTTTCTATAGTTTTCAGCATACAGATCTTTTACACCTTTAGTTAGGTTTATTCCTAGGTATTTTACGGTTCTTGGTGCAATTGTAAATGGGATCACTTTCTTGATTTGTCTTTCTGTTGCTTCATTATTGTATAGAAATTCAACCAATATCTGTATATTGATTTTGTGTCCTGTGATTTTGCTGAATTCATGTACTAGTTCTAGTAGCTTTTTGATGGAGTCTTTCAGGTTTTCCACGTAGAGTATCATGTCATGTGAAAAGAGTGAAAGTTTGACTTCTTCTTTGCAAATTTGGACACATTTTATTTCATTTTGTTGTCTGATTGCTGAGGCTAGGACTTCCAACACTATGTTAAACAACAGTGGTGAGAATGGACATAACTGTCATGTTCCTGATCTCTGGGAGAAAGCTCTCAGTTTTTCCCCACTGAGGATGTTATTAGCTGTGGACTTTTCATACATGGCTTTCATGGTGTTAAGGTATGTTCCTTCTGTCCCGACTTTCTTGAGGGTTTTTGTTAAGAAACAATGCTGCATTTTGTCACATGCTTTTTCTGCATCTATCGACGGGATCATATGGTTCTTATCTTCTCTTTTATTAATGTGATGTATCACATTGATTGATTTCTGAGTATTGAATCAGCCCTGCAGCCCAGGAATGAATCCCACTTAATCATGTTGAATGATTCTTTTAATATACTGTTGAATTCGATTTGCTAGTATCTTGTTGAGAATTTTTGCATCCATGTGCATCAGGGATATTGGCCTGTAAGTCTCCTTATTAATGGGGCCTCTGTCTGGTTTGGGAATCAAGGTAATGCTGACTTCATAGAATGAGTCCAGAAGCTTTCCTTCCATTTCTACTTTTTAGATCAGCTTGTGAAAGATAGGTATTACCTCTGCTTCAAATGTCTGGTAGGATTTCCCTGGGAAGCCATCTGGCCCAGGACTATTATTTGTTGGAAGATTTTTGATAACAGATTCAATTTCTTCTCTGGTTATGGATCTGTTCAAATTTTCTGTTTCTTCCTGTTTGAAGTTTGGTAGTGTGTGAGTGTCTAGGAATTTGTCCATTTTTTCCAGGTTGTCCAGTTTTTTGGAATATAATTTTTCATAGTATTCTCTAATAATTGTGGATTTGGTTGTGATCTTTCCTCATTCATTTGTGATTTTATCTACTAGGGTTCTCTTTTCTTTTTGAGAAGTCTGGCTAGGGGTTTATTAATTTTGTTTTTTTTTTTTTTTTTCAAAAAAAAAGCTCTTAAATTCATTGATCTGTTCTACTGTTTTTGTTTTGTTTTGTTTTGTGTTTGGATTCTATATTGTTTAATTCTCCTCTAATCTTTATTATTTCTCTTATACTGCTGGCTTTTGGGTTTCTTTGCTGTTCTCCTTCTAGTTCCTTTAGGTGTGCTATTAGGTTTTGTATTGGGGATTTTTCTTGAATCATGACATAAACCTGGATTGCAATGTATTTTCCTCTTCTGACTGCCTTTGCTATATCTCAAAGGGTTTAGACTATTGTGTTTTCATTTTTATTTGCTTCCATATATGTTTTAATTTCTTCTTTAATTGCCTGGTTGGCCCATTCATTATTTCATAGGATGTTCTCTAACCTCCATGCATTTGGAGGATTTCCACATTTTTTCTTGTGGTTGATTTCAAGTTTAATAGTGTTGTAATCTAAAAATATGTATGGTAAGATTTCAGTTCTTTTATATTTATTGAGGGCTGTTTGGTGACCTAGTATGTGATCTATCTTGGAGAATGTTCCATGTGCACTTGAGAAGAATGGGTATTCTGTTGCTTTTGGATGAAAAGTTCTGAATATATCTGTCAAGCCCATCTGGTCCAGTGTATCATTCAAGGCCATTGTTTCTTTATTGATTTTATGCCTAGATGATCTGTCCGTTGTTGCAAGTGGAGTATTACAGTCCCCTGCAATTACCACATTCTCATCAATACGATTGCTTATGTTTGTGATTAATTGATTTATATATTTGGATTTTTCAAGTTGGGGGCATGAACATTTATAATTGATAGCTCTTCTTGATGGAAAGACCCTGTAATTATGATATAATGCCCTTCATCATCTCTTGTTACAGGCGCTAGTTTAAAATCTAGTTTGTCTGATATAAATATGACTACTCCAGCTTTCTTTTGACTTCTAATAGCATGATAGGTAGTTCTCTATCCCCTCACTTTGAATCTGAAAGTGTCCTCATGTCTAAAATGAGTCTCTTATAGACAGCATATAGATGTATCTTGTTTTTTAAATCCATTATGGTACTCTATGTCTTTTGAACGGGCATTTAGTCCATTTACATTCAGAGTTATTATTGGAATATATGGATTTAATGTCATTGTATTATCTGTCGGCTTTATGCTTGTGATGATGTCTCTGCTCCTTTGTAGTCTTTGCAGCATTACACTCACAGAGCACCCCCTTAGGATCTCTTGTAGGGCTGGTTTAGCAGTCATGAACTCCTTCAGTTTTTGTCTGGGAAAGCCTTTATCTCTCCTTCTATCCTGAATGACAGCCTTGCTGGAGAAAGAATTCCTGGTTGTATATTTTTCCTATTCAGCACATTGAATATTTCCTGCTACTCCCTTCTGGCCTGCCAAGTTTCAGTGGACAGGTCTGCTATTACCCTCATGTGTCTACCCTTGTAGCTTAAGGCCTTTTTGTCCCTAGCTGCTTTCAGAATTCTCTCTTTATCTTTGTATTTTGCCAGTTTCACCAGGAAATTCCATGGAGAACACCTATTCTTGTTGATTCTGAAGGGGATTCTCTGTGTCTCCTGGATTTGGAGGTCTGCTTCCTTCCCCAGATTAGGGAATTCTCAGCTATAATTTGTTCAAGTAAACCTTCTGCCTCTTTCTCTCTCTCTCTTCTTCTGGAACTCCTATCATATGGAAATTATTATGTGTCATTGAATCGCTTAGTTCTCTAATTCTCCCCTCGTGGTCTAGTATTTTTTTTACCTCTTTTTTTTCCTTGGCTTCACCATTTTCCATAATTTTATCTTCTATTTCACTTATTCTCCCCTCTGCTTCCTCCATCCTTGCTGTCACTGCATCTATTTTGTACCTTATTTATAACATTTCTTAATTAGTCATGACTATTATTTAGTTCCTTGATCTCTGTAGCAATAGATTCTCTGCTGTTTTGTATGCTTTTTTCAAGCCCACCTATTAATCATAAGACCATTATTCTAAATTCTTGATCAGATATATTGTTTATATCTGTTTTGAGGAATTCTCTAGCTGTCATTTCTTCCTGGAATTTCTTTTGAAGAGAATTCTTCCATTTTATGATTTTGGCCAGTTTGCTGTCCTTTGGTGTTTTAGTAGCTTATTATGTGTCCTGCACCTGCGAGCACTACTGTATTAAAAAGGGGTCATATACTCTTCAGGGCCTGGACCTTCAGGAGGTGGTTTTGGAGTGGGTTGTGTGCTCTCTGTTGTGGCTCTGATTGCTTTATCTCCCTAGTCATAGTGGTGCTTTGCACCTTCTACCAGGTGTGCTTTGATTTGTTGTTGAACTAATCCTGGAAAAAATTTATAAAGGGGGTGATGGTGGAAGAAGCCTTATTCCATACAAAGAGACAAATGACATGGTGGGGAAAAAGAAAAAAAATGACCAGGCAGAGACTCAGAGAAACTATACAGCTTAATCCAGAGATGGAGGGGAAAATAAAGTAGAAGGAGATGAAGAAGAGGTGTAAAAAATTAGATTAAAAATTCCTGCTTAGGGGTGTGTGGGTGGCTCAGTCGGTTGAGTGTCCGACTTTGGCTCAGGTCATGATCTCGTGGTCCGTGAGTTTGAGCCCCGTGTCGGGCTCTGTGCTGACTGCTCAGAGCCTGGAGCCTGTTTCAGATTCTGTGTCTCCCTCTCTCTCTGACCCTCCCCCATTCATGCTCTGTCTCTCTCTGTCTCAAAAATAAATAAACGTTAAAATTTTTTTTTCAAAATGCCTACTTTAACAAACTAACAACCAGAGTAGAGAAGGGAAGAAATAAGAGGAAGAAAAGGAAGGAAAAATATATATAAAATAAGAATTGACCAAGAATCAAATCAGAAAATGCAAAAACGCTGTACAGATATCAGATGCTGCCTTGGAACCAGTAGCTGTGCTGGTCTGGTTAGGTCAGTGTCAATCTTGCTCTGGTTTACCAGTCTCTCCTCCCCAGACTGGGTGACCCAAACCACTCCGTTCAGATCATCCTCACAGTACTGCGTGAACTCGAGCAGGCCAGTTTGACCCACTCCTCAGTCTCCTGCACCTCCCAGGAGTTCATCTGGGATTCATACCCTGATATTTTAAAGGATCCCACTCCATGTACCCTGGTTCCAGGGAAGTGCCAGTCAACCCAGCTGACTAAGGGCTTCTGGCTGGTGGGTGTCAGCAGGGTCTTTTGTCCTTGGAGTGGCTACATACCTTCTTCCCACAGCATTCAAGGGAGGGACTGCTCTCTTTGACTGAGCCTCTGAGTTCACTACCAAGCCCAGGGCTGGCTTCCCTCCTTTCCAGGTGTGTTCAGGGCAGCAGGCCCCAGTCCACAGAAAGCCCTACAACCTGGATCATGTTAGAAGTTGGTTCTTACTCTGTTCCCCCCACCCCCAAGTCCATGGTTTTTCTCTTGTCCAAACACAATCCTACACTTCCACAGCCTCTCTCTCTTCCTTTTCTCTCTCCATAGGAAGGGATTCCTCCTCCCTGTGCCTATGCTGCCCATTTTATCTCTCTCAATTTACAATCACGCACCTATGGCCCACCAAGTTGTTCCCATGGACCCCTGTAGATGTTTCTGTCACTCTGTAGCCTGGATTCCTGGAATTCCAAATATTCTGTCCTCAATACTGCTGTGTTTAAAGGACAAAGAAACTTTGGGTCTCCCTACTTCTCTGCCATGTTGACTCCTCTCCAGTGAGTTAATTTTTATAATAAAAAATACCAAACTTTTAAGACTATTTAGATTATGTTATAAAAGAGACTTTGACAAATAAAATGTATTTTGAGTTATTTTTTTCTATTTGGAAAAATTTAAAGATCAAAGTTTTATTTATGTGAGTATAGTTTCTTTTATTTTTCTACTTCTCATGAGATTGGAAAGTAATATTGTTTTTACCTACACTAAGAGAGTATTAGCAGGTGTGACAATTGAAATCTGTTATAAAAAGCACAGGATCAGGATTTACTAGATTGTTTTGATAAAAAGGTTTCCATATTTGCTTTTATTCATCCTTACTTTTGAAAAATTTTCCAGAAGTCAATTTTGTTTTTTCAATTCCACAGTCCTAGAACAATTGAGCAATGGACTGTGAAGTTGTAACTACCTTTCTTCATTTTCCAATACACCAATACACACAAGTTAGACAAGGTTCTTAACATTCTTTCTCTAATAAAATCTAAGTTGAACTACTGTGTGTGAAATGCTACTATTATAAGAGGTCCTGCTCTATGGAGGGCAGACAAGCATGAAACTAGATTTTTTTCAGCTTTAATTTATTACTTACTAAGAAAAAATGTCTAGAGAAGTAAAAAGTTCCCCTGATATGCAAATTTCTAGTTATTGATCAACAATTTAGACTATTTTCTAAATTGAGAATTGAAGGTTTTAATTATAATTAAATTTATTCTAAATATATAACACTTAATTAAATATAAATAAACACACATGTATATACTCTGTGTTCTAATTATTCTTTAATGTAAGTGGCACAAGTGATTCTGTAGCTTAACCTGCAATACTTTTGTAAACAATCAGATTCCAGAGGAGTGCAAAAACAATGAATGGTGTCATCAATGTTTTTTCTGCACAAATACTCTAAAAATGTATAACTTGCCCAAAAGAAGTTTGGGCATTGGCTTCAGCTCCTGAGAGGTAACCTATAAGCTCTTGGAATGTCCTACCTAATTAAAGAATCCTTGTTTACCTGGAGGTTTGGGTCATTCCTGATAATCTGTACTAACAACGTGATTTATGGTGGGGAGTCTTTGGCCACATGGTATCAGCTGTACCTCTGGAGGGAATGGAGTATGAGTTCAGCAACAAAAGTAGTTAACCATACCTATGTGACCCATTTCCAATATAACTCTGGACACTAAGACTTAGGTGCATCTCTCTGTCAGTACTCTATGTGTATTACTACACATCATTGCTGGGAAAAATGGGTGCTGTCTGCACAGTGCCACTGGGAGAGGACAACTGGAAGCTCCAATGTCCTGGTGTCTCCAGGACTCTGCCCTGTGTGCATATTTCCTCTCTGGTGTTAACTTATCCTTTTGTTGTAATCAATCATAACCATGAGTATAATGGCTTTTCTGAGTTCTGTGAGTACTTCTAGTGAATAATTAATCTTGCCTATAGTCTTGGGAATTCCAAAACTTGTGGTTGGTATGAGAAGTGAGAATGGTTTGGGGACCTCCAGAACTTCACAAAGGCAATTAAAGTAGGCAAATTAAAATTGTTTAAAAAATCAGTATCATTTTCACTGAACTAATTATGTCATTCTTAATTCCTTCAAAATATTCTAAATTTTATTTAGGTATATTTATTAAGGAATTACGCTGTGTAAGTTACTACGTATACAAAGTCCTCAAGATGGTACAATCAACTGAAAATCATCCAAATTTCTGTGAAACAGTGTCTGTATTGTGATGATGTATATGATTCAGGGTCATATCTGTCTTGTCTACTGCTGTATCCCTAATACCTAATACAATACTTGGCACTAAATCCTCATATATTGTTTTAGTCTGTTTGGGCTGCTGTAACAAAAATACCATAGACTGGGTGGCTTAAGCAATAAATATTTATTTCTCATAGGTTGAGAGGCTGGAAGTCTAGGATTGAGGAGCTAGTAGATTGAGTTTTTGGTGAGAGTCTGCTTTCTGCCTCACATGGCTATCAACTCACTGTGTGCTTCTCATGTGGCAGAAGAGGCTAGAGAACGCTGGGAGGTTTTTTTGTTTGTTCTTTTTGTTTGTTTTGTTTTGTTTTGTTTTTGTCTGTTTGTGTCTGTGTTTGTTTTTTTAGTACACTAATTCCATTCATGAGGGCCTTACCTTCATGATCTAATCACCTCCTGAATTTTCCATCTTCTGACACTATCACATTAAAGATTAGGATCTCATCATATGAATTTAGGGGGACAGGAATATTAAGTCATAATAGATAGATGGAACCAGAACTGAATTTTTGTAAATTAATTTTTCAGACATAAGAAGTTCAAAGAATCTATGCAACATCTATCTAATTATGTCCAGATGACAGTTGTATGTGTTGGTACTAAGATCAACATGGAAATAAAAATTGCAAAACAAGTCGTGAGATACTTGAACACCTACATGTAAAGGATGGATAGATATGGATGAGGCTAGCCTATCAAAGTATACAGATGAAAAAGAATTTGGGTAAATTGCTGGGAATAGGCATTGGTGTCCATTGTTTGTTCCTCTGTTTCTTTGATATTTGAAAGTCAAAATTAAAAAAAAAGTCTGCTAGGTCATAATATTTATTTTTATGTACTATAGAATTTCAAAGTACTCTATTGAAGTCTCCTGTTCCAGTTTTTATTCAGAAGTAACATCACAACATATCTCTGAAGCTAAGACATCACCTACTTGGGTTGGGAAAGTGAGGAGAGGCACAAGAAACATTCTTCATCAATCCCTTTCCAAAATCTCTATTTTTTTTATACCTGGATGAATTGTAGGTCTTAGAAATAATTCACTGTAAGAACAGGCAGAATTAATAACCCAATTGACCCTCTTAGTTAAGAGTGTGGATATTTAAGGCATTTAACTCTTTGATATTACAATCTAGGATGCAAGGCTAACACCAGTTAAAGAGGCAGTAATTCCACACATTTTATGTATGTAATCGCTAGTAAATATGGACTCAGTACACTGTCATGTATTTACATCAATCATCACTTCAGTCAGGCAGGTAAATTCAATACTTAGACATTGTATTGATTACAATCAATAAACAGAATGAGAAAAAGACAGATATATAGTATACCAGGTTAGTATACTCTTGAAGTATGATGAAATATTTAGAGGAAGTATTACTTACTGATGCTACTGCAACAAAATTCACATGACATAAAATTAACTCTTTAATATGCAACAATTTAGTGGCATTTAGCACATTTGCAGTTTCTTATAATGACACTTCCATCCAGTTCCAAAATATCCACCATTCCAAAGTGAAGCTCCATAACCATTACATGGTTTCTCTCATTTTCCACTCACCCTCAAGCACAGCACCCATCAATGTGTATTTTATCTCTATTGATTTATATTTTTGTATATTTCATATAAATTGAATCATACACTGTATGGCATTTTGTGCCTGGCTTTTATCACTTAGGATAATATTTTGGAGATTCATCCACATTGTAGCATGGATCAGTACTTTGTTTCTTTTTAAGGCTGAATAATATTTAATTGCAAGTATATACCACATTTTGTTTATCCATTCACCCATTGATAGATTTTGTAGGCTGTTTCTACCTTTTGGCTATTTTGGATAGTAATGCTATTAACATGCATATACATGTACTTGTTTGTGTATCTATTTTAAATTTTTTTTGTGGGAGAGCATGTATAGATTTAATGGTGGAATTGTGGAAGTCATTTGGTAATTTTATGTTTGACTATTTGATGAACTATCAAACGGTTTTCCACAGTGACTATGGTTGTACCATTTTGGTTTCCCATCAGCAATGGACCTTTTGATTATAATCATCATAGTGGATATGATATGGTACCTCATTGAGCTTTTGATTGTCATTTCATCTTTTCATGTGCTTCTTGGCTATTTGTACATCTTACTTGGAGAAAGTCTATTTTAGTTATTTGCCTGTTTTTTAATTGGGTTGTGTTTTGTAATTAAGTTGTGAGAGTTATTTATACATTTTGGATAATAAATCCTTATCAGAAACAATCATATATTTCAAATATATTACCTCACATGTAAAGTCAAACTATGTTATGATGAAAGGCCTTAAAATTAGGAAACTTATTAAAATTTGGGCTTGTGTTTATGAAAAATAAATGGGTGGAGTTAGACTTATGAAATAGGTCTCATCCATCCTAAACATCCAATGAAGGCTTCCTAAACAAGAATTTTATCCAAGAAACTAATTTTTATTATATCCACGTTGGTTACTCCAATATAAGTATTTTTTTTCCTGTTGATTCAGAATTTCTAATTATTTCCTGTTTAATCTTTGTTTTCTTGCTTCTGTACAAGTAAAAGAGCTTCTTATTTTCTCTGAGAACAGATGAGAAAGGAGTAAAAAGATTTTCATGCTTATGGCAATCTCACCTAACAAAAAACTCCTCCAACCCCACCACAATAAAGAAAGAAGAGGAAATATCTGTTCTTACTTACTTTTCAAATAAGTTTTGTTATAATAATATTAATAATAAGAACAATGGTTTTATATGACACTTAAATTAGAATTATATATTGTACACAAGCTGTCCCTAAAAGCAAGCTTGGGAAAATCTTTAGCAAATAAAACTATATTGTACTATGAAAAATAAACAATAAAAGTCATTTTAAAAGACACCACTTTTGTGACTACTCAAAAGACTGAAATATACCATAATTTTTATAAACATATAATTTCTATATTTGTTGATTTCTGTAATTTCCATTCCAAATATAACTATTCTACAATTTTTGTTTCAAAGGCATAAAAGAAAGAGACCTCACAGTCAGCACTGTGATATGTCATTTCGGTGTTGTTCAGTTCAAGTGAAAGCTGGAAAACTGGATTCATCCCAGGGCTTGCAGTCAAGTGCATCTTTTTTTTCTCTTCTTTTCTTTTTTTCTTTTAATTTAAAGAACGGCAGACTGCCACATGCAGCACCTCATTTGGATGTGTCTTGAATCCTGGAAGCTTGACTATCTTATGTTCCACTACAAATGGACCTTGAGAGCCTGTTGGAAAGTTCTAGTGGGAGAGTGCAGCTAATCCCAAACCCTTGACCAAAGAACAATCCTCCTCTATCAGGAAAGATGGTCCTCTTCAACCGAGCCTGCAATTTCAGGAAGGATGTACAGGGAGTGGCGAGGGAGGAAGGGGACACCAGCCTAGCCAGTCACATCAGCCAAATTGACCCATGGGGTGACAGATGTTGCCAGATTGCCATCATACCCTTTTTTTTTTTTTTTAAGGTTTTGTATGTCTTGATTTCTAACCAGACAGCAACAACAGTGTGGTTTTGCCTTGAATATTTTAAAAGCAATAACCCAATTGTAGAAAGGAACTTATAATGATGATGCTTCTATAGTATTCCATTAAGTTTAATACTAAAATATACTATTTGAATTTTAGTGGCAATTAAAATTGTTTTTTTTTTTTAAATTATTTTATATAGAGAGAGCACATGAGTGGGGAGAGGGGCAGAGGGAGAGAATCTTAAGCAGACTCCATGCTCAGTGTGGACCCTGACGTGGGGCTCCATATCATGACCCTGGGATCATGACCTGAACCCTGGGATCATGACCTGAGCTGAAATCAAGAGTCCAACGCTCAAAAGACTGAGCCACCCAGGCACCCATCAGAATTCTTATCCATAGAAGTCATGTCTATTAACATGGGAATTAACTTTATTTACCATTATTATTTGAAGTAATGGAGTGTTAATAATTAGAAATAAACATCTGGATGCCTGGGTGGCTCAGTCCGTTAAGTGTTCAACCTCAGCTCAAGTCATGATCTCAAGGTTCCTTAGTTTGAGCGCTGCATTGGGCTCTGTGCTGACAGCGTGGAGCCTGGAACCTGCTTTGGATTCTGTCTCTCCTGCTCTCTCTGCCCCTCCCCCGCTCACACTCTCTTTCTTACTCTCTGTCAAAAATAAAGAAGCATCTTTCAATCCCTGTTGATTATTTTGAAATGATTTTTCAAATGCTGATATTTTTAAAACTGTACCATTAAATGTTCTGACTATTAATCCTCCCCAAAGCTATTTTGATTACACTGTTTTAATGATATACAAGGAAAGGTCCTGGATTTATTCTAGCACTGGTTCAATTTTCAATTAGTTACTTGCACTAATTAGATATGACACGATTTATTTCTGTGGCTTGTACTTTCACCTGTTTCCCTTCCTTTCATTCTTAACTCTATTTGCAATCTAGCAGAAAAAGCTCACCTGTTTTATCTATTCCTTTTGTTTAAATTTCATTGATTAAGAAATAGGATGTAAATTCACTGTAGCTAGCACCTCTATATTTCTAGCAAGAAATTCTGCCATTAGTTTTAAAAGATAAAGATAAAACTCACTTCCAAATGAAATCTGTTACCCATTTCAGACAGCTTCCTTATTAATCAACATCTAGACTCTTTATCTATTAAGCTTCTGTTTTATCCTCAAGACCTGTGTCATTTAGTTGTTAGAGGAGAATGTGAAATTTTCTATATGGATTGGTCTAAAAGGTTTATTACTGGTTTTAGAGACTTAATTACCCCTTCAACATTCCTTCACTCCACCTGACTTACATAGGGATCAGCAAAAGGGGGAGGGGAGCATATTCACTTTTTCTCAGTATTACCTACTTGTAGGTTATCTTGCTATGCTTCAGAAGCCCTTATTATATTCACCTGATGAGAAACTAGCACAATTATGACAAAAATAGTCAGTTATTTCTGTGTGTATAAGGAAAACAAAGCTTCCTTGTTTAAATGGTTCATTGTGGTGGGGCTATGATCCTTTAGGAAGTCATATATATCTCAGTTGCCCACCAAGCCTAATGGAAACATTCAGCTGGAGACTAAGCATTTGCACAGCACAATCTAATCTTTGTGTCTTTATTTGAATCCCTCATCCAGGCAAGTATTCCCAGAAGCTACCCTGCAGATTCAGCCAGTGATTCTCAACCAGGTCACCCACCTGTATAAAAACATAGCCACTTTTGCAATGGCTCAACTGCACTGCGTCTCTGTATTAGTAATTAAAAAAAATGCTTCCTTTAAAACTGCTTCTATAACTGAGGACTAAAGCAGGCTATAGTGGCCTACTTGCAACTTCTTTAGTCCATCTATTCTTCTATAAAGCATAATAAACTTACTGTAATTAAGTATAACTATCCCAAAGTTCTCTTCTGAGGATAACTTTAAAATTAATTAATTAATTAATTAATGAGAGAGAGAGACAGCATGTGAGCAGGGAAGGAGCAGAGAGAGAGCGAGAGACACAGAATGTGAAGCAGGCTACAGCCTCTGAGCTGTCAGCACACAGCCCGATGTGGGGCTCGAACTCACGAACTGTGAGATCATGACCTGAGCCTGTGAGATCATGACCTGAGCCGAAGTGGGACGCTCAACCCACTGAGTCCCCCAGGCACCCCTCTTCTGAGGATAACTTTTAAAGATTTTCTGTCTTTAGCAGGATGGGATTTTCTTCCAGTCTTTCTTGTTCTACTTCCTTCCTGAGGAAGGATATTTAGTATTCTATCTTCTGTAGTCGTGGTCAATACCAAGTTTGGAGGAACAAAGCAAAATGTCAGAGGCTGTGTAATCATAACGACAGTGGGTATTATGCCAAGAAGAATCGACACTGTCAGAATTAGCAGAAAAGTATGTTAGCCTACAGACTTTAATTTTCTCAGTCTGAAGTTGCATCATGAGAAAGCCTCTCTTTAATCCCATCTTGCTTTTCTTCATTTTAAAGACTACAAGATCTATAAACAGGAAAAGCTGCATCTTCACTTCCCCCTCGCACCCATATGACCAGATCCATGTAGCTGAGAATATGATGTAGACAACTGCCTGAAAGCTAGAACAAGAGGCTAAACAGAAGATGAGTCAGAATCATGAGTGGAAAACAAAAACAAAAACAAAAACAGTTGCAATGAGGGTGTATCTAAAGGGAGGAGTTAGAGATGAAAGACGTTTAGAAAACTTGTAGTTTTATGATCTCATTGGTTTTGTAAAGCAGGTGCATCTGTGATTTCTCAAAGAATAATCAAGTGCAAATTCACATGGTAATTTACAATCTTCAGCACCTTAGTTGTGATCTCATGAAAACCTTGATAAGTCATCTCATTAAATTCATATTTTTAAACTTGCAATTTTGTTTAGTGCAATTATTGTGGAAATCACTCTAGGTAAGTTTTTACTACAGGTCCTAGAATTCTGGATGTTTTATCTTATTTACATCAAGAAACATGGAAACATCAAGAGTACTTACTGTCTCAAAAAGATTTGCTACTTTTTGGGGCCCTTGGATTTGAAATGTACCTTCATTAATGACTGTGCTACCTGAGCAACATCAGAAACTTCTCTACCTGTGTCAACATCCACCAGGTCCCCCTTGCCTTCAGATGGTGGAGAATGATGCCTTAGACCCAGACCTGGAGTTGCCACCCTGTCCCAGCATGAACTGCCTGCTATTACCATGCACCAGGGTTCTGATTCCTTGACCTGTTTGTAGGGCTAGATAGTGAAGACACAATACTTCTTCCTTATCCTGTTCACCCCATCCCTCACCTCCATTTGTCTTCCCTGTTCTTTTCTTTTGGGGGAGGGGCGGCACCACAGGTGAAGCCCTTTGTCCCCACTGGGCGTGGTCCAGGTGGTAGGTGGAGTGTGCGGTTTCCAAGGAAGGAAAATGTAGCAGTTGGAGCTCTTAAGGTAGGACACGCAGTGTTTAGGGAGAGTAGGAGAAACCTGATGGAGGGGCAGGAAAAGATAGGGTTGGAGGCGCGTTGCGTCAGAGGCGGCTCAGAAAATAGGAATCAGTAACAAGTTACTGCTAGTTCTTCCACTCGCGGCTCTTCCCAGAGGAAGTGGATCTCACGGGATCTCACGAGTTCCAGGGGCATGCCAGGGGAATCCTGGGAGGAGAATCTGCCGGGAGTCGTGGGTCCCCGAGGCTCCTTCTCTCTGTGTTTTCCATAAAAACGTGTGGCGCACCCCACCTAAGAAGCAAGCCCCAGTTCTGGTGGAGGCCTTGCTACCCTACTCCCCACTCGAGTCACAGTTCAGCGGTTCCTCTTCCAAGGGGCGCGGCCGGGTAAGGTCCGGAAGAAAGGGCTCTGGTCCAAAGGCAGTGCAGGGGTGGTTAAGAAATAAAAGCTATTTAAACCCAGCAATTAGCAATATCAATAAATATTTGTGGATTAAATGGGTTAATCAATGAATGTGGCTTTGGCACGACTCCAGTGAAATTTTCTCAGATTAATTCATGATGCAGATATATTTCACGCGTATCAAAACAAATACACCGTTTTTAGAAATAATTAATATAGGATTTTAACACAAAAATTTTGGAGGAATAGTGAGAGAACTAATAGTTACTCTAATTTATTTTAAAACATAAATTTAAATATATTGATGTGACTTATTGTATCTTTTATTTTGTTTTTGAAAAAAAAAAAAAGATTGCTGTCATTCCAGTGTTAGCCCTCAAATGTGAAAAATGCTAACTTTTCAATATTTATCCCCTCTCCAGTGTATGTCTGTTGCATAGAAAAATACTTAATTGAAATAAGAGTCTTTCTAAAACAGGGAAATTTTTAAATGGGGTCTTGTAAAATTTTATATTTCAAACAGATTTGCCTCCTGGTGAGACCCTGCTGTGTATCCTGTTTACAAGGTGCTTGGGGAACTTCTACTCATGGTTAGTAGTGATGTAAGTTCAATGCACATGAATACGAACATTAATATTGAATTTTTTAAAGGTAAAACACAGTACAAACCAAGAATTATATTGGTCCTATTTTTCTATTTATACATGATTATTTAAGGCGTCATTTGTTTATCTTCTTTCTCCAGCTAAGTTACTCTAAAGTGGCAGCTAATTAGTCAAGAGATATAATAACATTTGATGAAGTGATCAAGTAAGACCTATGAAGAATATGAGAATCAAGCTAGTCCTTGAAGAGGAGGTTTCATTGTAAATTATTTTGATTTTCAGGCACAGAACACCAGTGTATGCCACTGTGCAGTTTTGTTTTAAAATCAGCTTTTTTTTTCTGTATTTTTATTTCATTCATTCATTTGCAGATCCATCATTCAATAAGCATTCATAGGGTACATACTGTGTTCTAGGAACCGTGCTAAACCTTTGGGATACAAAATAAAATAATGCACAGTTATCTATAGTTGTCTCCAAACAATTCCATTGTGGTCATGACATATGTGTAACAGATTTAATATACACCTGCATTATGCATTAAATCCTCACAATCTATAGGAGCTCATTCATAAAGCAGACTGTTGTTGAGCAGATGCAGTAAACAAATGATGTAAAGCTAAGTGAGGAAGCTCTGACAACTCTTGTGACTTACTGAGCCATTTAAAATGAGCAATGAGCCAAAGCAGGAGTCCTACAGAGAAAGAATCAATAATGAATACATTATCATGCATATTTCCCTAAGACAAGGGTAATAATCATGTGGCATTCATTTCTGTTACTAAATAATTTTAAGGAGCCTCTCCCTTCCCCTCCCCTCCCTTTTCCATGGACTCTAACATACCTATTTCTGGTACAAAATAGAGATCTCAACTGCTGTTAACACCGTAACTTTGTTAGACTCACTGCCAGGCCATTTTTCAGAATCCATTGGCTCATTTAAATCTTCAGAGGAAAATGGCAATTGAGCATGAGTTTTACATTAAAGCAATACAGCACTGGCTAAAAGCAATGTGGCTTTCCACCATTTCATCAACTGTGCTGTAGCCTGAAAACTTACAAAGAATAAATAAGTAAATTTCTCGTCTTGTCTCCCACCTTACTTTCCAATGCCATTTCAAACACTAACCTTATTTTTGCTATATTATTAAAGGATTATTTTCATATACTTTTAAATTACCTTGTTTAAAAAAATAACAGGTAAAGAACCCTACTATCTACCTAGGTTTCTTATTATTCTCTGTTGTCTTTCTCTAGTATTTTATTAATATATTATTATTCAGTAGGAAAATTACATACATTCTGTAAATGGTGGTGTCATAAAATTCAACTACATTTGCCAGGGGGGAAAAAGTTAAAATAGAAAGAAAACAGTAGTGCAGTTTATTCTGACCATCTTGTACTCACAAGGGTTATCATCTGGATTGAAATGAAAAACGTAATTCGGCTATTCTCTCAACCAGGTAAATTTCCTCATACTTTCCTTAGATTGAGAATCAAATCCAGGCAGGAGTACATATATGTATAAGTATATTAAGACTAGCAGAATGTTGATAATTGCTGAAGTTGGATTATGGCTACATTGAGCTTTATTGTATTGTTGTCTGCATTATAATATATGCTTGAAATTTTCTGTGATACAAGCTAAAACTTGTAATAAAAATGTAAGTACACTCCATGGTCCTCCAAAGAACAAATGATTATTCCAAAAACATGGGAAAAACAAAGTATGGTTTCCATTCTACATGCTCTATAAAACAAGTCATCCATATCATTTACTTGTTCCTTGGAAAAAATATAATTTATTCTACTATTGCAGGAAATAACAGTTGCATTAGTTCCTGTGTCACTTTTGCTAGATTGTAGTCCCCAGTTATCTGGGGGTGGGGGGGTGGGGGTAATTGTTTCAGTCAGTTGAAAGGCCTTAAAAACAGACCTGAGGTTTCCTCAAAAGAGAAAGTCTGTTTGTGTGTTCCTTCAGCCTTCAATGGCCTGTTGTATGGATTTTGGAATTTCAAAGGCATTGCTTAAAATCATGTAAGCCAAGTCCATAATTTCTAGAATTACAAAAGTGAGAAAGCATTGTAAAGGTTTAGGGATTTTGTAAAATTCTTAAATTTTTGTTCCCAGATTCACACAACCTAGGATGGATTTTAGTGTTTTATTTTTATTTTTATTTTTTTTGAGGTTTACTTATTTATTTTGAGAGAGTGCTGGCAGGGGAGGGGCAGAGAGAGAATCCCAAGCAGGCTCCACACTGCTGGTGTGGAACCGGACATGGGTCTCGAACCCACAAACTGTGATCATGACCTGAGGCAAAATCAAGAGTCAGACCCTCACAGACTGAGCCACCCAGATATCCCTAGATAGCATTTTAGATGGAATTAGGCCAAAGAGTTTGCATGTGGGCCAAAGTAAAGCATTTCAAACCATTCAAAGTATACATGGTTTTATATATACAACTTCCATAGTGTAAATGTATGCCAAAATTTGAGAATTATGAGCTACAAAAGGAGAATTAAAGAAAAAAATGTCTATCAACAGAGGTTTGAATTTTCAAACCATTTTGTCTTTAAGACTCTTTTATGAAATCCCCAATAGTGAGTAGGTGATATACAGAGAATTATAAATTTGCACACACCATTCTTTTTTTAGTATTATCTCTGTTACCTTAATATGTATTAATAGAGTTTGATTTTATGAAGAGTAAGCACAGATGTATCTTACTGGAGCAAAAAGAGATAATTTCTAATATTACCAAAAGAATTAAAAAAAAAATATTTAGGACTTGATCTCACAATGTCTCCTGATTTAGCTGATGATAAGAAATGAGATAAGACCTCACTTTACTTTGGCGTTTTAATTTCTGAAGATGGAACCATCACATTGCACTCCTCACTGCTCTGCTTCAAAGAGAAACTTCAGGGGCACCTGGTTGGCTCAGTTGGTTAAGCATCTGACTTCGGCTCAGGTCATGATCTTACAGTTTGTGAGTTTGATCCCCACGTTGGGCTTGGTGCTGACATCTCAGAGCCTGGAGCCTTGCAGCCTGCTTCAGATTCTGTGTCTCCCTCTCTTTCTGCTCCTCTCCTCCTCGTCTCATAAATAAACATTAACAAATTTAAAAAAAAAAAAGAGAAACTTCACACATCCATCTAGATCTCTCTTCAGCATTGATAGGCATTAAAATAAAACTTAAGAGAATAAACTCCTTTAATCACATATGGCCAAAATCTCTTCTACTAACTTGGCACCTGGTTATTGTAAAGTCAGGACATAAATGTCATTATTTCCTGTTGTCCATTGATTTTATTCATTCTAGGCAATTTTCCATCCTTTACTCTTGGGACTTACTTCTCAACTTGCCTCCAGATTCTGGACAAGATGAGGATAAGTCGCATTACCTTTTACACCTCATTAGCTTTAACAAATAAGTAGCTGGCACTTACACAAACAGTATCTTACCTGCTGTTTTGTTCCTAACTATATTGCTTTCCTGCTGTTTTTACAGGTGGCATTTAGGCATGCTGTTCTGAGATATATCATCTCACAGACTAGCAGACACATATCAGAGGACAAAAGTTAACTAGGAAAAAAATTACAATTAAAATATCATAAGTTCATTAATATAGCACAAAATGGAAAATAACTATATAATTAAGACCAACAACTGCCAAAATCATTGGAAATAAATCATTACTATCTTCCATTTACCCACATTATTGTTTTACTTTTAAACATTTTAACATGAAAGTAAGTTTATTTTTAATGCCAAGAAGTTCTCTTTCTTTTTTCTTGGTTTTTTTTTTTTTTTTTTTTTTGTCTTTATAAGGGTAGAGCATGCTATCATTGGTACTAAAATGGACAATACTTTCTCCACCTTCATATATCTTTTTGATGTAGCTGTTTGGACCTCTGCCACTGCTTAGTGTTAATCTATAATTGTTATCAGTAACTGAAAACAAATTCTAATGTGCCTCCTTTTAGGATTATAGTGAAGTGTGAAAGCAGGCATTTAATTTGGAAAAAAAAAAGATGAATTCAGATGCAAAGTTAAATGTAGATCCACCCTTTCTGAAACAAACAATAAAATACATAATCCTTTTTTGATTAACTCATTCGTTAATTAAAAAAATAACTTTTTCAGTAAGTAAATAATTATTCCTCCCATGTGCCAGGCTATGGGGATATAATAGCTTATAAGGCAAGTAGGACCCATTCCACACGGAAGTCACTCCTTGAAATAGTGGGTTGAAGTTGTGAAAGTGGGATTTGTGAAGTTGGAGAAGGAAGTAGTGAAACAAGCTGTGATATAGGCCCCACAGATTTTATCCTCCTGGTTTTGCTAGTGAGAGGGCCATCATTATCACAGTTAGCTGCAGGATTGTGTTTAGGTCTCACTATGGCTAGCAATCTGGCACAGAAATAGACAAGAGTCTGAATAGAGTCCTGAAAATGAAGTCTGAATGAAGTTTTCCAATGAACATTCCTTTTCACTCTCCCCACTACCCTTCTCTCTCTCCCTCTCTCTCTCCTAAACCCATTCTTCTTGATTCCCTGTCTTTAGCACATACGGAGAATTTTCTGGGGAAATATTGCATGACCAGCTGTATCTTACCCCTGCCAGGGTGTCTCTGGACAGAATCATGGAACCCAAGTTAATTTAACTTAGGTGCCCCAATGTGTGAAATTGTCGTGTATTGTTTGCTGTTGTGAGACATTTAGATTATATGCCTTGCATTCTGCCTGATCTCTCAGCTTTCCTTTTGTACAACATGCCACATATGATACTACTTACTTGCCTTCATCAGGCTAAAATACCCATTTTTCCTTTATTTTAAATGATTCTCCAACAATGAAATAAGAAACCAAAAAGAATGAGTAAAAAATGCCATAAACTTGTCCTTGTTAAATTGGCCTAAGAAAAAAATCAACATGATGGAACATGAGAACAATTAGAGTCAATGGCCATGTTAAATACTTTATTTCCATTATTTCTAGGCAAGTTAAATTCTAATTAAAAAAAGAGAACAAACAATAAAAAAATAAAAACAGTACTGTCACTGCTAGTTAATGGATACCATTCATTGAATTTATTTTATATGTTAGTTAGAAATGAGCTTTTTGTGTTTGAATGGGTAAAAACAAAAACTCCCAAAATGTTACTGCTACTTTCCTGCCACTTAAGATTAGGTGGTTTCATAGTCAGTGTCAAATTCACACTCATCCGCTACCGTGTTATCTCCAAAAAATCAAGTACATGTTCTCTTTATTTCTGGAAGGAAAGAACATTACATTTTCAGTGTCTGTGAGTTACTTTTTCCAGAGAGCAATAAATTATTGATTGTGTGAGATTCCATAAATAAAGCCAAATATAACCAGGTGATTAATCATTCATTTTTGGTTCACCTTGAGAGAGCAGTACAATGATAACAAAAACAAAACATTGACTGTGTTTCTTGTTCATTATGTGCAAGTTTAGTGAATGCATACTCTATACAGTTCATAAGGATTCTTGCACTGTTAGTTGAGACATTTTGGTGTGGAAAGTCTCCTCAAAAGGGAAAAATTACATCTTGAGAGTACCTACTATGTATTACTAGGTTATACTTAAGTGGGTTACTGTGACAAATGTCAATTTTTTTTCTTTTTTTAAAAATAAAGCTTATATTACTGGTTCTGATCCTGACTGCATTACTTACTTGCCATGCATCCTTATGCAAGTTTTTTGATCCTCCTCTCCAAATGGGGATAAAACAGGAAATTATTTCATAAGATAGTTGTGAGAACACATGCACATATACTTATCACTTAGGATCCAACCAGAGGAGCAGAACCAGTAGGAGCTATAAATACACATATATGTTAATGCATTTGTTACAGGAAATTGGTCTTACTGTTAACCCCACATCTCATGCCAGAGCTCAGAGTCCGTAGGTAGTCAGGAAAGGAAGTTGGATGCAAATGAAAAAAATCAAGGGCAGCCTGGAACCCACAAGCATGAGCTGGAGCCCCAGTGGGACTCAAGTCTGGTACAAGAGTATTCTGTATATGCTAGGGCCCTTTGTCACAAAGATAAACACACCTGGTCGAGGAATGAGAGAAGCTGATGGTTGATCTTGAGAAGGGAGTGCTATTACATGCCCAGCTTCCCCTTTACACTAATAAGGTGAATCTGCTAATCAGCAACAATGTGTATTTCTGCTACAAAATGGCTGCTGCGTCCCTTTTGCTTTCCAGATCTCCAAGAATTCTCTTTGTGGCCTCCCCTAACCAGAAACATATAAGAAAAGTAAATCTAGAAAAAATAATACAGTTCATCTTTGTCAAGTTGACACATTAAAACAGCATATGACACACACATATGTGCACAAATGCAACATATATAAATATGTTGAGCTATTTGGGTTTTCTTTGACTAATCCATAGTATCTGTTGTATTTTTTTTTTAATTTGCTTATTTTCACCTAGGAATGTAGTAAGAATCAGCTCTGATTTTGTGAGTAAATGTTGATCGAGAAGAGGGCTTGTCAAAACAAGGTAGTCAGACTTAAAACAATTGTCAGTTGACTGGATCAGAAGGACTAATGGATATATTCAGAACATTTCATCCTAAAGCAGCAGAATATACATTCTTCTCAAGTGCACATGGAACGTTCCCCAGAATAGATCACATACTGGGACACAAATAAACCCTCAACAAGTACAAAGAGTTCGAGATCATACCATGCATATTTTCAGACCACAGCGCAATGAAACTTGAAATCAACCACAAGAAAATATTTGGAAAGATAACAAATACTTGGAGACTAAAGAACATCCTACTAAAGAATGAATGGGCTAACCAAGAAGTTAAAGAGGAAATTAAAAAGTACATGGAAGCCAATGAAAGTGATAACACCACAGCCCAAAACCTCTGGCACATGGCAAAGGCAGTCATAAGAGGGAAGTATATAGATAGCAATCCAGGCCTTCCTAAAGAAGGAAGAAAGGTCTCAGATATACAACCTAACCTTATACCTTAAAGAGCTGGAAAAAGAACAACAAATAAAATCCAAAACCAGCAGAAGACAGGAAATAATAATGATTAGAGCAGAAATCAGTGTTATCAAAAACAAAAACAAAACAAAACAAAAAAACAACAAAAAACAGATCACTGAAACCAGGAGCTAGTTCTTTGAAAGAATTAACAAAATTGATAAACCCATAGCAAGTTTGATCAAAAAGAAAAAGGAAAGGATCCAAATAAATAAAATCAAGAAGGAAGAGGAGAGATCACAGCCAACACAGCAGAAATACTAACAGTAATAAGAGAATATTATGAGCAATTATATGCCAATAAAATGGGCACTCTGGAAGACATGGACAAATTCCTGAAAACATAAACTACCAAAACTGAAACAGGAAGAAATAGAAAATTTGAACAGACCCATAACCAGAAAGTGAATTAGTAATCAAAAATCTCCCAAAAAACAGGAGTCCAGGTCCCGATGGCTTTCCAGGGGAATTCTACCAAACATTTAAGGAAGAGTTAACACCTATTCTCTTGAAGCTGTTCCAAAAAATAGAAATGGAAGGAAAACTTCCAAGCTTTTCTATGAAGTCAGAATTACCTTCATTCCAAAACCAAAGACCCCACTAAAAAGAACTATAGACCACTTTCCCTAATGAACACGAATACAAAAATCCTCAACAAGATATTAGCCAACTAGATCCAATAACACATTAAAAAAATTATTCACCGGGGCGCCTGGGTGGCTCAGTCGGTTGAGCGTCCGACTTCAGCTCAGGTCATGATCTCATGGTACGTGAGTTCGAGCCCCGCGTCGGGCTCTGTGCTGACAGCTCAGAGCCTGAAGCCTGCTTCCGATTCTGTGTCTCCCTCTCTCTCTGCCCCTCCCCTGCTCATGCCCTGTCTCTCTCTGTCTCAGAAATAAATAAAAACATTTAAAAAAAATTATTCACCACAACAAACTGGGATTTATACCTGGGATGCGGGGCTGGTTCAATATCCGCAAAACAATCCATGTGATTCATCACATCAATAAAAGAAAGGACAAGAACCATATGATCCTCTCAGTAGATGCAGAGAAAACATTTGACAAAATACAGCATCCTTTCTTGATAAAAACCCTTAAGAAAATAGGTATAAAAGGATCATTCCTCAAGATCATTAAAGCCATTTATGAAACACCCAACACTAATATCATCCTCAGTGGGGAAAAAATGAGAGCTTTCCCCCTAAGGTCAGGAATAAGACACAGATGTCCACTCTCACCACTGTTATTCAATATAGTATTGGAAATCTTAGCCTCAGCAATCAGACGACACAAAGAAATAACAGGCATTTAAATTGGCCAGGAAGAGGTCAAACTTTCACTCTTTGCAGATGACATGATACTCTATATGGAAAACTCAAAAGATTCCACCCAAAAACTGCTAGAACTGATCCATCAATTCAGCCAAGTGGCAGTATATAAAATCATTGTCCAGAAATCGGTTGCATTCCTATACACTAATAATGAAGCAAAAGAAAGAGAAACCAAGGAATTGATCCCATTTACAGTTGCACCAAAAACCACAAAATACCTAGGAATAAATCTAACCAAATAGTTGGAAAATCTGTATACTGAAAATTATAGAAAGCTTATGAAAAAAATTGAAGAAGACACAAAAGAATGGAAAAAGATTCCATGCTCCTGGATAGGAAGAAAAATATTGTTAAGTCAATACTACCCAAAGCAATCTACATATTCAAATGTAATCCCTATCAAAATAACGTCAGCATTCTTCACAGAGCTAGAACAAACCATCCTAAAATTTGTATGGAACCACAAAAGACCCCGGATAGCCAAAGCAATCTTGAAAAAGAAAACCAAAGCAGGAGGCAGAATAATCCCAGGCTTCAAGATGTATTACAAAGCTTTAATCATCAAGACAGTATGGTACTGGCACAAAAACAGACACTCAGATCAATGGAGCAGAATACAGAACCCAGAAATGGACCCACAAGCGTATGGCCAACTAATCTTTGACAAAGCAGGAAAGAATATCCAATGGAATAAAGAGTCTCTTCAAGTGGTGCTGGGAAAACTGGACAGTGACATGCAGAAAAATGAACTTGGACCACTTTCTTATACCATACACAAAAATAAACTCAAAATGGATGACTTAAATGTAAGACAGGAAGCCATCAAAATCCTCAAGGAGAAAGCAGGAAAAAACCTCTTTGATCTTGACCATAGCAACTTCTTACTCAATAATTCTCTGGAGGAAAAGGACACAAAAATGAACTGTTGGGACCCCATCAAAATAAAAAGCTTCTGCCCAGTGAGGGAAATGATCAGCAAAGCTAAAAGGCAACCGATGGAATGGGAGAAGATATTTGCAAATGACCTATCAGATAAAGGGTTAGTACCCAAAATCTATAAAGAACTTATCAAAGTAACCACCTCAAAACCAAATAATCCAGTGAAGAAATGGGGAAAAGACATGAATAGACACTTCTCTGAACAAAGTCCAGATGGCCAACCGACACCTGAAAAAATGCTCAACATCACTGATCATTAGGGAAATACAAATCAAAACCACAATGAGATACCGCCTCACACCTTTCAGAAATGGCTAACATTAACAAGTCAGGCAACAACATGTTGATGAGGATGCGGGGAAAGATGATCTCTTTTGCACTGCTGGTGGCAATGCAGGTGGTGCAACTCTGGAAAACAGTATGGAGGTTCCTCAAAAAGTTATAAATAGAACTACCCTATGACCCAACAATTGCACTACTACGTCTGCTAGGTATTTCTCCAAGGGATACGGATATGCTGTTTCGAAGGGACACATGCACCCCAGTGTTTATAGCAGCACTATCAAAAATAGTAAAAGTTTGGAAAGAGCCCAAATGCCCATTGATGGTTGAATGGTTAAAGAAAGTTGTGGTATGTATACACACACACACACACACACACACACATACACACATACACACATACACATACATACATACAGTGGAGTATTACTTGGCAATCAAAATGAATGGAATCTTGCCATTTGCAACTACATGGATGGAACTAAAGGGTATTATGGTAAGTGAAAAATTAGGCAGTTAAAGACAAATATCGTATGACTCCACTCATATGAGGACTTTAAGATAAAAAACAGATGAACATAAGGGAAGGGAAGCAAAAATAATATGAAAACAGAGGGGGACAAAACATAGACTTTTAAATATGGAGAACAAACAGGGTTACTGGAGGGGTTGTGGGAGGGAGGATGGGCTAAATGGGTTAGGAGTATTAAGGAATGTACTCCTGAAATAATTGTTGCACTACATGTTAACTAACTTGGATATAAATTAAAAAAAAAATACATAGAAACACCCCCCCAAAAATGTTCTCAACACAAAAAAGAAATGGTAATTATGTGAGTTGATGAAAAGTATAAGGTAAAGCTACACTGGAGTCATTCACAATATATGCCCCTGATGAAATCAATATGTTGTACACCATAAACATACACAATGTTATATGTCAATTATATCACAATAATTTTTTTAAAAAGACAAAAAAGTGTCAGTTGACATAAAGCTATTATTTTAAATGGATTAATTATTTAAAACAAACTTCAAAGTTACCAAAAATTAATTAAAAGTAGAAATTTCTGATCTTTGTGAGACAGCTTCTGCCTATCTAACATTTAAGATAAAATGTACTCAAGAAATCCCACTTTGACCTCTCTTCCATAAAAAGTTCAGGAGTGTAGCCCCAACTTCTCTGACCACTCATTTTCTAAATCTTCTTTAAAAGGGATAGATTTTATTTTGAAGTATTCATTTTACATATGGATTCTGTATAGAGCCACTTTATTCTTGCTGAGGAGAATATTCCTTTGCTGTAGGGGACAGAGTAAAGTAATCATTAACTGCTCAATTAAGTTTATTTTCAATTGAATGAATACAAATTCAGGTACTCTGACAATGTGTCAAACCATTTAATCTTTCATGATTGTTAGTTTAATTCTTCAGTGAATAGTATTAACTTTTGTTCTTTAATAGTAATATAGTGAGGGGGTTCCGGAAGATGGCGGCGTAGGAGGACGCGGGGCTCACAGCGCGTCCTGCCGATCACTTAGATTCCACCTACACCTGCCTAAAGAACCCAGAAAACCGCCAGAGGATTAGCAGAAGGGAGTCTCCGGAGTCAAGCGCAGACTAGAGGCCCACGGAAGAGGGTAGGAAGGGCGGCGAGGCGGTGTGCGCTCCACGGACTGGCGGGAGGGAGCCGGGGCGGAGGGGCGGCTCGCCGGCCAAGCAGAGCCCCCGAGTCGGGCTGGCAAAAGCGGAGGGGCCGGACAGACTGTGTTCCGACAGCAAGCGCGACTTAGCGTCTGGGAGGTCATAAGTTAACAGCTCTGCGCCGAAAGCGGGAAGGCTGGAGGACAAAGGGAGGGAGAGCTGCTGAGCCCCCGGACGGCAGAGCTCAGCTTGGTGGGGAACAAAGGCGCTCGCCAGCGCCATCTCCCCCGCCCATCCCCCAGCCAAAATCCCAAAGAGAACCAGTTCCTGTCAGGGAACTTGCTCGCTCCTCGCAAACACCCAACTCTGTGCTTCTGCGGAGCCAAACCTCCGGCAGCGGATCTGACTCCCTCCCGCTGCCACAGGGCCCCTCCTGAAGTGGATCACCTAAGGAGAAGCGAGCTAAGCCTGCCCCTCCTGCCCCCGTGCACCTTGCCTACCCACCCCAGCTAATACGCCAGATCCCCAGCACCACAAGCCTGGCAGTGTGCAAGTAGCCCAGACGGGCCATGCCACCCCACAGTGAATCCCGCCCCTAGGAGAGGGGAAGAGAAGGCACACACCAGTCTGACTGTGGCCCCAGCAGTGGGCTGGGGGCAGACATCAGGTCGGACTGCGGCCCCGCCCACTAACTCCAGTTATACACCACAGCACAGGGGAAGTGCACTGCAGGTGCTCACCGCGCCAGGGACTCTCCAAAATGACCAAACGGAAGAATTCCCCTCAGAAGAATCTCCAGGAAATAACAACAGCTAATGAACTGATCAAAAAGGATTTAAATAATATAACAGAAAGTGAATTTAGAATAATAGTCATAAAATTAATCGCTGGGCTTGAAAACAGTATACAGGACAGCAGAGAATCTCTTGCCACAAAGATCGAGGGACTAAGGAACAGTCACGAGGAGTTGAAAAACGCTTTAAACGAATTGCAAAACAAAATGGAATCCACGATGGCTCGGCTTGAAGAGGCAGAGGAGAGAATAGGTGAACTAGAAGATAAAGTTATGGAGAAAGAGGAAGCTGAAAGAAAGAGAGATAAAAAAATCCAGGAGTATGAGGGGAAAATTAGAGAACTAAGTGATACACTAAAAAAAAATAATATACGCATAATTGGTATCCCAGAGGAGGAAGAGAGAGGGAAGGGTGCTGAAGGGGTACTTGAACAAATTATAGCTGAGAACTTCCCTGAACTGGGGAAGGAAAAAGGCATTGAAATCCAAGAGGCACAGAGAACACCCTTCAGACGTAACTTGAATCGATCTTCTGCACGACATATCATAGTGAAACTGGCAAAATACAAGGATAAAGAGAAAATTCTGAAAGCAGCAAGGGATAAACGTGCCCTCACATATAAAGGGAGACCTATAAGACTCGTGACTGATCTCTCCTTTGAAACTTGGCAGGCCAGAAAGGCTTGGCACGATATCTACAGTGTGCTAAACAGAAAAAATATGCAGCCGAGAATCCTTTATCCAGCAAGTCTGTCATTTAGAATAGAAGGAGAGATAAAGGTCTTCCCAAACAAACAAAAACTGAAGGAATTTGTCACCACGAAACCAGCCCTACAAGAGATCCTAAGGGGGATCCTGTGAGACAAAGTACCAGAGACATCACTACAAGCATAAAACATACAGACATCACAATGACTCTAAACCCATATCTTTCTATAATAACACTGAATGTAAATGGATTAAATGCGCCAACTAAAAGACATAGGGTATCAGAATGGATAAAAAAACAAGACCCATCTATTTGCTGTCTACAAGAGACTCATTTTAGATCTGAGGACACCTTTAGATTGAGAGTGAGGGGATAGAGAACTATTTATCATGCTCCTGGAAGCCAAAAGAAAGCTGGAGTAGCCATACTTATATCAGACAAACTAGACTTTAAATTAAAGGCTGTAACAAGAGATGAAGAAGGGCATTATATAATAATCACGGGGTCTATCCACCAGGAAGAGCTAACTATTATAAATGTCTATGCGCCAAATACCCGAGCCCCCAGATATATAAAACAATTACTCATAAACATAAGCAACCTTATTGATAAGAATGTGGTCATTGCAGGGGACTTTAACACCCCACTTACAGAAATGGATAGATCATCTAGACACACAGTCAATAAAGAAACAAGGGCCCTGAATGATACATTGGATCAGATGGACTTGACAGATATATTTAGAACTCTGCATCCCAAAGCAACAGAATATACTTTCTTCTCGAGTGCACATGGAACATTCTCCAAGATAGATCATATACTGGGTCACAAAACAGCCCTTCATAAGTTTACAAGAATTGAAATTATACCATGCATACTTTCAGACCACAATGCTATGAAGCTTGAAATCAACCACAGGAAAAAGTCTGGAAAACCTCCAAAAGCATGGAGGTTAAAGAACACCCTACTAACGAATGAGTGGGTCAACCAGGCAATTAGAGAAGAAATTAAAACATATATGGAAACAAACGAAAATGAAAATACAACAATCCAAACGCTTTGGGATGCAGCGAAGGCAGTCCTGAGAGGAAAATACATTGCAATCCAGGCCTATCTCAAGAAACAAGAAAAATCCCAAATACAAAATCTAACAGCACACCTAAAGGAAATAGAAGCAGAACAGCAAAGGCAGCCTAAACCCAGCAGAAGAAGAGAAATAATAAAGATCAGAGCAGAAATAAACAATATAGAATCTAAAAAAACTGTAGAGCAGATCAACGAAACCAAGAGTTGGTTTTTTGAAAAAATAAACAAAATTGACAAACCTCTAGCCAGGCTTCTCAAAAAGAAAAGGGAGATGACCCAAATAGATAAAATCATGAATGAAAATGGAATGATTACAACCAATCCCTCAGAGATACAAACAATTATCAGGGAATACTATGAAAAATTATATGCCAGCAAATTGGACAACCTGGAAGAAATGGACAAATTTCTAAACACCCACACTCTTCCAAAACTCAATCAGGAGGAAATAGAAAGCTTGAACAGACCCATAACCAGCGAAGAAATTGAATCGGTTATCAAAAATCTCCCAACAAATAAGAGTCCAGGACCAGATGGCTTCCCAGGGGAGTTCTACCAGACATTTAAAGCAGAGATAATACCTATCCTTCTCAAGCTATTCCAAGAAATAGAAAGGGAAGGAAAACTTCCAGACTCATTCTATGAAGCCAGTATTACTTTGATTCCTAAACCAGACAGAGACCCAGTAAAAAAAGAGAACTACAGGCCAATATCCCTGATGAATATGGATGCAAAAATTCTTAATAAGATACTAGCAAATCGAATTCAACAGCATATAAAAAGAATTATTCACCATGATCAAGTGGGATTCATTCCTGGGATGCAGGGCTGGTTCAACATTCGCAAATCGATCAACGTGATACATCACATTAACAAAAAAAAAGAGAAGAACCATATGATCCTGTCAATCGATGCAGAAAAGGCCTTTGACAAAATCCAGCACCCTTTCTTAATAAAAACCCTTGAGAAAGTCGGGATAGAAGGAACATACTTAAATATCATAAAGGCCATTTATGAAAAGCCCACAGCTAACATCATCCTCAACGGGGAAAAACTGAGAGCTTTTTCCCTGAGATCAGGAACACGACAGGGATGCCCACTGTCACCGCTGCTGTTTAATATAGTGCTGGAAGTTCTAGCATCAGCAATCAGACAACAAAAGGAAATCAAAGGCATCAAAATTGGCAAAGATGAAGTCAAGCTTTCGCTTTTTGCAGATGACATGATATTATACATGGAAAATCCGATAGACTCCACCAAAAGTCTGCTAGAACTGATACATGAATTCAGCAAAGTTGCAGGATACAAAATCAACGTGCAGAAATCAGTTGCATTCTTATACACTAACAATGAAGCAACAGAAAGACAAATGAAGAAACTGATCCCATTCACAATTGCACCAAGAAGCATAAAATACCTAGGAATAAACCTAACCAAAGATGTAAAAGATCTGTATGCTGAAAACTATAGAAAGCTTATGCAGGTAATTGAAGAAGATATAAAGAAATGGAAAGACATTCCCTGCTCATGGATTGGAAGAATAAATATTGTCAAAATGTCAATACTACCCAAAGCTATCTACACATTCAATGCAATCCCAATCAAAATTGCACCAGCATTCTTCTCGAAACTAGAACAAGCAATCCTAAAATTCATATGGAACCACAAAAGGACCCGAATAGCCAAAGTAATTTTGAAGAAGAAGACCAAAGCAGGAGGCATCACAATCCCAGACTTTAGCCTCTACTACAAAGCTGTCATCATCAAGACAGCATGGTATTGGCATAAAAACAGACACATAGACCAATGGAATAGAATAGAAACCCCAGAACTAGACCCACAAACGTATGGCCAACTCATCTTTGACAAAGCAGGAAAGAACATCCAATGGAAAAAAGACAGTCTCTTTAACAAATGGTGCTGGGAGAACTGGACAGCAACATGCAGAAGGTTGAAACTAGACCACTTTCTCACACCATTCACAAAAATAAACTCAAAATGGATAAAGGACCTGAATGTGAGACAGGAAACCATCAAAACCTTAGAGGAGAAAGCAGGAAAAGACCTCTCTGACCTCAGCCGTAGCAATCTCTTACTCGGCACATCCCCAAAGGCAAGGGAATTAAAAGCAAAAGTGAATTACTGGGACCTTATGAAGATAAAAAGCTTCTGCACAGCAAAGGAAACAACCAACAAAACTAAAAGGCAACCAACGGAATGGGAAAAGATATTTGCAAAGGACACATCGGACAAAGGGCTAGTATCCAAAATCTATAAAGAGCTCATCAAACTCCACACCAGAAAAACAAATAACCCAGTGAAGAAATGGGCAGAAAACATGAATAGACACTTCTCTAAAGAAGACATCCGGATGGCCAACAGGCACATGAAAAGATGTTCAACGTCGCTCCTTATCAGGGAAATACAAATCAAAACCACACTCAGATACCACCTCACGCCAGTCAGAGTGGCCAAAATGAAGAAATCAGGAGACTATAGATGCTGGAGAGGATGTGGAGAAACAGGAACCCTCTTGCACTGTTGGTGGGAATGCAAATTGGTGCAGCCGCTCTGGAAAACAGTATGGAGGTTCCTCAGAAAATTAAAAATAGACCTACCCTATGACCCAGCAATAGCACTGCTAGGAATTTATCCAAGGGATACAGGAGTACTGATGCATAGGGGCACCTGTACCCCAATGTTTATAGCGGCACTCTCAACAATAGCCAAATTATGGAAAGAGCCTAAATGTCCATCAACTGATGAATGGATAAAGAAATTGTGGTTTATATACACAATGGAATACTACGTGGCAATGAGAAAACATGAAATATGGCCTTTTGTAGCAACATGGATGGAACTGGAGAGTGTGATGCTAAGTGAAATAAGCCATACAGAGAAAGACAGATACCATATGGTTTCACTCTTATGTGGATCCTGAGAAACATAACAGAAACCCATGGGGGAGGGGAAGGAAAAAAAAAAAAGAGGTTAGAGTGGGAGAGAGCCAAAGCATTAGAGACTGTTAAAAACTGAGAACAAACTGAGGGTTGATGGGGGGTGGGAGGGAGGGCAGGGTGGGTGATGGGTATTGAGGAGGGCACCTTTTGGGATGAGCACTGGGTGTTGTATGGAAACCAATTTGACAGTAAATTTCATATATTAAAAAATAAAATTAAAAAAAAAAATAGTAATATAGTGACTAGTCAAATTCTTCTAATTTACTCTTAAATAGTATCTGCTATATTTTGGTGCATTGTGCCTTGAGATCTTCATGCGTTCGAGGACCCTTTGCAGTCATTAGCCCTGACTGCTTAGAGCAAAATCTCAATGTAGTGTATATAATAGCAACTGAGATACTTTTTTAAAAATATTCACATCTTATAGAATAGGGTTACTATTTATTATAAGGTCTGTTATGGAGTCCAGGATCTGAATTTTTAATAAACCAGAAGTCATTCTTGTATGGGTTTTTAACACTATACTTTGAGAACATTATTTTAGGAAATAGTATGATGTCAAGTTATGGCTGGCTACAGAGTGAGATATATATATATATATATATAGCGAGAGAGAGAGAGAGAGAGAGAGAGAGAGAGAGATGTGAATGAATGTAAGAGGAGGGAATTCCTAAAGGGTATGTGAGAATGTTATCTGTCACAAATTTTTGCCTGAGAACATTTGACATCTGCTTGTTCAATGCATTTTGAGTTCCAGAATCAACTGGTAGTAGACCAAGCTAGATTTCTGGGAGTTTATCAAGAATAACAGTGCACACAATATTTGCACCTAAAAAAATTTGCTCCTAGCAATTTGTAGAAAATCTATTCTCACAAAGGCCAGAACTGCTGAAGTGTTGTATGAGAAATGAGTAATCATCATATTTAGATAGTTAGGGTCAAAACTGGAAGTTACTCAAATGCTTCAGTTGTGTTTAGTCCTTGAGTGTAGCAACTTACAATATAATAATCTTTGTATGCCTTTCCAAACTTTTTCTTAAGGCCTATTCTTTTTCTTAACTGTGAAGTTTAGATATATCCACTGTCTCTCATATTTAATTGTTAATCCCTATTAATGATTTCAGAAGAAATACTGCATGAAAATACAAAGCAAACTGTTTTAAGATATAAACTTTAGTGATTGTAGAAGAAAACCAAACCAAAACAAGACCAAAAAAAAAAAAAAAAAAAAAAAAGCATGTAAGCAATATCCATCAAACTGTACCATCGCTTAAAAAATTCACTAGGTGTTTTGTTTAAAGAGCTGATTTTTAGGAGCATATTATGACTCAGAGAATTGAAATAACAGTTTACATTAAATGAGACCCAATGAACACAGATGGGAAGTTTCATTCTTATAATTTCATCTATACCCTTTCTAATGGAGGTTTGTCTTTTGGAACTAGTCACACACTTAAATGGTAAAATATGGATGAAGAGATCATACTATCCATGTTTTGAGGGAAAATTAAAAAAAAATTAAATTTAGCTTATTTTTACTGTCCTAATGCCCCATTCTATTTTATTTATATATCCGATATTTTTGAATGTTTATTCTGTTTGGTTGCTAAGTGTTTTATCTGCATTGCTTAATCTTCACAGCACCCAAAACACTTGCATAAATAAGTAGCTTTACCCATAGCCAAGGTCTAAATAAGAAGTGATAAAATGAATTGAAATATGATTGTTAAATATTATATAAGCTTTAAGTGTTTTAAAAATATGTATTTTAACTCTGATTGCTTAAAAGTAAAGCTTTGTATAATCACTTAGTCAAAGTAGGGAGTATCTTGGCTCTTTTTCTTCTTTTTTTGCCTTCAATTTCAAGTGCACAAAGTTGAATTAATCCTCCTCCTCAAATCATGGTGTATTATGAACATTGGTCTGAGCAATGGCTGTGTTCTTATTTTGTTTACCTATGCCTTTTTGTCTCTGTCCCCTATTTCTATTTTCCTTCTGTTTCTTTATGGCAGTTATTCTGATATATTTATTATCAATTTTTTATTTTGTGTGCATTCTTGTAAATTGTGTCTTGTGTCCTATTCGTAGGCATTTATTCTGGCAAATGATATATCATTTTCATTTTTTTCCCAACTTAATATTATGTTAAAAAATTCTGTTCACCTGCATTTTTTTAAATATATTTTATTTATTTTTGAGAGAGGACAGAGTGTGAATGGGGGAGGAGGGGCAGAAATAGAGGGAGACAGAATCCAAAGCAGTCTCCAGGCTCTGAGCTGTCAGCACAGAGCCCAACGCTGGGCTCAAAGTCACTAACCTTGAGATCATGACCTGAGCCGAAGTCGGACGCTCAACCGACTGAGCCACCCAGGTGCCCTATTCACCTACATTGTTATACACACATCTAATCTATTTCTTCTAATTGTCCATTATATTCTATAATATTTATCCATATTATTTTACCTTTCTGCTCTTAATTGGTAATACTGACCCTTTTTTTTAAGTCCCCAACTATAAATAATTCTTCATTGAATATTGTTGAATATATTTGCCTTTGGGGCATTTACTCAAAAGCCAAAATGCTACGTCACAAGCTATCTTACAAAATAGTACTAGTTGGCACTCCAGATGGCCAGTCTATACCTCCCACCTATAATCCATGGTAGTTTCAATACTCCCACTTTTTCCCAAAAAATAATATTTTCAGCTTTTAATTTTTTACCATTATAAGGCATGTATGTAAAGTGATTTCTCATTTTTGTTTCGATTTGCATTTTTATGATTATTAAAATTTTAAGCACTCCTTCATATTCTCATAAGACTTTCAGGTACCTTCCTCAGTAAGTATCTTGGTCATATCTTTCACCTGATTTTCAATTGTGTTTGCTGTTTTATTCTTGTTGTTTTGAAGGAAATCCGTGGATAGTCTAAGTACTAATTCTTTGTTGATTTTATATTTGACAAATGTTCTTACTCATGATCAGTTAACTTTATTAAGAAGTTTGGAATTTTCTATTTATAACCAATATGCTAAAATATTACTATATATTTAAGTTAATTTTTTCTTTCTCTCACCTAACAGGGGGTCTATAAATAGTTTAGTTTTAGGTCTTCAGATTTATTTGAATCTGGGAAATTTTTACTCCATTATTACTATATTATTTTCTCCTTTCTATTTTTAAAAAAAATTAAATTTTATTGTTTTTATCATCCTTTCAATTTTTTATTTCTCTTTAAGATATCTATAATATTTGGATATTTATGCTTCTTTTATTTATATTTAACTTTTCTTTTGTATTCTTTATTCCAACATTTTTTGTGAATTTACCCCATATAATCATTTAACTCATAAATTCATTCTTCAGCTGTTTCTGTTCCACTGTTTTTTTTCTCTATTTGTCTTCATTTCATTAGTATCTAACATGTTAATATATTCCTTTTCTTGATTAAATATACTTACACTTATTTTAAATTATTTGTTCACTGCTTCAATAATTCTTCTTCAGATGATAAATATTATCCACTTTGTGTTTTTCTTTTGAAGTACTTCTGTTCTTCAGTTATGTTGTATTTTGCCCTGTGAGCCCGTATTATCCTTAAGAGAGTAGCTTTCTCTTTTAGTAATGTCTATCATGGAAGTGGCTAATTACCCACCTTGTTCATTTTGTGCAGAATATTTAATAATGTAAATTTATATTAAGAGAAAACAAGTTTTATTATATTTTGCATGTTTATATTTGGTATAGTAGTTTTAATTTTCTGAACTGGTAGATGTCTTCATAATAATATCTACTAAAGAAAGAGTATCTGTACCAGACTCTATGTTAAAAATTTAATCTATGATATCAACTAGGATTGTATTTGAACAGAATAATCAAATAACTGGCTAGTACTGAAAAAATAAGTTAGAAAGTTGTTTGTTTAACACAAAAATTCTGCAGGTAGGCCATCTGGGGCTTTGTACAAGCAACAAAAATACAAAAAAAGGAATTTGTTCCTTTTATTTTCTTATTCCAGTTAGCTTTTAGGGCTTTCATCCACACATGATAAGATAGCATCTGCATCTTTACTAATCAGAAGCATTTCTGATATTTCACATTAGAATCATGGAGTTTGGCAAAGGATAAAGAGCCAAATGAGATGTCATATGAGTTTGTACATTATATACATTTTTTTGGCAACCTTACCCAATATCTTTTTATTATATCACATTTGCTAAACTTGAGTCACACAATCACTCATAAAAGAAACTTGGAGGACTAAGATAGCATGGGATCATCCCCACTCTATCACCAATGAAAATACGAGACTGGGGCTTTGTAAGACTCTATACACATTACTCCCTGGATCCTTATTTGAACTTGGTGAAGTATGTGTGTAGCACCTACATTGGTGCAATGGATTTTTAAATGTTAGAATACCATTCTTTCCCATTATTTTCTTACAAAGAATAAGAATAATAATTAAATTATTATTTCTCATTATTATTCCTAATAATCCAGCATTAGGAGTAAATATTAAACTTTACTTGTGCTTGGGTCCAGGAGGTAAAGAATGGAAGCAAGAGAGACTAATTTATCACAGGAACCTTGGAGGAGCTTCATGTGATTTTGGTTTGCATAGCAAATGCAAGAGGAACTGATTAAGACTTGGTGACTAAATATAATGAGCTGTTCTAGGTGGAATCCTGGAACAGTAAAAGGACATTAGGTGAAAACTAAGGGAATCTTAATAAAGCATGGCCTTTAATTATTACTCATGTATCACTATTTGGTTTATCAATTTTAGTCATTGTATACCACACTAGTGTAAGATGTTAACATTAGAGGAAATTGGGTGTGGAGTGTATGAGAACTCTATATTATCTTTTTAATTTTTGTGTAAATCTAAATTTGTTCTAAAAATAAGGGTTTATTTAAAAGAAACAATAGATATGTAGAGAGTTGAGGTCGAACTATGGAGCCACAAGATGTGCCTTGAATTCTTCCAACTACAGGAAGCAAAGTTGACAATGAGCCCCAGCTGACGCATCCTGAAAGCCATTGTTCATTAGCTCCCAGTCAGTGACCAAGCATGTCAGGGATACTAAGCAGACTTGTTCTTAAGAGACATGGGACTCTTCTGAGGGGATTCTCCTCCTCCTCCTCCTCCTCCTCCTTTTTTTTTTAATTAAGATTTTTAATTTATTTTGTTTTTTAATTTAAATTCAGGTTAGTCAACATATAGAGCAACAGTGGTTTCAGGAGTAGAATTTAGTGATCTGTCACTTACATATAACGCCCAGTGCTCATCTCAACAAATGCCCTTCTTAATGCCCATACCCCACCCCCAACATGCTTCCATCAAACTTCAGTTTGTTCTCTGTATTTAAGGTTATTTGTTTTTTGGGTGTTCGGTTTGTTAAGTTCTTTATATATTTTGGATACTAACCCTTTATCAGGTATGTTATTTGCAAATATCTTCTCCCTTTCCGTAGGTTGTCTTTTAGTTCTGTTGATTGTTTCCTCACTTTACAGAAGCTTTTTATCGTGATGAGGTCCCAAGAGTTCATTTTTACTTTTGTTTCCCTTGCCTCTGGAGACTTAGTATGAAGTTGCTGTGGCTGAGGTCAAAGATGTGTTGCCTGTTTTCTCCTCTTGGAATTTGATGGTTTCCTGTCCTATGTTTAGGTCTTTCATCCATTTTGAGTTTATTTTTATGTATAGTGTAAGAAGTGGTCCAGATTCATTCTTCTGCATGTCACTGTGGGGTTTTTCCAACATCATTTGCTGAAGACACTGTCTTTTTTCCATTGGATATTCTTTCCCATTTTGTCGAAGATTAGTTGGCCATACATTTGTAGTCCATTTCTGGGTTCCCTATTCTGTTCTATTGATCTGTGTCTGTTTTTTTGTGCCAATACTGCACTGTCTTGAAAATTACAGCTTTGCAATACAGCTTGAAGTCTGGAATTGTGATGCCTCCAGCTTTGGTTTTCTTTTTTATCATTACTTTGGCCATTTGGGGTCTTTTCTGGTCCATACAAATTTTAGAATTGTTTGTTCTAGCTCTGTGAAGAATGCTGGTGTTATTTTGATAGGGACTGCATTGAATGTGTAGAGTTCTTTGAATAGTACAGACATCTTAACACTATTTTTTCTTCCAATCCATGAGCATGGAATGTTTTTCCATTTCTTTGTGTCTTCTTCACTTTCTTTCATAAGCTTTCTATAGTTTTCAGGATACACATCTTTTACCTCTTTGGTTAGGTTTATTGCTAAGTATCTTTTGGTTTTTGGTGCAATTGTAAATGGGAACATTTCCTTGATTTCTCTTTCTGCTGCTTTTTAATTGGTGTATAGAAATGCAACCGATTTCTGTATGTTGATTTTGTATCCTGCAATTTTGCTGAATTCATTTATCAGTTGCTGCAGTTTTTTGGTGGAGTATTTGGGATTTCTGACGTCCAGAACTTTAAGATGACATAGTTATATTGTTTAAGCCACAAACTGTGTGTTATTTTGTTATGACAACAATAAAAATCAATGCAAGCATACATAAAAAGTTAATGTGAAATATATCAGAGAACAAAATGTAAAAAACAAATAAACACTGAAAATCTTAGAGAAAGGCCTAGAAGAAAATCTTGACATATTTGGATAGGCAGAGATTTCAGAGACTACAACAAAAGCATGAAACATACAAGAGCCAAATAACAAAATTCAGATTTATCCACATTAGAAATGTTTGTTCTTCAGTATTCATCACTAAGAAATCAATAAGTTTTAGGTTGGTAGAAAATATTCATAATACATATATCTGACAAAGGATGTAAAAGATAAATATTTGACAAAAGTAAGTCAAAAACCACTGAAACTAGTAAATTATTTGATTAAAAGGCGTACAAGATGGCCAGTAATTCTGGGACAATATGTTCAACCTCATATAACTTTCACCAAATTAAAAATTAAAACCACAGTGAGATACCACAGCATATCTAATAGAATGACTAAAACTAAAGGGAGCAACCATAGCAAGTGTTGATGAGATGTAGCAGAGCTGGACTGTAATGCACTGCTGGTGAAAATGTGAAATGCACAACCACTTTGGAAAATCCTTTGTCAGTTTCTTAAAAACTTAAGTATATACATACCGCAGGACCCAGCCATTCCTCATTCTAATGGTTTCTCCAAGAGAAATGAAACCATACACCCACATGAGTCTTGTACAGGAGTATGTACAAAAAAATTATAATATACAAAAAATACAAAAATGTGAAAATCTAAATGTCCATCAGCAGTTGGCTGAAAAAATAACATATGATACATCCATACAACTTAATACTTCTCAGCAATAAAAGGGAATAGCTCTGAGACACACAACAGTGTAGATGAATCTCAGAATCATTATGCTGACTGAAAGAAGACAAAGAAACACAAAAGCATATACTGTAGGATTCCATTTATATAAAACAAAAGTTAACATACGGTGGCAGACGCAGGTCACTCTTTCTTGCAGCCAGGGGTGAGGAGGGCATTGTGGACCATAGAGGACTATGAAGAGTCTTAAGAAGGATGGAAAGATATGTTTATTGATGGTATATGGCTGCAGGAGCCCCTCAAATTGTATTTTTAAATTAGGTACAGTTTACAGTTTCCTGAATAAAGTTGATATGGAAAAAATAAGAATGGACAGAAGTTGAAAGAAGATAGTTCTGGGTAAAAGAATTTGCTATAATGGAAAAACATGAACTTTAGAATTCAGTAGAGCCTGGGTTAAAAAAAAAAAAACAGACAAAAAAACAAAACCAAAAAACAAACAAACAAACAAAAAAAACCAACTTGCCGCTAGAACTTAATAGCTTTGAAATGTTAAGGAGTTATATAGCTCTCTGATTTTCAGTTTAATCATCTCTAATGACATAGAAAATAATCTAATAGTGTTATTTTAAAATTTAAATAAGAGCACATGTTACAGTACCTAATGAAGAATCAGTGTACATCATAGGTACAACATTTTTGTAAAACTTGCTTTTTTTTTTTACTAGTGGTTGACACAAATTATAAATGATTTCAGACATCAAGTTGCTTAATAATTCATTGTGTTACATAATTTAAATCATTTAAAAATTAAAAGAGCTAATGCACTTTCATTATAAACCCCACTAACATTGTATCTATGTTTAAATTAACTTGCAAATCATTCTTCTCATTTTCTAGTACTCTTATTCGTAATTTTCTCATATTCAACTGCAAACTGCCAAGATCTTATTTGTTTCTAACAGAATGTTATCACCTTAATCACTTCCATGATCCATGTCAGGCTAGCATTATTTGTCTCATGTACTGAAGTCTGCTAAGAGTTAGAATTATAAGATCATTTAAATATAAGAATAGGTTAGATATTATTAGTAATCTTTTAAGCAACCATTGCATTTCCGTCTGAGCTGCTGTATTCAATAAACATATCTCTGCTCTAAGAATGTGATTATCCTGTGAACTCCATTTATTCTACCCTATGTATATTATTAGAAGACACCAGGAGATTTATACTTTTATTCTGTGATTCAGATCTCCTAGGGGGCATTCGTTAATTACTGTTCAAGGCCCAGTTTAAATAACAACGTCTTTTGAAACTTCCCTGGTCTTCTACAAAAGGAGAAAAGCACTGTAATTTAAGTAATAAGACTGTAAGGATATCTGATCCTTTTCCCTTATTTGGGAAATAGCTTTAGAGAAGCAAAATTTCTTGTCCAAAGAAAAACAACCTTATCATGTCAAAGGTAGGACTGGGTTCCAAGCTCATTATGCTCGGTAAAATTCAGTACGATATTTACTCACTAAGCTGTATTGACGTTTTGTACAACTTCTGAAATAATATAGCTATTTGTTTTTCCATTTATTTTTCTTTTTTCCCATTTATTCTTATACTTAGCATATACATAATTTAGAGTCCATTGATGTTATAAATAAAAAACCCTCCAAATAGTGACTTAAATAAGAGACCATTCGTTTCACTCATGTTTCAGTCAGAGGTGAGCCGTCTGGGGCTTATTGGCCAATGGCCCTGATCTCCCTCACGTGTGGTTTATTTTTTGGAGTCCAAGTGACTATTCAACGATTATCATAGTCTAAAGAGTTTGAAGCAATGAAGATAAAGTGGCAGGCAAGCAATTTCCTTTAGAGAGACCGTGCAGAAGTTGCATACACCATTTGTCCTTCTTTCTTCTTCTTCTTCTTCTTCTTCTTCTTCTTCTTCTTCTTCTTCTTCTTCCTCCTCCTCCTCCTCCTCCTCCTCCTCCTCCTCCTCCTCCTCCTTCTCCTCCTCCTCCTCCTTCTCCTTCTCCTTCTTCTTCTTCTTCTTCTTCTTCTTCTTCTTCTTCTTCTTCTTCTTCTTCATTTTATTTTTAAATAATCTCCAACACTGAATGTAGGGCTCAGATTTATAATCCCGAGATCAAGAGTTGCTCTCTCCGCTGACTGACTCTTGGCTGCATGGTCACAGCTAGATGCATGAGAAAGGGCAAATAAAATCAATAGCTAGGTGATTGATCTTTGATAAAATCAAGAATTATGACAAGAAAGAAATAAAGAATGCAAAGTAACAAAGTAAGTAGCAGTGTCTGTCTCAGAATGCAGTGACCTTCAGTCTTTTTTTTCCCCTGGTAAATCCCAAAAGATTTTTGAAAACAAAAAGTGTTTTTCTCACATTTCTAAGTTAACATAGAAAACACTATCATAAATATACACAAGTGCAGAGATTATAAATTTCAGCATACTACAAATATTGATATTTTTAAGTAATCTTTTTGATATTAAGTGTTATCCACTTAAAAATACATGAAAAACTATTCCTTTAACAATCATTTTATATCTTTTATCTCCTTGAATTTATATTTTTATTCTACCTTTAGCATAAAATTGTATTCTAATATGTTTATATTTTTCAAGCCTTTTTCTAATCAGCCTTTATAGCTTATTACCAATCTATAATTTCTTATCACCCTTTATAGCATGTTACATATATATCATATATATATCATATGTATAGCATATTACATATATATCGTATATATATGTATGATATATTACATACATATATGTATGATGATATATTACATATATATGCGATATATATGTAATATTTGTCATTATTATTCACTTTCTGGGCACTAAGCCACAATTTTGAAACATCTCTTATTTCTGCCCTTAATGAATTTTATGTGGTAGGGCAGTTCACAATTGTGATGTTAATTACCTTTTGAAAAATGAATAAGGAAGGCTGCTTAAGGGGAGAAGAGAAAGAAGAAACACTGACTTGTTCTTATGGAAGTTAAGTTCATGAAAGTGTATTTATGTTTTATTCCCTTGGAAAATCTGCATGTAACCCTAATGTACTTTAATTTGAAGATTATTACTTTATAACATATTATTTGTTTACCATTTTTAATGGTCTGTTTTTAAAGTTTTGCACATACACAGCCTTCTGTTCACAAAAGGCTTATCATTTGGCATTTTATATATATGTCCAACCAAGATTCCATTAGCACATCAGCCATTATGACAAGGAAATGGCTCTTTATCTTAGTTTTAAGAAACTGAAGGGAGACTACCGAGTAAAATAATGGACAAGAGCATAAAGTTTTCAAGATCCCTTGCTTTTCTCTGGATGGCAGGTTGAATTACTCATTTTCTCTCTTGTTTTCTTTTAACCCAAACGTTAAAATGGGAATAGCCAAAAAGTCACTGGGACTGTTGCCTGCAATTCTAACTAAAACACACTTTATACTCCACTTATCAGAGTCATTATATTCTTTATTTTGACTAAAAAAATGTTCAGGAGTCATTTTGAATGGCATTTTTCAAACTCTTCAAAACTATAAAGTTTACACAAGTTAGGACACTGTTGGAGTGTTCAGGGTGAAGAGCTATAAGTATGTAATCTCACTATCAAATAACCAACCTCAGAGATTCTTTCATGGCCACACTTCAAGGCCAGAAGCTAACCCTATGACAAATGTGCAAGTGAGATAAGAAAAGGGAGCTGCTCAGTAAGACCAGCTATCTATCAAGGCCACTGGTATCTTATCTCTGCTTTACCTATTGGCTATCTTGTAACATGTGTACTATTAATTAAAAGTAATACATCTTCTCTTGTTTAGTGACAAATATGTTTGCCCACAGGGAATAGAGGGTAAGGGAATAAGTGAACTATAAGAGAAGAACCTAATTTCTTTCTTTTTTTAAATTTTTTATTTTTTTAACGTTTATTTATTTTTGAGACAGAGAGAGAGAGAGCATGAACGGGGGAGGGGCAGAGAGAGAGGGAGACACAGAATCGGAAGCAGGCTCCAGGCTCTGAGCCATCAGCCCAGAGCCCGACGCGGGGCTCGAACTCACGGACTGCAAGATCGTGACCTGAGCCGAAGTCGGACGCTCAACCTACTGAGCCAACCGGGTGCTCCTAGAAGAGCCTAATTTCTTAACAGAAAGTCCTCTATAGGCCATAAAAAGATATAAAACTTTATTTCCTCCAAAATATTTTAAAATGCTTGAGGAAAGAAACATTTTTGCACCTTTGGTTAGTTTTGTTTGTAAATGTTTACTTGTTCAACAAATACCTACTGACCCAGGCTTTATTAGAAGCTAAGAATATAACAGTAAACAAATCAGATAAAATCTCTGTCCCATAGGCTTGCACTTTAGTGGGAAATTCACAAAGTGAGTTTATGGAAACAGCAGAGAACTAAATGAGTGAATCCATGGATTCATAGATCTATATCTACTAAAATCCAAGTGTGTTGGTTATAAAGTTGCTTAATTGTAAGGAGAATATGGTTTCACAAGGGCAAAAGGGAAGACTGACGCATAAGACTTTTCCAGTCTTATTTTCAACAAATTTACCACTTCTATAAGCATGTTTTAAGATCCTATGAATTATTTGAAAAATAGTGAATACATATATGTGTATATATGTACACATATACTATATGAATACACACTTACATACACATATGTATATACACACACTGATATAAGGATCTTTGGAAGCATAGTGAAGAACATAGAGTGTTATATAATACTCTAGATAGTATTATGGTGTTCTTATTTTATATACTTTATCAACATAGTATTTTGGGGAACTCATCCATATTTCTTTTTATGTCATTAGTCCTTTTCTGTTGATAGTTGAATATATAACAATATGTTATCCTTTCTTCCACTTAATGGGCATTTACAGTGATTCAAATTTACATCTACTATGAATAAAACGTATATCTTCTTGTGTAAGTCATTTAGGCATATGATTTCATTTCTCTTGATGAGCAGAGAAATGTTTTATTATCAAGTCACATATATCAAGTGTTCATGTGGGGTTTTTTGTCCATTCTTACCTCATTCAAAATCAAGAAAATATCTTCCTATATTTTCTTCTAGAAGCTTTATGTTTTTAACTTTTTCATTTATATGTATGATTCATCCAATTAATGTCTGTGCATAAGCTGAGAGAGAAGTTAAGGTATATTTTAATCTAAAGTTCATTTTTTTTCTGGCACCACTCTTAAGAAAGAATATCCCCAGTGAACTGATTCAGTTCCTGTCATTATAAAACAATATGTTTATATTGTTATAATAGTAACGATAGTTATATTATGTAAGTCTATTTCTGAGATTTCTCATTCCAGTTATCTATTTTCATTATTATTGTAGGTCCATAGTAAGTCTTGAAATTAAGTAGTATAAATTCTTCATTTTTCTTTTCTAATATTATGTTGGCTATTATACATCTTTTCATTTTCATATACATTTTAAATCCATTCTCCAAATTTCTATGAAAGTTCTACTGAGATTACATTGGTTTGTAGTAAGTTTATCAGTTGATTTGGAGGGAATTGGCATTTCAAAAGTATTGAAACATTCTTAGCCATTACTTTTCAAATACATCTTCTGTAAAATCTCTTTCTCTTATGTTTTGGAGTGTGATATGTTTGACTATTTTATTTGATCCTACAGATCTAAGATTTTTTTTTAAATTCTCTTTTGCTCTTTGATTTGTTGTTTTCTATTTTAATATAGGTAATTTTTATGACTTGTCTTTAAGTCATTAAAACTTTATTCAAATACTTTCTTCAGGACTCCGTTGAGTCTGTGGAATAGATTTTTTGTTGTATCACTTTTTTTTTAATTTTTAGGATTTCCACATAGTCTTTCAAAATACGTTTTATACTACTTATGTAATTATCCATCATATTCGTAGTTTCCACCTTTTCCACTATTTCTTTAACATATTTATCATAATTATTTTAAAGAATGTGTTATCAGCGTATAGACCCACTTTGGGCCTGCTTCTGTGCTGGTGAATCACTTTATTGCCTCTTAGCTCCTAGTCCATTCTCTGTTGAGCTGCTTATAATGTGGGAGCTAGAATCTGTAATTGTTTCTCTTTTTCCCACTGACCTAATGGTGGATAGTATGTTGAACATCCAGTGGTGTTCACCTGTAGTGAATTTCACTGCACTACCCAGTATCTTCCCAGTAAATTCTGCAAGCATTACAATCACCTCATTAGCTCAGCAGCAGGCCTGTGGGCAAATTGCTGCAGAGTTTCATTGATGCCTTGCCTCTGCAGGCAATTCCCTGCATGCCTGCTTGGCCTGCAGTACCATAGTGAACTTTTCTGTTATCCAGGAGCTACAGACATGTACTCCCAGTAAAATCAGAACCTAAGCCATGTGTAGAGGAACCTCTTTCATACATTTTCTTTCCTAGAGTATTCTGCCTCAGCCTTATTCATAGTAGCTATTCCCCAATATCTGATGATATTTTTTTATTCCTTATTTACACTCTACTACTTAATCTCTGTTACTAGTTAATAAATATTTATTATAAACTCTCCCTATTCAAATGTACTGTGTGATTTCTGTTTCTTGATAGGGCCTTAACCAATACAGAAATGATAGCAATAATGGTCCCAGGAGACAGACCCACAGAGATGGTATTTGGGGATTGGTTTTGATGTATCATTGGGATTTTTTTTTAATATGAAATTTATTGTCAGATTGGTTTCCATACAACACCCAGTGCTCATCCCAACAGGTGCCCTCCTCAGTACCCATCACCCACCCTCCCATCCCCCCATCAACCCTCAGTTTGTTCTCAGTTTTTAAGATTCTCTTATGTTTTGGCTCCCTCCCTCTGTAACCTTTTTTTTTTTTTCCTTCCCTTCTCCCATGGTCTTCTGTTAAGTTTCTCAGGCTTTAACACACTGCTAAATTCCCTCCTAATTAGAAATGGAATGCTAATATTTGAGGACATTCAGTGGCATTATAGTTAAACTATGGTCAGTATTTGATTGTGGTGAAGTGCCAATTAAAACAAGTGCTTTGGGAGTCCAATGACTGTTCCCTTGTCTGTTATAGCTGTAGTGATGACCGTAAGAACTGTGGTGTAAGACAGATTTTACTGTGTGCACTGCAGGACTTATAGAAAGCAAATTGATAAGCTCAGGTCCCTTAACTGTCAGTTCAAGTTACGGTAAGAAAAAATAGAGCATTTTCTTGAGGACCTACAGGTCTGTTGTTGCTGAAAAATCAAAGATAAAATGTAAAGACAGGAATCAAAGACCAAAAATGCACTTGTATGGCATGATGAGTTACAATGTTAGTTGAATTACATTTTGTTAAAGTTAGAGCATAGATTGGGAAACACTGAAACTTGGAATAGAAACATCTGGCAGACATATATGAAACAGGAAATCTTCATCTCCTATGTCACTCTTAATCGCATTTGTCAGTAGAAGTAGATTGCCCTCCTGTGTATGAGGGGATTAGGTTTCCTTTGCTTGTAAATTCTATATCCTTAAGAAGAAATGGATGCTAGTTCTACTCAAGACATATCACAGTCACTCCTTGTTACTGTTAGATCCATGACTAGTGTCAAATCTCACAGTGTTCCGGGAGGAAAGATAAACACTTTGACCCAGAAAGAAGTAGCTTAAACACCAAAAGATTTTCAAGACTTTGCTATTATATCTGTAGAAACCCAGAGGCCATATTAAATGAGCTAAGGAGGAAACAAATACTACTTATGTAAGTGAATTTTCTAGAGATTCTGAATTTAATGCATTACCTTATGCGCTGGAGGTGACTCAACTGGCTTATTTGGCTTGCTGAAACTTGGACTTAATGTGGACTACATACAATAAAAATCTATATAATTCTAGTATTGTCTGTGGATATTTAAATTTTTTTAACATTTATTTATTTTTGAGAGAAAGAGAGTGTGAGGGCGAGAGGAACAGAGAGAGAGGGAGACACAGAATCAGAAGCAGGCTCCAGGCTCTGAGCTGTCAGCACAGAGCCTGATGTGGGGCTTGAACTCACGAACCGTGAGATCATGACCTGAGCTGAAGTTGGACACTCAACCGACTGAGCCACCCAGGCACCCCTGTCTGTGGATATTTAAATGAAGATCTTTCAAGTATTCTGCATTTTCCCCAAATTATTCTTGCTATCAAAATTAGGTTGGTTAAAAAAAAAATACCCTAATCACATTCTTTAAATATGTCTATATTTTGTACTTTGAATTTTGAGTGGATTTAATCATTTGATTTGATTCTGTGCTGGGAGAAAAACAATAGAAATTTTTGGAAAAAAGAACATCTTAAAATTTCTTTATAATCATGAAAAAATAAAACTAAACTGTATTTGGGATAGACGCAGGCTGTGCATAAATAAATAGTTGATTTTGGTGCTGAATATCATAACAAGAAACTGTAACAGTAACCCCTTGTTCAAATTAAACAGATATTCACTGATTATGTGCGATGTAGTCAGTAGAAAGATGCATGATATCCAGTGTATACAAACTGGATATCGAGTTTGAATCCATAGATTCTGCCCTCAAGGATTACATTGTATTTGGGAAGAGATTGCTAAACAATAAAGTCAAGTCATTGCATTTATATATTATATATGCATTATATACACAATTACATATATATGCAGTACAATTATTATATACTTTTTACATGAACATCACATATCATTACATACATGAGTGTATTTGTGCATACTTTGTTTTTACTATAACCTTTCCCTATATTAATAATGGGGCACTTTGTTCTCTGAGAGAGAAAGGGGAGAAATAAAGGGTATAGTAGAATAAAACATAACAAAGCCATAAAAACGTTTCAAATGATTTCTGTACACTTAGAAGCTAAATTGAAAAAAAAAAGTACATAATTAACTTGATACCAGAGATGTATCATCACTTACATGACCATTGCTGGAGAAAACAATGAATAAATTCAACTTCTGTCTGGAGTAATAGAAGACTATTATATTATTTACTGTAGTTACATTTGTTGGAAGCCACTGTTGATTGAAGAAAAATTGTTGCTAAACTATTTATAAACTCAAGACCCTAATTTTGATTCCATGTGTAGTTTTCACGTTTATCATGTGGTATTTAAAATATGTTAATTTTGTGTTTATTTTTTTCCCTGTCAGTTGTTATATAATAGTGGAGTCTACATTTCAATAAATATTTGCCTACTGTAGTAGCACTCTGCACAGTGACTTGATTTAGACATATTCAGTACATTTCCTTTATTTATGGTATATTTTTATTTGGCAATGAGATGGATACACTATCTTTTGATTTAAAACTGTACAAACTTTTAGTGATTGAAGCTCAATTTTAAGAATGAAATTATTAAGCTAATGATAATATTACTCTTAGACTTCACTGTAAAGTAAAGCAAACTCAAATCCAAATTTTTTTATAGGCTGTTTTCATGCTTCCTCTTTTTGGAATTTTTCTCATTAGAGGAGGCCCTTATTTCTTTTTGGGATTTTTAAGTAAAAGGAATGAATATGTTACTATCAACAATCTCTTACATGCAATAAAGATTGTATGTTAGCTTTGTAGAAAAAAGTTTGAAATTATTCTTAAACACAATTGTGTGAACTTTGAAATGTTCTATTTTCTGGAAGAACTCATCAAGACCGGAGGTTTTCTCTAAAGTAATTCAGTGAAGTGACCAAATACCCCTCATTTTAATGGACTGTATCAGCCTCCTAGGAATTTTCATTGGAACATTAACTTGTTCCTTTATAGCACAGTTCTCAAATAGCAGTTCTTGTCCTCTTTCAAAAAGTCAGCAATTGTGAAAGCATTTTTTTATTAGAGTTGTTCACAGTTTTGTGGAGACATTATTTTTAAAGCCGGGTTCATTCTTTTTGATTATTCAGTTTGTTGAGAGAGAATAAAAATAGTTTTGAGTAATTGGTGTACATAATACTCTCATTATCAGATATTTAATAATTTCCCAAATAGTTGCTTTCCCTTAATTGAAAATTTTACAAATATTGATTGAAGATGTGATATGTCTTACAGTGCTAGGTGCTGGCGTTGTGTAGATAGATTAAAATAAATCTGGAAATTGAAAAAAAAGGTAAAATAGGACCAATGCTATAAATAAAGAAGTATATGATATCTCTGCAGCTGAATCACTATAAAATTTGCAGCTGAGAATTGGGTAAAGCATTACAGGAGTTTAAGGAGAGATATCTGAAATACATACTAAAAAATGAGTGAGAATCATGAGTTGTTCAAAGAGAAAAGGAACAATATTCTGGGCCAGGGTCATTGTGGAAAATATCAAAGAAGACTCAAACAAAACCAGTGAGAAACCCTGGGCATCATTCACTAATAGTGTCATGTGGGAGAAGGGAAACGAAGACACACAACTGAGTAAGGTTTTGTTTATTAAGAGAAGATAGCAGAATGCTCTTGGTTCTAAGCTACAGAAAATCCCAAATCAAACCTGTTTAAAAACAGTAAATTTATCATGTTACATAAAAGAAATTCAGGTTCAGAAGTATGTCTTCAATCATAAGTGTCATCCTCAAGAAGTTTGGGGCATCACTTACAGGCACAACAACATGCAGAGATAGAAACATAAATAATATGTGTTGTACTCCTTTAAGGAAGATGGCCTGTGGAAACAATCAATAAAAATAATTTTAGAATAGGTATTTAAAAGACAAAATATATAACTAGAAATATATAAAAGTGAACTTGGAGAGTATTTTAAAGTGAAATTAGAATATTCCCACTATATATATACATATATATGTGTATATAGTATTGTATACACATATAATCCATTTATATGGAGAGAATATATAGAATTCACCATGTACAAATCCCTTTATGTGATATGTAAAGCAGTTTAAATGAAAAGACAATTACATTCAGAGATAGAAAAGGCCTTCTCTGCTTTAGTATTTTTCCAAGCAATAGAGAATTCCTGTCAAGGAATTCTTAGCAGGTCTTCCCAAATTGGATCACATGCCATTGGCAAATTTATGATAGAGAAAAGAACGGGGCCATGGTGACTGACAGATTAATCAGTGAAGATTCCTAGAATCCTGGTAGCAGTCATCTTCTCTAGAGGGACATGAATGAATAGCTAAGGAGGAGTTTTGTTTTTTGTTTTGTGTTGTTTTGTTTGCTTTGCCTTGCTTTGCTTTTGTTTAAGGAAGGAAGATAAGGAGAAGATTGGATAGGTGAGCAATTTGTTCTTTACCAAGAGTACAAAGGCAAATATCCACGTTTAATGAACTAAATGAATCAGTGAGACTCTTTCAGGTATGTAGTATCAAATGAGCATAAAATGTGTGGGCACTATGTTCCAGAATGATGTCCGGAGTCAAACTTATATGGTTTAAAAAAGATTGAAAAAGTCCCTCTCTGTTCTTTTCTTTGACATTATACTATGAGTTTGAATTTAACAAATGAAAAGTCAGCAGAGGTTCTGTGTAAGAGACGGTGATGATTTTTTCTTTTGAGAAGATAATGGTAAAAAAGATAATGGATGATAAGACCCCATAGGTTAGCAGCAAGAAAACCATATTTAAAATAATGGAATATACCAGGAAAATATTATATAGGGCTAAGTTAAAAAAAAATAAGTAATGATATTATAGAAGTGTAGAGGTTTTCTACACATGTATCTAGGGTTAATATATATAGGATTTATGAACAATGAAGCAGTGAAAGAGGGAGAGAAAAGCTTTAAGAATGATACCCACATTATATTAGTAGGGGCTTGTTATATAATAGCAATAACAGTGCGTAAGGTAAGACACTCAGGGAGGAATAAGACATTTTTGATACACTATTTTGAAGTTATTGATGAGATATCGTAGAGGCCACCTTCAATATGTAAATGGAAATATGCATCTGAAGCACAGGAAACATGAAATCAAGAGCTGTTACCAAAGCAATCATATCTGAAGATGTAGGCTCCAGGCCCAGGATTTGTGATTTAGTAGACCTGGATGAAGGCACTAATTTGCGTTTGTGACAGGTTCAGAGTTGGTGCAGGTTGTGCTGGTCCATGGACTACACGTTGTGAGTCACTGCTGTGGAGAATAAGGGATTAAACTGAACAAAAAAATGTAGTCGTATTCCTGTACACTGTTGAGTGCTAATTTGAAATTGTGATCATGAGTTTATAGTGTTACCAACCTACTCTAATATTAAATATTTCTCTAGCAGAGTAAGCTCAGCTTACTCACTGAAAGCATTTACCTCTTGGGTACAGTCGGGACTAGGATGTCATAAAAACGTAGAGGGAAAGATGTTCATGAATAGGTGAAGATATTATTAAAATGGTAAGACTTAAAATCTTAACTGAAGATTTTAAAAATTATTCTGTATTAATATAACAGGTAAGCATGCAATATTTATCTCTCTTATCATTTGTAAATTGTCATCTTCAGGAGGTAATGCCTTAAGTCAAAGATAACAGAGCAAACCGCAAGGAGAGTGACTTTCATAAAAGGCAGGTTTTACATTATTTCATACTGGGCTTACATTACCATTTTAGTCACTTCTTTTCAGAAATTGCTTTATAAACTGCTTTCAAGCTTGTTAGGAATTTATAGCTTCTTATTTGTTTTATCAACACATTACATTCTCAAGGGATTTTATAATATTTAAGGCTATTTAAGGCTATTTAATATTTAAGGCTAAATTAATCAAAGCACAAATAGTAAAGTGAATACATTTAAATTAAATATTTTTGTAGCAATATTTAAAGAAAAAGTAAAAGAAGATTTTAAATTTTCTTAGCCACAGGATCTCCCAAACTACTTTGGCTGTCTGGAAGTTTAATAAATCATTACAGAAATAACTATACTGAATTTATATGCACTACTCTCTTTTTACCTATTAGCATAATTTTAAAGTTATTTTCAGCAGAAACATTGGCTTCTTTATCTTTTTGAGAGATAATTCACTAGAGTCTTTTCTTGGAAATAATTTCTTGTAGTTAATTTTTCAAAAAATTAATCTCTAAGCAGAATGGGCCACCAGAATAGGCAAGAATGTGTTGAGTTCTGCCACTTTCATCTATCCTATTCATTGGGTTCCACATTAAATTATTGTATATTAAATAAAATAGATTTAGGCACTTTAAAACAGAGCTTAAAGAACACTATGAGAGATAAGCTTCCTTGTTACTGAGGAGTGGCTAATCATGGGGTTTGTCTGAGTTGCTTTACAGAAATACTCATGAAGCTACTAAGTGCACATATAATTAGTATATGCATTGCAGTAGGATTATTTTATCTCTCCTCGGTTTCTTCACCTATAATGTGGAAATACTAATATATTAGATGAATTAGTACTTATTTTAGTGTAGTGCCTGGCACATAGTATATATTGAGAGTATTGTCTACAATGACAACAAATATTTAGATATAGAAGATTTTTGAATGAGGCTTTTTTTCAACACACTGTTTCATTCGAAAGAAAGATCTTCTAGGTAGTGCTTCTTACACTCACACTGTTGTTACTTTCTGGCTGGAAATATTAATATATGAAATTATATGTTTTATGTAATTGCATATAAGTGACAAGGCCATACCTAATTACATGTAGAGGATTTTTATTATTGTTTTTTTTTTAATTGTAAACATTTATCACAGTTGCCTGGTACCTGATACTGACTTTAATACATTCTCTAAAAAGAAGGAAAAAAGTTTTAAAAAAAGATCAGTAAGAGATGAACTTATAGTCACTTTAAAAGCATAATTCACTTTGACATGTATGGGGATATTTCATATGCTTTCTATTGACTTTATATTCACTATTGGAAAATCATAGACCTCAGTGTTAAGCATCGAAAGAAGGCCAGAGTATAATTTGGGGATTTTTACTGGCAAGGTGTGATAAAAAGAAAAAGGCTTCTGAAGCCAAACAAGTAAAATTATTCATTAGTATTTTCTGTATCCGTAATACAGTATGTGAAACCACTTACTCACTTTTCTGTAAAGATAGCCAAGTTTGGTTCCCACTTACTGGTAAATGATGCCAAATTTTAGGTGGCATTATGTTGTTAAGATCAGATGAATGAAACTGTTTCCAAAGAGAAATTTTGGAAATATGAGTAACTTATAAACATTGAAGATTCTGAAACACTGGATTTCCTTTGTTCCTTTGCAAATGACTGGATTTCCTTTGCTGAATAATATTCCATGATATACATACCATCATGTGAAAAATAGAACAAAGGAAATCCAGTCATTTGCAGCAACATTAATGAGTTTGGAGGACATTATACCAAGTGAAATATGAAAGAAAAAGACAAATACTGTGTGGTGTCAGTTGTATGTGGAACATCCCCCACCACCCACCTCATAGAAAAGAAGCAAAGTCATAGAAACAAAGTAGAAAGGTGGTTGCTGGGTGTGGGAGATGTGGGAAATGGAGAGAGGCTGTTAAAAGGGTATAAACTTCCTGTTATGAGATAAAGTCTGGGGATATAATGTATAACATAGTGACTATAGTTGATAAATATGTGCTAAGTAATTGAAACTTTCTAAGAAAATAGAACTTATGTGTTCTCACCAAACTGATGGAGGTGTTAATTAACTTAGTAGGGATCCTTTCATAATGCATACATATATCAAATCATCACATTGTACACTAAATATTTTACAATTTTATTTGTCATTTGTAACTCAGTAAAGCTGGTAAAAGAAAAGGACTGTGTATTGTCAACCTACCATCACAGTGGCTGGCAGGCAGGTAGGTAATAAGAGCTCAGTGGTTTTATTTAGCAATTAACTCCTTTTAATAAGATAGTATAGGAGTAAGTTTCAAAATGCAGTTTTTTTTAAGAATTCTGAAAATGTTATATTAAATGTTAAAAATATGTTTGACATTGATAAGAACCAGAGCAAATATATTTTTAACATTCCAATGGAGATCTTTCTTTTTTCTAAGAAAAGAATAATCTTGCAATGTGAAGGATATAAATTATTTATTGAATTAAAATTTGAAATTAAAAATATAAATAAACATAAGTAGGAAGTTGGAGATTTGAATTACTTGTGTACATAATTAAGCAAGTAAAAGTATTAATCAAAGGTTATGTTTTACTATTGCTTATTTTTATTTTATTTGATTTTTCATTTTTAATATTCATAATGATCCAGTTCAACTCAACTTTTTGTACTTTTTATACATAAGCCCTTGTCCATAAAACTATTTATTCGTATCAAACAGGTTTCTGAGTGTCATTGACTATTAGGTAATCATGGGAAGGAGTCAGCTGATTGATATGAGTGGCTTAGTACGCACTTTGGCAGGGAATCAATGTTTTATTTTTAATTGGAAGACAGTATTGTATAGGCACCATCAGAAGAATGTCTGGAAAGGGACAAATCAAAGGTAAAGCCATGTAGAAATAGACAATTTCAAGACCAAGGACGCAAACCTCTTTCAGGTGTGTGGAGCAATTCCAAGTTCAGGGTACACAGATAGCAAGAGGGTAAAATAACTTTTGTGCGCCATGTAAACAAGGCACCTTATGTTCAAATTTAAAAAGTGTTTGGTTGTAGTTTATTAACAATTTTAAATATTCAGAAGAATCTTGTTATGATAGTTGATGTATAGTCCTATGTAGAAGGATGGAATGATCCCATGTGGATACTACCATTTCTGTAATTCAGTCTGAGTAGCCACATTAACTAGAAACAATCTATTCAGTGTCAATGATCTGTAAAAAGGACATGTAAAGCAAGGAAAAAGGACTTGAACCAGATGGACTGGTTAACAATAGAACATTTTACAAATTGCCAAGAAAATAAAAACAAGAGGTGGGAAACCGCAGCCTTGACAACAACATTTTCCGTAATCTGATGGAAGCAGAGATAACTCTGATGCTGCATTCTAGCAAACAATCATTGTGTTCACTGTGAGAACCAATTGTTCTTAGCCATGTGGAACCAAAATTAATTTCTAAATTATGAACCAACAGATTGCAATGTGCTTCCCTATCATTTAGGAGTAGAAAGAACCAGATAATTGAGTTTATTGTTTCAGTGTTTAGGGAATATGCTTAAGGAATATAAATTTTGTGCATTTTAATGGTATGGCAGGTTTCAATGATGATGACTTTTCAAGAGTAAAGAAAAAACAGGAAGGTAATGTCAGCAATGTCAGCCTAATGGTGGCAAAACACATTCCTCATCTTACCCCTACTCCCACCCAATAACAAAAATTCAGCATTCGTCTGTTGACAGAAGTGCCTTTGAAGAAATCATATAATGGGCTCTATACACCAAGGGACCCAGAGGAAGTCTCATTCATCTGTGCTGTAGGTAATAGGCAGACAGACCTAGGTCCAGGCTGTGGAACTTGCAGTTGCCTGTGAACCAGCTCCAGCCCTTCTCAGCTCTTATCCAGGAGCACAGGGAAATTGTCTTATATAACTACTCATGGACAAGGGAGTCTTTGGGGGTATGTCCGGGTTTCCAAAGAAAGTTCTAGAACATAGTAGCAAAAAAAAAAAAAAAGTCTTATGTATGTATGCATATATGTATTTTCGAGTTTGAATGCCCTGGAGTGGGTAAGAAAAGCAGCTTGATATTACCTTCATTATCCCTTCCTCAAAACAACACAGCTTAGGACCATGACAGATCTTTATCACCCTATGATTTCCCCATGGGGGAAAGGGAGAGCCTGTAAGTGAGCACCAACTTCTCCAGCTGTGTGTGACACTGCCAAAAGGGCTCATTTCACTCTTACTCCATCAAAAGTATTGAATCATAAGCTACATGACTAGGGGTCCAGAAGAGGCTGAGAGAGCAGTAGATAGGATTCTCAGGGCACGAAATGGATGTGGGTACTACTAGCCTTTTGGACTCCCATAAGGAAGCCTGCCTACTAGCCAGTGGGTATGCTTCGTGTGAAGATCCCTTAAACTGGTCCACAGATGTTCCTAGTGCTCTATGTGCATCACCTACACACACCTGCCCTTGGTTGCCTCTCTGTGTATACACCAGACTATGGCAGTGAGAATAAGCTTTGGCAATGAGGGTAAGCTTTGACACATAGCCAATGAGAATCTGTAGAAATCTGTAAATTTGAGAGCCAGGGAGAGACTACAAACTTGGGTTTTAGTACCAACTTTTGAAAAATAAGAGATGCTCTCAGCACTTGGCATAGTGCTCTGCATGATTCAGAGAAACAAGGTTAAGAATTTTGCCACAAGAAGGAACGCGTAGCATGGAACAGGTGCGCCTATAAAAGAAGGTCTGAGTTGGTCTCAGAATCTCTAGTAGGGCTGATTCTGAAGGCAGTAAATAAAGACTCGAGGAGTTGACTGCTAATTCAGTTGTGATGATGTATCACAAAACTTCAAGGAGTATGAAAATCAAGGAAACACGTCATCACCAAAGGATCACAATAATTTTTCAGTAACCAAACCTAAAGGCTTTAAGATCTGGAATTCACCCAGTGAAGAATTCAAAACAGCTCTTTTAGGGAAAACCAATGAGGCAGAAAAAAACACAGATAATTCAACAAAATTAGAAAAATAATATACAAACAAAATAAAAAGTTTAACAAAGAGTAACAAAAACAAAAACAAAAATTATGCAGCTAAAGAATACAATAATGAAAGGAGAAATAGACAGCATTAAAATAATAGTGTGGGACTTCAATAACCCACTTTCAAGAATGGGTAGACAGAAAATGGAATCCAGACAGAAAATCAATAAGGAAACATTGGAAATGAATTCCACTTTAGACCAAATGGACTTGACAGACATATACTGAAAATTTCATCTATCAGCAGCACAATATACATTCTTCTCAAGTGCACTCAGAACATTCTCCAGGATAGATTATAGGTTAGGTCACAAAACAAGTCTTAGCAAATTTATGAAGATTGAAATCAAATCAAGTATCTTTTCCAACAATGCTGATAGGAAACTAGAAATAAAAACAGGTAGAAGACTGGGTTTTTTTAAAAAATATATGGAAATTATACACTCCTGAAGAGCAGATAGGTCAAAAAAAAGAAAACAGAAGAGAAATAAAAAAAAAATAACCTGAAACAAATAAAATTGGAAATACAACATACCAAAACTTATGGGATGCTGCTAAAGCAGTTCTAAGAGAAAAATTTGGCAAGAAATGCCTTATTGAGAAGAAAGATCTCAAATAAACAACCTAATCTTATACCTCAAGGAACCAGGAAAAAGAACAAAATTAGCAGAAGGAAATAACAAAGGTCAGAGCATGAATACATACATAGGCTTAGGAAAAAATTGGGTTTTGTAAAGGTAAACAAAATTGAGAAACCTTTAGCTAGACTAAAAAAAAGAGAAGGCTCAAAGTCAGAAATGAAAGAGGAGACAGATACAAAGAATCAAAGAGATGACTAAGAGCAACGTAATATACAGATATAACACAAGAGATCATAAGAGATGACTAAGAGCAATTATATGCCAACATATTGGATAACCTAGAACAAATGGACAAATTCATAGAAACATACAACCTACCAAGACTAAATCTTAAAGAAATAGAAAGTCTGAACATACTACCAAAGGAATTGAATCATTTATAAAAATGATATCAACAAAGAAAAACCCAGAGCCAGATGGTTCTCTGATGCAATATTCTACCAAATATTTTAAGAAAAAATAATGCCAGTTCTTCTCAAATTCTTGCAAAAAATTGAAGAGGAGAGAATACTCCCAAACTCATTTTACAAGACCATTATTACCCTTTTACCAAAGTTAATAAGGACACAACAAAAAAACAGTAACTGCAGACTGATAGCCAGATGAATGGAAATGCAAATAAATCTCAGTACAGAATTAACAAACCAAATTAAACAGCACATGATCAAGAGGGTTTTATCCCTAGCATGTAAGAATGGCTCAACATACAAACATCAACAATTGTTATATAACACAGTAATAGAGTGAAAGGGAAATTCATATTGTTACCTTAAAAGATGTAGAATAAGCATTTGACAAAATATAATGCCCTTCCATGATAAAAATGATCAAGAAATTAGGTATACAAGGATCATACCTCAACATAATAAAGGCCATGTATGACAAATCCACAGATAACATCATACTCAGTGTTGAAAGGTTGAAAGCCATTCCCCCAAGATCAGGGACAAGCCACGGTGCTTGCTCTCATCATTACTTTTCATCTAGTAGTGGAAGTCCTAGCCAGAGCAGTCAGGTAAGAAAAAGAAAGGCATCCGTATCAGAAGTAAGCAAAAATGTCTCTTTCTAGATGACGTGAATTTATATACTGAAAATTCTATCAACTCCACCAAACTCTGTTAAAACTAATCAGCAAATTCAGTGAAGATGCCAGATACAAAATCAATATAGAATCAGTTGCGTTTTCATACCCTAGCAGTGAACTATCTGAAAAATAAATAAGACAGGTCCATTCGCAAAGCATCAGATACAATAAAATCCTTTGGAATACAATGAATGTGACAGAACTGTCCACTGAAAACTGTAAGACTTTGATGAAAGAAATTGAGGAACACACAAACAAATGGAAAGATACCCCATGTTTATGGATTGGAATAATTTATATTGTTAAAATGCCTACAGTACCCAAAGCCATCAAAAAAATTCTAATGGCATTTTTCACAGAAATAGAAAAAAATAATCCTAACATTTTTGTGTAATCACAGAAGTGTCTGAATAGCCAAAACAATCCTCGGAAATAAAACCAAGCTGAGGCATCATACACCTCAAACTATACTACAAAGCTATAATAATCAATAAAGTATGGACTAACATAAAAACAGACACATAGGCCAATGGAAGAGTTGAGAGCCCAGAAATAAATCCTCCCATTTACATTCTACTAATATTTGACAAGGAAGCCAAGAATACTCCATGGGGAAAGGATAGCCTAACAATGGTGTTTGGAAAACTGAATAACCACATAGGGAATAATGAAATAGGGCTCCTATTGTAGATCACTCACAACAATGAAGTCAGAATGGATTAAAGACTTAAGACTTGAAACCATAAAACACCCAGAAGAAAACACAGGAAAATATCTCCTTGATATTGATCTTGGCAGTGAGTTTTGGATATGACACTCAAAGCATAAGCAACAAAACAAAGATGAATAAATAGGACTACATGAAGCTAAAAAGCTTTTGCCCGGCAAAAGAAACAACTAAATGAAAAGTCAACCTGCACAATGGAAAAACATAGACAAATCATATATCTGATAAGGGGTAAACATACAAAATATATTTGAAAAAACTCTTATAATTCAATAGCAAAAATAATACAAACCATCCAATTTTTAAAAAATGAACAGAGGAACTGAATAGACACTTTCCCAAGCAAGACATACAAATGACCAACAGGTGTATGAAAAAGTACTCAATATCAGCAATCATCAGGGAAATGCAAGTAAAATCCACAATGATCTATCACTTCATTCCTGTTAGGCTTTCTCTTATCAAGAAGACAAGATATAACAGATGCTGTCTAGAATTTGTAAGGGGAACCCTTGTGCCCTGTTGATGGAAATGTAAATTGATATACCTATTATGGGAGAGGGTATGTAGGTTCCTCAAAAAATTAAAAAAATCCTGACATTTGCAACAACATGGATGAACCCTGAGGGCGTTATGCTAAGTAAAACAGAGAAAGATAAAAACTGCATGACCTCACTTATATGTGGGATCTGAAAACAATAAAATTTTAGGAACAGAGATTAGAGTGGTGGTTACCAGGGGCTGTGAGGTTAGGGAAATGGTGAGACATTGGCCAAATAGTATAAACTTCCAGTTTTATGAAAGTAAGTTCTGGGGATCTGATGTACAATATGGTGATTATAGTTAATAAGACTGTATTATATACTTGAAAGTTGCTAAGAGAGTAAATCATAAATGTTCTCACCACAACAAAAGAAGTGGTGCTTATGTAATAAAATGGAGTTGTTAGCTAACAATATAGCGGTAATCATTTTGCAGTATGTAAGTGTATCAAATCAACATGCTGCATACTTTAAACAGTGTTATATATCAACTTCATCTTGTTAAAGCTATAAAATACATAAATGTGATGCATATCAAAAGAAGAAATACAGGAAAACTGGAAAAAATTTGTTAAATTTAACAAATATTATTCTTAACCATAATTGGCCATCATATTTTTAAAATCTGCTATAGATGGGGGAGTTTCCATCTTTCCAACTTATTTTATTTCCCCTATATTGTCAAAACTTAATGGCAAAAGTTTCTAGAGAAGCTTACAAATATTAAGAGAGTTTAGTTTATGATAAATAAAGGTGTATTATGTATTTCTGTGAAGAAGCAGGCTGACCTGAGTGAACGCTTGTTTTAGAATTATATTACTGTCGGAAATAAATGTCATTTAAGAAATTTGGATATTTGAGAAATGTATTTCCATCTTGAAGGGTATATGTAGGTGTGTGTGTGTATATATATATATATATACACACACACACACACACACACACACACACATATATACATACATATATACATACACACATACACACACCTATATATTCCTTCAAGATGGATATATATATGTATGTATATATATACATATATATACATACACATATATGTATGTATGTATATACATATATATACATACACATATATGTATGTATGTATATATATGTATGTATGTATATATATGTGTATATATATATGTGTGTGTGTGTATATATATATATATATATATATCCCCTTCAAGATGGAAATACATACACACACACACACACACACAACTGTAACCTAATGACATACTTTTTTTTTTTTTTTTTTACTTATCAGATAAAAATGCCAAATGAAACAGGGATAACTGGAAAATCTGAGTTTGGTAAAACTTGATGGAGAGGCAGAAGCAGAAGCATAGTGCAGCATGATGAAACACTTTTTGTCTCTCTCTCTCTCTCTTTTTTAAGATTCTTGTGTGCATTAATAAATGGTCAAGATGCCTTGACAGGTAGGCTTCATGCGACAAATATCAAAGAACAGAGAAAAGTGATTGAGGCACTTAAACACCTGGAACTATTGTTAACATTCTAAATGTCGGGATTTAATTTGTAATTGTCTGTATTTCGTATTGTTACATGCAGTTGAGATAGGTCTTTGATAACATATTTTGTAAGTGAAATACTTATGCTTTTATACATACATATTTCATTTTTTTAAGATCCAGTGTACAATAGAATTTCCTTAAAAATTTCAAAAATCCCCTGGAACCAATGGTGTTCAATTTCAAAAGACTATTCAACATGTACCATGTTATTAATAGCATTTGCATATTGGTAATCATACTTATGCACTTGAGGTTATAACTTCTCTGTATAACCGTGTGGCTTGAGGTAAGTAGCTTTGTCAGTAAATGTATAGCCATTAGAGATCACATATTTCATAAGGCTAAACTCAAAGATTTATTTAGAATCTAGTTTTCATAGGGGCACCTGGGTGGCTCAGTTGATTAAGTATCCAACTGTTGATCTCAGCTCAGGTTATGATCTCATGGTTCAGGGGATTGAGCCCTGTGTTGGGCTCCATGCTGATGACGCAGAAGCTGCTTGATTTTTTTTCTCTCTCCCTCTCTCCCCCTTCCCTGCGCTCTCTCTCTTTCAAAATAAAGAAATAAATGACATACTTTGTCAATGTAGTGGACCAAAATTAATGAATGGGTTAGGATGTTTTCACAGTATCACATTTATTTTATTAATACCCAAGGCAGGATCACTACAAATTTCTTGATATATTATTGCATGACATACATCATTATAAAATTTAGAACATATTTATACACACTTTCATATGGCTAGTTTATGTTGATTTAAAATTCAGTACTACAATCAGAAGAAATACTTTCAAAATTAATTACACATGGCAGGGAAGTAGCAACCATTGATTATTAGTTAGACCACTTCCCAGGTAGAATTCTAGAATGCACATTAGAATATACAAGTCTGTACTCCAGAGGAGGGTCTCGCTGGGAATAGAGAAGAGATGAGTTCTGAGAACCAAGCCTTGGGCATGCTGATAATTATAACACAATAATTATTGTTGTGTTTGCATTTTTATTCTATTTATATTCTATTCACTTTTAATATGAAAATCTGAAGAGTTCATGATACATACTGTACCTAATTAATATTGCATTTTGGAAAACTTTTTTGATGAAATTATTCTTTTCAGTTTTAACTTTAACTTTTTACATCCAAAAGCATGTTATGATGTGTTCATATTAATGGTAAAATTAAAGTAAAATTATAATATTCATTTTGGAATTATTAAAGAGGAAAAAGATGTGTGCATAGTTCATTTGCAGTTTGTCTCATTTAGGCCCTGCAGCATAGACATTTATTAATTTTAAAACCACCTTTATATCCGTTATGTGACTTGTATAATAGGTGACTGTATCCATGAAGCTATTACCAGTTTCCAGCATCCTCAGGGATTTTTCATCTCATATAAATGATCAGAAGTTAAATGTTTTTAATTGAACACACGTATTTAGTTTGGGCTCTTTCTATGTGGGATTTCTTTTAAATCTACCTGTGTATCCTAGTGCAAACAGTGACAACAAATCCAAAAGCAGGTGCAGCCTGGCTGCACTTTCCACCCTCTAAGTGGAAAATAAAGTCTTTTGAATCCTGCTTCCTTGGAAGGAATGTGCCCTTACGAAAGAGTTCCTCTAAATTTGTTAATCATTTCTCTTTGTTTTCTTTGTATAATTTAGTTTTGCCTGTTTCTGACCTTTAAATTGAATTACAGTTTTAAAAAAAGTTATTTTGGGAAGTTTGGACTGTAGTTTTCGAATGCAGAAGAAAAGAAAAATAGCAAGTTAACAATCATTTTTTTAGGACCTCAGCAATAGCATCTTAAATAAAAGCACCTAATTTTACAGAGCCCTTACAGGTACTAATCATTGTTCTGAACTCTTAACAGACATGATTTCCTTTAATCTTTATAAAACCCTGTACTTTGGATCTTTGGATATAGGCCAGTAACTCAAAGACAGCCTTGTGAAGATATTCAAAGTAATTAAATTTAGGGGTGACTGGGTGGCTCAGTCAGTTAAGCCAAGGACTTCAGCTCAGGTCATGATTTCATGGCTCCTGAGTTTGAGTCCTGCATCGGGCTCTGTGCTGACAGCTCAGAGCCTGGAGCCTGCTTTGGATTCTGTGTCTCCCAGTCTCTGTGCTTCTCCCTCACTCATGCTCTCTCTCTCTCTCTCAAAAATGAATAAACATTAAAAAAAAATTGGGGCGCCTGGGTGGCTCAGTCAGTTAAGCATCCCGGCTTCAGTTCAGGTCATGATCTCACTGTTTCTGGGTTTCAGCCCTGTATTGGGCTCTGTGCTGACAGCTTGGAGCCTGGAGCTGCTTTAGATTCTGTGTCTCCCTTTCTCTCTGTCCTTCCCCTGCTCACTCTCTCTCTCTGTCTCTCAAAAAAATGAATAAATGTTAAAAAATTGTTTTTAAATAAAAAATTTAAAAAGTAATTAAATTAAAAAAAGACAGTAGTACTATTTTTAATTTTTAGCATGGTAATGAATTAAGTTTTGAGTTTTTTTTAACGTTTATTTATTTTTAAGATAGAGACAGACAGACCATGAACAGGGGAGGGTCAGAGAGAAAGGGAGACACAGAATCTGAAACGGGCTCCACAGGCTCTGAGCTGTCAGCACAGAACCCGACGCGGGGCTCTAACTCACGGACTGCGAGATCATGACCGGAGCCGAAGTCGGACACTTAACCGGCTGAGCCACCCAGTCGCCCCCCCCCTTTTATTATTATTTTTTTAATGTTTATTTATTTTTGAGACAGAGAGACAGAGCATGAACGAGGGAGGGTCAGAGAGAGAGGGAGACACAGAATCTGAAAGTAATGAATTAAGTTTTAAATGGAGCCTAAATATATTTTTTGAGAAGTGTTATTTATTTATTATTTTATTAGAAGTAGGTTATAAAATATATTTTAATTTTAAAAAATGAAATGTAAGTATGAGTAAATACACCTAGGGAATTGTAACAACAACAACCAAAAACAAACAAAAAAAGCATGCAATGGGAGAGATACAGTTATCAGAAATGAGGAAATGATACTATTTATAAAAATTATATGATCCTAAGAAATGGGACTGATATGAAAGAACTGCAGGATTTTGTCAAATCCATAGACCCCTAGAATTAAACAAGGAAAGTATTAACATATCTAAGGACCAAGTGAATTAGAAATTTAATGAAATCATATAGAAAACTAGATTCCATTTGGGGAATGAAGAATTGGGTAAGTATAACTTGAATATAAGACTTTTGGACTACAGAACCATCTCTGTTGCGTTACTGTCATTAATAATAGAATGAAAAAAATACTATTCAGCTATCCAATCAGAATAGCCTAAAGAATCTTGGCAGCAGCATAGATTTTTAGGCAACCTCAGTTTGTATCCACCAAGCCCAAATTGCTTGAAATGTTGTAATTATTATCTTAAGAGACTAACATCTTTCCATCCCAGAAAGATATATAAATATAGAAATGTTTAAAAGAGTCACAACTCTCTGTTAATATTGTTGCGTTAACCTTGCATCTTCAGTAATTTTAACTTTGAAAAATTGTAACAGTATATACTCTTTTGTGACTATTCTTTCATTTAATACTCAGGAGTAATGAGTGCCCCGAAATATTCACAGGAGTTTTATTAATAATGAACAAAGAATATCCCTCGAGATAAAAATTAAAGAAAAATAATTTTTGTAAATCCATTTAGGATACTCAGAGAAATAAGATAGAAAACTAACAGGCAACATCTTGGAGTAATCTTATAGGTTTACTTTTTGTGTAGAAAGTTACTAATTAATGCATCATACAGATACATTTGAGAGACCTCAACTTTTATTATATGTACAAGTTTAGTTTATAAAATTTACCAGATTAAGTAGCTGAGGATATAATAGAAATATTAAAAAGAAATTAAATATTTTAAATATATAAAGATTGTTGAAAATAGTTGAAAGTATATGAGTTTTATAATCTCCTCAAACATTTGCAAAGGCTACAAAAGGTAATTTTTTACCTTTTAAATTTTATAGCTCTAATTATCCAGAATAAGTTTTGTACATCTAGACTTTAAGATTTGTAACTTCAGTAAATTGGAAATTATTTAAACTGAATAAACCCTAGTAATCATTTCTGTGAGCAAAACTGCCCTCCAGGCCATCAAAACAAACAAAACCAAAAAAACTCTTCTTAAATGGAGCAGCAAGCAGTAAGCACAAATTTGGGTTTAAGATGAAAAGAGCTCACATTCTAATGTTCCCTTGGATTTTAAAAAAGATTTTGTAGGAGAGCACTTTGACCTGAAATATTGCTTAATGGTCTGTGGGTGCCAGTTCTGTACAGTCTTACCTCTTCTAACTTTTTGCTTTTTTTTTGCCTTTTGTAAATGTGCTTACAAATGAACAGATAATGATGCTTCCTTATTGGTATGAATTCTGTGCAGTTTAACAATTTTTGAGCAACTTACAGCCTGTAATTATCTCTGCCTCATAGTTATATACTGAGATTTCATTTTCAAATTATACTTTTATCCTTTGCAGTTTATTCCTCTACTTTTCTATTTTTATATATAATACGGTAAGTAAACACAGATATGAAGGGGATAATTATTGCTACCTTTTAACTTTTTAAAAAACACATGCTGCACCATAAAAATGGTTAATAATAACATAACCTTAGTTATTCACCTAGTAGCAGCCTGAAAGGAAAGGGCACAGAAAAGGACAAAGTCTAAAATACAAAGTTAAGAAGAATATCATTATCAGTTTGTTTCTGTATGTTTTTGCATACTTCACATCTCCAAGCTTTATAATTTCATAATATTTCATCACAAGTTTGAGATTCTATATTCTCAAGTTGTGTATCTGAGTAATTATAATAAAATAAAATTTAAAAAAGAGGAGTAAAAGCTTTTAAATGGAATTGCTTTAACATTCCTAAGGCTCTATGGGCTCCTGTTAGCATATTTTATTCTCAGTATTTATAGTTAAAGCACATTTCTCCCTTTTTATACATTTCTAAATTTTCATTAATTCCTTATAAACAATTAAATCACAGAGTAAGCAAAGCCAATTGAATGGTGGCTGAACAGCCATCACTACTACACAGTATTAAAAATTGAAAATTAGCACAGTTTTAGCTTTACCAGCTAATTTAGTTAGGTATCACCCTAAGGCATCAACACCATTTATCACTATCACTGCAGCTTGGCATGAAGGCACAGTCACCAGTAGCTTTTACAAAGCAAATTAAGAACTGTTAAAATTCTCTTTGCTCAGGGAAGGAAAACATTTAATATTCTTTGTGTATAAATCCTTTGTGGTCAACACCAATGCCATGATTAGCCTTAACCTTTGGACGTTCTAATAAAAAGGTGTGTTGCCATGTGTAATGGCTTATGATTTTCAATTCCTAAAAAAATATTTTAAAAATCATGATTTTCAAAGGTTGCTTTTATACTGAAAAATGACTATGTTCAATGTAGCCAGAAAGGCAACTATATTGTATTTCTTATTAAGAATTAAAATATAAATTACCTTTGCTTATTAGTTATTTTTAAAAAATGTTTAATTCTTATAAATCATATTTTGAATACAGATTTAAAAAAATATTTATTTATTTTGAGAGAGAGAGATAAAATACAAATGGAGGAGGGGACAGAGAGAGAGGGAGAGAGAGAATTCCAGGCAGGCTTATCGAAGTCAGTGCAAGTGAAGTCATTGCAAGCCCAACATGGGGCTTGAACCCATGAAGTGTGAGTTCATGACCTGAGCTGAATGATATCAAGACTCAGATGCTTAACCAACTGAGCCACCCAGGTGCCCCTGAATGCAAAAAATTTTATTATTTTTTTAATAGTCTATTTTTTTAGAGCAGATTTAGGTTCATAATAAAATTAAGAGAAAAGAACAGAGATTTCCCATATGCCCGTCACTTTACTCATGCATAACCTTTCTATTATCAAATTCCCTCATCTGATTGGTACATTTGTTACAATTGATGAACCTATGTTGACACATCATTTTTACTCAAAAGTCATATTTTACATTAGGATTCACTTTAATGTTCTCTTGTATGGATTTGGACAAACATATAAAGACATTTATTCACCATTATAATATAATACAGTGTAGTTTCACTGCCCTAAAGATCCTCAGTGGTCCACCAGTTCATCCTTCACTATCCCCCACATTACAGCAATCCCTGTTTTGTGTTTTTCTTTTTTCACTGTCTCTATACCTTGCCTTTTCTAGAATGGAATATAGTTTGAGTCACACAGCATGACTTTTCAGAATGCCTTCTTTCACTTAGTAATATGCATTTAAGGCTTTCCTGAAGTTTCATAGCTTGATAGCTCTTTTTTTTTAGGGCTGAATAATACTTTATTTTCTGGATGTACTGGATATAACAATTTATTTGTCCTTTCACTTACTGAAGGATAGCATACTGTAACATTTTAAGTCTTGAAGTTGGTCAGTATTAGTACTCTTTTTTCTTCTTCAGTGTTAACTTTGCTATTCTCTGTCTTTTACTCTAGGTTTTTTACCTCTTCATATAATCTTTAGAATAAATTTGTTGATATTTGCAAAGTAGCCTGCTGGAATTTTGATTGTTAATACACTGAATCTGTAAATCAAATTGGGAAGAACTGATGCCTTGACAATATTGAGTCTTCCTGTCTATGGAGAGAGAGTATTTTTTTTTCTTTATCTCTTTGGTATCTTTCATCAGAATTTTGTGGTGTTTTCTAATAAAGAACTGTACATATTTTGTTAAATTTATACCTAAGTATTTCACTTCTAGAATACCAGTATAAATGATATTATGTTTTTAATTTCAGATTGCATTTGATTATTGTTGGTATATAGGAAAGCAGTAGGCTTTTGTATATTAAGCTTGTATCCTGAATCCTTGTTAACATCACTTATTATCAGTTCTAGAAGTTTTTTGTTGTTGTTGATCATTTCAGATTTTCTACAGTAGATAGACCTCATGCCATCTGTGAACTAATATAGTTTTATTTCTTCCTGATCTATATACCTATATATTTTTTTCTTGTTTTATTGCATTGGCTAGGACTTCAGGATGATGTTGAAAAGCATTGGTAGAGGAGATATTCTTTCTTTGTTCTTTATCGTAGTGGGAAGGCCTGTAGCTTTTCACTATTGAGTAAGATGTTATCTTCAGTTTTTTTGTAGATATTCTTTGACAAAATTCCTTTCTATTCCTAGTTTATTAGTTTAACATCATAAATGGGTGTTGGATTTTATCAGATGTTTTTTCTGCATCTTTTGATATGATCATGTGATTGTTTTTCTTTTTTAGCCTGTTGATATGATGTTTATTACATTATTTTATTTTTGAATATTGAACTAACCTGGAATTGTTGATAGAAATCCTACCATTCATAGTGTAAACATTTTTTATACATTGCTGCATTTTATCTTCTAATATTTTGAGGATTTTTGCATCTGTGTTCATGAGAGGTATCAGTGTGTAGTTGTTTGTTTTTAGTGTTAATGTAATGTCTGGTTTTAATATTACAGTATGGGTGGCCTAATAGAATGAGTTAGGAAATATTCCTCTACTTCTGTATTCTGAAACAGATTGTAGAGAATTGGTAGAATTTCTTCTTTAAATGTTTGTAGAATTCACCTTGAACACATTTGGGCCTGATGCTTTCTGTTTTGGAAGGTTGTTAATTGTTGATTCATTTTTTTTTTTTAAATAGATATAGGCCTATCATACTGTCTATTCCGGTGTCAGTTTGGTAAATTGTATTTTTTAAGGAATTGTTCTATTTCAATTAGATTATTAAATTTGTGGGCATAGAGTTTTATATGGTATTCCTTTAATATTTCATGAATGTCCATGGAATAGTATTACCCTTGTTTTACCTATGATATTAAAGAATATCAAAGTGTGTTTTATGTCCCAGAATGATGTCTATCTTGGTAAATGTTTCATGTGATCTTGAGGAGAATGTGTATTCTACTTTTGTTGGATGAAGTAGTTCTAAGTTGTCCATTATATCCAATTTTTGTTGTTGAATTCATCTGTGTCTTTAATGGTTTTCTGCCCGCTAAATCTGTCCATTTCTGAGAGTGGGGATTGAAGTGCTCAGCTATAATAGTGGGTTTATCAGTTTCTCCTTGCAGTTCTATAAGTTTTGCCTCATGTGTTTTGGCACTCTGTTGTTAGTCATATAGATATTAAACATCACTGTGTCTTCTTGGGGTGCCTGGGTGGCTGAGTCAGTTAAGCGTCTGACTTCAGCTCAGGTTATGATATCGTGATTTGTGAGTTGGAGCCCCGCATTGGGCTCTATGCTGACAGCTCAGAGCCTGGGGCCTGCTTCAGATTCTGTGTCTCCCTCTTTTTCCGCCCCTTCCCTGCTTGCACCCTGTCTCTCAAAAATGAATAAATGTAAAAAAATTATAAAAAAAATCATTGTGTTTTCTTGGTTAATTGACTCCTTTACCCTTGTATAGTAACACTCTATTCCTGATAACTTTCCTTTCTGTGTCTGAAATTAATATAGCTACTCCTGCTTTCTTTTAATTAGTGTTATCATGGCTTATCTTTCTCCATCTGCTTACTTTTAGTCCATATGTGTCTTATATTTGAAGTGGGTTTCTTATAGATTACCTATAGCTGGAGCTTGTTTTTTGATCCACTCTGATAATGTCTTTCCATTGGTGCAATTAGATCACTACATTTAGTGTTTATCGATAAAGTTGGAACACTATCTACCATATTTGTTACTGTTTTCTATTTGTTGCTCTTGTTTCTATTTTTGTTTTCTACTCTTTTTCTGCCTTTTCTAGTTTTAATGGAGTATTGTATATAATTCTATTTTCTCTCCTTTCTTACCATATCAGGTTTACTTCGAGGCAGGTGGCAACAGAGTCCCTTAACTTTTATTTGTCTGGGAAAAACTTTATATATCCTTCACTTTTAAAAAACGATTTCTTAGGTACAGATTTGTTGCTTGCTGTTTTTTTTCTCTCAGCCCTTGAAATATTTCACTTCACTTCTCGCTTGCATTTTTTCAAAGGAGAAGTTGAATTAATACTTATTTTGCTACTCAGTAGGTTAGAATTTTACCCCCTCTGGCTTCTTTCAAACATTTTTTTTTCTTTATCTTTGCTTTTTTATAGATTGAAGTGATAAACTTAGGTGCAGTTTTTTGACATGTATCCTGCTTGGTGTTTTCTGAGTTTCCTGGATGAGTGGATTTATAGGTCATTAATTTGGGGAAATTGTTACTTATTATTTTAAATATTTTCTCTTTCTTTTTTTAAATGTTTATTTATTTATTTTGAGGGAAATATATATATAGAGAGAGAACATGCATGTGAGTTGGGGAGGGGCAGAGAAAGAGGGAGAAAGAGAATCCCAAGCAGGCTCTTTGCTGACAGCACAGAGTGGGATGCTGGGCTCAATCCCACAAACTGTTAGATCATGACCTGAGCCTAAACCAAGACTCAGATGCTTAACCAACTTAGCCACCCAGGTGCCTTGTCCATCCTCCCTCCCTCTTTCCTTTGTTTCTTGCTTGCTTGCTTACTTTCCTCTTACCCTTCTGCAAAAAAAAAAAAAAAAATGCCATCAAAGACATTTTTCATTTGTTATTTTTTTTCTCTAGCATTTGTTTTTGGTTCTTTCATAGATTTTCCATCTCACTGCCTATATTGATCATTTGTTCTTATGCTGTCTACTTTATCCATTAAAGCCCTTATCAAATTAATCATAGGTGTTTTAAATTTCCAGGCTAATTCCAACATTCCTGCTGTATCTGAGTCTGATTCTATTGATTATCTCTTTCAAATCTGTTTTTTTTTTTCCTTTTTGGTATGTCTTGTAAATATACATTTACAAGGAACTGCTGTAAGTAGGCCTTTAGTAATGTGGTGGTAAGGCATGTGGAGAAGAATGAATAGGTCTCAGTCTTTTAGTGAGACTGTGCCCCTGGACTGTGACATGCGTATGATTATCAGTCCTCCCCTACTTCCACACTACGTTGGGCAATATGTCTAGAGTGAGCTGAAGTTTAGTATTTCCCTTCTCCCAGATCAGTTGAGTTCTCATAAAACCCATACAAATTAGGCTCCTGTTAAATTATTCCTCATGAGGTCAGACCTTGTTAAAAAGAACAGAATGCTCAGGTTTATTTCTAAATGGGTCCTTTTCTTCTCCCCCTACCAGAAGTGCAAGGGGATTTTTCTCCAATACTCACTGTGAAAACCTGGTCAAGATTCAGGAGGTAAACTCACAAATAATGGAGTCCCTAGATAACTGGGTCTCCATAGAGTTTTTAATTCTCAGAGTTGTCCACAGTAATCTTTACTGTCTGTTCTGCACAGTTACAGCTAGGCGTCACAAAATGTAAAAGTGAACGGAAATGTACTCTTACACATACATATAAACCAAATCCTATATGTGTATCCTATTTCTCTTATTTTCTTTGTCTTCTGCTTAGAGAATTTAGTCTATTTCTGGCTGACTTTTTTTTTTCTGTTCCTTTAACCTCTATTTTTTTCTGTCATCAAATAGTACCTTCTTTTCACTGAGTTTAAATTTCTCAATCGTAGACATTTAGGAACTTATGAATGTACAATAACTGTTACTGCCTAGCAAGAACTTTTTAGGATAATACATAAATAATGATTACTAACAGTGGCATAATAAGGGGAAGAATATCTAATCAATGTATCAGGTAACTTGTCAGTATATATTCTGTGTTAATAACTAAACACCTAATGGCTGTTTAGTAAATGAAGCAGATCACTTGGCATTGTCGACATTGTGATTATCATCAACAAATTTATAAGTTTTTTCTAGTTCTAAGCCAGTGTCTGAATACTATATTAATCCACAAAGTCTATCAGAGCCCTATTCAGTAAGAAAGTCCTTCACTGTACTAATTTTTGTCTTGATGGCTTGAACTCTGGGATAAAGCTATGCAAAAAACACTGGCTAATGCTTTTGAATTCATGCTGTTCTTCTGTAAAATTTATTGAGTTCAGATGCAAAATATGATTTTATAGGGTAGCTATTTGAGATTGATTTGTTGTTCATTATTTCCATGTGATCCAGTATCTTATTAACATTATTACCTAATGTTCAATAAACAAGACATTTACTCATGGATCCTAAAACTTGTGATGCCTTGAAACACACACTTTACTAATTCCAATAATGAGTCTAATGACTAAAATAGCAAACATTTCTATTATTAGCTTCTAAAGTAGAATGATCTTAGCTATATGGAACTTCCCTAAAGTTTCAGGGCACAAGTTATGCTCTCTAGCACTTCTGTGATAGACAAGACAGATATACAGTTTCTTATATAGGTATAAGAAGCACTATAAAATGACATATTCCACACATAATAGGATCCTTTCTCCTACTAAATAACTCATTAGCTCAGCATTACTTTATCAGCTTGTTTCTCTAGGAAAACATGCTGCTTTTGTGTGATGAACACAGACAGTCTGAGGAAAAATATAGCTATTACATTATTATTTGAGTATGAGCTCTACAGTAGGTTCTCATTGTCTAGATGCCTTGTTGCTCTCTACCTAAGATGTACTTAAAAATTTAGTTGTGTCTATTAATCCAGAGACTTAATAAAAATAACTGTGATCTCATAAATTCTAAATTTTGATGACTGCCAGTTCTTCAGATACATTTGTGAGGAGGCAAATATATCAAACAAGTAATTTGTTAAAGTATTTGTTTAAATCATCTGAATAAAATAAGAATCCAACATTTATATAAATGCCGAGATTCTCAGAAAGCTGTTATACCACTTCATATAAACAGTGCCACATTTTGGTAGAGCTTCATTTAAAATCTCTACCAACTTAAAATAGCTGTTTTTTATATTTGTTATATAATAGCATTTTCTGTCTCAGCTAAGAGTAATAATATCAGACACACACACACACACACACACACACATTGTGCGTGTGCGTGTGTGTGTGTGTGCGTGTGTGTTTCATTTATTGTTATTCACTTTCATTATTCAGGATAGTTAATATTCTACAGAGTTGCCACAAACACACAGTTAGTGAATAGGGAATTCTTGCTCCTAGGGAAAATATAGGGTTAGGTTCCTGAGAGACTTGTCACATTTTCATCAACTAGCTTTATTTTATATGCATTTCTGTTTAAAGACACCTTATTTAATATATCTTACATAATGGATTGCATGGTCTTATGCCAGGGGTTTGGAGACCATTTCCATTACATAGGTTGATTTGACAATGTCCTCATAAAACAAACCAGTACTTTCAGTGGTGAAAAAACTCAAAATTTGTGCCACTGTGCACATGTGTGTGAATGACCATGAAAACACTGGCAGTACTGATTTGGGAATTATAAATAAATTTTAGTGAGTAGGCAAATTCACAAATACAGAATCAATGAATAATGAAGTTTTTTCATGAATAATAAATTCTTGTTTTAATAATTCCACTACGAATAATTATATTTGTTTTAACTTTAATACCTATTTTTTAACTTCAGTTTATCCTGCTGAACTCCTGAGACTCAAAAATCAATTCATTCCCTCTCCTCTTCAGTGTTTATTCAACTGTGTTCTCCTCAATGAAAACATCCCTTTATACTTTTATCAGTTAGAGTTCAATATGACAAACAGAAGAACCATTGCGGGCTCTTTCAGACTTTGGTTTTTGTATTTGAGGCTGGAAGTTGAAGTCTGCAGAGCAGGCAGTTAAGAAGGAAAGATGGACAAAGAAGGAAAGATGGATAAAAAAGAGAACAAAGAGAAACTGAGACTCGTGTAAAAACTGGAACCCTTATATGTTAACTGGAACCCATTTCAGTTTTCATTGCTTCTGACTATGATGAGATTGTTGTCCTACATGAGAAACTGTTGCCCTTCTTTATGGAGCTAAACACACATCTGGCCCAGGATTCATAGAAGCTGAAGGAAGATCTAGGGGGATGTAAATCATTTGCAGGCTTGCTGCTACTGCTTGCCCATTTCCTCACCATACAGGTTTAGCCAGCAGAAAGCAGCAACACGTGTGAGCTCAAAAGTGCCCCATTACCTTGGTATACCTTCTGCACATAAAGATCAATAAACCTGCTGCTTTATTTCTTCCCTCCAAATCTTTGCAACAATGTGTCTTAGGGCCTACTCTTACCAAAAGCCTACAGGTAAGGATATTCCAAGAAAAGTAATCAGCTTTGCTCAATTAACTTTTTGTTAGTTAGTACTCATACATATCTACCTTTTGTCACTGAGTACCTTTTGTCTACCTTTTGTCACTTAGTACCCATATATATCTCTTTAAACACACTAATTTCCAATAAAAACAATCAAGTGATGCTTCTACCTAACATGATATAACTTTTCCACTGACTTTAATCATAGTAGTTGAGGGTATTGAGAGGCCTCCTGGGGAATCACCTATCTTCTAGATATATTATTATGAGTCCTCATTGTGTAGTAGCAACCCACTATTTCCTTGATTGTCAGAGTCATTTACTCAATCAGAACTGTAACCCCTTGCTTTATCTGATTCATTGACACGAGGAGCTAAAAGTGGTTAGGTTGCCATCTCAAATTCTAGTTCAGTAGAATCATTATTTTGTCATTGATATAATCATTCCTACTTTCAGATTTAAGACTTTTCCACCATTAGAACCTAAAGTTATAGGGAATAGAAACTCTTACCTTCCCTCCACTCTCTTCTCCTCCCCTGCCCTTTTCTTTTCCTTTATCCTTTCCTTCCTTCCTTTCCTTTCCTTTCCTTTCCTTTCCTTTCCTTTCCTTTCCCTTTCCTTTCCTTTCCTTTCCCTTTCCTTTCCTTTCCTTTCCTATGTTTTGTTTCATTTCGTTTCGTTTCATTTTCTTTCCTTTTTTTTCCTTCCTTAATGGATCACTTGTGGTAATAGTGAAAGGAGGTACTTTTCATTTTTACCCTTTGATTCACAGATCCATAAATCTTGGCTATGGGAGAAACATATATGTATTACTGATTTAGAGTAAGTATCACATCCTGGAGATAAATGTCCCACATCTGCAAGGTTGTACAACTGAGATATAACCATAAGTAAGAGTTCATAAGGAAATTATTCTGTTTTATCAAGCCAGGTGTTTGTAGATGATAAGGAAAATATACATTCATTGAATTTATGGAACTGGGCTCATTTGCAAACTTCATTGGTTGATCAAAAATGATGTTGTATATAACATCAACCTGGTTAGTTTGGTATTCTGTAAGTCCATGGATAGTGACTTTGGTGGAAGCATTGCAGACAGTGAAGAAAAATCTATGTCTAGAGTAAATGTCTGCTCTAGTGAGAACAGATTGTTGCTTCTTCCACCAGTTGACCTGACTGCTAATCCTAGGGGATGGTGCCATAATAGGGGCTAAGTGTTGGGTTCTGCCGTAGGCATATTGGTACTCACCAGTGGCTGTAACCAGCTCTCCTCTGGTGAGTGGAAATCCTATATTCTCTTCCCACTATAACATCTACTGCTGCCATGGTCAATTTGTTCATCAGCCAGTTAGGCAATTTTAAGGAGTGCCTGGGAGCAGGATGACTGACTTTCAGAATAATGGTCACCTATTTTCCTCCATAACACCTACAACTATCTGACATACCATACTTATTTGTCTATTGGTATTTATTGGCTCTTTCCCACATTAGAACGTATACTCCATGGAAGGCAGAGGTTATTGACTATTTTGTTCACTGTATTCCCACACATAAAAAAGTATGTGAATCATAGTATATTAACTAAAAAATAATTTAAAATTAAACAACATTTAACTTTATAAATAACTTATGTATGACTGCTATTTTTATTTGTGATTTATTAACAACAACAACAACAGCAACAACAACAACAACAAAAAAACACCTGAGTGTCACAGACATGTTACTTACCAGTAGTCATTGATTTATTTTGTCATGGAACTTGGATTCACACCCTGTTTGCCTGATTTACAAACAGTACTTTTAACCAGGATGATATATTACCTCTTGTTTTGAAATACTGGATTTTTTTTCACAAAGTAGAACAGTGTCAGAGGGAGTTTTCTATTTTGAAATTTTAATGTCATATGGGAGAAGTCCTGCAGGAAGTCAAAACTGTGACCACTTTCAGTATCATGTGCTTTATGAAAAATGCAAATACTCTGGATTCATCTGTGGAGTTTTCTAGGGTCTGACAGTATTAAATAGACAATTTTTTTAAAAAAATATTTATTTTTAAGAGAGAGAGAGAGCGAGCATGGGAAGGGCAGAGAGAAATGGAAACACAGAATCTGAAGCAGGAACCAGGTTCTGAGCTGTCAGCACAGAGCCTGACACTGGGATCGAACTCAAGAACTGCAAGATCATGACCTGAGCCAAAGTCAGATGCTGAACTGACTGAGCCACCCAAGTGGCCCTAAATAGACAAATTTTGAATTTCAAGACCTGCTAAGGCTGTTAGACAGTAGTAAACACCTCAGAGCATCATTTAGGGCTCCTAGAGAGTTATTGTACAGTAAGGGCAAGAAACCATACCTACGCAAGTATTTTATAAAAAATTGCAACCCAGCTCGGTATGATTGAATTAAGATGGGATAGTCCCTCTTCGGAGAAAGATACTATAATATATAGTCTTTGTATATTTCATTAACAGTGTCCTTTATTCAATTAGAAATCTACTGGAATATTAAGAAAATATAGCCAAGAGGAGAAAATCAGATAATAGACATAGGGATGATCAGGTTATTAGTGTCCTCACATATAAACTCTAAGTTAACTGTGATTAACATGTCTAAGAAAATAGAAGGCAAGAATAATTTTGCCAGAGGACAGTAAATTATGAAAATAATCAATGGGAAATTCTGTTTCTAACCAATACAATAACTGAAATTAGGAAATCAATGTATGGTATTAACTAAATTGGACAGACAAGAAGAGAGGATTTATGGACTAGAAGATAGATTATTAGAAAATATTCAGGCTGAATTGCCTAGATAAAAGCAGGGCAAATGCAGAAGGGAAGAGATGAAAAGGAAATGAGGGCAAAAACAACATCAAAGAGTTAATGGCTCAGAATTTCCTTTTTAATAACAAAAGCACATCAATTTATATATTCAGAAAGCATTAAGGAACCATATCAGGATAAATGCGTGGAAAAGCACATCTACACATATTGTGGAAAAGTGATAAAAAACAAATGAAAAGGAAAAATATCACAGTCAGAGAAAAAAAGACAACTTTCAAAGGAGCAACAATAACATGGACAGCACATCTCTCAGCAGAAACCATTGGACCCAAAGGAGGAATAAAGCTAGATGCCTCCTGATAAATACTTTATAAAGCTACAGTAACTAACAATATGTAAACATGTAATAGTGAGTAAGTATACCAAGGAAACAGACTAGTTATAAAAGAAAGACCCATACACATATAATATCTTGAATTATGACAAAGGTATTCCTGTGCACTTGGGGAGAATAATCCTTCCAATAAATCACAGTCAGATATCCATATGGAAATTTGAAAGAATAAAAAAATTCCAGAATAATTTCACATCAAAATGTGAAGCGTAAAGCTAATAAAGCTTCTAGAGTAAAATGTGAGAGAATATCCTTATGAATTAGGATAGTAAAAAAAATTTCTTTTAAAGACAGAAAATATAGAAAGTTGGCAGATTGTACTATATTAATAACTTGGTTTATCAAACGACACAGCTATGAGTGAAAAGCAAGTCTCTGAGTTAGAGAAGATGATTGCAATATATGTACCCCCTGAAAAGGAGCTTACATTCATAATTTAAGTCTAGAAGAAAAAAATAGACAAAAAAATTAATAAATCCTTCACACACACACACACACATACACATGCAAACGTACATGAAAGGATATCTATATCTACTATCTTTTTGTGCCTTTTTTAGAGAAGTGCAAGTTAAAATTATGATGAAATACCATTGTCCACGCAAAAAGTGGCTGCTTTCTGTGAATGTTGTCCCTCCCAGAACCTACCCCAAATTCATATGATGAAACCCTAACCTTCAAATGTGATCTTAATAGGTAGGGACTTTGGGAGGTGACATGATCTTGGGAATGGAGATCTCATTAAATGGGATTTATACACTTATAAAAGATACCCCATGAATCTCTCTAGCCAGTTCTACTAGGTAGAGACACTATGAGAAGAGTGCTGTCGGTGAAGTAGGAAAAGGGCCCTCACCATATCATCCTGGTGCCTGATCTCAGTCTGCCCAGTCTCTAGAATTGTGAGCAGCAACATTTTGTTGTTTTTAGGTTACCTAGTCTGTGGTATTTTGTTCTAGTAGCCCAAATGGAGTAAGACAATAGCTAAAATGAAAAACAAACAAACAAACAAAATTATTGCCTAAGATATAGAGAAACTGATTCTATTATACACTGTTTTAGGAAAGTTAGATTGGTATAATTACATTAGAAAATAGTTGTCACCATCAACCAAAGGTGAATGAGCTGATATCCTATTACCTAGCAATTCAACTTACAGCATATACCTAACAGAAATGCACATATAGAAATGTTGGTAGTAGCATTATTCATTATAGTCCTAAAGTTAATATAACCAAAATATCTATCAATGTTAGGATAACAGAAAGGTTCATTCAGTGAATTACCTTTCAACACTGACAATGAACATTGTGTTCTGCACATCACAGCATAGATAGAACTCCCAAACATGATTATAAGTGTAAGAAGCCAGATATAAGAGAGTGAGTTTCCTATATCCTATTTATATACATTTCAAAAAATTAATTGGCACAAGAAACCTATGGTTACTGAGCTCAGGATAGTAGTTACTTTTGATGAAGCATAGTGAGTAATAACAGGTACGAGGGGAGCTTCTGGTAATATTCTATCCTACCAAGTACCGGTTTCATCACTGTTAATTTTGTAAAAAAAATCACATTACTTTTTTGCACTTATTATTTTTGCATTTATTATTTTTGCATAAATTTTACACATTAAATACATTGACATAAAATTTCCCTTTTTTATATTTAAAAATTTTAACTAAAAATAAAAATGCCATCCTATGCCATAAAAAACTCTTGATACTCGGCTTAGAGAGGTATTTTTTTTTTAAGATTATTTATTTTGAGAGAGTGAGAACAAGTGCAGGGGATGGGCAGAGAGAGAGGGAGAGAGAGAGTTCCAAGCAGGCTCTGCACTGTCAGTACGGAGCCCCTACGTGGAGCTTCATCTCATGAAATGTGAGATCATGACCTGAGCTGAAATCAAGAGTTGGATGCCTAACTGACTGAGCCACCCTGGTGCCCTGAGAGGTATTTTTTAATTATATATTAATGAGCATTGTTGACAATAGACCATAACAACAATTTGGGAAAGCAAAGTCTATTTCAATGATTACCGTGAAATAAATTTATTAAAGTTAATTTTGCCTGGAACCTTAAAATATTTTAAGAATAAAATTACTCTTTGTTTTTATTAAAATTAAAAAAAAAGGTGAACTGCTGTTACTTGTAATGCAATGGCTAGGAAAGTTCTTACAGATAGACTCTAAGGGCAAATATAAATTAAAAATAAGAAGCTTGATTCTCCTTGCTGGAAATAAGGGAAGAGATGTCTCCCTTTTCTTTCTCCCTTTTCTTAGAGTACTTACTTAAGATAACTTGTAACTTCTTTTCCTGTGTCCTGGAAATGTATGTAGTTTCTTTTAAAAGCTAAATAAGACTTATTGTGTCTGTGTTGCAACTCAGGAATGCCTTTCTCAAGAGCCTGGGAACCATCTCATTGAAATGTAATCATTTCATTTCATTTCATTTCATTTCAGAGACAGCACCCCCTATTACCAGTTTCCATGGGAGGACGGAAGCCTAACTTCAGCAAGCCACCTGGCTCTAAGACTGCCTCCTGTCATAAATATGTGAGAAGTTTATTTTTACTTTTTTTAGGTAAGCGAATTAAACATAGGTGACTACCTCAGTGAATTTAGGATGAGCTCTGTGTGACAGTGTTGTCAAGTTCTCTTATTATCTTGAGAACATATATGCAATGAGTTCTATCTGGTTACATGGATAAAAGTGTCAGATTTGTCTCTGTCTTGGCAATCTCTTAGCAGATTGCCTGTGATGCACATCACATTCTGGTTTAATTCTAATTCAGTAACAAAATTGGTTTCTTTTATGCCTTTGTGGAGAAGTTTTCTGAGTTGGTAGAAGATTTTGTTTTTAATTATATTTTTCCACCAGTGCACATATATGATATAACTGCATATAGATGTGAATATACATCCAAATATATTAGAAAAAAACATATGTATAAGAGTTGTTATACTCCAGCCATTTTTTTAGCAGCCTGTATATCATACCCATTGTAATATCTTCTTTTCTACTCTATTCATTAAATATTATTTTAAAATTTTTATATTTATGAAATACTTTATTTAAATAAGGAATGAAAACAATTTTGAGTGCAAGAGGGTTCTTTATGAGAAAAATGTCTATACTGAAATTTTATTTGTTAATTTTAATTATGGAATATATGGCTTCAGAGTCATCATTGATGAAGGATTCATTATATAGGGAACAGAAATTTGTCACATAACAAATGAGAGAAAAGAGGTAGAGTATATTTTAAATAATTTTTAAAACAATAAAAAAGGTTAATTCAAGAAAATTAAAGTTAATGTTGACATCCGAGAGGACAAAATGAGCCAAGTTGGTTTTAGGAGATACTAATGGTATGTGTTTTACTATTAAATCTATTCATGGCAAGTGACTTGGAGACCCAGACATTCCTGGACATCTTCTCAACATATTCATCTCTGATTACTAAAGAAGTGGAGAATAACTATGATTAATGATAATAAGTCCACTAAGCCTTCTGTCACTGTGCTACAGTAATACAGTTTTTGGCCAAAGCGCATTGTGGAGAAGATAGATAGCTAAAATAGTTTGTGAACAGTGCTAATGACCACAGTACTATTACTAAACTTCATCTTCCTACAGAAGAAAATACAGCTGAGCCAAAAATTGTTGGACCTCTGATGGTTGGACCTTGAGAGTACAGAAGCCATTGAATGAAGCAGTTTTAAAAGCAGTCTTATTTTCACATATTAAAGTGTACCACCTAAATCTCATGTTAAATTTGAAACTCTCATTAAATTCAAAATGTTAGCCTCCCTCTTTCTCCACAACCCCACCTCCATGAACCCCGGCCAGTGCTCTCATACCTCATTGCTTTCTCGCTGAGAGCAGTAGGAAAGTGAACACATGATCTATTTCACTCAAGTCTTACAAGCTCCAGGACCTTACCCTCATCTATTGATTTTAGCTCCTCCAAGATTGAGCAGTGTGGAGAGATTTCAGCATCAAGATAAGGATCCATTAATTTAGCCTTTTTAAATTTGTATTTCTCTCTTGGTTGAGTCATATATTTTTTTTTCAAATGCTGGCTCTTTTAAGGAGTATATAGATGATTCTTTCAAAGACAATTAATGGAGATTCCTCTGGACTTTTTAACCACTTTCTAACACAGCCATTGTATTCTCCAACTGACCTTTGTCATATTCCTTTAGTTTTGATACAGTGGCGATCTCCCTCCTCCTGCTAATATCACCTTATCCAGAAGATAGTTTTGTTGAGCAACCCAAATTCAGTAGCCTTTCACGGAGCTGGAGTATGGAAATTTAACCCTTTGCCTACTACCTCAGAATGCAAATGGTCTTTTTTCTAATTTCCTTTCCACTTAGGGATATTCAAGTCAGCCTCTGCCTTCAGACTTTATCAGCCAGGTGCCAATCTCTATGATTCTCCCTCAAATATCAGAGGGTTCTTGTTAATTCTCCCAAGAATATCTCTGAGTCCTCTATTCCAATACCTGTGTGGCCTATACATCTCTGTCATTCATTGAGCATTCAGGTAGACAGTGAGATACTTCTCCTCTTATAAACCATCAAAATCTCTATTACCACTTCTTTTGACTACCCTTTCAGTTGGCTTGAATTATAGGAGATGCAGTCTTCTTCTATCTTCATAATTAAGAGAGAGTAAAAAAACATTAGACTGGTTATGGGTTTCGAAATTCTTTTTAAAGAAGCTCCTCCCCTGTTGAATAACCAGTCTTCTCTCATATAGGCTATTGAGGCTGATGATCACTGGACCAGTTAGCTACCTTTTAGTGAGACCTTTGAGTATGTCACTAAGTTTCCTTTTAGAAAGTGGGGACATATACCATTAATCATCTCTGAATTTGAGCTTTTAATTGACATTCTTGGAGATAGGAAGAGTCTAATTTTACATTCCATTCCATTTGAAAGGAACATAGCAAAGACAAGATGTGTCAGTTACACTCAACACGTCCATATCCAGGGAGAAGAAGAGTCCATGAAAATGTCCTATCTTGCAACAGGAAGTAGGATATAGGAGAAGGTGGACTTTGATGCTACTGTGTCGCTTTCTTTTGCCTGTCTGTGTGTGTATGTGCGTGAATGTTAGATAATCTCTTAAAATGCCGGTAACGTAAGCATCAAAACTCAATTTATTAATACATATAAATTATTTGCACTCAAACAACATTGATTCAGTTTTCAGGAGCTTCTCTATTTCTGAACAATACTAGAAGTAAAATGAAAATTTTTCTAACACCCCACTTCACATTAAGCTATTGAGTTCAAGAAGAATGAGATCATTCTCATAAAACAAACACTAATTTTCTTTGCCACTTAAAGTAGTAATGATAAAGAATGTAATAACACTGATGTGGCCTGCCATCATAAAATGATTATCATTTTCAATTTTTTACGTGTCTTCTCATAGGATTGTCAGATCTCAGAAAATGGGCAATAGAGATATTATAAATCCAAATGGAAATTGTTTTCAGTTTTATGTAGAAGATAATCATGCGATTATAAATTCTGACCCCAGCCTTAACCAGTGACAACTCAGCCCTTTTGACCTCAGTTTCTTAGTCTACATATACTTCCTCTATTATGCTGTTTCAGAGAATTCAGACTGCATGTATGTCCATGATTTGAATACCGATGAATGCTATAGCAGTGAGAGATTTGAATATGTGAGACAGAATTTATTTTATCATACTATGTTTCACAAGTAGCTTTTACTTTCTCATGGGGTTATCATATACTTTATATATTTTTATAACCATAGTGTGCTCTTTATTCCTAACTCACTAACTAAAGTTTCCAAATGTTTTATATACAGTAAACAAAAATGGGAATTTAGCCCAGCCTCTTTATTAAAGTATTTGTTTTCCCTGTCATCTTCAAAAAATGTCATATATCTATATATATATATGTGTGTGTGTGTACACACACACACATATATATATATAGATATATGTCTACACACACATATTCCCCTTTGCTACTAATATATAGTTGATAGATATATCAGTTGAGACTTCTATTTACTGAGGTGAAAGAATCAGTAGCTGTAATTAGCAGGTTACTAAAGGAAAGGAGAGAATTGCTTGAATTTAATCTATGTGTGTGTGTATACATATATATGTGTGTGTGTGTGTGTGTGTGTGTGTGTGTGTGTATACATACATACATATATATGATATTTATATGCTAATAGAATCTCATATAACTATCCAAATTCTTGATATGTATGAAATTCAGTAATAGTAAGTTGGATACATAACTTTAACTTTTTCTGAGGAATTCCTTACTTTTTCTACATTTTCATGTTTTAAAGAGCATGCACTTAAGTGCCATTTAGCATTTCTATTCTCCCCACTTGTTTTAGTACATTCATATTACATCTACTTTGTTAAATTTCATTTCACACTAAGTTTGAGTTTTTTATAGAGGAATTTGGCTCATAACTATTATATTTCAATTTGGTTATAGTAAACCCTAAATGTTAAAAAGAACAGCTGAGTCTTTATTTTATGGTTCCATGCTCCTAATTTGTGCTCTTAGAACTTGTGAGCTGCTTAGATTTCACAGGTCGTTAACAGCATCATGAGAGCCCCTGCCACTGGCTATATCAGAGAGACATTTAATTAGTCAGAGATACTGAGGCTTTACAAGTTTGTATTGCACACATCTATGACTACTTGGAATAAATTTTTTTTTCAATATATGAAATTTATTGTCAAATTGGTTTCCATACAACACCCAGTGCTCATCCCAAAAGGTGCCCTCCTCAATACCCATCACCCACCCTCCCCCCCTCCCACCCCCCATCAACCCTCAGTTTGTTCTCAGTTTTTAAGAGTCTCTTATGCTTTGGCTCTATCCCACTCTAACCTCTTTTTTTTTCCCTTCCCCTCCCCCATGGGTTTCTGTTAAGTTTCTCAGGATCCACGTAAGAGTGAAAACATATGGTATCTGTCTTTCTCTGTATGGCTTATTTCACTTAGCGTCACACTCTCCAGTTCCATCCACGTTGCTACAAAAGGCCATATTTCGTTCTTTCTCATTGCCACGTAGTACTCCATTGTGTATATAAACCACAATTTCTTTATCCATTCATCAGTTGATGGACATTTAGGCTCTTTCCATAATTTGGCTATTGTTGACAGTGCTGCTATAAACATTGGGGTTCAAGTGCCCCTATGCATCAGCACTCCTGTATCCCTTGGGTAAATTCGTAGCAGTGCTATTGCTGGGTCATAGGGTAGGTCTATTTTTAATTTTCTGAGGAACCTCCACACTGCTTTCCAGAGCAGCTGCACCAATTTGCATTCCCACCAACAGTGCAAGAGGGTTCCCGTTTCTCCACATCCTCTCCAGCATCTGTAGTCTCCTGATTTGTTCATTTTGGCCACTCTGACTGGCGTGAGGTGATATCTGAGTTTGGTTTTGATTTGTATTTCCCTGATTAGGGGCGACATTGAGCATCTTTTCATGTGCCTGTTGGCCATCCGGATGTCTTCTTTAGAGAAGGGTCTATTCATGTTTTCTGCCCATTTCTTCACCGGGTTGTTTTTTGGGTGTGGAGTTTGGTGACCTCTTTATAGATTTTAGATACTAGCCCTTTGTCCGATATGTCATTTGCAAATATCTTTTCCCATTCAATTGGTTGTCTTTTAGTTTTGTTGGTTGTTTCCTTTGCTGTGCAGAAGCTTTTTATCTTCATAAGGTCCCAGTAATTGATATTTGCTTTTAATTCCCTTGCCTTTGGGGATGTGTCGAGTAAGAGATTGCTACGGCTGAGGTCAGAGAGGTCTTTTCCTGCTTTCTCTTCTAGGGTTTTGATGGTTTCCTCTCTCACATTCAGGTCCTTCATTCATTTTGAGTTTATTTTTGTGAATGGTGTGAGAAAGTGGTCTAGTTTCAACCTTCTGCATGTTGCTGTCCAGTTCTCCCAGCACCATTTGTTAAAGAGACTGTCTTTTTTCCATTGGATGTTCTTTCCTGCTTTGTCAAAGATGAGTTGGCCATACATTTGTGGGTCTAGTTCTGGGGTTTCTATTCTATTCCATTGGTCTGTGTGTCTGTTTTTGTGCCAATACCATGCTGTCTTGATGATGACAGCTTTGTAGTAGAGGCTAAAGTCTGGGATTGTGATGCCTCCTGCTTTGGTCTTCTTCAAAATTACTTTGGCTATTCGGGGCCTTTTGTGGTTCCACATGAATTTTAGGATTGCTTGTTCTAGTTTCGAGAAGAATGCTGGTGCAATTTTGATTGGGATTGCATTGAATGTGTAGATAGCTTTGGGTAGTATTGACATTTTGACAATATTTATTCTTCCAATCCATGAGCAGGGAATGTCTTTCCATTTCTTTATATCTTCTTCAATTACCTTCATAAGCTTTCTATAGTTTTCAGCATACAGATCTTTTACATCTTTGATTAGATTTATTCCTAGGTATTTGATGCTTCTTGGTGCAATTGTGAATGAGATCAGTTTCTTTATTTGTCTTTCTGTTGCTTCATTGTTAGTGTATAAGAATGCAACTGATTTCTGTATATTGATTTTGTATCCTGCAACTTTGCTGAATTCATGTATCAGTGCTAGCAGACTTTTGGTGGAGTCTATCAGATTTTCCATGTATAGTATCATGTCATCTGCAAAAAGCGAAAGCTTGACTTCATCTTTGCCAATTTGGATGCCTTTGATTTCCTTTTGTTGTCTGATTGCTGATGCTAGAACTTCCAACACTATGTTAAACAACAGTGGTGAGAGTGGGCATCCCTGTCGTGTTCCTGATCTCAGGGAAAAAGCTCTCAGTTTTTCCCCATTGACGGTGATGTTAGCTGTGGGTTTTTCATAAATGGCTTTTATGATGTTTAAGTATGTTCCTCCTATCCTGACTTTCTCAAGGGTTTTTATTAAGAAAGGGTGCTGGATTTTGTCAAAGGCCTTTTCTGCATCGATTGACAGGATCATATGGTTCTTATCTTTTCTTTTATTTTTTTTTTTTTTAATTTTTTTTTTCAACGTTTTTTATTTATTTTTGGGACAGAGAGAAACAGAGCATGAACGGGGGAGGGGCAGAGAGAGAGGGAGACACAGAATCGGAAACAGGCTCCAGGCTCCGAGCCATCAGCCCAGAGCCCGACGCGGGGCTCGAACTCACGGACCGCGAGATCGTGACCTGGCTGAAGTCGGACGCTTAACCGACTGCGCCACCCAGGCGCCCCTTATCTTTTCTTTTATTAATGTGATGTATCACGTTGATTGATTTGCGAATGTTGAACCAGCCCTGCATCCCAGGAATGAATCCCACTTGATCATGGTGAATAATTCTTTTTATATGCTGTTGAATTCGATTTGCTAGTATCTTATTGAGAATTTTTGCATCCATATTCATCAGGGATATTGGCCTATAGTTCTCTTTTTTTACTGGGTCTCTGTCTGGTTTAGGAATCAAAGTAATACTGGCTTCATAGAATGAGTCTGGAAGTTTTCCTTCCCTTTCTATTTCTTGGAATAGCTTGAGAAGGATAGGTATTATTTCCGCTTTAAACATCTGGTAGAACTCCCCTGGGAAGCCATCTGGTCCTGGACTCTTATTTGTTGGGAAATTTTTGATAACCGATTCAATTTCTTCACTGGTTATGGGTCTGTTCAAGCTTTCTATTTCCTCCTGATTGAGTTTTGGAAGAGTGTGGGTGTTTAGGAATTTGTCCATTTCTTCCAGGTTGTCCAATTTGTTGGCATATAATTTTTCATAGTATTCCCTGATAATTGTTTGTATCTCTGAGGGATTGGTTGTAATCATTCCCTTTTCATTCATGATTTTATCTATTTGGGTCATCTCCCTTTTCTTTTTGAGAAGCCTGGCTAGAGGTTTGTCAATTTTGTTTATTTTTTCAAAAAACCAACTGTTGGTTTCGTTGATCTGCTCTACAGTTTTTTTAGATTCTATATTGTTTATTTCTGCTCTGATCTTTATGATTTCTCTTCTTCTGCTGGGTTTAGGCTGCCTTTGCTGTTCTGCTTCTATTTCCTTTAGGTGTGCTGTTAGATTTTGTATTTGGGATTTTTCTTGTTTCTGGAGATAGGCCTGGATTGCAATGTATTTTCCTCTCAGGACTGCCTTCGCTGCATCCCACAGCGTTTGGATGGTTGTATTTTCATTTTCGTTTGTTTCCATATATTTTTTGATTTCTTCTCTAATTGCCTGGTTGACCCACTCATTCTTTAGTAGGGTGTTCTTTAACCTCCATGCTTTTGGAGGTTTTCCAGACTTTTTCCTGTGGTTGATTTCAAGCTTCATAGCATTGTGGTCTGAAAGTATGCATGGTATAATTTCAATTCTTGTAAACTTATGAAGGGCTGTTTTGTGACCCAGTATATGATCTATCTTGGAGAATGTTCCATGTGCACTCGAAAGTATATTCTGTTGCTTTGGGATGCAGAGTTCTAAATATATCTGTCAAGTCCATCTGATCCAATGTATCATTCAGGGCCCTTGTTTCTTTATTGACCGTGTGTCTAGATGATCTATCCATTTCTGTAAGTGGGGTGTTAAAGTCCCCTGCAACTACCACATTCTTATCAATAAGGTTGCTTATGTTTGTGAGTAATTGTTTTATATATTTGGGGGCTCCGGTAGTTGGCGCATAGACATTTATAACTGTTAGCTCTTCCTGATGGATAGACCCTGTAATTATTATATGATGCCCTTGTTCATCTCTTGTTACAGCCTTTAATTTAAAGTCTAGTTTGTCTGATATAAGTATGGCTACTCCAGCTTTCTTTTGGCTTCCAGTAGCATGATAAATAGTTCTCCATCCCTTCACTCTCAATCTAAAGGTGTCCACAGGTCTAAAATGAGTCCTTTGTAGACAGCAAATAGATGGGTCCTGTTTTTTTATCCATTCTGATACCTTGTGTCTTTTGGTTGGCACATTTAGTCCATTTACGTTCAGTGTTATTATAGAAAGATACGGGTTTAGAGTCATTGTGATGTCTGTATGTTTTATGCTTGTAGTGATGTCTCTGGTACTTTGTCTCATAGGTTCCCCCTTAGGATCTCTTGTAGGGCTGGTTTAGTGGTGACAAATTCCTTCAGTTTTTGTTTATTTGGGAAGACCTTTATCTCTCTTTCTATTCTAAATGACAGACTTGCTGGATAAAGGATTCTTGGCTGCATATTTTTTCTGTTTAGCACATTGAAGATCTCGTGCCATTCCTTTCTGGCCTGCCACGTTTCAAAAGCGAGATCAGTCATGAGTCTTATAGGTCTCCCTTTATGTGTGAGGGCACCTTTATCCCTTGCCGCTTTCAGAATTTTCTCTTTATCCTTGTATTTTGCCAGTTTCACTATGATATGTAGTGCAGAAGATCGATTCAAGTTACGTCTGAAGGGAGTTCTCTGTGCCTCTTGGATTTCAATGCCTTTTTTCTTCCCCAGTTCAGGGAGGTTCTCAGCTATAATTTCTTCAAGTACCCCTTCAGCACCTTTCCTTCTCTCTTCCTCCTCTGGGATACCAATTATGCGTATATTATTTCTTTTTAGTGTATCACTTAGTTCTCTATTTTTCCCTCATACTCCTGGATTTTTTTATCTCTCTTTCTCTCAGCTTCCTCTTTTTCCATAACTTTATCTTCTAGTTCACCTATTCTCTCCTCTGCCTCTTCAATCCGAGCCGTCGTCGTTTCCATTTTGTTTTGCATTTCGTTTAAAGTGCTTTTCAGCTCCTCGTGACTGTTCCTTAGTCCCTTGATCTCTGTGGCAAGAGATTCTCTGCTGTCCTCTATACTGTTTTCAAGCCCAGCGATTAATTTTATGACTATTATTCTAAATTCACTTTCTGTTATATTATTTAAATCCTTTTTGATCAGTTCATTAGCTGTTGTTATTTCCTGGAGATTCTTCTGAGGGGAATTCTTCCGTTTGGTCATTTTGGATAGTCCCTGGAGTGGTGAGGACCTGCAGGGCACTTCCCCTGTGCTGTGGTGTATAACTGGAGTTGGTGGGCGGGGCCGCAGTCCTACCTGATGTCTGCCCCCAGCCCACTGCTGGGGCCATAGGCAGACTGGTGTGTGCCTCCTCTTCCCCTCTCCTAGGGGTGGGATTCACTGTGGGGTGGCGTGGCCCGTCTGGGCTACTTGCACACTGGCAGGCTTGTGGTGCTGGGGATCTGGCCTATTAGCTGGGGTGGGTAGGCAAGGTGCACGGGGGCAGGAGGGGCAGGCTTACCTCGCTTCTCCTTAGGTGATCCACTTCAGGAGGGGTCCTGTGGCAGCGGGAGGGAGTCAGACCCGCTGCCGGAGGGGTGGCTCTGCAGAAGCACAGCGTTGGGTGTTTGCGTGGAGCGAGCAAGTTCCCTGGCAGGAACTGGTTCCCTTTGGGATTTTGGTTGGGGGATGGGCGAGGGAGGTGGCGCTGGGGAGCGCCTTTGTTCCCCACCAAACTGAGCTCTGTCGTCCGGGGGCTCAGCAGCTCTCCCTCCCTTTGTCCTCCAGCCTTCCCGCTTTCCAAGCAGAGCTGTTAACTTATGACCTCCTGGACGCTAAGTCGTGCTTGCTGTTGGAACACACTCCATCCGGCCCCTCTGCTTTTGCTAGCCAGTCTCGGGGGCTCTGCTTTGCCGGCAGGCTACCCCTCCGCCCCGGCTCCCTCCCGCCAGTCCGTGGAGCGCGCACTGCCTTGCCACCCTTCCTACCCTCTTCCGTGGGCCTCTCCTCTGCGCTTGGCTCTGGAGACTCCGTTCTGCTAATCCTCTGGCAGTTTTCTGGGTTCTTTAGGCAGGTGTAGGTGGAATCTAAGTGATCAGCAGGATGCGTGGTGAGCCCAGCGTCCTCCTATGCTGCCATCTTCCCCCCAATCTCCTGGAATACATTTTTATAGGAGGAATTTCTTCTTTAGATGAATGGAACAAATATGGACACAAAATTCAGTGTTCAAATAGAGAATATGTCATGGAAATTGATTGATTATTGTTTTCATAGAAATCCAGTATCATACGTCACATTGAGTTTTCTATATCATTGTGAATTTTTTATTTGCTGGTTGGAAGATTATCAATTTTAGCAATCCATTTTCTACACCTTTTGAAATAATCTTATCATTTCCATGTGTACTAGAATCAGTTTAGAGTGTGTTCTCAATCCACACTTTTCAGACTTTTAACAAAACTCTCTGCTCTATGAACAGATTTGCACTCTGGCAGTTATTTTTTACAATGAGACTTGCCCCCTGTCTCAGTTGATTTCTCCAGATGCCTAGTTGAAATCAGACCAATCCTAAACTCTTTTCTTGAATTTGGAATTGGGACAGAGCAATTTCACTCAGTCTCTGTAAATGCACTTAAACTGGTAAGTGTGACAAAACTTGGCTGAGATAACTTATTTGGCTGTGAGCATGCTAAGCCGATCTGTGTACCCAAGGAAAAGAATGAAGCACATATGTGGAGAAATACAGACCAAGGAGACCATGTAGCTTAGAATTAAAAGAGGGCAGTCTCATTTTCTCATTTAAGAGCTCCTCATTCCTGTCACTAGTGAGATCCAACTGCTTTCTGCTATTGGATTTCCTGTGGATAAGATATTGACAATACATTTTCTCCTCTTCATCCACTCTTTCTTTAAGCTAATTAGAATAAATTTCTAATGTTTTCATTCAAAAGAGCTTTGAATACACCCTCATAGCTCAGCAAGGAGTGGTCAGTTTATTAATCAGTGTCATTGTCAGAGAGAACAGAGTACTTATAATAACAAGGTCAGGGGTTACTTAGAAATACAGAATATTAGAGGTGAAATGGACTCAGATCATCTAATGAAGTTATCATTTTTCATTTCCTCACACACAAGCAAGAAAGTAAACCACAGAGGTACTAAATTCATTTTTTTCTTTCTTTGTGCAATTATTTTTTTCTTTTACCTTGGCTATAGATTAGTATATAATAATTTTCACACAATTAGATAAAATATTTACCTTCTTTGAGTACTAATACAAATTATCTCTTTCATCTTGGCTACATAGTTAATTTACAATTTTTTATTCATGTTATTTACCTTTTTTGAATAACCACAGTCTTGTTTATAAAAAGTATTAATACCATTTCACAAATTGAGGGTGGGGCTGTGGTGAAGACAGTGAGTATTGCTTATCAAGGGGTAATGTATAATATTATTACATAGATATGACCAATGGAGTGATGGCGGGCAAGTAGAAATAAGAATTATTGAATCCTTGCAGCAATCCAAGAAAGGAAGGCAAAGGATAATAAGATCTCAGTCTGAATGCAAGTTAGGTCAAAATTGACTGAAATAAATGTGAATATACTACATGTACAAGGAAGGTAATAAATACCAGTCTAGAAAAATCTGTAGATGTTTGAATATATATGTACATATAAATATATTCAAGGGCACCTGGGTGGCTCAGTCGGTTAAGCATCTGACTTCAGCTCAGGTCATGATCTCACAGTCTGTGAGTTTGAGACCTGCATCGGGCTCTGTGCTAACAGCTCAGAGCCTGGAGCCTGCTTCAGATTCTGTGTCTTTCTCTCTGCCCCTCCCCTGCTCATGCTCTCTGTTTCTCTGTCTCAAAAATAAACAAAAACATTAAAAAATAAATATATTCGTATATTTCTATAAAATTCTATATAAAATATATCTTATGTATGTAATTTGATTTCCCCATATGCTACCTTGAATCTCTGAATCCTGGCACCCTTTGATTCAACAGAGTTCATGTAAGAGTTGCTGTTTTTCTTAAATGAGCATAAAGAAATACAATGAATGTTAACACCACATGAAATAAAAAGGAAAACAAAATTTGAAAGAAGGAAAGTAAAAAAGTTGCTATGAATATTTTTTTGTCTTCCATAAGGGAAAAGGAGGAGAGATAAAAGAGAACAAAATGACCTACACCTGATATTTCTCACATGCCATTTCAAATCTTTAGTTTGTTACCCCATATCCCAGACAGTTCTCTGTTCACTATAACTTGATTCACACAGGTGCAATCTGATATTCACAGTTCTTGTTGACTGCCTTTGATCCTTTTTGAGATCTTAGTATGGGGTGTCTGAGGAACCATTTCTTCCTCAAGCATGAGCAGTCCAGTTAGGGAATTAATGCTACCTGTGAAAAGACTACTTTTTACAATTTTTTTTAATGTTTATTTATATTTGAGAGAGGGAGAAAGAGATAGTATGTGAGTGGGGGAGGGGCAAAGAGAGATGGAGACAGAATCTGAAGAAGGCTCCAGGCTCTGAGCTTTTAGCACAGAGCCTGATGGTGGAGCTTGAACTCATGAGCCATGAGATCATGACCTGAACTCCAAAGTCCAAAGCTTAGCCTGCTGAGCCTCCCAGGTGCCCTGAAAAGACTACTCTTGACAAAAGTGAGATTGGAGTAAAAGAATGAACATTTCTTTTGTTCCCCTGGTAGATAGTTCTGATAGCCATTGCATAAGACTGTTAAACAAGATCCCAGGGGATTGAGCCCCAGTAATAGATATCAATGGCCAATTTAATAATGTACTCCTTTATTGGCTTTCCTTCCTTCTCTGTATTATTGCCTTTATGCCTCACTTGAGCATATGGGATAACTTCCAAATAAAGTATTTTCAATATGTGGCAATTTCAGGCTCAACTTTCAGGGAAACCCAGAGTGAGAAAGTCAGTACCTAGGAGTAGGCCTAGAAAGCACATAGTCACAGTGGAATTGTGGGACTGGGTCATTTGTCTACTAGATGAAAATCCTGACCCCATTGGTACCTATAATAAAGACAATCTTTAGTAAATAGTACCATCACAATTACAAAGAATCTCATCTGGTGGTTTGAGGTAATATATAGATAGAAAATGAAGTGTAGGTTATGAGGTTGTTATAGCACTTGAGCAATGTGAAGAAATACTAATAGTAAGAATTGTTTAATTAGAATACTTTTGTTAATTGCGTAATAAGTTTTGGAAAAGAAAATGATAAGTTCTGATCAACCAATTATCAACTCAAGGCATGCTGTAAAACCCACAGGGTCTCCATGGAGGCATTTAAGGAGACCAGCAGGGAAAATCAGGGCCAGAGTCTAATTGTCAAGGCAGGAAGACATGAAAAGTGCTGGAATTACAGCTTTGGCATGTAACTTATATTAGACTTAGGATTCTGATATTTAAAAAATGGAACACTAAGGACTGGGATGAGGCAAAGAGCTTTGTGGATGTCTACATTTTCACCACCTACCACTAAGAAAGAGAGCATATTGTGCGATGTTTAAAGCTGGGAGGAAGCATATCCCACACTTAGAATACTACTCTGATCCATTAGAGGATTCCGTAGGCTGCAAGTATTGATTTGAACTAAGATTATAAGAGGATTTGGAATAATTCCGGGTTTATGGTACAAGCTTCTGGACATCTCAGCCATATGATCCAGCACGTCTGATGAGACTAAAGTAAAAGTGGCAAATAAGAATGTGGTATGGGGTCTCTGATAACGCAGGAGGAAATTCTTAGCCCAGTTTCCTAAGGTTTTGGAGTAGGGCCATCATGCTGCCAAATATTATTTTTCTGTATGAAAAAATATAACATGTTGCTTAGTGCCTCAACTAAGAATACATAACTGTTTATCATGAACTTGTATTGTGAAATCTGTTGAGTCATAAGTTCAGGCAGGCGCAATAGTTAACCATTCCACAGTAGAAATTCATATTAAGGTACAGGAAAGAACAGAATCAGAAGGCACATGTAAATTACATGAAATTATAAGACTTTCATGACATCTTCTTCTATGGGACCTCTGTTTCTTATGAATATCAGATCTACTTGTAATGTAAGGTATCTTTCCTAATAGCACCATAAAATTCCCTAAATACCATCTCAGACACATTTACTTTGCTCTAAAAATTTCACTTCTGAGTTCTAGACTAAGGAAAAAATTTCAAACATGAAAAATTGTCTCAAAGTTATTTGAAATCCTGGAACGTTTAAACATTCACACATATGTGATATGATTATAGATAAGTAATTTAAAACTTCATGATTAAAATGTATTTAAGAATATTTGTAGTCAAAGAATTACAAGATTAAAACTGAGTTAAAAATAAGCTCTGCTAAGAAAACATGGAAACTGCTGAAATATTAATTGTACTTGTGTGAGGGTGATATGACTGAGTTGTGTTTTTCATATTTCTGGTTTTTGTTGTTTTCCAAACTGTGTAGATATCATATTTATGATAAAAAATAACTACTCAAAAATGCAGTTAATAAATTTGTCCCTGGAAAAGGAGAAATAGGCATAATCAAGACAAACTTTTTTATTCTTTTTGTTTTGGGCTTTGTAATTTGCTTGTTTTTTCTTAAATATTTAGAATATGATGACTATTATATTGCTAAGTATTTCATGTAGAAAAGATTTAAGGAAACAGAGAGGAAAAGACCTACCAAAGGAACTTGGTAAAGGAGACTCTAGCGTGGAGATAAATAATCTATTTCATTAAGCTAAAAATGAAAATATTTTCCAGATGAACATCCAAGCACAATAGTTATATAACCTGGGGTTAATAGTAGTGTTGACTTTATAGTTAGTTGAGGGAATTATTAATAACTAAGGTTGTTCTGAGAGTAGGTATAAAGAGAGGTTTCTTGACCTCATGAGAGAATGTAAAGGAATAGCATTTAGACTTCTGCCACAGTTCATGCAGACAAGTTTGTAAACTGCTAAAGAGGAGGAAAAAGAAGGCTGTGGAGTATTTTATGAAGACTTTAAAGAAGTAAGCAAACATCTTAACTAAAAATTACTAGTTGTTCAAGGCCTACCTGACTGTTAGTGGAAGCAGATCTGTGATATTAATTAAGCTGTAGTCCATGAGAGGCCAGCCTTTCTTTTCTGGCCTAAATATGAAAAGTTGTTTAATTTACTCCTTTGGGAATCTGTTTTTATAAAGAATTCTGCTGAGTTGCCATCTGAGTTTAGAAGAGAAGCCCTGAACTGCCTGAATTCCAATTGATTTGGTTTGTTTGATAATCCTGAGAGGCAAAAGCAGTAGGTCATCAGTAATTGAAGATGTGAAAGAAATTATAACATTAATATGAGCACAAAACAAGAGATTTAAGAAATAAGAAGCAAGTTCATACGTCAAGAGAATCAAGAACTAAAGCACCATCATAGAAAGACCAGGATATGGGGCACCATAAATGACTTAAGGAGATAATATAGCAAATTGGTTAAGAGTACAGGTTCTTGTGTGAAATGCCCTGGGTTCAACTCTAACACGTCCTATGGGTACACAGCAAAGCTTCTTAACTCTTTTGAGTCTTGGTCTTCTAATTTACAAAATGATGGTTAAGAATAGTACTTAGCTCAAGAAGCCATTTTAAAGATTAAAAAAAAAAAACTGTGCCAATACCTGACATAGTTAATAGTCAATAAAGAATAGCTGCTTTTAAAGATTTGTTTGGACAGTACATCCAACTTTGATAAATCCTGCTACCTGAAAACCTCAGACCTGACTATGAATTACTCTTGATGGATAGAGGTACAAGGTTAAAGACTATTACTTTCCCTCTTAGGTTAGAATCTCAGAAAGTTTGGACACTGATCCCCCAAAACCAAAGTTTAACCTGTATTCAAACATCTTTTGTATATCCTTATAATGAATTAAGCTGTGTTTTAGGAAACATTTCTACAAAAAAAAAAGCTAATCTGATTATTTAAATAAAAGAATGTAGTTAAACAAAGGTAAAGTTTCAATTATTTTGTTAAATTTCAGTTTCAGTAATAAGGTCATAGGAAAAAGGAGAGTGGGTATTCAGTATTAATGTTTGGTAAATTATTGGGTAGGTGAATGAATGAATGAATGAATGGTTAAATGAATTGAATGGATAGGGGAAAAATCAATGCAATGTAAATGCATCCTAACATGTTAGAATGAGAAAAGAGTGGTGATTAATCTCTTGTTACAAATATATGATTTATGAGCTTTTATTAAAAAAGAAAGTACTAACCATAGATACAGCTTGTAATACTTATGAATTAGTCTCAGAAAATTCAAGTTCTAAGTGGAGCAAAAGTAAAGCAAATGTACATTGAGTCTTTGCTACTACAGGAGGTTTGCAGAACCTCAAAGGCTTCCTGCCCTCAAAGCAACAAAAGGTTTCCTCCTATAACCCAACATGCCTAACCTGGTGAAGAGGTCATGAGCCTCATCTACTGAGCCTCAAAATCTGGAGGAGAAAATCCTTAACAGTGATGTTTTCATTGTCCTTTTGAGTCAATGGCTGCTATAATATGATACTATGTGAAATGTAACATTGTTGATACCATCTATTTATTTTGTCATCTCTCAAATATTAGTTGACTTATGGTCACACTGGGTTAACCCAGATGAGAAGAAAGCGTGTTTTCCCCCCTTTTCTTTAAAGCATAGTATATTGTTTGTAATTGAATGGATAACTTTACAGCAGTTTTGAGCTAGAAGTTATCATATGGAACTTCTTGCAGCCCCTTTTCAAGGCACCTCTCCATTTTCTACTCTAATTTTCCTGTTGGGGAAGGAAAAGTGTGATGTTTCCTTTTTCTATTAGATTTACATGCTTCCTCTGAAATAAAACTTTAATAAGATATTATACTCAGTGTATGTTCTAACCACTGGCTGGGACAAATTTTATAAGTACCCAACTAATTTGTGCTTTACCAATTTAAAAGCTTAGGCAGTCTCTTCTGGGTCAAATTGATTTTCCTTGTCCTTTTGTTACTAGCACAGCCTTGGAGCCTAGATGAGCTCTTCTCAGATCCTTTGGTCCCTTGCAAAGCCAGACTTTTCTCCCAGATTTATCTGACTCAGCATTAGGGTAAACTCAGACTGGGACTTTTGTTCTTGGCAAAAATGAGGAATAGGGACTAGATATCTCCTTCGATATAAGACAACAAGAAACTTAAAAAAAATGGAAATGCAAAACAGAAACAAAAACAAACCAAAAAACAAAAAGCAGACAAGGAACTTGAAAAAATATGAAAGTGGACACCATACAATAAATCTAAATGCAGGGTGCCTGGGTGACTCAGTCGGTTAAGTGTCCATCTTCGGCTTGAGTCATGATCTAATGGTTTATGGGTTTCAGTCCCACATCTTGGGCTCTGTACTGACAGCTCAGGGCCTGGAGCCTGCAAAGGATTCTGTGTCCCCCCCTCTCTCTCTCCCTCTCCCACTCATGCTCTGTCTCTCTCTGTCTGAAAAATAAATGAAAAAAAATCATTTAAAGATTAATAAATAAAGGTAAATGGCCTGTAAGAATTAGGGAACAAAATCCATAAACCCTACTATTGTCACAGCTTCCTACCAGGAGAGAGTTTCCAGGATGTAATAAGTATTGGGAAACCTGAAAAGCCTGGCAGATACCTTGAGGTGAACAGACAGAGCTGAGGATCTGGGGAGACTAAAACTAGAGTTCTTAAGGTAGAGTATCAGGAAGGAGGGAGCTGCATGGAAAGTATTTCCAGAGATCTGCAGAGAGGCTGCTGAGTATTCTTATGGGTATACCAGTACATCTATTTAAGGAAAACTACTTGAGGCTAGAGAAGGAACTACCTGGAAGGATTACAAGTGACAGCAAAGGGATTTTACACCAGGCTTGAAATAAATTATCATCATACAAGCGAAAGTAGAAAATTCTGGAATTCACTAGACATGCAGCATAAGGTTTTAACTTACTAGTGAGACAAAACTATCCCTAGATTGAATGTTATTCTGGCCCTGTCTAACAGAGCTTGAAAGAACCAAACAATCCAACTGTTTAACAGTAACTTAAATACTTCCCAAACTAAGTTAAGGAGATATGCATAGTAATGAAAACTATCTAGCACATTAAAACGTATAATTTACAATGTTTGACATCAAATTAAAAAAAAAAAAACATCAATTGCCATGGAGACAGGAAACAGCTTATAATGAAGAGTCAATTAAAATTGATTCAAATAACACAAACGATAGAATTAGTTGACTAGGACATTAAAGCCGTTATAACTATTACACATGTGCAAACAGAGGAAATTATTATAAGCAGGGATATGGAAGATATTTAAAATATATATATCACATTCTCAGGAAAGTGTAGTATCTGGTATGATAAATGCCATAGATGACATTAACAGAAAATTTGACATTGCAGAAGAATGGAATAGTGAAATGAAGATATGAAAATGAAAATTAGGAGTAGAAGTAGGAAGCAGATAAGGAAAGGGCTGTTTCTCAGAATTAAGAGAGGATATATTTTAAGGGATGTTGGAATAACAGCTACTAAAACCTCAAATAATATGAAGGAAAAGAGGTGGATAGTGGCTATGGCTACAAAGAGATTGTCAAAGACTATGATGTAGCAGTGTTTTGATGAAGAAGTTGAGAATGGGATTGAGATTAATTTAGATTCTAGAGTGAACAGACACTGAGAAAGTACAAACATCAGTTGTAGAACTTGTTCAAAATTTTCTCATGGATATTAAATCTCTCTCTTCATCTCCCTCTCTTTCTTTATATATATAAATCTCAAAACAGATCCATAGCCTATTGGAGCACTGGATCTTGAATTGTGGGTGTTTCTATAGTATGTTTATATTCCTGATGAGTACAGTCTAGGAGAGAGGGAGATATTGGTGATAGAAAGGGGAAAAGATAAGTGACTGTTATATCTAAGTCTAAAAAGTCAAAATGGAGTAAGATTCCAACTGTGAGTTATAGGTTTGACTTTTGATTGACTCAGGAACATTTATTCTGTTGTACCTAGGGAACAAAGAATACGGGTAGCAATGTAGTTTGTTTGTAAACACTCATGAATGTATATGAAACACTCGTGAATGTACATGAAATTTAGATTAGGTGACAAAATAAGAAGCACAATAATGCATACTTTTAGTGTTATATACAATTAAGACCCCAAGAACTGTGAACAACACTTGAGATCTTTTTCATTGAAAGTGACATCTATTGATTTTCTCACATTTTATTTACATTTACCACATCTGCTCCAGTATATATCAGGTTGGTACAAACATTGTTTTGTTGATTTTTATCAAGGTGCACAGTGATTACTTAATATCTTTCTATAGATCTTAGTTTGTGGATCCTCCATTAAAAAAATAAATAAACACCTGTTTGAAAGTTTATGGCATATCTACATTGTACAGAGCACATGCCTTTACTATATCCAGAAAGGAAAACAAAGCCTTAATGTTTGCACTTTGGGGCACAATTTAACAGAGAGGGCGTAAAAAAAGAAAAAAAGAATGGTACTGAAGCTAATTAATACTGTGAGTAAAATGTTGCCTTTGTTTTGTGGAGGATTCAGAGAATGTGTCCTTTAGCCTAGTTAACAGTTTTTAAAAGATAAAGATTCTTTGTTATTGTAAAAAAAATTAATAGTCATCAAATTTCTGAAAATCCTATATTTTTCCGGTACTTATTTAGTGTTTGTTACTTACCAAATATTTTTGTGTAAAATGTGTTTTTTTCGTTTCTCCAAATCTCTTTTGTATAAAAGAACTGGGTTTCTGTTAATAAGTTTAACAAACCTTTATTATTTTATATGCCTTTGAACTGTGTGACTCAGTATTTTAATTCTTGATACTTTCTTTTAATATGTAATTGATACAGTGATGATGAGTATTAATGTTCACACAGTCATATACTTACCATGTCTGGGAATATGTGGTTATAGTTTTATGGAAGAAATACTTCATCAGTGTTACCAGTTTATAATAGCTTAATGTGAAAACTAAAAAATATAAAGCAATAATGAAGAGCCAGGAAAAAACTGAAAAATGGAAGGATCATACTTGAGAATTGATACATAAGTTGTAGTGTATTTATATAAGGAATGCTATACTTCAAGATGAAAAAAATAAATAATGCTACAAAGAAAAATATCAATGATCCTCACAAGCAAAATACTAAACAAACATTCAATAACAGAGAAGGGAGTATGTATCATTCCATGTGTGTCAAGTTTAAAAACAAGCAGAATTTTTTTAAGCTTTTATAACTGGTGATTGAAGAATAGAATGTATTTAGCCCAATTGTGATTTTATAAACACACACACACACACACACACACACACACACGCACACACACACACACACAATCTCTTTTCACTTACATATGCTTGTATACACATTCATGCACGTGTATACATACATATTAGATTGATTTAAGAGATAACTTTGATATTTGGAGAATATTTTTATTTGATTCAGCAGTGTTTAATGATTAAGCTATAGTGTTGAAAATATAAATCTTTAAAATAATTTTCACTTAAAAAAATTTTATGTCTTCAGATATGAAGTCAGATAACTACATTGACCTTGATTTTCCAATTTCTTCAACCTCAGAAATATATTCAAAATAATAAAACATTATTATAGCCTGTTTTATGCAAATTTTAATGTTCACTACTTTATAACCAGAGAAGAAAGTTATCAGGATTTATATTCTTTTACTATAAAAGCTGTAAGAATTATGTACTGAGTGATCAGAAATAAATTTACAAGGAATTAAAAATAAGTAACAAATTTGTTTTATTGAAATACAGTTTTTTGGATTATTGATATTGTTTGATATGTAGCATATCTCCCACACATTGGGAGTGTGCTCATGTGTATATGGGGTGTGAGTGTGTGAGGATATGTGAAAGCACAATGAATAGAGTCCAGTATGATGGTTAGTATAACTTTATAGTTATTGTAAAGTTTGATATGTTTTTTATTAAAAACTAAAAGAATATATAAACATTTAAAAATAATTTTAAAGTATCAAGAATATAACGTCCTATAACCATTTTGGAGTTGTCTGATGAAACAATATATTTATACAGAGAAAGAAAAGCTAATATTTTTGAGAGAACTTGATAGGTATAAATAAAATTTATTTCTTTTAAGGTAAATATTTTAGGGGCACCTGGGTGGCTCAGTCGGTTAAGCATCTGACTTTGGCTCAGGTCATGATCTCACAGCTTTTGAGTTCAAGCCCTGCATCAGGCTCTGTGCTGACAGCTCGGAGCCTGGAACCTACTTCGGATTCTGTGTCTCCCTCTCTCTCTGCTTGTGCTCTGTCTCTCTCTCTCTGTCGCTCAAAAATTAACATTAAAATTTTTTTGAAGGTAAACATTTTAATAACATAACCTACATATAGAAAATCTTTATGTATTTTTCCCTGAATTTTCATAAAGGGAAAGCATTGCATAATCAGTACTTAACTAAAGACAAAGAACAGAATAAGTAAAAACAGAATCTCAGAAATTTCCATCATGACCCCTCCTGTTCACTGTTCATCTAAGAACATTCACTCACCTGGTTTCTATAAGAGGGTCTTGCCTATTTGCAAGTTGATACACATGGAATCTTGTCTTTTGTGAGTAGCTTTGTTTGCTTCATATTTCGTTTGTGAGAGTCATCCAAGGTTTTATGTGTGGGGAAAATTGATTTAGTCTTATTGATGAATAGTACTTTTTTGATAGACTGTACCACAATTACTGTATGACAGATTGCCAATTCTGTGATTGATAAATATGTTGATGTTGGGTAATTTGATTGTTCCCTTTTTTATCTATTAAAAACATATACATTTATTTTGGTAGGCATTAGTGTACATTTCCATTGGATATATAACTAGGAGTGTAATGGCTAGGTTATGAGGCATCTATATATTTAGCAGTAACATAAACTAGCAAGATAATTTTCCAAAGAGTTTGTTCCATTTTACATATGAAGAGTGTATGAGTTCCAGATGCTCCATATCCTTACCTGAATTTGGTATTATCTTTTTCATATTATGCATTTCATGGATCAGTAGTAGTATAATATTTTGATTTTAATTAGAATTTCCCTTATGTCTAATAAAGTCAGATACCCTGTCCATGGTCCTCTGAGACATTTGGATAGCCACATTTGTGAAGTGCTACTCAAGTTTTGCCTTCAAAAAAAATTCTCTGGAGAATTTGTGTGAGCTTATTGTTTGTCTTTTTTGTTTCTGGTTTGTTTTTTTTTTCCCTCCTCTCTTAAATATTTGGAAAAATACTTTTTGAAGCCAATTAATCCTGCTTTTGGGGATGTTAGTAACTGAATTTAGTTAAGATACATAAGAGTATTCAGATTTTTTATTTGGCTTTGTATCATTGCTCTCTATTTCATAACACTAGAAAAGAAAATACTTAGCCCCAATGCTGGTTATTGTTGCCATGTATTTAAATTAAAAAAGAAAAAAAAAGACCATAGTCAAAATGTATTTATGTTTTCACTTGGCTCTTTATTTCTGCCTGGATTCTCATGGGTTTATTCATGAATATTTTTCCTTTACCTGTAGTTCTATTGACAACATATCTCTAGTTTTGATTTGATTTTTTTATTTTAATTTTATTCAGATTTTAAAAATATTTAATGTTTTAGAATTGTGGCTATTTGCTTCCAGTTTCTAAGCATGCCAGCATGCTTGACTTTTGGTTTTCATCATTTCTGTAAAAAAGTCAGTTATCAGTCTTGATGTTCTTCCTTTGAAGGTAATATCCCTTTTGTTCTCTGCATTTAGGATTTTTCTCTGTGCCTTCACATCTATCATCATTTTTGGAAATTTCTCAGACATGTTCTGTTTTTTCTTCTTTTGAAGTTCTTTATTTGATACAAAGGTGGTAATTTACATATAGCGAATTCCAAAAAAGTTATATGCACATTTGGGTCAATTGTGAGAAACTTTTTCAACTTTCTAAAGACATTTCAGTCAAAGTATAGAATGTTTTCATCAATTCAAGCAACTTCCTTACGTTCCTTTCCAGTTCAGTCCTCCATCCAAAGTGCAATCACTATTCTTACTGGGCTTATTTCTGCAACCATAGAATAATTTTGCTTGTGTGTGTGTATACTAGCAATATATAGAAATCTATCAGTATGTTAACTTTTTTCCTGGCTTTTTTCATTTAACATGTTGACATATTTACATTATTGTTACATCAGTAGTCCATTCCTTTTATTGAACTATGGTATTCAATTCTATGAATATAACACAATTTGATTTTTTATTCTTTTGCCTACTATTGGAGTTGTTTTCGATTATTGGCTAATATGAGTAATTTTCTACATAGCTTTTTTTTTTAATTTTTTTTTGACGTTTATTTATTTTTGAGACAGAGAGAGACAGAGCATGAACAGGGGAGGAGCAGAGAGAAAGGGAGACACAGAATTTGAAACAGGCTCCAGGCTCTGAGCTGTCAGCACAGAGCCCGACGCGGGGCTTGAACTCATGGACCGTGAGATCATGACCTGAGCCGAAGTTGGACGCTTAACCAACCAAGCCACCCAGACGCCCCTCTACATAGCTTTTAGAGATATGATTTTATTTCTCTCAGATGAACCCCCATGAATATGACTTTTGGTTGTAAGAATAGTTGGATGTTTGACTACATACTAAGTGAAAGTAGCTATTCCATTTTCAGAAAGACAAAAATATAGTGAAGGAAGACAAATCAGCAGTTATTAGGGTTATGGATGGAGAGAGGATGTTGTTGTGAGTAGCACAAAGTTTTGCGAGTGATACCATGAACCAATGTGTATCTTAATTGTGAAAGTGGTTAAATGAATGTATTCATGTATTAAAATTCATAAAACTGTACACCAAAATTGCCAATTTTAGAGTATGTTATTTTAATAAATAAAATAAAAAATGAAAATTTAAGGATAGGAATATTAATGTTCATGTATTCTTACTTGAGTGAATATAACTCTGGAAAGGTAAAATGTAAATTTTTAAGGATATAAAAAAGAAAAGGAAGGGTGGAAGGGACAGAGAAACCAAACTTCGCTATGAATATGTTGTTTTATGTTGTAACCTTGTGAACATTTTACATAAAACAAAGTATATAAAATCAAAATGGAGGGGTGCCTGGGTGGCTCAGTCAGTTGAGCGGCCGACTTCGGCTCAGGTCATGATCTCACAGTCCGTGGGTTCGAGCCCTGCGTCGGGCTCTGTGCTGACAGCTCAGAGCCTGGAGCCTGTTTCGGATTCTGTGTCTCCCTCTCTCTGACCCTCCCCCGTTCATGCTCTGTCTCTCTCTGTCTCAAAAATAAATAAACGTTAAAAAAAATTAAAAAAAAAAACAAAATGGAAAAAAAATCCCAAAAGCAGAAAGAAAAAAATTGAAGTTAACTATAGTAGTTTTTTATTGCCACCATAATAAATGACCATTAAATTAGTGGCTTAAAACAATTCAGACTTATTATCTTAACAGTTCTGTAGTTTAGAAGTCCAGTATGTGTGTCACTGGACTAAAACCAAGTTGCCCAAGGGGAGAATCTATTTTCTTGCCCATCGAGCTTTATGGCAAAATTTAGTTTCTGCTGGTTGCGTGATTGAAGTCCTTGTTTTCTTGATGACTGTAAACTTAGGTTTGTTCATATATTCTACAGACTTGTGCATGCCCTGATTCATGTCCTCCTTCTTCTCTCTTCAAAGATAACAGTAGCAGATCAAGTCCTTGTCATGTGTCATTTCTCTGTCTTCTAGCTCATCAATCTGACCCAACTAAAAATGTTCTACTGTTAAGGCACTATATGGTCCATCTGAATGATCCAGAATATTGTCTTCTGCAGCATCTCTTTTGTCATGGAAGGTAACATGGTCGCAGGCAAGTTTTTATAGAACAGAGCACAGACATCTTTGGAGTCCGTTTTTCTATATGCCCATGAAATTTTAACTTAACCTTACACACACACACACACACACACACACACACACACACACAAAGTATTGCAAGTGATTTTATATTAGGTTAATGCAATTATGTTAGTGTTGACAATACCCAAAATTGTCAACATAACAGAAAAAACCCTGAATGTAAATGAAATAACTGAAATGTAAATTTGTTTTGGAAATGTCACGATGAGCCCATAATGTATTTTCTCTTACCAAAAAAAAATAATAACGGACTAATAATTCTCATTTCTACTCAACAAACAGACCTAGAAACAATGACTAAAGCCTTTACGATGAGCACTTTCAGCATCAGGTGTAATCTATAACTAAAAGGAAACAGGGCTCTTTGAGGGGGGATGTTATTTATCCCAAAATTGGAACAAGAGTTTTTATAGGGTGAGCCTGTAATACCTTGTCATGCAGAGAACAGTTGAGATTACAAAGACTACTAAGGTCATGTCAGACTGACCTAAACATCAATAAAAGTAATAATTTCAGTGATTTGAAGTATATCAAATATGTCAGAATTCATTAATTGTTCCTCTTTGTAAGATGCTAGGGAAGATGGGAAATGGTGATATTTTCAGTCTTGTAGGCCTAGAGAAAAATAAAGTGGAATGCAGGTCTCCTAAGTTGGCAAGAACTTGAGAATTTAATATCTTACTATTCTGAAAAGTAGTAAATAATAATGATACTCTTTTTTTAACCTCCAGTTCCTACTTGAACAACATCTCATGAAAATCAAATAATTGATGAAGGAAAGTTTAAGTTTCTCTAAAGAAATGTTTCAAGTAAAAGTGAAGGATAAATGATTCTGAACATCATATTTTGCCAACATCTAATAGAATAATGAGTTTAGGCAATGCTTATCAAGTCCATCAATTTATAAAAAGGAAGATATGTAGATGTTATGTGCCACCTTGTGGAAATACATGACTGTACCAATGAGATGTTCTTGTTAAAATGAACCCTAAGCAATATCAAGATGCAGGTTGATTCCCAAATGACCAATAAACAGATGATAAATTTCTTAATCTAAAGAGCCGTAGAAAAATTTTAAATAAACCTAAATGTGATAATAGTAGAAACATTCAGTCCTGGGTCAAAGTAAAAGGGCTAATAATCTGATAATATGATTTTTAGGCAAGAATGAGAATTAATTGGACTGCTCAATAAACTGTTGGTGGGAATAAAAATTGGTGTAACTACTTTGAAAAATGTTTGGAGATCACCACTAAAGCTGAAAACTCACTCTATGACCTAGCACTTTCACTCCTAGGAATATAGCCAACATAAATATGGAAATGTTTGAAATAAAAGATATGTTTTAATTTTTTCAGTGTTTATTTATTTTTGAGAGGGAGAGAAAGAGCATGAGCAATGGAGGGGCAGAGAGAAGGAAACACAGATCTCAAGCAGGCTCCTGGCTCTGAGCTGTCAGTACAGAGCCCAATGCAAATTCATGAACCAAGAGATCATGACCTGAGCTGAAGTCAGACACTTAACCGAATGAGTCACCCAGGCACCCCTGAAACAAAAGATATATTAATGTATTTTATTAGTAGGAATATTTATAATAGTTAAGTCTTGGAAACAGCAAAAGGCCTATCAATATTAGACTAATAGATAAATGGATAAATTATAGTATGTGTTTTTCAGTGGAATACTATTTCGAAATGAGACTAAACAAGACCTGTGCACAACAAAATGTATAAATCACATGAACCTGGTTTGGGGTGAAATAAGCAGATACAGAAAAGTATCTACTGTGTGATGCCATGAAGATAAATTTAAAATTAAAATACAGGGGGTGCACATCCATGGCATTAGAGGTCAGGAAGGTAGTTACCTTTGGAGATGAGAAAAGCTGTCACTAAGAGAACTATGAGGGGGCTTCTAGGGATGGGGAAATATGTTTCTTGATCAAAATAGTGGTTTCATAGGTGTGTTCAATTTGCAAAAAAAAAAAAAGAAAAAAAGTAAGCAACCTATACTCTTCAGATGTGAATGATTTTCTGAATTAATTTTATATTATAATAAAATTTATTTCAAAAATTTATTTTAAAAATCCTTCACATCAGCCCAAGTCTTGTGGAATTCTGAGAGGTTTCAAGACCCTTTGTCTGATCTGATTGTAAAAGCTTGGGGATAGGGCCAAATATAAAATAAGTAACAAGACACATACTTAAATTCAATGTTTATTCCTTATTTTGACTCTGATTCAAATAAGAATTGTTTTCATTAAAAGCTAAGAAATGTTTAATTTTGTACAGTAATTGTACTATGGTATACATTAAGAAGTTTTCAGCTTTGTATGTATGATAATTATACTATGGTATACATTGATAAATGAGTTCTTATGTTTTAGAAGTTTATTTATATTGACATATTATGAATAAACTTATATAATGTATGGAATTTGCTTCAGAATAATCCAGTGTATATGTCCACGAGAGGAGGAGAAAGCTATGTGGTTATAGGTAAAAGAAGTTTGGCCATGAGCTGATAATTGTTGAATCTGTGGGTTCATTATACTCATAATAGTACGTTTTAAAATGTAATTGAATATAACTGTAGTTTTCAGTTAAAAGCTTCTTTAATAACCTGTAAAATATTAAGGCATAATAGGAGAATATTACATAAAATTAATGGAAATAGCCTTATAAAGTCTGAATACAATATAAATAATTTCTTTGTTTAAAATAGACCACTTGAAGGTATTAATAAGTTTTTTTCCCCAAATGTACCTGTATTTTCTTCCAGAAAATTGACACTTCCAAATAGCTTATTTTTTTTGATTATCTACCTTATTTCTAACTTCAAATATTCAAAAATATTGAAGATTTTGGACACTAACAATATACTGTCTCTTAAGGACAAATTAGTTACTCAAGCCGGCTTTTTAGTTTATGTTAACTCCTTTTACATACATATCCTCCTGGATATTCTCATATATTAACTGAGAGATATCAGCATTCTAAAGACTAAAACTTTTATGAGGTTTTTAATTTAATGTTACTGAAAGCTCAGTAGTCACTGGTCATGCATTGAAGTAAAATAGAAAGATATCAGTAACCTTTCAATGACAGCTTCATGGAAGGATATGAAGACAGCTGTAGGTTATTTTCTTGCATAAAAGAGCTTCCTCATTTAATATGAATTCATAAAGGATTATCAGCAAAATTTCAATAAAACATTTAATGTCAAACTTTTTAGAGTAACACCAGTGTTTTATAACTTTTCATTGTATTTTGCCACTGAAGTTCTTGAAGCTTTATTCAGATTTTTGTAAAGTAACCTAAAATCCTTTATGTTAGATTAACACATTTATAATCATTCTATTGTTTTACAAGTGAAGCAAGGCTATAAAACTTGCTCCAAAAGGCAGAAGATTGTCAGAAGACAGTAATGTGACATTTAACAACCATATTTTCTAGTCATCAACTTCTTATTTGATAGAGTCCATAGCACAGTTTTAAATTTCCCATCAGTTCAAATACCACTTAAAAGTTGGAGGGGGAAAAATACCTGCTGTTGCAAAGAAGTTTATTCTTTTTTCCTTGTGAATAATTCTCTGAAAGATATCAGGTGATAGTTGCACCATTTCATGTTAAAGTTGGCTAATATGAATTAACTGGTTGTCTAACCAGTTAACTTGAGATCCAGTATACTTTCTTTTGCATTTTTTTCCTGAAAAACACCTTGGTTTTCTGTTAACTGAAGTTAAATACGGTGAACATGCATGTTGGTTACATGGATAGATCCTCCTGCTAAAAAAGTAAAATTACCAGTTTTATTATAAACATTCAAGTACTAGTTTAAATACTATATTTCTCTGACAGTGAGACTCAAATATATACCTTTAAAACCATATAATTTCAGTTATCTCTTATTTAATAGTTTGAAAGAGACCAGAAAATTCAGTAGTATATCTCTGCTTGTTGGTAATTTGTGACCCTGGTACCCTAGGATTGTTCTGCCTATCCTAAAAGGAAGAAAGGGGTTGAAGATCATGCAGACAGACTCTAAAAGTAAGTATTAGACCTGAAGTCTGTAGACATTGCTTCTGCTTACATTCCACATAAAAATATAGTCATATATAACTGCAGCGGAGGTTGAAAATTTTAGTCCAGCTGGGTAGCACTGTGGGCAGCTGTATATCTATTATTAAGATAAAGAGAACGAAACTTTTGTTGTTGTTGAGAACTCCCTGAAAGTTACTAACTAAAAACAAAGGTTCAGTATATTTGAATAAGAGAAATGATGAAGTAGGAGAAAGCCAAAGAAACAGTTACCTGTTGTTGCCTGGTTTACTGGGGATACCTGGGCCCTGAGGACTTGACCTGACCCATCTAAAAGAGTCTGCAGAAGTCCCTTGGTGCCTCACAAGAATGAATTCAAGGACAGACTAGACATACCAGATGAGTGGTACAAGCAGAAAGTTTATTTATGTGAATGTACATTCTTAGAAGAAGACCAGACAGACTTGAGGGAACAATTGCCTGAAATTCCTTGTTTCCAAGCTTTTATTGTATTTTGAATAATTAGGAGAGAAGTATTCATTGAGTAGGTGGGATCTTTTTTGGTAATGGCATGCCTTTTCCAGGAATTCAGGTACAACCCCTTTCCTTATTTGGATTAATCAGAACTGTCATGTTGATTTTAGAGGCAGAGATCCTCCGAAACTGCAATGTAAATGATATGATAATGGGGGAAGGATCATTTGAGGATACACATGACTTTAGTCACCTGTTGGCCCCAGAGATTTCCCAACCTCACCAGTTTGCCTCACTCTCCTTTGATAAGTAATAGGTATATTTCGGTTCCATCACTGCTCATTACTATTTAACTGCCTACTCTAACACTATGAGAATACCTTTTTACATACATAGGGCTTTTAGTTCAGTCCCTAATACTAATAATGAATGGCATTGGTTAAATTACACTTTCCAAAAACAACTCCTAACTATAAAGGATAACTTGTTAACTTTGTCCATAGTAAAATTATAAATCTCCCTTTATCAAAAGACAGAGTAAAAATAAGGCATAGATAACCAACATATATAACCAATACACATAATCAGAAAGGACTAGTGTTCTAGATCATTCAATGTAGATCAATGGATTGATAAATGGACAAAATTTTAATAAGAAAAAAGACGTATTAATCAAACTGAAAATGAATAAAAAACTTGTATCATCTTGAAAGGAAATCTTTTACAATCATTAGTTAGCAAATGGTTTCTCATTACTGGAATCCACTTTGCCTGACACCGGTATGCTTCCTCTTTTCCCTCTATGATTTCCAAAGGGCCAATAAACCAATGCAAAGGAGCCAACACTATAAAAAATTAAGCAAATGCAATATAAAACCAAAGTAGGTTGTAATTACATATCAACCAGATTGGCAAAGATTTAAAATTTTGACCACACCTAATGTTGACAAAGATATAAACCAATAAAATGCTTTCTACAATGCTGTTGGGAGTATATTTGAAAAACAGTTTGGGTTTATCTAGAAAAGTTTTGTATTATATATGACTTACTTATATACCCTAGAGAAATCCTTGCACATTTACATTGAATGATAAGTACAAATGTTTATAATGGTATTACACTACATAGTCAAAAATAGGAAGCTTTGCAAAAGTTTTTAATATATCCTATTTCTATGAAAGACCTTAATAAACATATCAACTGTCCTTATAAATATAATTTTGGCTGGAAGAGTATTAAAAATAAAAGAGCAATTGAGAGTTGAAAAAATTAATTTCCTGTATGAGTTAGATGATTTGAAATCACTAAAACATTATCAATTAAAAAGAAGGAAAGTGAAATATACCACTTCTGGATGCAAAATCTATTACATAGTCCTAGTGTAGTCTTGACTTATAGGTACCTACATAATATGAATAAAAGTCCTAAGTTTTGGTGGACTACAAGTGTAATATATGCTAACATACTATGATTTCCAGTAAGACCTAAGTAATAAAATTTAAGACTCTTTTAGTACAAGCAAACATTCTCAAATCAAGGAAGATAACAGCCCTGGTTTTCTCTCCACTGGTTAGTCCATAGTTGGAATAGGCTTCATGGGCTAGAGAAGTAATCTGCTTTCTTGAGGTAGACTAAATAACGCAAATACATGAAGTGACTAAAGTTATTAAAACTTACACATTCTATATCAAGAAAGCAGATTTTTTTTTTTTTTTGGTCAGTAAGAGAGATTGAACAATTAGAATATGCTACTGATAAAAGCACAGGTGGGTTTTTTTTCGTTTTCTTTTGTTGCTTGTTTTTTTTTTTTTACCCCTGGAAGAAATATTCCAGTGAGTGTGAGATGATCAGTTCTTTTTTTTATTTATTTATTTATTTATTTATTTATTTATTTATTTATTTTTTAATATATGAAATTTACTGTCAAATTGGTTTCCATACAACACCCAGTGCTCATCCCAAAAGGTGCCCTCCTCAATACCCGGCACCCACCCTGCCCTCCCTCCCACCCCCCATCAACCCTCAGTTTGTTCTCAGTTTTTAAGAGTCTCTTATGCTTTGGCTCTCTCCCACTCTAACCTCTTTTTTTTTTCCTTCCCCTCCCCCATGGGTTTCTGTTAAGTTTTTCAGGATCCACATAAGAGTGAAAACATATGGTATCTGTCTTTCTCTGTATGGCTTATTTCACTTAGCATCACACTCTCCAGTTCCATCCACGTTGCTGCAAAGGGCCATATTTCGTTCTTTCTCATTGTCATGTAGTACTTCATTGTGTATATATAATGTCATCTTTTAAAAAATGTATATGATTGTTGTGTTCAAAAGAAATGGTATTTTTAAAAAGAAAAAGAACTTTACTCTCACATATTAATTAGCATTATAGTTCCCATATTAGATAGATGAAAAATTGACGTTTTTAAGCTCTTAAATTCATTCCAAGTTTCTAGATAAAATCTTTACACATGTATATTCATTTCTTCTCTATACTATGGACTTTTGGAAGACAATTTATTCTGCTTGTATTTAAGTGTAAAGTACAAAACTAGTCATCTAAATTTTGATTTTTAGATTTCACTTGCTATTTTGCCTGTGGGTAAGCCAATTGCTAAGGCTTTATCCCAAGTGATTCAAATTGTATACTAGTGATATTGTGCCTAAGTGCACTTAATTTAAGTGGAATCTTTAGATGCTTTCCTTCTATACCAAATATAATTGTGATTTAATGTTAATGAGTTGAAATTTAGGATCATGGCCTTAAGAATGTTGTTGTGGTCATTTCATTTCTACATTTTGAAGTACTAATTTTAATTTATGTGTAAGGGTTATTTTCCTAATGGAGATGTAGACTTTATGTCATTTGTAAATTGAAACAATTGTATGAAAGAAAATTGCACAAAGCATGATCACATAGACTTTTTCAACCCTCAACCCTTGTTTCCTATTTATTCTTAAAATTTATAATAATTTTTAATATAAAATAGCCTAGTGAGCACTTACAGTTGCAGGCATGCATGTATCTAAGAAATTTACATGTCTTGCCTCAGTTAAACCTTCTAAAAATCATGGGAAGAATAAATAGATTTTTCTCTTCTAGGACTTTATTGCACCAAGCTTTGTTTGGATTATAGATCCAGGTTGGCTTGTTTGTTTGTTTACTCTGGTAACAAAAACCAATGTGAAGTTTCAGGTTTCGAGTGGAGTTAGACAATGTTATAATGTTATAATACCATAAAAGCTTCTCAGTTTACGGCGCATGGAGGGGTCGGTGTAGTAGAATAGAAATAATGCATTTACTATTGTTAAAATGCTTGTAGTTCTGCATGATGCATTCTTTGGGGCTACACTCCCTTGGAGGGCCACATGAACGAAGAAGAAACATTTAGGCTCATCGTAGCTTTATAAATAGGGGAGTCTCCTGCTACTGTAGTGCCTCTAGTATGCTAGGCACAGGTAATGTAAACATGCTCTAAACAGGTTGCCTTTCATTATAGGACAGATTCATACCCTAAAAAGAAGGTGAATAAATTCTGGACTGCAGAGGTGAGTAGAGGGCAAGAAAGCATGAAAATGTAGAGATTTAAGGGCCTGAATAATGTCCAAGAATGCAACTGCAAGTGAATTAATTTACAGTTTGTCAAAATAAGAGTGAAAGGTCAGTTTACAATCCCAATTTTTCTGTAAAATAAAAAATTGCATGTATTTTAAGAAGATGTTCTAACGTAAGGCAATTTCCTCTCAGAGTTGTTTTTAGTAAATCCTACTGCCTATTTACCAGAGATTTACAGGTGCTCTGTGAAGGGGAATTTGTACTGCCACACATTAACAGAAGGTGGAGAGTAAAGCATAGTCAAAGTCCTAACTTCTTGCCTTTATGGTATTGAAAGTCTTTTAAAGCCATTTTAAATTTGCTTCATTTAATTCTCCTGTTAATTTAAAAGAACATAAAACCTAGTAGTTTTATTGTCATACTTTATTTTGCCCTCTGGGGACCTCCATTTTAATTCATTTCATGGTAGTTTTAGGCAGGCAAACCTAGGTTCCTCACACTGCACCTCAATGATCCTACCAATCACTATGTCACTAACTAACATAGGGATACCTTGTCTTCCCTTATTTTACGTGTGCTCTCTCTTCTTTAGATGCACAATGAATACAAAATAAAGTTCTTTTCAAGATGAGATACAAAATGCAGTGTGTAAGAGTTCTTCCTTTTTGAGGCCTATTGTGAATTATCTATAGTGGGAAGGGCTGGATTTGGGGAGAGGACTGATGGAGGAAAGGATAAGTCATATGGTCCTTAATTGCTTCTCTGCGTTCCAAGTGGGATGGAAGCTATACGAGACTTACAGTTAATCTCCAAGGAGAATTTTTTTGCTAATAAATGGGTGGCTGCTGTGGAATCCTGGCCATTTGTAAGCAGTATCCTGAGTGCTTCAAGTCATACTGTGAAGACCTGAAACTCTGGAATCCATTCTTTATGCTGGAATCCTGATTGCTGAGAATCAGTCTGGTACAATTGGTTACTTCCTTTTCTAACAATGATTCTTAAAAGTTAATTTTTGAAAGTGCCAATACTTCTTCTTAATCTAGGAAATTTATAGTCCTCCAATAGAAAATATGTATCAGAGGTTTCATAGTATTCACAGTTCTTATAAATTGTGTAATGAGACACTCGGGAAATTTATGGGTATTTTCTTACTGATTCCTCACAATAAAGGTATTATTTTTCCATTTCACAGAATAAGAAAATAGCATGGGAATTTGGGGCTGTCAGAGATCTTCCTAAGTAATCCCTAGCAACATGTGATCTATCCTACAAATAAACCCAAGACTACACTATTACCTGCTCCAACAGTGATCTTACAGGGGAGGCTACCCCTGAGTTAAATTGGAACTACCTGTTTCCTCATGCAGTTTCTAATCTTCTGAAATTTTGTCTGCTATACTTTGCACAGACAGCATTTAAATCTGATGATAAAATATAATGAAATACTTTAGTAAAGTTTACCACAGATAAAAGTTTTGTAATTATGCTGATTGATTTCTGCACTTGGTCCATCCTTACAGTTTACACATAGATAAATGGACTCATCTACAAATGTAATCAGGTCATAAGCTTATTTAAGGAAAAAAAACATAATTAATTACCAATGAATAACAGTAAATGCCTGATAACCCTGCATTTTTTCTTTTACATTGTTTGCCTTATTGAAATTTTTAAAATATTTCACCCTTATTAGCATATTTTGAATTGTTCATTTCTAGGTAACATGCTAGAGATTTTTAAAGAAATGTACTTGTAGAAATTTGAAGTTATGGGTTACATTCATTGTTTAGAATATAATCAGTACTCAAAATGAATATAATATCCAGTAACAGTCTATGATACGACTAAATATGGGCAATAAGTGAAAAATCTAAATCTGAAATATTACATGCAACATGACACACATCTTACAAAGTAAAAGAATCATTGTTATATATACTCTTTAGGAGATAAATGAATATAAAAGAAGGTAGGGTAATAATGATCATTGAGTTCAGACTGTTGGTTACTTCAAGGGCAGAAAGAGGATGGTACAAGATGGGTATAGATAACACAGAGATATTTTTTGCAGTCTTAGATTCTGTTTTTGTTGGGTTTCTGTGTTCTTATGTTATAATATATATAAATTGATTATATACAAATTTTTACTTATATAAAATAAATAAAAAGAGCATTTTATACAGACCAATCACTAGTGTACCATGAGGCAATATTTATGATTAACCTATTTGTACCTGGCAGCTTGACTGAAAATAAGTACACAAATGTAGATATGATATTAATTTCTAACTCTGCCATTTGCTACCTAGGTGTTTGTTGCAAGTTACTTAATATTTCTGACCCTAATTTACTTCATCCATAAATATTTGTGTTGATTAATAATACCTATGTCTCCAGGTGTGGATTAAATGATGCAGTTGCTCTACTTCCGGGTTAGAGTGTAGAGGTTATTTGATTGTCATTTTAAAGAATAAGATATATATATAGATATATATAGATATAGATATATAGATAGATATATCTATAGATATATCTACATGCATATATATACGCATATACATGTATATATAATATATATATATTCCATTATGTAATATATATATCTATATATATATATATATATATATATATATTACATAATGGAATATTATTTGGCAATCAAGAAGAATGAAATCTTGCCATTTGCAACAATGTGGATGCAACTAGAGTATATTATGCTAAGCAAAATACGTCAGAGAAAGACAAATACATGATTTCACTCATGTGGAATTTAAGAAACAAAACAGATGAACATAGGGAAGCAAAAATAATATAAAAACAGAGAGGGAGACAAACCATAAGAGACTCTTAAATACAGAGAACAAACAGAGTTGCTGGCGGGTGCTGGGGGGGGGTGGGTGGGCTAAATGGATGAGGGGCATTAAGGAGGACGTTTGCTGGGTATTATATGCAAGTGATGAATCACTAAATACTATTCCTGAAATCATTATTACACTATATGTTAACTAACTTGGACTTAAATTAAGATGATAGTAATAATAACAGTAATAATAATAATAATTAATAGAATTTATTTCACTCAATTCTGAGCTGAAATTACCTGAGATGTATAAGGCTAACCTTTAAAAGTATTAAAAATTCCCCCACATTTTTACCTACTATGTCTATGTATTACTTGTATAGTGTGTTCTCTGCATAAATAGATTTTAAAGGGAGAATATAAAAGTAATTTATTACATAAAATAATAGATGAAAAATCATAATTCAATAAAAATCTGATTCTGTATGCTAAGAAGTTAAAGTAAATCACTTGCCATTCTTTGTTTTGGTAAACCTTAGTCCTTTAAAATATCTTTTATGCTACCCCTATAACTAATTAGCTCAATTACATTGATTTCAAGGTATGCCTAGTCTGCCTGGGAAGATTTCAATATTCTGGAAATATCCTTTGGATTAAATATTTTTGAAAGTCTTTAAGGGGAATTCATTGACCTTGGTACTTGAGTTTCCTTCAGTGTAGTCCCCGACCTTGAGGGTGGACTATGTAGCTTTGGAGAGAAAACCTATATGTCAAATATATAATATCTAAGTATGATATAATTTATTCCATACCTGGCTCAAGCTTTTTAAAAGTGTTTTACGGAGTATCACATTTAATATTTTTAAAGTCTATTAAATAGTTGCATTATTTTTATTCTTGTATCACAGATGATGTAATTGAAGCACAGAGAGTTTAAATAATTTGCCAAGGTCACAAAGGTTGACAGTAGCTAGGATTTGAATCTAGCTGCTATCTCCAGTCCTTTGATATTAGACTCTATGCTGTCTGCTTATTTCTGTTTTTCCAATGCTACATACTGTCATGTGATGCATGGAAAATGGTAAGTAATTACTTCTCACAGAATTCTAAAATTCTATTAGATGGAGGTGACAATACTATTGGCCAGTTAAGATATGGCTGTACTGAGAAGATTTGATTTGAACCAAAGTAAGATGTATATAAGTTGCCAGAGCAGTAACAGTACGATTAAATTACTCATAAGAAACTAGTGCTGAGTGACCAGCTACCATTCATTCACTTATTTATTTATTCATTTAAAAAAGCGTTAGTGGATATTTACCATGTGAAAATCAGCATATGGTTCCAGAGCTACCAAACTGATTAATATAAGACCAGTGGTCCAGTTAAGTTAATATATAGTAGGGAAGAAAGCTATATGAAGCATAAATTATACAAATTACACATCTAAAAAGTAGCAGAGGGTATCCAACTTCAAATAGATATGATGGCTTATAAAATAAGATGGTGAGGAAGATATTATTAGTAAGACATTACTAGTATTTAACCAGAGTCTACTTTTTTTCTCCTTCTTGGTTACAGGAATGACAATTTCCCCAGTACCCTTGTAGTTAGATGTGGTAATAAGATTAATTCTGTCTTTTGGACTATAATCAAAAATGATGCTAACACCAAAAGCAAAGCATAGAAGGGCAGGTGTGAACTCTTTATGCTCCTTCTCCCCCAGTCATGGTGATGGAGACTCACAGGGAGATGGTAGAGCCCAGAAGACCAAAGGAGGTATGATAGAAGCTGGAGGGCAGCTGCCCAAGCAAGTTACCTAAACCTATGAGGATTGTTGCCTGAGAATAAATTGGCTATATTAAATCACTAGGTTTGTCTTTGAGGGTTGTCTTTTACTGCAGCATAGTTTAGTCAAACTAGACTAATGCAAATGATTAATTACCCTTATCTTGAAAAAAATATGCCAGAGGAAAAGTAGAGTGTTGTAAAAATATTGTAGGACTGACCAGAAGAATTTATTGGTCCTAGTATTTACTTCACAATAATGGTTTGCATGTCTTTGGGTAAATCTTTTTGATTTAAATGGTCATCTCTAAAATTAAAAAAAAAAAATAAATATTTAAGGTCTCTTTCAGCTCTAATAATTCATGACTGCATAAGATATAATCTTTGAAAATATTGCAATGGTAGCTCTATGCTTTTGAGAGAAGGTACATGACCTTTTCTCTTCAAGATAGTAAAGGACGTAAAACAAAATGATCTGACTTTGATTGCTTTGTGCTTTGATAAAGGGAGGTAGGTTAAATGACTTCTAGTATGTAGTGTGTCCCTACTCCTTGGTTCAAATGCAATATTAATATTCAGTTGGTGTACAAATATTCTTTCTTTAAGGTATGGAGACTATTTCCCCTTAAGATAAATTAAATACACTAAATTGCTTGCTATTCAAGGTATTTGGTAATAGCTTACATTCACTTCCTAAATGTATGCATAATAGCTTATCATGATCTTCCATCAAACCTTCTTACAACATGCTTTATAATTTACTTCATAATTTATTAGGATGAATAGCTACATTCATGAAATTTTGTTACATCATGAATAGAATTTTATGGATGATACTATACTAAGAGTCACCAAAATATTTTATATATTTTAATTCCACAAAGTTCTGCTCAATAATAACTATTACCTATTTCATAGGTGTAATTGAATATATAAATGTCAATTAAAATATTTATCCTTAAATGAATCAGCCAAACTCTCTCCCCTCTTGGGAAAAGAGAAGACTCATATTTTTCTAGTTAAGGAAAAGACACAGTATTCTGTCTTCTATTTTCTCTATTTAAAAAGATATGAGTGCAATGGTCTTTGGGGCACAGAATTGCAGGTTGACATGACTGGGCCCAAGAAAGTGGACACAGAGAAAGAAAAATGCACTTAACTGTGATCTCTTTCCACCTGCTGGCAGCAATCACCACAAAGCCCCCATTCCCATTTACTTTCCTTCTGCATGAAATGTCTCCAGATCACATCTGTAAAGAAATAAATGCACTGAATTTATTAGCTTTCTTTATTGTAAGATGTAACAGAAAATATTGCTAGACATTTCCATATGTAGCCTTGAAACAATTTAGCTCCTTTTCAAAGATACCAAGGTTAGCCAGAAATTTTCCTGTCAAATCTGTAAATGAGTACCTGCTGTTTGTAATATTTTTTCAAAGGCTTATAACAGAAAAGGAAATATTTTGTTTATTACCTAGAAATGTCAGTAAATATTATTGCCAAATCACATGTTTTAAATTTTATATTTGACCATAAATGACAAAGAGTTAAGAACTGCATTGCTGTGTTCTCACTATGAGACTTTCAAAGTTCATATTTGAAGATTTTTTTATCCAGTTCTTCCAGTTGAAAAAAAATGCTGCAGATGATGAGAAATTCCCCATCTCTGTCTCTTGTCATTGAAATAGGCATCTGTCTTCATTCCTCTGAAGTTGAGTCATTGCACATAGTGATGGTGGTGGTGGTGGGTGTGTATATGCACGCGTTAGAGGTGGGCCTGAACCAGTACAGCTAAATGAGTTTTCTGTGTTGCTTTCACACAGGGAAAGGAACTGATACTTTACTCATTTTATATTCCCAAACAGAGGGATAAGCCCTAGAGAAGATAGCAACCCTAATACTGTTCACTCTTCCCATTCTCACAGAGCTAAGTGACAAGCCTTCCATAAAACTAGCTCAATAACAGATTAACACGTCATGCCAGTCTAACCAGTAAATGCTGTTTAAGTTTCAAATGAATTTAAGCCAAAGTGCCTCTTCTTTCCTGACTTAGAAAGCTTACTTAAGACAAACCTCTTAAGTAGAATTTGAATAACTGAATGCTGTTGCTCTAAATGATATGGATTTGTCAATATAATAACTTGAGCAACTTAACCTAAAACAGTACATTATGTAAATAAATAAAGGCCTGTAGTGAAGGCAAAAGACTTGAATGTATTCAGCAAGTTTAAAGATTATTGTTAAGCATCCACATGGCTAGTTATGTTTGTAGACTTTACCATAGTTGCTGTGGAAGTTGTAAGGAAAGCTAATGAAGTCACATGTAAGAACTGATGCTTTACGAGTGTTAGCTATTTTATCTTGTTAATATTTTCCTGGTAATATTTAGGTTCAGTTTCTGTATTTGAGGAACATGAAAATGATGATAAATGTTATATCACATGATAGACTTCAAAATGTTAAAATATTATTCTGTTCCCCGTCTTACTAAAATTTAACTTAGATTTAGATCTACCAAATGTAAACAACAAAATTGTTAATGCTTTTATTGTTGTTTATCAAATTGGCAGCATTTTCAATATAACCAAATTGTGTGTTTTGAATTGCAATAAGCCTTCAAGAAAATTGACAGAAATGCTGACTCCTAAATACTTTGCAAATTGATTTATTCATATTCTAATTCCCTCATCTCTGAATTGGTGGTCATTTCTATATTTGAGAGGAACATCTGTTGCAAGTAGAGAATTAATGAGGGTTGGGGAAAAGGTATGTAGGTGTTGACTCAGCATCTTGGTGTTCAGTATAAATTCAAAATAAAACTGGGCAGTGTAGTACAAGTATGAAATAGAAGGAGGTCAAAGACTTCATTCACACCATTTTAATTTCCAAGTCAGAGAAGTTAAAATATTTTTTCCAGTTAACATAAGTTAGGATATTTTAAAAAGGAAAAACATGTTGCTTCTTTGCCTTGTTTTCCTCCCTTTCCTTGTAAGTGTACTAAATTTTTAATAAAGAGTGACCAGGGGCGCCTGGGTGGCTCAGTCGGTTGAGCGTCCGACTTCAGCTCAGGTCACGATCTCGCGGTCCGTGAGTTCGAGCCCCGCGTCAGGCTCTGGGCTGATAGCTCAGAGCCTGGAGCCTGCTTCCGATTCTGTGTCTCCCTCTCTCTCTGCCCCTCCCCCGTTCATGCTCTGTCTCTCTCTGTCTCAAAAATAAATAAATGTTAAAAAAAAAAAAAAAAAGAGTGACCAAATGGTATCACCGCATGGATCCCTTGTCTTGTCCCCACAACTTGGTAGTAGGAATGATGTATTTGGCCCCTCCAACTAAGAGAACACCTCAAATTAGGCCTGACACTGAAGAACACAAAGAGAAGGCTGCTAGGGCTCCAAAGGGTGATGCACGAAGTACTTTCTGAAGGTACTGTTCAGAGCAGATTGCCAGAAGGTAGTACAATAGAGAAAATCAGGGGATTTTAAGTTATGTTTGAAAATATTTAGCTTTGTAGAGTGGAGAATTTCCTTCTCTTAATCTTTTTTTTTTTTTTCCTCCTATAACACTTAGAACAGTAGAAACCTCCTGAGAACTAGAGAACATTAACTGATAAAATTTGGTATATGTTTTGAAATAGCTATTGAACCAGTCCTATAGTATGAAATAAGCTTCATATTTATAAAAAAAGAGAATACATGATGCATATGTTCAGATTACTGCTATATAATTTGACTTTTAATATGACCTCATTTTCAGAAATAGGGCATTTGGAGGAATGAAAGTTATATATGTTATGGATTTTTCTCCTTTTTAAGCAAAAGTTGTTCTAGTGTATACCAAGGGCTAATCACACTTCTCAGTGCTGGGAATATATATTTTTGATGATGACCAAGAATTTCCAGGTAATATAAAGAACCCTCTTTAAAGACATCTATCACCACGTTATCCAAAAGACATGTGTATTTAGTTGGGTCCTTGTCTTAGGGTCTTTAGCAGACTGATTGAAGTGTATGTAACTAGAACTAAGATTCTCATTTGTCATTCAAGGTCCTCTTTGAAGATCACTGATTGTTGGCAGAATATATCTTCTTCCCCCAGCCTTTGATTAAAGCTTTACTCTTCTCTGATGATGGAGCCTGCCCTTATCCAGCAATGAAAATCAGCAGATCTGGATTCCTCTCTGCTGTATCCTCTAAGTAGAACAAATACTCTGATATTTAATTCGTTCTGTTTCAAAACATCCTCACTCTAAAACTTATTTCCCTTGTATCTCCTAATTTGCCAAGAAGGTGGGAGAAAGATAGCAAAAAAGTCTAAGTCTTTATTTTCTTAGTTGTTCCTCTTAAATTTTACTTTCTTTGACTCGTTTCATTACTCCATAGACTCTGTGATTTCTTTCTTTATCCAGTTAACACTCTTTCCTTTTTTTTGTTTTGTTTTACAGTAGTCAACAAATCAGAAAATGTGTTATTTGCCACAATTAATCTGCAGAGTAATAGTAGCTTAAATGAAATCAAAGTTAATTTTTTTTTCCTCTCACAGGGAAAAAAAAAATGTCTGGAGATTGGTGATTCCACTGAGAGTGTAGATCTCCACACCATAAAGAGCCAGACTCCTTTTACCTTTCTCCTTTGCTATTCCTGCCGCACACCTCATTATCTTAGAGTCATAGGAGTAAACACAGACTCCAAGAGAGATCCTACTAGACTTCGTAGCAAGTCTTCAGCAACCCCTTTGTGAATGAATGACCACATGAATGAATGAACATAAAGATAAAAAAGCTAGTAGTTTTCTTGAAGTATTTAACCAAAATTAGCATCAATCAGATGGCATTGGAACTGGCAGGTATCTGATTTGAAAATTAAATTAGCCTTAATATATTAATAAATATATTTAAAGTGTAAAGCTGTCATGCTTTGCAGACTAAAAAAGAAAATATTATTCTTTTTTGTTCAATTTGTAGTTATAGTTCCAAGGTAATTATTATTCCCTGAATTTGCATTTTATTGCAAAATTCTGATGAATATATCAGTATCAGATAAAAGTATTCTCATTAGAAGTAGATGAGAGAATGTAAATTATGCATGCCTTATTTTTAGCTATTGTCCTTTGTAGTCCCAATTTATACTTACTGCCATTTTTCATCATACCAATGATATATATGTAAGTAAATTAGTTACAGCTAGTAGACATTGATTTTTAAAATGTTCCTTTATTTTCTAGTTTGAATTTTTTATATTAGCACCTTACATTTTGTAAACCAAAGATAATTTTATTGATAGGCTTTAGTTTAATATAATCATTTTAAGGAAATTAAGGAAAAAAAACACCTTCAGATCAGATATCTTTCATGTCAATTTAAATTTATGTATATTTATGCAATTCATGTTGATGTTTTAATTTTTCAAGGTAATATATTAAAACTCTTCCAGTTTCATCTGATATTGCATAATGCTAACAAAATGAAAAAAAAAATCAGGCCTGAATGTTTTACATTTCAAACTATAATACCATTTGGAAAATATTTGTAGGAAAGATTTTAAAAATCCTGCATCTTTTCTAGAAATCTTGTAAGTTCTATAGGGTACCAATAAACATTAGGGTAAATACTTATTCTGTTGCTCCAAGTATTTCGGTTCACTTAGTGTTTTGTTGCACCATGTACACCTTCAGAATCTGTGCTTAGAATGTTTATATTAGAGTTTTACCTTTCTCTCTTCCTAATCTGAGAATCAGAAGTAAAATAATCAGGGAAAAATGGAGATGAGAGAAAAGACATACTGCTTGGTAAAATAATTCTTTTTTTCTATGAAAAACTAAGAGTATACATAAGATGCCTATTTTCTGTATTGTTTATATGAAAACTTTTCTAGATTTATAAAGGATTTATGTGATTGGAAACATTTCTTTATTCCAACAGAACAACTCAATGCACTAAAAATGAGACATTGTTTTACTAATAAATGTATTTTTTTTCATTACTCCTCCCCAATACCCTGATAAAGGTACGCAGGAACTCAACAATTACAAGTACAATGCATCACTAGCTTATGGGTATAATTTGAGAGAAATTTTGATAAGTTGAGGTTTCAAAAAAATTACTAAAACTAAATTCACTGTGTATGTTAAGCAAATTTTTACAAAGCAGAATTCTAAATATTCAAAGTTATATAGTACACACTAAAAGAGATAACTTTAATTTCAGAATACACTTTTAGGCATATTCCATAAAGTAAAACATTGTCCTAAACTTATGGAAAACTAAAATAGATTATAGCAAATTAAGTCTCAAGAAGATATAAGTTTTTAAATAGAAAATTTTTGGAAAAAGGCAAGCAGTTTAAAGTGCTAAAAAGTAATTGAAATCACCATAGTTACATACTAAGAATGACATGACAAACTCGTGTTTATGTCAAATAAAACCCTCAAGGGGCTTATTTTCTGCAATCTGCTTTGTATTCTTTAGCTGCCAGAATTTTATTTCAACAGCCAATTGGTTCTAATTGAAAGATGTCCTTAGCTTTCCATTCTAGTCTATGGGTTAATTTAGTTTGTGATGAATCTATACAGAGCTGTTCTATTCATAATCCTTTATATTCAGAACTTTGATTTGTGATTTGAATTAGAATGTGAAATGGGAAAGGCTTCCAAACATATTCAGCACTTGAATGCCATAGGAACAGCTCAGTCAGAAAGTAGCACTTGCACTTGTCATCAAAATGCCAATTATTCGATCCAATAAACAACAAGCAGAGACCAGAAAAATATTCATATGAGAAGCAAGTCTGAGGAAAACCAGTTTACAAAATACAACAATAGAAAATCTGCATTTGACATTTATACAAATTCCTCAGATTAATATATTCTGTAGTTCATACAAATAAGAAGTTTTAAACATTCAAAGATCTTTGGACAACACAACCATTAAAGCTTTTTGAAAGTTTTTATTCTTTTCTTTGGTTTTAAGACTCTTTCTCATCCACCCAGTTATTTTCATTTTGCATCATGTACTCTTTTATATGATTACCTTTCTGAATGTCTTCTGTAATACTTCCTCTTTTCTACTGCCATCTCTTATCATTTACCACATTTCTGCATACCATTCTTCATGTATTTCCATACATGTACCACAGCACAAAGCATGCAAAAGTCTGTTAATAAATAATTATAAAGGAAATGAATGTCCCTTTAGCACTTTAGCACTATAAAAGTTTGGTCAGAAGCCATTTTTTTGTTGTTGTTGTTGTTGGAAGACACCCATAAAACTTTAATAACTTTTATTTTCCAACCAAATATATTCTCAGGTCTCTCTGTCTCTTTCTCTCTCTCTCTCTCTCTCTCTCTCTCTCTGCCTCTAAATGCAGAGATTTTATAATCAATAAAAATATGCAGATTGTTTTTAGTAATAAAGAGTATTTTTGTAGTTCAAGTCCCCTCCAGAGAATTCACTGGAACTTCTATCTTTAAAGCCGCACTATCCTTCATCCTCAAATATTTCAGGGATTTACCAGGAACTGTCTAATAAGTACAGGAACTGTCTAATGAGTAAGCAGGTTCTCTTAACTACCATTGATGTGGCAATTTCCTTTTCTGCTTACCTCTGAGTGTTTTGATAGTCACAGAAAGTTACCTTCAGTGCTGCTAGTGCCTGTATGTCTCTTTGCTTTCAAAGCCACCGGTTTTGTTTGTCACTTTTGGTATCAATTTGTGCCAGATTTCAACTAAACCACTTAGATCTAAAGTCACTCACTGAAACTGTCACTTCTACCAAAATGTACCAGCTGAAACTGCAGGCATTGTTGTGCCAGATTATCAGAGTTTGTGGCCACTGTTTCTAGCACCAATGTGGACATTAATACCACTAGCTGTCTCTAGCTTTCATTGATTCAGAGTAAATTGTAGTATGCTAACACCAGGCACTTATTCCTGTTTGATGAAGAAAGAACAAGCCTTAAATTTCACCTTTGTTTTATAGCTTTGTTGCAGTTAGGATTCATATTTGTAATAACTGAGGCCTAACAGGGTGATTTAGCAGATAAAGAATTTACAAGGATATGAGGGCAACTCAGATTTTTTGAGGCTTGGAGAACAAGGCTCAAGACTACATTTCCAAAAAACTTCCAAAGCAACATTAAAAATTGATCTTTGGGAAAAAATATTGCATCTTCTGCTTAATAGAGCTAGGTGCTAGAGGTTTCCATTGCTTCCACTTATATAAAAGCAACCAAACTTTGCAGCTATTGTGGCTACAGAGAGAGAGCAAGAGGTAGATAACTCCATCCCTCCTACCATGTCAGTAGTTAATTGTATGTAATTAACTGAGCTGAGGTCATGTGTCTGTGCCTTTGGTCCAAAAGGAAGTTCGGAAAGTGATTTCACAGAATTTCTTTTAACTTCTGGGTGTGGAAATGTTTATTTCTCCCTCACCAAGACTCATCAATTTGAACTTTCCCAAACATAAAACAGCATTAAAAAACGGTATGGTCAAAAGAAATAATAAGTAATATGTACAAATATACATAAAACATCTTTTCTATTGGTCTCTTTGTGTTTCAATGCTTTTCAAGATGGTACATTTCTGAAAAAAGGTATTGAGCAAAGTTCCCTGTCCATAGGAGGAGAGGATAATCTGAGTTATAGGTTCAATATTTTGCTCCTAATTACTCATTCCATGCATGCTAAATCATTCTTTTTAGACCCAGTCACGTGACCCATGTTCTTTTTAATTGTAGTGTGTCCTTTCTCCAGATACTACAGACTTTTTTTAAATTCAGTTTTCTGGTATGTTCCTGGCTCATTCGGGTTTTATATATACATGACTAATACAATGAGTGAGCTGAAGTTCATATGTGCCCTGCTGCATATGATATTATGATTTGATGATTACTTAGGTATTCTCCATGACTAAAATATGCATTAAATTTTGGGCAGGGTAACTTATTGACATAATTTTGTGGTTTTTTTTATTTATATTCTGTCATTCCTTCTAGGCATGTGGTGTAGAAGGAACAAAATTTGTATGTATATATGTGGTGTGTGTATATAGAAAATTGTTATATGCATTTAAAAATATTTATTTATTTTGAGAGAGAATGATAGAGAGCAAGTTGGGGAGGGGCAGACAGAGAGAGAGACAGAGAATCACAAGCAGGCTCTGTGCTGTCAGTACACAGCCTGACATAGGACTTGAACTCACGAAGAACCGTGAGATTGTGACTGGAGCCAAAACCAAGAGTTGGATGCTCAACGATTTGAGCCACATAGGCATTCCAGGCATTTTTAATATTAGCTTATTGTAATCAGCTGCTAAGATACACAAATCTCAACTGTTTGCACTCTGTTTGCACCCCTCACCAGAGACATTAGTGAGTATATAGAGATAATACCCACAAATTTAGTTATTAACAACCAACTCAGTTTACCAGTTATATTCTATGAAATGTAGGAGTTGCTGTGGTGAAACAACTTGACATTTCAGAATTCTTTTCTTCTTTGTATTGGAAATGAGGAAGCATAGGATGAGAATCTCCAACTTAGGATAAAGAAAAGAGCTTAGTCACCATATTTAATCTTATTGAAGACCATTTTCTCAGACAGACTCCTTAGTTAGCAGGGATCTTTGCTTACTTGGTTGTAAATATCCCTTGTCTGTCTTAGTCTTGTACTGCAAAGAACAACAATTTTTTAAACACAGTTTTAGAACTAAAAGAGCTTCATGATACTCTTTCTTTGGCATTTCTTGCCTGTCCCAAATTTTAATCAGAGTGGTGTCTTTTCTCAAAACGAGACATATATTCAACAACTGCTAAGCTTTTGCCCATCATCGCAGGTTAAGGGTAGAAATAGTAAGATCAAGTTACAGCAAGACTAAAAATTAGGGATGACTTAAATCTAAAATAGTCTGTCTTATATGTGAAAGGATTCTGATTGAAGAAGGAATTTGAATCCCAAAGTAATGTTACAGAAAACATAAACACAAATCTTTCAGAGAGTCACTTAAGAGTGCAGGTCAGCAGAAGTTCTATACGTTCTTCCAAGAGACTAGCTTACCACTCCTGAAGAGTGTATTTATATTTACCTACACATCATTTAGGAAGCCCTTGTACTATGAGGTGTGTTGCATGAGAGATAATTCCAGCCTCCTTCAAGGAATATCCAAATGAGTAGTCTTTTTTTTTTTCCTCTGCAGATGCGTAGATTATCTGGGATATCTACATATCTGAATTTTATGATGGGCCTACAGTAAGGGTACAAATTGAAGTCCATAAGCCGTAAGTCTAAGTATTTAAAAGTCATAAGCCAAACTAATAAAATTTTAATGTATTTTCTCTCCTATTTTGAAAAAGTATAATTCTACAAAGATCTCTAAATCTAAATTATAATTAGAAATTCTTGTACCATTGTAAGTTCCAGAACATTCATTAGGGAGTGCCTGTATCTCTTCTTTTCTCACTCCCGACTCTATCCTGCTCCTGCTATAGGCATGTCTGTCCACCCAGGCAAGTCCCTATTTCGGCAGGGAATGCTGGGTTCCCAGATACCTGGAACATGTAAGTGGGGACTTCCAAAGTTAGGGGCCCAAGATAGGGGCTTCTCTTCCTGAGTATAAGGACGATATTACTGAAGATGAGATCACTCTTGGATAGACATGATGAATATATGATTTAACTGAAGGAAGATCGCTATTTGGTTTATACTGTAAAAAAGATGATGAGAGCATAATATCTGTGAAGTTAAAACAAAAAGAACAAGAGGTAAAGTGAGTTTACCACATACCATTCTGTAATAAGATGATTGCCAAATGAGAGATTGTAACAGAAGCACTGAACAGCATATTGATATTAGAGAGAATAGCATTAGTTCAGTAGGGAAAACCTGAAAAATTATACTAGAATTTTGAAGAAAGAAAATCAAAAGATGAATGAAAATGTGAGACACATGGGAAACTAAGAGATACTTGAGAATATGAAATATGTGTAGATATGAAGAAGTATGTAGAGTATCCAAATGGTCAGTATTTTACTTTTTATAGAACATTGGGTAAATAAAGGTAATAATGTCATTAATTCTCCCAACAAGCCTTTATTTTAATTATATATAATTATATCTGCCTCACAAATCCTCAGTCATGATGCAAGCCACGATGTTAGAAGTACAATGGCAGCACATACTTTAGAAATAAAGGTCAGAGTGGTGCCTTCAGCAATGTTTTACAGGATATGGCAGGTTATTTTTTTCATGCTATATCTACCATACTTCAGCCTCATCTTCTTGAGACAACATGGACACCTAGCTTAGTTTTTTAATTTTTTATTTTTTATTTTTTGTTAAGTTTGACAGTCATATAAGAGTAGAAAAAAAATCTACCCCGAATATATAAAATCAACCTTTCAGAAACTATTCATTATTTTCTTAGATTCCCCCCCCCCTTTTTTAACCTAATGGAGACTACTACTCAAAGCTATTTTAGTATGTGCTCAGGGAATAAAAATATTTCAATATTTTCTAAACCAAATATTGTTTAGTTGGCAACTTTAGAGCAGAAAATTTTGTTTTCTCAAGACAAAATTGTATGTTTTTGGCTTTTCTATGCTATTTGTATTTATAACGTTTTTACTTTGCAGGCACTTCTTTTTGAGAATTAAATGTTTTGTAAATGAAAAAACTTTTATAGGTATGTCAACAAATCAATAAGCAAAATTCACCAGTTGAGACACAAAAAACAAACAGTTATATGTGGTCCCCATGAATAGAAAACAGAACCAAGAAAAAATTACTCATGTCTAAAGTCAGGGAAGATAATTTTTAATTTGAGAACTTGATATTAAAATCATGGAAATAGAAAAAGGAAAATACATATCTAGATATAGATTTAATGATATATAGATTTTGTATTGATGGATGAAGTACTGTAGATACACTCAATAATGGAGATGATAAAGTACAATTTTATTTTATTTTATTTTATTTATTTATTTATTTATTTATTTATTTATTTATTTATTTTTTTAACGTTTATTTATTTTTGAGACAGAGAGAGACACAGCATGAACGAGGGAGGGGCAGAGAGAGAGGGAGACACAGAATCAGAAGCAAGCTCCAGGCTCTGAGCCATCAGCCCAGAGCCCGATGCGGGGCTCGAACTCGCGGACCATGAGATCGTGACCTGGCTGAAGTCGGATGCTTAACCGACTGCGCCACCCAGGCGCCCCAGTACAATTTTATTTTAATGTAAAATAAATTTTAAATTATTCATCTTTTAAATGTAAACTACTTTCTCTGAATCCAGGAATTTTCATGGTCACCATAGTGTATTATATCTTTCTAACATATTAGAAAAGCAAACATTCATATCACCATTATCCTTTAATCTCTGATGCTGTTTTCACATTTTCAAATTAGAATTTTCAATAATGCAAAAGCAATTTTATGTTTTAAAAACTTGAAGAAATGCTGTCTTATAGAAAATTGAATACCTAATGTGAAAGAAACCAAGTACAATATCAACGATGTCCCAGTAGTATTTGTATGCAGAGTATTTTTTTTTTTTTGAGTGACATTCTTAAGAGGGAGCTCTTCATGATCAACAACAAACAAAAAAAATCAAGTGTTAAATTTCTTTTAAAAATGTAAGTTATGTAAATACAATCCTCTTACTTTCTGGGAGAAGAAAAATGTTTTGGCAGATCCTAAAACTAGGCTTTCTGAATATATAATCCATTCCATTTCTAATTCTGCATGCATTGTCCTGTCACTTTACAGTCATTTTCCCTTTACAAGATATTAGTTTGTGTGACATCACTCTGCCACAGCAGCAAATTCTGGAAACTTCGTAGAGCTGTTAAAACAGTATCCCAGGGTTCCTGAAGTATATTTGACGTGAGTGAATGTAGCAGTATATGAATTAGGTGGCAGTTTAAATATGTTAACTAACGTTGTTCAATGTTGAATTGCAAGAGCCAGTTCTTAGTAGGATATTACATATCTTTGTATGTGTGTGTATGGGGGAGGGGTCACCATTATTCAGCATGGTTAAAGAGCATAATAGATCTTTATTAAAAATTAGCATTTAATTGTATACACACCCATTACATTTGAAAAAGCACCAAGCAGTGTTGCAAAAAGCAATATACATTTTATTTCATGAATTTTAGTCTTCAAGAACAATATAGATCATATTTTGAGCTTTTCATTTTTGCTATCTTACTCAGTTTCCACCATAAAATTCAAATATTTCATGTGTTGTGTCAAAAACCATGAGTATTAATTAGCTTTAGCCAACCAGATTAATGGGGAACACGGGATGGCAACCAAGCCTAATAGTTCCTAGTACCACAAAATTCCAGCACAGCATTTCCAGCTGCCACCTTGGGATATCAAGATAGGTAGCACCCTTGCCTCACCTTCATAATGAAAAATTACTTTTTTAAAATCCCACTGGATCACTGAAGTTGCACAGCAATGAACTGACCAAAAATGTTTTGAGAGATGGTACTGTCAGAGAGAGGTGTGAGAAGTGCTTGCTTAAGGGTAGACCCAACTACATAGCAGTATGAAAAGTTGAGCTACAATAATTGATGAATGATCCAAGACCAAGTATGCGTTAGTAGGGCATTATGAAATCTTTATGAGTCTAATAAACTGTGGGAGTCTGTATTATCTTGGAGGTTCTTTCTCCACAGACTCCACTAACCACTCACAGAGAAGATCTAAAAGAACCTTAAGAAATAAGCATTTCCTGGGGCACGTGAGTGGCTTAATTGGTTAAGAGTGGACTTTGGCTTAGTTCATGACCTCAAGCTTCTTGAGTCTGAGCCCTGTCTGAGTCAGGCTCTGTGCTTACAGCGCAGAGCCTGGAGCCTGTTGCAGATTCTGTGTCTCTCTTTCTCTCTCTGCCCCTCCCCCACTCGTGCTTTGTCTCTCCTTCTCTCACAAAAATAAAATAAACATTTAAAAAATGTTAAAATTTTTTCAGGAAGATAGCGGCGTAGGAGGACGCCGGGCTCACCTCGTCCTGCTGATCACTTATATTCCACCCACACCTGCCTAAATAACCCAGAAAACCACCAGAAGACTAGCAGAATGGGTCCTCTGGAGCCAAGCTTAGAGGAGAGGCCCATGGAAGAGGGTAGGAAGGGCGGAGAGGCAGTGCGAGCTACACAGACTGGTGGGAGGGAGCCGGGGCACAGGGGTGGCCCGCTGGCAAAGCAGAGCCCCCGAGTCTGGCAGGCAAAAGCGGAGGGACCGGACAGAGTGTGTTGGGACAGCGAGTGGTACTTAACATCTGGAAGGTTATAAGCTAACAGCTCTGCTCGGAGAGCAGGAGGTCTGGAGGACGACGGGAGGGAGAGTTGTTGAGCTCTGGACGATAGAGCTCAGCTCAGCATGGCAGGGAACAAAGGTGCTCGCCAGTGCCATCTCCCTCACCCATCCCCCAGCCAAAACCCCAAAGGGAAACAGTTCCTGTCAGGGAACTTGCTTGCACCGTGCAAACACCCAAGGCTGTGCTTCTGTGGATCCATCACTCGGCGGCAGGTCTGACTCACTCCAGGTGCCGCAGGGCCCCTCCTGAAGTGGATCACCAAGGGAAAAGTGAGCTGAGCCTGCCCCTCCCGCCCCTGTGCACCTTGCCGATCCACCCCAGCTAATACGCCGGATCCCCACCACCACAAGCCTTGCAGTGTGCAAGTAGCCCAGATGGGCCACGCCACCCCACAGTGAATCCCTCCCCTACGAGAGGGGAAGAGAAGGCACACACCAGTCTGACTGTGGCCCCAGCGGCGGGCTGGGGGCAGACATCAGGTCTGACTGCGGCCCCGCACACCGATGCAAGTTATTCAAGACAGCACAGGGGAAGTGCCCCGGAGTTCCATACCACTCCAGGGACTATCCAGAATGACCAAACGGAAGAATTCCCCTCAAAAGAATCTCCAGGAAATAACGACAGCTAATGAACTGATCAAAAAATGATTTAAACAATATAACAGAAAGTGAATTTAGAATAATAGTCATAAAATTAATCACTGGGCTTGAAAACAGTATAGAGGACAACAGAGAATCTATTGCTACAGAGATCAAGGGACTAAGGAACAGCCAGGAGGAGCTAAAAAATGCTATAAACGAGCTGCAAAATAAAATGGAGACAACCACAGCTCGGATTGAAGAGGCAGAGGAGAGAATAGGTGAACTTGAAGATAAAATTATGGAAAAAGAGGAAGCTGAGAAAAAGGTAAATCCAGGAGTATGAGGGGAGAATTAGAGAACTAAGTGATGCACTAAAGAGAAATAATCTACGCATAATTGATATTCCAAAGGAGGAAGAGAGAGGGAAAGGTGCTGAAGGTGTACTTGAAGAAATAATATCTGAGAACTTCCCTGATCTGGGGAAGGAAAAAGGCATTGAAATCCAAGAGGCACAGAGAACTCCCTTCAGACGTAACTTGAATCGATCTTCTGCACTACACATCATAGTGAAACTGGCAAAATACAAGGATAAAGAGAAAATTCTGAGAGCAGCGAGGGATAAATGTGCTCTAACATATAAAGGGAGACCTATAAGACTCGTGACCGATCTCTCTTCTGGAACTTGGCGGGCCAGAAAGGAATGGCAGGAGATCTTCAATGTGATGAACAGAAAAAATATGCAGCCGAGAATCCTTTATCCAGCAAGTCTGTCATTTAGAATAGAAGGAGAGATAAAGGTCTTCCCAAACAAACAAAAACTGAAGGAATTCATCACCACTAAACCAGCCCTACAAGAGATCCTAAGGGAGATCCTGTGAGACAAAGTACCAGAGACATAGCTACAAGCATGAAACCTATGGACATCACAATGACTCTAAACCCATATCTTTCTATAATAACACTGAATGTAAATGGACTAAATGCGCCAACCAAAAGACATAGGGTATCAGAATGGATTAAAAAACAAGGACCATCTATTTGCTGTCTACAAGAGACTCATTTTAGACCCAAGGACACCTTCAGATTGAAAGTGAGGGGATGGAGAACTATTTATCATGCTACTGTAAGTCAGAATAGAGCTGGAGCAGCCATACTTATATCAGACAAACTAGACTTTAAATTAAAGGCTGTAACAAGAGATGAAGAAGGGCATTGGGTCTATCCATCAGGAAGAGCTAACAATTATAAATGTCTATGCACCGAATATAGGAGCCCCCAAATATATAAAACAATTACTCACAAACATAAGCAACCTTATTGATAAGAATGTGGTAATTGCAGGGGACTTTAACACCCCACTTACAGAAATGGATAGATCATCTAGACACACAGTCAATAAAGAAACAAGGGCCCCAAATGATACATTGGATCAGATGGACTTGACAGATATATTTAGAACTCTGCATCCCAAAGCAACAGAATATACTTTCTTCTCGAGTGCACATGGAACATTCTCCAAGATAGATCATATACTGGGTCACAAAACAGCCCTTCATAAGTATACAAGAATTGAAATCATACCATGCATACTTTTCCTGAGAAACTTAACAGGAACCCATGAGGGAGGGGCAGGGGAAAAAAAAGAGGTTAGAGTGAGAGAGAGCCAAAGTGTAAGAGACTCTTAAAAACTGAGAAGAAACTGAGGACTGATGGGGGGTGAGAAGGAGGGGAGGGTGGGTGATGGGCATTAAGGAGGGCACCTGTTGGGATGAGCACTGAATGTTGTATGGAAACCAATTTGACAATAAATTTCATATATTAAAAAAATCAATAAAAGCATAAAAAGTGTTAAAAAATAAGCATCTAATGGGCAGGAATAGAAGTCTTATAGAATGTGCAAGAAGTTCTACCTAATCTTATGTTTACTCCCAAACAAGAGTCTTAAACTGTGGACAAAAGGGCAATGAGCAATGCTCTCCTTGGATTATTTGTAAAAATTCATTGCATCTGAGTAAAGAAAAGGGAGGGGAAAAATAAACCTTACTCCTAGGGAAGTGTAAGATAATATATTTGGCCCCCAATTATAGTTGGGAAAGGAATAGGAGAAGCAAAAGGCCATACTCCTAAGACCTGAGACCCATGCATACCTAAGATTCAGGATTAATCAGAGCAACAGAAAAAGCCCCCTCCCCTCTACCACCGATCACCAAGATAATGTGCTTTTTATAACAAGTAACAGTAGAAAACTGTGAAAAGAACAAGAGCAATCAAAGAGACGTAATACAATGCAAAATCAAGTCAGATACAAATACAATATAAAGATCAGAAGCAAACACTTATTGCTCTGATAAACCGAATCATACCCTAAAACAAAAGATTCCTGTAACAATGACAACAGCAAATATAAACCCAGACCAAACCCTAAGTAGATTCACTTAAACATCTCCATCCACTAAATGCCTAGGAAAGCATTTCCATTTCCCAGAATAAAAAAACAAAAACTAAATTAAATAAAACCAAAAAACAAACTATCAATTTCTACTATTCTATACAAAATGATTGGATTTCAGCAAATACATTTCAGGGCATATAAAACAGCAACAAAGAATACATTCACAAGAGATTAGGCAACCATCAAAACTAGACTGAGGGAGAACACTGTTAGGGAATTTAGAATAACTATAATTAAAACGGCAAGTGTGATTTCTCTTTCTGTGGTTGTATGGGTACGGTATCTTTTTGAAATGGCAGCCCCTTCCCCAGTGTTCCTTTCTTCCATTCCCATTTTCATGGATCTATACCAGATTCTTCGTCGGGAAGATGGAGATTTGACCGTTTAAAAGCTGAAAGTGGTAAAGAATCATTCCAGAATTTTTGAATACTGAAAGGATGAAAAAAAGGATGGAAAATAGGATGGATCTTTATCTCTAGGGCACCATAGACAACCTGAAAGAGTGCCCATTGGCCACTGGCCACACACACACACACACACACACACAAGTATTAGTATTGGACTATAACTCAAAAAACATAAGAAATATTCATGTGTCCATACTGCTATAAGCAAATAATAAAGAAAAGAACATTTCCTTATAGAAGCATTCCAATTATAAAATCAATAGAGAATTACAAAATCATTATTAAAACACAAGCGTAATTATTACCACAGATAATGTCCACCAATAGATGTTAAAATTAGTGGATGAAAGTTTAAGCAGTATCAAACTATTACATAGTTTCAAACTCTCCCAAAATATTTAATAATTACGAAAGGAAAAAGTAGAAATTTTGCCATAGAGAAACCTGATAAACACCAGTTTAGTCAAGTGACCAAGATTAACATTACCAGTAATAAATCATATTGGTACTATGTGCCTCCTGATATTATACAGTGAGGGCATATCACCTCTGTGATATTTTCCCCAAAATACATAACATCATGCTGATAATGTAAAACACCAAACAAACCTACATAGAAAAATTTTGCAAAATAACTGTTCACTACTCTTCAGTCATGAAAGACAAGGAATGACTGAGAAACTGTCATAGTTGGAGGAAACTAAGGAGACCATGACAACTAAATGCAATATGAGTGGACAATATTTTGAAAATGTTCAGTAATAACTCCAAATATGGAGAGTAGAAGGCTAAGGGTTTTGGGTTTTTTTTTTTCTTTTGGTTGTTTGTTTTTTTTTTTTTTCCACTTGAGGGAAGCCATAACTTTGAGGTAAAGATATGTGAGACAGGAACAGTAGACAAATAGCAATAGCTCACTCTGATTTAAAAAAAAAAAAAAATTACAATGCCTCATATAGAATCGGGATGAGCTTCATCGAAGGTGAATCACTTCATCAGAATGTGGTTCAATGCCCACCCACCTTTGAACACAACATTCAATAAAGCCTCAGAAAAGAAAACAAAGCTAAATTCCTTCACAAAAGCTATTTTAGCCCACCTTTACTCTCCTTAATATATTATAGAAAATACACAGCTATCCTTCAAACTATAGTTTAGCTGTGGAGATAAATAAGTATTGGATAGGTACAAAGACAGCCAAGCATCATATAAAAGCAAATGGATGGTTTGCATTTTGTTGCCTACATTGAACATGAGTGAAGGTAAAGAATGCATGATGGAGCAAATATATTGTCACTGAAAAAAAAAAGGAGAGGAGGGGAGGAAGGAAGGAAGGAAGGAAGGAAGGAAGGAAGGAAGGAAGGAAGGAAAGGACCCTAAAGAACCAATATAGAAGAATATACATGATCAAACAAATTGATAGCTAAAAAACAGACACAATTGTAGCCATTTCATGTAGCTAACTGCATTCCATAAGATGGAAACATATCAATCCCATGCTCCATAACTCCAACTTGTCTATTATAGTGAGAGTCAACCTCAGAGGGAGTTCAAAACATGTGTTAGATTCCTCTTCCGAATATTTTGCAATTAAATTGTATTAACATGCAGTCATAGTTCATTTAGCTCAATATAATGAATAATAACATTGTTCTTGTAGAAGTTAATGCAATAACAGAAAAAGCAGTTGTTTTAAACTTTCTGGATTATAGCTATTAAAAATCTGCAAGGCAACATCTAGATGCTTTTGTCTCTCTCTCTCTCTCTTTTTTTTTTTTTTTTTTTTTTTGGTCAATGATTATCTCTGAGGTAATCATGACATTTTATTCCAGTGAGACATTCTATCAAGTTGTTAAAAAAAAAAAAAAAAGTAAATCACTGAGATTGAATGGCTTATTTGGTTGACTCTTGATTTTGGCTCAAGCCATGACCTCAAGGTTCTTGAGTTTGAGCCCTAGGTCTACACTTTCAGTGCGGAGCCTACTTGGGATTCTTTTTCTCCCTCACTGTCTTCTCTCCTCTCCTCTCCTTTCCTCTCTCTCTCTCTCTCAAAATAAGTAAATTAACTTATAAAAAATAAACTCAGTGATAAAACTATTCCAGAAAAGGCAAAATAAATGCCTTAATCCATGTCAGCAAAGTCAGCATTAACATAGATTTGTGGAAACTAGGTATTATTTATTGCAAAAATTACACTGTAAGAAAGAAAATGTTTGCATTTTATACAACATATTTTTCACTGATAATTAGGATATGTTTGGAAAGGTTTGACAAAATAACTTATTAGCCGTTTAATAAATTTTAAAATCTTGAAGCTACCTGCCTTTCCTTATTAATTCTGTCAGCAGATTGCTCTGTGGGTCTCTATAATGTGAAGCATATTATTCTGATTACCTGCATATTCTGTGCTCTAGGATCTTGACAGAAATTACCAGTTACATTCATGTGTTTAGGTATCAATAGAAAAAATGTGTATTTACAAAGACTATAAAATCATATCCTACTTTATTTAATGTATATATAAACTAGTGAATATTACCCAAAATAAGACATCAAATTTGTACCACACATTAAACATTTAAAAGTAACACACAAACTAATAAAATATGTGACATGTATCAACCGAAATAATGTAACATTATGATTTTTCACATTAAACCATAAATCAATGGAATTCAATAAATTTCTACTCATATTCTTTGAGGAGTTTGACAAATAGATTTTAAAATTAACTTTGAAAATAGATGAATTGGTAATGAAATTTGTATAATAACTGCAAAGACTATCTTTCCTACAGAAAGACTTAATTTACCAAATATTTAAGCATATTTCAAAAGCGTGGTCGTAAAAAAAATAGAAACAAACCAAAGTTTCATATAGGAACATTATAATAAATGTGACACCACATAAAATATTATGTGATATTAATGGAAAATTAGCTCAATATATATTAAAAATTATAGTTTGATGCCTTTACAATGTAATATACAAAGGTAAAGTCCATGTGGTTAAAGACCTAAAGGTTATAACAATAATGTTGAAATTATTAGAAGAAGATATACAGGTATATATTTTTCAACTAGGGGGATTTTTATGTTCAATAACAGAAAGGGATTAATACCTAGAATAAACTACCATTTGTACAAATCTTAATTTTTATTTGTAAAAATTCTTCTAAATAGAAAAATAGGGGATTCAGATGAATTCAAGAGTATGAAGATATACTCAAGTCTCTAGTAACAAAAACGATGTTAATTTAAACCTTGAGAAAACATTTATAAAAACATATATAAAAACATTTATATATATCATATTTGCACATTTTTGCTTCTCTGTAATGCAGTTATAAATTTTCCTGTGGCATTGTGAGTGCCTCTAGTTTACTAGTGGAAAGATTACTTCCTAGGAAGTGTAGAAAAGGCAAGTGCATAAATTAATACTTCCATATACTATCACATACCAAGTATCTGAAAATATTTCCATATCTCTCACATTTTATTGTGGGTAGAGAATTCTATTTTTTTTTTATTGGAAGGCAATGCTTCTTTGCCTTTATGTGTTCTGATATTCTTAGTATTTCTCTTCTAATACTCATTTCTTTGTTGGCTGACTTTCTCCTAATCATCGGAAATTTTTGTAATGTATGGGGTTTTTTTGGTACTTTGAACTTTGAGAAAGATGTATTGAATGTCTTTTTTTTTTTTTTTTTTTTACTAGAGAGAGTTGGTAGACTCTACCAACCAATGATTTTCTTTATTTCTGTGAATTTTTATTATTTTTTAAAAAATACTCTCTTCCTTTTCCCTTTAAATATTTATTTTTGAGAGACAGAAAGAGAGAAACAGAGTGTGAGCAAGGGAGGGACAGAGAGAAAGACCCAGAATTCAACACAGGCTCCAGGCTCTGAGCTGCAGTGCAGAGCCTGACGTGGGGCTCAAACTCACAAACCACAAGGTCATGAACTGAACCAGAGTCAGACGCTTCACTGACTGAGCCAACAAGGTGCCCCTCAATTAATTTCTATTTTAAGTGTTTCACTTCTCACAGACACATTTAGTATTTTCAACTTTGATTCTAGAGCATTTCTACATTTCCACTAAGAAAGCCTACTTGTAATAGAATAGCCAATTCTTCTGGAAATAATTCTGGCCTATAATTTCTTCTGTTCCTTTTCACCATCTACATAATCCCATTGCTTTCCAAACTCCCATTTTGAAGTCCTGTTGCCCAAAACCCCATTCTTCTGTGTTCTTTGTTGTTTTAGGTCTCTTCTATGTAATGTTCTTACTTTCTTAAACTATACTTAAATCCAATGTTAAAATTGCAATTAGGTGAAAAACAAACAAAGCAAACAAAAACAGAAAACAAAACAAAACTTAGTCAATGCTTCCGTTGATAATAGGCTTAAATAATCTTACATAATAGCATGAGTGGTGTAATAAGTAAGTGATTAAGTAAGTATCTTAACTAAAAATAAAAACTTAAAAGGTAAAAGATGTAGCTTTTCTTTCAGTAAATCTACCCTAATAACTGCAGAAAAGGTAGTACAAATATATATTTTATATTAGTCCTATAAAACTAATAAACTTTCCAAAAATGTTTATCAAAAGCCATTTCTTATATATAAAATTGAGAGAATGACTCCTAAATAACTACTACAAATAACCACATAACCAAACATTTTGCCAAAAATCTATATTTGTCATTTTTTATATATATAATTTATTGTCTAATTGGTTTCCATACAACAACCGGTGTTCATCCCAACAGGTGCCCTCCACAGTGCCCATCGCCCACTTTCCCCTCTCCCCCAACTCCCATCAACCCTCAGTTTGTTCTCACTACTTAAGAGTCTCTTATGGTTTGCCTCCTCCCCTCTCTGTAACTTTTTCTATCCCCCTTCCCCTCCCCCATGGTCTTCTGTTAAGTTTCTCAGGATCCACATATGAGTGAAAACATATGGTATCTCTCTTTCTCTCCTGACTTATTTCACTTAGCATACTACTCTCCAGTTTCATCCATGTTGCTACAAATGGCCAGATTTCATTCTTTCTCATTGCCAAGTAGTATTCCATTATATATATAAGCCACATCTTCTTTATCCATTCGTCAGTTGATGGGCATTTAGGCTCTTTCCATAATTTGGCTATTTTTGAAAGTGCTGCTATAAACATTGGGATACAAGTGCCCCTATGCATCAGCACTCCGGTAACGCTTGGGTAAATTCTTAGCAATGCTATTGCTCAGTCATAGGGTAGATCTATTTTTAATTTTTTGAGGAACCTCCACACTGTTTTTCAGAGCAGCTGTACCAGTTTGCATTCCCACCAACAGTGCAGGAGGGTTCCCGTTTCTCCACATCCTCACCAGCATCTATCGTCTCATGATTTGTTCATTTTTAGCCACTCTGAGCAGTGTGAGGTGGTATTTCAGTGTGGCTTTGTTTTGTATTTCCCTGATGAGGAGTGATGTTGAGCATCTTCTCATATGTCTGTTGGCCATCTGGATGTCTTCTTTAGAGAACTGTCTATTCATGTCTTCTGCCCATTTCTTCACTGGATTATTTGGTTTTCGGGTGTGGAGTTTGTAAGTTTGTTATAGATTTTGGATACTAGCCCTTTATCCAATATATCATTTGGAAATATCTTTTCCCATTCCATCAGTTGCCTTTTAGTTTTGTTGATTGTTTCCTTTGCAGTGCAGAAGCTTTTCATCTTCATGAGGTCCCAATAGTTCATTTTTGCTTTTAATTCCCTTGACTTTGGAGATGTGTCAAGTAAGAAATTGCTACGGCTGAGGTCAGAGAGGTTTTTTCCTGCTTTCTCCTCTAGGGTTTTGATGGTTTCATGTCTCCCATTCAGGTCCTTCATCCATTTTGAGTTTATTTTTGTGAATGGTGTAAGGAAATGTTCTAGTTTCATTCTTCTGAATGTTGCTGTCCAGTTCTCCCAGCACCATTTGTTAAAGAGACTGTTTTCCATTGGATATTCTTTCCTGCTTTGTCAAAGATTAGTTGGCCATACTTTTATGGGTCCAATTCTGGACTCTCTATTCTATTCCATTGGTCTCTGTGTCTGTTTTTGTGCCAATGCTATACTGTCTTGATGATTACAGCTTTGTAATAGAGGCTAAAGTCTGGGATTCTGATGCTTCCTGCTTTGGTTTTCTTCTTCAATATTACTTTGGCTATTCGAGGTTTTTTGTGGTTCCATACAAATTTTAGGATTGCTTGTTCTTGCTTCAAGAAGAATGCTGGTGCAGTTTTGATTGGGATTGCCTTAAATGTGAACATTGCTTTGGGTAGTATTGACATTTTAACAATATTTATTCTTCCAATCCATGAGCATAGAATGTTTTTCCATTACTTTGTATCTTCAATTTTCTTCTTAAGCTTTCTGTAGTTTTCAGCATACAGATCTTTTACTTCTTTGGTTAGATTTATTCCTAGGTATATTATGATTCTTGGTGCAATTGTGAAAGGGATCAGTTTGTCTTTCTGTTGCTTCATTATTGGTGTATAAAAATGCAACTGATTTCTGTATATTGATTTTGTATCCTGCAACTTTGCTGAATTCATGTATCAGTGCTAGCAGACTTTTGGTGGAGTCTATCGGGTTTTCCATGTATAATATCATGTCATCTGCAAAAAGTAAAAGCTTGACTTCATCTTTGCCAATTTTGATGCCTTTGATTTCCTTTTGTTGTCTGATTACTGATGCTAGAACTTCCAACACTATGTTAAACACCAGCGGTGCGAGTGGACATCCCTGTCGTGTTCCTGATCTCAGGGAAAAAGCTCTCAGTTTTTCCCCATTGAGGATGATGTTAGCTGTGGGCTTTTCATAAATGGCTTTTATGATGTTTAAATATGTTCCTTCTTTCCTGACTTTCTCGAGGGTCTTTATTAAGAAAGGATGCTGTATTTTGTCAAATGCTTTTTCTGCACCGATTGACAGGATCATATGGTTCTTATATTTTCTTTTATTAATGTGATGTATCACGTTGATTGATTTGCGAATATTGAACCAGCCCTGCAGCCCAGCAATGAATCCCACTTGATCATAGTGAATACTTCTTTTTATATGCTGTTGAATTAGATTCACTAGTATCTTGTTGAGACTTTTTGCATCCATATTCATCAGGGATATTGGACTGTAGTTCTCTCTTTTTTTGCTGGGTCTCTGTCTGGTTTGGGAATCAAAGTAATGCTAGCTTCATAGAATGAGTCTGGAAGTTTTCCTTCCCTTTCTATTCTGCAGGGTCTGTGCTGCTCTGGTGGATATTCAGTTACCCATTGCAAAGGGGTGTGGTTTGGTGTAGTCTGGACCCACCTGCACTATGGGCTCTAGGACTGATCCCTGAGGCCCTGCCTTGGTGGTGGTGGTTGGTGTCGGGGCAGGGGAGGAAATGGCAATCCCCCAGTCTCTCCTCCATGGACCCAGAGGCTGTGGACTCTGTTTGAGTTGTCCTCAGTGTGCCTTTTGGTGCAGATGGGGCAGTCCTCCTCACTGCTCCAACTCCCCTGACCCTGCCCTTGACTAGGATTCAAAGTCTGCTCCTTGAACTCTGACACTGGGGAAGCTCCTCTCAAAGCAGCCAATATGTCATCTCAGCTGGCTTTGTCTGTACCTCAGCACTTCAGGGAGGATGACCTTCTCCTACTGGGGACTGAGAGCCACCGCCCTCCCCCTAGCCCCTGGGGTGGCAGTCATAGGCAGGCCTTGTCTTTTCCCACAGCACTCCAGGGAGGGGGCCACTTTCTCCTTTTGCAGACTGGGACCTAGACCCAGCCATTGAGCCCGGTGGTGGCAGAAACAGGCAGGTTTTATACTATCAGGCAGCCCTCCAGGGAGGAAACCACTTTCTCCAACTGCAAACTGAGCCCTTGACCTACCACCACACCCAGGCCCCTGGCTCCCCTCCTCCAAGGCCCTTGGCTCCCCTCCTCCCCACATGTGCAAACAGGGAACCGGCCTCAGGCCAAAGAATGCCCCACAGTTAGAGATCGGATCCCTCTCATTCTCAGTCCAAGGTCTTTCTCCTGTCCATAAATGGTCCTGCACTTCCCTAGATGCTCTTTCTCTTACCTTTGTCTCTCTGCAGAAGGGGATGCCTCCCTTCAGTGCCCACAAGGCCTTTTTTTTAATCTCCCCTAGTTCAATTGTCCACCTATTTTTTTTCCAGCTGTCCCCTTTTCTTCCTAGTAGATTCATTCTCTTTTCCTCCCAGGCTCTGGTGTTCAAAGTCCTTTGGCTTCTGCACTTATTTGTTTGAGAGAATGGGAAGTATGGATCCCCCTACTTCTCTACCATGCCAGCCCCTCCCTCTCTGTACCAGTCTGTAAGGGACAAATTTGACAATAGTTCCTTAAGTCAGTTTCAAAAACTGAGGCTTCAAATTATTTAGTATTTTAACTAAGGTCATGCAACTAATAAGATTTCCAACATTTGAAGCCAAATTCTTTAATTCTGAATCCCAAATAATTTTTTACTACCACACCATGCCACCTTTGTGGTGAATGCTGTTAAGTGGTAACAAGCTCTCTAAAATTTCAGAGGAAATAACAGTAGCTTTCCTGTTCCATCAGGACTGTAGGAGCTCCATAATTAGACTTTCCCAGATCACTGACAAACATTTATTTCTAGTTTCAACAAACTAAAAAGACTATTAAGCATCTAAATACTTTAGGAAGAACCAAAAAATATATTCCCCTTAGGGAAAATGTTGGTAAGGCAATGTTTATAGAATTTATAATGCCACAAAAATATGTTAGGAATGATTTAACACTTGCATTTTGGTATGTACAATTTAGTATAAATTATTTTATCACAAATCAAATAATTTCCAGGGTGCCTGGGTGGCTCAGTCAGTTGGGCATCCGACTTCAGCTCAGGTCACGATCTCGCGGTCCGTCAGTTCGAGCCCCGCGTCGGGCTCTGGGCTGATGGCTCAGAGCCTGGAGCCTGCTTCCGATTTTGTGTCTCCCTCTCTCTCTGCCCCTCCCCTGTTCATGCTCTGTCTCTCTCTGTCTCAAAAATAAATAAAAAACGTTAAAAAAATTAAAAAAAAACAAATAATTTCATTTTATTTTTCCATAGTATCCAATATTCATCCTTCTTAATGCTCATCTTATAAACTCTGGCTGTTTCTTTATCACACCAAACTCATTCCAGTTCAAGGCCATTCTCTTTGCTTTTCTCTTTGCCTGTAGTCTTACTCCTGATCTTCATGTTACTGATATGCTATATGTTATTTCTTATGTCTGTTAGAATAGCAGTGCTTTGGAGAACTTTTTTTTTGATCACTTAATCTAAAATAATGTTCCTCCCCACCCACCCCCAGTCTACCCCTTGCTCTCATTTTTCTTCTTAATACTGCCTTTTGTTGGCATTATATATGTATTTCCCCCAGTGACTGTTTGATGTCATTTTCCCCCACTAGAAGGTAAACTCCATGAGAACTGGAGAACTAGAGAACTCTCAGGAAACTAGAGATAGAGTTCATAATGCCCTTTCCCTAATGTTTTCCCTGATCTCTCCATTGGCCAGTGAACTGTGTAGCATTGTTTAGCACCTAGAAGGGCTTCAACCACTTAATTTCTGAATGAATGAATGAATGAATGAATGATGAAGCAGGTTTTGCCAAACAGTTCTCAATACTAGAGTGCCAAGAATTGTTAACACATCAAACAGTTTTGAATGAAGTCCTTTTACCTTTACGCTTCCATTCCAGTTTATGTCATTACTGCCATATTTTCTTAGTCATCCATTTTTATGATTCCAGTTTTAATCTAATTCAAATTGTGTATTCTTTCAAGCCTCAATATCCACTTTGTGAATGCCTCTTCAATCTTACCTTTGTCCGACTAGGTAAAATACTGTTTACTTCATACATATATGACCAAAGTAACCTCACACTGGTAATTATATCGTGCTCTGATCCTTCTTAATTATATAATGGGTTCCAGGCTTTCTCTTCTGGCACATGAATCTAGCACTCTTGAATTGCTTAGTCTTTGCTATTCCCACAGTTATTCCCTACTACCCTTACTGTTGCTTTAATTATTGGCCTTGCTGTATCTCACCTTTGCATGTTTTAGTTTCTGTACATAACCCATTTTTTTCCTCTTTCATTACATCTATCATTGCTCCAGTATTCAATTCATAATGTTCTTCCACTGATGTTTTCCCTCTTAACTCCATTTTCCAATGTTCTCTCTTGAAACACAGTATTTCACATCTGATAATATCTTGCCAGTGTAGGTGGCAGAAGAACATACATGTATTTATTGCTTAGTATTCTATCCTCCCTCTGAATCCTTAGCCATACTCCTTAGAAATCTAAATGTATGCAGAGAAATTTAATCCAAACGCTGCTGTTTAAAAGTTAACAATTTGTGGGGCACCTGGGTGGTTCATTCCATTAAGCGTCTGACTTCCACTCAGGTCATGATCTTGCAGTTTGTGAGTTCGAACCCCATGTTGGGTTCTGAGAGCCTGGAACCTGCTTTGGATTCTGTGTCTCCTTCTTTCTCTGCCCCTCCCTCGCTCACGCTCTGTCACTCCCTCTCAAAAATAAATAAACATTAAAAATTTTAAAAAATAAAAAATAAAAGAATTTGATTCTCCCACATTGCTGTGAATATAGTACCTGACTTTTATTGTCTCTGAGAGTTGGCAATGAACTATTTGTCCTTAAATGCAGTTTTCAGACATGGTGAAAATGTGGTATTGGAATGGTTATACCCTTCATTGTGTGATAGATAAGTAAAAATAAGAAAAGCATAGAAAGTAGGACTAAGGAAAAGACTCATTAAATAGAAGGATGTATCTATATATTGTAAACATTTAAGTTCTAAACAATTTAAAAGATAACCACAAAAAAGGATAAAAGAAACTAAAAGTTTATGAGATTAATGTTTCTCTCTGAATACTTATCTGGCTGCAACAGATATTCAGTTTATATCTGCATAAAGCCATTCCTGTCAAATTGTGGTCACACTTGTTCAACACCAGGTGTTATTAGGTTAACCTCTAAAGTACTGCGAAATAATTGCATCTCTATGTAATATGAAATTCTAGTGAGTAGTGTTTGCTTAAACAGTCTAAACAAATTGACTAAAAATAGACAAAATTGGAATAAAGATGGTAAACAGGCACAATAAAATCTGGAGGGGGAAGTAGATTCTTTGGCTGGTACTAGTTGTTGTTTTTGTTGTGAGATATATAAGTCCAGGTCATAATTAGCAACTTGAAATCAGTTTATTTCTTGGGGACACTGAATGAATATAATTGAAATCATGAGCTGCGTAACAAAAATGGACATGGAATGCAATGCTGTCATGATATAACAAACCAACAGTCAGAGTTTCATCACAATAATAGGTAATTACATATCCTTTTAAAGGTTAGAATTTAATATTCTGTCAGTGGAAAAGGTCTGAAAAAGGAAGGTGACTAAATTTTTAAAATATGTGGCCGGTCCTATAATGTTACTTATTCTTTATTTAATAAGGATTATATAACCATGATAGTTTAAACCAATGAAATACCGGAATAAATTAAAAGTTACATAGTATTAAAAAAATAAAGATCAAGAGTGCTAGGAAGGGATGTTTTCTTTGTGTCTTTTCAGGTGTATAGGCACAAATACTTCAACATTTTCCAAAGAAATTGATTAACTGTTAAAAACTATACTTTCTATTCACTTTTGAAATGGACTTCCACTTTCTAATTTTGAAAACAACAGATATTCAGAAAAAAATAAGGCTTTTGTAATTTGTCGACTGAAATGTAGAGTAATTGTTTTTTGCTCTTTTTTCTCACCTTACAACCCCACTTCTCCTTCTCCTTGTAGAACAACTACAACATATGGTTAGTTTCTAACGTATTCTGAGTACGGATAACATATTGTACTGTTTTGACCTTTTCAATATTCTGCACTTTAATTGGCTGCCCATTCTATATCTTCCCTACAGGTTAGTGGAACAGCAAGCAAGGAGAAAATGCATAGAGCAGCCAATCAAATCACAGAACATTGAAAAGGTCAAAGCTGTATAGTAGAATCCTGTAATTGACTGAATGTATGAGACATTAAAATTCTACCACATCCTTCTTATGACAAAGACTGTAATGAAACAGAAAATGGCACTGCATAAATCTGTTCATATGACAATCATTGTTCTGAGAATTGAGAACATAATTTTACACATTCCAATTATAATTTAAAAAATTGCATTATTTTGGTATTCCACAGATTTTGTACTGGAGTTAAATTACACATAGTCAGCAGAACTGTTTATCTAACAGTGGATATCCAGTCCAACACAGAATTACGTATCAATCTTAAATTTAAATATGTCTACATTTATCAGAATCGAGAGAGACATCGTCAGCATAAAGAATGCTTTTCTCTTCTGCAGGACTCACTAAACTTACTTGAAGAAGTTAAGCTTTTTAAGGAAGAAACATAAAGCTAATGTGAAAGTTTTCCCCATTTTCTCAGAAGCGATCTTCATTGATGATAAAAACCAGACTCAGAATCCCCTACGATAAAGCTATGGAGCCTGAAGCTGGAAATATATTCTGTATCTGGTTCTTAGATTATAGTCAAGGAAGACAGTTTTAGTCGGAGCATTGACCTAGAAGCCACATTTTAAGTGTCTCTCTTAGAATTTTTATTCCCTTGACTACACACATCTAGAGGTGATCAACTGGACGAGAGAGAGAGAGAGAAACAACACTCCAGAATTTCAACAAATGACATTGTAATGAATATTGGCATAATTCAGAAGAAACAAATGCAAAGCTTGCAATGAATTGTTATAGAGCATGAGATTTGTCACCTGTGGCCATGCTAATCATGTATAGTCATTAATAATAACTATTATATGGATGTATTTAAAAGAGGTCGGTGTGTTTATAACTTATTTTCAGCCTCTATTTCATTTATTTGTTAGCAGGTTGATTGGAAGAGTGTAGAAGAAAAATGGAAAATTTGTTTATATATTTTACATTTCCTGAAGATGTCTTCTTATTTGAACCCTAGAGGTTTATGGGTAAGTGCAGAAATTGTTTCCTTTTTTCTGGAAAATAGTATAGTTGCTTCCAAACTTTCGATTTCTCAACCAGAATTATATTAGATATTTCATTTATTTGCATTAAAGATTTTTCATCTCAGTCTCATGTGGAAAATGCATATATGAATTTAGAAAGCTTAGATGCCAACTGCTTTTTTATTTTATTTTATTTTTTTACATTTATTTATTTTTGAGGGACAGAGAGAGACAGAGCACAAGTGGGGCAGGGGCAGAGAGAGGAGACAGAATCAGAAGCAGGCTCCAGGCTCTGAGCTGTCACAGCACAGAGCCTGACATGGGGCTCGAACTCACAAGCCATGATATTATGACCTGAGCTGAAGTCAGACACTCAACCGACTGAGCCACCCAGGTGCCCCAATGCCAACTAATTATTTTAACATTAAACTTTCCAGGCATTAAATATGGTTAGTTTTAGACATATCAAATCAAGACTTATTTTTCTGATAATATTAATCGTATTTTTGGGGCTTTATTATTTTGTCAATTACAAAGTTACATGTACTGTGAGGTAACTCATTTTATTTCTCCATAACTGAAATTCACTTGGCTTTTGAGATACTGTTTCCAATGATTTAGGAGTTCTGGGAAAGCCAGTTAATTTTTCTTTGTTTTAGGATTACCAGTCATTGTTTTTAGGATTGCACCCATTTCCTATTATATTCATATACTTTAAAGTGCCAGAATGGCAGTGTTAGTCACTGCCTTTGGGGAAATAGAATCTTATCCAGTATCATCCTCTGTCCTCCTGAGCATCCCTGCAGCATATCGTGTTCAAATAATATTTTGAGTTGAGTTTATCGGCTTTTGTGACAGATATCAGCGAACACCTGTCATGGCCCCTCTTCATGACTTCTGAATACCTTGCTTATTTCTTATCTTAATCTCTTGCTTTTTGTATCCAACATCATGCTTTTAGTCATTTTGAGTAAATGGGTACTGGGAGAGTCAGGGAAGTTTTTGGAAAATCTTCTCTAATACAATGACAATCTCTATAGAGCTTTTCTTCTGTTCGTTAATTCAAACATTTTCTTCAAACTCATGACCTATGCACCATATTTTTATGAAATACCAAATAAGTTTATGGCTTTTCTGGTTAAAATCCTAGGTATAATATTCAGATAAATTCTTCATTCTCTTAAAATATATAATACTTATATTAGGGTTTTCTCTTTCCTGTGTTCCAGTTTATCAACCAAAATCTTAATGTCAGTCAACAGTTACTCTCTTCTACATTATTGTTCAGCATAAAAACTTCGTATTTTATGTTTTCCGGATCTAGTTCTGATTTAAAAAGCCAAGGATAAAAATTACAAATTATTGCTGTGTTTTGGAAGCCTGGCTTTTACAAATGAAGAGCATTTTGATGTTCAGGTTGTCTCTGATAGTTGATAGTTATTTTGAAAACTAAAAGCCACAGCACAATTTACACGGTTTATTCAATAACCACCTTAAGTATTATATATATAAAAGGGAAAAGGTTAATAATGGATAGATTAAAAATGACTTGAGTGACATATCAATCGAATTAATGCAAATTTGATCTTGTTAGATTCTGATTCAAATAAAGAAGCTACAAAAATTATTGAGACATTTCAGCAAATTTCAATGTGAACTGAATGTTTTATGATATTAAAATAACTTTTAGATATTATTATTATTATTATTATTATTATACGGTGGGGTGACTGGGTGGCTCATTCAGTTAAGAATCTGACTTTGGCTCAGGTCATGATCTCACAGTTTGTGAGTTCTAGCCCCATGTTGCGCTCTGTGCTGACAGCTCAGAACCTAGAGCCTGTTTTGGATTCTGTGTCTCCCTCTCTCTCTCTCCCTCCCCCACTCACTCTCTCTCTCTGTCTCTCTCTCTCTCTCTCTCTCAAAAATAAACATTAATGAAACAAATATATTTTTATCATATGTCTACCTTAAAGAAAAAGCATCTGTTATTCATAAATATATGTTAAATATTTTCAGGTTAAATGACATTATTTCTGAGATTTTCTGTTAAATAAGGTCTAGAAAAAGATAAAAATAAAAATATGTGTATGGTGGGTAGGGGACTAGGTGAACATGATTGTCCAAAAGATTGCTATTTACTAAAACTTGATAATGGATACATGGTAATTTATTATTTTGTCTTACTCTTTTGATATTAACATTTATACAATATTTTTAAAAAAAAATTACTTCTGGTATTGGTAGAGTAACTTATCCTAAATATTTTTATGAGAATGATAAACTTTTACTCTTTTTTGAAAAAATGCTACCTGAAGGCAGTACAGGTTGACGAAAAGCAGGAAGAAACTTAAGATACAGCCTTTGAAAGAAGGGGAAAATGTCATGAGATCTATATTTGATTGACTTTTTTTCCATTGATGGCAGACCCAAGACAGTGAAACACGATGGGAACATAACTCAAGTAGTAAATTCCAGCCTTATGGGGTCAGAGTTTAGGGATCCAGTGTTCCTAAAAGGGAAGCCCCCATCTGAATACAAACTCTCATCTATACTTGGTTGACTACTGATGTGTTCCTGTGAGGTTTGTGACTCCAAGAAACCTAAGAGAAAACACTTGTAAGGCAAAACAAACAAACAAATAAGTAAATAAATGGAAAATTTCAGCTACTGAATACTATATTAGATACAAGTTTAGTATTGAAGTTCTCTTACGTTGGATACATTGGACTTTCTATTAAAATGTCTGATAGGCCTTAGAAATATTAACCATATTTCAGAAATGAGATCTGAACACCAGTTCTAAGGATAATATCAAAACATTTTCCCTAACAAAGAATAAAAACAAGCATTTAGTGAACTAAAGCGATCCATTTATTAGATGACTGCCTGGCTGGAAAATTTTCAACATTCTTTGAGCAACAATGGCCAGTATACAATAAAGAAAGCAATAGAAATGGAAATGAAATGGAAAATGTAATTAATAATAAAGAGATAGAACTATTCATAGATGTAGAACCATAGATAACCCAGATGTTGGAATTAGTACAATGTCTGTACAAAAATTGATGAATTTGCTGAAGATTTTATGGGATAATTGTATGCTACAGTTAAAGATATGGCAAATATCAGGGAAAATGTAAAAAAAGCTCTAACAAAAAGAAATTCTAGAAATAATGCAGTTTCTGAAATAAAGCATTTATTACATGGCACTTACAACCAAAGGTGCAATGCACAAGGAAAAGTGAACTTTAAAAAGAGAACAGAAATGATGTAAACTAAAATATAAAGAAAAAACAGAATATGAATAAAAGATCATAACCTCAATGAAATGTAGGACAGTATCAAGCATTCTAATTGTGTCATTCAAGCTCATAGAGAAAGAAAAGAGAGAATATAAAAAGACGTTTAATGTACTGCTGGTTGAACATTTGTCAATTTTGGCTAAAATATTAACTCATGGACTCAGGAAGGTTTCATGGATTCAGCCTCAATCAGGCTAAATACTAAGGAAGTAATATTTAGAAATTTTGTAGGCGAACTATTGAAAACTAACAGTAAATGTTAAGAATGTTAAGGGACCAAGTAAAAGAAAGATATTATGTGAGAGAAACAATAAAGAATGGTAAAAATTCTTAATTAAAGAAACTATTGAGGCAATGAAGAAACCCAAAAGTCTGGCTAGGATTTGATATCTCACAAAACTCTCCTTTGAAAATAAGGCAAAAACATTTTTAAATGTTTTTAAACTGAGAGGATTATTCTAGTTGAGAGAATTATTCTTCAGCACATACTGCCATAGAATTGGTAAAAGAAACCCATCTGGCTGAATAACTGCATTACATATAATGGATTAAGCTATTTGATTATGAGGCAGTGGTTGCCAAACTATATAAAAAAGCAAATTTGATTATATAATATTTATAAGACAAGCACATTTTTTAAATATTGCTAAGGTATAATTGGTATACAACATTGTATGAGTTTCAGTTATACAACATATAAATTTTATCTGTGTGTACACTACAAAGTGATCACCACAATAAGTCTAGTTACCATCCATTACCATATAATTCGCTGCTGTTATCCATTTCATCGCATGACTTATTTATAACTGGAAGTTTGTAGCTCTTGACCCGCTTAACACTTTTCACCACCCTCCAACTCTCTTGCCTTTGGATAACCACTAGTCTGTTTTCTGTATCTCTGAGGTTGGTTTTGTTTTGTTTGTTCTTTTGCTTCTGTTTTTGTAGACCCAAATATGAATGAAACTATATTGTCTTTCTATGTCTGACTTAGCTTAATACCCAGGTCCATCCATGCTCTGAGGAATGACAAGGTTTTCCTTTTGTATGGATGAATAGTGTTCCTGTGTGTGTGTGTGTGTGTGTGTGTGTGTGTGTATTTTCTTTATCCATTCATCCATCAGTAGACACCTACGTTGTTTTCATATTTTGGCTGTTATAAATAATTCCACAGTGAACATAAGGGTGCATATATCTTTTCAAAATAATATTTTTGCTTTCTTTTGATAAACATTCAGAAATGGAGTAGCTGGATTACATGGTAATTCTATTTTTGTATTTTTAATATTTTTGAAGAAACTCCATACTGTTTTCCATAATGGCCACACCAATTTATATTCCCACCCATAGTGCACAGGGGTTCCTTTTTCTTCACATCCTATCCAGCAAATTTTTGTCTTTTGGATAATAGCCATTCTATTTAATAGTTTCAGTGCAATCCTTATCAAGATCCCAGTGGCATTTTTCACAGAAGTAGAACAAATAATATTTTAATTTATATGGAACCACAAAATCCCCTGAATAGCCAGGGCAATCATGAGACAGAACAAAGTTGGAGTTATCATGCTCTCTGATTTTAAATTGTACTACAAAGTTATAATTTAAACATTTAGTAATCAAATAAACATGGTACTGGCATAAAAACAGACACATAGATCAGTGGAACAGAATAGAGACTTAGAAATCAACTCAGACATGTATGGTCAATTAATTTATGACAGAGGAGCCAAGAATATACAATGAGGAAGGTACAGTCTCTTCAATAAATGGTGCTGGGAAAATTGGAGAGACACATGAAAAAAAAATGAATCACACTGTCTTACACCGTACACAAAAATTAACACAAAAGGAATTAAAGACTTGAATTTAAGACCTGAAATCATAAAACTTCTAGAAGAGAACGTAGGCAGTAAGCTTGACATGGATCTTGATGTTGAATATTTGGTTGTGTTTCCAAAAACAAAAATAGACAAGTGAGATTACATCAAACTAAAAAGCTTCTGCACAGCATAGGAAATTAAAAACAAAATGAAAAGGCAACCTCCTTAATGGGAGAAAGTATTTATAAATCATATATCCAACAAGGGGTTAATATCTGAAGTATATAAAGAAGCAACTCAAATGCAAAAAAAATAAATCCAATGAAAAAAGTGGGCAAAGAGTCTGCATAGACATTTTTACAAAGAAAATGACATACAGATGGCAACAGGCACATTAAGAGACGTCCAACATCACTAATTATCAGAAAAATGCAAATCAAACCACAATGAGATAGCACATCATGCCTATTAAAATGGCTGTTATCAAAAAGACAAAAAAGCAAGTGCTGGAGAGGATGTGGAGAGGCATTTTAAGCCTGAGTTGAAAATAAAAGGATACAGGTGTGCTTGGGTGACTCAGTCAGTTAAGCATCCTCTTGATTTCAGCTCAGGTCATGATCTCAAGTTTCATGAGATCAGACCCCCCCTTTGGGCTCTGCACTGATAGCGGGGAGCCTGCTTGGGATTCACTCTCTCCTGTCTCTATTCCCTTTCCTCCACTCAAATGTGCATTCTTTCTCAAAATAAATAAACACTAAAAAAAGGAAAGGATACACATATAAAAATGTAAGAAATTTGACTGCATATCAGATAAAACTGACTTGAATACAAGGTATATAGCTAAAAATTTAGAAAGGAGTTTAGGTCACACATATCCCAGTGACAAAGGGAACAAGAAAATTTAACAAACCCAGAACTGGGTGTCTTGGTGAAAGTCCATGAGATCCTAGACATCCTTACATTAATCAGAGTTCAAACCTCACTGTCATTATGGCAAGTAAGTTTCCAGGTGTCCAGAGCTATCTGAAGACAGAATAAAAAATGAGGAGAGGGGTAGATGCTTGAACTGATTCAAGTTACCTGAAAGAAATTAAATTATAATTAAGAATACTCTAACTTATTTTAAAAGGCTAATATTTTGCCCTCACATCAACAGAAATAAGATCTTATAAACAAGTTTAATTCACTAACAGAAAAACAAGGTTTCATTCCCTACTTCTGAATTCTAGAATGTAATTTCTATATAGTCCAAATATGTATACTTTTTCAAATAACATTTTTATTTTAAATACATTTCAATTTTCAGAAAATTGCAAAGATAGCACAGGAGTTCCCATATACCCTGTAATCAGATTCCCTTATAATTAAGACCTCATGTAGATATGAAAGAAAAGTCCATTGCCCAAATGGAAGAGGTAATTGCTTGTCAACCACAATATAAAATCTGAGCTATAAAATCTGTTTGAGAATAAGTCTTACAGAAGGATTAGACCAAGGCCTTCACACCAATTATCAAAAACTCTGAACAGACTAAATGTATTTCAGAGGAAAGATACAACTCATTTTGTGGCACCTTTTAGTTATATAAAATGTTTAAAGTAAAGATAATATGTGTGTATCATTAAAACCTGATATGCTGAACTAAAGTTCATTGAGAGGAGAGAGAGTGTGTGTGAGAGAGAGAATATCTATAGCACATCACCCAGAAACCTTGGATTTTGAACCTGATAGCATGAATGAACATTACAAAGGCAGATTGTGGTTGTTATGGGGCTGTTCAGAAAAAATCCTGACACATGATAAGATTATATATCCCTGTTCCCCTTGGAAAGGAAGTGTGGCCATCTGACTAGGTTTGACCTATATAATGCGAATGAAAGTGATGAATAATACTTCCAGGTGGAAGCTTTAAGAGCCAGTATACAATTCACCATTTTCCCTTTCCCTTCTTTGGTGACTCTGAATTATAGATTGAGATTGAACATCTGTCATCTTGGGTCTCTGAGTGACTATGATCTGAGGTTTACAGAAATTTTAAGTAAAATACCCAAGGCCACACAATCTGTTACAGTACAAAGGTGGGAATGAAACATTTGCCTCTTGTCATAGTAAAAGTCTGTGTTCTTAACCATACTATTACAACAGAAAAAATACACAAAGCAAAGGAGTAGCAATTCACAGAGGAGAATAAATACAATTGGTCCAAAATATATAAAAAATATTTACTTCAGAAAAAAACAAAATGAATATTTAGGAAAAATAATAGGTCATGGTGTTACCTATTGCTATGTATACATACACAATCACACAAAAAGTGCAATGTTCGAGATAATGCAGTTTACAGCAACTGTCATCCATTGTGTATGGTATTATGTTAATATGCTCTTTATGGAGAGTAATTTGACAGTATATGCTTAATGCCTTGATAATGTGCACTCCCACAGATCTAGCAATGACAGTTCAAGGAAATTATCTTTAACAGATAATTTCACTAGCACACAAATCTTAATGTATATGGATGTATAAAATGCTTTTTGACTTCCAATATAGTCGTGTCAAAATTCTATACACAGAATACAATGTTATCTCATGTTTGGAAGATAATGAGAATGACCCCTAATGTTGGGCTGGCTATATATCATATATTCAATATATATTTTCCCTTGTGAGAAATATTCTGACCCTCTCCCAAAGAATATCAGACTAATAAAGTCTTATTCAGATATGGCATCAAGCTCAAAGGTAAAGGCACCCTATAGTTTCCTCGCGAGTTTCAGATTTGGCTTTAGGCTCTATACCCAGTAGAATTCTTCCTTTTCTAAATCTTTCTTCAACACATATGAAGGGAGTGTTGGAGCATATACCATTTTTGGTTTATTATGCCAAAAATTGTTTAAGGGTAAGGGTCATTTTAGGTCTTAGGCGGTTTTGCTTTTTATTCCCTACTTGTGATTTCTTTAGTGGCACGCATCTCTCATGTACTTGGTAGGTTTTCCATCTGTTTAACTTAAATCATTTCCATGAGCATACACACTTTCATATTTTTGAGTCTTGTTTTTGAATTTTTGATAATTTGTGTTTTCTTGACCCTGTGACTTTTTGTTTTTGCATTTTCTGTAATTTCTGTTTTACTGACCTTGTGTCATTCCTTCTCTGAAATTAGATTGCTAACTTGAGCCTATAAGACCTTTATTATTATAAAATTTAGTTGTATTTTTTTCCTCTTGTTTGACATAAACATTTAAAAGATTTTACTTAATATCCCACCCATAGTTGGGCCTTTACTCTCAAGAGTATTACTCAGTTTTTAAGAATGAATGAATGGTTTTACTCTTAATTTCACTCTTGTATTGGGCTTTCATTGTTCAATTTTTTTCAAATTTTTCTCTTCCTAAATCCATTTAAAATAACTGAATTTTCTAATATTTCAAGGCTGTGAATTTCTGGAAATCAGCTGAATTCCTTTCTTTTCTGCTATAAAGTAGATGATTCCTTTCTAAATCAATCTGTTTATTATAATTCGTATTATAACTAACAACCGATATCCATTTTTTACCTTCTTCCAATAGAGATGAACAGTTATGAAGTAAATCATCTGTAATTATATACAGGGCATTTGAGAGGAAGGGTCGACTATTACTAGTAATGCTGGGCAGTAGATACAGACTGGGACTATACTGAACAAACAAATTCACTCTAATTATCTGCTGTACAAATCATGGCAGATGAGTTTTGCAAAATATGTTTCTATTATATAACCAGTATCAACATCTTCCTTGGTTTCAAATAACATTTTTTAACTGTCTGTGAAACAATTGCTAATCCAATATTTCATATTTTAAATTTTTGTTATAGCAGCATGTAAATTCTGTACATTACATTCTATATGACAACATGGGCTAGTTTCTGTTGTGGTTTAAAAATAAATGCTAAAATGTATTGTAGTTTAATGCAATGTAATTATATTTGTCTAATATGCTTCTTATCACACTGTGGGTTGGTAGCGTATCCCTGCCCACTTTGGAACCTGTTATGGACTGAATTATGCCTCCCAAAATTAATATGTTGAAGTTCTGAGCCCTCATATAACTCAGAATATAAATGTATTTGAGGATAGGGTCTTCAAAGAGAAAATTAAGATTAAATGAGTTCATATACGTGGGTCTTAATCCAAAAGAACTGGTGTTTTTTTAAGAAGGGACATGAGCAATATGAGTTCACAGATGACCATTTGAAGAGGTAGCCAGAACATGGCCATCTGCAAGGCAAGAAGAGAGGCCTCAGGAGAACCCAAACCTGTGGACACCTTGATCTTAAAGTTCCAGCCTTCAAAAGTGTGAGAGAAATTAATTTCTGTTAAGCCAATCCAATCTCTGTTATTATTTATGGCAGTCCTAGTAAACAGACTCAAGGAACCAGGTGTTGGATACCCTATCAGAATATGGATGTTCATGGTCACTTGGGCAGAATGAAGCATGATAAATTACACACTTACTATAAAAAGGTGTAACCAGGAAATTTTATATCTATATTTTTTTCACATTTCATTGGCAAAACACTTCACATGGCTACACATGATACTTCCTTGTTCCAGTTTTGCATGTAAGTAAGGAACTTGGAAGTCATCACTCTGTCCTAACAAAGAGTACAAAGCTGAGCCTGTGTGGTTCAGTTGGTTAAGCATCTCACTTTGTCTCAGGTCATAATCTCATGGCTCATGAGTTCAGGCCCCATGTTGGGCTCTGTGCTGACAGCTCAGACCTCAGGGCCTGGAGCCTGCTTCAGGTTCTTTCTCCATCTCTCTGTCTGCCCCTCACCCACTCACACTCTGTCTCTCTCTCTCTCAAAAAAATAAATAAAACATTAAAAAATAACAATGCTGAACAGACTGAAAAATCAACAGCTCTTTTTGGATACATAAAAAAGGGAGGGGCAGACTGCTGCCCTTCTCTAATCTTGGGGATTAGAGAGACAGAGAAGCAAATTCAAGGAGTCCTGGCTCACTAGAGCAGATACATAGAACAGAAACCACCACAAGAAATAGTGCGAGGGTAGGAAAACCTGAAATGTGATTGACAAATTGATGGAGACTCCGTGTGGCCAAGTCTGAGGTTTAAAATCTCCAGGGATACCCAGTCATAGGAGAGGTCTCATAATATTAGAGGTTTGCCTCCGGGAACTCAACCAGCTTCCCATAGTAGATATCTGAAAAAAGTCCCCTCCTGCTTTCAGCAGGGGGAAGGGTAAAAGAACGATTTTGAAATATGCCAGAGCATTTTGTTCTCTTTAACAAGGTGTGAACTCAGGGAAAATTAGTGAACTTAAAGCCTAAATTGCTGATGCATTATATAATTGACATGGCGACACTTAACTTCAAGAGGTTAGAGAAATGCAGTCCTGTCATGTGCGCCAACCCCCCCCCCCCCCGCAAAGAACTGAAATATCAGTGAGTAGTTCTAATGAGACTTGTAAAATCACTTGCGGTATTACCTTGGGACTGATAAGGCTGTATATTTACATCCATTATGCTCTGTGCAGACCACCCTATAACTTTTATCTTACTGTTTTCTTTATTATAATTATTATCCCCAACTAGGTTATAAACTTTTTAAGTCACAGTATATAGATTTTTCCTTTTTTAATATATATAATCTCTGATATGAAGTAGAATGCAAGTCATGGTTCATAGTATGTGCTCAAGAATTGCTGTTTAAATAATGGCCTGCCTAATTTTTTTCCCCAACCATTGTAACTATATACCATTTTAGCAAATTATAGTCACTCTCATTATCTGCCTTCCAAAATATCACAGTTCAAATTAATTAAATTACATTAAATATTTTGCAGTGAATGAACAATATATAGCATGGATTACCATCTTTCTAGTTTCCAACAATAGTTTTCTCATTGCTTTCTGCCTGAATGTTCAACCAATATGACTTATTATATAACTGTTGAAAATGTCAGGCAGGTCTTTATAAATATATAGAAATCTGTGTACACTTAACCTCAGTCATAATCCATGTACCTATTTTCATGACCTCTTTTTTTCTCTCCCGGTGACTTAGTTCATTGGGAAGTATAACGGGAGTCTGGTCTCTTTGCATCCTTAAGATGAGCTACCATGAATTATCCTTTTATTGCAGAGTGTGCACAACATTGTTTCTTTTGTTTTATCTGAAGTAATTTCAGTAGGTAACATAAATAGAAATGGGTTGCTGTCCAAATGTGATAAACATGGAGCAGAAAGAAGAGGATGTAACAAGAATATACAATATGTAAACTTAACTGGAAATGAAACATACCCATATACCTGGAATTGAAGGTGACTATGTGATCAGTTCCTTCATCTCACACCCTAGTAACTCTAGTGAATATTAGAATGAGAGCCCAAGATAATTTTATCTGAATTTTAAAGAATGAAACTCCAGCAGTTATCTACTTTATATTTGTCATCTCTGTCCTACAAAACCTGAACTTTAGAATAAGTTGTTTAAGATAGAGGCAAGAGTAGGGGCGCCTGGGTGGCTCAGTCAGTTAAGCATCCGACTTCAGCTCAGGTCATGATCTCGCGGTCCGTGAGTTCGAGCCCCGTGTCAGGCTCTGGGCTGGTGGCTCAGAGCCTGGAGCCTGCTTCCGATTCTGTGTCTCCCTCTCTCTCTGCCCCTCCCCTGTTCATGCTCTCTCTCTCTGTCTCAAAAATAAATAAACGTTAAAAAAAGTTAGAGACAAGTGTATACTTACTTGTAGATGCATATAACCCTTGTGCTACTCTGATTTTAAGCATTATGCCTTCCACGTTTTTCATATGAGTATATAAGCTGACTGTTTTGGCTCAGCTAATTAATTGAGAGGACAGGATGTTGAATACTAGAATTATTATTTAATTGTACTGACTTTAAGGTCCTCGAAGGAAGATTATGTGTCTTACATTTCCTTTGTATCTACACGATGCTGACTATATCAACATCGCTCAATACGCCCTGGTATGTAAATACATTAATAAATGAAATATTTATCTTTAACATTCTGGAGATGATATAATAATCCCAAGTGAAATATTTTACGTCCTAAAATAGGCCAGGTATTTGGGGACAGGAAGAAACTGATGGAGGCCTGATTTTTTGATGGCAGGGAAAACTGATATCCCTACCTTTGCATCGAGTTCTAGTTGGATAGTAAGTTACATGAATTTCACTTGGTGTCTGCTGCCCCAAATAATTTAAATTGGTCAAAGATGAGTCTTGATTAAAAGGAATATATCCTAAGTTTTCTGATAAAAGAGAAAATGAAGACTGTCTTGTAAAAATTCTGAAATTAGTCCTCAGTAAAATCTGATATTCCTAAATATTCTAGGGTCCCTCTCCCAGACTTTTTTTTTTTCAGATCTCTTGGGTAAATTTTAGTAATTTCAATCATTCCTTGGTCTGAGAAATAGAAATCACAGATTTAAACCACAGTGATTATAAAGGATGGTTATTACCCTTTCTGTACATCGGAAAACCCTATAAGTTCCTTGTATAATAATGAGGTGGAACAGATAACTTTATGCTCTGAATGAATGTTTCAGTTAAGAAAACAGTTACCTTATAACCGTGTTTAAATTATCTTCTAAAGAGACATTAATTTTCAGTGAAAAATACTTAATACAATTCCAAAAGAAATTTGTCAACAATACACTACATGCATTGGTTTTAAAAACTTCTCAGAATAAGTACTGATTTTCTCAAACTTCTGTGCTAAAGGAGTGGCTAACACAAAAATGCTGTATCATATTGCCAAATATGTGTTTATTTTCTATTTATGGGGATCTTTGCTTTTTTTTAAACCAAATTCTTTGGGAAAAGAATGGATAGTTTAGAAAATATGCCAACATGTCAGAATAGGCTTAATTTGTATTTTTTCCCCTATAAAATTATCTTAGACTTTTAAAGTTCAAAATATATTTCTAGTATTTTTATATAATTATAAAAAATGGACATTTACACTAAATTGGAATGTTCCTAAATAGTGATTTTAAAGAATAGTCTTGTCAATTCTTAAGGATAAAAACTGGCATGTCTTGAGGATCGTATATTCTATTAAAGGGCAATAAATCATGCTTGTTTATGGTGCCATAAATTTTTCCCCAAATGCTGAATCACTTCCAATGTGATATTTCTACTTGAATTGCATTTTTTATATTATTTAGTAACATTACAGTATCCTTTTTTAAAAATTACTATTGACTTGCTTCAGGCCACAGAAAGATGAGTCCAACAAGATTTAAAGAAAATATGATTCTGAGTTTTAAAAGCCTACTTCGTTCGACTTTCTGAAAGCTTGTCAAAGATTTACCATTTTGTCTATGCCCTTTTCTCTGTAGTAAACAATAATCCTTTCAAGTAGTGCCTGCCCCAGGATAGATAAGCCTGATTAACTTCCATATGAAGTTTTATTAAAGTTTTTTGGGGGGAGGGTTGTTATATGTTTTTATTTTTGTTTTGTTTAGATCCAGGCTCTTCTCCATGATGCTTATATCAGTGCTCTACCCTTCAAGCTATTTCATTTTTTGTTGTTGTTTTCTTGTTGTTAACATAGGATTGCTGTGTTTTGTTTTGGTTTGTTTTTGTTTTTGTTTTTCAGTAACTGTAATAGCCTAAAGAATCTATCTCACATTCCTTATTTCCTACTTGGTGAATTATTTTAAAAATCTTAGTATTCTCATTTTCCTTTATTTAGTTATATGATGCTATTTCTTAATAGAAATGGTCAAAATTATCATTGGAAATATATACCTATTAGTCATCTACATGATATGACTTTCCATTTTCCAGAGAGATGAACTATTCTTGTTATTCTCCTAAATAACAAGAAGAAAGAAGCTGAGAAGCTTCTTGGAAGCTGAGAGATGGCTAACTGTTTTGATATGAGATAAAGCAAGAGAGTTTTAGTTCCAGTGCAGTGTTGGTAAAGGCACTCCAAAGAGGGCCATAGGTGGTGAGGAGCAGCCCTGATTGGTAGCATTTGCCATTTTCAGTGAGCACTTGGGATGGGGTATTCATAATAGCCTCAGTTGGGCCAGTACCAGCTGGTTCCAGCAAACCACTATTCCCTTCCCACTGACCCCATCTCTTTTTAGCTGCCTGACATTTCCCCTATTGGAATCATCTCTCAGTGTGAGGTATTGCTTTCTGAATTCCCTGATTAAAATTTAATGGTTCTTTCAACAAGTGTGTAGCAGCTATCGATGTGTTAGGTACTAATACAGTATCTGTCTATGAAGAGTTCACAAAAGAAAAAATAGGTAGACACCAATTATATAGGAAAAGAGAAAAACAAAAAAAACGTGCTTACAAAGTATACTGGAGAGCTAAGTAAATCCTCCCATAAGAAGTTTTAAAATACAAGGATTAAAATGCACGGATGTTATGTGTCCAGCTTCACAAGTTTTGGAAAATACATGTATGTGTATACTGATGCTATCACACTATGAATATACAAAGTTTCTGTCTTTCCAGTGTCTCATGCTCTTCCCAGTCAATCCTGGTCACTCCCCAGAGGAAAATACTCTTCTGATTTCAAACACAGGTGATTAGTTTGCCTGTTGTTCTAGAAATTCATGTAAGTATAATAATAAACTCATAAATGCGTACTCTTTTGAGACTGGCTTCTTCCAAACTACTTTTGAAGTTTGTCATATTGTTGGGTGTATTTTGTAGTTAGTTCATTCTCTTCTATTGGTATTGTATAATATTTATTTTTCTTTTATGTAATATGCATCTCTTGTCAAAGGACATTTGGTTTGTTTCTAGCTTTGGCTATTATGAATACTAGCTTTAATAAACCTTCATATACAAATTCATTTGTAGACATACATTTTTATTAACCCAGATTAATAAACTAGGAGCAGAATTACTGAGTCACAATGTAGGAAATATGTAACATTTTTAGAGACTGCCAGGGTAGTTGTCACAGTTTTTGTACCATTTTGTACTCCCGTTGGTTATTATCCATACTTGCCTACATCTGGTGATACTGGTCTTCTTTAATTGTCCATTCTGGCAGACCTGTAATGATATCTTATTATAATTCAAATAGCATTTTCTTTATGAATGATAATATTGAATGATTTTTAACATGTGCATTGACTTGTATCAATTTCTATGTTATCTTGAGTAAAGTGTTTCTTAAACTCATTTAACTACTTTTATTTGAGTATTTTCTCATGTGTACTATTGACTTGTAGGAGTTCTATATATATACTACATACATGGCTTCTTTTTGTCAAATATATGTGTTGTGAATATTTTCTCTATATAGCTTATTTGTTAATTTTCTTAAAATTTCTTTAGATGAGAGAAGTGCTTGTAGTTGTTGAAATACAATTTAGAATTTTTCTTTTGTAGATTTGCTATCTGTTTTCCCTTTTAAAGAACATTGCCATCTCCAATTATGAAGATATTTTGTTTCTTTCTCCAAGCTCTTTCACTTTAATATTTATGTTGGGATCAATCTGAAATTATTTTATATATATTAGAAAGTAACATCCGTTTATTATTTTCCACATAGAGTTGTTCTAGCACCATGTGTTGAAAAAACTTCTTTACAACATTGATTTTTTTTCATTACCTTTGTTAAAATCCCTTGACCATATGAGTCTATTTCTAGCCTTTCTTTTCTGTTCCCTGTGTCTATTTGCTTATGCTTATGCTTTTAACAGTCTGTTAGTTTCCATAGCTTAGAGTAAACTGAAATCAGGTAGTCTAATTCTTCCAACATTATCCTTCTTTTTTCAATATTGTTTTACAGATAAATATTTCACATATTCCATTTCTTGTGTCAATGTTGCAATATTTTGGGGACATTTTCCATTTTATCCAAGATGCCCTGTTTTTAAATAAATGTGTTCATTATAATCACTTGTTATGTTTGTAATGACCTGAAGGGGCATTCTCTGTTTCATTCCCATTATTGGTAATTTTTTTCTCTTTTTATCTTATTTTTTCTATTAGAGGTTCTTAAGTTGCTTTAATCTTGTATAAAGAACTTTCTTTTTCTTCTGTTTGTTCATTTTCTATTTTCTTAATTTACACACGTCACTTTATTATTTACTTCCTTTAATTAGTTTGTGTTTAATGTATGCCGCCCTTTATTTTCAAATTGTCTAAGGTAGAGTTTGCATCATTGATTTTAAATCTTTCTTATTTTCTAATATATTTTTTGCAACTACTACATTATTTGCAATTCATAATTTAACTTGTTACATTATACTTTTTAAATTCAGGTGTTTTATATTTCTCTCTTAAATTTCTTCTTTAATGCATGAGTTATGTAGAGATATATATTATTTAATTTGCTGTTATTTGGGGATTTTAAAGATGTATTTGCAATTGATTTCTAATTGAAATCATTAAAGAACTATTTTTTTAAGATTTGCATCTGTTAAATTTATGAAAATTTGTTATATGGCCAAACAAATGGTCTGTCACAGTTAATGTTCTGTATGCACTTACAAAGAATATTTGTTGTACTGATTTTGTTTTGTTTTTTGGTATATTGCGCTATAATGTCAATAAGGTTAAATTGGTTTACTTATGCAATTTTTTGACTCTAGTGATTTTTGTCTATTTTTTTTTAGCACCTAGAGCAATTATTGGAACTCCAACTTTATCTGACTTCTTTATTTTGAGGATTTAATTAATTTAATACATATTTAGGACTGTGATGTCCTTCTAGTGAAAAGTACTTTTATCATTGGATAATCTAATTTTTATCTCATGTATTATGTTTTCTGAAGTATACTTTGCCTGATATTAACAGAAGCAAATACGTTTTCTTTTTTTCTTACTGTTTGTATGTTGTATATTTTTTCCATATTTTTCAATTTTTCCCATCACATTTGTATAAATGTTTATTTTGTAAATATCTATCTTGGGGCACCTGGGTGGCTCAATCAGTTAAGCGTCTGACTTTGGCTCAGGTCATGATCTTGTGGTTCACTAGTTCAAGCCCCACATCAGGCTCTGTGCTGTTAACATCCAGCCTACTTTGGATTCTGTGTCTCCCTCTCTCTACTCCTCCCCCACTCACGCTCTGTCTCTCTCTCAAAAATAAATATACATTAAAAAAATTTATAAATATCTACTCTGTCTGATTTTAATATAGTCAAGCCTTCACATTTACTTTATATTTTATATTTAAGACATAAAGTTGGTATTTATATTTTAAAATATAGAATAAGTTCCATACAGTTCATTCTATAAAATTTTCAACTATTATTTCTTCAAATACTTTTTTTTTCTTCTCCACAATTATTCTCCTGTATCTTCCAGATACATGCATTAGAGTACTTAATGTTGTCCTACAGGTCACTGAAGAGTTATTCTCTTTTTCATTCCTTTTTCTTTTTCCACTCTCTCTTCACATTGCATAATTTCAATGGCTGTATCTTTAAATTCATTCATCTTTTATTCTTCAGTATCCATTTTACTGCTAAGCTCCTCTAATGAAATTTTAGATATTTTATTTTTCAGTTCTAGAATTTTCATTTGATTCCTTTGATAGTTTGTTTCTTCTCTGGTGTTGCCCATTTGTTCACGCATTATTTTAATATTTGTTGCTTAAATGCTAATTCTAGTATGTGACCTATGTCTAGGTTTTGTCCTATTGGTGGGGTTTTGCTTCACTATGGATTTAACTTTTCTGTTTCTTCACATGCATTATAAATTTGTAATTAAAAACTTCTGATCTCTTGGATTGCTATTTTGTTGAGATTGTAGATTTTATTTTATTTAAAGATTGTAGATTTTTATCCTTGCAGGAAATATATTTACAACTGGATGAGATTTCTCTGCCAAGGTGTATTTGGGCCTACTTGGATAAGATCCAGACTAGCCCTTTCAGGAGGGCTAGAGTTGTTGTAATTCAAGACATGGTCTCCAGTCCGTGTTTTCTCCAGGCCTCTCCAGCTTATAATTTGGCCAGAGACACACAGTACTACATGCAGATTTCTTAAACTTTTTCTCTTTATAGTTCTCTCCTCTCCAGTATCTTAATCTTCAAATTTCACCTGCTTAGCAGCCCTGAACTATGATCTCTGTTTCTTCTACCCAGTAAGATTGTTTCATAGAGGACATACTTCAATTTCTCAGAGAAATATTTATCAAACTGGTAACAGTAGAGTCCTGGAGTTACTTAGGATTCTTGCAAGCTTGAAATTTATTTTAGCATTTGTACTTTACTTAAGTTTGAAAATTTTGAATAAAATGTTACCTAAAATTAATCAAATTCAAACAGTTTTGAGGTACAGCGGAAGTTGCAGGATGGCTATGAATGAAGCCAAAATTACAGAATTTCATGGGTTTTTTTTCTCATCTGTATTATCAGCATAGGAAAAGAAGAAAATAAAAGTCATTTGCATGATTTTTATGTTAGCAGGAAGGAGTTTTCAAACATTAAGGAAGTGGAAGAATATAAAATGCACATTAAAAAGTTGGCACTTCCCAAGAGATTCATAAAATCAGATAGGCTTAAGTATCATATTTCTTTTACACAAAGGTAATAGGCACATCTCAAGCATTTCCAAAGGGAGTATTTCAATCCGTAAATTTGATCAAAGTATTCAGTTCGTACATTCATCTAACATCTGACTCTCCACTTGAAAATGTATAAAAATTGTGACTTTTATAAAACTCCACTTGAATGTATTTATATATCTCAACCATATACAAAGCTAACTACCACCTCCACTCTTTTTAAAACCATGCCAACCGTATCATTTTCTGTACGTGGAACACTCTAGGGCATAAAAGTGTAAATTAGGATTGTTCCAGAAAAAAAGATGTATGTTCACCCCAGCCATGAATGTAATGTTACCATAATCCATTCAATTATTAATGATAGAAACTGTTTTATTTTAATGGTAGAAACTGCTAATACATGTTAATTCTGTTTTCTTTTTCTATCCCCACACCTAGTCCACCTATCTACAAAATACATATAATATATACGTCAGTGTATTTTAATTTTCTATGCCACCTTGACAGAGAATATAAAAATTTCTCATGTTGACTGCTCTAACAGCTTTTCTGTGTCTACTGCTTGTCCCCTCAATTGCACACTCCACAGAGCAACGAAAGTGCCATTAAAATGTACATTAGATCATGTTAATATCTCCATTAAAATCCCTTTAACAACTCTTCACTGCAGTTTTTTTTTTTTTATTAAAGACTTTATATTTTTAGAGCAGTTTTAGGTTCACAGCAAAATTGATAAGAAAGTACCGAAATTTCCATTATGCACTCTGGACCCCTGCATCAACATCCGCCACTAGCATGGTACAGTTGTTAAAATTGATGAACATACATTAACATATCACAATTACCCAAAGTCTGTAGTTTAAATTAGCATTTACATTTGATGGTGTACACTCTGTGGGTTTGGACATGTAGCTTTCAGTATAGTACCACACAGTGTATTTTCCCCGTCTTAATAATCTGTGCTTCTCCCTCCCCCTTTCCCTCCATCTTAAACAAACTCCCACAGTCATTAATCATCTTATTGTTTCCATAGTTTTGCCTTTTCCAGAATGTCATATAGTTGGAATAATACAGCATGTAGATTTTTCACAATGACTTCTTTCACTTAATAATATGCACTTAAGGTTCATGTCTTTTCATGGCTAGATAGCCAATTTACTTTTAGCACTGAATATTTCATTGTCTAGATGTACCACAGACTATTTATCACCTACTGAATACCTTGCTTGTTTCCACGTTTTGGCTGTAATGAGTAAAACCCCTCCAAACATCTGTGTGCAGGCTTTTGTGCAGACATAAGTTTTTCCTTCCTTTGGGTAAATACCAAAAGGATGATATCTGGATCTTATGGTAAGAGTGTGTTTAGTTTTGTAAGAAACCTCCAAAGTGTCTGGCTGCACTGTTGTCCATTGCCACCAGCAATGAACAAAGGTCCCATTGCTCCACGTCCTTGTCCACATTTAATGTCAGCGCTCTAGTTTTTGGCCATTCTGATAATTGTGTTGTGGTACCTCAGTGCTTTTTTCAATTTTCATTGCAATTAAAAAAAAATCAGGCATCCTTTTAATGACTCACCAAGACATGTCATAATTTGGTCCTTACCTAATTTTCAATTTTAATTGTTTTTGACTGTCCTTCTCAAAAATTGTGTTCTAGGCCAACTGATGATTAAGTTCATTAACCACTTCAAAATCTTTCCAGGCAGAGTGCCAACATGTATGCTTTTCCTTCTACCTGGAGTGTTCTGCTTCCACTCTAATGAACCTCTGATCCATTAGGTATATGCTTTAATATTTCCTTTTCTGAGATATTTTCTCTAATAAACAGCCTATACAAATGAGTGTTTTATACGAATCTATTGCTTTCTCAACCCATCTCTTAATTTCAGCTCATTATTACAAGTACTATAATTACAAACACTTAATTTTATTTTGTCATCTTTTTCCCCGACTAGAATAAAAAATCAGTGATGATAGCATCCAAATCTATTTTATTTCCGTGATATTCTGATATCATGCAATTTCCAGTCATTAGTGGGACCTTAAATATTTTTTGACTGCTGAGTAAAATGAATTGTTATAAAGAACTTTGATTTGTTTCTGTTAACCTCTCATGAAATAAATGGCACTTGTTTGGGGGAGAAATTTTAAAGGTCATTTAGTTAAATAGCTAACTTCACAGAGACTCCCCTTGGCAGATATATACAGATTTTGTTTGAATGCTTCAACCTGAGAAGATTAACAGTATTGTCTTCCTGAACATATACAGAGACTGAAGAAAAGCAGAAAAGATACCCTCCCTAAGAATAATTTGTTTTAAAAGCTAAATAATAAGGTCCAAAGAAAATCTGGAGTTTGCTATCTTCCATGGTTTGCCTGCATCTTGTACATTGCTAGTGCTTTCAAATGTCCTGGGCCCTGGAAAATAGCAGGGGTGATTACTACACTATATTTTAGCTAACTGGAATTGAAATAAATAAATTTAAAAAAAAAGCATGGGGATGAATAAACAGAAAAGAACGCCCCCCATCCTCCCCCCCACACACACACACAATGCCAATAAGCAGAAAAGTTTAAATCATGGCCAGCAGGACAATGTCAGTTTGGGATACACTTAGTTCCAACTTATTTTCTAGTAATTTTAGGTAAATATTATATATATATATATATGTATATATATACATATATATATTTTATATATGAAAACATTATATATATATACATATATATGTGTGTATATATATGTATATGTATATATGTATATATATGTATATATATATGTATATGTATATATGTGTATATATATGTATATATGTGTATATATGTATATATGTATATATATGTATATGTATATATATGTATATATATGTATATATATATGTGTATATATATGTATATATATATATGTATATATATGTATATATATATATGGTGTGTGTATAAGAGTGTGTGTGTGTGTGTGTGCTTGTCCACATGCTCATTTTGTTATTCCAGGACGGAAGTTCTATTTTGAGTTATAGAAAATCTCAACTTTTCCAGACTTGGGGCATGCCACCATGAATCCCAACTTCAGTTTCCTAATATTTGAACACTTTGTAAATTTGTAAATTTCTTTTCTTTCTTTCTTTCTTTCTTCTTTCTTTCTTTCTTTCTTCTTCTTTTTTTTTTTTTTTGTCTTTTTGTTTTTTGTTTTTTTTGCAGATTTCCCTTAGCTCTGCAGTATAATGGTGTGTGGCTACTTCACTTACTGTGTTTATTGATGAAACTGCTATCATATAGTTACAGTTTTCTATAAATGTATAGTGACAGTTTCACATAACATTGACTTTCTTCTTGAACAATTATGTATACCAATAACAATACTCTAAAATCAATGAAATGTTTATTTTAACCGGTGTCTGGATAAGCTTTCCTATCATACCTCCTAAGATGTAAGCTGAATGCAGAATATGATATCATAATATGCAAAACTAGAAATGAATACCCTTAGGCCTTTTTCTATTAATTTTGCAAGAAATAGATGGTAATATTTTTATTTTTTTATTATTCTTTTAATGTTTATTTATTTTTGAGAGAAATAGAGCACAAGCAGGGGAGGGACAGAGAGAGAAAGAGATGGAGACACAGTATCCGAAGCAGTCTCCAGGCTCTGAGCTGTCTGCACAGAGCCCAAGGCAGGGCTGGAACCCATGAACCATGAGGTCATGACCTGAGCAAAGTTGGACATTTAACCAACTGAGCCACCCAGGAGCCTCAATGATAATCATTTTAGACTCTATAAAAAGTCTTTGTTCTTGAGTTAATATTTACTCTTGACACTCATATATTTAAATATTAGTAAGTGATGAATTTGTATGTTTCCATTTTTTAAAATGAGTCATTCTCTAATACTAAAAATCCTTCTAAAATATTTCTTTGAATGTCTGATTATAAATTTATTGAAATATGATTCTGGCTTGTCTCATTATTTTAGAATAGGATGTCCTTACACAAAGTCTTCACTCTATCATTAATGGAAGTTAAATTTTCCCTTAACTTCTCATAAAAATTGGTAATTAGTAGGCATTTGGACCAGATACTAAAAATACAAATGTTGAGAGTCAACATTTAAAAATCCCCACAAATTAATAATGTTTATCTATTTTAGTCACTACTGCTAATCTAATGTCAAAGCTCTAATCAATTTAGTAAATATTACAATTAAAAATTTGGAACTATTTTACCTGAGGAAAAGAAAAATGACTGTTGACTAATGGAATTATTATGGTATGGGAAATTTTTGAATTTGAATGTATATGGACATTTGTGTTTGTGTTTCTTTGCATATCTGTGTTGTGAAGGGAATGACTGGATATCACAAGATTAAAACAGTTCATGGTACACCTGGTGTTTTGTTTTGTTCTATTTTATGTTGTGTTTTTTAAAATTCTGAAGTGAGACAGAAATATTGTGCCTCTTGAAGAGCACTGGGTGTTGTACGTAAGTGATGAGTAACTAAATTCTACTCCTCAAATTAATATTACACTGTATGTTAACTAACTAGAATTTAAATAAAAATGTGAAACTAAAAAAATAAATATTATGCCTCTGCTATAGTAAAAGATTTATCTTTTCCATTTGGGGGCATATGGACTTTGGGTGGTGCATATTATGTAAGAAAACAAAACAAAATTTAAAAAAATCTCTCTTTCCACAAACTACTGCACTGCTATTAGCTAGAACAATTATTTTCTAATCAGTTTGAGTGCATCTGGGCTAAATGTTTTATCATATGATTATTTTTTGGAATATTTATGTCATAAGTGTGTTTAATTATGAAATAGTATATGTGGACTTTTGAAGTAATAACAAGAGGGACTTTATGTAAGCTATGTTTAAACTTCAAATTTTTCTATAAAATTGTGTCCACATATACATAGTTTGTACCTTAATTTCTCTTAATAATTATCAAAGAACCAGGAACAAAGATGACATGTAAGATATTTTAGTTGAAAAATTAATCTACCTTTGAAAAGCAATATAAATATATTTCTCGCTTATTTATCTCAGTTTTTGTATTTGTTTTGTGTAAGTATACTGTATGTTATCTAAAAACTGAGTATGTTAATACTGACAAGTTATGTCCCTGTTTCACTTGATTGATGATGATCTCTTGTTATACTAAAAAGTTTAAATGAGGTATTTCATGATGTCTGTCATCCTAAGAACATAGAAAATTGCCATGGATAATTCTCTTGAAAGTTTTGCAGGTTAAGTGCTAATGCCTATAAATAAGAACATCTCTAACAGCAAGGACTGCATTTTTGTTTTGATATGTTTTTTTTCCTTTTTTTTTTTTTTTTTTTTGGTCTGGGAGATGGGGTATTTAAGTGCTCAGAAACAAATAGAGTTGGCCTCATTTTGCCTTCTTTGAGATATTTTTTTTATTACAAGAAAAGAAGAGAGGAAGAAAGAAATAAAGAGTAAAATCAATGCTTATTTTGCTATTTATTGATTTCTTTCAGATTACCACATAGATCTGATGAGAAGGAATTCTTTGAAGTTCATTTTCTTCCCAGTGCTCTAGTACTAGAATTTTCTCATGCATTTCATATTAGCAGTTGAGCATGATTGTGAAAGAAAAGCTTGAGCCACTGTTTTCAGTGAGACCTATAATTTTACAGAAAGTGCTAAAAGTATCAACTTTGTCATATGGAAAACTTCCTGGCTTCAGTGCTTGAGATACAATATATCTGATCTATACTAGTTTCATTAGTTTTGTTAAGGAAGCATGCAGCTTTCAATAGCATGCAGCTTAACACTTTAAAACATGGTAATTTGAGGGGTGCCTAGGTGGCTCATTCAGTTCAGCATCCGACTCTTGGTTTCAGCTCAGGTCATGATCTCATGGTTTGCGAGTTTAAGCCCTGTGTCAGACAGCCTGCTTGCAATTTTCTCTCCCTCTCTCAGCTTATCCCTCCCTGATGCTCTCTCTCTCACCCTCACTGTCAAAATAATTAAATAAACATTAATAAAAATAAATAAAACATGGTAATTTGAGACTTTAATATGAAGAGTAAACTACAGAAATATAATTTTTAAGAATTAGATGGATGCTTCTTAACCCACCGGGTACTATTTGTAAGTGAAAAGTCACACAAAGAAAAAATCATCTGTTGTAGAAATGAAGATAACGCTTCTAATATATGTCTGAATACCTAAAAGGTTATCTTGTTTTTTTTTTTTTTTAATTTTTTTTTCAACGTTTTTTATTTATTTTTGGGACAGAGAGAGAGACAGAGCATGAACGGGGGAGGGGCAGAGAGAGAGGGAGACACAGAATCGGAAACAGGCTCCAGGCTCCGAGCCATCAGCCCAGAGCCTGACGCGGGGCTCGAACTCACGGACCGCGAGATCGTGACCTGGCTGAAGTCGGACGCTCAACCGACTGCGCCACCCAGGCGCCCCAAGGTTATCTTGGTTTTTGATGAAGAAGTTCTAGAGATGTGTTGTACAAAATTGTACCAGTAGTTACAATGTTAACAATGTTATACTGTATTATACACTTAAAATATTGTTAAGAGGGTCAGTAATTATCATTTCTCTGTTAAATAATAGTGGTTATGTATATAGTACAGATAGATCTATGATGCTTTGGAATAAATAGGACTGCAAGGACTGACACATAAATTAATAAATTAATAAAATAAAGTAATAAAACAATTAAAATTGAAATAAACTTGTGCCACATCTAAGTGGAAGTGCCAACTTCTACAGCAAGGTGGTATTGTCGTTGGCATATAGAATTGTTGAGTAAACCTGCCTTTGTGTAAACTTCACTCTTAGCATCAGTGCCTGTGTGAAAGCAATGTTAACAAGATTCTCCAAGAAAGAAAATGGAACACGGATACTATTATATGGAAATTTGATGGAGTGATGTGGTGATTTGGTTGTTGCACTTCAGATATGAAAAATAGGAAAGATGAGAATATAAATTGAAATATAATAGAAAGAGTGATTTGTTTTTGACCTAATAATCTGAGAGAACTAAAGTGATTTTCAGAGTACTTCCTCACGAATCTGCTGTTTTTTTCTTACATTTCTTTAATCTTCTGAAATCAGTCTTTCTTTTTCACTGGTATATTTAAGTCTCCAGTATTTACAGTGAGTATACCATGTTACAGTGAAGTATTATGGTAATTGGATGGTTCTGGTCACAAAGAGAGGGAGTGCACAAAGCGAGTAAACAGCTGTGGCATTTCCCTTCTCCTCTCTGAGCATGGGCACCAGACACTGAGTAAGAATCATAGGGAATCTTCTGTCAGCTTCTGCTTTTCACAAAATGAACAAATGCATGCAAGGAGGAGGAAGGAATAAGGTTCACAATGGCAAGAGTTCAGCTCCACGTTCTGCGTGTTTTACATGTTTGTTTTGTCTCCCTCCCTCCCTCTTTCCCTCTCTCCTTCTCTCCTCTTTTGGCTTAGTAATATACTTTTAGAAAAATTTATATTAAACACAAACATGCATGTGGTGCACACATACCTGTGGCATCATAAGCACTGTTTTATGTTTTTCCTCTTCAATGTTATTTGTTGGGGAAATACTCATAAATGTGACAAAAAAAAAAACGAAAAATAAAAAAAAGGAAATAAGCTAATTTGAACTGGAGTGGGAAAAGAATTAAAAAAATAAGCTACAAATAATGTGGATCATTTGGAAGGCTTAAGTGTTGTTTGTGTTTTAAATAAAGAAAAGGAGGAAATTAAACATGTTTTACTTAGATTTTAGAACGACAAAGATTCTTAAGAGGTCTCACTGTTTATTCAAGTTTTAAGGATCTTGGGATCATCCGTTAATGAATTATAGAGGCCTCATTCATTCTGCAGTCAGCCAGAGAGCCATTTAAGTTTTATGGTTTTCTCCCTCAAAAGCTCTCAGGGCACCTTATAATTCAATTATATTATAAGTACCCCTAAGACTTTTAATTACATAAGGCAGATGAGTTTAATTCATGAATTTCTATGAGATATACTTGAATAAACATGCATTTAAGTTTTGAGTCCTTTCCCTTGAACAAAAGAAGACATATAAATGACATTGTCTTAGTTATTAAGTAAAATAAACTTTTTTACTATCTTCCACATTCTCTAAAGTACCCTTCTCCCAACTGACCACACAAAAAAATATTTTGGCAATCCCACTAAATACAGTATCATCTAATATGCTAAGAAAGGAAAGAGACTGAGATGTCCTCAGGAAATTTTCCATTACTTCTATAACTTTCCTCTTCTTTATCCCTTCCTAAAGTTCCAGTGTGCCACTGACTGGCCCTACAAAATCCAAGAAAGAATATTGACAAAATAAATAGGGGACAAAGAGTCCAGTGTTATTAGGAAAATTATGTTCCTATGCATTCTGTTCCCCTTTATGTAAAGAACTGAATCCACTATGCAGGTAGAATCCAAATCAAACAATAAGGAAATAAACAAATAAAAGTTTAAATTAGTTTTTTCCTAGTTGCTTGCTTGACAGAGCCCTGAGTCCTAAATGATTCTCTCATACTGAAGTTTAATAAATTTAGGGAAAAGTCTGTTCCATAGACTTCCTTTTCTAGGTATCATAATGAAAGTTACATGATGAAATTAAAAGTTATGAGAATTACTGCAGTGAAAACATCTGCTTAGCTCTTTAACACATTATATCACAAAACTATTGGCCAGAGAGCTCTATTCTCCCAAGTACTAGCTATCGGCTCATACCAATGTTTTGAAGAATATACCTTGAGAAACTCTTCTTTGATGTAAACAAATATGTTTGGGAAAATTGTATGCCAAGCTAAATTTTTTTCTTAATTCCTATTCTAGAGGAAATTGTGAAGATTATAGTATCAGTAACCTCTAAATATATGGCCAGTACCTTTAGGATTTGGCCTGTAGTTTTCTTGTACCAGAGAACATCTTTACTATAAATCATTTGTAAACAATTGTTAATTTAATAATTTTACATCTGAAGTAACATGTTTTTTTTTCCTTTGAAACAAGGACATTTTAGGATTATTGCAATTTAGTTCTTGGCTGCCTGCGTTAATTGATTTAGTCATTCAGTATGAATAGTTTAGTCACTGTGGCAGGCGTGGAAATGAAATAATACTAAATGCAATAATAATTTGTAATTAACAGTTATTTTTTTTTATTTTTAATGTTTATTTATTTTTGACAGAGAGAGAGGCAGAGACTGAGCAGGGGAGGGGCAGAGAGACAGGGAGACACAGAATCCGAAGCAGGCTCCAGGCTCTGAGTTGTCAGCATAGAGCCTGATGTGGGGCTCGAACTCACAGACCGCGAGATCGTGACCTGGGCCGAAGTTGGCCGCTTAACCGACTGAGCCACCCAGGCGCCCCATGTAATTAACAGTTATTAAGTGCTTTCTGTTTATTTCACATCTGTTATCTCAATTAATCCTGAATAGTGCCCTATGAGGTGGAACTATTGTAGTTCCTATTTTGCAATACTAGAAAAACCAAAAAAAAAAAAAAAAAATGGCTAATCAATTTGCCCAATATCACATCACTAGTAAAATAAATAGCTGAGATTTCACCTTTGACAGTCTGGTCCCAGATTCAGTGTTCTTAACTGTACTATGCAATAGAATGAGCTATATAGAGATGAATAAGATAGACTTCCTTTTAGAAGTTTAAAGTTTACTGAAAGAGCCATCCCCACAAACAGATATGGAAAAACAAGGGGACAGTGACAGTACAAGTGAAATGAGAGAAATTCAAGGAAATGTACATACATGAGTCAAAAAAAGAAGTGAGAAGTTCAATGTTAGATGTATCTAGCTACAGTAGCAGGGGTCATCTGGATGGAAAAAATAAATACATAATTGATAATCCTTACAAGAATTGCAGAAAGAAGTTAGCATGAAATTATAATTAAGTTGACAGGACATAAGCAGCAATCATAGGAATCAAGTAAAGCAAGAAGATGATGTGAATAAGGATAAATCCTGGTTTATATTAGCAATTAAACTGTGATACTAAAGGAGTAGTGGATCTTTTTCTTGCTAATGTTCTCAATGAGCAGGAGACGTTAATCCATTAAACTGCTCAATTTATAATATGGCTAAATTAATAGAGAGCAATATAAATAATAACTATATATTTTAAAATTCCAAAATGAATCTCGCATACATTTTTATTTAGTTCAATTCATTTTGACAAATGTATAAGAAAGGAGTAGAATTTCTTATCAATGTAAGACTCTTTCTAATTTGATCTTCTTTGTTAAGAATCAGATCAGGCACAATGAAATTGTCATCTGTGATTGGCCAGGGAGTAATTACCAGAATGAAGAGAATTGCATTCTCAGGGCTCAAAACACTAAAACAGTTTATGTATAAAATACTTTTATTAAGGTGCAGAGTAGTTTTGTGAACATTGTTAATGTGTGTCACATTTTACCACAAAAGGCAATGTAAGTTCAAACCTTTTCTAACATTTTCTTTACAAAAATGAACAAAATTTTAAAAATTGGCAAGCATTTAAAGCTAAAAAATATGCTTTGGAAGTTAATCTTATTACCGCTCGAAATCTGAGTTAAGCTGTTTCTCTACTCTTATTAACTCTATCTACAAACTGACATTTGTACATTTGTGTGTGCTTATGTGTATGTGAGAGGGCAGGCAGTGTATGTGTATGTGGAAATTTTCTCAGTACATAACTTCCTAGATCTAGATATCTGTGTAGTTTTACTTTATGTCTTTGAGAAAATGACCTTTCCATTTCCTGAAATATATTACCTATTTAATTCCAGTTCTTCAGCTTTTCTCTACACTGTGAACTTCCTACATTGAAAAATATTAGTGTAGGGGCGCCTGGGTGGCTCAGTCGTTTAAGTGTCTGACTTCGGCTCAGGTCATGATCTCATGGTCCGTGAGTTCGAGCCCCGCGTCGGGCTCTGTGCTGACAGCTTAGAGGCTGGAGCCTGTTTCAGATTCTGTGTCTCCCTCTCTCTGACCCTCCCCCGTTTATGCTCTGTCTCTCTCTGTCTCAAAAATAAATAAATGTTAAAAAAAAATAAAAAAAAGAAACATATTAGTGTATACATTTATTGAAAGCTATGTCTGTTATTAATTGGGAAAAGAGCAACACTTGCAATACACTTTTTTTTTTTTTATTGTTTCAAGGATAACTCTATCCTCTGCCACATACCAATTTAATTATTGCATACTAAATTACCCTGCCTTTCCTGGGTATTGTTTTGTATCCAGTATTTATAGAGTAATACCCAATTGTTGAATTTTAAAATAACATTCTAGGGCCACCTGGGTGGCTCAGTTGGTTGAGTGTCTGACTGTTTTTGGCTCAGGTCATGATCCCACAGTTCCTGAGATCAAGCCCTGCCTAGCTCTGTACTGACGAGGAGCCTGCTTGGAATTCATTCTCTCTCTCTCTCTCTCTCTCGCTCTCGCTCTCGCTCTCGCTCTCAACTCTCGCTCTCTCTCTCTTTCTCTCTGTCAAAAAAATAAATAGCATTTTAGCCTTTGTTTTTTCTGTATTGCTGATGCTAAACATCTAGTTTGCCCTGTTCCCATCTTATTGTCGATTGTGTTACTACTTGAAGCGTCTGTTTACAGAATGCCATGCTTTATTCAGATTTGAACTTTTTTCCAACTTAGCCAAATACAAATTAAACTTTACTAAATAGTAGTGATGGTGAGAAAAGTAATGTTTCAAAGCATGGTTGTATTAACAATAGTAGTTCCTTGGACAGCCATGTGAAAAGAAAAGTGTGGGGTGTGTGACTCTAACTTCATGTTGTGGATAAGGAAGTGGCATTCTTCTTAGGTAGTGTCTGAGGCAGCTGTGAGCTTACATGAACCAGAAAAAAAGAAAGATACCTTGATGGGAATAAAAAGGAAACAACTACTATCGCAATACAGGTTCAATCTATTTCACTATTTCATCTAATTTACTGAAAGTAAAAAAAATTTAGAAAAGAAAACAAGGAGCAGATAATAACAAAAAGTAAATTGTCACTGGGAGGTATTTTTGTTCAATGGAGATATTTTCTTAACACTTCTAGAATGGAAAAAATAAAATACAATTACTTCACGTGACAACGGAATATTAATAGAGGATATAGTAAGTAGTTTGTGATTATAAATTGCTATTGTCTCTTAAGAATCTATTTCACAGTAAATCAAGCTTTGTCAGTTACTGACTCTTTTAAGTTTGTAGGAAACCAGAGAGACAATACTGAATGATCAGATTAAAAACTTCTGTTTTAGAACCAGATAAATCTTTTAGGGAGCTACTATGTTACCCCGTTCAACTATGTAATTATGTAAGCGGGTGAACTGAGGACCCTAGAGATAAATGGATAGATCAGTGCTATATTACAGGAGCAGGTTTCGTAACTCCTAGATCAGAGAAGTTTTGGGGTCGCTGTGCTTTTGCCTGTTTGTTTTTCTGAGGCCCTGGGCCTACATAACACAACAGATATGTTTTTTTTTTAAACAGTTAAACTGAAGAGTAAATTCCACTGGATTGGGGAATTCATCATTCTGCTAAAGTGATGGAAAAGAAAGATTTCCCTTTCCCCAGCACGTGGGAGATGGATTCTAGAGTATGGTGGGGAAAGGAGGGGCTGTTTTAGCATACAACTGGTTTTGTTCTCCACTGAAGACTAAAAACACACAAAAAATTTGCTGCGTGGATTCAGCACAAACTGTGGTCATGTAAAAACCCTGCTGAACCCTAATTTTTTTTCACACCTGTCAGACATCAGCATGACTTCTGCTTCATAGAATCTATAGATACTGAACAGCTTTCTGAAAAGTGTGTTTTTTTTTTAAGATCATGATGTTATAAACCTGTGCAGACTGTATTTCTCAAAAGGTGGGTCTCTTACTGTGCAAAGAAAGGCATCTTGCTGTGTGAGCTTCCTTATAGCAGCATTTCAATTTTGAAGCAATCCATGTGCTTTGTTATTGTAGGATTTCCTTATTTCTCACAAATTACCTAATTTAAACCAGTCAGTAACACAGAATAATTCACTTGGCCTTGAATAACATGTAACTATATATCTTTATGCATGGTAGAAAGTAGTCATGTTTATTTTCAATGAAATTACAGATAATACCTTGTGTGAAAGATTGCTAGAGTCTGAGAAATGTACAGTGACAGACCTTTATTTATTTTTGGAATAAAACTTGTCAAGCTCTAACCATCTTCTATGAACTGAATTAATTTTTTATACTGAAGTATCATTTTTTGCAAAAAGCAATTGCTTCACATTACAGAAGACTTGTTTATTTACAAAAATGGTTTTGTATTGGAAAAAATGAGATTATCCTATCTTTTGTGAGACTATGCGAGATTTCTGTATTTAAAAAAACTTTTGTTTAACTTTTTATTTTATTTTTTGAGAGAGAGAGAGACAGAGTGCAAGCAGGGGAGGGTAGAGAGACAGGGAGACACAGAATCTGAAGCAGGCTCCAGACTCTAAGCTGTCTGCACAGAGCCCAATGTGGGGCTTGAACCCACGGACCCAAGATCAGGACCTGAGCCGAAGTAGGACGGTTAACCAACTGTGCCACCCCGGTGCCTCTGCATTTTTTTTAACCAGCATCTGCCACAGTTTGGGGATTTAATATGATTATAGCTATAACTCTTTAATCAATACATGCTTTTTAGCAGTAGAAATAGCTCCTCATTTCATTGCATTGGTATGCAATAAGAACATAATCTGCAACTTGGAATTTAAGGTAAAAGTAATACTTTATATGTATTTAATATTTAATATATTTAATACAATAAAAATTAAATACTGAGGGAAATGATGACCAAGTTACCATAGAGATATGAAGTTGCATGTATACACTGATTAACACTCAAAAATATTCCTGTGATTTTAATAAGCAATTAGACTTGAGATAAAACAATAAATTCTATAATTCATCTTGTTAATTATTTGTATTTTTACAGTGTGGTATGTTACAGATCTTTCAAAGCAATCAACTCTATAGAATTATGGTTAGTGGAGGTACCAGTTTAAAGTTCCATTGCTGTGCAAACTCATTGTTTAGAGAATTCAAAAACTAATTCCAGCCCACTTCTTTTGCCAAGAGTCTGTTTCTTTTCCAGTCTTTCTCTCAGGATTCCCAGAGGTACCGGGATTCTTAAGGAGGAGTTGGGTAGGAAACAGGTATCTACATGTTCTAGAAGACTTGTTCATTGGATAATCGTCAATGACTATAATTAGGCCTGTCTACAAAGAAGAGGATTCCACACAAGGAAAAGTGCTCTAAGATACCAAAATGACTCAACAGCTTAACCTGACCTGGGTATACTGATATGTGTGTGGAGAGAATGACCCATAGAGTAAGTTTCTGCAGCAAGGTATATATGATGGTTGTTGTCCACAGAACGATGCTGCTCTTCTCTGGGTCCTGCACACTGACAGTTTTTAGTTTATGCTGTGGGTAAATAGAAGAAAAGCACATGCCTTGGAGAACATCAATAAGCCAATATTGATTCTATAAGTATAGTTTGCTGACCTCCAAGCTTATTTCTTTACTAAAAATTGTAAATTTAAAAATTATTCAAAAAGATAATATAAAAGGTGAACATTTCCTTCTCCACCACGGAAACAGTTGGACTATGGCAACTATTAATACCTGAATCAGAATACGTAGCCCATAATAGTACAAAGAATATTAATATTTGTGAAAAAGAAATTTAATCTCATTCACTGTGATCCCTCTTTATTAGCTCTTAACAAAAAAAAAATTTGTTCTACTTGAATAGGTTCTAATTTTATACAAACTTTATTTGCTTAGTTAATTACTTTTGCTTCTGAAGTTATTTCTCTAAAGAAATTACTAGCAGTTTGGAAAGCATGCTGTTCAGAATTGTTTTGACATATGTGGGTAGAAAAAATGATGCTGAAAATATCAAACAAATGCCTTTGGTTTAGAACATTCATCCTTAAACATCTGTTAATACAATTGGTATTGCATCAGAATGCAAACAAATTCCTCACTTTTGAACCTCACTAGGTCTGAAACATATAAAATTTATAACAAGTCATATGAGCCTTGCTTTCAATTCCAAAGACTGTTTGGCCTAGGCTCACCAATAGCCCACTCAAAACAAATGTACCTCACTTCTCAAAATTGCATGCCGGATTTATGATTTCAGAAGCTTGTTGTTTGTCTTATACTTCAATTCAGCATTATAGTCTTGCATTCTGACCACCTCAAATGACAGCTTTTACAAATCATAAGTACTATTATTCCTTACACCTTCCTAAAGAACCGTTATCTCAACTGAGCTCTTTGGAAAAGAACTACAATATGTTTACTGACTTTTAACTCATGACTCTAAGTTGTGTTTTTGTCCTACTTTAGCTGCAGAATAAATGTCTTCTTTTTATTTTTTCACTTCTTACACAGGGTTTTAGAGGATGTACTTTCCTTTTGCTGAGAAAAAATACAGAGAAAATTTCCCTCCGAGCTTTTTCTATCTCCTCTAAAGCTACACCAAAACCAGAAGCCTGACCTTTGGATTCTTCCATGACCCCAGCATTCTCAGCAGGTATGTTCAGGGCAGGTGGTATTGTGAAACTGGTAGGCAGGACTGGAATGCCAATATCTCCCCTGCTGTACTCACAGGGCAGCTGCCAGGAACATGCTATTTAAGAGTGTTGGGTTAGCCTCTGCCAGACCATAAAGTGTTACCAGTTTTGAAAGTTTCTTGAAGCATTTTATTGTATGATTTCATTATGTTGCCATAAAACAGAAAGTGTATACTAGGATTTAAATAGTAATAATAGATGTTGTCTTTGAGGTTCATTAAGACTATCAACATATTAGGGGCACCTGGGTGGCTCAGTCATTCAAGCCTCCGACTTCAGCTCAGGTCATGGTCTCACAGTTTGTGGGTTTGAGCCCTGCGTAGGGCTCTGTGCTGACAGCTCAGAGCCTGTAGCCTGCTTCAGATTCTGTGTCTCCCTCTCTCTGCTCCCCACCCCAACCCCTTGCTTATGTTCTGTGTCTCTCTTTCTCTGTCTCTCAAAAATAAATAAACATTAAAAAAACTTGAAAAAAAAAGACCATCACAACATATTAATAGAGTACTACACCCAAAAGGGACCCTTCCCCCAAATTCCCAGTGAATGTACATGACTAGATAATTTAAAGAGACTTTGCTTTACTGGTAATGCCACAAGGCACACAGTGATAATTAAATAAAATGTTCAATAACCTATAATACTATTTTCAATCTCAACATTTATGTATATAATCCACATTTTCCTTTTATAATTGTGAATTTAAGCAGTTCTTTAAAAATAATAAACACTGAGTCATTCAAATCACATGAAATTCAATATCCATCAAATTCAACATTATATCATTATAATCTCTGAGACATTCTGGATGGTTTTGCTTTTAAACTTGATATTATATTAGTGCATGAACACATTGATTCACAGTGTGAATTTATAATGCATAGTTAGAATGTGTCACAGTACTTGTAACTCACTCATCAAGAAGCTAATCAAGCCCAAGCACAGGAAACATAAAGAAAACCACACCAAGGCACATCACAATAAAATTGTTCAACAACAGTAAAATGTAGGAAATTGTAAACGCATCCAGAGGAAAAAGACATGTTATATACAGAAAAAAAAAACAGATAAGACTGAAAGCAGATCACTCATTAGAAACAACACAAGCAAAAACATAGTGGAAAATAATTTTAAAGTAGTAAAAGGAAAAAAAAAAAAGAAAGAAATCTGACTGCTTAGAATTCTTTATCCAGAAAAAAAAATGTATTTCAAATATGAAAGTGAAACAAAGATCTTTTTCAGACACAGAGCTAAAAGAATATATCATCCCAGCAGAACTGCACTACAAGGAATGCTAAAAAAAGTTATCTAAGTAGAAGGAACATGGTACCAGATGGAAATCTGGTTCAAAATAAAGGAATGACGAACACCAGAAACAGTAACTTTATGGATAAATGCAAAGATTTTTAAAATTACTGGGGCACCTGGGTGGTTTAAGCCTCCAACTTCAGCTCAAGTCATTATCTCATGGTTCGTGTGTTTGAGCCCTGCATCGGGCTCTATACAGACACTGAGCCTGGAGCCCTGCTTCAGATTCTGTGTCTCCCTCTCTCTCTGACCCTCCCCGGCTTGCACTCTCTTTATCTCTCAAAAATAAATAAACATTAAAAAAAATAAAATAAATATTTTTAAAATTATCACTTAAATCCTTTAAAATGATAATTAACTGTCTAAAGTGGAAATAATGAACCTGTACCATGGGGGAATCATGTAGAAGGAAAATGTGTGACAGCAATAGCACACAGGTCAGAAAGGAAGAAATCCAAAATAATACTGTTATAATGTTCTTTCTTGATATATTATTTTTTGATAAATAAAACTTGAAATTATATTTATTAGTAAAGTGTGATAAGTGAACAATGTACACTATACACCCTAAATTAACCTGTAAGTGCCAGAACAGTTTTATAATCATGTATTAGTTTCACTTGCCACATAAATTACCACAAACCTAGTGTCTTTAAACAATGTATACCTATTATCTCACTCTGTTACCAAATTTCCCTGGGTTACCAGTCCAGGCTTGTTTTTGATGAGTTCTCTGTACAGGGTTCCACAGGCTGCATTCAAGGTGTTAATCAGGACTACATTCTCATCTGAGGTCCAAGGTCCTCTTTCAAGATCATGTGGTGGTTATAAGAATAAATTTCTTTGCAACTATGGAACTCATGGCAAACTTGCTTTTTCAAAGCTAGCAGGAGAGTTTTTCTCTGATCTCTAGACTGCCTTTTAAAAGAATCCATTTGATTAGGTCAGGCCTACCCAGGAGGAGTTTGCTTTGATTAATTCAAAGTCAGCTGGTTAATTGAACCTTAATTACAAAGGTAGAGTTTTGGGGATGCCTGGGTGGTTCAGTCAGTTAAGATTTTGACTTCAGCACAGGTCTTGATCTCACGGCTTGTGAGTTCAAGCCCCTCACCAGGCTCTGTGCTGACAGCTCAGAGCCTGGACCATGCTTCGGATTCTGTATCTGTCTCTTTGTCCCTCCCCTGCTCATGCTCTGTCTCTCTCTCAAAAATAAACATTAAGGGCACCTGGGTGGCTCAGTCGGTTAAGCGTCCGACTTCAGCTCAGGTCATGATGTCGGTTAAGCGTCCGACTTCAGCTCAGGTCATGATCTTGCGGTCTGTGAGTTCAAGTCCCGCGTTGAGCTCTGTGCTGACCACTCAGAGCCTGGAGCCTGTTTCAGATTCTGTGTCTCCCTCTCTCTCTCTGACCCTCCCCCATTCATGCTCTGTCTCTCTCTGTCTCAAAAATAAATAAACGTAAAAAAAAATTAAAAATTAAAAAAAATAAAAAAAAAAATAAACGTTAAAAAAAGAATTTAAAAAATACAAATGTAGAATTCTTTCACACATGTGAAATAATGTATTGTAATAATAGGGGTAGTATAAATTTAAACCCAAGCATATAAGTAATCACATAAGTGTAAATTATCTCACAATGCAAATTGAAAGCAGTGATTATCAGATTGTATATAAAAGCAATGCCAATTATATGCTGCCTACAATAAAAACAATTTATTTTTTTTGCAGATGTGCAATTTTATTCACTTAGGAAAAACTTTATGCACAATGAATGCTATTAACCAGTTTTGATGGCAGGTTTGAAACTGAATATACTTACAAAATATTTAGAGAAGGATTAATTCAAACTGTATATATTAACAAAGCAGCCTCACATCTAGCCATTCATCATGAAAAACACTTTAAATATAAATATACAAGCAAAATAAGAATAAAAGCAAAGAAGTATACCATGCTAATGACAAGTGACTGGTAGTGGGTATATGAATATCAGGTAAAATAATTTTCATAGTAAAGAACATTATCACAATGATTTTTAATGATAAGTGTGTCAATTCATCAGGATAACAGAAAAATACTAAACATTTTTGCATATAATAAAACATTTACAATATACTAATATATATATAGCAATATCTGGAAAGCCTATAAAGAGAAATAGACAAAGTATATCACAGCCAGGGATTTCAACATGTTTCTCAATAAATGATTGAAAGAATTGACAGAAAATCAGTAAGGTTATGGAAGACTTGAATAAAACAAATACTTTGACTTAACTGATACTTAAGGAACACTATACTCAATAACAGCAGAGCACATATCTTTCACAAAGCACATAGAACATTTTGCAAAGTAGAACAACATTCTGGGGTATAAAGTAATTCAAGAGGATTCAAGCCATTTGTACATAATGTAACCTGACTGCAGTGTAAATTGGAAATCAACAACAAAAATATCTGGAAAATGCCAAATTATTTGAAAAATAGAAACACTCCAAATAATCCATGTGTCAAAGAAGAAATCAACAGAAAAATTAGGAGAAATAAACTGAAAGAAAGTAAAAACAAAATATTTTGAAAATTGTGGAATCCAGCTAAACCAGTACTTATATTTAAATATATAGCATGAAGGACATATAGTAGAAAGAAAGAAATAGTTCAAATAAATGGTTTGTCCTTTAGTGTCCACTTCAAGAAACTAAATAAGGGACAGGTTTTCCAGTTCAGCATGTAGCTGCCCCTCTCTTCTTATGAGTAGAATGCTAAACAAATTGAAAAGTGAACAAATCTTAGGTTCTTAAGAGAAATGAAGTCACAGGGAAGCCACTGCTCCCCTATATGGAGAAACAGACAAATGGATACAGAGGATCACAACATCCTGGTCGAGAAACATCTGCAGGAACCAATACACCCCATGACAGTGGGAAACCTGAACTATAATTGACAAATCTCTGGAGGCTCAGTGTGGACAGCTCTGAGAGTTAAAAACTCCAGTCATAGAGGGACCCTGTGCTTTGTGAATTTTACCTCCAAGAGTTCAGCCATTTTCTCACTATAAATACTGGCATACCTCAGAGATACTGCAAGTTTGGCTTAAGACCACTCTAATGGAGTGCATATCACAAGTAACAAGTCAGATTAACTTTTTGGTTTCCCAGTTCATATAAAATGTATGTTTACACTGTACTCTAGTCTATTAAGTGTGCAATAGTTTTGTATCTAAAAAAATGTATTTACCTTAATCTAAGAATATTTTATTGTTAAAAATGCTATTATCTGAGCTTTTGGAAAATTTTAATCACTGATTGCAGATCACCATAACCAATATAATAATAAAAACCTTGAAATATTGTGAGAATTACCAAATTGTGATACAGAGACATAAAATAAGCAAATACTTTGGAAAAAAGGCACTGATGGACTTGACACAGGGTTATGACTAATCTTCAATTTGGAAGAAAAATGCACTCTCTGTGAAACACAATAATGTGAAGTATAATAACACAAGTTATCCCTATGTTGGAGAAAAAAAAAGCCTCCTGTTTACATCAGGTGGAAGGAAACAGGAATGATTTTGAAATATGCCAGAGCACCCTGCTCTTCTTAATAAAAAATTCCTCAGGAGAAACTAGTCAGCCAGCTACTAATCTCCTTGGGTTTTTTCAGAGCCTAATTCATTGGAAGAAAAGAAACATCCAACTTCAGACCACTCTAGTAATCCAGTACCACCAAAGGAGGAGTGGGGGTGGAGGAACTCAGAAGTAGTTGTAAAACTCACAGTCCAGAGGCATAGACTAATGAAAAGACTGAAACCAAAATTATAGGATTATAACATCTGTCTACCCCACACCCTCCACCCCATTACTAAAGGCCTATTTATAGTAGTTTCTTTTAACCAGTACATCATGTCTGGCTACCAAGGCATTTACAAGACATACTAACAGGCAAAACAAACAAACAAAAGTAAAATAGTTTAAAGAGACAGATGGGTATTGAGGAGGGCACCTTTTGGGATGAAATCTGGGTGTTGTATGGAAACCAATTTGACAATAAATTTCATATTTAAAAAAAAAGAAATGTAGACATGGAAGGGATGTTGGAGTTATCAGTCTGGGATTTTAAAACAGCTATGACTGTTATGCTAAGAGCTCTGATAGATAAAGCAGATGAGAGGGGGAAAAAATAGTCACCTGCAAGAGTGACTACTCTGAAATTATGCTTCAAAAGTGAAGGGATGGAAAGATTTTCTCAGACAAAAATTTAAGGAATTTATTGCCAGTAGACTCGGTTTGCAAGAAATATTAAAAGAAATTTTTATAGAGAAGCAAATTAATATAAATCAGATGTGAATTGATATAAAGAGCACTGAGGAAGGAATAAGTAAAAATAAAATTTAATTGACCTAATAGGTAAGAATTTGTTCAAGTTAAAATAGCATCAGTATATTTGATTATGTATACTTACGTATATATGTGTACAAATGATTGTATATAAGTGAAATAAATACCAGAAAAAAAAAAGAGATAGGAGGGAAGAATTAGAATTATTTGGTTATTATAAGGTACTCAGACTGCACATGAAGTGGTGTAATGTTTTCTGAAAGATGGCTCGGATTCATTGTAAATGCATATAACAAACTCTAGAGCAACCACTAAAAAAAAAAAAATTTATAGCCGATATACTAAGAGGGAAGAGAAAATAGAATTATATAAAATATTCAGTGAAAACCAAAAAAATGCAGAAAGATTTTGTGAAACAAAATTTGGAACAAAGAACAAGAGCAACAAATAGAAGACAGTAGATAAATATTACTCCAAATATACAATAGTAACTTTGAACTTCAGAGATCTAAATACACCATGTAAAAAGACAGAGATGATCAGAATGAATCAAATAACACCCAACTCTATCTTATCTATAAGAACTCACTTTAAGTATAAATATACACATAGATTTAAAGTAAATGAATTGAGGAGTACCCAGGCGGTTCAGTCGGTTAAACGTCTGACTCTCAATTTCAGCTCAGAGTCCCACATCCGACTGTGTGCAGACAGCATGGAGCCTGCTTGGGATTCTCTCTCTCTTCGTCTCCCACTCTCTCTGCCCCTCCCCTGCTCATGCCTTCTCTCTCTCAAAATAAATAAATTAAAAAAATAAAAATAACAAATAATAAAATAAATGAATGGAGAAACATGCTAACACTAATAAAAGGGGCAACTATATGAATTTCAATAGAGCAAATTTCAAAACAGAAAATTATCAGAGTTACAGAGGGGTATTACATAATAATAAGAGTGAATAAAAATAAATATAAATATAAAATAAAATAAAGAAGAGCTCACAAAAACATAGACCAAGATAGACTTTCTGGCCCCTAAACATACATTAAAAAATATAAAAGAGTATAAATCATACAATGTCTGCTCTCAGATTACAATATAATTAAACTAGTAATCAATGATAGAAAGATAACTTGAAACATCCCAAATTATATTGAGATTAGATGACAAACTTCTAAATTATGTAAACATAAAAGAAGAAATCTCATGAGACATTGAAAAATATACTGTCCATGTTCATGGATGGAAGAACAAATATTGTTAAAATGTCAATACTACCCAAAGCAATCTACGTATTCAGTGCAATCCCTATCAAAATAACACCAACATTCTTTAGAGCCAGAAGGAACAGTTCTAAAATTTGTATGGAACCAAAAAAGACCCCAAAGAGCAAAGTATTGTTGAAAAAGAAAACCAAATCTGGAGGCATCACAATTCCAGACTTCAAGTATGATTGCAAAGTGATAATCATCAAGACAGTATGGTACTGGCACAAAAACAGACACATAGATCAATGGAACACAATAGAGAACCCAAAAATGGATCACCCAAACATATGGCCAACTAATCTTTAACAAAGCAGGAAAGAATATCCAGTGGAAAAAATACAGTCTCTAGTAAATTGTGTTGGGATACCTGGACAGCAACATGAAGAAGAATGAACCTGGACCACTTTCTTACACCATACACAAAAATAAACTCAAAATGGATGAGACACCTAAACATAATACAGGAAGCCATCATAATCCTAGAGGAGAAAACAGAGAACAACCTCTTTGACCGTGGCTGTACCAACGTTTTACTTGACACGTCTCTGGAGGCAAGGGAAACAAAAGCAAAAATGAACTACAGGGACCTCATCAAAATAAAAAGCTTCTGCACAGAGAAGGAAACAACCAGAAAAACTAAAAGACAACTGATGAAATGGGAGAAGGTATTTGCAAATGACATATCTGATAAAGGGTTAATATCCAGAATCTATAAGAACTTATCAAACTCAAAACCCAAAACACAAATAATCCAGTGAAGAAATGGGCAGATGACATGGATAGACACTTTTCCATAGAATTTATCCAGATGGCTAACAGACACATGAAAAAATGTTCAACATCACTTATCATCAGGGAAATACATATTAAAACCACACAAATACCACCTCACACCTGTCAGAATGGCTAACATTAACAACTCAGGCAACAACAAATTTTGGCGAGATGCAGAGAAAGAGGATCTCTTTTGCATTGTTGGTGGGAATGCAAGCTGGTGTAGCCCTTCTGGCAAACAGTATGGAGGTTCCTCAAAAGTTAAAAATAGAGCTACCCTGCAACCCAGTAATTGCACTACTAAGTATTTATACAAAAGATATAAAAATGCTGATTCAAAGGGGCACATGAACCCCAATGTTTACAGCAACACTATCTACAAAAGCCAAAATATGGAAAGAGCCCAAATGTCCTTCGACTGATGAATGGATAAAGAAGATGTGATATGTGTGTATCTGTCTATACCTATATATATGTTGCCATTTGTAACAACGTGGATGGGACTCGAGTGTATTATGCTAAGCAAAATAAATCAGTCAGAGAAAGACAAATATATGACTTCACTCATATGTGGAATTTAAGAAACAAAAACAGATGAACATGGGGGAAGGGAAGCAAAAATAAGATCAAACAGAGAGGGAGACAAACCATAAGAGACTCTAAAATACGGAGAACAAACAGGGTTGTTGGTAGGATGTTGGGTGGGGGATGGGCTAAATGGGTGATGGGCATTAAGGAGGGCACTTGTTGGGATGAGCACTGTTATATGTAAGTGATGAATCACTGGATTCTATTCCTGAAATCATTATTATACTATATGTTAACTAACTTGGATTTAAATTTTTAAAAATTCTGAACAAATTAAAAAAGTAATCTGTAATTTCTCTCTCTCTCTACACACACACACACACACACACACACACTGAACTACTGAAAATGAAAGCACAACTTGCCAAAATGTGTGGGATGCAGTGAAAGTAGTGCGTAGAGGGAAATTTATAGCATTGTATGCAAATTTAAAGAAGAGAAAGATCTAAAATATCTAAAATTATCTGAGATTTTACCTTAGGACACTAGAAAAAAGAGAGTGAATTATATTCAAAGAAGAAAAGAAATAATAAGAATAAAAGTAGAAATCAGTAAAATAGAAACCTGAAAATCAATAGAGAAAATCAACAAAACCAAAAGTTGGCTGTTTGAAAAATATAAAATTGATATTCTCTGGCCAGGCTAAGAGAGAATACAAATCACTAATAACAGAAATAAAAGTTCACTATAGAACTCATGGGTGGGAAAAGCATAATAAAGGAATACTATGAACAACTCTATTCCTGCTATTTGATAACCTAGTTGAAATGGACTAATTCTCTGAAATACACATTCTGCTAAGCTCACACAAGAATAAATGGATGATCTAACTATATTATGTCTATTAAATAAGTATAGTTAATAACTAATGCCCTTCCAAATCAGAAAGCACCAGGCCCAGATAGGATCACTGGTGAATTCTATCAACTGTTTAAGGAAGAATTTATACCAGTTCTCTGCAATCTTTTTCAAAGGACATATATGAAAGGAATACTCCCTAAGCCAAGTTACAAGGCCAGCATTAGCCTAACACCAAAATCAGACAAAACATTATAAAACTAGATCAATGCCTCTCATAAGCATAGGTGAAAAAAATCCTGAACCAACTATTTCCAAATTGAATCCAATAATTTATGAGAAAATTATACACCTGACTAAGAAGGATTTATTCCAGTTATACAAAGCTTATTCAACATTTGAAAATTAATGTAATCCATCATATCAATGGACTAAACAAAGAAAAATCATATCATATCAATAAGTGCGTTAAAAATTGATGTATAGATTCAATGCAATCCCAGTTAGAATCCCAGAAAGTTGTTTTGTAGACATTGAGCAACTGATTCTAAAGTTGATGTGGAGAGGCAAAGACTCAGAATAGCCAACACAATATTGAGGGAGAAATATAGTCTACTAATCTTTGAAAAAGTTGCAAAGGCAGTACAATGGAGCAGATAGTCTTTTCAACAAATAGTGATAGAACAACTGAACATGAATATGCTTAAAAAATTTAGACACGGGCCTTACACACTTTATAAAAAATTAACTCAACATGGATTGTAGACCTGGATGCCTGGCTGGCTTGGTCAGTGGAGCATGCAACTCTTAATCATGGGGTTGCGGTTTTGAGCCCCATATTGGATGCAGAGATTCCTTAAAAATAAAATCTTTAAAAAATGCATCATAGACCTAAATGTGGAACAAAAACTATAAAACTCATAGAAATTATATAGAAGAAAATCTAGATGATATTGTGTTAGATAATGACATTAGGACGCCAAAGCCACAACCCATGAAATAAAGAATTAAGCTAGACTTCATTAAAATTAAAAATTCTGCTCTGCAAAAGATATCAAGAGAATAAAGGCAAGCTACAGACTGAAAGAAAACATTTGCAAAATATATATCTGATACAGGTTGTTATTCAAAATATACAAAGAAGTCTTAAAATTCAACAGTAAGGAAACAAACAGCCTGATTAAAAAATGGTCCAAAACCTATAGAGACACCTCACCAGGTAAGACATACAGATGTCAAACACATGAAAAGATGTTCCACATCATATGTCTTCAGGGAAATACAAATTCAAACAATAATCAAGTACCACTGCATACGTGTTAGAATGACAAAAATACAGAAAAGTGACAACATTAAGTGCTGGCCACGATATTGAGCAACAGCAATTCTCATTTATTGCTATTGGTAATGCAGAATGGTATAGCTAATTTGAAGACAGTTTGGTGGTTCCTTACAAAACTAAATATACTCTTACAACATAAACCAGCAGTTGTGTTTCTTAGTATTTACCCAAGAGAGTTGAAAACTATGTCCACACAGAAAACTGCACAGAAATATTTGTAGCATCTTTATTCATAATTGCAAAAACTCAGGGCGCCTGTGTGGCTCAGTCGGTCTAGCGTCCGACTTCAACTCAGGTCATGATCTCACAGCTTGTGAGTTCAAGCCCCGCATCAGGCTCTGTGCTGACAGCTTGGAGCCTGGAGCCTGCTTCAGATTCTGTGTCTCCCTCTCTCTCTGCCCCTAACCCACTCGCATTCTATCTCTCTCAAAAATAAATAAACATATTTTTTTTACATAATAATTGCAAAAACTTGTAAGCAACCAAGATGTTCTGTGGTAGGTGAATGGATTACTAGACTCTGGTTCATTCAAACAATAGAATATTATTCAGCAGTAAAAAAATGTGTTATCAAGCCATGCAAAGACATGGAATAAACTTAAATGCATATTACTTAGTGGAAGAAGCCAATCTTGAAAAGACTACAAATTGTGTGATTTGATTCAATGACATTCTGGAAAAGGCAAAATATGGAGAGAGTAAGAAGATCAGTGGTTGCCAAGTGTTAAGGGGGAAATAAAGGGATGAGTAGTGAAACATAGAGGATTTTTAGGGCAGTGAAACTATTCCTTATGATACTATTTGTTGGCTACATGATACACGTTTGTCCAAACCCATAGAATGTACAACACCAAGAATAAAGTCTTATATAAAGTATGGACTTTGATTTTGATGTGTCAATTGTCAGTTCATCACTTGCAAGAGATGTGCCACTCTGGTGGGGGATTTGGTACTTGGGGAGGCTATGCTTATATACATGGAAAATTTCTGTACTTTTCTCTCAATTTTGCTCTGAACCCCAAATTGCTCTAAAATACTTTTTAATAAAGTTAAATTAAAAAAATGAAACTTAAAGTAGAAAAAATTTTAAAAAAAGCAAAATCTGTAAAAACGAGAAAATAAGGAAAATTAGTGAATAGAATAGTTGTATCCTTCAGAAGATTATTACCAACATCTAGACATGCTTATCAGGAAAAGAACACAAATAACAAATATCAGAAATGAAGCAGGTGGTACTCAAAATCAAAGTTAGGAAAATGATACAGCAAAAACATAAAAGAGAAAAAGAGATACATGTACAATCCTAGTTCCAAAATATGAAAGTTATTTTTAATAGGTAAAACATGCATATCATAAGTAGCCATATAGAACATTCAGAACAATTGGTAAGGAACTAGATGATTTCAACAACACTAAAAACAAATGTCCTTAAAAAAAAAGATTTTATTTAAATTCCGGTTAGTTAACATACAATGTAATATTAGTTTCAAATGTACAATATAGTGATTCAACACTTTACTACAACACCCTGTGCTCATTATAAGTGCCCTAATTAACATTTTTAGAACACATCATCCAACAATAAAATACATATTTTTAAGGTAAACATAGAATTTTCAACATAATAACCATAAAGTAGGCCATAAAGTTAGTCTCAAAAATTTCAAAAAAATTGCTATCCTATGGAGTACATATTCAGTGACCAAACAGAACAAAATTAGTAATTATTAACAAAAAGTAAGATATTTATGTATTTGAAAACTTAAGCCACATACATATAAATATCCCTTAGGTTAAAATATATACCACAAGGGACATTATTTTCAACTGAATAATAATAATACAGTATATTGCTTTTTGTGGGATGTGGTGAAAACAGTGTTAAAAGGAATTTTCTTAGTATAAGTGCTTCTATTAAAAAAAAAAAAATTGGGAGCGACTGGGTGGCTAAGTTGGTGAAAACTTCTGACTCCTGATTTTGGCCCAGTTCATGATCTCATGGTTCGTGAGATCCAGCCTCCTGTCAGGCTCTGTGCTATCAGGATTCTTGAGATTCTCTCTCTCTCCTCACCCTTTGTGCCTTTGCCCTGCTCATACAATCACTATCTTTCTGTCAAAATAAATAAAAGAAGAAATAAATTAAAAACATTAAAAAAAATCCATTTTCTAAATTTCTAACTTAAAAAGCAGAATATAGTAAAAAATTAAAGACAAATTAAGTAGAATTAATAAAATGTTAAACGAATATGCATTATAGGTTGGTTTTAATAACCTACAAGTGGAAACAACCCAAATATCCATCAACTAACGAATGGGGAGATAAATTTTTTCTAGATTTATATGGTGGAATCCTACTCAACAGTTTAAAAGAAACATACCAAAATATGCAAAAACAATGATTAGTCTCAAAAACCTTAGTTTATTAAGAGAAATCAGATGCATATTAATATACAATGTATTGTTTAATTTATACTAAATTTTGTAACAAATTTTAAAACTGATTTCTGGTGACTGAAATAATAACATCGACTTCCAAGGGGTATTGGTCACATGAAAGAATTCTCTGGAGTGATGGAAGTGTTCTTCATCTTAATTAGGTTGTTGATGGGGCACCTGGGTGGCTCAGTGGGTTAAACATCCAACTTCAGCTCAGGTTGTGATCTCACAGTTCATGAGTTCAAGCCCCACATCAGGTTCTGTGCTGATAGCTCAGAGCCTGGAGCCTGCTTTGGATTCTGTGTCTCCCTCTCTTTCTGCTCCTCTCCTGCTCGCAGTCTATCTCTCTGTCTCTCAAAAATAAATAAACATAAAAAAAAATTTTTTTTTAAATTAGGTTGATGATGTGTGTATGTATTCAGTAAACCTCATTGAATTAGAGAAATAAAATTTCTGTATGCCATTATTTATAATTTACTTTCATTAATGACATAAATTAATTGGGTGATTTACCTCTATAGAGATTTTTACATAATTGGCATGGCACCATGAGTATTTTCAAACTGTTCTATAAAACGTGGTAGTGGAAAAGAACAAATCTTTATTCAGGAAGCAACTGCTTAACTAGCTATATAGATAAGAACAAATCTCTTCCTTCTTATTAATGTCTCTGTAAAGACTAGTAAAATAATGTATATAATATTTGAAATTTATAAATACATTAGAGTTATATATACAGTCATGTTTCAAGTAAACTGCTTTACATTATAGCTACTGTAATTTCTCATGTGTCTTGTTTTTGAAAATGTATTTCTAGAAAGTTTGTGTTACTTATTTCCAAAGGGATACCAAAGTTTATTTGGGCTAATGTACAAGCAGAGATAATATCACCATATATATTCATGTGTTACTATCAATCAAAGCTATTGTACCCTTTTATTTGCTTGGTCTGAATTATTTCTGTATGTATTCATAGGTCAACTGAAAACAACAAGAAGAAACAAAGACACCTACAGAATAAATTCTGCCTATTCTGTTAAGTTCTCTATCAAATACATTTATTTTTTTACAAATCCAGGTTTCTATACATATGGAGTCTATAAATGTATTGTGTGTTTGTGCTATTGGTATAATTAGCACATATATATATATATATATATATTATACAATTAGCATATATATATATATATATATGTGATGTACCTAATATATATGGATATTTAGCCTAAGTAGCAACTAAAATATCTCCTTAAACAATAAATTTAAATCACATATCTTTTTAAAGAAAAAACGTGAAAGAATAGTGTTTTGTCATTTCTTTAAAATAGGATATCTGTAAAGAATGGAGTTTGGGGGTGCCTGGGTCGCTCAGTTGGTTAAGTGTCTGACTTCGGCTCAGGTCATGATCTCATGGTTTGTGAGTTTGAGCCCCAAGTCAGGCTCTGTGCTAACAGCTCAAAGCCTGGGGCCTGCTTCAGATTCTGTGCCTTCCTCTCTCTCTGCCCCTCCCCCACTCGTGCTCTGTCACTCTCTCTAAAAAATAAATAAACATTAAAAATAATAAAAAAAAAAAAGAATGGAGTTTGGAACTTAGTATTAGGAGATCTTAGGCTCTGTTGGCAAGGTTGTCATTTCCTCATTATGGGTTTACTTTGTACTCTTGCTGTATATAAACCATAATTAAAAGCACTTTCTACACATAAAAAAACATTAATAGAGGAAGTAATAGAATGTTTAGGAAAATCATTTAGTTAATCCATCCTAAATTTTACTTAGAGAAAGAGAAATATTTGTCACCAAGAATTTGTATTTACTAGTGTGTTTTACATTATAAGATAAATAATAAGGATAAATCAGGGCCATGGTATACAATATTAAAATTGTTTCAAATTTTCACTTAAAAATGCAGATGGTAACATGAGGTACACTGAAAATTTCTGCTTGTGATTCTTCAGCTTTAAAAAGGGAATAAATTGATGTGTTTATGAAATACTTCTAAGTCATACAGAAATCTGAAAAAAATATGATATACTAAGTGTGGAATTTTTTTATCTGCATTTTTATTTTATTTTTTGTTGGTTTCAATTTTTTTATTTAAATTATATTCATGTAACATATATTATACTATTGGTTCCCAAGTAGGGAATTACGATTTCTCTTAAAAGAAGGATTTTAGTAATTATCCTGCTATTTTTCCTAGGTTTACATGAAATAAAGGAAATATTTGCTAATTGCCCACTAGTTTCAATACACTTATTATGAAGCTAAATTACCCAGTTGGACAGGATACAGATAAAGTTTACTACATACTTGCTTCGTCCAATTCATTCTGTGTTACATAAATACAGTTAAAGTGTATAAAGTATAAAATGTTCTCATACTACTGACTAGCCATAATTCACCTCTTGTAAGTAATTGAAATGTGACTAGAATATGGGTTGTAAGATTAAAAATTAGATTGACCAATGCTGTCTCCCTGGAAAATATCTTTATCATCTATAGTTTTTCAGTATCCTCTATTTCTCTGTATCCCCTACTAAAATTGTTACTTAAATATTTTGGGGTATTTTTTATGTAATGCCTATATGCCTTTTAGAATATTTAACTCCCTAAATAGAAGGATTGTGTATACCTTGTTACCAATGTATTTCCAATATGTGAATAGAGTTCTCAGCACTGAATAAGTATCAATATAAAGTATTTCATGATGGGTTATTTTTAGCTGAGTTCTGTTTATGGAATTCCGTCCAATTAGACTGGGAAAGATTGTCTGCTTTCTGCACTATTGCCATCACAGAAGGGATATGGAGGCAGTTAGAAGATGGTGGCATACCGGGTGCCTGAGTGGCTCAGTCGGTTAAGCATCCGACTTCAGCTCAGGTCATGATCTCACAGTCTGTGAGTTCGGGCCCCACGGCAGGCTCTGTGCTGACAGCTCAGAGCCTGGAGCCTGCTTCAGATTCTGTGTCTCCCTCCCTGTCTGCCCCTCCCCTGCTCATGCTCTGTCTCTCTCTGTCTCAAAAATAAATAAAAACATTAAAAATTTTTTTAAAAAAGATGGCGGTATAGGAAAATCCTGAACCCACTTCTTCCTACAGATATACCAAATCTTTAGGTACATATGGAGCAGTTACCTCTGGAAAAGATATCAAAACTATTTGAACAGCCTTTCCTCAACAAAGGATGAGTCACATCAAGATGGTTAGGAGAGGCAGAGGCATAGTCTCACAGAAAACCTCACCCCAGGTGCAGCAAGCCATAATCAGGAGGGTCTCACAAATATGGAGCTTCTTCCTAAGGATCCAGGGGTTTATGCCCCACATCAGGCATCCCAGCCTTGGGACTCTTCCAGAAAGTCAAGCCCCCAAACTGTCTGGCTTTGAAAACCAATGGATCTCACTCACAGGGCCATTGGGAACTGAGTTTCTGCTCTTAAAGTATTTGTACTCAGATTTACTTCGGACCTAGCACAAAAGCAGCATTTGAAAGAGATCGTTTGCCAATCTTAAAGCTTCTCCCAGAGGAGCAGGGCCCTGTTGGAACTCTCGCCTGGATGGAGGTACTGGCAGATGCTATCTTTGTACTCTGCCTCTACCTTGGCAGCAAGTGCATGGAGCCACAGGATCCTCCTGCTGCCTCACTAAAGCTATTCTCCCTCTGCCTCACTAAAGCTAGTGGGCATATGAAGTCTACACAAGGGATGCCCCTTATCACCTCTTGTTGCAAGGGGCAGGGCTTATATGTCTGGGACCCAAGGAAGTGAAACAACCAGAGGCAGTCCTTGTAAGTATACACCCCACAGGGCACTGCACAGACAGCAGACTGAAATATACCACAGTCTTCCTGTGAAAAATGCCTGTTTATTTGTCCTGGAGCTTTAGTCTGAAAGATATGCTTTAAGTTTGCCACACATCTAGAGACTTCTGAGGTGCTCTCAGAGAATGTAGGTTGGGGTGTCATCTTTGGGCTTTCCCTTGGCCTCACTACAGCTCACTAGTACTGACCAGGAAGGAAGTTACACACCCATATAGAGCTCCAATTTTTGCAATTGTCACATAGGGGACTTCTCTAGGCCTGCCTGGTTTTGAGGTGAGCCGTGTTTATGATTTGCAGTTCCACAGGAATATATATATATGCATACTTTGAAAACTGTTGACTGAGCATCTGGCTTCCAGTTAATTAAGAATAAATTGAGCTGCTTAAGTAATGAAAGATTTGAGACACATTGGTTGATTTGTGGATGTTGAACCATCCTTGCTCATGTACTGGAAGAATTAATATTGTTAAAATGCCCATAGTACCCAAAGAAACACAGAATCAATGCAGTCCCTCTCAAATTCCAATGGATTTTATATGGAAATAGAACAAATAACCTAAAATTTATACAGAAACACAAAAGACACTGAATAGCCAAATAAATCTTGTAGAAGAAGAATGAAACTGGATGTATCAAATTACAAAGCTATAATAATCAAGACAGTATGGTATTGGCATAAAAATAGACACACAAGTAATGGAAAAGAACAGAGAGCCCAGAAATAAGCTTATGTATATATGGTCAGTTATTTGTGATAAAGGAGTCAAGAATATAAAATAAGGAAAGGACATTCTCTAATAAAGGGTGCTGGAAAAATTTGGACAGCCCTATGCAAAAGAATGAAACTAAAACAGTGTCTTACATCATATGAAAAAAAATTAACTCAAAATGAATTAAAGACTTCAACCTAAGACCTGAAACCATAAAACGTATAGAAGAGGACATAAGCAATTAGCTCCTTGATATTGGTCTTGGCAGTTTTGGGGAGTGAATGAGGTGAAGAGGTTCAAACTTCCAGTTTTAAAGTAAATAGTCATGAGGATGTAATGAACAACATGATGACTAGTGTCAATAATATTTTATTGTGTATTTGAAAGTCACTAAGAATGAATCTCAAAAGTTCTCCTCATGAGAAAAAGATTGTGACTTCTATGCTGATAGATGATGACAGACTTACTTAGTGGTGATTGTTTCATAGTGCATACAAATATGGAATCATTAGAATGTACAACTGAATATAATATATGTCAGTTATACCTCAATTAAAAAAAAAAGTTTTAAGGGGCACCTGGCTGTCTCCATTGGTTGAGCATTTGACTCTTGATCTCAGCTCAGGTATTTACCTCAGTGTTGTGAGTTTGAGCCCCATACTGGGCTCTGTGCTGGGCTTAGAGTCTACTTAAAAAAAAAGGTATTAAGAAAAAAAAGAGTATATAATAACTGAGATGATCAATATTATCTTTAAAATAGTTTATAATTTAAAAACTTGTAAAATTATGGGAAAGACCTATTTTAATGTAGACCTATCTTAAGGAAAGAAAAATTATTAGGTATTTGGAGCAAAATAGACACAGATATGGCAGCCCAAATTGTGGCTTAATGACCATAGATCCCATACAAATACAAATGTAGTGAATTCATTACATTTCAAGATAGTTTGGAATGGAAGAGTTCTAATCCTGAGAATTCTATCAGACAGAGAAGGTAGAGGTAGGAAATTCTGAAAATGGGGTGGGAAAGAGAGAAACAAGGACCCATGTAAGTAGCAGTAAAGGAAAGGACTACAGTGGATGAGGTAGGATCCTCTGTGAAATATCCTAAGTTGTAAGTCATAGGTCGCGTGGCACTGTGTTTAAAGAGTCGTTGTTGTTTTCCCACAATGCATGTTTACCTTCATTTTTTTTTTGTTTATTTACTTATTTTGAAAGAGGGAGGGAAGGAGAGAGAGAGAGAGAGAGAGAGAGACAGAGAGACAGAGAGACAGAGAGTCTGAAGCATGCTCCGGGCTGTCAGTGTGGAGCCTGACTTGGGGCTTGAACTCATGTACTGTGAGATCATGACCTTAGTGGAAATCAGTCAGACACTCCACTGACTGACCCACCCAGGCGCCATGAATGTTTGTATCTTTAGACTTTTTTTTTCTTTTGTATTTTCATCTGTAATCCTTCATGCTGGATAATGGAACATTTATAAAATACTTGGGTTCAACAAGGGGAAGAAAAATCTAATACCTCGATGTTCATTATTCACTGTTGTAGTCAAGCTCATTTAGGGGCCAAGTAAAGTGATAGAGGTGATGAGCAGGTATTATTCCATTTTCCGTGCTGGGTCTTGAAGCCCTTACTCCTTATCTAAGATAATGTCACATAACCTTTACCATGCAGGTGCTACTAAAAGGGGAACAGCTGAGTTTTCCTAAATCTCTTGCCACTATTCCCCGTTCACATTTCCCTTTTACTGTATGTAGCTATCTCTGAGTAATGTGCCTTCAGTGATATGAAGTCCCCCTTCCCACTTTGACCTCCTTGTGGATCTGATGATTATTGGTCTTCTGATAATCATCTGAGGATTGATTAGATCACTTCAATCTCTTACTCTTTTGACTACATTTATTTAGAGTATTTTATAGTTAGGTGCCTTCCACAGGTATAATAGCTGGGGTTTCAAAATTGTCCTATATAAGTCTGGAAAACCTTCAAGTTCTGGCTGTCGAATCCCTTGCCCCTCTTGTCTTCTTTCAATTGCTAACTCGTTTTGAATCCCACTCCTATTTAGATTGTATACATTTTATATATTTAAAAAGATCCATGTTTTAGCCTTCTTTCTAGTGCTCATATTCATGTAACACATGATACATTCATCTTACCTCAATAGTTTCATTTTAGTAATTGAGTTACTTTTTATTTTTCTTGTCAACTTCAAAAAAAAAATATTTGGGTGTCTATGTGAACTATTATCTGTGTCTCGTCAGTTGCTTAACTGGATATGAAAATAGTCACTGAATCTTGCAGAGTGTTTGGCTCTGTGTTATTGAGGATTTCTTTAAATGTCATATATATTTTTTTTATTTTCTATTCTATCTTCCATTATGTAGGAGAATCCTGCTCCAGTGTGGTTATGAATCTCCAATGTATAGCTCAGTCAATTTGCTAAACCTAAAGATTCAGAAACTATAGCCTAAATTACTGCCATAGTTACATTAACTATGATTCATAATCTCATAAATTAACTTCACATTAATTTAAAACTCTATGTAAATAATTACTGTTTCTATAATAAAATTATTCATAAGAGAGTTTTTCATGAAAAAGCTTTTTTGTCATCAGTGTATTTTAATAATCTATTGATATTTATTTTCTATTAATAATTTACTACTGTATCTCTATTAAAATCCAAATTACTTATTATTTTTTTTTATTTTTTTTAACATTTTTTATTTATTTTTGAGACTGAGAGAGACAGAGCATGAACGGGGGAGGGGCAGAGGGAGAGGGAGATACAGAATCGGAAGCAGGCTCCAGGCTCTGAGCCATCAGCCCAGAGCCCGACTAGGGGCTCGAACTCACGGACCAGGAGATCGTGACCTGAGCTGAAGTCAGACGCTTAACCGACTGAGCCACCCAGGTGCCCCTACTTATTGTTTTTTTAATTCAGCGGAGCTAGTTGATACTTGCTTTTATAGTCCATGTTTATTAAAAATCAGGTTTTTCTGGGGCGCCTGGGTGGCTCAGTCGGTTAATCGGCCGACTTCGGCTCAGGTCACGATCTCGCAGTCCGTGAGTTCGAGCCCCGTGTGGGGCGCTGTGCTGACAGCTCAGAGCCTGGAGCCTGTTTCAGATTCTGTGTCTCCCTCTCTCTGCCCCGCCCCCGTTCATGCTCTGTCTCTGTCTCAAAAATAAACGTTAAAAAAAAAATTAAAAAAAAAAAGATTTTTAAAAATCAGGTTTTTCTTATTGCTATGTTTAAACCAGATGTGTGCCCCCAAATTCTCACTGCCTCGCTTATGAAGGGCCTCTGCACCTGGGTTTAAATTGCCAAGGAAAGAACTTATGATTGAATAGGCTCATTGACCTGGCTGTAGCTAGGTAGTTGGGAGCATCAAGACTACTCACATGCCAGCACACGAGCGCGCACACACACACGCGCGTGCGCACACACACACGCGCACACACACACACACACACAAACACACACACACACACACACATATTCATGTGTAATTCATGTTTACATATTCATGTGTAATTACATTGTTCATGTGAATTTGAGATGTTTTAGTTTCTGGCTATTGAGGATAAGGAACATTTTATGTTTTTGTTTCTCTTGGAAGGAATTGCTGTGTTGTGTGTGTCAATTTATAAGAAACTAATAAATTGCTTTCATAGGCTTGTAAAATTGTACATCCACACCAAGAGTCTGTAAGTTCCAGTTACTTCATATTTGTCAGCATTTGATAGTATTATTTTAACTATTTATTAATTATAGTATGTTTGTAACTGTTTCAAAATGTAATTAAAAATTGTTTTTAATGTTTATTTTTTGAGAGAGACATAGACAGAATGTGGGTGGGTAAGGGGCAGAGAGAGAGGGAGACACAGAATCCGAAACAGGCTCCAGGATCTGAGCTGTCAGCACAGAGCCCGACGTGGGGCTCAAACTCACGAGCTGTGAGTTCATGACCTCAGCCGAAGTTGGACGCTCAACCGACTGAGTCACCCAGGCGCCCCTCAAAATGTAATTTTAATCTGCATTCCCTTCATGACTAATGATATGAGTACATTTTCATATGCTTGATAGCTAGCTTATATGGAGTTAACTTCTCTACAATCCTTGGTCAATGTAAAGTCTCTCTATATTTTTTATATTATTTTTCCTTCATTCATACTTTCTATTCCATTTTTCCTTTTGTAAATAAAATTTCTATTTGTAAATGTACAATTTTTGTATATCCAAAGTGCATGCTTTGATTTATTTATTCCATTCCCTTGTCCTTTGGACTTATTGTAATCTGTAGAACAATGTTAAATAGTCGTTTTTAGTGCATATCTGTCTTTTTCTCATTATTAGAGGAAAAGCATACAGTCTTTCACCATTATCAATGATGTTAGCTGTAGTTTTGTGTTTCTTTTTATATATTTTTCCAAAATGCTGTTTATCAGATTGAGGATGTTTTTCTCTCTTCCTAGGGTTATTACTTTTGTTTTTAAAATCATAAGTAGTTGTTGCATTTTTATTTAATATGCTTCTTCTGAATGTTTTAAGATGACCATATTGATTTTATCCTCTATGAATTTTCAGATATTGATGTTACTGCTTATTCCAACAAAGATAAATATAATTAGCCCGTAACAAACTACATATAATGTGCAGATAATTTAGTGTGCCAAAAACTTACTAAACAATATCTTAAAAATAATCAAAGAGAAAGAAGAGATTATATATGGAGAAAGAAGATATTACATATGGGGGATTCACTTGTTAAAACAAGACATGTTTTAACAGTAAGTATATAAAGACAACATAATGGAGTAATAGCTTCAAAATACCTACAGGACTTACTGCAGATTTACCTTTTTAGACAAGAAAGTATTATTTGTGTTCAAGAGTAGAATGCAGCCTAAAAACTAATATATACATGCATATACATATATGCATGTATATATGTAGAATATATATATACGTGTGTATATATATATATATACACGTATATATATATTCTACAGTATGTCCTCAAGGAAGAGGAAAGTGTAAAGTGATACCTAAAATAATTCAAGATGCAAGATAAATACTAAGAAAAAACTGTAAACATGGATTAAATATCCACAGCTGTAAAACACTATGATAATTCTCTCTGAGGAAGTAAAAAAGCAAATGAGAGTAACTCAACACAGGATAAGAAAAAGCATAGTTCACAGGACCATTTAAGATTATTATATTTTTCAGGAGGAGAGGAATGTTAGTAATCATCTGTGAACCCAGTTGAATGAATACACATTTTAAAATTTCAACAACACATTTGATAGAAATAGGGCATATAACTTATAATCTAGTAGAGGAAAAAGATGAATAATAATTCAAAATATGCAGAAAAGAACAAATAGAAGCATAGAAAAAATGTTTTAAAAATGTAAAAAAAGAAATAAGGTAAAAAGGAAATATAAATTAAATTACACTAATAAATCTACATTTAACATTAATTATCTTGACGATTAAAAACATGAGAAATGTATTAAAATTAGCCATATTTTAAGAGAGGGAACATAAAAATAAAGACAAATACAAAGACAGTATAAAACAAAGTTATGAAAACGACAGTCAAATATAACAAAGCAATTCAGCATTATTAGGGTGAAGATGAATAAATCAAAGAACAAGAAAAAACAAAAAAAATAGGGTTTCTACTATAATGTTAAAGAATAGAATTAACATCAGAAGTTTAAGATATGTTCTAGTTTCTGTTTCTGTTTTTAGTATACTGCTTTTTTTTTAAGCTTATTTATTTATTTTCAGAGAGAGAGAGAGAGAGAGAGAGAGTGGGGGAGGGCCAGAGAAAGAGAGAGAGACAGAGAGAGACAAAGAAAATCCCAAGCAGGCTCTGTGCTATCAGTGCCGAGCTGGATGCGGGGCTCAAACTCATGAACCGTAAGATCATCACCTGAGCCAATATTCATTGTCCGATGCTTAACTGACTGAGCCACCCAGGTGTCCCTGTACGCCTCTTTTGAGGCATATATCCAAAGAATCCTACTTATTTTTCCCCCTAAAAATAGATATCTAGATTTTCCTACATGTAAGTTCTCCCACCATGAAAATGAGCATATTCATGTTCCTTTATACGTCAATGGGAGATTCTCTGGTGAAAAATGCCCAGTACTGAATTTCTGGAATGTTAACATATGCTACTTAATTTCACGAAGTTCCACAATGTTTTTCTTTTTAGAATATAGCCAGTTTACAGTTCTGCCATGAGCCACTGAATTTTCCCAGATCTCTTACATTGGTATTATCTTTTAGTTTTTGCTAAGCAGATCATCTTAAAATGTTGCCTCATTATTGTATTAATCTGAATTTCCATTGGTGTGAATATGTTAGTTTAGTTTTAATTTAATCTGAATTTTCTACTTTAACTTCTTGGCATATTCATATTCTTTGCTCAATTTCCTATTGTTTTTCCTGTCTCTAGTTGTTTTGCAAAAGTTCCTCCTAAATTCCTGATGCTAATCCCTTGTCAGTTGTAGATGTTGTAAATATCAAAGTCCAAGCTGTCACTCCATCTGTTAACTTTGTTTATGTGCTTCATTGAAAAAAAATCCATGAATCCTAATATTTATATTGCATATATTTAAAATTTTGAGGATATTTTATCCACTCCAAATTTACAAATTTATAGTCACCATAAAGAGAAAGAATAGATTTCCCTTCACTTCATTCCTCAGTCAGCATCCATGGTTTGATAAAGACAGCATATTTATACCTTTAATTGTTCCATGTATTGTTTTCATACAAACCACTCCCGAAATGCCACAGTCAAGTGTCACCCCAAGCTTAGAAGGCCTTGCTCTTTGCTATGAATTTAATGTTTAATCCCAGGGTAAAAATTAACTTGGATAAAATGGGCTGCTGCTAATGGAATATCCAATGGGAGTATTATGTTTTGTGGCTAAGTGGAGTTTATCTGTGAATTTAAGGTACACATAAACCAATGCCATAAACATGAAAATAAGAATAACATAAACTTGCTGACTTCAGTTGCCATATATATGCCGATAACATTGAAATTTATATTTCCAGAATTAACCTAGAAAGACAAGGGAGAACTTCTGCATATAAATATGTTCATCACTGAGGCTTTATTTAAATAAATGAGAAAACCTAGAAAAGAATTACAGAATCTCTTGAACCCAATGTTTCCAAGGTCCCTAAAGGATTAGGTAATGACTGGAAAGAGAACCCATGTGCAGCCTAACGTGTGTTGTGTGTGTGTGTGTGTGTGTGTGTGCGCACATGGGTGTAAATGAATGTTGCTGCACTTTATAAATTTGAAACATAATATGTGGTGAATTGGCTAAAGTGAAAAGGTAACTATATAAAATAAATCATATTTTTTTATCAGCCATGAGGATCTACTTGTCTATTATAGGTACTATATCTCTAATACATTTTCTCTATGAATTAGCTGATCCAGGGTTCTTCATGTGGATTTACTTAATGAAGGCTATATGCCATACAAAATCAGGCCTGTATTACCACCCTTAAAAAGGACAGTCTCCTTGTTGTAAGATTTAGCTTCTTGGTCTTTTAGTACATAACTTTCCTTCAGCAAAGATCTAGATTTAACTCCAAGTTTATTCCGTGAATTCCATTCATTGAAGCAGGAGCTTACAAATTTTCCTGAACCTTGGTTCAGGCCACACATAAGAAAATGAATAAAAATTTGAGCTACATTATACCACCACGGCCTGGATTGTATTCTTTTTTCAGTATAAATAACATACCATATGATATTAGCTTCAGGTTTACAACATATAATTCGACAATTCTATATATTACACAATGCTCACCAGAGTAAGAGTAGTCACCATCTGTCACCATACAGTATTATTGCAATATTATTGATTATATTCCCTGTGCTTTCCTTTTCATCTTTGTGATATATTTATTCTATAACTGGAAGATTTTTTACCTCTTAATCCCCTTTATCTATTTTGCCCATCCCTCTACCCACCACTTCCCTGGTAGCCACCAATTTACTCTTTATATTTAAGAGACCATTCTTTGTTTAATTGTTTGTTTTGTTTTTTACATTCTACATATAAATTTAATCCTATGATATTTGTCTTTTTCTTACTGATTTCACTTAGCATGATACCCTCTAGGTCTATCCACGTTGTTGCAAATGGCAAGATCTCATTCTTTTTTAATGGCTGAGTAATATTCCACATTTTATTTATCCATTCATCTATTGATGGACACTTGGGTTGCTTCCATATCTTGTCTATTATAAATAATTCTGCAATAAAACATAAGGGTGCATATATCCTTTCAAATCAATGTTTTTGTTTGCTTTGTTGAGACATATTTTTTTAAAAAGAACAACAAAAAATGATCCATTTTGTCTTATCTGCTTTTCATATCTTTCATGAGAATGATCGTGTTGTTCTAATTACATCTAGACTCTTAATTGCCTTTGCAAATGTTTTTCTTCACATCTCTTCAACACATTGGGGGATGGGAAGCTTGTCCATAACTTTTTAAGTTAAGATGAGCAATAGTTTGAGAAACTGAATCCTGATCTTGATCTTTTGCTTATTTTGTTGTTTAAGCACCAACATGTAAACATGTCCACACACGCACATTAAGTTAGGCAAGAGAAAGTGAAATGATTAAACAGTCAAAAGAAACAAATAGTGTTGTGGTTATGGTGAAAAATCTAAGAGCAAGGAGAAATGCATTTTGAATTTTGGTGAAATCATAAATGGTTTACAAAAATATAGCATAAAATTAAAATAAATATTGCTAAAATGTAACATTTAAATCTGGTACTGTTAGTATCCCCATTTGTGATCATTCAAATGAGAATAAAACAAAACAAAAAATCCCCTAAAAGTTTTAATTGTTTAACCTAGTAGAAGATTCAGTCCTAAGAGGTGGGAAGTGGAGTAGGAGCAAGGTTTGTTTCTCTAAATGTGAGCTTCAGTTCTTATCCTTTCCATTCTATACTTGTAATCAGTAAATCGCTGGGCTTGGTGATAATGCATGCATATGGAAAGGACTAATTTATTTTCATGAAGACTATTAATAGGTTGCAAGAGAGAAAAAGTAATTAACTATAACTTCCAGCCTTATAATAACCATAAACTTATTAAAACTCTCCACAGTAATATTTAGAGAATACTGATGCAGTATGTCTTTGAAGATCAAGTTGTACTGGACTTGCATGCAAATATTTAAGAAGTTAATTAAAATATGAATTATTTTTGAACTCTGATTCTGGTTATATAGTAAGAGCACATTCTAATTATTAATGAAGCATCCTAACTTTCTTCTTTTTTCCTAATTAGCATTTATGGTTATGTCTGTTTGAGGCCATCAGAATTCAATGATACTACTAGACACATTGGTATGAATTGCAAAGTTGGAGAAAAAGTTTATTTTAGTATTTTCCTCTTTTTTTCCCAGTAATTAACGAATTTACCCTTTCCTCTGAGTGCCTTATTTTTATGTTGAAAATGAAATGTGATATTTTTTAAGATTAAATGAAGGTGCTTCCATATTTTTACCCATTTTCAGGATATTAGGAAGTAGATGGAGATCAAGCCAACTACCACAAAAGGATAATTAGTGATTCTAGGTTATTTCATTTGATTACCTTACAGCTCATTGTATTAAATCTTTATGTGTTAGTATCTGTATCAATATTGGAATAAAATTAGGCATTTTACAGATAATCCTGAAATGTCAATACAGATGCATGCACATATAAGTTAGAATAGTTTGGTGCTTTGATGTGTATCAGTACAAAACTTCCAGTATGACTACAGGTCCAGAGATACGTATTATACATTCAGCTAGTCCAGGTGTTAGAAATAATCTGTATTGGGGCACCTGGGTGGCTCAGTTGGTTGAGCATTAGACTTCAGCTCAGGTCATGATCTCACGGTTCATGAGTTCATGCCCCACATCAGGCTCATTGCTGTCAGTGCAGAGCCGACTTTGGATCCTCTGTCCCCTTCTCTCTCACCCTCTCCTGCTTGCATGCTGTCTCTCTCAAAAATAAATAAACATTTGGAAAAAATAATCTATACTAACAAATATTTGTAGAGAGGTCAATAATGAGCATCTGAAATATTTATATTTTTATTTATTTAATGATTTCATTTACTAATGTTTATTTTTATTATTGTCAAGTGTTAGCCAATTAATTAGCGATAGAATTGTATTTGCATTTATGTCTAAATATAGGCAGTAACATAACAGCAAATTCATATCTTTTGTAAATATTTTCATTGCAGACATTTGTACACTTGCACAAAATAAAATATTCTCAAAAGAAAACAAAAATTAATGGAATGAGTTGTACATTAATAGTCTTTACCCAGAACAATATCTGTCTTTTACATCCTACCTTGTTATAAACTTTACTACATTCCAAACTGAATTAACACTTGGCAAAAAGTTATCACTAAGAGAGGCCACCAGATATCTACTAAGCAAGAAATACCTGAATTCTCCAACATTGGTGATTGTATTCTGTCAGTTTGATCCACTAACATCATCTGGGAACTCACCATGAGACATTATTATGCTTGATTCTGAAGATTAAAAAATAAATAGAACGTTCCCTGCCCTTGAGACTTTTTTCCTACACAGGGAAAGAAGGAATGAAGGAAGAAAGGAAGAACATCATTTCTAATATGGTCTGAGTTGACAGTATTTTTCTTTGTTGTAAAGGACAGTATTCACATTATTGTCAAACTATAATTGTTAGCCAACCATTTTATTTCACACATAAGAAAATTGATGCTGAGAGACAAACTAATTTTTTCAAGTTCATATGGTTTGCTATTTTTAGGTCCAGAATGAAAAACGTATGTCTTCTATAGATTCCTAAGCATCTCAAGAAAATGTATGATTATAGATCTAGGAAAAGATACTTAGATATGGAAGAACTTGTCCCTTTCTCAGCTGCTTTGACTTTTGAATCTGTATCTGCTTTGACTTTTGAATCTGTAGCTGGTGTCTTAGCCTTTTCATCTTTTTTCTTGATGTTGCTTAAATATACTATGGCTAGATTCAACTCTGTTGTAGGCAACCTTGATTTCTTCCTTTTCTTCCTTATCTTTTGTTAGTATTTTTTTTATTAAATTTTTTTTCCAATCCATATAAAGTAGTGTTTCTCAAACTTTAATAATCATCTGAATTACTTGGGGTATTAGTGAAATGCAGGTTCTAATTTAGTTAAGTCTGAGAAGACACATGAAATTTTGTGATTTTGATAAATTCTTAAGTGATGTTGATGCTGCTTATCCTAGCCTCATTCTTTAATGATTAGCAAGGCTTTGAAAGGGCAAAATGATATAAATTTGTTATTGCTCTACTTTAAAGGCTGAGTGGTCCTTTCATTCCTTGCAGACATTTGAGATTTGGAATAGTCCACCTTGAGGGAGGCTGCCTCGAAGCGATTAGGTGGATAAAGAAGGCTTATGCATTGTTGTAAAAAGATCCATATGGATGTAAGGAACAAAGAACACAAATCAGCTATTGAACTTCCATGATTCCCTTTTCTCAGTGACTGTTAGGTTTATTGACATACATTTAAGATTAAATAGCCAAGAAAAATAACATTTTCTTTTTTTTTTCAATATATGAAATTTAATTTCAAATTGGTTTCCATACAACACCCAGTGCTCATCCCAAAAGGTGCCCTCCTCAATACCCATCACCCACATTCCCCTCCCTCCCACCCCCCATCAACCCTCAGTTTGTTCTCAGTTTTTAACAGTCTCTTAATGCTTTAGCTCTCTCCCACTCTAACCTCTTTTTTTTTTTCCTTCCCCTCCCCCATGGGTTTCTGTTAAGTTTCTCAGGATCCACATGAGAGTGAAACCATATGGTATCTGTCTTTCTCTATATGGCTTATTTCACTTAGCATCACACTCTCCAGTTCCATCCACGTTGCTACAAAAGGCCATATTTCATTCTTTCTCATTGCCATGTAGTATTCCATTGTGTATATAAACCACAATTTCTTTATCCATTCATCAGTTGATGGACATTTAGGCTCTTTCCATAATTTGGCTATTGTTGAGAGTGCTGCTATAAACATTGGGGTACAAGTGCCCCTATGCCTCAGTACTCCTGTATCCCTTGGATAAATTCCTAGCAGTGCTATTGCTGGGTCATAGGGTAGGTCTATTTTTAATTTTCTGAGGAACCTCCACACTGCTTTCCAGAGCGGCTGCACCAATTTGCATTCCCACCAACACTGCAAGAGGGTTGCCATTTCTCCACATCCTCTCCAGCATCTAGAGTCTCCCGATTTGTTCATTTTGGCCACTCTGACTGGCGTGAGGTGATATCTGAGTGTGGTTTTGATTTGTATTTCCCTGATGAGGAGCGACGTTGAACATCTTTTCATGTGCCTGTTGGCCATCTAGATGTCTTCTTTAGAGAAGTGTCTATTCATGTTTTCTGCCCATGTCTTCACTGGGTTATTTGTTTTTTGGGTGTGGAGTTTGGTGAGCTCTTTATAGATTTTGGATACTAGCCCTTTGTCCGATATGTCATTTGCAAATATCTTTTCCCATTCCGTTGGTTGCCTTTTAGTTTTGTTGGTTGTTTCCTTTGCTGTGCAGAAACTTTTTATCTTCATAAGGTCCCAGTAATTCACTTTTGCTTTTAATTCCCTTGCCTTTGGGGATGTGTCGAGTAAGAGATTGCTACGGCTGAGGTCAGAGAGGTCTTTTCCTGCTTTCTCCTCTAGGGTTTTGATGGTTTCCTGTCTCACATTCAGGTCCTTCATCCATTTTGAGTTTATTTTTGTGAATGGTGTGAGAAAGTGGTCTAGTTTCAACCTTCTGCATGTTGCTGTCCAGTTCTCCCAGCACCATTTGTTAAAGAGACTGTCTTTTTTCCATTGGATGTTCTTTCCTGCTTTGTCAAAGATGAGTTGGCCATACGTTTGTGGGTCTAGTTCTGGGGTTTCTATTCTATTCCATTGGTCTATGTGTCTGCTTGTGTGCCAATACCATGCTGTCTTGATGATGACAGCTTTGTAGTAGAGGCTAAAGTCTGGGATTGTGATGCCTCCTGCTTTGGTCTTCTTCTTCAAAATTACTTTGGCTATTCGGGGCCGTTTGTGGTTCCATATGGATTTTAGGATTGCTTGTTCTAGTTTCGAGAAGAATGATGGTGCAATTTTGATTGGGATTGCATTGAATGTGTAGATAGCTTTGGGTAGTATTGACATTTTGACAATATTTATTCTTCCAATCCATGAGCACATAATGTTTTTCCATTTCTTTGTATCTTCTTCAATTTCCTTCATCAGCTTTCTATAGTTTTCAGCATACAGATCTTTTACATCTTTGGTTAGGTTTCTTCCTAGGTATTTTATGCTTCTTGGTGCAATTGTGAATGGGATCAGTTTCTTTATTTGTCTTTCTGTTGCTTCATTGTTAGTGTATAAGAATGCAACTGATTTCTGTACATTGATTTTGTAACCTGCAACTTTGCTGAATTCATGTATCAGTTCTAGCAGACTTTTGGTGGAGTCTATCGGATTTTCCATGTATAATATCATGTCATCTGCAAAAAGCGAAAGCTTGACTTCATCTTTGCCAATTTGGATGCCTTTGATTTCCTTTTGTTGTCTGATTGCTGATGCTAGAACTTCCAACACTATGTTAAACAACAGCAGTGTGAGTGGGCATCCCTGTCGTGTTCCTGATCTCAGGGAAAAAGCTCTCAGTTTTTCCCCATTGAGGATGATGTTAGCTGTGGGCTTTTCACAAATGGCTTTTATGATCTTTAAGTATGTTCCTTCTATCCCGACTTTCTCAAGGGTTTTTATTAAGAAAGGGTGCTGGATTTTGTCAAAGGCCTTTTCTGCATCGATTGATAGGATCATATGGTTCTTCTCTTTTTTTTTTTTGTTAATGTGATGTATCACGTTGATTGATTTGCGAATGTTGAACCAGCCCTGCATCCCAGGAATGAATCCCACTTGATCGTGGTGAATAATTCTTTTTATATGCCGTTGAATTCGATTTGCTAGTATCTTATTGAGAATTTTTGCATCCATATTCATCGGGGATATTGGCCTGTAGTTCTCTTTTTTTACTGGGTCTCTGTCTGGTTTAGGAATCAAAGTAATACTGGCTTCATAGAACGAGTCTGGAAGTTTTCCTTCCCTTTCTATTTCTTGGAATAGCTTGAGAAGGATAGGTATTATCTCTGCTTTAAACGTCTGGTAGAACTCCCCTGGGAAGCCATCTGGTCCTGGACTCTTATTTGTTGGGAGATTTTTGATAACCGATTCAATTTCTTCGCTGGTTATGGGTCTGTTCAAGCTTTCTATTACCTCCTGATTGAGTTTTGGAAGCGTGTGGGTGTTTAGGAATTTGTCCATTTCTTCCAGGTTGTCCAATTTGTTGGCATATAATTTTTCATAGTATTCCCTGATAATTGTTTGTATCTCTGAGGGATTGGTTGTAATCATTCCCTTTTCATTCATGATTTTATCTATTTGGGTCATCTCCCTTTTCTTTTTGAGAAGCCTGGCTAGAGGTTTGTCAATTTTGTTTATTTTTTCAAAAAAACAACTCTTGGTTTCATTGATCTGCTCTACAGTTTTTTTAGATTCTATATTATTTATTTCTGTTCTGATCTTTATTATTTCTCTTCTTCTGTTGGGTTTAGGCTGCCTTTGCTGTTCTGCTTCTATTTCCTTTAGGTGTGCTGTTAGATTTTGTATTTGGGATTTTTCTTGTTTCTTGAGATAGGCCTGGATTGCAATGTATTTTCCTCTCAGGACTGCCTTCGCTGCGTCCCAAAGCGTTTGGACTGTTGTATTTTCATTTTCGTTTGTTTCCATATATTTTTTAATTTCTTCTCTAATTGCCTGGTTGACCCACTCATTTGTTACTAGGGTGTTTTTTAACCTCCATGCTTTTGGAGGTTTTCCAGACTTTTTCCTGTGGTTGATTTCAAGCTTCATAGCATTGTGGTCTGAAAGTATGCATGGTATGATCTCAATTCTTGTATACTTATGAAGGGCTGTTTTGTGACCCAGTATATGATCTATCTTGGAGAATGTTCCATGTGCACTCGAGAAGAAAGTATATTCTGTTGCTTTGGGATGCAGAGTTCTAAATATATCTGTCAAGTCCATCTGATCCAATGTATCATTCAGGGCCCTTGTTTCTTTATTGACCGTGTGTCGAGATGATCTATCCATTTGTGTAAGTGGGGTGTTAAAGTCCCCTCAATGACCACATTCTTATCAATAAGGTCGCTTATGTTTATGAGTAATTGTTTTATATATTTGGGGGCTCCGGTATTCGGCACATAGACATTTATAACTGTTAGCTCTTCCTGATGGATAGACCCTGTAATTATTATATAATGCCCTTGTTCATCTCTTGTTACAGCCTTTAATTTAAAGTCTAGTTTGTCTGATATAAGTATGGCTACTCCAGCTTTCTTTTGGCTTCCAGTAGCATGATAAATAGTTCTCCATCCCCTCACTCTCAATCTAAAGGTGTCCTCAGATCTAAAATGAGTCTCTTGTAGACAGCAAATAGATGGCTCTTGTTTTTATATCCATTCTGATACCCTATGTCTTTTGGTTGGCTCATTTAATCCATTTACATTCAGTGTTATTATAGAAAGATATGGGTTTAGAGTCATTGTGATGTCTGTATGTTTTATGCTTGTAGTGATGTCTCTGGTACTTTGTCTCACAGGATCCCCCTTAGGATCTCTTGTAGGGCTGGTTTAGTGGTGACAAATTCCTTCAGTTTTTGTTTGTTTGGGAAGACCTTTATCTCTCCTTCTATTCTAAATGACTGACTTGCTGGATAAAGGATTCTCGGCTGCATATTTTTTCTGTTTAGCACACTGTAGATATCGTGCCAAGCCTTTCTGGCCTGCCAAGTTTCAAAAGAGAGATCAGTCACGAGTCTTATAGGTCTCCCTTTATATGTGAGGGCAGTTTATCCCTTGCTGCTTTCAGAATTTTCTCTTTATCCTTGTATTTTGCCAGTTTTACTATGATTGTCATGCAGAAGATCGATTCAAGTTACGTCTGAAGGGAGTTCTCTGTGCCTCTTGGATTTCAATGCCTTTTTCCTTCCCCAGTTCAGGGAAGTTCTCAGATATTATTTCTTCAAGTACCCCTTCAGCACCTTTCCCTCTCTCTTCCTCCTCTGGGATACCAATTATGCGTATATTATTTCTTTTTAGTGTGTCACTTAGTTCTCTAATTTTCCCCTCATACTCCTGGATTTTTTTCTCTCTCTTTTTCTCAGCTTCCTCTTTTCCCATAACTTTATCTTCTAGTTCACCTATTCTCTCCTCTGCCTCTTCAATCCGAGCTGTTGTCATTTCCATTTTGTTTTGCATTTCGTTTAAAGCGTTTTTCGGCTCCTCCTGACTGTTCCTTAGTCCCTTGATCTCTGTAGCAAGAGATTCTCTGCTGTCCTCTATACTGTTTTCAAGCCCAGCGATTGATTTTATGACTATTATTCTAAATTCACTTTCTGTTATATTATTTAAATCCTTTTTGATCAGTTCATTAGCTGTTGTTATTTCCTGGAGATTCTTCTGAGGGGAATTCTTCCGTTTGGTCATTTTGGATAGTCCCTGGAGTGGTGAGGACCTGCAGGACACTTCCCCTGTGCTGTGGTGTATAACTGGAGTTGGTGGGCGGGGCCGCAGTCCTACCTGTTGTCTGCCCCCAGCCCACCGCTGGGGCCACAGTCAGACTGGTGTGTGCCTTCTCTTCCCCTCTCCTAGGGGCGGGATTCACTGTGGGGTGGCGTGGCCTGTCTGGGCTATTTGCACACTGCCAAGCTTGTGGTGCTGGCGATCTGGCGTATTAGCTGGGGTGGGTAGGCAAGGTGCACGGGGGCAGGAGGGGCAGGCTTAGCTCGCTTCTCCTTAGGTGATCCACTTCAGGAGGGGCCCTGTGGCAGCGGGAGGGAGTCAGATCCGCTGCCGGAGGTTTGGCTCCGCAGAAGCACAGAGTTGGGTGTTTGCGCGGAGCGAGCAAGTTCCCTGGCAGGAACTGGTTCCCTTTGGGATTTTGGCTGGGGGATGGGCGAGGGAGATGGCGCTGGGGAGCGCCTTTGTTCCCCACCAAACTGAGCTCTGTCGTCCGGGGGCTCAGCAGCTCTCCCTCCCTTTGTCCTCCAGCCTTCCCGCTTTCCAAGCAGAGCTGTTAACTTTTGACCTCCCAGAGGCTAAGTCGCGCTTGCTGTCGGAACACACTCTGTCCGGCCCCTCCGCTTTTGCCAGCCAGACTCGGGGGCTCTGCTTTGCCGGCAGGCTACCCCTCCGCCCCGGCTCCCTCCCGCCAGTCCGTGGAGCGCGCACCGCCTCGCCGCCCTTCCTACCCTCTTCCGTGGGCCTCTCTTCTGCGCTTGGCTCCGGAGACTCCGTTCTGCTAATCCTCTGGCGGTTTTCTGGGTTATTTAGGCAGGTGTAGGTGGAATCTAAGTGATCAGCAGGACGCGTGGTGAGCCCAGCGTCCTCCTACGCCGCCATCTTCCCTCTCTCTCGAAGAATAACATTTTCTGAGCATCGTTTCTGGTGTTCTGGATTGATTTTAACATGAATAAACTGTAGGATTATGCCTTTGCCTAATTTTTCAGCAACATATAGTATTTATTCAGCCAATAAGCATTCATTAAGCCCAACTACATGGGAGCGCATTGCCCTTATTGCTATATAAGCAAAAACAGCTAGTGGTGTCACTATCTCTGGCAAGTTACAACACAAAATAAGCTACCGATTTGACAATGACCTAGGAATTTTATGTTTGTCTCCATATTTGGTAGCAAAATAATTTCATTTACATATTTTCTGAATTATTATAATAATAATGGTGGTTGTATGAATATAAATCTTGCAACATGTCCTCTTCACGCCTCTAAAACAGAAAAATAAAATAAAAATAAGAACAAATAAAACTATATATATCCATTCATGCTATTAGGATAAATATAAGAGGCCATCCTCAATTTACCTTTGCTCTAAGTGAAAAAATAAATAGCACATTCCACCAAGCTACTGGCCATGCTCCATCATATGTACTTATGGAAAACAAGAAAAATTTGAGAGAGGGATCAACATTTTAAGGAAACTCAAATATAATTGCGGACAAAGAGTTTCATAAACCACAAAGCTGTTTCTATCAAGGTTACATGAAAAGATTAAATATGCAAGAGATCAAGCAATTGTGTACTCATTAGCCCTTCCTGAGGAATCTATTAGAAGATGAACTTCATCCAATCAAGAGAGAATAGGGGCAATAACAACAAAAGAACTAACATTAGACATTTTGTATACTTAATTCTAGATTAAAGACTAAAAGGAATGTATGAATGATGTTGGAATAAAATGCTTTATATGATGTATGTCACGTGTATCTTACAATATAGTGCTACAAATAAGGAAAGGAAATAGGGCAAGAAAAAATTAGCATATATTTATTGATTGTGGTACTAGCATTAGGTATACTGATTAAGGACACCATTAGAGTGCTCATTTCAGCAGTACATATACTAGATTGGAATAATATAGAGATTAGCATGACTCCTGTGCAAAGATGACACACAAATTTGTGACGTGTTCCATAAAAAAAAGAAAATCTTTGAAAGAGAATAAACCTACACTGGATTATAACATAGACATTACATGATTAAAACACATAGTTCTGATGCAAGAGTCATGCTAACCAGAGAAACAGACGTTCAGAATTACACTAAAAATATATGACAGTTTAATATGAAATGAGGGTAGCATCTCAAATCTTTTGGGAAACAAGAAGCTTTTTAAATAATATTATTTGGATAATTGGCTGACCGTTTGACAAGAATAAAATCAGATCCAAATCTCACACCATTGCACAAGTCTAAACATTTAGAGTTCAGAGCTCTAAATATACAAATATAAAACCAAATAAGTTTTCGAAGAAAACGTAGGTGAATTCCTCTTTGTCTGACTGTTCAGAAATGCTTTCTAATTACAAGTAAAAGTGTAGATGCATAAAAAAAGATGGACAAATTATACTTAATAGACATAAACTGCATGCCTAAAATGCCATAGAAAAGTAATGATACTAACAGGATGAAATGATACTAACAGAATGAAAACACAAACAAACAAGCTACAAATTAGAAGGAAATATTTGCAGATAACATATCTGAAAAAGGACTTTTATCCAGAATATATAAAGAAGTCTCAAAATTCAATAGTAAGAAAACAAATGACCCAATTAAAAAAAATCAGAGACTTGAGAAACTTCATCAGATAGGACATATGGAAAGCAATTAGGCATATGAACCAAGTTCAATATTCTGAGCTATTAGGGAAACACAAATTAAAACCATAATGAGATACTATTCCACACCTAATAGAATAGTTAAAATAAAAAATGCTAGTAACACCAAGTGTGGGTGAGGATGCAGACTAAATGGGACTTGCGTAAAGTGATGGTAGGTAAGCAAAATGGTGTAGTTACTTTAGACAGTTGTGGCAGTTTTTTATATAGTTAAACTAATTGTATTTCTCAAAAATTCTACTCCTATATATTTGTTCTAGAATAATGAAAACCTGTATTTACACAATCACTTGTACACCAATGTTTATAGCTGCTCTTTCATAATCTCCCAAACCTGGAAATAACACAGATGTTTTTCAGTGGGTGAATGGGTCAGTGTCCCCTGGCACATCCACCCACCAGAATGTTAATCAGAAATAACAGTGAATAAACTTGATATGCATAAATAGTTTTGATAGTTTTGATTACACTGAGTGAGAGATGCTAGTTTCAAATTGTTAAAAACTGTATGCTTCATTGACACGACATTCTCACAATCACAAAACTATAGTCAGGGAGAACAGATGAGTGGTTGCCAGGGTGAAAGAGGAGAGGATGTGACTGTAAACGGGTAATACCCAATAGATTCGGGGCTGGTGTTTATTACAGTGGTGTTTATAAAAGTCTGTATATATATCAAAATTAAAGAATTGTACACAAAATATCTTAAGTTTACTGTGTTAATATAAAAAGAAGTAGAAAAAAATACCCGAAAAACTTGAAAACATACGGATATTTATAAAGTGGAGGAAATCCCAAGGGATATGTTAGTCACCTTTTTCAAAAAAGGTGAGGCGGAAAGACTATCTTCAGTATAGCACTCTTTATAGAAAATGAGAACTAAATATATATATATATATATATAAATGTATATATATATATATATATATATATATAAATATATATATATAAATAACACAGGCACCTGGGTGGCTCAGTCGGTTATTCTTCTGACTCCTGCTCAGGTCATGATCTCGCCATTCATGAGTTCGAGCCCCCTGTCAGGTTCTGTGCTGACAGCTCAGAGCCTGGAGGCTGTTTCGGATTCTGTGTCTCCCTCTCTTTCTGCCCCTACCCCACTGGCACTCTGTCTCTCTCTCTCAAGGATGGATAAACATTAAAAAATTATTTAAAGGGGCGCCTGGGTGGCTTAGTCGGTTAAGCATCTGAAGTCATCTCAGACTGTGATCTCACAGTTTGTGGGTTCAAGCCCCGCGTCGGGCTCTATGCTGACAGCTCAGAGCATGGAGCCTACTTCGGATTCTCTGTTTCCCTCTTTCTCTGCCTGTCCCATGCTCATGCTCTGTCTCTCAATAATAAAATATAAATGTTAAAATTTTTTTAAATAAAAAATAATTTAAAAAATATATACCATTTATTTGTATAGGAAGAAACACAGCAAGGATAAACCAGAATCTAAGGAGATATTTTTCTTTCTATGACAGGATGGGTGAGAATGGCACATCTAATACTAGAATGACAGTGTTTGTACAGTTGACCGTTCGGAATCATGTTACTATTTCGTGTACCCATAAAGTGCCTAACTAAAGCCAACAAGGATAGTAAAAGTTTTAAATTGCATGTATCATACTGTAAGTGTAGAAAAACACAGTATAAATGAGAAATATTAAGATATGTTCCCTACTGCTTTAGTGAACTCTTTTTTACCTAAATAACCTTTATAGATGATTGCTTTCATATCTGCAAAGGGGAAAACCTGTAATATTGTAAATACTGCCAATAACAGTCCTTATCTATACCAATCAAATAGCAATCTTAGAACTCTCCACTCAGCCCTTAAAAGTTAATAAGACACCCTGAAAATTACTAGCTAAGTTTTTGACTACAAGAGGAGAGAATATCTAATACTATCATTTATTTGGTTTAATACAGATTTTATAGCCACGTTTCCCACAATGTCTCAGGTATTATGCTTTGTAAAAGAAGATACTACCTTACTTTTTGCGGTACACTGAAGCATTTACAAAAGGACATAAAAAGAAATAAAATTTGATGTGATGTTAATATTTAAGCTCAGAAAAAACAATTTAAAAACCCCTGATATTTCTTAGATATGACTATTAATGATATTAACTGAATTATTTATACCATTTTTCTATGTAATCGTTATTTTTATTTTTCTATAATCAATTCTATGGATAAAGCTTTTTGTCTAGTTCTTGCTCACTCTTATTCCTATTAAAAGATATCTAGTTAACAAAGCATAATACATTATTCATTGCATTATCCAAATGGAAATTAATGTTAAATTATGGAGATATTTTATTCAAACTTCCAAGGATTAGCCAAGCAATTAATTACGTTAAATATAAAATTTATTACCTCCCATGCCTCCTTCTAAATATCTGCATGTGATTAAATTCTGAGGGATTTTCTCTGTCCTTAAAATCTGGAAAATATGCCAAAAATAAATAACAAAACAAAACAAAAACCCTCAGCTATTGTTCTCTTAGATTGTAATAAAAAACAGGTTCAAGGCTCTGAGTTTTAAAAGCTTCTTAGAGAGATAAAGCAATAATTACAGAGATGAGGCAAATATAATTCTGGCATTTAATAGCAATAACGAGAATAAAAATCAAAATTAAAGAGATGTCTAAACCTCAGGACATGTTTAAGGGCTTTTAGTAATTAATTTAAAAATAAATGCTAGCAATTGAAAACAAAAGAAAACAAAATAACAACAACAAACGCAAACATTACCTAGCATCAAAAAAGTTAGGAAAATCTTTGACCAAAGGAATTTTAAGACATCAAAGATTTATGGGAATATTTTTATTCATCTTTCATATCTAATTTGGAAATACATATCCAACATGGATTACATTTTTTAGACAGCATCTTTGTGTGAACATTAATGAGTGTTGTCAAGTCTTTAGCTTCTCAGGAGCGCTGTATCCAGCAGGATCTTGGACAAAGCCTCACTTATAGATTAAAATTCCTTAGGTTAGTCCAGCCTTCCCAAGAATTGGCTGTCCTGCAAAATTAATTCTAACATTTTTAACTGAAATTTCATGTATGTTTGCAATTTTAAATGATGTTGTTAATGGAGGACAAGTCTTTTTTTACCCCTCCCATTTAATCCTGTGCTTTTTCTGGATTGTTGATTTTTCTTCCACACATTCACAGTGCAGTACTTTATTCCTGTTTTAAAATCTAATTGTTACAACTTCAGCTCAGGCCATGATCTCGCGGTCCGTGGGTTCGAGCCCCGCGTCGGGCTCTGTGCTGACAGCTCAGAGCCTGGAGCCTGTTTCGGATTCTGTGTCTCCCTCTCTATCTGACCCTCCCCCATTCATGGTCTGTCTCTCTCTGTCTCAAAAATAAATAAACGTTAAAAAAAAATTTAAAAAAAAATCTAATTGTTACATTTCTGAAGTGAGATTTTTCTTTCTGATCTTCTTTTTCATATCTACTTTTAATACTGGCCCTTCTTTGTCACATTTATTTGAAGTTCCTCTGCAATACATATCTTTCCATTAATCTAAAAAAATATTCTGAAGTTTATTTTAAAATGGATTGAACACTTGGTCTCTTCTGAACTCTCTCAGTTTCAAAAGAGAATTAATCAGTTTCAAGTAGAAGATACTAATTACTTTGCTTGTCTAACATGTGCAGATTCCATTTGTATACACAAATATAGGATTCAATTAATTACTGTAATATTTTATTGAGTGCTACCCTGTTTATTATGTTATAATTATAGTTATACGATGGCTAATTCTTCTCCTGTGTTATTCAGAGTTCTATTCTGTATGCTCTTTTAGGGACTCTAAATACTTTCTTGAGTTCACACTACATTTTACACTAAAAGTCCCACCAAGCATCTGATGTAGAGATTCAGGTAAAATAAATGAATGGCTTAAAATTATTTAACTTACAGGAATTTTTAAAAGTGATAAAGCCAGGTGTTTATTTAAGGGAGGGTGATCTCCACAGTATGTGGAACTGAGTGAGCTGCACAACATCCAACACTTTCCACATTTACATGTAAATTGTGGATGGTAATCACAGATTCTAGGATTTATGTTAATGAGCACAGAAAGGTTCTACAAATATCAGGAAGATTCAATTTTATTATTTAATCCCTGATTACTAAACAGGAAATATTTAATACATTTTAGTTTAGAAAGTGATTAATATGTTTATTTCAGCTTCACGAAGTATCATAACTGAAGAGATTTCTGCTTATTTTTTTAAGAAACCAAGACTTTCACTCTAACTCAATTATAGCTCATTGAAATTTATTTTATATTCCTTCATTTATTCCTTTATTCAACAAATATGTAAATAGTGTTAGTCATTAAATCCTTTGTTAAATCTACCTTGATCTGTTTCTGAACACTTTGCAAGAAAGATCCATGGTTTTGCCTGCAAAATGTCAAACTTATACATGATTAACACAAAACAGCATAGTACATTGAGCTTTCTGGTTTCCAAGGAGTGGTAAGATATCATTAGTATGATAAAGTTCTCCTATTTATTGTCAGTTCTTTTGAGTACCACGTTTGCGTGACTAGGTATGTCTGACAGAATGAGGATAGTTTGGTCAATTCTTATAGCGAATAGAAAGTTCCTATGAGTATCCTTAAGGTATCTGAGAAGATACTTGCCAACATTGTCCTCTGCTAGAATTCCTATCATATAGAGGATGAGAGAGGCATGTTAATGTGACCAACACATCTGGATATATTTATTTTATTAACAAATATTCATTTACCTTTTCAACAATTTATTCAGTGGACACTGCCCTCAGGAAATTAATAGTTCATGAATTTGTTTCAGACCAAAACTTAACCACACATGGAAGAGACATCTCCTATTTCCATCTATTCAACATTCTTTTTCTTTTTGAGAAATATCTGTATCTATCTATATCTATCTATCTAATCTCCATGTTCTTGGGTCGTCTGCAATTTTTCCTATCTCATCCACATAAGAGATGCACCTACAACTCAACCCTCTTAATCAGGATCATTATGCCTGCCTTGTCACAGGAATTGTTAACTCTGAGATGGAGACATAACCCAAATCTGGACAATCAGCCCCCTCTCCAGGAATGTAATTAAATCATTGAGAAAAAGCATTTTAGTATCTTTTCTGCCTTCACAAGATTTCAGGAAAATGTGAACCAAGAGCTGCTGTTAAGCTACCTTTGACTACATGTGGGAAAAGACTGCTTGAACATCGAATTATCAGAGGAAAAAAAAAAAAAGCTAAGACACAGAAGCAGGGTTCAGACCCATCATTTATGAAGCTAAATCTAGCCATTTCTGAAGCCACATTGTGTATGTGGATTTTCTGTTGTCTAAACCAAAAAACTGCCAGGTGAGATTAAACTAGTTTGGGTTAATAACTTCTGTTATCTGCAACAGAATGTTTCACACATTTATGTAAGGTAACGTTTTCTGATTACAACATAAGTCATACTTGTAAAAAAAGATCAGACAATAAAGTCCTATATTACGAAAAAAAGGGGGGAACCTCAAAATGATCAGTGGTGTGTGCATGTGTGAGTGCATGTAAAAGAAAAGGCAGGGGCTAGGAGAGAGAGATAGAGTTGGTATTCTTTAGTAATAAATTCACTCAGGATAGTTATGATTTTAAATAAAATAACATAATTACAGAATGTGATTGATATATATAAAATCAACATATATAACAACATCTATAACATTATATAATATGATATGATATTACATATGTAGGACATATGGGTCTTCTGTATTTTTTCCTATCTTGTCCACATAAGAGATGCACCCACATCTCAACCTTGCTTAACCAGGATCATTATGTCCGCCTCGTCACAGGAACTGTTAACTCAGACATGGAAAATCAGACTCCTATATACCAATAAGATACAACCACAATTAAACTCAAGAATACCAAAAGATTTACTGAAAGAAGGGGCTGTCTTATTTTGGATCTGTAAATCTTTATTAATATAGATTAGTAATGTTAATGCTGTATGTTGAAATTAAAACACCTCCAAAATAAATGCTTTATTTTTGGAAACATACAAGGGAAAATATACATTTCCTCAGGAGAGCCTTTATTTTATATTGAGAAAAAAAATAAAAGGGATTTCATAAATGTTTGCTTAGAGGTCAATAATTTAAACTTACAACATGACAGAAGGTAATGTGTTTACTAATCATAACACTGCAGGAATATTAATCAAATGTGAAGAAATAAAAAAATTTGGTGACAACCATATGGTACATTGAGAACAAGTTTTCCAACTGTTGCAGGGAGGGGGGAAGTGCCTCTAAGAGACAACATAATTAAAAGTGAGAAGAATGTCCTTCTACTGCAAAAAGCAATCTCTAATAACAAAGAGAATCCCATATAATTGCAGGAAAGAATTATAAAATAATTGAGGATAAATGTGCTCTGCAGAGAGATATGGAGAATAACAGCATTTTAGCAAATGTCACTTAGAAAGCAAATATGGAAAACCATTAAACAAAATGAATAAATGTTAGCAACTGAAAAAAAATTACACAATATTCTTATATGTATAGTAGTAAAAGCACAAAATACTAGAAAGAAAATTAAACCACCCAAATAAGGAATAACTGAAGCCCCCATGTAATTATTTTTTAGTCTTTGCAAAATAAATAAGTCTACCAATTTGTATTTAATAGATAATTTTAAATGCAGGAAAATTTTTGATCATTTTCAATATCAAATGTTGAAAAGAAATTCATTTGATATATATTGCAAGACTAAGAAACTTGCCCCCTTTCCAAGTTACGATTTTATATGAAGTGAAATATAATGAAGATAATGTATTCCTAAGTGTATATATTGTGTACTTTGATTGTATATCTATTTTGTCCACATTAATTTTGCTAATTCTCTGAAAATACCTTGGAATAAGACCTTTATGTTTGTGAAAATTACTGTATAATAGTGATAGAAAATCCACATAATAGGATGTATACAGAATGGTATCCTGGCATCCAGTGGGTATATATAGACCAAGGATGCTGGTGAACATCATACAATGCATAGAACACCCCTTAAAATTAAAAAATAAATAAATAAAAATTTAAAAAAATCTGTCTGATCCAAAATCCCAAGACTTAGAAATGTTATTTTATTTTATTTTTTTAATTTTTTAAACGTTTATTTTTGAGACAGAGAGAGACAGAGCATGAATGGGGGAGGGTCAGAGAGAGGGGGAGACACAGAATCTGAAACAGGCTCCAGGCTCCGAGTTGTCAGCACAGAGCCGGACGCGGGGCTCGAACTCATGGACCGCGAGATCGTGACCTGAGCCGAAGTCGGCCACTCAACTGACTGAGCCACCCAGGCGCCCCAGAAATGTTATTTTAGATGAAGAAACTGAGACATTGAAAACGTATTTGCCTAAGGTCACCAGCAAGTAATAGCAGACTTTTTCCTCTCACCCCTTTCATTTCTCTCTGAAAATTTAGTTCAATAAATAGTCTTTTCAATTATACCTAAAAATTAATACCTTCACTTCTCTTCTGATATATACTCCATAAATTTTTCCATTTTGGTAATAGCAAATATTCAAAGACTCGTTTTACAGGCTTGATTCAAGAACTGCTTAAGCAAAACATGTATTTTTAATGTAATTATGTTTCATATGTCAGTATTGTCATACTTTATTTTTCCTGATCTGAGAGTACATTATCTTTAAAACTAATTTAAGTTAGGCATATTATTAATTTTTCTCACGTACATACTATTTTATTAATTTATGTTTTGATACCTTCTCAGCTAGTAATGCCTCCTTAATTTAATACCCAACGTACATCACATTTTATGTAACTTGTGTTCTTGGATTTTTTTCTCCCACAATAAACCACTAATTTATTAAGGAAATGAGTTACCTGTCAAACCTTTGATTTGTTTAAGGTTTGTCAAATTCTGAAAACTTTTCCATATTTATTTTTCATCAGTGATTGTTCATTATTAAGAGTAAATGCCAGTGTGTAGGATTTGGGTGAACATCAGTAGTTGGTGATTGATATTGACTTCATGGGATTTGACTTAGAACTGACTTCTGTTTGGATGATTCAACCCTGAGAGACAAAAACAAATTGCTCTTTAGTGTAATACAGTGTAAAATGTTGGGTATACGATGAAGGGGCTCTGTCTACACTTGTCAGATATTCCTACAGAATTTTGGACCTTTATAAAGAAATGTTTTAATGTATATAATTTCAAACAACATATTTGGTCAGATAACAAGCCTGTGATTTAGTGGAGGAAAAATCTTACCCTTTTAAAAAAATGGGGCAGATTGCAGAGTGCTGCTAGAAAGAACCATTCTAATGCATTAGGTAGAGATAAATATGAATTGTGAGTGTATCGTTGAAAGATCTTGAACTGATAAATCAAAGTTTTATTGCTTATGTTAAATTTCAAAAATGAGCCCTTATTTTTTGTTAGGATTATATAAATAATAGTTTATCATATAATACATTAAAAATAATTACATTTGTTTATATATTTCTATTGAACACATTTATTTACTTGCAAACCGAAGAGCACACTGAATACATTAGTTTAATACTCATTAATTCATTTACAATTATATAGGAAGATGGTTTTATTCACTCATTATTTCACAAAATATATTTTAATGGTTACATAATACTCAATATAATTCAATTGTATTGATGTACTATGTTTATTTAAACTTTTCTTTGTTAATAGGTATTTATTTTACTTCCAGTTATTTTCTCTTAATATTCAATAAATATTTTTTTCAAATGTACTTTTCCCTTTTTTAAATTTACAGAGGTTGGAATTGCTGGGTAAATATTTTTAAACTAATACACCATTTTTTTCTCCACCATGAGAATTTAATAAATATTTGCCTTTGATTTGTTAGTTTTTTTTCATACAGTTAGCTGTCATATTCATCTGAAAATTGTTTTCATATTGAATATAAATTCAAAGTGTACTTAATATATAATTTATATTCTCAGAAGCAATATTAAATTAATAATTCTTCATCCACTGATCCAAATGAGACATAAATACAAAAGTCTAATTCATACACCATTATCATTATGTTTGATTAATATAGTGTTTTTAAAATCAGGTTTTTATAGCTTATAATACTTCTGTTACTACCTTTATTTTTCAAAAATTTCCTCAGAGTTGTTACACAGTTTGTATCAAATGACAGATGGTTATCATTATAAGATTTTTCCATAAATTGAAATTGGGTTTTAATTGAGTTTGCATTAATCTGTACTTTTATTGAGGGAAATGTTTATCTTTAGAATGTTTTCCAAGATAGGATATTTAGTTAATAAATTATTCTTAATGCTTCATGGTAAAGTTTTATATGATCCTTCACATAGGGCTTACGTTTCTTACAGTTTAATTACTAGATACTATTATCATGAATTGACTTTATGCTAGTCCCCATTCCTAAATGCAACACATTTAATCATCACTATCGCTCCTTGGTGCCTGTATTACTACTATCTCATTTTACTGCTGTGAAAACAGAAAACTGAGCGATTTTTGAAACCATCTAAGGTCATGGAGCTACAATGTGATGGAGACACTATGATATATTTTTGTAATAACATTACATACCAGAGATGCCTGGGTGGCTCAGTTGGTTAAGTGTGTTCAACTCTTTATCTTGGCTCATTTCATGATCTCATGGTTCATGGGTTTGAGCCTAGTGTCAGGATCTGTGTTGACTGTGTGGAGCCTGCTCGGGATTCTCTTACCCTCTCTCTCTGACCTTCCTCTGCTGGTGTCCTCTCGCTCTCTCTCTCTCTCTCTCTCTCAAAATAAATGAACTTAAATAAAGTACGTACCATATAAGTATACGTTGTACATTATCTGTGATACCTATTTACGTATATGTTATATATATACATATATTCTAATGTTTTACTTATTTGGAAGTTAATATGAGAGATACATACAAATATATAAATACATAGATACACACAGACACTTATATTCACACGCAGATATGCTTTCAATTGTTTGTTATTGGTGCATAAGAAACCTGTGTTTTTATCTTGTATACCAGTGTTAAAGTTTAAACTGTATCCTCAAAAAAGAAACATTGAAGTACTAACTCCCAGAACCTGTGAATGCGACCTTATTTGGAAGTAAGATCTTTGCAGATACAATGAAGTTAAGATGAGTCCATGTTAGTTGAGAGACCCTAATCCAAAACCGGGTGCCTTTATAAGAAGAGACAGAGACTGGAGTTGACCAAAAGCCAGGGACACCTGAGGCTATCAGAGCTGCAGAAGGCAAGGAAGGATCCCCCCGTAGAGGTTTCAAAGGAAGCATAACCCTAACCAACCCTTTGTTTTGAACTTCAGCCTCCAGAACATTTAGACATTACATCTGCCTTGTTTTATGCCACCTAGTTTGTGAGATTTTGTAATAGCAGCCCTAGGAAATCCATGTAGCCATATTATTCTCATATTAGTACTAATGATTTTCATTTGATTTTAGTATATTTAAACAACACTTTTCTGTGAAACAACTGAAATTTATTCTCTAACTTTTAATATATGTGTCTGAGTGTATTAGCTAATACTTCAACCACACATTTTGATCATTACAATGATATTATACTTCCTTAGTCTTCACTATAATGAAACTCATTTAGTGTTGCACAGGTTGCTCATTTGCTTTATTATTTTTAAAACTTGTTAAGAGAGATTAATCCTATTACTGGATCATCTAAATTCTGGTAAGTAATATTTTAAATTTGATCAATGCTTTTTTAACATCTACTGCAATGATAGTAAATTTTTCCTCTTTATATTAGATATGTGTATGTCTCCAATATCAACATATTTTTATTGTCCAACTATTATAATGCATAATTTTATTTACTAGATTTTATATATGATTTCCACAACTCTCCAATAATTGCCTTTAAAAAAAAAGATTTTACTGTTTAGAACTATTTTAGGCTTACAATAAATTGAGTAGATAATAGAGAGTTACCATATACCCTCAACTTATTTCTCCTACTATTAGCATATTAGTATAGTGCACTTGTTAAAATTAATGAACCCATATTGATGTACAATTATTAATTAGAGTCCATATTCCATTCAGATTTCCTTAGTTTTGACCTAACATCATTTTGTTTTTGTTGTTGTTGCTGTTTCTTATTTTTTTTAAGTTTGTTTATTTATTTATTTTGAGAGAGAGAGGCAGAGAGACAGGGAGAGAGAGAGAATTCCAAGCAGGCTCTGCACTGTCAGCACAGAGCCCCACACAGGGCTTGAACAGTGAGATCATGACTTGAGCCATAACCAAGAACTAGACGCTTAACTGACCGAGCTACCCAGGCATCCCAGGACATTTGTTTTAAGATTTCATCTAAGATAGCAGGTTGCGGTTAGTTGTTGTGCCTCCTTTAACCCATCTTGGGTGTGATAGTTTCTCAGAGCTTCCTCATTTTTGATGACTGTGACAAATTTGAGGAGTCAAGGTACTTTGTGGAATGCCCCTTTGTGCTTTGTCCATTTTTCTCATGATGAAACTGACGTTGAGTTTTTGCAAGAAAAACCATAGAGATAAAGTTGCATTCTCATTGTATTGTATCAAGGATCCGTGTTACCTCAAGACTTATCACTGTTAATGAGAACCTTGATCATCCGATGGCAGTAGTGTTAGTCACATTTCTACAAGATGAGGGTGCTCTGTTCTCCTGCCTTTCCATCCCTTACACTTTGGAAGGAAGGCAAAATGGGCAATAGGGTTCACTGTTTGTGATGTAAAGTTCTATGTATGTGTTTTGAATAATACCTAGTGACAATTATCCATTATTAAAGTGTCAAAAATAGTTTACAACACTACAAAATTACTTGTGCTTTACCAATTCAACTCACCAGTCCTCCCCTGAACCACTGGCAATCACTGACCTTTGTATAATTTTATAATATAGTTTTGTATATTAAAGAGTGTTCTATAACTGAAATCATACATTTTGTAGGCTCTTTGGAGTAGCTTCTTTTGCTTAGCAACATATATTTAGGATTTATGCATGTCTACTTATGGATAGATAACATTTCATTTTATCACTGAATAATGTTCCTTCACTTGGTACATTTTGAATTACCACTAGCAACACATAAGAGTTCCTGTTGCTTCACATCCTCACCAGAAATTTGTATTGTCAGATTTTTGGATTTTAGCCATTCTAACAGGTGTGTAGTGATTCCTCATTGTTGTATTAATTTGCAATTCCCTAATCACAAATGATATTGAACATTTTTCATATGTGTGTTTGTCATCTGTGTATCCTATTTGGCGAGGTGTCCATTCAGCTCTTTTGCCTACTTTAGAATGGAGTTGTGTACCTATTCTTGAGCTTAAGAGGTTTTGTACATTTTGAATGCAAGACCATTATCAGGTATGTTTTCTCCAAGTCTGTGGCTTATCTTTTCATGCCTTTTAAAAAAAATGTTTATTTATTTATTTTGAGAGAGAGAGAGAGAGAGAGAGAGAGAGAGAAAGAGAGAGTGCACATGCCTATGTGAGCAGGGGACGGACACAGAGAGAGGGAGATAAAAAATTCTAAGCAGGCTCCATGCTGTCAGCACAGAGCCCAACACAGGGCTCTATTCCCGTGAACCTTGAGACCATAACCTGAGCTGAAATCAAGAGTCAGTCCCTTAAGGGACTGAGCCACTCAGGCACCCTGCTTTTCATGCTCTTAACAGTGTCTTGCAGAGCAGAGATTTTAATTTTCAATAATATCTAAATTATCAATGTTTTCTTTCAGGAATCATGTTTTTGGTTTTCCATCTTAAAACTTTTCACCAAAACCAGGTCGTGTAGATTTTCTCCTGCTATCTTCTGTAAGTGTTATTGTTTTATGTTTTTCATTTGGATATATGATCCACTTTTAGTTAATTTTTGTGTAGGTCTGTATCTAGATTCTTTTTTTTCTTGTTTCATGTAGATGTCCAAATGTTCCAGCACTATTTGTTGAAATGTTATTCTTTGTCCCTTGATTTGCCTTTGTTTCTTTGTCAAAAAAAAAAGTTTACTGTATTCATATGGGTCTATTTTTTTTAACTCTCTATTCTGTTTCATTTATTTGTGTGTCTCTTCTTTCATCAGTATCATGCCGCCTTGACTGTTATAGCTTTGTAATGTAAATACTGAATTTGGGTAATGTGAGTTCCCTAACTTTGTTCTTCTTCATCAGTAATGTATTGGTTATTTTCAGTCTTTGGTCTTTTCATACAAAGTTCAGAATTTGTTGGTATCTAAAAAAATAACTTCTTAAGGTTATGATCATAATTTAAATGAGTCTATAGATTAATTTGGAAAGAATTAATATCTTTACAATATTGAATTTTCCAGTCCCTGAAAACTAAACATCTCTCCATTTATTTGAATCAGCTTTTATTCTAGTCATCATGATTTTGCTGTTTTCTGCATATCGATGTTGTACATATTTCACTACATGTATATTTAAGAATTTCACTTTTTTTGGTAGTGTAAATTGCATTTTTTAAATTCAGATTGAAATTGCTGATTACTCACATATGGGAAAGCAGTCAATTTAAGGATATTAAACTTGCATTTTGTGGCCTTGGTATATTTATTAATTAGTTGCAGAAAAATTTTCTAGGTTCTTTGGGATTTTCTATGTAGATAGTTTTATCATCTTTGAACAAAGATAGTTTTACCTTTTCCTTTCCAATCATATACCTTCCTTCTTAGTGCACTGCCTGGGACTTCTGTTGTGATGTGCAATTGGAGTATGGGGAGGGTGATTCTTATCTTGTTTCTTATCTTTGTAGATCATGTGTTTTGATATGATCATGTGTTTTCTCTTCTTTATTGTATTGATGTGGTGGTTTACATTAATTGGATTTTAAATATACAACCAACCCTGCAACCAACATTATTTGGAATAATTCCTACTTGGTTATGGTAATTCTATTTATATATTGTCAGATTCAATTTGCTGAAGTCTTGTTGAACATTTTGCATCTATGCTTTTGATAGATGTTGATCTATAGTTTTTGTTTGTTTGCTTGTTTGTTTGTTTTTGTAATGGTTTTTATATGGTTTTGCTCAGGGTGATGCAGACCTCAGAGAATGAGTTAGGAAGCATTTCTTCTCCTTCTGCTTTCTAGAAATAGTTGTGTAGAAGGGTACCATTTCTTTTTAAATAGTAGACTTCTCCAGTAGAACCGTAATGCATTACTTTTTTTTTTGGAAAGTTAATTATACTTTCAGTTTCTTCAAAATATGCAGCCCAATTCAATTTATTGATTTATTTACTTATTGTGTAATTTTTGGTAGTTTGTACCTTTCAATAAGATGGTCCATTGTATATAAGTTGTCAAATTTGTAGGCATATAGTTGTCCATGATATTCTTTTTTACCATTTTTACTAATATATTTAAATCATTACTATTTAAAATGATTATTGATATTGTTGGAGTGTATCTATTTGTAATTTGTTTATTGCACTTGTTATCTTTCTTCTTCTTTCTCTATTTACCTGCCTTTTCTGATTTTAATTGAAGGTTTTATAGAATTTCATTTTCTGTCATCTGTTTCCATATTGATTATGCTCTTAAAAAAAGAAAGAGTGCCCTATAGTTTGTAGTATACATTTATGATTAATTTAAAGTCACCTTCAAACACTAAAGTATTCACATGTACCTTATAAAAGTATCCCAAGTTTTTTTCCTCTCATTTCTGATAATGCTGCTGTCATCCATTTCACCAATCCAATATATTGTTGTTCTAATTACTTCTAAAACAGTGAATTTTAGACAGTTAACAACAACAAAATATTTTATTTACTTTCATTTATTCTTTCCTTGATGCTGTTCCTTTAAATATGTAGATTTGAGTTTCTAATCTATATCATTTTTTGTTTTACTGAAAACTTTCTTTAACAATTCTTGCAAGGCAAACTTTCTAGCAATGAATTTCTTCAGTTTTTTTTAAGAAATTCTTTCTTTGTCCTTTGTTTTTGAAGAATAATTGTGCTCGATGTCATATTTTAGGGTGGTAGAGTTTTACTCTTTCAACATGTTCTACTTTCCTTTGCTTGCATAGTAAGTGACAAGATGTCCAATATAATTGTTATACTTGTTATATAATAATGCAGTTGTTATACTCTGTAGTAAGATCCCTGCCCTCTAAATTCTTTCAAGATTTTTTACTTTGTATTTGATTTCTGCATTAGATTATGATCTACTTAGATGTCTTTGGTTTTTTTCTGTTTCTCCTATTGTTTTCGTAGCTTCATGGATCAGTGGTATGGAGCCTGTTATTAATTGTGGAAAATCTTTAACTATTATTACTTCAAATATTTCTGCTGCTCCATTCTCTCTGTCTTCTTCTGACATCCCAGTCACCATGTATGTTACATCTCATATCGTCCCACAGTTCTTAGAATTTGGTCTGGCTTCTCTTACCTTTTTCTTTCTTTCTTTCTTTCTTTTTTCTTGCATTTCAGTTTTTGAAGTTTTCACGGACATAGTTCCCTGATCACTAACTTTTTTTAATGTCTATTACTTATTTTGTCTGTGAGAGAGAGAGACAGAGCGAGAGAGAACCAGCTGGTGAGGGGCAGAGAGAGAGAGGGACACAGAATCCCCAGCAACTGTCAGCACAGAGCCCAATGCAGGGCTTGAACTCAGACCCGTGAGATCATGACCTGAGTCTAACTGAGCCACCCAGGTGCCCTCAGGATCACTTACTTGTGTCTAAGTCATTTTCAGTTTACTGATAAGCCCATCAAAGGCATTCTTCATTTTTATAATAGTGTTTTTTATTTGTAGCATTTCCGTTAGATTTTTTTCTTAGATTGTCTACTTCTCTGTTTATTTTGCCTATCTATTCTAGTGTCTCTTCTTTTCCACTACAGCTCCTAACATATTAGTTATAATTATTTAAAATTCCCTGAGTGATAATTCCATACCATTATGATTCTAATGCTTGCTTCATCTCTTTAGACTATAATTTTTCTTGGTTTATGACATATCTTCTAATCTGTTTGTTGAAAGCCAGACATGATTTGTCAGGTAACAGAAACTGAGATAAATCAACCTTTAGTAGAAGAGTTTATGTTAATTTTCATAGGAATTGGATAGTGTTTAATGTTGTCTGAGGCTGTAGGGATCGGAAACTTCAAATAGGGTCCTTATCCTGATCCACCGATTGTGTTTAGATTTCACTAAAAACTTCCCCTTAAATAGTCTGTGTGCCTTATGGCTCTTTCAGCTGTGATCTTTTGTTATTTTACTGGAAACATGTTGATGTGGTAATAAAGTGTACAAGAGGATGAGCATATAATCACATGACAAAATGTCAGTCTCTTGGTGTGCCTCTGTCTCTGGGCATGACTTTCACAAGTGTTTCTTAGGTTTTTTCCTCCCCTTAGGTGAGACAGGAAGGCCAGAGTGACTGGACTTATAAAAATCTTATTCTTAGGTGTAATAAAGCTGTATTCTTTTTCCCTGGAGAGTAAGTCTTTTCAATGGAGAATAAGTTGGCTGTATTTTAAAGGGGTGATTTTACATTCCCCTTGCCAGATCTATAAGGGAACTTTTCTCTGATCTTCAACATGAGAACATGATAGTGTTTCTAGAAGTGAAACCCATGAAAGTGGGGGCCCCCCTAAGACTGAACTCCCAGAAGTTTTTCATTCTCATACTAGTTCACATTCAACCACTGGCAGGTTGTCAAAATTAACATTTAAGTTTTCCTACCAATTTATGGCTCCAAAGTTTCTGTTCCATTAAAGTTTATTTCATTTGTGATTCTCTGAAGTTTGTCTCTCTAAATTTGGGGATAGCAGTTTGCTATATACATTTATCAGATATATACAGGAAAGGTGTTGACATTCTTTTTGTTCAACTTTTTTGCTTGTTGTAAGCGCAGGAGTGATGACTTCAAAGCTCTTACATATCAAAGCTGAAACCCACCTCCTCATAATTCCCTTTTAGGTGTTTCGTCTTGTACTTTCTTTTTTTTAAGTTATTTATTTATTTATTTATTTATTTATTTAGAGAGAGCAGGGCAGGCACAGAGAGAGAAGGAGAGAATCCTAAGCAGGGTTCACACTGTCAGTGTGGAGTCCAACATGGAGCTTGAACTCACGAACCATGAGATCATTACCTGAGTCGAAATCGAGTCAGATGCTTAACTGACTGAGCCACCTAGGCACCCCTGTTTTGTACTTTCTTGACAAATTTTTTTTCAGAGAAATCTACAATTTTATTTCATGAAAAGATTTTCTCTCTTTGTATAATATTAAATTTATTTTAGTTTGGATTCCACCAGAGGATGATGCTGAGAAAGCATTTGTGTGCAAATAGTTTATCTGGAAAATGACTTCAGAAACTCTGGTAATAGAGAAGGAAATTGGTATGGAAGGGAGGAAAACTAAAAAAACATCCATTTGTGACTGGGATAACCACGTGGTCAATTGGGATTCAACCCCACTGCGAGGAACTGTACAATAAACTTCTGAATTTTCCCACCAAGGGGTGTAATATTTACTTACCAATCTGGGTCCTTTACTGCCTTAGGTTTGCTCCTAGGACCCTAAGACCACTGATGTTTGACCTGTTGCATCGACTAATGAAAATATTTTAACAGCTAGAGAACATCTTCATGCAGAAAGACAACATGGTTATAAAGTTTGTGTGAAATCATTAGGGAGGTATAAAATCAATACTAGAATTCAGTTACAGACACTTTCACTAGCATTTCAAAATTGTCCCTTTACAACTTAGAGTGTATTTAACATGGATTTGAGGGGATCTGAGTATTAAAAAAAGGTTTGACTCTAAATGACTTTTGTTGCCTCACCTGGTCTTATCACTCTGCCCTATCATAGTAATACTTAATTTAAAAATAATATTTTGAGTATTTACTTATGCATGCAGAAAAGTTCCAGAAATGTTCAATCTATATATTCTTTTTCTTTTATTGTTAACAGTTTCAGTTATGTCACTCACCCAACACCATGTCTTTGGCAGAAACAATAAGGAAAGTATCAAAAATCAAAATATAACTGTGTGAGATTGGCACTCATTTTCATTCCTTAATTTATTAAACAAATGTTATTAATAAGCACTTGCAGATAAAATAGGTACTCTTCTTTAAACTGGAGGAAGAAGGGCGCCAGAGTGGCTCAGTTGGTTAAGCATGTAACTCTTGATTTCAGCTCAGGTCACCATCTCACTCTTTGTCAGTTCAAGCCTTGCATCAGGCTCTGTGCTGACAACATGGAGCCTGTTTGGGATTCTTTGTCTCCTTCTCTCTCTGCCCCTCTCCTGCTCACTATCCTCTCTCTGTCAAAATAAATAAACAAACATTAAAAAAAAATAAACTAGAGAAAGAAAATTGAACAATAAAAAGAAAATATTAGCCATTGTGAAGCTTATATTCTAGGGATGCTATGTTTACCCTTTTAGAGTTCTGAAATGTCACCATAATTATTTTAGATATCACTCTTCATTCATTTTGTTCATCATTCCAGGCTTGTGTGTGTGTGTGTGTGTGTGTGTGCATGTGAACTTGGCTCTATCTTCAACAAAGAGACATTTCTATGTATTTTTCCTATGTGAATAAGAATTTCTACATCAATTTTCATTTCAATTTTTCCTGTATTTTCTCTCTTATATCCTGTATTCTAGGAAAATGTTAAACTACATCATCCTGTTTAAGATTTTAACTTTCAAATGCAAGAAAACATCTGTAACTTTTTTTTCTATTTTCCTTAACAATGCAGTGATGGTTACACAACATTATAAGTGTATTTAATGCCCCTGAATTGTACTTATTAGTGGTTAAAATAATACATTTTATGTTATGTATATTTCACTACAATAAAAAGTCAAAAAAAGTTGTCATAATGCACACAACATTCTACAACTTGCATAACCTTAAGGAGCTGTATCTTGTATTTGCTATAAATAGATAGAAGAAACTCATATCTTTATTCCATTATTGCCTATTGGGTGCAGTATAATTCAGTCAATCATTACCTGTTGATAGATATTCAGACCACTTCATTATTTGCAACCACAGTAAAAAATTTGCATGTTTTATTTCTGTGGTTTATATTCTTTAGATATTGACTGCACAATTCTCATTCAAGTACTGTAAGCCACTAGGTCATACTTGCATATTTTAGACAGACGTGGGGCAGGTATATTAGGTCAAAATATTAGAGTTCTCTATTAGGCATTACCTAAATTAAACTTAAAATCAGTAAGGATGGGGTTAAATCAGTAGAGTAGGCTATTATACTTGAATCTGCAGAAGTAATTTATAGTACTTATAATTATGGCCATAAAATCTAGAATGAACTGAGGCTTATGAAAAACTAAGGACAGTAGCTAATATGGTTTTAAATGGAATAGGATGCCTTACAAAGTGGCATGTTCCTTGTCCTTGGAAGTATTCAATCAAAGTTTAACTGGACACCTGTCAGGAGTATTTTAGAAAGATTGTTACATTATATTAGATACTGAAATATCTGTCCTCTAAGATCCCGTTCATTCCTGAGATTCTGAAGTCTAGCAATTAATATAAAATTGAGAACACCTGTTAGTCATTTCTTACTGTATTAGATTTACACTCCTGTAGACAATGACTTTTTTAACATATGACTATCTTAATTTTACTGTATTGTAGTTATATAAATTTAGCAAGGCCTCATGTCCATAAAGTTTTCAAGACTAACATACTGAATTGTAAATGTATTGGAATAAACTTCATGACTTCTAGGAAAATTTCACAGAACCTACTCATATATATGCAACTCATATATGTGCATTTGTGACATCAGAGTGAAATTATGGGCTGAGACATGAGGCAGTTTCCAGTTTCACATCTTTGGCAGAAAGAATCAATAACCAAACTATATTAAAGAATCAAATATCGCAGTAAAACATGAGATTGGCACTCATTCTTTAAATTCATTTTTAAATAAACATTAATGAAGCCTATATATAAAACAAATACTCTTCTAATTAAATTCTGTGATTTGTAGTCTACCACAATACTTGTGGGATATTGGACAGGAATTTAACCTATCTAAGTCTCAGATCCTTTGTTAAGTGGAAGTAAAAATATCTATTTTATTGAGTTCTTAGAAATAAAAATAGATGCTTTCTGTGACTCACTTAACAGTGTAATAGTATGTATTGTAAGTAGCAGCTGATATTATTTTTGGTACATAAATATGATTTCAAGTGATGATTTCTGCACAATAAAAAAACCTCATATTTCAAGTAATCAATTGAAGAACAAATTGATAAGATACAGTCTGGAAAGAAAGAGTAACATATTAGGTAAAAAAAAATCCATGGAGAAAGCTATCTACATTTTTAAGCTGATAAAATTTACTTAAGAATCTCCTTAGGACCTCACAGTTTATTTGACTCTTATTTTTTTAAGTAAATCTTTCCTTTACCACATTGTGTGTAAAGTAGACATTTAAAAATATAGTTTGAGAGGACTAGTAACTAGGCTGGCCCAATAACATCACAACAAGAGGTATCTAGGGAAATATTCTTTTAGAAAAGGACATCATATCTAGGTATTCTATGGTTTCAGGCAGCCATCACTACTTTTTTAGTGGCTCTGCCTTTTCATTCCTCTGAGATTTTCCTATCATATGTCTTTTGTTTACTTTTGCTTATGCATATTTCACCACCCTCCCTTAAAAAAGCTCCTTTCATTAGCAGAATTAAAATATTTGAGCTTTCTTTAACGTTTTGTCTGCTGAATAACATTTAATAGTAATCTATTGAGAACCTCCAGTGAGAAACATTTTTTTCCTGACAGAAAAATATCAATTTTACTTGAATATTCAGGTGCTGATTGATTCTGATAAAGATATGGGAAAGTGTCTGATAATACTGACAAGAATCATAGAAATAATTTTTATAATAGTTACCTTTCCTTGACTCATTTTTAACTGCCAGAAACTATATTAAGGACCTTATCTGTATAATTCCAATGAAAATCTCTAACTTCTATGTAATCTGTACTTTATAAATGAGAAATATTCTAAGTAGCAAATGTAAATTGTTTGGCCTTGTTTACCCAACCAGTAAGAGCTATAGTTGTGATACGAGCCTAGATTTGTCTGACTAAAAAACTAATGATTTTAAGAAAGTTTCAAGAGTAATTGAAGTATGATAAAGTGATAATTTTAGGGATTATATGGTATAAAGGGGAAATAAAATAATGTAAAAGCACTCTTTGGATCACACATCTAAAACCTTGTGCTAAACCAGTTTTATTTTATTTTCTGTCAAAGTTGTACTCAGAGATTATTCTCTAGGATTTATTTAGAATTTTACATGAAAATTTACCATCAGGTTCATACTTATGTAGTCTTTGGATTGAAAAATTCTAAGCTGAGTTTGAATTCAGTGACTCAATTGTTTTTATATTTATAATATTTGTACATTAATGTTTTATTGAGATGTAAAGTAAAGAGCTTGGATAAACAATACTTTTTTTTTTCTATTTTTTTATTTGTATTTCTTAGAGAGAGGTCACAAGTGGGAGAGAGGGACAGAGGGAGACAGAGAAGGAGTCTTAAGCAGGTTTCATGCTCAGCATGGAGCCTGATGTGGGGCTCCATCCCATGACCATTGTGTCACGGCCTGATCTGAAATGAAGCGTCAGTTGCTCAACTAACTGAGCCACCCTAGTGACCCAGGAATACCTTATTTTGATATTAGTACATAATTGTTTTTATATTTTTGTAAATTATGAATTATTTTATATACAGTTTTTCACTTACTATAGACCTTTTTTAATGAGTTTTACTCTAATTACCTTTATGCTTACATAGGAACAGGCCATCTAGTTAGAACTGAAAAAGAACATTCAAATAAATCTGCATATAACCATCAAACTAAGCAGAAGTGGATAATGATCTGAAGAAAGTAAGTAAGAAAAAGTTTCTATGTTCAAATTTTTTCTTTGATTAAAAGTTTTATAAAATGAAAAAAGACATAAAATACTTTTAATTTGTATTCCAAACCCTACCTAAGCTATTGTTAGAGTTCTGTTGCTTTAATTTCACTAGCAACTGGGAAGCTTATTAATGTATTTAATGTCTTTCAATTTTGTAGCCATATTTACATAACAGGAATTCCTTTATCATTCTCTTTCATTTTCATGTAAAAGTCATACTTTTTATAAATACTACATATTCTAGTAGCTCAATAAACTAATGATGTCCATTCCCATAGGTAACAAAATAAAATTTCCACAAAACCCTGCAATTCATATTAAAACCTCAGAAACATCATTTTGTTGACAGTTTTGATATCTATGTCCAAATATATAATATAGCATTGACTCTTTGCCAGTTTTATTTCCTAAGGAGGCAAAGTGCTTAGAATATAATATATACAGTGGGTATTCAACAAATATTTGTTGAAGACATGAAATTTCTTTTTTATTTCCTCCTTTTATTCATTAATAATACATTTTTGAATTTCTGTTTGTTAACCAGACATTTTGTTAATTACTTTGAATACATAAGAAGTTTAAGTGTAAAATGTTGCCCTAATATAAATCCTTGTTTAGATATTGTTACCCTATTCATTAGGTAGACTGTGCTGGGATGCTTCCTGGGTCTGAAGAGTTAAAAATGTTTAGTTTATAATGACCTGCTTCACATCCCAATTGTTGCTTATCTGTGAAATCACGTGATATGCTTCTGAAGGAAGATAATTATTCAAAGCTATACTTCACAAAAAGTTACACATTCAAAAACAGAGTGTTCTTAAATTGCAAAGTTATAAAACTAAGTTAAAAATTACTCAGTTTCCAACTATCTGGATGGGTAAAGCTCATTAGATTTTTGATAGAATTTTATTCATTTACAAGTTATAAGTAAAAGTAACCCGTCTGTCTACAATGCTTCATGTACCAAAGACTTGTAATTTATTGTGTTTCCTGATCCCTCAAGGAAAGAAGAGATTTTAATAAGAAGCTGTGTTAAGTTCAAGCCATTAATGTCATATATTATTTAGCTCCAACTATCATTAATGGTGTCTATGAACTTTCTTTGCTCATTATTTTTATGCTTGCTTTAACATAGCAAGCAGCTTGTCCTCTCATCCTGTCAGATCCACAGAGCTATGCGCTGTTGGTCTGAGTACTTGACAGAGAGCTGTCAAGAACTCTTAAGACCCTTTTGCTGATTCGTTTGGGTGTCAGGCTCTAAAGGAAGTTCTTCTTAAGAACAGACAGCCTATCCCTGATTTGGGGGCAAAAGGGAAGATAAGTTATATCATAATATCTTCTGGGCTCAAAATACTCAAGTGTAAATGCTGTGCCATTTAGTTAGGACACTTTATATTGTGCTATGCTGGTTCCAGACAGCTGTGTTTAATAGAGATAAAAATAAATACAGCAGTCAGTTCCACACTTCTTTCCCCTGGAAGGTGAACACAATTTTGAAACAGGTAAAATTAAGAATAAAAAGCATGTTCTTCCAAAGAGATAAAGTGATATCTCACTCAGTCACGAATTTGACACAAGGTAGAGGTGAAAACACTCATGTAAAGTAAGAACATCTTGAATTTTCAGTTGAACTACCTGTATAATCATGGGCTAATGCCAAGCTCTCTGAAACTTTGCTTCCCTTGTAAGCATGAATCTTAAAACGATAAATAACTTATATGACCATTGTAAAACAAGGTATTAAGAAAAAGGTCTTGTGACCAAGATGGTGCTAATATTTCTTTCAGGTTGACTAAACTTTAGACAGACTTCTTCCAGATTTTATCTAAGCCCTAACCTCCCTTTCTTTAGATCATTTACTTTAGAAAACTTGTCATTGTGAATTCTTCCTTTGCCCTTTTCAGATATAAAAAATAATTTTAAAGCCTTTTGCCAGATTTATTATCCAGGATTGTCTTAAGGATCAGAGGCCATTCCCTTGAAATGTAATCATTAAGGAAGACAGGCCCTCGGTCTCTGAGGGAGAGTAGGAGCCTGGCATCAGGGGGTGCCTTGCTCTAAATTTTAAAATGATCTCCTTTCATAAAGATATGAGAAAGTTTACTTTTCCTTTGTGTAGGCAAATTGGTAAATACAAATGGCCTATGTTCCCCCTCTTTCTCACCCTCTTTTCAGTTCTTAAAAACTCTCTCTTTGTTTCAGGAGAATTGAGTTTAAAAGGTAGCTGTCCTCTGTCCTCTCTCTTCTGTAGCAAGAGCCTCTACCTGTTTAACTTCATCAGTCTCTTGTTGCTTTGACACATGATAACACTCTTTTTGTGTTTACCATGCATACCACAGCATTCACCTTTGATGATTATCCTTTTTTGCTGAAAAATGACCCAAAAGCTGAGTAAAACATTAATATTGCTTGGTGAATCCTTTCTCAGCATATCTCCCTGAATACAATGTGATTCAGACAGCTCTCATTCTGCACACTGAAACTGAAAATCCTTCTCTTACTGCCACATTTTTCCTAGTAATATTTGTTCATTTTTTAATTATTAAATCCTCTCCTTGCCTAAAATGTTTCCAGAAGCAACAATAAAATATCATTAATTAAAAATGAAAAAAGTGATAAATTTGCACGATAAAATCTTGCAGTAATAGGAAATAGTGTTAAAAAGGGAATAAAACCCTCTAGACTATATACCAGGGAAACTATTTCAAATAGGGTGATTTTTTCATAAAGATATTTTCATGCTTAATCACGAATATAAATTTCTTTTAAATAAATTGGAAAATTGGGAATATGTTGTGAATACTTTGTAACTTTTAGAACAATTTATGTTTCTATAATCAATGAAATGAAAATGTTCTAACATTTAATGTGAACACATATAGGTATTTTAAATAGACATATACACACACCCACACACTCAATTTCACTCTCTTAAAATTTATTTATCTATTTATAGTTATTTATTTTATTTTATTTTTATTTGCTTATATATATAATTTGTTGTCAAGTTAGCTAACATACAGTGCATATATAGTGTGCTCTTGATTTCGGGTCTAGAGTCCCATGATTCATCACTTACATACAACACCCACTGCTCATCCCAACAAATGCCCTTCTCAATGCCCATCACCCATTTCCCCCCCTCCCAACCCTCCATCAACTCTCAGTTCTCTGTATTTAAGAGTCTCTTAGGGTTTATCTCCCTCTCTGTTTGAAACTATTTTTCCCCTTCCCTTCCCCCATGGTCTTCTGTTAAGTTTCTCAAGTTCCAAACACGTGAAAATATAAAATATCTGTCCTTCTCTGACTGACTTATTTCACTCAGCATAATACCCTCCAGTTCCATCCACGTTGTTGCAAATGGCAGGATTTCATTCTTTCTCATTGCCAAGTAGTATTCCATTGTGTATATAAACCACATCTTTGTCCATTCATCAGTTGATGGACATTTCAGCTCTTTCCATAATTTGGCTATTGTTGAAAGTGCTGCTATAAACATTGGGGTACATGTGCCCCTATGAATCAGCACTCCTGTATTATTTCGGTAAATTCCTAGTAGTACTATTGCTGGGTCTTAGGGTAGTTTTATTTTTAATTTTTTGAGGAACTAAAACACTTTTCCAGAGTGGATGCACCAGTTTGCATTCCCACCAACAGTGCAAGAGTGTTCTCATTTCTCCACATTCTTACCAAAATCTATTGTTGCCTGAGTTGTTAATTTTAGCCACTTTGACTGGTGTGAAGTGGTATCTCTGTGGTTTTGATTTTTATTTCCATTTTGATGAGTGATGTTGACCATCTTTTCAAGTGTCTGTTTGCCATCTGGGTGTCTTCTTTAGAAAAGTGTCTATTTGTGTCTTCTGCCCATTTTTTCACTGGATTGTTTTTTGGTTGCTGAGTTTGGTAAGTTCTGTATAGATTTTGGGTACTAACCCTTTTTCTGATATGTCATTTGCAAGTATCTTCTTCCATTCCACTGGTTGCCTTTTAGTTTTGTTGATTGTTTCCTTTGCAGTCCAGAAGTTTTTTGTCTGGAGAGGTCCCAATATTTCAGTTTTGCTTATATTTTCCTTGCCTCTGGAGATGTGTTAAGTAAGAAGTTGCTGTGGCTGAGGTCAAAGAGGTTGTTGCCTGCTTTATCCTGTAGGATTTTGATGGTTTCCTGTCTCACATTTAGTTCTTCCATCTATTTTGAGTTTATTTTTGTGCATGGTGTAAGAAAGTGATCTAGGTTCATTCTTCTGCATGTAGTCCAGTTCTCCCAACACTATTTATTGAAGAGACTGTCTTTTTTCCATTGAATGCTCTTTCCTGGTTTGTCACAGACTAGTTGGCCATACATTTGTGGGTCCAATTCTGGGTTCTCTATTCTATTGCATTGGTCTATGTATCTGTTCTTGTGCCAGTACCATACTGTTTTGATGATTACAGCCTTGTAGTAGAGGCTAAAGTCCGGGACTGTGATGCCTCCCACTTTGGTTTTCTATTTCAACATAACTTTGGCTATTTGGGGTCTTTTTTGGTCATATATCACACATCTGATATTACTACTGAAATGAATGTCTCAGTTAAGAATTTAACAGCACTAATGGACATATTGTGTCTCTTCTATTTTCACCTATCCCCCAAACACACACCTCTTATGGACTCTCACTGCACAGATCAAAAGTGAGGGAATAGAGGAAGATTTGCCATGGGAATGGACATCAAAAGAAAGCCAGAATAGCAATATTTATATCAGACAAACTGGTTTTTAAACCAAAGACTGTAACAGGAAATGAATAAGGTCACTATATCATCATAAAGGAGACAATCTAACAAAAAGATCCAGCAATTATAAATATTTATGCATCCAACATGGAGGCACCCAAATATATAAAACAATAACAAATATTAAAATACTTAATGTTAATAATATAATAATAGTAGGGGACTGTAACAAAACAAATACATCAATGGACAAATAATCTAAATAGAAGATCAACAAGGAAACAATGGCTTTGAATGACACACTAGACCAGATGGACTGAACTGATATATTCAAAACATTCCATCTGAAAGTAGCGGGATACACATTCTTTTCAAGTGCACATGGGACATTCTCCAGAAGAGATCACATAGTAGAACACAAATCAGGCCTCAACAAGTACAAAAAGACTGAGATCATACATGCATATTTTCTGACCACAATTCTATGAACAACCACAAGAAAAATTTTGAAAGATCACAAATACATGGAGTTTAAATAACATGCTACTGAATGAGGAATGGGTCAACCAGGAAATAAAAGAAAAAAACTTTTAAAAAATACATGGAAACAAATGAAAATGAGACAATGATAATCCAAAACCTTTCAGATGCAGCAAAAGTGTGCCTAAGAGAGAAGTATATAGCAATACAGATCTGCCACAAGAAGCAAGAAAAATTTCAAATAAATAACCTAACCTTACACCTAAATGAGCTAGGAAAAGAACAACAAACAAAGCCTAAAGACATAAGAAGGAAGGAAATAATAAAGATTAGAGCAGAAATAAATGATGTAGAAACAAGCAACAACAACAACAACAAAAACAGTAGAACAGATCAAAGAAACCACGAGGTGGTTCTTTGAAAATAATATTAAAATTGATAAACCTCTAGCCAGATCTATCAAAAAGAAATGAAAAAAAAATAAATAAAATCACAAATAAGAAGGATAAATATCAACAAACACCACAGTAGTACAAACAATTATAAGAGAAAACGATGAAAACTATGTGCCAACAAATTGGGCAACCTGGAAAAAAATGGATAAATTACCAGAAACTATATATATATATAAACTACTGAAAGTGAAATAGGTAGAAATAGAAAACTTAAACAGACCTAAAACCATCAAAGAAATTGAACCAATAATCAAAAATCACCCAACAAACAAAGGTCCAGGGTCAGATGGCTTCACAGGAGAATTCTACCAAACATTTAACGAAAAGTTAATACCTATTCTTCTCAAACTATTCCAAAAAATGGAAATGGAAGAAAAGTGCCAAATTCATTCTATGAGGCCAGCATTACCCTGATACCAAAAAGCGGAAAAGGACTTCACTAAAAGGAACTATAGGCCAATATCCCTGATGAACTTGGATGCAGAAATTCTCAACAAAATACTACCAAATTGAATCTAAAACTACATTAAAAACATCATTCATCACAAGCAACTAGGATTTATTCTTGTGCTGCAAGGGTGGTTCAATATTCATAAATCAATCAACATGATCTAGCACATTAATAAAAGAAGAGAACAATATTATCCTCTCCATAAATGCAAAAAAAAATTGACAAAATACAACATCCATTCATGATAAAAACTGTCAACGAAGTAGGGATAGAGGGAACATACCTCCAACATAATAAAAACCGTATATGAAAAATCCACACTTAATATCATTACCAATAGGAACAAAACTGAGAAATTTTCCTCTATGGTCAGGAAAACAACAAGGCTGTACAGTCTCACCACTTTTATTCAACACAATACTCGAAGACCTAGACGCAGCAATCAGTCAACACAAAGAAATAAAAGGCATACAGATTGGCAAGGAAGAAGTGAAACTTTCACTACTTGCAGATGACATTACTCTATGTAGAAAACCTGGAAGACTCCACCAAAAAAAAAATTGCTAGAACTGATACATGAATTCAGTAATGTCTCAGGATACAAAATCAGGATACAGAAATCTGTTGCATTTCTATACACCTATAATGAAGAAACAGAAAGATAAATCAAGGAATCAATCCCATTTGCAATTGCACAAGAAATCATAAGATATCTAGGAATAAACTAAGAGGTAGAAGATCTATACTCTGAAAACTATAGATTGCTGATAAAAGAAATTCAAGAGGACACAAATAAATGGAAAGACATTCCATGCTCATGCATTTGAAGAACACATACTGTTAAAATGCCTATATTACCCTAAATAATCTATATATTTAATGCAATCTCTATAAAAATACCATCAGCATTTTTCAGACCTAGAAAAACAATCCTAAATTCGTATGGAACTACAGAAGACCCCTAGTAGACAAAGCCATCTTGTAAAAGAAAAGCAAATGGGGGGCACCATAATTCCAGAATTCAAGTTCTATTACAAATATGTAGTGATCAAGGCAGTATGGTACTGGCACAAAAATAGACACACAGATGAATGGAACAGAATAGAAAACCCAGAAATAAACCCACAACTATATGATCAATTAATCTTCAACAAAACAGGAAATAATATCCAGTGGAAAAAAAAGACAGTCTCTTCAACAAATGGTAGTGGGAAAACTGGAGTGACATGAAAAAGAAAGAAGCTGGACCACTTCCTTACACCATACATAAAAAATAAACTCAAAATGGATGAAATCCCTAAATGTGAGATAGGAAACCATCAAAATCCTAGAAGAGAATACAGGCAGTAACCTCTTTGACATCAGTCATAGCAACTTCTTACAGGTATGTCTCCTGAGGCAAGGGAAACAAAAGCAAAATAAACTACTGGGACTTCATCAAAAGAAAAAATTTCTAGACATGAAGCAAACAATTAAGAAAACTAAAAGGCAACCTATGGAACAGGAGACGATATTTCCATAGACATATCTGAGAAAGTGTTGGTATCCAAAGTTTATAGAGAACTTCTCAAACGCAATAACCAAAAAACAAATAATCCAGTAAATAAATGGGCAGAAGACATATTTATAGACATTTTTTCAAAGAAAACATACAGATGACCAATGGACACATGAAAAGATGCTCAGTGTCACTCATCATCAGGGAAATGCAAATCAAAACTACAGTGACGTATTACCTCACACCAGTCAGAATGGCTAAAATTAACAACATAGTAAAAAACAGATGTTGAAGAGGATGTGAGAAAGGGGAGCCCTCTTGCACTATTGGTGGGAAAACAAACTGATGCAGTAATCTGGAAAACAGTATGGAAGTTGCTCAAAAAGTTAAAAATAGAACTACCCTATGATTCAGCAATTGCATTACTAGGTATTTACCCAGAGAATCCAGAAATTCTAAATCGAAGGGATACATGCACCCTGATTTATAGCAGCATTAACAATAGCCAAGTTGTGGAAGGAGCTCAAATGTCCACTGACTGATGAATGGATAAAGAAGAGGTGGTGTGTGGGTGTGTGTATAAATATATACCACTTCTTCTTTATCCATGTATCTATCTATATCCATCTGTCTATCTATAGATATAGATATAGATAAATATAGATTAGATATAGATATAGATGATATAGACTAGATATAGAATGAAGTCTTGCCTGTGCATTGACATGGATAGAGCTAGAAAGTATTATGCTAAGCAAAATAAGTCAGAGAAAGAGAAATACCATATGATTTCACTCATGTGGAATTTAGGAAACAAAAGAGATGAACATGGGGGGAGAGAAGAGAGGAAAACCAAGAAACAGTCTTAACTGTAGAGAACAAACTGATGGTTACCGGAAGGGAGGTGGCAGGGGAATAGGTTAATTAGCTGATGGTCAAAAAGTAGGGACTTGTGATGAGCAGCGGTGATGATTGTATTTAAGTATGGAATCACTAAATTCTACATCTATAACAAAATTAAAACAAATAAACTCAGGAAAACTCCTAGTGGCAGAGAATATGATGATTGTGATATGTATAGTTATTTGTTTCTTTGTTTAAATCCAAAGAACAAAGAGAAGGCAGCAAAATTTTGTCAGATTTTTGTTTTGAAAAGATCTTTCGGCTACATATGAAGATCAGAATTATACGAGCTAAGATGTTAAAAGACCAGTTTTGGATGCTGTCACAGTAGTCCAAATGAGAAGTGATGTTTGTGAGTATGTTAGTAGTAAATACAGGGGAAAAAAAGGATGTGGGTTTGAGAAATATTTAGTAGATAACACTAACCAATGCAGCAGTGCATTGAATATAGGAGTGGCTTACAGGGAGAGGTGAAAGAATGACACCAAATTTGTGTATGTTTGTGGATTATGGTGCTATTTTCTGGAATAGGAAACACTGCATAAGGGTCAGATTTGTTCACTTTCATGAGTTAGAAGATGTACTGAAACATATAAAATTATCGAGAACCATGTTACTATTGTACTGAGGAGTTCTAATTACTGCATTTTGTTCCATTGAATGTAAATGCTTCATTTTGTTTAGAATTTCTTGATTGCTGGACAGTTAAACTCTGTTCAACTTTTCATTAAAATAGATAATGCTATGATTGGACATCTTGGTGCCATTAGCTTGTTCCTTGTTTCAGATTATTTATTAGAATGAACATACTAGAAATAGAAGTCCTGGGTCAATGAGTACTAAAACTTATTTTGCACTTAGTGAATATTGCCAACTAATTTTCCAAAATACTGTAATTACTTATACTGCCCCTAGCAAAACATACATATACAAGCTTAATTTCAGCCGTGTACTCATGACAAGTTCAATAAACCACACATCCACTCCATCATGAAGTCTCTTTTAAAGAAGAAAATAAACCTCTCCACATCCCACATAAGGCTAGCCTTCTGAGATTTCTAAGTGTTTTATATTTCTTTTCTCAGATTGATTGAGAGTAATAGTGTCTCTGCTTTCAGAGAAAACTCTTTTGTCAGGATGGCCTCACCACTCTAGCACCTACTAAGCAATTAGACTAAAGCGAACAGACACAAAAATTATACTTTACTCAAAGTCTAGGTCATCATTTTACTTAATTATTAATCTTATTCAAAGCAATATTTCCCCTTTAAAAATGATGATTGATGAAACTAAACATTTAAATCAGGATAATTCATAAAGAATATTGTATATATAATATGTATGTATAAAATTGTATGTATCATATATGTGTGTGCATATAAGATTCTGTGTATTAGAAGAACAGAAAATATGTGTGTGTCTGTAGGTGTATCTATATATGTATATATTTTCTCCTGATGTATCATACTGTACCACTCTCTAAAGGCAAATAGTGTTAATTAACATTTTTTAACCTTTCAGATGTTATTTATTTATTTGTTTCTTTGTTTGTTTTTGGCTATACAATTTTATTAACACAAAGATATCATACTATGTCTACTATTTAGTGACCTGCCTTCTTTTCTCATTTCAAATAATGTTTGGTATATGATATTTACGTATCATTATATGTGGGACTTCTTTTTTGTTTTCAAATGAATGCAAAATTTTCCCTTTGTCTAGATGTCCATAGTTTTTTTGTGTCAGTTTTTATCACTGGATATTTAGAGTGTTTCCATTTGTTTTTCTTTTTTTAAAAAAGTGACACCATGCCCATCTTTTTTTCATAGTCATTTACACACCTGTCTAAATACATTTAAGGATAGACTAATAAAAGTGAAATTGCTGAGTCTATATATATAGAGAGAGAGACTATATATATATATATATAATTTATTTACAACTGATAATCGATTTATTAAAAAGGTTGATTTAAACATCTGTATTGGTGACTTCAGTGTTGACTCCTGGCTCAGTACTGATGGAAACAATCTGCTTAAGGTCTCAGAAGGACTGTGTGAATCAATGCGTCGCATATGGATCCACATTTGAGAAAGATCCCAGGTCTTAGAACCGTCACTACAGGGTTTTCTTGTAGTGATTCTCAGAGTCACCGTGGGCATCAGCCTGTCCTTTCACTTTGAGATGTTTTTCCTTTGTGCCTCTGATCAAGTCAGCACATACTCTTTCAAAAGGCTTTATGTTGCTGCTAGGTAGATTAATTCTCATTTGATGAATCGCCACCTATGGTTCCATGGGTGTCTTCCCGGAGTCTTGAAAAGCTGTGGCTGAGTGGTGGTTTCCTGATGAACTTGTTCTTCGCAGAAAGGGAACGGAGCTGAGTCAGGAACAGGAGCGGGTCATCTAGAACTCTGCTGTAGCTGCAACCGCAAGTTCCTCAGAGAGTTAAATTCTCATATTCAATAGTGAGTATACACAGTAGTATGCTGATGAATGCTTAACAAGTGGGTCTCTGGCTTAAAAAAACAAAAACAAAAACAAGCAAAAAAACCGAAACCACAAAACTATCTTTATTGATAGTGATTGACAAACTCCGCGACAAAAATTCTCCAGCCAACACCAGTTTCATACTAACTACCTGAACAATGTTACTGAAATTAGAGTTGTGCAGAAATGAACAAATCAGCTCTCCTGAGCTGGGAAACCTGTCTCTAGTACGCCACTCATTGTGCTTCCTCACAATCACTTAACTATGGTGCTATCCAACATTTAAGCGTTTTCCATTTTATAGATTAGCAGAGGTACTTGTTTTTAGTAAGTGAATAGTTTTTCATAAGTTAATTGGGCGTTTTCGTGTTAGCTGTATGTCCATGTTCTCTGCTTCATTTCCATAGGGTTGTTCATCTTTCTGTAATTAATTTGAACCACTTATTTCTGTAAAAGGAAAGCATTCCTTTTTTTTTGTTAAGTTGCTAATATTTGTCTTAGTTGTCATTTATCTTTTAACTTTCATTATGATTTTTCATTTATGTGCTGCAGAGCTTTTAATTTTTATGAAGTCAGATGTATTATCTTTTAGGCGTTCAGATTTGTAATAATTAGAAATTAATACATGGATAAATTAATGAATGTATTTGGAGGTCAGTTTTCTTACCTGTCAAGTATAAATTGATGGCTATATTTCTTCCCACTTCAAACAGTATATAATCCTTTAAAACACTTCTATTTTGGTATCTTTAACCTAACCTGGGTTATTTCTCTGAGAATCAAGTCTTACAGAGAACATTTTCACTCAGCAAAATAATCCACCATTCACTAGTAATTTACTTGAGAACAAACCTTCATTTGTATCTTATTCCTATTTCTTGCCAAATGTGTGGAAATTTCCTAACCAAATGACTAGGTTCTTTCTTAAAGTGAGAGCAGGACCCATCTTGTAGTTTTTTGTGGGGAGTGGGGGGAATGTCTTCTAGTGGGAGATGGGTTATTCCTTGTGGATATTGTTTCTCATGTTCAGTAAGAATTTCTACTTATGAAATCTGACTGCATAATCCTTATATAGTATATTCTGTAACTTTCCCCTTAACTTTCCTACACTTTTTTTTTAAAGGACAAGTGAAAGACAAGGAGAGATATAAACACAAGCAACTTTCAAATTGTGATTTCTTATCAGTTGTAGATGAGCTGTTTTAAGTAATATAGGTATAATACCAGTGATGTTTTTTTGTTTATCTTCAAATTCATCCTCCATTTTTCTACCATGATATCAGGTTCAAAGGACCTTAGATGCAAGATACTGGACTAGGTTACACCACATAAATAAGATACAGCCATACCAGAAAAATAGTGTGAATGTGTGTGTGTGTGTGTGTGTGTGTGTGTGTATGTGTATGATTTAGCTGCAATCTCTTCTTAACTCAGAAACTGGTTGTATTTAATATGCTGCTCATAATTATATATATACATATATATACAAATATACACATATATGTATGTGTATATATGCATATACGTACATATAATATACGTATGTATATATGCATATATACACACATATACATATGTATATATACGCACATATATAATACATATGTGTATATATATACATATATATGTGCGTATATATGCATATATATAATTATAAATATATTTAGTTATTTAAAAATATGATTGTTAGGATATCTGACAACTTTATAAGTTTCTATTTAACACATTAAGAATCTAAAAGAAAAAAAATATTAAAAGGAATGGTAAGGAACATAATGGGTATCCAGGGAAATTAAGGAGCAGTGGTTGGAAGAGGTCTTCCCTCTTATCTCTTCTGTTACTATCCTCAGTGTTGCTGCTCAAGGTTATCAAGGACTGCAGTTAGAGAAAATGAATGAAGAGATTTATTAACAATAAGAGATGGAGGAATACAAGTCAAGTCCTTTGCATATTCATTTTATCTCAAAGCTCTGAACTGGTAGCAGGTAGCTGCAGTATACCAGAATAGTGATATATTTCTTTCTTTTTTCTTTTTTCCTCCTCCTGTCTCTCTTCTCTCTCTCTGCTCTTCTTTTAGCACATCAGATCCACATTCTAATTAACTGGCATTATAGCAGGGTAGGAAGGAAGAATGAGACTAGTGTATATGTGATGGGTGTAGAGTGAGAAACTGATTCTGACAGGGCGAGGAATTGTAGTAATTAGGAAAAAGCTGAGCGACAAATCGAGATTCTGCAAAACAGAAGGGGGACAAGAGAAATTGCTCTTCCTCTGTAGTACATGAAAGCAAGTGTTTCCAACTGCTTTTTAAAGTTTTTTTTAACAACAGTTTTATATGTATAGTACAACTGAAAGGAAGGTACAGAGGTTTCTCATATTCCTCCTGCCCCTACACATGCATGTCTTTCCTCATTATCAGCGTCCCCTATGAGAGTGATACCTTTGTTACAATTGATGAACGGACACTGACCCATCATAATCCCAAGTCCAAAGTTTACATTAGAGTTCGCACCTGGTATTGTGCATGCTGTAGGTACACTCGAATGTACAATGACTTGTGTCCCTCACTAAAGTGTCATACAGTGTATTTTCACTGCCCTGAAAATCCTCCGTGCTCTACCGATTCATCCTCCCTACCTCAGTCCCTAGAAACCAGTGATCTTATTACTGCTTCCATAGTTTTGCCTTTTTGAGAATGTCATATAATTGGAATCATACAGTTTGTAGCCTTTTTAGGTTGGCTTTTCATTTAGTTATGTACATTTAAGTTTCCTCCACGTCTTTGCATGGCTTGATAGCTCGTTTCTTCTTAGTGCTAAGTAAAAATTCATTTTCTGATGCACCGCAGTTTATTTATCCTTTCACATATTGAAGGACATCTTGGTTGCTTCCAGGTTTTGGCAATCATGAATAAAGATGCTGTAAACATCCACATGCAGGCTTTTGTGTGGATATAAGTTTCCAACTACTTTGGGTAAATTCCAAGGGGTGTAATTGCTGGATCATTTGGTAAGAGCATGTTTCGTTTAGTAAGAAACCACCAAACTGTTCTCTAAAGTGTCATGCTATTTTGCATTCCCACCAGCAATGAATGAGAGCTCTTGTTGCTCCGCATCCTGGCCAGCTTTTGGTGTTGTCAGTTTGCTGGATTTGGGCCATTTAATAGCTATGTAGCCAAAGACTTTTACATGTTCCAAAAAATCTGACTAAGACTTCTTAATGGCATTGATAAAACAAGTGTGTACTTTGTACTTTTACTTTAAACCAAACGCGTGGGTTTTTTGTTGTTATTGTTGTTTTGGTTTTTTTGGTCCACAATATCACTATGTTACTGAATGGAGTAAATTTATAAAAGTTAGAATCTTAAAAGCTTTAAATCCAACTTTTATTGTTTCTTAACAAATTCAGGAATCTCCTCTAAAAAATTCTTTAAAAAATCTTGTTTAGTGTTTTTATTATTTATCTTTGAGAGACAGAAAGAGACAGAGTGTGATCAGGGAAGGCAAGAGAGAGGAGACACAGAATCTGAAGCAGGCTTCAGGATCTGAGCTGTCAGCACAGAGCCCGAGACAGGGCTTGAACTCACAAACCACGACCTGAGCCAAAGTCAGACCCTTAACTCACCGGGCCACCCAGGCGCCCCTCCTCTAAAAAAAATCTTAAAAGTCAGTTGTGCAGACACTGATAGCCTAAGTTTATCCATGAGATACCCTCTCTGTAGGGGTCTTTCTCTCAGTAGCAACAAGGAAGACAGTAAAGCAAGTGTTTGAGCATAAAGGCTCTAGATAGATTGTTTTGCTTCTGCTAGCAGGATCTTAGGCAAGCATTGGACATACTTCATATCTCAGACTCCCACTCCTGAAATGAACAAAATAATAGAGTATTTTAATAGAGTATTTTCTGAACCAGATAATCCATGTGAAGTGATTGGGATATGCTGATACCTACATAAGTCTTAGTAAATTTCAGTTGTCATTGTTAACTATGTATAGAAAATGTAATTTATTGAACTTTCGCTTGAAGTGGAACATTTAAAATGTTTCCACTTGAGACATACCTGGGTAGCTCAGTGGTTAAGCAGCTGTCTCATGATTTGGTTTAGGTCACAATCTCATGGTTGGTGAGTTGAGACCCACATCAGCCTATGTGCTGACAGTGTGAGGCTGCTTGGGATTCTGTCGCTCATTATCTCTCTGATGCTCCTGTTCTCTCTCTCTCTCAAAATAAATAAACTTAAAAATAAAAATAAAACATAAAATGTTTCCACTTGATGTCCAACTAATTCCCCTTAAGATTGTCCTGCTTTGTTAACAAAGAAAGGAAAGGAAATCTGTGTAGTAGATCATGATTATATCACTACCTTTCTCTTTTATCCCTGTCCCAAATTTAAATAACAAAGTGTCCTCCTTATTCATTACCAATAGCTACACCCTTGATTTATATGCATGTATATCAAAGTAGAAGTTGCTTCCAACCTGTTCCCCAGTACTGGATTATCTTGGGGCCATTGGTGAAATGTAATGAATACAGAAGTCAATGCAATAATATCATGCCCAAAGTTAAACCTACAGTGCAAAATCAAGTTCCTCCCACTTCTTGCCTCCTAGTCTGTTGTCTTCCCATCATTATAACAAATCCCACTTAAAAAATAAGGAAGAACTGGGGCGCCTGAGTGGCTCAGTCAGTTAAGCGTCCAACTTCAGCTCAGGTCATGATCTCACAGTCCATGAGTTCAAGCCCTGTGTTGGGCTCTGTGCTGACAGCTCAGAGCCTGGAGCCCACTTCAGATTCTGTGTCTCCCTCTCTCTCTGCGCCCCTCCCCTTCCCACACTCTGTATCTCTGTCTCTCTCAAAAATAAAAACATAATTTTTTTTTAAATAGGGGGAACTATTATGAAGAAAAATCATCAGGAATAAAATATCCATGATTTTCAAGATAGTACAATCTCATTTTGTTGATTTTTAGTCTTTCTTATGTTCCTCATAGTTTCTCATTCCATGGTCTCCAATAATAGTTCATACTAGTTGATAAAGCAGCATTTAAAATGTCACACCAGTGGCTCAGAGCACTGCACACAGCTGGTGCCAGGGACAATGCTAGGAGGTAGAGATCGCCATACAAACAGCCAATCAACATCAATACATAATATTTATGGTGATTGAGATATTGGTCAATCATAAACAGCAAATATGGGGAAAACAGCTTTAATGCTAACTGTGCCAAGTATCTATGGGTGTCTTCATTGTGATATGAAGAACCCAGAAGAGAGTGAGGCATTTCCAAGTGCCTTTCATCTCCTCTAGCAGTAACAACAGCTTATCTTAGTTACTGACATAACTGATGACTACATTTGGCAAAAATATAATCATATATCATTATGATCATTTTCTCATTGGCCACATATTACTAACTGTATAGTTCTTAGCTCTTCTTGGAAATTCTTCATGTAAACTACAGAGGAAATATGTAGAAAAATCCTTTCAATGTATTCACTTGTCATTAACTGCTAAGTTTTAGTTTAAAATTACAAATACAAAAATTTCAGCTTTCTGGTTTTTTTTTTAATTTTTTTTAACGTTTGTTTATTTTTGAGACAGAGAGAGACAGAGCATGAACGGGGTAGGGGCAGAGAGAGAGGGAGACACAGAATCGGAAGCAGGCTCCAGGCTCTGAGCCATCAGCCCAGAGCCCGACGCGGGGCTCAAACTCACGGACTGTGAGATCGTGACCTGAGCTGAAGTCAGACACTTAACTGACTGAGCCACCCCGGCGCCCCTGCAGCTTTCTGTTTTTAAAAGTAAGCAGATCCAAACTTTGTCTAGTGAATCAGAAGACCTCTAAGAGTGAACAACTGATGTTTTGTTAAAGTTGTAAAGAATCTGACATGGTAAATAATTGAAATACTTGAATTTTTTCTTAGGAATTATCAGAGCTACATATTTATTAGACTTTTGTACTATATGTATGTACATATATATAGATGAACATATATTCAGTAAAACCTAAGATTGTGAGGAACTCGTTCTGTGAGTGTTCCAAATACAAGCAAACATTTCTAATAAATTTTAACTTGATAAATGAGTGATGTCTTGCCATATGAGTAGTATGTGATGCCAACAATCACATGATCACAATTGAGCCAATGGCTCTTGAAATTCACTTTAATATACAAGCGCTTTGGATTACAAGCACATTTCTGCAAAGAATTACGCTCACAAACCAAGGTTTTACTATATATGTTCTTATCCTTCTTTCTTTGTAGCAGAATTTAAAGGCTCAATTTTGTGACTTTACTTCTCTAAAGGAGACACCTTTCAATCTATCCTTTGAATTTCTTCTTCTTCCAGAAGTTACTGTGGTTTGTAATGATGATTGCCCAAACCTTTCCTTGGTTGCCCTCAAAGATAGACATAAAGGATCCATTCATGTTAAGCACTTTGCTGTTTTTTCCAGTGGAAAAATTAATGGATGTTCTAATAAACAACAGTAAAAGTACAAACATCATAAATAACAATGTCAAAATAATGAAAGAATACTACCACATAACCTGATCACTTAAGAACAAGTTTATGTATACTTTCTTCTTTTTCTTCTGTAATAGAGGGTTTTAAATAGAGGGTTTTAAATTTGAGTTTTGTGCCTACCATAACAATGTTCCCTCAGAACTTTGACATCAAAGAACATAACTGACTGAAGCCAACAGTGCTGGGCTTCATCTACCTAAGATTCCCCTGCCCGCCACAAACACATTTCCTTCCTTCCCTCTCTTTCACCAAGTCAGTGCTACTTGCAGTGGGATAGCTTTCCCGGCACCACCTCCCTCTTGCCCTTTTAATTTGATCACATAGGCATTTTCCCTAATACATCTTTTAGTGTTTTCTTTTGTTTCCATATTGAAGTCTGCTTGTCAGAAGACCTGAATTTACATAAGCCTCATGAGAATTTATTCTCATTCCATCATTCCATCGCGCGCGCGCACACACACACACACACACACACACACTATGCTCATTTAGATAAATGTGTGGAAAGAGTAAAAATGAAAAACCTACTAATATGTTTTCATGGAAATAAGTAATATTTAACCCGAAATAGTCTCAGAAATAGAGATACTGCTTATACATTTATATTAAATATTCTAGTAAATGTTTGTATTTGTTGAGTTTTTGAGATCATGAATATCTTGGCAAGTTGTATTTTGAAAAGGTTTATTAACATGTAGTTGATAATTTCATAGCAATCTTTATAAAACCTGAATGCACATAACAAGAGACATAAAACAACTTGTCCTTGTCTTTAGGAAATGTGCACAAAGTTCTTAAGAGGAGAAGATTAAAAGTGCCCCTAGAAATTGCAGGTTCCACTATCGTGGGTTCTATCTTTGTTCTGTCACTCCTGCTACCTTAACTAATCCACACTATATTTTCAAATAAACTTTGGTTTCTTATCTGAGCCATGAACTGTTTGGAAACAGGAAGAGAAGCGAAAGTTGAAAAACCACAGTAAAGTGATATCCTATCAGGAAGGTTTAAAACCACTCTACCTTCTGTTTCAATTACCAGTGACAAGCTAGGCATAAAACATGTCATAGAAAATGTCACTTGCTGGATTAATTTGTCTCACCTCTGTTGAAAAACGACAATCCATATCAGGATTCTTATATTTGTTGCTTAGACAAAATACAAATCCAGTTGTTCTAGTCCAAGCATATTTATAATCCTCAAATAAAAATGTTAATGGACAAGAAGTTATGGCAGTTTCTGTGAAGTTAAGAAAAAAAGAAAAGGAGCAATTTGTGTAATGATCCAATCACTTTAGACCATGATAAATAAATCATAATATTTTCTATGAAACTCTAGGCTTCTAAAATGTATAGGAATTCCCCTCAGATTATGGAAAATGCAGCAATGGTGGCTTAGCAAGTAATTGCAAACAGAAGAACTAGAATGAAGAGTTGGAAAAATCCAGAATTTGAGATGTATATCTGGAGGATTAATCCAAATTTCATTGGAGTGGAGTGAGAGTTCATGAAGAGTGTTTTTTTGAAATAATATTGAAAAACTACAGCTAAGTATGGCTGACAGGATATATTGAATGTCACAATAAAGAGTGTTTCCCATTCAGGAGGAGGTATATACTAATGATGCCCAAAGAAGGGGACATTCTCATGGAATTCACTATTGTTGAATGTTTCTGATAGGTCAAGGGGAAAAAGACTGATGAGAGAGATTAGATTCAGTGATTAACAATACCATTTATTATTTACCCACATCAATAATTTTAGCAAGTACTTCACCTTCATTCACCTCATTTAACGGTCATAATAACCATATGAGTTGAATACTCTCATATACGTTTTGGTGGTGAAAAAAAGCAACTTAGTGAGATCAAGCAACATTTTTAGTCCTTGGTTAAATAGGAGGATCTGGATTCAAATACCCATCTTTAGGACTGCAAAGCCCATTTCTTAACCACTGCAGTGTTCCACAGAATTTGTGACTCTTCACATAATTTTCATAAGTTAATTAAGTAGTTAAGAAGTAGGTAAGTAGTCAACAAATAAAGCAACCAGGTAAGAACTTCTTTTGAGAGGGTTTGGGGTTAATAAGGAAAAGCCTGAGAGCTTGAGAGAGTAACCGGATCAACGGTGTCAATTGTTGTTCACAGAGTGGTATGCATCTCTCAGGTCTCCAGTTTTGGGCACTTTGCCCATTTAAGGTGTGATCCCAAACCCCCTGCCAGTGTGCCTTTACTTTATCTTTGTTCCTTAACCAGGGCATCCTCATCTTTTATCAGAAATGGAGGGATGGGGTTTTATATGTTCCTTATTATACAATTTCAGGTAATGCAATTTGGGGCAAGGTGCATTACTTTTCTTCCTTTTAAAGAGTATCACAGTGAAGTAGGGTTGGAGTTTTTTTGTTTTTGTTTTTGTTTTTTGGGTACATGTTGCTTTTGAATAGAATCCTAAGATCTACTGTCAAATGCAGATTTTTAGCAACTAAGAAGCAATAAAACTGAAAGGAAACATCTTCTGAAGCAAACTCATGAGAAAGAGGCAGAATTTGAGGAAGAAACTGGAGATTACAGGGAAGAATGTCCAGTGGGGAGGTTAAGACAAAGGCCAAAAATGTGGGAACTAAAACCCATAATCTGTCATCGTTTCCTGTGAGTAGTAAGTGCTTACACTAAGCCAGGTGTTGTAGGCACAGAGTAGGTAAATTGGCAGCACTGATACACTTTGGGGCTGCCTCACTCATCCAGCTCTCCTAAAGCCCAGCAAAGAGAGAACCTCCAACAACCAGTAAAGGAAGATTCAGGAAGGACTGGAGCCATTATTGCTTTCATCGTTGCTCTTGCTTCTCTGCCAAAGAATCCAGAACATAAAGCTATAAAACATATTTTGAAAAACAACCATTTTTTTTCAAACTTAATAGGGTAGAAGAGAGATGCATTAGGCAAGGAAATATGAGGTTATTTTAAAAAAACTTTATATCTTAAAACAAGAAAACTATTTTTACCGAATAATCCAGTGCCCTTGCCCTGATAGGAGTTTTCCTTCAAGTGATGACTGACAGACCTGGATGTTGTCTGTGGCTTTGCCAATTCAATACATAATAAGAGAGAGCTGGCTGCTGCCTGTGGCTTTGCCACCTTCAATATGTAGCTTCCATGGTTGCCATACTCCTCTGCCTGAAACTGCAAAAGGGAAGAGCATGAATGATGATGCACAAAAGATTTTTATGGGTATGGCCGAAAAGTGCTTTGTTTTACTCTTACAGTCTTTTGGCTAATATGGCACACATAAGTGCAAAGGAGGACGGGAAGTATGGCCAAAACGAAGGGAATGAATTTGGTGATCAGCTGTCAGTGTTTACCACAAAGCGGCGGGGGGGGGGGGGGGAATTGTTGTAAGGTTGTAAGTAGTAGTTTCTAATCTTTATTTTAAGCAAAAACTGTTTTTTTGAATTAATAGAAGATATTAATTCAGCTTTTTTTTTGCAAAAGAAAAAAAAAAAAAACAAATTACAAGTTGTTATGGAGTATATCAAGCCAAACTATTCTGCACATTGATTTGAAAGTTTTTCTTAGTTCTTGATTTTTTGCATTTCTAAAGTTTATTAAGATTTTGAATCGACATAGGCAAGAGCAGGGAAATAAAAACTAACCTCTCCCTCTGTCACTGCAGCAATCTAGAGAAGGCTAAGGTAGAAGTCAGGTTCAGCACATCACCATTGAGGGAGATAAACTGGCCCCTGCCATCTGACAGCAGGAGAATGGACAATAAGGCAAGAGAGAGCCAGAAAGACTTACCCTGTAAAGTCTCATCCTTTGTGGTATCCAGGAGAATTTATGGCCCTTGTCTGGTGCTAACATTTTCTCTTCTGAGTTGTAATTTCCTTCTGCTCTCTCCAAGCTTTCACTAAAGTTTAGTTGAGAGTTACAGCTTGGACTAAGCAGAGTTTTGTAGTATTAAGGGAGAAATCTGCTCCTGTGTTTGGAATGGAGAATTATGGGCAGACTGGTGGCAGGCTGAGAGGACAAGTAACTAGGTGATCTTCAGGAGCTGGATCACAAACCAGAGCCCTTTTGTTAGTGACCGGAAGCCTGTGGTCCAGATATACTTAGGGACTAGAACACAATAAAACCCTAGGTTTCTGTAGTCACACAACATAGACGTTCTTAAAAATGCCTTCTTTGTTTATGATAAAAAGGCTTATTTTTTTGTGGTAGAATATCTAGGGTACATCAGAATTAATAAATCATGGAATATAAAAACGTGACTCCAAGACTATAATCAGAGTTAATTTTTCCTGTGAGAATAGGCAACATACTTCATGGCTCTGAATTTATTAATTCAAAATAATGTAATAACGTCTAACTCATACTTTTTTCTGGTAATATAAGGTATATGAATATTCTCTTGGAACTCTAAAGTACTATATAAGTATTGGGGATAAGCACTCATGCTGAAAATTCACAAATAGTCCTGTATATTAATATTTTACTGTCTAATAAAAGGTTGATTGTCTTGTTGATATTCTTGTATGCATTCACTTAGACAGTTTCTCCATTTCTGCATCATGGAAATCAATAATAATGTTTCCATGTTGAATGAAAGGATGTGTGGCATGGAAATATTTTTTTTTTTCTCAATTGGTTCAGATAAGAAAAAGTTTGTTTACCACTGCCATAGGGGAAAGAGTTCATCACTGCTAAATCACCACGCTAAATAGTGGAGATGTTAATCAGAATTGTACCCGGGCTGTTTTAAAGGTTAAAGTTTGCTCAAAGCCATGAAAATAATTTAAATTAAAAAATGGAACTTACTCTTCCATGTTGTTCTGTATACTTTCAAGTCGAAAGCACACAATGTTCATTTAAAAATGTTGTTGAGTTATCAAAATGCAATGCAAAAATATGGTATTTAGGTAGAAAAGGTCAGATTAAAAAACACAGGAGCCTCAAAAACTTAAAATGTCAAGATTCTGGGGAAAACTACAAAATAATTTTTAAGCTTACTATTTGAGTAAAACTATTTCTTGTGAAGTATAAAGGAAATGCAATATAGCACAGTGATACAGCTTTTCATAAAAGGTATGATTGATAAGTTCTCTCTAGGGAGTAATATTTGCAGGTCTGGGAGTTTGAGGGCGTGTTGAAAGGTATTAGTTTAAATAATAAATGCTACTGCTTTGGTAATGCTGGATTTTTTTTTTTTTAGTAATCTGACATCTGTGGAATTTTTAATACAAGGATAACTCTAGGAACCTGTATGAAAATATAGCTAAAACTTCTTAATGTCTTTGTTCTTTTAAATGTTAAATGAATTTTAGAAGGGATTAATTCAGCAATATACAGATGTGTTTTAAGGTGGAACAGAATAAGCAAAATCCAAAACAATAACTTTGCAAAAATCAAATATCCATCTCAGTTGTAGATAACTGTGTTAGCGAATTGGGCCATTGATTGCCAGTGGTACTAACGGGTACACTTGATTTCTAAAACTTTATATTTTTTAGAAATTGTGAGGTCCTCTATTTCAATTTTGAATAATGCTTCTCTGGATCTCTTAGAATTTGTAGCCTGCTTCTATGCAGATTATAGGGTATTCAGGATTCAATATTTTGATTTTAGGATATTTAGGGATTTAGAATAGCATCAAAATTCAATGCAAAAGGAAACAGTAATTAGAACAAAATTGTGACAAGAGGGTTTTTTTGGCTCTTTTATTGGAAGGAGGTACTTTCCCTGGTAAGATTTCAGGGAAGGGGTAAAATTATTGTTGGGAAAAGGAACATAATTTACCTCATGAGAGGGCTTTATCCCTTCCCACTTCTCTGTTATGATATATATAGAACACCAGACCAACCGAAAATGCTGCCTGAAATTTTATAAAACGTCTTTCCTTGTGTTAAGACTTGAAAGGCTTTAGTATTAAGTTTGTCAATTTTGAGTTTAGTACATAATCTGTATCATTTCCCAAACAGCGACTCACATACTGTATGGGAGCTGAAGAAACACTTGACAATCTGAGGGAAAATTAGGGAAAGAAAAATAAAATAGGGAAAACATTCTACCTAAAGGAGATAAAGTTTTTATATTTTTCCTTGCTTCACAGTTTCTTCTAGAGCTATTAGTAAACAAAGTTGCCTTAAACTAACAACTGATATTTCTGGGCTTTAGGAAATTTACTTTCTTTCCTTTTTACTTTAAGGGATACTAAGCAAACCAAAATCCAAAAAGACTTGTTAAAGTGGAAAGATGTCTTCCTGAATGCCAGTTCTCCAGACAGAGTTCAAATACAAAGTATAATCTTTGTCTCACCTCTTTTGAGAACATCCCCATGTTTAAAATAGCCTGACTTGGGAGTTGCAGTTACAGAAACGTCATGCTAGGAAACCTTTTGTTAACAGGGATTCAGTTTGCAAGAGCGGTGGACTACAGAGGGGACTTTTTTTTAAGGGAAAGTAAAAGATGTTTTCCTTTACAGGAGTATTTTCTCACCTCCTGAAACAGTGTCATTCCCCATCCTTGTTCCCCAAGCCCAGTGTTCTCATTCTCCTGATATACAACCTTCTTTGTTTTTCAAAATCCTTATATTTCCTTCTCCTCCTTTAGGAAGCTCTCCTTGGCTTTCCCTCCTGCTGCCTGGACAGCAGGTCTGTCCTGAGTCTTCTCAGGTTTACCAGTGGACTATGAGCTCCATAGGGTAGCTGTTCTATTTTTACACTATTTATGCTCGGTACCAGAAATTGTAGCTGGCATGCTAAATGTATGAGCAAAATTGGATATATCAAGAAAAACATTAATATGCTTTTGACATTTTCTCCTCACAAATTCTTTTTATTCTTCAAGGCCTAGTTTTAATTTCCTTCATAAGCAATTTCTCTCCTATGGCACTTTTACACATGTCCTTATCATCATACTTTTTCTGTTTCATAATGATGTGAGTTGACTGAACTCCCAAAGAATTAGACATCCGCATGCCCCCCCCCATGGGTGCAGTACTAGTACATAGTGGGTATTCCAGATGTGCTCACAGAGAATGAGGATGAGTAGCACAAACGAAAATTGTGCACCCAAGAGTTGTTTTTCATTTGATGCCTTATATACAGTTTGCCTAGAAGTAGGAATTCATAGCTAATAAGTTTAGGAGAATGGTGTAGATGAGAAATTTTGCTTGGGGTGTGTTAAATCTCCTAGTGTCGGGGCACCTGGGTGGCTCAGTCGGTTAGCATCCAGCTTCGGCTCAGGTCATGATCTCATAGTTTGTGAGTTCGAGCCCTACACCTGACTCTGGGCTGACAGCTTGAAACCTGGAGGCTGCTTCACATTCTGTGTCTCCCACTCTCTCTGTCGCTCCTCTGCTTGCACTCTGTCTCTCTGTCTCTCTCAAAAATAAATGAACATTAAGAAAAAAAATCTCCTGGTGTGATGGTTGTTACCTAATTCTATTTGTAATTCTGTCATTTTTTGTCTGTATTGTATCTCTTGAAGTTGTGGTACCAAATTGAAATCATTACACATTTCTGATGAAAAAAAATCGCATCATCATATGGTGATCTCTACTATGAAGTCAAAGTCCAGTCAGGAAAACAGAAACCACACAAGGTGGTTCAAAGAGAGCGAATTGAAAACCAAGAATGAACTTTCACGGGAGAGTTGAGAGGCCAACAGGAAGTGTTAAGACAGCTTAGGAATCAACAAGAAGAAGGAAGCCTCTACCATACTTAGACTGGAGGCAAGAAGGCAGGAGCTGGAGTTACCTGAGCCCCAGGAGCCAGGTTGGATCTGTCCATACAGTGCTTCAACTACAGGGAAAATGGGCCCCTGGGGTAGACACAGCCTAATGCACAGAGAGACAGTTCAACGCTCTACTCTTCCCTTCCTGCCCACATCAGTCTCCTGCCACTGCCACTCCTGATCAGGTGACACAGAGCCTGCAGGGGCCAGAACCCTGTATCAATGGATACGGCCAGGGAGACTGACGAGTGGATCCAAGGGAAAACAAGCTAGGTTCAAGCACATCCTCCTTATTTCTAGTGAAATATGTAAAGAACATTTTATCATTATTTCTTTTGGTAAGCTTTTGTTTGGCATAACTTTTTCTATTTTATTTCATTTCTTTATTATTATTATTATTATTATTATTTTAATTTGAGAAGGAGAGAGAGCCAGTGGAAGAGAGGGGCAGAGGGAGAGAGGGAGAGAGAGAGAATCTCAAGCAGGCTTCACCCTCAGTGTGGAACCCAACACAGGGTTCAATCCCAGGACCCTGGGATCATGATTTGAACTAAAATCAAGATTCTGCCACTCAACTGACTGAGCCATGCAGGTATCCACTCTATCATTTTACTTTTAATTTTTTATTCTCATTTTAATATGATTTTGGTAAATAATACAACACTGGATTTTTATTTTTTATTCTTTCTCTCAATTTTTTTGTGAGAAAAGCATTTTTATTTTTATAATGTTTGGATTTATGCCATCACTTTTATGTGCTTCCCATATATTCTGCCTTTCTATGCATGTATTTTCTCTACTCCTGCCTCACTGTACATTGAGGAATTTTAATATTCTCTAGTTTTCTTCAATTACGTTGGGAGCTTCATTTATTGATTACCATAGAAAATTTTAAATGTTCAAACTTCAAATGTCAGTTTATCATTTAGTCCTGTCCCCTCTTATTATGTTTAAAATCTAAAGTCACTTATCCTTTAACCCTCCGTCTTGAAATGCAAGGGACTGAATTTCAATTGCGATCCCATTTGATTTATATACTAGGCATTACATATGTGCGTTTTACATTGTATTTAATCCTACATGGCATTATTTCTTTTGTTTTATTTAGTCAGTATTTGTTTAGGTATACTCACATACTCACCAATGCCTTTCTGCTCTTCATTGCTTTATAAATCTCAGACCAAGTTTCCTTCTTTCTGAAGAACATCCAATACAATATTTTTGATGAAATCTGTGGGTGACAAGCCTGGGGAGTTAAATGTCTACATTTAATTCAGATTTCAACACTTACTCATAAATGTTCTTTTTCAGGCACCCCCCCCCATTTCCTACACAATCCTTTATAGTTGAGCTTAACCTAAAGTAATGATTACTGTCATATTTTGCAAATTGATGCTTATAAATCATCTTTTTTTTTTCAACTTATAGGCTATCGATGATTGGTTTGTATTAGGCTTTATTTTGTCCCCATACTGGAGATAAATAATACCATTTAAAAAATAATAATAATTTAGTAGCTCCTACAATTTCAAATCATCAGGGAGGAAAAAGTGGTCCATCTCTATCATTATAGTGAATAGAACATTTCACTTAGACACAGAATCTGCTGGGATTTTTACATGACAACCCACAGGACAGAACTGGGAGTCCACTCAAATGAGCAGGAAAATATAGTTAATCTTTCTCAGTAATTGCAGTTGTTGCTGTGGCTGTGTCTCAGAATAGGTAATAAGGGATAATTCAGGGACTATGTGTATTTTTATTTTATATACAGTAAAACCTTGGTTTGCATTCTGAAAACATGATTGTAGTCCAAAGCACTTGTGTATCAAAGCAAATTTCAAGAACCATTAGCTCAGTTGTGATCATGTGACATACTACTCATATTGCAAGACATCACTCATTCATCAAGTTATAATTTACTAGAAATGTTTGCTCATCTTGTGGAACACTCACAGAACAAGTTAACTCGCAATCCCAGGTTTTACTGTACTTGTAATGAAGACAGTCTACCACTAGCTGAATTATCCTTCATGGTTGTGCCTTTTCTCTCTCCATAGGACACACAACAACAAAGTCTGGTGAGGCAAGGCTACAAGATAATTAGATGTATTAGATCACCTCTAATCTGGCAGATTTTACCTTGGAGATGCTATCCATCTCTTAAAAACAGTAAATCAAAATTCACCCATTACCCTTTATTCTCTATCACGCCTTGAGTGTTTACAAAATGGAAGGGATATTTTGGTCAAAAGTGTACTTTTCATCTTCAGGTAGTTTGGCTTGTGGTGCACAAAAAAATCCTTACAAAAATATTTTAAAAAATAGCATTATACTTTGACTTTGGGAGTTTAAAAACAAAAAGAGTTTACAAGGCAATATATTTGGTTCTTAAAAGACTGGTGTAGACAATTTCCTTAGGTATAAATTACTCATTATTCACATATATTTTAAATGATATTAAATTAGTATAGACTTATATGCTATAAATATTATAATAATTTATGGGTCAAAATGTGTGAGGGTAAAATGTGTAATAGCTATATATTTTAAATTTTATGCTATTTTTATATGGCAAATATATATTTTAATAGATATATTTGTTTTTAATGTATATTTTGTGATTTATCCAGTGCTTCAATAAATTATATGATCAAAAAGATACATCTGGAAGAAAAGAATAAATTAGGGACTACATAGACGACAGCTATGATCTTCCTTTATTGTGTTCTGACATATGGCAGAAAGGGTTAGACATCTGGTATGTTTAATAAAGAAATGCATGCATTTTCATAACAACAATATGACACTTCTGTCATTCTTTAAACTTCATTTTCCATCAGTGTCAAAGTTAGCTCTAAGGGTATCTGATAATAGAATGGCTTATAATTTACAGCCTCTTCAATTTTTTATCTGTACTTTTCTCTTTTTTAGTACCTAACTACAGTCAGTTTATCAGGCCCTATATTCTGTGCAGTGACTTGAAATGCTGTTAAAAGTTTAAAGATGTGGCTGGTGATACCACATTCAACAACAATAGGAGCCTCAACATCTGTTGGGTCACATTTTTAGTTAGATTGAAAAGTGGAGATTTACCATGTGGAAATATCCTAAATCAGCTCTGTCAAAACCCATTTGTTATGCTTTTAAATTTAGTTTAGAGGCCACTTCCCACCTAGTACCTTTGAGTCACAGCTTCAAGTTCATTGGTATTACAGCTTCAAAAAAAATTAAGTGAAATCTTGCTGTCTGATCTATGGTATATCCTAACATTATCTGCAAACCCCTAAATAGCTTTATATTTTGCAAAAATAGGTTTATAGACTTTTAAATATCAGCACAAATATTAAGGTTAGGAAAACATAAAAATGTCAAAATGTGTATAATTTAGCTTTCTTTCTCAATTTATATAACAATAAGAATAATATGTCTTTTCCTGTCCTTATTAGTTTCAAAGTTGAGCAATAAAAAACAGCAGCTTTGCACCTTGTATATCCATTGCATCAAGTAAAAGCAAGTGCCTCACTCATAATTTATACAGAGTAGATTTTTTTTTAATCCAGTGGGTATGCACTTTTGATGAAATGTGCAGAAAGGCTTGTAAGAATTTTTAAAATACTACTTTATACTTAAAAAATTCCTTTTTACTTCTCCAGATTATTTTTTAGTAATTCTTTTTCATTGATATATGAATAAGTATCTTTTCTTTAATACTTATCATTTTACATTTATGATAACTGTTCATAATAGCTCCCGGTATACTGTTCTCTCAGAAGTTATCTGAGTTTAGCAAAGCAAGATCATCAGAATATTGGGGTTCTGCAAAATGTATATCCTCTATATAGTGTTTCTATCATCATTCATAAGCTGTGTTAGATTCCAAACTAAGTTCCCACCTCTCTGAAAAGTTTATTGCTTTTGGAACATTCAAAATAATTCCCAATTCATTTAAATGTTATTTTTCAGGATATGATGTGATCTATTTGACTCTCAGGCAAAATCTCATGCACTGTTTTTTCTACATAATGAATGTTCAGACATATGGTAGTCCTGTTAAGTGACTACTGTGTTAAATTTCAGCTTTTTATCTGTCATTTACATATATATTTGTTGGGTTTTTCAACCATATTTGTAAGTTTGTCAGAAAAAATTAATGTAAATGAAGTTTACATAAGACTCTAGGAACAAGGGATGCATAAAAATTTATCTAAATTTTTTGTCAGAGTAAGCTATCAGCATGTGAGAAGTGTTTGATATATTTTCTTATTGGTTCTTTTTTACATTTTCCTATTCCACTTTGTTTTCCTCCTTCAATGATTTTTCACTCTGTTCAGATTTACTTCTCAAGATGAAAAGAACATCTTGTAATATTTGTAATGGCTATCAAGTTTGGACTGTTTGAGATGACCAACACTGTCAAAGCAATTTCGTGGAGAATAAGTGTTGTGGCATTCGTTTTTCAAACAGTCAGAAAGTACGTTTAGATCAGGATCACGAAAGCTTCTCAGAGAATAGTTGTCTATCACCTGGAATAGTCATACTTTTATATTCTAAAATGAAGTTTAGGGTACCTGCATGGCTCAGTGGGTTAAGCATCAATTCTTGGTTTTGGCAGAGGTCATGTCCTTACAGTTCGTGTTTTTGATCCCCGCGTAGGGCTCTGTGTTATTAGCATGGAGCTTGCTTGGAATTCTCTCTCCTTCTCTCTCTGCCCCTTTCCTGCTTGCACTTTCTTTCTTTCTCTCTCAAAATAAATAAATAAACATTTAAAACTGTTTTAAATGTTTATTTCTGAGAGAGAGAGAGAGACAGAGAGAGAGCGTGAATGGAGGAGGGGCAGAGAGAGGGAGACACAGAATCGGAAGCAGGCTCCAGGCTCTGAGCTGTCAGCACAGAGCCCATTGTGGGGCACGAACCCATTAACTATGAGATCATGACCTGAGCTGAAGTTGAATGCTTAACCAACTAAGCCACCCAGGTACCCCAATAAATAAACATTTAAAATGAAGTTCAACTTTTTAACATTTTGAAGAACTAGTACATTAATTTTGGCTAAATTATATAGCACCACAACCAAACTTCTCCCATATCTCAATGGTTGACAACAACCAAGGTTTATTTCTCCCTCGAGTTCTATCCTCATTATATGTCATCTATGGCCCTGCCACATGACTCCATGTCTTTACTTTGACACTTAGACTGGAGGAGGAGTCCTGTTTGGGACATCACCAGTCTTGTGGCAAGGGAAAACACCTTGTGAAGCTCATGTTGGTTCCTTGACCTTCTCCCCAGAAGTGGCACCCATCATTCCCTCTCAAATTTTCTCACCAAAGCAAACCACAGTTATACCACTGCCACAGAGAATATTCTTTTCCATATGTTTTTCACCATTGTGAAATAATTTTACTTTGGTTCTATATATGAAGTGATCAACAACTTTCTAATAAATTTAATTACCAGTTTCAGCAGAAAAAAAACAGTAACGTGAGTTCAAACCCAAACAGGGGTTCTAAGCAGGGAAATTTTTGAATATTCAAAAATGAATCAATAAACATCTGATGAATGCATAAATGCATAAATAACAAGCCAGTTACATTTCTTCAGAAAATCACATGTAAAAGTGCAGAAATTCCGGTGGTTGTGCTCTCTGCTCCCTGCCTCCCTCTCTCTTGTTCTCACTCACTCTCATGTTCTTGTCCTGTCATGGATATATTCTAAATAGACTTGGATTCCTAATAAGTATAGGAAAATGAGTGAATATACAAAAATCAGTATTCCCCATAAACCAAGAATATGAATTATATACCTATTATAACAAAGCCAAAACCTCTGAGATTTATAATCCATTTCCAAGTTATAGTAGTTTTCAGGTATTTAATATTTTGGTGGCTTCTACAAGTTAAATGAAATCTCTGATTACTCATAAGTTTTTCCTGCCCTCTCATGCTCAGTGAATGTTACTCTTGAGTTTACAATCTGCAGTCATAAATATCCAATGCTATCTCTTTTCTTTATTTGACTATCAAAGTATTCCATGGCAATCTTGTTTTATAAAGATAAGTATTATATTATGAATTGAATACATACACTAATGACAGTTCATTGAACCTAAGTATTTAGACACAATTACAGCATATCCTCCTTGTTTATCCCAGGCTCTTTTCCAGGTGTTTACTCCTCAGGTTTCAAACCCTTCAAGGTATCTCCTTGTCTCTCTAGACCTTCCTTTTGTAATATCTCGCCAAGATGAGGTGGCTCTTCATTAGCTAATAATTTTTAGTTTGCCCCACCACTTCTAATTCCACCTTGTTTTCTTCTTTCAAATTGCTGTGAAAATATTTATGAAATAATTCATACTCATATATTAAAGACTGATAAATTAATAATCTATTATAAGATCTGGTATGTAGATTATGGAGTAGAAAACTTGTACCAGTATCTGGACTTCAAGATTTCATATGGACAAGAGCCTCTGGGTTTAAGACTCAGCAACAGTGCCAGTGATTTGTTACAGAATATTTTAAATTTAATGGCAAAAGTGGAAATGATGAAGAGTCATTCATAAATGTTAATCATAGGTAATCATTAATGAGCATTAAACATATGATGTTCTGAAACATATAAGTAATCCCAAATCTATTATGTTACATAGGAATTTCTTTTCAGAAACTGAAAATACATCAGAATAATTACATAATCTCACTTTCCATCTTAAATATGTAAATTTTATTATAAAAATATAATTTTATGAAAGAAGTACTTTCTTATTTAATATTATCTTATTATTTAAAGATAAATTTAGGAATAACTAAATATACTAGTAGTATATTATGTTGAGCATGAATTGGCCATAAATTTCATCTGTTTGCATTCACATGATTAGAAAATACACAGAGAGCCAGGGGACCTAAGAAGTCAGCTTTCATTGCCTTTATTGAACACAATAAAAGCTACTCATGTTTCAAAGTTTGGCCTATAAGGATGGGACACCTGTGTCTCACTCACTTACTCCAAGTCCTAGGCATGAGAACACCAATACAAAACAAAACAAACACCCTACATAATCAATATAAATGTGTTAATGCATTTTGAAAAATCAAATTTAATGCAAAAACACCCATCCTTGACAAGGTATCAAAATTTTAAACAAAGACAGGATTGGTAGAGTAGGTTTGGGGAAGAATTTTTAAACTGGGCTTTATAAGGTGAGCTACAAGCAGCCTATAGAGTAAATTTTGTGAATATGTACATAAATGTGTACATATACTACATTTTCACATATTTGTCTTGCCAAATAGTGTGTGGGTCCCCTCACATTGACAGGAGACCCCTTCTCCTGAGAAGTTTAAAAATTACCTATCTTCATGCTATTATTTATGGGAGTATTAAATATGAAAGTGAATCCAGGGAAAAAGTATAAAAACAGGATTACAATTGCCCAGCATCTAAAATTTACTAGCAATGTAACTAAGTGTTCGGGAGAGAAAGTATAAATATGAAACATGAGCTCTAAAGCGAGGTGGTATGGATTTTCATCTTGAACTCACAACTAACTAGCTCTGCGACCTTGGAAACGTTATTTAATCTTTCTGTGCCTCACCTTCTTCAGTTGTAAAATGAATATAATTTTAGTGCCTATCTTGTAAGGTTGCTGTGAGAATTAAATAAGGGAATACATGTAAAGCTCTTAAAGTGCTTGAAATACAATATACATTATTTGAGTGTTTTAGTTGCGACTGCTGTCATTCCTGTTTGAAGAAGGAAGTACTCTATGCATTTAATGCTTTTCATGAAATTCTATGAAAAATTACTAAGTTCACTTTTTTGAAGAACAAAATATTTTAAAACTTCATAGTGGCTTAGCAACATTACATACAGTTCAAACGTATTTTCATTTACTCTGGTGTCAGTGGATCTAATGATTAACATCGTTTGAAGTACAGAACAGTAATGAAAATACATCCCTTTATAAATATTTTAATTTAGATATCATTAATCAGTCTGGACTTCACCCTGATTATTTCAAATTATAAGTCTGTGTTATTTAAGAAATTCATGGTGTATGAATACAATGCACATCTATATTGTTTTTGTTTTTGTTTTAATTTTTATGTTTATTTTTGAGAGAGAGAGACAGAGTGTGAATGGGGGAGAGGGAGAGAGAGACACACACAGAATCCGAAGCAGGCCCCAGGCTCTGAGCTGTCAGCACAGAACCAGATGCGGGGCTTGAACTCACAGACCGCGAGATCATGACCTGAGCCGAAGCCGGCCGCTCAACAGACTGAGCCACCCAGGTGCCCCTATATTGTTTTTAACTAAGGAGAACAAAATAATATAATTGAAAAAGTTCAACTTCTTCCAATAGTTCAGATAGGTACAGACACAAATATATAATTGTCTCCATTGTGAAATCGCTGGTCTAGCAATTGAAATAAAGTATATATTGAGAACATTTTCTTTTCACATGGTTAAGAGTGGAAGAGTTGCCTAACAAGGGATGACTACTTACTATTACTGACTAATTTTAATATATTAACCGAAGTGCATTAATGCTAACCTTTGAACTGTGAAATCACTGTCTATTCTCTGTGACCTGAAGTTATCCTGTTTTAAATCCATTAAATAAAATTATGTGACACTAAGCTTAATTAATCACACCTACCCAGCAGCAGAAATCAGGCATACAGACGGAATATTGATCTGTAAGAGGCCTGTTGCCTTATATTATAATGGAATTAGCCACAGGTATATTTTGCAAGCAATGGTAGGATAATTATCAGTAATAAACCCAGGGCTTGTAGTTAATTAAATTTGTTACAGAAGAGTGTGTCAGTTAAATGTTACCAAGCACTTAAAACCTATTCTGAAAGGACAAATCATAATCTCCTTTATTTGCCTGTGTGTGACAGAATAAGTGGATAAAGACATTTGCAACTAATAAGAGCTTTATTTTAATGACTATCTTAGATTTCTTTCCCATCTCACTATAGCCACGCTGACATCAATAACTGATTAAAAGATTCAGTGATCTTTGCTGAAGATATTTTTGTTATTTCATATAATTTGTTTTCTAAACCAAACATAAAGGGTGGATTACTTTTTCTTTTTCCTGATCTTTCATTTCCTACATAAACATTTGCACTAACTAAATATCATTTCTCTTATTCAAATTTTATTTTTCTTGGAACTGATATCTATTTGAAAGTGACAAGGATGTTAGAAAAACATTTAATTGCTTAATTTATTTACTCTGTAGAATCTGTACATATGTTGCTTACTTTTTAGTTTCTAAGGCTAAGCCACAGTTGCTGCAGTACATTAATATCTACTCTGCCAGTACTAATCATGTTTTAATAACTTTTAAAAAAATAAACGCTGAAAAGGCTATTTAGCAAAATATTTTTAAAATTAAAATTAAATTTAAAATTAAAATTAAAAGCTATTTTCCCATTCGCACCGCACCACATAAATTGACTAGGATTTCCTTTGAATGTTTCTTCAGTTTAGCTTTGTGTTTCCTGACCACATTCCAAAATAATATATCTGAATTTTTTAATGATGTGCAATGACTTGTTGCTTCACCTTTGTTGCTCTGCAGTTCCCACAGTAGGATGTCTGTCTCTAATGCTTTCGATTTAACAGTTACATATATGGTCAAACTATGTGCCGTGTACCTTCTGGAATATGTAATGCCCATGGTTGCTGTGTATAATTGTGCTGAATTATGTATTGCACAATTCCAGAAGAGGCCACTAGCTATTTTGTGTATTAAATGATACTAAGATGTTCATGCACAGCAACCTCCATTCACTTATTTTTAATTTCTAACTTTTTAGCTCTATAATTTGAGATAGTCATTCCTCTTTGTGAATTCTGTACTTGTAAATTCACCTGCTCCTGGATTTTTATTGTGTATATTTCAGGTGTACAACCTGATGATTTGATAAATGTATACACTGTGAAGTAATCACCACAATCAATGTTATTAACATTTTCATCCCCTCACATCATTACTTTTTGTGTATGTCTGAGTTGTGAGATCACTGAAAATTTACCATCTTAGGGAATTTGTGTATATCTTACAATTGTGTTACCTACAGTCACTATGCTATACATTAGATCTATAGAGCTTATTCTTGCCTACCTGAAACCTGGTACCCCTTAACCAGCATCTCCCCATTTCCCCTCACCCTCAGCTCTGGTAATCACCTTTTTTTTCTCTTTTTAACATTATTTATAGCCCCAAAATCAATACTCACAGTTCTTTCTTGATCATTTGTGGACATACCCAGAGTAACAAAGCCTTTTGAGTCCTCAAATGCACGTGTTCCCAGCTGAGGTTGAACAAGTCAATACTCTGCCTTCTTGTTTGAGCTTTCAAACTCAAGTGTCATATTCATGGTCTAGTTAGTGCCATGTTCTGTTTTGTTTTATTTTTGCATTTTTGTATTTTTTGCTAGTGTTTTTGTTGTTTAAGCTGCCCCCTTCCTGCCAACTGTAATGTGGTGAAGTACTGTCTAGTCTTCCCAAGCACATGAATGTCATAATGTACCTTAGAAAGAAAATATGTTGTGTTAGATTAGCTTGGTTCAGTCATGAGTTACAGTGCTGGTGGCCATGAGTTCAGTGGTAATCACCAATATGGTACATTCAGAAAAAACAGAGAGAGAAAGAGATAAAGTGAGAATTTTGCTAATCTGTATGTCACACTGCTTGGAGAAGTAACATCTGTAGTTACATGTAACATCTATAGTGCATGATGAAGATGTGAATTTATAAAATGATAACTGATTATAAAGTGGAACAGACAGCATTGCTCTGAAGCTGAAAGTCAAAGAAATTTATGGCCACTTACCCTGGGTCAGGAAATCATTAAACCCTTCTCAGCTAGTATTTTATTATGAAGAACTACTTGATACAATTAATTATTTCTATAACAGAATACAAATTAAACAAATTATATAAGTTATTTAATAAAGAAATACGTATTAAATAAGATGTATTAAAACAGGAACACACATAAAACAAGGTTATGTGTTGATCACTTCTGAAATATTGTGACCAGAAGCTCACAGGAGCGTAACGCTGTATTTTCCCCCAAAGACAGTGGTTCAGTATTTGCTAATTTAGAGCTCAGGGTGACTTTATAGAACATAACTATTAGGAATAATGACAATTGAAAGTAATCATAGATTCACAGGAAGTTGCAAAGATAGTACAGAGAAGTCTTTCACTCAGTTTCCTCCCAGTGGTTACATCTTAACATAGCTAGAATACAATATCAAAACCAAGAGGTTGACATTGGTACAATATGAGTGTATATATAGTTCTCTGTCATTTTTTATCACATATACAGAGAGGGATGTTGAAAACTTCTGCTTTGTGGATTTATCTAATTCTCATTTAAATTTTATCATTTTTCACTGGTTGTTGTATGTAAGTGATGAATCACTAGATTCTACACCTGAAACTACTATTACACTCTATTTGAAACTAACAGAAATTTAAATAAAAAACTTGAAAAAACCCAAATTTTATTATTTTTGCTTCACATATTTTATAATTCTTTTTTTAATTTTATTATTATTATTATAATTATTATTATTATTTGTATATATACATTTAAGATTGCCAGGGGCGCCTGGGTGGCTCAGTTGGTTAAACGTCCAACTTCAGCTCAGGTCACGATGTTGTGGTTCGTGAGTTCAAGCTCCCTGTCGGGCTCTGTGCTGACATCTCTTAGCCTGGAGCCTGCCTCATATTCTGTGTCTCCCTCTCTGTCTGCCCTTCGCAACTCACACTCTGTCTCTGTCTCTGTCTCTCTCTCTCTCAAAAATAAATAATCATAAAAATAAAAAAAAAGATTGCCATAACTTCTTGGTGGATTAACCCTTTAATAATTATGTAATAGTCCTCCCTCCATGATATTTGTCTTTTGTATGAAGTTTATTTTACATGATGTTAATGTAGCCACTGTTGCTTCTTTTGATTGATGTTTGCATATTGTATCTTTTTCATCATTTTCTTTCAGCTTACAAATCTCATTATATTTCAACTGAGCTTCTGTAGACAGCATATAGTTTAGTCATGATTTTTTTTTTTATCCACTCTGCCAACCACTGACTTGTAATTTATATATTTAGATTCTTTATATGTTATGTAACTGTTACATATAAGGCTTACATTTGCCTTTTTTTTATTATTATCTTTCTTTTTAAAAATTCTACTGCTTTCTTTTTTCTTCATTAATGTAGGTTACTTAAACTTTTTTTATTTTATTTTTTTAGAATTTCATTTTCATTTATATGTGATATTTTGAATATATTTTTGTATATCTTTTCAAGGTGCCAGTCAGGATTAACATTATATATGTAAATTATGAAAGTATGCTGATATCAGCATTCTACCAGATAAATTGAAGTGTTGAAGCATTACCTCTCTTTACATCTATTTACCTTCTCCCACTATTAATATAATTGTCTGAAATACTGTATGTACATACATTGAGAAACAAGATAGGATTATAATTTTTGCTTCAATTTTCAAAAATAATTTTTAAAACTACAGACAAGGAAAAGTCTGTTATATTTAGTAATGATTTTATATTTTAGTAATAATAACAATTTTGTAATAATAAATAATAATATTATTTAGTAATAATAATTTAGTTATTTTCTTCTGATGTTCGTATTTCCCTTCTGCTATCTGTTTAGAGAACTTTGTTGAGCCATTATTTCAGGATAGAGGCATTTGTGAGAAATTCTCGTAGTTTTCCTACATCTTTGAATGTTTTGATTTCTTCTTCTTCATCTTTGTAGGATATAGAATTCCAGGTTCATAGTTCTTTACTTTTATCACTTGAAAAATATTGTGTCACTTCTTAGGACACATTCCTTCTGCTGAGAAATCCGCCATTATTTCAAGTTTTTTCTCCTATAAGGAATGTATATCTCTGGCTATTTTCAAGATTTTTTTCCTTTGTCTTTAGTTTTCATAAATTTGACTATCTCGGTGTGAATTTCCTTGGGTGTGATTATTATGTTTGGGATGTAGTCATCTGCTTAAATTTGTAATTGTAGTTTATCTGCAAGATTTGATACTTTTTCTGTCATTATTTCCACAAATGGTTTTTCAACCATGTTCTTTTTCTCTCTCTTATAAAAGGAGGAACTCCAATGGCATGATTGCCAGACTTTTGTTATATGCCCACATGTCCTGGAGACTCTATTCATTTTTTTTTTTTCCATTTCATTTTCTTGTCATTGTTCACACTGGGTAATGCCCATTGTTCAATTTTAAAGTTCACTGATTCTTTTTATGTTCTTGCTATTCTACTGTTGAACCCACTCATTGGTTTTTCTATTGTATTATACATTTCTTAGTTTCTGTTGGGCTCTACTTTGTAACATTTTTTTCTTTGCTGAGACTGCTGAGAATTTATGTTTTTTAATTTTTTTCCACTGCGTTCATGAATGTTTTTTGAAGCATTTTTATGATTTACACCTTAAAATTATTGTCGGTAATTCCAATATCTCTGCCATTTTGATGCTGGCATCTATTGATTATCCTTTCTCATCTAGGTTGAAATTTTCTTGGTTCTAAGTATGATGAGTTTTGGTTTTTTTAAATTGAAATGTGGACATAAGATTCAGGATCTTATTTAAATTGTGTATCTTAGCAGGCACCTAATAAAGGAAAGGAAAATCTATCTATCTATCAATGTTTCTCTCTGTGGAGCTAGTTAGCTGGGGTAAAACATTTCTTTATGTAGTAATAAACTATGAACATTTTAGCATGTGATTAAATGTTCTTCTGTTACTTTTTTAAAAATACATTGTATTACTCTATCAAATGAATGTACCAAAAATCATTTATCTAAATGCTGCTATTTAAGAATTTGAGTATGTACATTTCTGTTATAAAAGTAGTGCTTCAGTATACATGTTTGGTTCTGATTCTGGCTAAGATGATAATAATTACAGTTTGCTCTGCCTCTCTCATAGATTCTACACACAAAATACAGAGCATCTAGTTAAGTTTTAATTTCAGACAACATTTTTTTAGTAAAAGGGTGCCCCATACAGTATTTTGGATAAACTTGTAATAGCAAAATAGCTATTTCTTTGAAATTAAAATGTAACTTGGCACCCTGTATTTTGATTTTTTTTAGTTATAGCAACCCTGACCATGAAAACCAATATAGAAAATATGAAGCAACTGTGTGAGGGTACTGATAAATTAAAGGCAGAAGATAAATTGGGAAAGGAAATCAGAACACAAAGTACAGACAAAACAGTGGTGCCTTGTCTATGTTTTTTTCTCCCTCGTATCATCCATTCCAGACTCAAAAGACCCTAAAAACTTTCTCACATAACTAAGCTCCCTGGTATGATTCTTCCAAATTATTATAAGCATCTTAAATTTAAATGACTTCTAGATATGCTATTCTCTGCCTGATGACTCTGAGCACTATTTAATCAACATTCCTTTAATATTTCTAAGAATTCTATCAGAAGCAACAGGGGATACCTCACATCCTCTACCTCTCACTCAAAATGCCTTCCTCTCTTCCAGATGTTACCCTCACCCCCATTCTCGTAGTGGTCACTCTGTCATTCCTTGGAGTGAGCAAATGCCACATAGCTCCTGGGGTACCTAAACAAGATGGATTGGACTGACTTCTTTTCAAGTAAACCCTCAAAAGAAAAAGAAAAAAAAAAAGACTAGACTCAATTATTTGCACTTAATTAAGACCCATTACCAGAGCTACCACTAGAATCTGCATGAACCTGAAAATAAAGAACTCCTTAAGGTTTGCACCCTAGTTACCCTACTTGCCTCAGCATAGTACCAGCCCTGCTGGCATGCTAAGGCTTATTCACCAGTCAGAAGGGCCAATAAGGATAACTTTAAACCTATGGCCCCTAATGATATAGGTCCCGACACTTGTAAAACAAACCAATAGCTATCACAATTTCTTCCTTGGGTGTGATATAATTATGTGTTCCTTCAAGATTACACTCTGGGAGCCAAGCATAAATTTGTCTCCCTCTCTAAAACAAGATGACATACACATTAGGGGTTTTCATAGAAGATCTTCTGATTCTTAAGGAAAGACTAAGAGAGGACTCTGAAGTGATGCTTAAGAAAGTTCCCAGGTGGATAGCTGAATCATATACATCCATCCTGTGGGAAGCTTTCCCTACAAGAGGAATATTCAAGCTGATAAGATGGCATGACATATGTCCTTTGACTTTAGCTGTATTTAACAATGGCATTACCTCAGCACTGAAAGCCATTCATGTCACCCTCAACTCTCTGGTCAGTTTTGTTATGAATGTTACAATGTACCTTATTTTCCTTTTTATGGGCCCAAACAGCCTGTGCAATAGCTAATACATTCTACTGTACCTAGATTGATGCATCAGGCCAAGTACAGAGGTCAATACAGAAACCTAAGGAAATTGTAATGGTGTATGGAATTTGTTTACCTGGTTGGTTCTAAGACTCTGAGAACCATGACTGAGGTCAGTCCTGAAGACTCGTCTTAAACTGCTTCTTAGAATCCTCTTGATAGTAGTCTTAATTAAATACTGTATAAGGCCAATTAAATTAACCTCTGTAGTTCACATTAATCAGAGTGACCAACAGAGGGATGTATAATGAGAAAACCTGATAGAAGCTGAGACAAAAGTGAAATGAGGGATGATTATCGTTGGAAACAATTATCTGTGAGTTTTTTGTGTTGTTCTGTTTTATGAGCAGAGATATTGTTTCAGAATACCTCTTCAAGACTGCTTGTATACCGAATAGACTTTGAAGACAGACATAGTGTATCTATCCAGAACAGAAGACAGGTTTAATTATTCTGGTATGATAAAATAATATCTCCATCCAGGGAAGTATACTTGTAGCTATTATAAAAATGTGAATTTCCAGCCACTCAGTTCTTCAGCAATAGTGCAAAGCCAAAGTGCATGCTCTGGACTCTTCATGTAGCCTTTACGGGATTTGAGAGGAAAGGGGAACAGATGTGAATATGAAGTTCATGCTGCTTGCTTTGTAACGAGGTAAAATCTGGGACTTCTTCATCCTTGACATTGTGAAGAATTTAGAATGTGTATTGTAATTTATAAAGCAAACAATGAAAAAAAAACAAAAACTGTTCATAGATATGGTTACAAACTCAATGGATAAAATAAAATACTAAAAAATATTTAAATAATCAAAATGAAAGCTGTAATGGGGAAACAGAGCAATAAAGAAAGAGGACAAACAGAAAACAAGTAATGAATGCATGGGCAGATCTAAATCCAGACATATTAATACTTATATGTAAATGATTTATACAAAACAAAAGATGGGGATTGTTGATTCAACAAATAAAAGAAAGCCAACTTTAAGCCTTATATAAGAATCCCATTTTAAATATAATGGAATATAATAGTTTAAATGGAAAGGATAGAAAAATATACCATGCAAACATTAAGGAAAAGAAAGCGGTAGAGGCTATATTTATATCAAGCAATGTAGACTTCATAATATTAGACTTTCCTGAGCATTCATAATAATACAAAGGTTATTTCACTAAGAAGACATAATAAATTTATTATATATAAAGCTAACTATGCAACCATAAGATACATGCAGTACAAAACTAATAACTCTAAAGAAGAAAAGAGCAAATCCACAGTTCTAACAGTAAACTTCAACACTGTATTCAAAGCAATAGATTAGAAAAGTAGGTAGACAATCAGTAAAGGTATAGATGATGTGAAAAATATGATCTACTGATTTGAACTCATTGATATTTATATAACTCTATCATATCAAATAGAATACATAGTATTTTTAAATGCATGATACTCATGAAACAAACCTTAACAAATTATGTTCCCTGACCATAATGATATTAAGCCAGGAATGAATGCCAGAAAAATATATGGAAAGTATCAGAAAAATGTATGGAAAATCTCACAATTAGTTGAAAAATCAACAAGATATATAAATAATACATTGATAAAAGGAAAATCTTAAGGAAAATTAGAAATAGTTCAAAGAGAACAAAATAAGAATACATATATCAAAATGTATGAGATACAGCTAAAAAGATCTTGATGGGAGTTTCATAGTGTTACATGCTTATATGAGAATATAAAGTCTCCTATCAATAATACAAGCTCTACCTTCAGACACTAGAATGAGAAAAGCAAAACAAACTCAAAGCAAACAGGAAAAAAAGAAATAATAAATAGCAGAAATCAGCGAAATGGAAAATTACAAACAATGGAAAAAATCAATAAACCTCTAAACTGGTTCATTGAAAAGATTAATGAAATTGATAAACTCTAGCCAAGTTGAAAAACAATTGTAACAACAAGAAACAAAAGACATAAACTAATAATTACAGGAGTGAAAGAAAAGCATCTATAGAGATCCCACAGATATGAAAAGGGATATTACATGGAGGGATATAAAGTGGTAGAATACTATGAGGAACCCATGTGCATAAACTCAACAACTTCAATGTAATGGACCATGAATTTCTTGAAAGCCAGTAACTATGAAAACTCACTCAAGAAGAACCAGATAACCTGAATGGCACCATATCTATAAATAAATTTATTTCATAATAAAATACCTTCAGAAAAAGCAATCTGATGCCCAGCTGGTGTGTGTGTGTGTGTGTGTGTGTGTGTGTGTGTATTTAAAGAAACAGAGCATGTGTGAGTGAGCAGGTGAGGGGCAGAGGGGAGAAAGAATCCTAAGCAGGCTCTACACTCAGTGCAGAGCCCAGCATAGGGCTCGATCTCATGACCCTGAGATCATGACCTGCTCCCAAATCAGGAGTCAGACACTCAACTGACTGAGCCACCCAGGTGCCCCTCAAATATGTATTTTTTTAATCAATAGCAATTCCATGTAATCACTTTCAGAAAATAAATAAAAAATCATTCCCTAAATTTTTAATAAGGGCAGCATTACCCTGATATCAAAGTCATCTAAAGTCATTAAAGGAAAGAAAACTAATATTATTTATGAACATATGAACTAAATCCTTAACAACATATTAACAAATTCAATCCAGCAATACATGAAATAAATTGCCACCAAATAGGGATTATCTCATAAATTAAGGCAGTTTCCAATTTCAAAAATCAATAAATGTAACAATCCACTTTTAATAGACCAAATAATAATTTTTAAAAACATTCTGATGCGGAAGTATTTATCAAAATTCAACATCTAAGATAAGACATTTGGCAAACCGAGAAGAGAAATAAATTTCTGAACCTGATGAAGGGCATTAACAAAAACCTACAGACAGCATCCTAGGGTAAAGGTCTAAATGTTTTTCCGCTTGGACCACAAACAAGGCAAGGATTTATTTACACTCTCATTATTATTCAGAATCCAGAGTGCTAACCATTACACGATGGGACCCGCCTTTGATCATTATTATTCAATACAGTTCTTAAAGTCCTGGTCAGTGCAAATGGAATAGAATAGAAACCCCAGAACTAGACCCACAAACGTATGGCCAACTCATCTTTGACAAAGCAGGAAAGAACATCCAATGGAAAAAAGACAGTCTCTTTAACAAATGGTGCTGGGAGAACTGGACAGCAACATGCAGAAGGTTGAAACTAGACCACTTTCTCACACCATTCACAAAAATAAACTCAAAATGGATAAAGGACCTGAATGTGAGACAGGAAACCATCAAAACCTTAGAGGAGAAAGCAGGAAAAGACCTCTCTGACCTCAGCCGTAGCAATCTCTTACTCGGCACATCCCCAAAGGCAAGGGAATTAAAAGCAAAAGTGAATTACTGGGACCTTATGAAGATAAAAAGCTTCTGCACAGCAAAGGAAACAACCAACAAAACTAAAAGGCAACCAACGGAATGGGAAAAGATATTTGCAAATGACACATCGGACAAAGGGCTAGTATCCAAAATCTATAAAGAGCTCATCAAACTCCACACCAGAAAAACAAATAACCCAGTGAAGAAATGGGCAGAAAACATGAATAGACACTTCTCTAAAGAAGACATCCGGATGGCCAACAGGCACATGAAAAGATGTTCAACGTCGCTCCTTATCAGGGAAATACAAATCAAAACCACACTCAGATACCACCTCACGCCAGTCAGAGTGGCCAAAATGAAGAAATCAGGAGACTATAGATGCTGGAGAGGATGTGGAGAAACAGGAACCCTCTTGCACTGTTGGTGGGAATGCAAACTGGTGCAGCCGCTCTGGAAAACAGTATGGAGGTTCCTCAGAAAATTAAAAATAGACCTACCCTATGACCCAGCAATAGCACTGCTAGGAATTTATCCAAGGGATACAGGAGTACTGATGCATAGGGGCACCTGTACCCCAATGTTTATAGCGGCACTCTCAACAATAGCCAAATTATGGAAAGAGCCTAAATGTCCATCAACTGATGAATGGATAAAGAAATTGTGGTTTATATACACAATGGAATACTACGTGGCAATGAGAAAAAATGAAATATGGCCTTTTGTAGCAACATGGATGGAACTGGAGAGTGTGATGCTAAGTGAAATAAGCCATACAGAGAAAGACAGATACCATATGGTTTCACTCTTATGTGGATCCTGAGAAACATAACAGAAACCCATGGGGGAGGGGAAGGAAAAAAAAAAAAAAAAAGAGGTTGGAGTGGGAGAGAGCCAAAGCATTAGAGACTGTTAAAAACTGAGAACAAACTGAGGGTTGATGGGGGGTGGGAGGGAGGGCAGGGTGGGAGGGAGGGCAGGGTGGGTGATGGGTATTGAGGAGGGCACCTTTTGGGATGAGCACTGGGTGTTGTATGGAAACCAATTTGACAGTAAATTTCATATATTAAAAAATAAAATTAAAAAAAAAAAAAAAAAAAAAAGTCCTGGTCAGTGCAATAAGGAAAAAAAAATACAGTTTGAAAAGGAAGAAATAAAAATGTTTCTCTATGCAGATACAGTTGTTTAAATTGAAATTTCAAGAAATCTACTAAAGAACTCCTAAAGCATGTTTTTAGTCCTTAAAACTAATGAGTGAATTTAGTAAGGAGTAACTACCAATTACAATCATATTTCTATACGCTACTAATCAATGATTAGTAATACTTCTCTAAAGTATTTTCACTTGCTCCAACAAAATGAAGTTTATAGATATGAATCTAACAAATATATGCATGATTCATATACCGATAAGTACAAAATCCTGAAAAAGAAAGAAAGAAAGACCTAAATAATTGGAAAGTAATAATTCGAAATTCATATATCATGAATTAGAAGTCTTAACATTCTTAAGATGTTAATTTCCCCCAAATTGATATATGCACTAAATGCAAAACATCATCAAAAACATCCCAGCAAGGTTTTTAGAGACATTCTAAAATGTATATAAAAAGGGAAAAGTCATAAAGTAGCTATTTGTTTTGGAAAAGAAAAAAATGTAGGAGTCACACTCCTGATTCTAAGATTAACAATAAAACTATTGTAGTAATGAAAATGTGGTATTGGCATAAGGACAGACATAGATCTAAAACAGATTCTGGAAAGAGACTTAAACAAATATGATTTTTTAACAAATGTGTAAAGGCAATCAATGAAAACATGAAAGTGTTTTTAAGCAAATGGACACACTTAGAGGTTTATATTTTTCTTTTAAAGTGAATCTTGACCTATACCTCACATCCTACTCAAAAATGACCATATATTGAATTATAAAATGTAAAACTATAAATGTTTAGTGAGAAAAATATGAAAATACTTGCCTAACCCTGGGTTAGGCAGAGAGATTTTAGATATGATATGAAATGCATGATCTATAAATGAATAAAATGGTAATTAGGACTTCATCAAAATTAAAAATGTTTGCTATGCCAAAGACCTCCTTAAGAGAATGTCAAGGCAGACCACAAACTAAGAGGAAATATTTGCAAGTCAGATATCAAACAAGATAATTCTGTCTAGAATATGTAAACAATTCTCAAAACTCACCAATAATAAACATCAACATTTGAAACTCAGACATAATCAATTGAAACTCTATTTCAATGAGCAAAATATGTGTAAAGGTACTGCAACAAAGAAAATATACAAGATGGCAAATAAGCACACAACAGTATGTTCAACACAAGTAGTGAGTGGGGAAATGACAAATGATGACATCAGTGAGATACCACAGCGCACCACTTAGATTGGCAACACACACACACACACACACACACACACACACACACAGGATTAGCATTACTAACGGGATGCAGAGATCAGCAACATGCATTACTGTTGGTAATACAAATGAAACAAACTTAGCACTTAGGCAATTTCTTATAAAACTGGGCGTATAGTTGCCATACAACTTAATAATTCTAGTTTTCAAGAAATTTCTAGTTTCTTTTTTTTTACCTTAAGGAAATAAAAACATATGCACACGTAAAACCTTGTCTACTTATGCATAAGGAAGTGGATCCTGAGAAACTTAACAGAAGACCGTGGGGGAGGGGAAGGGGGAAAAAGTTAACAGAGAAGGAGGGAGGCAAACCATAAGAGACTCTTAAATACTGAGAACAACCTGAGGGTGGATGGGGGTGGGGGCGAGGGGAAAGTGAGGCCTTGAGGAGGGCACCTGTTGGGATGAGCCCTGAGTGTTGTATTTAACAACAATTTGACAATAAATTATATTTAATATAAAAAAAAACTGTCTACCAATGTTCATGTAGCTGTATTCATAATAACCAAAGACTGAAATCAGTCAATATGTCCTTAAATGGGACATATACTCTTACATACTCATATATTAAAATGGTACACATTAATAAAAGGGAACAAACTGTATGTAAACACTACATGGATTAACCTCAAAAGTATAGTGAGTGTTGGGGTATCTGGGTGGCTCAGTTCAGCATCTAACTCTTGATTTTGCCTCAGGCCTTGATATTGGAACCAGCTTGCATTGGGCTCTGCCCTGAGCATGGAGCCTCCTTGGGAGTCCCTCTCCCTCTCTGTACTTCCCCCACTCACACTCTCATTGTCAAACTTTAAAAAAATAAAAATAAAAAATAAAAAACTTTTTTTTAGAAAGTATGCTAAGTGATAGAATCAAGTCTCAAATCATGCCATGCTATATTAATCTATTGGCATTACCTCCTGGAAAAAGCAAAATTGTAAGGAAAGAGAACAGATCAGTGGTTTCCAGGGATTAGTGGTGGTAGGGGGCAGGTTTTGTTTTTTGGCTTGTTTTGTTTTGTTTAGGGGTGACAGAACCACTCTGAAACCTGTAAGCATCTGGGGTGCTTACACAACTTTACAGACGAGCTAAAGCGCAGACCTGTGCATCAAAAGAAAAAAGTTAATTTTATTGTACGTTAATTTAAATTTTTAAAAAAATAGAGAAGAAACTTAAAGAGCAGAAAGTTAAAAAAAAATACCTCTCAAATAAGTGGGTTATTTGTCACATTTTCTTGAAAGAAATCTTTGTAATGTATCGACCATATGAAAAGTTATTGTTCAACACATGCCTCATTCCTTCCATTCTTCCTTCCTTCTATTCTCCCTTCCTTTCTTCAATGCTTTCTTTATTCTTTTTGTTTTCTTTCAGTTTCAACTAACACGGTTAACACTGTCTTTATACTAACAGCTCTAGTGGTCCTGGGAAAGATTTAAAAAGTAGAAGACAGGGGCACCTGGTGGGCTCAGTCCATTAAGTGTCCGACTTCGCTCAGGTCAGGATCTTGCAGTTCGTGGGTTTGAGCCCTGTGTCGGGCTCTGTGCTGACAGCTAAGAGCCTGGAACCTGCTTCAGATTTTGTCTCCTTCTTTCTGCCCCTCCCTTGCTTGTACTCTGTGTCTCTCAGTCTCTCAAAAATAGATAAACGTTTAAAATTAATTAAAAAATAGAAGACAAATACATGGATTAAAATGTTGTTGGAGAAGCAAGACAAACATTAACATCAATATTAGTAAAGTTAATAAAATAATATGTACATATAAGCTTTAAAGTTAATATAAAAATATTTTATTATTCTTAAAGTAAGAGAATGTAGTTGGAAAGTATATATAAAATAAAGATATATTGCCTCCACTATTCTTTTTCTTTACCAAAAAAAAAAAAATGCTGCAATTAAATAAATATGTATGAAGTGCCTATGTGTGAAAGTATCCAAATCACTAGATGGTAGTAAATCAGTCAGACAAGTTCTTGCTCTTTGGGCCAATAGATTCTCATGAGGGAGAATATAGAAAATAAAATAACAAATATAAATAGCAAAATTAATTTTAAATGAGTATTTGTTTTAAACAAAACAACCTAAGATAATATAATAAGGAGTTATGGGGAAGGTATAAATGAAGTGTAATGTAAATAAGGTGGCCAGGAAGTCCTATCTGTCAAGAAAGAGACAGCATGTAGGGACAGGGAAAGAACATTTCAGTCAGAGAGAACAGAAGAACAAGGGGTAAGCATGAAGAATTCAAAATATTTGCTAATAGAAAATACTATAAAAAAATTAATGGGAAAGTTGTTTCAAGGAATTTGCTTCAGGAAAAATAAACCAGCAGTTTATTAGAAAACAAAAATAATATATGAAATGTATTTAACTACATGGGTGAGATCTGGCAGTGTTTTTATTTCTAATTATAAAATCAGTAATCCTGCCAGAAAGAAAAGAAAGATTTGTTTGGATGTTGATGGTATGTTTTGTTAACTAGGCAGCAACATTCTCCTCATCTATTTTTTCTGTAATACTTATCCCTGGCTACGGAAGAGTTGGAAAATTGTCTAGGATTTCTCTGTCTTCTTTGGCCCTTTCTAAGAAAACCTTGATCACTTTTAATGTGACAGTAGTTGTAATCATTTATTTTCTTATCTTCAGGAAGTATTTCTTGTTGATCTTTCCCACTATTTAAAAGTGTACATTTAACATCTTAGGAAAAACAAATATCCATGGCTCAGATTGCACAGACCTATGAAATTATTTTTTAATGACTTGGCACTGGTGAAATTGAATGATTGAGCATTTAAAAAGCTACACTGTTTGATATTTTCTTTAATAGAATTTCATTTTAGGACTAATGATGTGAGTTTTATCATTTATATTGATCCTAACAGGTGTTGGTAAGAAAATTGAGGCAAGACTGTACACACTACATTGAGCCCAACCTGGTTCATTTTTCTGACTTTCATTTTTTTTTAAGCCTTTTCCATTTTTATGTTTCATCTGTCGTTTTTTCACTTAGACTTGGAGACATCTGGAAAACTGCTTTGCAGACAGAGCAACTGGATTTTAATTTGCAGGAACACAGGAGGAGAGGAGGGGAAGACAATAGTAGGGCTGTTAGCTAAGTCCTGGAACTTTCATCATGGTATTTATCAAGGCTGATATTCCTGATACATTGGAAAGAGTAAAGAATCTTTTAACTTTTTTTCAGATACTCTTTTAGTGAAACTGAACCGGCTATAAATAAATTCTATAAAGAAAGAAGTAAATTATATACAGGAAATTACAAAGAATTACATAGTCACAATCATATAATCATGGGTGTATTGTTCATTCTCCAAACCACATTTTCATATTATTACAAAAAAATTCAGATTGCAAAGAGTTTTATATGTCATTAATAAGAAAAGAAAAATATAAAGGTTAAGCTGATGAGAAAATGTTGCTCCGAATTCCGTATTTTCTCATTTTTTCTCATCTATCAAGTTTTGCATATATAAGTGTATAACTCTAAACTTGCATACAAGTATCCATTTCAGTCACTTAAGAACAAAATAAATAAAACAACCAACAAGCAAACTGTTCCCTAAAACAAGATAATATATACCCTCCTAAATGCCATTAGTTGTTGTTGTTGTTATTAGAATCTTTATTAGCTGGTAATAACAAATCAGTGATAATTATTTAATATGATAAAAATCCTAAAATATTGTGGAATATGGTTAAATAATGTAGATTTAAATACAAAAGTATACTTTTGGGAAAAATTAGAATTACTGAAAATAATATTTCAGTATATGGTCTCAATATTTCTTGCTTATTCCTTTTATTGTCATTTTCTTTTACTTTAAAATGTTTTATTTAAGTAACCTATTGAATAGTTTATTTAATAATTGCCTAACATTAGCCCAACCTGCTACAATGCTAGCTTTCAAAAGTTTAATAATTTCTGCGCTGTTAAATTTTTTTCAGTGAATTCTGAATTCCAGTGACTTCTAAGCAAACTAATAAACTATACCACAAAAAATGGCATAACACTAGTGAATAATTATTTGCTCAATGGCATGCCAGTGGGAAAAATCCACATATTTGCATGGAATATTTTGAAAAGAATAAGAAGTGATAAAATGCATTGGCTGCAGATCCTCTTATTCATTTTTTAATAACTCCCCTGTCATGTGAAATCTTTAAAAAAATGACTAAAATTTCAAAAGCTACATTAATTGCATGTATTATAATACTATATTGCTGTACTTTGTAACAGTCTGTTCATGTTTTGAAACTGCTTTAATTTTTACTTCTCTTTATTAAGTGAAAAGATCGTTAATTTTGAAATGTAATTTATCTCATATTGTTTATTAAAAATTATTCTTTTTTTACAAAAATTTTTTAATGTTTATTTATGAGAGGGAGAGAGAGAGCACAAGTTGGGGAGGGGCAGAGAGAGAGAGGGAGACACAGAATCCGAAGCAGGCTCTAGGCTCTGAGCTGTCAGCACAGAGTCCAACGCGGGGCTCGAACTCACAAACTGAGATCACGACCTGAGCCAAAGTCGGTCACTCAACCGACTGAGCCACTCAGGCACCCCTAAAAATTATTCTTTAAAATAAGATTTTCTCCATACTGCAAACAAAACAAGAGAAGAATTCTTGTTGCACTTACATGGGAAGTCCAAATCCTTAGCAACTTTAGGGCTTAGCAACTTTAGTAGTTAGCAAAATGTACAAGATTCATACTGCCATGGAGCATATGATTTAGTGTCTCAGGTTATGTTAAAAAAGGTATAATTACAGAAGTGTCATGGCAAACTATGATAAAGTAAATATAGAAAAAATGGGGAAGACTTTGGGAAAATGTAGATGAATGTAATGTAGACTGGGAAGATGTTGCATAAGACCTTTTTGAGAAAGTGATATTTATAGTTCAATATGGACATTGAGCAGGTTGTAACCTTTATCAGAGTTGAAGCAAGAAGGCAGAGGGGGTGAACACCCCAAGCAGAGACTACAGCATTTAGAAGAACCCTGCGTCATGAAAGTGCTTGAAGCATTGGAGGTCAGAAAGCAGACCAGACAGCTGGAAATATTCGAGTGAGGGAGACAGGTGGACAAGATGAAACCACAGAGGCGGGCAGGGGCCAGGACCACATTTACAGACCACATTAAGGTTAGTAAATTGACAAAGATTAGTTATGATTTATTTATATTTGAGTAGTAAAGAGGGAAGTCCTCAGATTTCAATTAATATATCAGAATAGAATAGAAACATAGATGGTTGGAAGTATCATTAATGAGAGAAGAAATCACTCCACTGTGGGGAAAAGCAAGAATTTATTTTGAATATACTATATAATATAATATTATATTATTAGATGTTTCTAAGAAGGGGGTGTTTAGAAACAGGACAAACTGATTTGGAACTCAGATGACTCCGAATTAGATATATTACACTTACCATTTATAAATATTTGAAGCCTTGGAAATGAGTGAAAAGGCCTAGGGCAAGAGTGTTGGGTAACTGGAATCTTAATATTTAGAGGTATAATGGAGATGAAAACCCTTCAAAGGAAATTGAAAAAGAGCAGTTAGAGGGATGGGAGAAAATCTACAAAGGGTATGATACAATGAACCTTAAAGGAAATAAATATTTCCTGAACTTGTTCTCTCTTTTTTTCTCTTTTTTATTCAGAAGCCATAGCAATCATTTAATTTTACTGTCTATTAGGAATTGTACTCATTAGAAGACTCTAGAGTCCTGGCAGGAGTATCTAGGCCTCAGAGGCAGACAGCAGGAGCATTGGCAAAAAACAGGGCCCTCTGCCAAACAGGGCAAGCCCCCCACCTCCTCACCTGCTTCTCAGACTATTGCACCTAGTTTCAACAGCTACCAGGCAAATGCACTCACTTAATCTAAGCAGTTGAACAGAATACAAAGCCAGCATATGTTATGGGGAGCTGAGGCAGGCAAAATTTCCCTTGATCTTCACTAGAGCACAGTTTTTTTTTTTTGTTGTTGTTGTTTTGCTTTGTTTTTTTTTCTTTTGTTTTGTTTTGTTTTGTTTTGTTGTCATCATTGGATCAAAAGCTTGCACCAGAAAGCTAGGCAAATTCTTCCTGCAATGCATCCACTTTTTCATAATTCCCTTACCTCCACCATTGTCCAAATATCATTTTGTGAAACAAATTATGAAAATAGACTGTGAACTGGTCACCATCCCCTCCCCACTTCTACCCCATTCCTCTCCGATCCATTCTCACATAGGACCCAGAGTTCTATCAGATATAAATCAGAATATATAACTCCCCGACTAACTGTTAATGTCTTATGTTCACGCTATTTATCTGTGGCCTGTAAGTCTTATCATGACAGGCTCCTGTCTTTCTCTACAGCACATCTCATGCCACGTTTCCTCTTTCTTCGCGTACAGCATCATACTAGTCCTCTGTGAGTTGTAGAACATACCGAGCTCCTCCATCTGGGAGCCCTGAAATAGATTTCCCACCACTCTTTGTGGGTAGATTCTTTCTTACCTTTACTTCCCTTCAAAATGTCACTTTCTCTGAAAGGCCTTTACAGATTACCCATTGATTTCTAAAGCAGTATCATATTTATTTCTTTTACTTAATGCTTTACCTATTTATTGCCAGTCTCACTTACTAAAATGTAAGTTCTGTAAAGGATAAGGAACCAGTCTATCTTTTTCATAATATATCCTCAGAAGATAGAAGAATCATAGGAAGGAGTAGATGCTTAAAGTTATTTGTCCTATGAATGAATGAATAAATGAATGAATGAAATAAACTAAGGATTAAATATTTTATTTGATTCACTGGTATATATAATACACAATTATGAATCTGGCACACGTAATGATTAAAATAATGCCATGAAAAGTGTCATGATTTGTCATTAAACCTACAGAAAAATCATAGGCAACTTTTTAAAACTCAGTGATTTATGTCCTCCAATGTTAGGTAGTTTTTACATGAATAAAACATGTTTTGACTAATGAATACTTGCTCATCAAAAACGATCAACATATTTAGAATAGTTTGTCTTTTTATGATCTGTTTTTTTCTTCCTGGCTAATCAATTCTACCAAAATATTCAAACAAGTTTCTATTAGTAAAAACAAATGCAATTTGAGTTTTGAGTTATTTAATAAGCATTTTGAAATGTGCTACAGCCAATTTGGATTCTGATTCAAGTAATGTTAACTATCAACATAACATTTTCCCAGATATGTAGACTCTGTATAAAATGAATGACTTTGCACATTGTAGGTATTCAGTGATTGGTCTGGAATTATTTTTACATGCTTAAATAAAGATAGGTAAATTCAATATTTTAAAGAAAATGGTTGATATAACCCAATAGCTGGAGTTCATTTCCTGACTTCACTTATTATGTATGAAACATTGGAAAGTCATTTAACATAATTATAGCTTAGTTTCCACTTGTGTAATAATATCCACTTAACAAGGTAGTCATGATGATTAAATAAAATATTACATATTAATACTTAAACTGGGGGCAAAGGGATTTGTACGTTAGTGTGTATTGTTATTGTTATCATCATTCAAAAGCAAATCAAGTGAAATTGCAATGGAAATCTTCCAGAAGCAATATTTGATGGCAAATAAATGCTTTTTTGTGTGTGCTTAGTGTTGGTTCAATATAACTGCGTTTAAAACAAAAGCACAAAGAGAAATTAAAGCTGACACTCTTTAATATTTATGTATTAAAAATGCAAGACAGTAAGAAAACTTTGTAACAGAAAAAACATTTTTACATGTTAAAAAAGTTATGTATATTGATGTGATAATAGCATTATCTCTAATAATTCCATTAAGGTTATCACATCTGGAAAGTTTACTTTTATTCTCTCATAACCACAGATTAATACTTCCTTGATTAGTGTGTTCATTCCAATTAGAATTAAAATCTCTACATTTTCCTTATAGCTTCACGAGGGTATAGATTTATTTGAAGCAAAACTGTGTTTAGAGGTGCTTGGCTGGCTCAAGTTGGTGGAGCATGCGACTCTTGATCTCAGAGTTGTAAGTTCAGGCCCCATGTTGGGTGTAGAGATTACTTAGACTCTTAAATATGGAGAACAGAGGGTTACTTGGAGGGGTTGTGGGAGGGGGGGATTAAGAGGCATTATGGGTAAGAGGCATTGAGGAATCTACTCCTGAAATCATTGTTGGACTATATGCTAACTAATTTGGATGTAAATTAAAAAAAAAATTAAAAATAATAATAAAAATAAATAAAATCTTAAAAATATATTTTAGATACTGTCTTTCAAAAGTTTTAACCCAAATTACCTACAAAATAATCTATTTTTGTTTACCTGAAATGTATCATTTATGATTTTTTATAAAATGTTTTTTATATTTCAGAGAACATTCTATATAAATAATACAAAGCCGTTATCTAAAAATTATGTGCTGGTGCACCTGGGTGGCTCAGTCAGTTAAGCGTTGAACTCAGTTTTGACTCAGGTCATGATGTCACCATTAGTGAGTTTGAGCCCCATATTGGGCTCTGCACTGTCAGAGCATAGCCTAACATAGCCTGAGTGCTCACGCTATCTCTCAAAATACAGAAATAAACTTAAAAATATATACATATATGTGTGCATATGCATATGCATATGTATATATATGTTTAAAAAAAGCATCTGACTCTTGGTTTCAGCTCCAGTCATGATCTCAGGGTTCATGAGTTTGGCTCTATGCTGACAGTGCATAGCCTACTTGGGATTCTCTCTCTCTCTGTGCTCCTCCCCCCTTTCTGTCTCTCTATCTTCCTCTCAAAAATAAATAAATAAATAAATATTTTTAAAAAATAATAATAATAAAATAAAAATTGGGTGCAGTCATGAATTCTATTAATAATTTGCAGACATATCTGTATATAATTATCATATCAGTGAGTTAGTTAATTCTGCCTTATAAAAATGAATTTTAGCAACATATCTTGAGCTTTGAAATACTCTCTGCACTTACATAGAACAAAATACCTTAGAACAGAAATTAACTAATTTTAGAATGTTTAAATAATATATGGAACATAGCTATATGATTTGAATGCCAAACACTACAAAAGAAATGTCTTCGTGTAGTCATTAAGGCATATAAAATATGCATTTACAACTTTTTAAAAATTTATTTTGAATGTAATATATGTCTTCCAGAATTCTGCTGCCATTTTATAAAGCATTGAATTGAAAGAAAAAAATAAGTTGTTATGGAGAATTCACTTGATATTCTTGAATAAAAAAGGTAATCTTGGGCTGATTTTCAAAGTAAAATTTAAATCTTGTTTTAATTATGTTAATTTTGCTCAGGTATAGTATACAACTATTGTAAAAGATAAATTGTGATTCTAGTTATTGGCTTTGTTTCCTCAGGAGTTTGAATATGTCTTTATGATGCAACAGTAATCAAAGTAGGAACACTTATTGTTCACTACAGGAAGGAAACAAAATCAATTGCTGTGCAATTCTGAGCACTTTCCATTAAAGAAATTGCCAGTTACATCAAATGGAGGTCATATCACATATAGCTACACTCAGCAATCTCTTTTTATAAAGCTACCCTATCATATTACATATTGTGAGGAACAAACTGGCAAAGAAAGTTATTGGTTAACAGATGCTTTGGGGTTGGGGGAGGCGGGTTTGTTGTTATTAACAAACGCTTTAAACAGACTGATTGTATTAGTGTAAGTTTGTTTGAATCTATTTTATGTATGTGTATGAATATTCAATGATATATGACTTCCCCTAGGGGTGCTGCTGTGGACGTAGTAAGGTGTAGTTTCACTCAGTATATTGAACAAAATTGATAAAAGTAACTTTCCTTTATTGATAAATAGGTGAATTATTCTCTACTTTGTATGTTTTCATTTCCTAAAAACATTGTTTGGAATGATTTTTTGTTGTTAGAAAGAAGTATCTGAAGCTACTTGAGTTGTATCAAATATGAAGTGACTAACATTTAACTCATTCAAATAAGATATTAATATGCCTTCATTACAAAAATATTTAATTAATTTGTTAATTGAATTTAATCTAAGTCAAAAACTACAAAATCCATACTTTATTATTCATTGCATATGTGTATATATGTGTACATATATAAAATATACATATATGTATATGTAATATATACATTATATATATAGTTTTTTTTTTCATTTCTGCTAAGCCATAAGTTACTCTTTAAAAAGTATGCTTAGAGGGGCATCTGGGTGGCTCAGTTGGTAGAGCATATGACTCTTGATTTCAGCTCAGGTCATGATCCCAGGGTCTTGGGATTGAGCCTCATGTCACTCAGTGTGGAGCCTGCTTGAGATTTCTTTCTCTCTCTCTCTTTGTCCCTCTGCCCCCTCTCCCTTTTTCACTCTCTCTCTCTCTAAAATAAAAAAAAAAACAACAACTAAAGTTTAAAAAAAAAGTTTACTTAGAAACTAGATTCAATTCTGTGATTTTTTGATGGGTTCACTTTATAATAGAAATGTGTATTATAAAATTGAGATTTAATTAAATTTGTTCTAATCAATGTTGGTCATAGATTCATTACATGTATCACATATCATGTAATGGATACTCACTAAATAATCATCATAAACATAAATGGTTATCATATATGTTTTGTTGTAATTTCTTTATATTTCTTTATAAAATTATTAATGCAACTTCTTATATAAACTACTCTAGTTTTTTGCCATAATATTTATTACATTATGAGGTACTATATCATTTACTTAGTCATTATTTTTATTGCTTATTATCCATCCCTTCTCCACTAGAAGGAAATTTCATGAAGGCAGAGATTTTTATGTGCATTGTTCACTGCCATATCCTAAGCATCTAAAACAGAACATAGAATTAATAGATACACAATAAATACTGGTTAAATGAATACTTTAATGAAATAAGATAAGTGGCTTTATAGATAAGACACTCCAAGACACTAGGCAAAGCTGAGTACAGAGAAATCAAGAGGAGAAATTCTGTGTACTAACTGGGGAGACTCTAGTACTTACCTCTTAACGCTTGGTTCCTATAAGGATGACAGCAGTCTGACACCCGTCAGAAAGAAATTGGAAAACTTTTTTATGAGTAGATTAAGCATTCAAGAGAAAAAAAAAATTATAGATAATGACAGTTGTGAACCATCCCTTGAAGTGAATGGATAAACCTATGGTTAATACTTACAATTCCCTCAGGAGTTAAAATGTACGAAGCAGGTATACATACTGGTTGGATAAGATGGATACAATTTTATGAGTATTATGCTGAGATAAAATAATATTTCATAAGGATACATATAATTTCTATACATTTTCCTCACATAAAGCGGTAATACATATTTGAAGAGACTATGTATTGTATGATTCTCACTGTATGACATTCTGGAGAAGGCAAGACTATGGAAATAGTATAAAGATTTAGATAACAATGTGCCTATGTAGGCTTATTGATTGTAACCCATGTTCTACTGTGGTGTGGATGTCCACCGCAGAGGAGGTTGTGCATGTGTGGGGAGGAGATATATGGAAACTCTTTGCTTTCTGAACAAGTTTGCTTGGCAACCTAAAATTTATCCCTAAAATAGACTCCTAAAAAACATACCATGTAGGTAATTTTTTGTTATTTCAAAACTTTATTAAAAATATATTGAAAGTTACCTGTGTAATAAAAATAAATCAGTACCCCCAAAGTTATAACTTTACGTCTTCAATTCCTTTGATATTTCCTCCCAAACCCCCAATACCTCAGCCTTCGAACTCATTCCCTCCCTCCTTCCCTCCATCCTTTGCCCTCTTTTTGTTTTTCCTTCTTCCATTTTAACCTCTCACCTCTTACTTTTCCTGCCTTTAGCTTCTTCGTGTTGTAAATAGAGGCAGATTCAGAATACATGAAGCGCTGAAGGCATATGATATCAATTTCTGGGGGAAATCAGTCAGTAGAGAGCACAGTGTCTCAGCAGTCACAAAGCCAAGCTTCAAGCAGGATTGGATTTTAATTTAGGACACAATAAAAAAACAAAGATCTGGCTCTGGTGATCACCAATCTGGTGATTCATGTTCTTTCTTTTTCCAGCCACTCCTATAGCCACTATAGCCTGCTACTTCTCTCCATTTGATTTGTATTTAAACTAGCTGCAATAGGGGCCCTGGGTGGCTCAGTGGGTTCAGCTCAGGTCATGATCTCACGGCTCTGAGTTCAAGCCCCAAGCCCTGCATTGGGCTCTGTGCTGACAGCTCAGAGCCTGGAGCCTGCTTCAGATTCTCTGTCTCCCTCTCTCTCTGCCCCTCCCCCATTCGCACTTTGTCTCTCTCTCAAAAATATATGAACGTTTAAAAAAAATTTAAACCAGCTGTATTAAAGCCCATTTGTACTTATTAATTACTGAAAATAAAGCATGCCATTGGGCAGATTCATCAGTCATGAGTTCTTGTACCAGCGTACTTAATGTGTAAAACCTCCACCAAATGGCATGTTTTCTTGGCCTGCTAATTATACAAATACTCTTCCTCTAATAACTCTGATTCTACTTAGATCTAGATTCTATGAAACTCATGTAGACTAGTTTACTTCCCCCTTTCAACTGTCTTCTAAATGACTTTGATATGTACACCTGAGACATTTTCTAGTTTTAAGCTAGGAGAGGACACTATTTAATACCTGGGGCACTTTGAGAATATGTGGTAATGGTGCAAAAGGGAATATATAGAAAGCACCATGAAATTATTTAAGTATTCGGAATTCTATCTGAAAAATAGAAATAGAAAAAATTGCTCTGATTTAAAATTGTGAACTGACATATATATTCCCTTTTAAATTGTCCTTATCAAGTAGCTATTAATCATTTTGTATTTGCACATTGGTTTTCAGTCACTTCGTTTACTGACGTGTGTGTGTGTGCAGTGTTTGTATTCGTATACGTGTGTGTATAAAATAACACTGAAGCCTAGGTATTGAACTTGATTACTTTCATTGTAAAACCCTGAAAAGGAGTGATGACTTCTTTGTGTCATGTACCACACACCATAGTGCACACGTAGTACTCACAAATTAAAAAATAATAGTAATAAAAAATTTATGTAATAAAAATGGTCACAGAGGGGAGACTGGGTAGCAGGATAATAGAGCCCAGTAATAATAATTGATGTAATCTAGTCTCTGGATGAACATGTAATTTTCCATCTCTTTTGCCCTCAGGAGCCTCTTAAAGTTATTCAGGTGAAGTGTGACTCACAGAACTCCAAGGATATGTAAATGCAAAGATTTATAGTCTGAGTTTGATGTAAGTAATGGGTCAGTGCACATCTGGGAGAAAAGCATAAACGACATGAGGCTGAGGTGCATTATTTTTCATTCAATATCATTATTTGCACATTTATTAAATCTGTGTTGGGTGGCTCCATCACACTGAGGAGAAGAGTCTCTAGGGTCTCAGGGAAGCATCTGTCCCAGAGAGGGGACGTCCTGAGGGTCTACTTTGGGGAGAGTGATAAGGAGATGGAAAAGTTCAAAAACTGACAAGGTTGTCCAGACCTTGCTCTGTACATTTGCATAACATCCCTGGATGAGAATTCTTCCACTACTCAGTGCTCTTTTCTCCCAAGCTGAGTTTAATTTTAGATATCTACACACACACTATATATGTGCACATATTCAGGATCCCATCTGAATTCAAATCAGGGTGCGCAATGCAAGATAGTTAAATACCAGCCTAAATACTTTTTAGCCAAACTGGGAAAGGAAGGAGGGAAGGAAGGAAGGGAGGGAGACAGGCCATTGTTATAATAGAGATTTAAAAATAGATGTGGATGAAATAACAAGACGGATTGATTTTACTTAAGTTGGTTTGGGAGCTGGTAAGCGAAGCTGAGGAGAATCACAGCTTTCCTGGGTAATTATAAGAATCTAAGAAGCAGAAGAGAGGAAGGGCATACTTAATAGAAGCCTTGAATAAAGACATGTAAGTAAGGATGTGTGCTGTGTAAACTGCAAATGAATCGGGGGATTAGAATACTGGCTATATCTAGGGGAACAATTGCAAACAAATCTGAAAAAATAGTTCCAAGTAAAATTATGAAAAGCCCCAAATGCCAGGCTTGAGTTTATAATGAATGGAGTGTCCTTGAGAAAACTTATGTAGAAGATCATTGCAATCATATATGAATTTGAAAATGTATTTCTGACAATATGTAAAAGACAAATGGGAAGCAGAAGAGACAGAGATTAAAGTTGCACAAGCCAACGAGGCCTGAGTATGCTCTGGAAGTGAAGACGGAGGTGAAAGCGTGGAAATGACAAGACTGAACAGGGTTGGGTTGGAAGGGGATGGAGGATAAAGAGCAGAGATGAGTTCCATTTGTTAGCAACGGTGTGTGAGACCACTCACTAAAATGGATAACATAGATTTAGAAGTGGACGGAGGAAAATAAGGAGTTCATTTATTAGACTTTATCAAATTACACCACTGTAGTACTCAGAAGAACTCAGATAATAAGGAATCTTGGAAAAATAAAGAACAGAAGTCATGTCATTGAACCCTTAGAGAAAAGGGGACTGATGATTAGGTCATAAAGAAGATAGATGGCGTACTTGATTCACTACGCTAATGCTCCTTCCTGGTGGTGATTCACCTTATCTGGGTTACTCCTTTCTTTCCTCCTGTGGCTCTTATTTTCATTATATCTTCTTAAATAACATCTGTGCCCATTATACTTTAAGAATAAAGAACAAAGAAAACATAATTTGGAAATGGTGGCAATCAAAGGAGAGTCCAAGTCAAAAGGATTCTGAACAGAAAACATAAGTGTCTGTGTCTCTCCACTCATACTCAGCCTAGGAGACTTAGCTCCTTTGTGTAGAGCAAAGTCAGAACAACTCAAGCTGATGGATATGTATTGACTTATTCATTTAACAAATAAATAAATACAGATCTGCTCTGAAGTTGCTAAAAGAATTGTACCATGTATTGTGTATATTAAAGATGTATAAATGTAGTCCAAGCTTACATCAAGTAAATCTTACATTTCAAATTGTCATACATAGAACAATGGCCCCCAAAGGTGTTTATATCCGAATCCCAGAACCAATGAATATGTCATGTTAGATGACAAGAGGGGATTAAATTTGAAGATGGGATTAAATTTGCTAAACATCAGACCTTGAGATGAGAGGATCATCCTGGGTTATGTGGGTAGGCCTAATAACATCTCAAGGTCCTTATAAGTGAAAGTGGGAGGCAGAAGAGTCAGTGTCCCTTTGACATAGTGTTAGAAAGACTCAACTAGTCATTGTTGGCTTGTAAGATGGTATGGACCCACACAAGTCAAACAATGTAGGCAACTTCTAGAAGCTGATAAGATTCCAGTCTAGTGTCTCCAAAAAGGAATATAGCCTTAAAAATCCCCTGATGTTAGCCCATTTTGAACTCTGGACATCCAGAACTAAGATAATAAATCCATGTTTTTTTAAGCCACTAACTTTGTGGTTATTTGTTAAAGAAGAAATAGGAAACTATTTTGTAAGAAATTGTATTTCATTGGTAGATTTTTGTTTTTGTTTTGTTTAATTATTTGATTGGATAACTGAAAAATAGTAGATTAGCAAAGCTTTTAATCTTTTTGAGGGTATCAAATGTTTAAATAAAATTTCTGCATCACAAATGGTAAGCTGTTTCTGTAAATTAAATTTTTGAGTGGGGAAGCTTTTCACTTTCCCTTCGATCATCTCACATACCCTCAACTTCATGGACATGGAGGAATCATTTAATATCTGAATTCTAGATAGAATTTTAAGGCAGGTACTATGCAACATGGTATCCCCTAGAACTAAAGCAGTTTTCAGTGCTCCAAAAAAAATGGTCAATTGTGTATTAAATATATGTCTACTGTTAGAAGGTTGATGAACAATAAATGATTAACCCTGTTAGCATCTAAAATGGCCCCAAATCAGCTTCATCTTCTAGATTTCATAAGCTGGGCAGTCCTCTTCCCTTGTCTGAAAGCTAGACCTAGTAGCTCACTTCTAATGCAAAGAGTATGACAGAAGTGATAGATATCCATTCTCTTGCTATATACCTTTTTAGTCTTATCGGCTGTCCTCTGGAGAGGTTCATGGGGCAAGTGAACCTGTCCAACAGCCAGTGAGAACCTAAGGCCTCGAGTTTGCCTGGAAGTAGATGCTGTCCCAGTCAGCCTTGAGATGACTGCAGTCCCAGCCAGAACCTTGGACTGTAGCCTCATGGGATATCCTGCACCAAAAGATCAAATTCACCTATGTCTGAACCCCTGATCCACGGAAATTGGAAGGTCATATTCACCTTTTTTTTAATGTGGTATTTACAGACAATTTGTGATGCAGTAATAAATTAATAATGTATTAACTGAAATACATGAATAGTAAATGCTATATCACTTAGAAATTCAGGTGGGATTTGGAACCCCAATATTTTGATTCTCTTATATTAAAAAGTTTTGGCTCTGTAGGGTAGAACTGGAGCCAAACTATCATTGTCTAATATTTTATATTAAAGAGTCTAAATATATTATTTGCTTTATTTTATTTCCAAGTTCTATTTTCCAGTCTTTATGGATTCTGAGTAAGATTTGAGCCCAGTAGGAAATGGCAGAGAAGGGAAGAAATGAAGGATGTGGAGGTACCAAATATTAGACTAAATTGTGTGGGGAATGTCCCAAGAATAGTTTTAATCCTATCATACCTTGATAAATTCAGAGCCAAACTGAATATATTTGGGTGTAGTTATTTGAATAAGCAATTTAGAGATAATTTTGTACTGGTCAGCATGACCCAGCCACTGAAATGTTTTGATCCCCAGCATTACTTAATTTCATCTTCTTAAGAAAAAAAAAGTAATAGGTTTGTAATAATAATGATACTCTGCTTTTTCTGAGTTCTTTGAAGCCAAAAGTGCCAATGAGCAATAGCCCCTCTTCAAATATAGAAACTTTGGGAGAGTGGTGCCACTTTGAGGAGTAAGGATATGCAGCACAAGGTGTGAGATCTGGTCAGAAAGGGGATCTGCAGAATAGTGGAAGTGGGATAAAGATACGTGAATTCTCCCATGGGTCACATGTGGACCCCAGCAGAAAGTCCAAGTATGTCATTTTGAGAAGAACCATAAGACAAGATGATTTCTCTTCCCAGGTTATTTAATTTCAGCATAAGGATCTAGAGATGTACCGTTAGATTCAAAAAGTACCAAAAAAATAAATTAATAAATGAAGTGAGCCAATCTAAAGGAAGCATTATCTGTCAAAGAAGAAGATTCTTTAACAATTGAAATGAAACTTTGTTGGGGAGTCTGTATTATCTGTAACTGACCAAAACAACCCTTTGAAATATCAATATAATCAAGAATTTGGTACAAATATATTACCATTGAATTTGTTAGTATGATTTGAGAGTACTTTCTTGTTAAATCTTAACGTTTTAGTCATTCCCAATTTTATTTTGTCAATTTTGATACCTTAACTCTTTTAGCTGATATAGATATGGTTAAGGTCAAAGAGATTATTTTTAATAGCATAATGTAAAGCTTATTGAACCTCAGGCTTATTTTGTGTAAGAGTTCATAACCGAAGTGGAAAATTCATAAATTGATTATTTCCTGTAAATAAATGTTTACAGGAATAGGCCATCTGCAGACCAAAATAAATAAATAAATAAATAAATAAATAAATAAAGCTTCAAACTACAAAGGGTCAATATCTGACCTTTTCTATACTAACATGGCTTTGAAGAATCAATATTTTTCATTTTCTTTACCTAAAAGAAAGCACTACGAAGCACCATGTTAGTACCCAGAGACATGCTGTCTGGATCTATTACTGTGGTTGTATTCCTAAAGTACACTTTCATATTAATAATTTAAAAAGCATTCTCAATATTTTTTTAGAAATACTTCTCTTTTAAGCAAGAAAAATAAAATCATGAAAATAATTAGATTTTCAGATAAAATAAGAACTCTGCCACAGCTGTAGAATATGAAACATTTGTTTAACAATTATAACAAGGAAATGTATAGGAATAGTGTACTCAGTTGCTACTGAATGATTGATGGACATTGCTTGAAAATATACTATTAGATATTCAGGAACAATTAGATTTAACCCACAAATTGAATCATCTTTGGAAAGAAACTGCTCCCAGTTTTAGGGAAACTTATCTGTCTTATCAAATGTCGTTCTTCTCACAGAGTCATCTTTCCAAAGTAAACAGGAATGGAAGGCTATGTGAACATTTTTCCTATTATGTAAGTCAATTCACTAGCATTGGAGAACCACTTGACACAATGTGATGATTAATTTAGAGTACAAAATGGTGTAGATACTATGATCCCATTTGTTAAATATTTGTATATAAATTTATATGTGTGTATTTTGGATAGGTGTGCACAAAATATTTACTCTTTGTATCTGGTTTGCAACGCAGAATTTTATTTTACATTTTATGATTTTCGTTATAGTCTAAATTTTATACAATGAGTATATGTGCACACACACATACATAACTTTATTATAAAAGCCAATATGTTTTCAAGAATAAAAAAATAGCTTTCAGAAAGAGGCAGATTTTAAGCCAATTATAATTATCATGATAATCAAATGAAAAATATTATAATTTGTATTTTGACCATATTTTTCCAATATGTAATATTTAGTAATGTGAACATTTTCTGGATTTGGCAGAAGTCACAGATACATGACCTCTTCTATATTCTGCCTACAGTCTAGGTACTAATCAGATGATTAGCATTTCAATGGTATAGCAAAAACAAGTTGATTAGATTTATCTCATATATATGAAACTAAGAAAACTAGGGAGATGCAATTTAATAACAAATACTACTTAAATGTGTGTAGTGATGTGGTTAACACAGATTCATTGTCTTTATTTACCACGCCTAAGCCATGAAATGTCCCAGAAAAAACAAAATTCTTTTTAAATAACATTTTTGAATATTTTTCATGCCTCCTAAATTATACATTCTTTATGAGGGCTTTGCTAAATTTTTAACATCTGGGAAATACTGATCATTTTACTTATTAACCATTATCTTGTTTTTTTCTTAGGTAGCATTTGAGCACATATTGAACACTGTAATTTATCAATTTTTAATATGTCCCCAAATGGTTTCAAAACAATAAATTATCCTGGCACAAACCAAATGGCTCCCTTATATCTCACTTTTCATCAGACTCTAAACTTCAGCAGCTCCTTTTCTTTCCCTTTCCCATTCTCGCAGTAGTGATGATAATAAAGGGAGAAGGAGACGAGAAAGGAAAAAAGGCAGAAGAGGAAGAGGAAAAATATGGAGAAGGAGGTGGAGGAGGAGAAATGGGAAGGAAAAGAGGAAGAAAAAGGAGGAAAAAGAATGAAGAGAAAAAGAGAAAGGAAAAGAAAAAAATATTTAATGAAATATGCCTGACCTGATATCAGGCTATTTATAGAAAACATGTTGTTCAGTCCACATAATAGCCATGTGCAGATTGCATTCATTTTTGCATTTACCCGTGAGAAAATCAACATTCACAGAGAAGCTAAGTAACTTGGTAAAGTTCACACATATTAGCTAAAACTGCAATCAGAGCCTAGGTTTTCTGACTCCCAAATACTTAGCACTTTATTGCCTTGAATTTTGCCTTCTCTCCCCTCCACCCCTCCCTTACTTTCTGAACACCAACTTTCACTAATGTGAGCTACCCTCCGGGAATAACACAGTCACAGGCTCACCCTCTATAAAATGACTCTTTCCTTCTATTCTGAATTTCCATTTTACACAGATGCTGGAAATATTTTGTTGTTTAAGCTATAAAATATTTGTGCATTTTTGGACATATTTTAAGCAAAATAAATATTAAAAAATATTCACTTTCAAATTCATTTTTACATTTTTCATGTTTACAAATAAACCTGACAATGTTTAACAGAGAATTTAATCTCCAATTAATGATGCAAGATAAAACGGTCAATTGAGGTAATTAATTCCCTGTGTAATTTATGTGAAAATTATTTTACTCTTCTGGGGGTCAAGTTTAAGGGAAACTTGATTAAATTCATTACCCATTCACTTAATTCTCTGAATTTCATATTTTAATGTGTAGTTTTTTTTTTAATTTTAGACAATTATGAAAAAGACAAATGTTGAATATAAAATCAATGCAAAATGAAGTCATACAGGTAATTTAGCTGAAATGTTTTTGGTTTGAATTATCTCAATATTCATTTGAATAATGAATGTCTATATCAGACACTCAAACTGTGATAAATTTTTAATTTTGTATTTTATATTTTAAATGTTTAAGAAAAAATAGGCACATACATAGCTTGAGTTAATGTAATTAAATGTTAAATTTATTGTCTATAAAAGTTATTGATTTTTCACTGCATATATTAAAGTATTTCATTTTCTCACACTAACCATACCCTTTTATGGTATTTAACCAAGCTAATCCAAGAAACTAGAAGTAAAATGATTAAGTAAGTGGTATGCCATCAGCTTATTATATTTCAAGTCATCAAGTTCCTTTGAAGGAAAGAAACATCTATACTTTATAATAACAATATCTTACTTACATAGAGAATTCTACACTGAATTCTGACCTATAGTTATATTGATAATGTAACTATTACAGTTGTTGGCATATCCTTCTCCTGTTAGATTCATTTATTAACTTTGACATATCATATGTTATCTGACCTGCTTTTTATAAAATTTAATCTCCATAATTATTTATTAAATAAAACTAAAATTTATTTTAAAATTCCATCAAGGCATTTTAGTTATTAATTAACAATAAAATAAAACTTGAAACAAAACTTATTTTAGCATGCTAGAATTTTAATTGTAGTTTACAATAAGTATAGAAAATAAATAATTATTTGCTTTCCAAATATGCCAGACTTGTTACTTAGACCTGATGCTATATTGAATAAAATAAATGGAAACCTTGAACCAAATCTATAATTAGCTGACGTCATGAAGTACTACATAATTATTTAACCATCATGAAACTATGCTTTGATTGCTTTTTTATTAAATCAATGTTCAGAATTTTGAAAATCAATGTGTTTAAAGTACATATCAATAATCAAAATCAAAGACAGTAATTCAGGGAAGAAAAACATTTGATCAAAGACTCAAACAATTTTCTTTTTTATAAGCATTAGGTGCAAAAATTACAAACTAAAGCATTTCTTAAATTATATAAATGATCTTTTTCAGTTAGGTTCTCTGATACTTTTTATTGCTTTTTGGTTTTTGTTTTGTTGTGGTTTGGGCTACAAAATAATTACCTTCACAAATTTAACACAAATGACGTAAAATATATACATATGTGTTCCTATTTCTATATATATAAGTACTCAAACATGCTTATTGTTTGTTCAGATTTAGTAAGAACACAGTTTCATCTGATAAAAAATGCCACTTAGTTTTGGATAACATCATATCATTAACAAATTATTAAGAAAAGTCAATGATTTCACAATTTAATATTGCCAAAAATAGAAAAATCTCTAATAAATCAATGAATTTAAGTCTGAGACAGGCAACAACCAAGTTATTTTGGTTGTTTGAATTGGCTGCTGAAAACAGAGAGCCTTCTTTAGGTACTACCAGACAAATAAAAGCTTCTGTAATGCCATTAAAGCTTCACTTGGGAAGAGCTGAGCAGTGGGAGTGTTAGAATCACAGCAGGAAATTCAAAGCAGTCCAATTTATCCTGGTGCTTTAAAAATGGCATTGATCTTATGTAGCAGATGTGTTTCTTGGTTATTCTGGGCTCCTCCACTGTCAAAAGCTTCCCAAACTTAAATGAAAACTTTACCTTTCACATCAGAAGCCTTACTGTGATTGACCTTACCTACCTTTCCAGCACCTTTACTGGCACCAGAGTTTCTGGCCTTCCCTACTTTTGCTGCTTCTACTCCTCCTGTGTTTTGAATTTCTTGCTCAAGGCTTTCAGAGTCTTCAGTGTTGTCTTTTTGTTATGCATTGACGCTATCATGCCTATTTCCCCTGGTACTTCTAGAGATTCCTTAAGCATAGACTGCTACATCTAGCATTTGGAAGTGAAGGATGAAGCAAGGCAATGAGATCTAAGATTCACTGGTACACAGTTTCAGGTTGGTAAGGTTCATCTCAAAGAAACTGCAAAGAGGATATATGTGTCTGGTGTTTTCCTTCTACTATGAAGAATGCTATCTAACCTCTGCTGTCCACCCCTCTTCCTGCCTCTTTCTCTCTAGAGCAACCTGACAGATTCACACTCTTTTCTTAACTCTCTGCTTGACTCAAATGTTATAAAACCACAGGTGCATCATAAGTGTTATTTTGGCCTTTTGTATTTATTTGTATTAGCATGTATATCACTCTTTAACAATTGCTAGTATATACTTCTGCCACCAGAAATATACCACCACATGATTTTGAGCTCTTAAAACAGGAAGTTTTCTCACTGGCACAAGTAATTATTAAAACACTATTAAATGAATGAATGGTCAAGTGAACAAGTAGGGGTAGAAATTTGTTTTGAAAATAAAAATCTATAAAAGTGATTGTGTCATTACCTTCTGCATTCCTTCATGTGTTTGTTATATATGATCAGTACATTTTATCCCTATAGAAGATTTATTTTAGTCAACAGTTATACTCATATGCTTTTATTATTGAGTCTTAAACAGATATTTTGAGTCTTTATTTTAGCAGAAATCACATAGTCCTGTTAATGTACATATATATATATATATATATATATATATATGTACATTCCATAATCATTCATTTACCACCCAACACAACTTTGCAGTTGGACCAGATTTAATTTTTACAAAATAAGAAATCAAAGAGTCAATATTTATTACTGCATTTAAGAAGTACAACCCCATGTCCAGTGAAAAGAAATACAACCTCATTTTAAACCACTTCAAATTTGCGAAGGTCCTAAAGCAGCTCATGGTTCTACATCTCTTTTGTTTTACATAGGTACATGGAGCATGACAGTAAGCTAGACATCTGCAAAGATCAAAACAACTAAATATGTAACAAGACCGCTTTGTTATTTGTATCAAATTATTAAGTTGATTGTTTAGCCTTTTAATGTCAATATCATCAGCTGTTAAAATGGACATTAACAAATCTACATTCTATGATTAATGTATCAAATGTGATTGCATATATAAAGGCTAAAGTAAAGTAAAAAGCAAAATATAAATTATTTTTATTTCACATCCAATTCTCACAGCAGTTATTTAGCTATTATTCATATTGTATGTTTTTCAGGTTTTACTTTCATTATTTATTGTGGCAGATTTTATTGTTGCTCCCCACTCTTATACCCACTTTCTTTGTAGAGACATTATACCTGGCGATTTATTACTCTGTGACAAGTAGTACCTTCTTTGTCATCCTACCCCTGATAGCAGTCTTGGGCATGTGACTTGCCTTGGCCACTTGAGCAAAAGTGACAGTGTGCCCTTCTCTAGCAGAAGCTTTAAGAGCCAATATGTTCATTTGTTGCCTTCTTGTTCTTTCCTCTTTGTCATAGGAACAGCATATCCTATTGGGAGCTATTCCTGCAGTCTAGATCTTAGAATAAAGAAAACACAAGGAGCAATAGTGCAACCCTTACATTTAACACGAGCAAGAAATAAGCCCTTTTGCTCTAAATCGTGGTGACACTATAATTTATCATCCAGACCAGGAATCGTTTGAGAATGAATGGTGTGCTATTGATGATTATACCAAGACTACAGATGTACTCATGGGCAATCCCGGGTGAACAGGAGGAATCTGTATCTTACCTACATGAATAGAATTTAAGGAGTTAAAAGTTCGACAGGGCATATTACAAAAATAATTAAGTATCATTCCCTATCTTCCTTACCATCCCATCCATTCCCTTATCATCTTTTGGTTCCCTCAACAATATTTGTTAATATTATGTTAATACTGTAAATACTTTTCTGCCTTGTGTATATATATAAATGCAATTAATATGTACATTTATATTGTTGATTTTCATTTCTTGCATATTCTTCTCCCTCTGAAGTTCACTCTCATTTTTAACTTTTTGCAGATTTTTCTATGAAAACAGCACTAATTCAACTCCCAACTTTCATTCAGTTCCTTAAGTTCCCTCTCAGTATTCCAGTGCATCAAGAATTTGTTGATTTAATTTTCTTGAAGAACTTGAAAACTCTTGAAGAACTCCCAGAGGCTTCTGACTTTCTCTAGACCAAACCACGCCTGCTCTAAGTCTGGTATGCATTTGTCATCAATCATTTATCCCTTCACCAGTGTCGCATATATTCCTCAGTTTATTTCTTTCCGGCAGTGAAATCCTGTTTTATGTAGGCTTGTATTTTTTTTTTTTTTTACGGGGGGGGGGGGGAAGGTCTAGGTTTACTCTCTTGTTTTCGTTGAAGCATATCAAATAACTTCCAGGAAAATATAATGGGAGATAATTTTTGACATTTTACATTTCTGAAAATATCTTCATTCTGTCTTTAATCATTTGTTAGGTATCATTTTCTGTAAAAATGTTTTCAAAGTATTTTTTCACCGTGTTTGCTAGAAGTGTTATATTGATAACTTTAAAGCCATTATTTTTCCTTACATTTTGTATGTGGACCATCTCTTTCTTCCCTTCAGACGTTTGCAGAATCTTTGTCCCCAGGAATATAAAATTGCACAAGGCTCTGTGTCTGCGGATGTGTTTTCACTCATTGTACTGGCCTGCTGTTGTCCCTTTTAAATATTTATTTGATTTTTTTTCTCTCATCCACTTTTTCTCTTTTCTTTGGCTCAGTAAGTCCAAGTATAAGGCTTGCTCTGAAAGCTAGCTTGGAGAATGAGGCTTGGATCCACAGTCAAATTCTGATGATTAATTGTCAACTATGCCTACACCAAAGAACTGCTATTCCCTAATAGGGGAGCCAGAACAGAGAGAGAGTATCTATTCACCTCATTGTTGGAAGAAGACAATCTGTGCCATGGCCTGTAGTTAGGTTTAGGCAACTTATGGAACGAATATCAAACTCCCAACACTAGCCCAGAGGATGTTTGACTCTGTCCATTAAGATGAGCTATTACTCCATCTCTTCAGATGATTTATTAATGAAGAAGAGATCGGTATTATTTAATCCAATAATTTTCTCTTATGGGGAGAAATATGATGGTCCACATCCTTTAAAAGAGGGTTATTATAAAAATCCATTCCATACAACTGATTTGAAGTTTGAAAAACAACACCAAAACAAAGAAATGTTTGTTAGGGATAGAAGATAAAAAAATAATTTGATGAATAGGAAATAATAATTTCCTATAAAATAGGGATAGAAGATTTAAAAAAATCATTTGAGGAATAGGAAATAATAATTAGACCAGAAATCTAGAGTAAAATGGATGCTGAATTTAATAACTAAGTTAACTACAGGGGGATATTTTTATAATATCATTCTCTGGTTTAAATAAAATTACTATATGTTAGGGAAGATATAAGGAGAAACATATTTCCTGGTAGTCTAAGAGAATTTATCATTTGGCTTTTATATAATGGGAATTGACCCTCCTAATATAGTTCTTTGTCAGGTTGGAAAGGATATTAAGTGTATTTTTATGTGGTTTATCCTTATATAGGACCTTTATACAAGTTCCTTTGATGACAATTCCAACTGATCTCTTGCCATTGTAAAATGGTTCATGGAGTGAATAGCTTATTGAATTTATACAGAGACCATTTAAATCTTCACATGCTCACATGCACATCTTATGAATTAAAAAAAAAGATGTGTTTATTTTTATTATGTGGATAGATAAATCAAAGGTAAAAATTTCCATCCCATTCTTCTATTTTTTCGGTCTTAGTCACTATGTAAGAATCTATAATTCCCCAGATGTTGTTCTCAATGTACTTAGCAAGTATTTAATTTACCCTCCAATTGTGCCAAACATTTTCCTAGGTAACAAAGATATAGCAGTAGAAAACAAATAAACCTAGATGTCATGAGGCTTATATGCTATGGTTAGTTAGATAACAGGGAAATAAATTTTAAGTATTTGTGTATCTATGTGGAAGAAAATTAAAGCAGAGTAAAGGTAATAATTATGCAGGAGGAGTGAGTTAATATGGGATTACTATTTACATTATTTGGTCAGAGTTTCTTTTCACAAATACAGTTATGAAAACAATGTAGGGTGGAGCTATATGGATAAAAGAGAAGAATATCTAAGATTCGACAGTAAGTGTAACCCCCCCCCAAGTGGGGCATTGCTTGTCACAGGCAAAGATCAACAAGAAAGATGATGCCCCTGAAGCTCAGAGAGGATATGAGTGGTGGGGATGAGGTGAGAAGTCAAAGGGCTCAACCACTTGATATCATATAATCCTCTTTTGAGACTCTGCCTTTTACTGCTCGTGATGTGAGAAGTATACTGAAGATCTTTGAGAAGAGTCATAAAATGATCTGCTTTAACAACTTTATGGAATGACTCAGAATGATATGTTGAGAATAGAGTGTAGAAAGGGCAAGCACTGAGGCAGGGAGATCAATTAGGTAGATACTGCAATAATCCAAATTCAGAATGATGGTAGCTAAGATCATGGTGGCAACTGTTAAAGAGTGAGAAATGGACATATGTGTGTGTGTGTGTGTGTGTATATATATATATGAAACGTGATGTGGCAGGATATGTTCATTGACTGGATGTGAGGTGTGTGAGAAACAGGTATCCCCAAGTTTGTGATGTAAGCAGTTGCAACAATAGAATGCTGTTCGCTGCTTTAGAAAATACTGTGGGACGGTTGCAGGGGGATGGGGGGAGGAAATTAAGATTCTGAATTAACATCTAAGATGCCTTTTAAATGTCCAGATGGAAATGTAAGGGAAACAGTTTGATATATGTGTCCTGAATGCAGGGGAAAAGTGAATGGGCTTTCAGAAATCAATTTTATGAAGAATTCCAAAAGATAACCACAAAAAGAATACAAGATGCCCTGGAGTGTCAAAACTGACAGTGTCTCCACTGTGGTTGTGCAGGTGAGTTATTAGTAGTCATGTCAAAGCATAGAAGATAACAAGGCCAAAAAAGGGGAAAATAAGTGACAAAGCAGGACTACTAGGTTCAGTAGGGACATAGAAAGATGAGGGCCAAGATCTTGTCACTTGGCAAGTGGGAAGGGACTAATCGGAAACGTGACCTTTCCAAAGACTTCCATTCTACATGATTGGTATTCGGTCTAACAGCCCTTTGACACAATTTATAATTTAAAAAATGTAAAATAACCCCAAATATTCCAGACTATGTGATAGACAAGATAAATTTAGTATAACCCAGGAACGCAAGCATTTTATGATATGTAAAGAAGTGTCTGTGTCTCCATGCCATCACAGAATAATCAGGCTTGATTCGGAACAGGTGTAAGAACCTGTAGGCAATTACTGGAAATGTTAAGGAAGAGTGATATTAAATACTGGACTTTTTGAGTAGCTAATCTGCTCAGAGCAGTTGAGCTTTGCCTAGTTAATATCACTACATGAATAATCATGACGATAGGACATAATGAGTTACCATTTAAATAGGAAATCACTGTTTAGTCATGATAGCATAAACCTATAGATCATATGTTATTTGGGCCATGGAATCAGCAGGAATGTTTCCACTAAAGACCAGGTTAAAAGTAAAATTTCTTCTTCAAGCCATATAAGATTTTGGAATTGAGGAGGTCAGCACAGAAGTTTCTACAAGCATTCTCTTATTACAAAAGAATTTTCCCTGAAAGGTTGCCTGGCCAGAGGAAGAAAGAAGTTTTCGGCTATTGGGAATCTCAGAAACACAATAAATATACAAATATTAATTGTATTCAATACTACTATTGTTCTGGTTGCCGTTCTATAATAATGGAAAAGACTTTCATTGGTTTAAAGGACTTATGGGAAAATTTAGATAGTTGATATAATTTTTGATGGAAGTGCTATACGGACACATGATATAAGAAATCTGGTTTGACCATTCCAAGAACTCTGGAGAGCTTAGTGGGAGAGTAAAACTTTTCTTTCCTTCTTCAGGATGAGCTTTCTCTACATTCAATCATATACTCAATCATTCACATATTCAAAAGATGTTTATTACACAGCAGCTAAGTGGCAATTACTAAGTTAAACAAATAGATTTTTAGAGATCCTGAGGTTGAAACATATTAGAATGTAATTCCCCCAGGGGACTCTGGACAGTGAACAAAGGAGAGTTAGTAATCTTGTGCAGAAACATGTATGATGACATAATTCTACCAGAGAAGATGCTTTAGTTCCTTCACAAGACTCATGGGCTTTGGACAACATAAGCAACAGTCAGCTTCATCCAAATACCACCACCCCCAACATCTAGCCTTGATAATAAACAATGTCAATCAGATGATATTCAGATGAGCACAAATGTTTGTTTAACATTCCTAATAAAATAGCAAATATAAGAAATTTTATTTTACTACTTTTCCAGGTCCTTTCCTTGGGAATAATATTTACATCCCAAATTTTATTTTCCCCTATGCTATAAATTCCCTTTACCTTCTTACTACATAGTAAACTCAGTATCTTAAAGTGCCCATCTTAGTGGTACATCCCTTGGCTCTCCCTTTCAGAATTTTACTCTTGCATTATTATTTGTTTCTCCCTGAAAAACATGTTTTCTTCCTCAGAATGACTGCTTCAAATATTAGATCATGTAACTAAATTAAATCATTGTAAATGAAGTAATTTACTAATCTAGCTGATCACTAAGTCAGATGGAAACTTTAAAATGAATAAAATTATTATATATTCACAGCACCAATCCCAGAAGCTGTTAGTATGAACTTCTGGAGGAGGGGCTTAGGAAATTAGAACTAAAAAAGACATTCCCTAATGCGGCCTGTTCAATGAATTGATTTTAGTAAGCATGCACTTTACCACAGATGCCAAAGCAAGAGTGCCAGAGTGAAGCCGAAGGGCTTATGCTAAAGTGACTGGCTGGTTCAAACTAATTATGGGGAGCTAATTTCTCCAAATAAGTGAGGCATAATTCTCCCTCATGCTTCTGTTATTCCTTATGACTTCCTGCCAAGAATTTCTTTCTGATTCTTCTCATTTTTCTCTGTACTTCAGTTTCCAGTTCAAGCCTAACCCTTCCATGAAGTCTTTGAGAATTATACAGGCCATGGGAAATATGGCTGGCTTAACTTCTATTTGAGTTTTGTTTTGTTTTTTTTTTTTTACCTCCGTGAACCTTTGAAGAATTAATATACGAGTTGAAGAAATAGAGAAGAGATCATTAAACCTCTATAGACAAGAAAGAAGTAGTAATTATGGTGCAAAAGGAAGCAGAGGAGTGAGAGAGAGTGTGTGTAAAATAGAGCAGAGGAGTGTGAAACAGAATGTTAAATGTGTCAAAGAGAGCAGAGGAGGAATAAGAAAAGAATTTGTGAACAGCAGAATGAGAGAGGGTCAGGGGGCTTAGATCTCCACGAAAATGTTGTTGAAGATAAAGATGAAGAATACTCGATTTAAGTTTTTTGTTACATTTTCATGTTTTCCCTCTGTCTTCTCAATTATTGGTAAAGTTTCCTATGTACACGCACACATGTTTCCAGACATTCCTTTGAAGAAATCAAGGAGAATAGAGGACCGTGTTTTACTTCTGGGGCCACAGACTTGAGGAATAGTTATTATGGACATGCTGACAGACTCCCTTTTCTGTGATAGGATACCTATCAATTATTAAACCTTAGTTTACTACCAGTATAGGCACTTGGCTCATTAATGAAATATAAACCCCTATAATCTGCTTACAAGATCTCTCCATGCAACATGGAAAATGTTGGAATAATTGTGAACACATGTGTATGGAGGTGGGGGGGAGGAGGGGTTAGGGATTTCCCAGAATGCATAGGACTCTGTTGGCACCACACTTTCCATGATACAATGGATTATACCACCAGTTTCTGGAAATTTTCCAAGCCCTGGATGAGGACAGCTTACTGGGGCAAAATCCACGACTGGAAGCAATTTAAAAATACTCATATTTTCACCATGGTTATAGGGAAGCAAGATTTTCTACACAAAATGCATCCTTGTGCTACCAAGAACTCAATAATACATGGATTTTTTTTTTTTTTTGACTACTGAAAATGTGCCACTGCAGAGTCAGGAGTGTTTATGGGGGATGAGTCCTAGATGTTTGGAAGCCGAAATGCCCATAATTTAGTTATGAAGATTGAGAATCTGAAATTTCCAGATAAAATGCAACTCCATTATTTCATGGATTTTTTTTTTGAGATTTTAACATACCAAATTTTGGACAACTTATAATTGTTGTCATCCAGGAGCAGGTAGTTGTTATTACCTGCCCCCATCTTTCAAAAATTTTAGAATGGTGTCAGCTGTTTGGATAATAATCCTGGAGAATGTAGTGCAGCATTCTTTTAGGAAATGACAAATCATTAACGCTGATAATAAGAGGATAATTATGTGAGGAAAAAGTAAGCACACTGATGATCCCAATTCAAAAAGTTGTACTCTGAATATAAAGTTGTAGTTTTAGAATCAATCAATTATTTTTCTCACATTTTCTTTCTTATGCATGAAAGTGATATATAAGAGACATTTCAATAAGAATAAAAAAGAATCTAGGTGACATAAAAAATTGGGTCCACGTTAAATTGGCAGAGATTTGTCCTTCCCTTCCTTTTAGTGATACATGTAACAGTGGTGCACGTATTATGGATGCTATTTTAGCTACAACAAACTTCACAATTCTGAAAATTTGGTCCTGGAGAAGTTAAAGAAGTTAAAGGCATTAAAGCCTAAATGGAAGTTAAAGCTTATCCAGAGATACTGAGGACAGAATGGGAAAGATTAATAACACCAACTTCAAAGAAAGCAGGAACTCATGCTTCAGAGCCTAAAGCTGTCAGGGCAATAATCTAATTTCCTAACATCTGTGTTGAGCAAGGCCCACATGCATTGCCCAGGGATTTAGCCTGATTTCCCATCAGGTATAATCCCTTACGCTGTATATTACGGCAGTAACAGCTATTTATCCCCCAATTACCGTAGGTCTACTGGAAACTCTCTCTGATGCATAGAAATTTTGTCTGGCACAGTGAACCCAGCTGTATAGAGGATTGCACTAGGGTTGAGATTTAGTGTGAAGAGCCAACAATCTATGGGGAAAGATGAGTAACATTCCCCTATGTACCTGAGTATAATTCACCACCAAGATAGAGAGAACTATGAGTCAGAGGGGAAAGATGCAGAAAGGAACATTCTAGAGTGAACCAGTTCTTCCTCTTCTATTTACCTCAGCATCTATTCCAAATTTAGGACATCTAAAGCTAGGCAGTCATTTAAAGAGGCCTTCACACGACTGGAAAGCAAACACCTAGGGGAAAGAGATAATATTGTATAGCATAAAGTAATATATAGTATAGAGCCACATATAACATAGAACATATAACACATAACAGGCATCCCTTCTGTAGGGTAGAAAATATTTAGCTCTTATTTGATTATTGTCCCTTGGCCACATGGGAAAAATATCTTCATTGTTCAACAAACACTATTTGCTACATTGCATCAACCATACTTAGAAAACTGAGGAGAATGTCTTTCTTGTTTTTCTTGTTTTTCATTTTTTTTAAGGATTTTACTTGTAAGTAATCTCTGTACCAAACATGGGGCTCAAACAACCCTGAGATCAAGGGTCACATGCTATACCAACTGAGCCAGCCAGCCACCCCTGAGGAGAAGATCTTTCAATGACACAATGTTCCAGCTACATAATAAATGTACTTTGTCATGACAATGTTATATTTGGGGAGCAAACAGCTTTTTTAGAGTCCACAAAATTTTACTATTGGAAAACAGAGTTGGTTGAAAAACTACTAAACTTTAATAATGATTATATGATTTTAATAATTATAAAATATAATTATAGTAACTATAAAAACGATTATTTCATTCACTAGCATTATAGTTCCATTTTGGAAAGAAGTTTTTTGAAGGATATATTAGGAAAATACTCTAAAGTACATGTGAGACTCTAAGAAGACAGGTTGGAAGCAGATAGATAATCAATAGCTTTAAATTAAAACAAACACTAAAACAAAATAAAACCTGGTGATGGAGAGAAGCAGAGAGAAAAAGGGGAATGAGGAACACAATAGATAAAGGAAACAAGGGATGCCTGGCTGACTAGGTTAGTAGGGTGTGTGACTCTTGATCTTAGGCTTGTGAATTCAAGCCCATGTTGGCTCTGGAAATTACTTAAAAATAAAATCTTAAAATACATCAATAAATAAAGGAACAGGGGAACCTAGTTGGTTGGGCAGCCAGTCTTGATTTGGGCTTGGTCATGGCCTCACGGTTCCTGAGTTTGAGCCCCATCCCGTGTTGGACTCTGGGCTCACAGTGTTGAGCCTGCTTAGGATTCTGTCTCCCTCTCTCTCTGCCCCTTCCCTGTTTGCTTGCTCTCTCTCTCTCTCTCTCTCTCTCTCTCCAAAAATAAATAAAAAAATAAAACTTAAAAAAAAAAGAACAAATACAGTGGTATCAAAAAATTGTGAATAGTGGCTAATGAACTTTGAAAGAATTTTCAATACTTAAAATGTATGGCTTGGTGTTTTTGTGGAAACACCCATAACTGATTTTTCTAGACCTATAATGAGATCAATTATATAAGCTGGTTTTATTTATTTTTTTATTTGCTTGCTTGTTATTTTAGTGATGGTATAAAAATCAAATAAAGTAGGCCATATATCACATCTAGGACAGTGTGACCCAAAACAGGAGCAAACTACTGGGAAGGGAGGTAAGATGATCCATAAAGCTATAGAAGCCAGAAGTCAACAAGAAGGAAGTAGCCCTTATGGGAAGGAAGCATGCAGATCTCAAATGTAATTTGAAGAGGGCACTTCAGTTGATATCTATCTTATCCTGAAATAGTAATAATATTACCAAATATGAGTTAGAGGAAATCATAGATTCTACATCAAGTGTGTAATTTTCTAGATTTCAGGTGACTTAAGCTTTTCTTTTTTTTTTTATTTTTAAAGCAATTGCACTTTTTTTAATACTGCATTTTTTGGTTTTAGTTGAAACAATGTATATTTTTAGGATTTTACGGTAAAACTTTACACTCATACTTTACACAAATTACAAAGTTATGCTTCAACTCTTTTTTTTTTAATTCAGCCCATGTACAGTACAAGTATATGCAAAACTTCTTTACATTGTACACACTTTTTTTTTAATCAATGGAGATACAAAATTCTGGCTTGTAATTTTAGACAAAAACAAGAAGCTTCAAACTAGACACAAAGAGTTAAAATTAATTCTCAGATATAAGTCTGTACTTTCTTTTGTATTTCTCTGAGATGTGATTATGAAATTCCTAAGGGATTTAATTTTTTCTGCAGATACATTTTTTAATAAAAGGAATTCTGAGAAATTCTCTGAATACAATCCAGCAGAATCGACATGTAACTATGTATGTATTTATACAATAAATACAAATAAATGCCCAGTTTATTTAATAGTGCTTCTTACATTATGAAACTATTTTTGAGGTTTGAAGCAATAATTATTTTTTTTTAGTTTTCCCTATTCCAAATTTAATTCCATTTATTATGAGGTTTAACATAATTTGGGAAATTTATTCTTGTAACCCAGAATGTTCCCAGAACATTAACTATTATCTGTTGAAAATCGTTGACCTTCTGATGAATTCACCATCTTATTGTCTAATAGAAGTATCACAAACATCAAGTCTTCTTATTTTAATATTTTAAAACTTTAAAAATAGAGATCATAATTCTATCTACAGAAACCTAGACAATTTTCAATAGCGAAAATTATTCTATTTTACACATTCTTTTCATCAGTCATCTCAAGCTTGACAGAGAGACAAAACAAATGAAAATAAAATTTTATGAAATTATAGTAAAATTATTCTAATGTCTCATCGCAAAAAGGAATCATTGAAAGTCATTTAAAAGCAATTCAGTCACACCTACTGTTTTTCTAATGGAGGATATGCTTTAGTGTTGATAAGAATAAAAAGTTTAAGTGATCAAACAATTTTCAAACATGGTTTTCTCTTCTTCTGAGGTTCATACATTTCTCTTTCCCCTTGTTGATGAGTTAAATTACATCTCTTTATTCACTTTCTCTTTTTTGGCAACATAGAATAAACCCATCTTTTCCAAGTGAAACCGAAATCTCAAGACTGACAATCCATTACGTACCAGTTAGTAGCAGGATTCTAAAATTTATCAAGTTGAAAGATATTCCTTTAAGGTCAATGTTTAGAAACAGTTTATGAATACATACGAGTGTGAGGAAGTGTGGAGCTTCTAGCACAGTTCTGGAACTAGGCACAGAGGTTCTTCCTTAGTTGTTTGGTTTATGTTTATAATTAAAGTCAGGCCCTTTAATGTTTGTTTGTTTGTTTGTTTGTCTTTGTTTGTTTATTATCTAGCAGTAGAGCAAAATCATATCGAAGACATTTGCCAGAATTAAACAGATCAAATTTTGCAGTTCATGAAAGGGTAAATATTTTGAGGTAATAAAATACTCCACTCATCAAAAGGTACCTTTTGAAATATCTATAGAATTATAAAAAGAGACACCTGAACACTTGGCCTCAGAGAACTTGACTTCAAGTTCTCACTCCACCACTTACAAGTTTGTGATACTTGTGATATTCAGCATTGACTTATTTTGACACGGGAAGATGACCAACCATCCAAGTACCTGCAGGATCTAAGGATATTCAAAAAGGTGCAGATTTGGTGTGTGCTTAGAGGATACTGTGGCCTGAGAGCAAATACAAGGGGAACATCCCAGCTTTCTGGCCTGAATGGTCATAGAGCTCTGTGAATCTGAAAAAGGACTGAAACTTCTAAGGCCCATAATCTCTGAGTTTGACTCAGAGCTCAATCCTCTACAGTTCTTTAACCTCTTCAGGGAAGAAAATAAGTAGTTTTCTAACCAGTCTTACTCGTATGTAGAATAATATAAGATTGTTTATATAATGGGGGGAAAAAGAAAAGAAAATGGAAATCATTTTATTCAATGAAAGATTAACAAACACTTGAGAGAAGAATGTATAATGTTCACAGAAACATATAATCATAAAGATAAGAGAGATAATCCAACAACTTCAATAAAAGAATTGAAAGTATAAGAAAAGAACTCCAAGTAAGAAATTTAATAATTATGAGATGATAGAAATGTAAATAAATGTAAATGCATCTGATCTAATTCTGTCTGGGTTCGGTTGTCCTTAGCATAGTAAGGAATATTTTCTTTTACCTCATAATAGGCTCTCTATTCTCAGAGCTGCTTAATGAAGTTCCTCATGTTTTAGTAATAGTTAAGAGCTTGGAATAGCCCAAATACCACCTTGATCATCAAACATTATTAAGTGCTCATGGCTGTAGTCAAATGGCTGGAACCCAGGAACATTTCACATAGTTCAGAGTACAAAGCAGAAGAAACCCATAAATAGGGAAATCTGTGTTGTAATACATATCCAAAGTGTCTCATCTGCAATTCCAGTATCCAAAGAATTCTAATCACCAAAAGGTTTTTTCATATAGTGACAAAATAAGACCTACTTTATATATGAATATTTATTGATGTTTTTGTTTAAATTAAATATTCATATTTTATATTCATATATATATGTATATATATGAAGTATTAACATGTCTGATTAGGTGGTGCCATCCCGAACTCCATTAGATGTTACATAATACAAGATACATGCAAAATGTTACCTTTAAAAAATTCAGACAAAATCCCAATTCTAGAATACATCTGGCCCCTGGGATTTGAATAAGGAATTGTACACCTGATTATATCTCATAAATACTTATTTCTCTAGTTCTTCTTTTTAAGTGATCTGATTCATATTCGGGAATATATTCCTTAGTATGTGCTTATTTCAATTTCAAGTAAATGAATCAAATTAAATCATAAATGAAATATCTCAATGAATATTTATGCATATAATAAATTTTTAATTTTATCTTTTGGTTTCCTCCTGCCAGTTGAAGAGAAGCTCCTCTAGGTTAGTTTCTAATAATTTGATTTTTTTTCTTTATCTCCAAAATCATGTGCCCAAGTGAAAAACTACAATGTAACCATTATCTAAGTCTAAATAATTTTAATCCCAAATGATATTTTAAAAGTCTTTTCTGCTAATTGTTTTAACTAAAATAAGAACATATTATATATATTTGCATATGCTTATTTAAATATCTTAGGAATGTGCTTTGTACACAACATAGAAGTCTATAAACATAAAGCTATGGAGACTATTATTACGGTATTGAGTTTATATAAAAGCAACAAACTTGCACTCCTTTGTTTTGCATTCCACAAAACAATATTTTATGAGAAATTTTGAAAGGAATCAGGTACCCTTATATGACAACTAAGAATGCTCTCATTTCAAAGGAATTTTTTGAAATCATAGAATACAACCAGAAAACTAGAGTGAAGTAATGTGAACCATTCAAGTTTAGAGACCATCTTTTAGGAAGAACATTACTTTATTGCTTTCCAGAAATATGTAGCTTGATTGATTATGTTATCGTTAGTAACAAGAAAATTGTCACCTTCATACTATATTGGCCTGTTTTGTATGTTTGGCTGATGAATTAAAGTATAAAACCTGAGTTATCACTTCTATTTCAGGTTGGCACCTCAGTCCCATGTTTATGAATTACAAATTTGAATTCAGTGTCACAATTACAGTGGACATAGCTAAAACAAGTGGAAAATGAGCGTTGACTTAATTTTCTCAAAAATACCAGGTCAGAAAAATTGACACAGATGTGGCTGTGCTGCTGCATATTTTTAGTATTCTCTTTATTGTCTCCTGTTCAATGAGACATCTGCTTCATTTTCCAAACTAGTAAAAAGTCTTCAAGCCCTAATAGACTCCACACTGAGTTTTATGGATCGTATTAGTTGAGCTCTTCTTTCCCTTTATTCATCTGAGGAACATCTTTCTCATAAATCAGTGTCTAACTAGACAATTCGGCAGGATGATTGTTGAAATTCTTGTTTATAAATCTCTCAGACTTTTATTTGAAGTGATTCTTTTCTTTCTAAATTTAAAACTACTTGTACAAGAAAACATCCGTTTGTCAGAATAATAGAATATTAAAAAGAGGAAACTCTTTAAAACTGAAGAATCATTTATAATTGTCATAGTTCAATCAATTGGCATGCATAGGAGCACTTATATGTATGTTTCACATCTTAAGTGCATGTGAAAATAGGGACATCTACATGAAAATATAAACTGTATAACTGTTTATGAATGCTAACTTTCTACAATGACTATTGTGGAATTATGGAGTTTGACTTATCATATTATACTAGATTATAATAAATTAAGTAACTTATGGGTTGATATTACTTTGGAAAACACATAATAACCACAAAGCTTTGAAATGTTATACCAACAAAATGAAAAAGGATGAAGAATAAACAGCCATTACAAGATTGTATCTCTCTCTATGTGTACAGATATATATATAGAGAGAGATGTGTGTGTTTATACATACATATTACCTATTTAACAAGCAATAAAACAGAACAATAAAAAGTATTCAAACTTACAATAAAGCTTTCCTGAAATGTCCAAAGACCTTATTCTATCATTAAAAGGTCACATCCTTGAATATATATATTTTTTAAATGGAGACTTAGTCATATCCAGTGAATATAAGGAAATTTTTCTGGATAAATAAGATAACCTTTACAAGTGTCTGCATAGGTCTCTTACAAAGGAAAAATAAAATTAAACTCACTTCATCCGCCCTCTCAGTGTGAGAAATAAGTAGATTTATTTAAAGAATGGGGTAAACATCATTTCCCATGAAACATTCTCCATTTCAAAGAAGCCAGGAAGTTTTGGAGGGATTGACCTCTCCCCTAGTTACCAGTGGCATTGATACCAATTTCTTGCCTTTATGATTAGGTCAGTGGTGGGCATATACACTGAATTGGCTGATAACCAATCCTATAGCTGATATTCTCCTGGGCACCGTGATTGTTTTGACCTTGTGAACTATGTTGATAAATCAGAGAGATGTTCAAGATTTTTATATAGTGGCTGAGATAATAAACAATAAACAGGTTTGCTTTGGACGGTGTAATGTAAATATGTAAAATATGAAAGTTGTAGATAAGGTGATAACAAAATTAAAACTAAAGCATCGCCAAGAACACCACAGTTTATTTGAAAAAAGTATACAAAACAATAAAAACTTTTAAAAATCATGTCAAACATAAGGCAAAGTAAGGTTCCCCTCCCCATATTTTAGATTATTGGATCTCATGTACTATTGAGAGTACTATTGAGTACTAATTGTACTATTTGTACTATTAGAGTCAGAGAATAGACAGAGGGACTTCTATATTTATCAATCATTGGATTAATTTTCATTACCAAACATGTATTGCTTAATAATAATTTTAAATAAAAATTTAATTAGTGCACATTTTTATTTAAGAGGCAAAATTCTTTCTTGAATTTACATCTTTATTCCTCAACATCAGGAGAAACTTTCACACATACTTTTAAGAGGCCAGACTCTGCAGGAAGCCCACTGGTGTTTAAACAACACATAGGATATGGTAATGCTGTACCTCTAGGTTAATCTTTCTGTGCCTTAACTTACTCGAAAATGGACAAAAATGGTACCTGCTATGGTCTGAGTGGTTGTGTCCCCTCAATATTCATATGTTAAAATCCTAAGTATAAAAGGTGATGGTATTAATAGGTAGAGCCTTTGAGAGGTGATTAAAGCATGAGAGTGGAGCTCTCCTGAATAGGTAAGTACTCATATAAAAGAGGCTCTCTAGAGATCCTTAAACCCTTCACCATGTGAGAACCAACTAGAAGTCTATGACCTGGAACAGGGCCCTTACTTGACATGCTGGCACCCTAATTTCAGACTTGCAGCTGGCAGAACTGGGAGCAATAAATATCTGCTCTTTGTAAGCTGCCCAATCTGTGGTGTGTGACTATAGCAGACTCAACAGACTAAGACACTGTCCATCCCACTATGACCATGTGATGGTTAAATAAATATCGTGATATATCTATCACCCTTAAAAGATCCTTGACCCATAGGAATCATTCAATACATATTATTGATATAATTATTTATGTTATTACAATTCATTTTATTATTTATTATTCATTAGCAATAGTATCTCCATAATGCTCCCTAAAATGTGTCATTATAATGATCACTCTTTGTATCAACATATTCATCAGGATTTGAAGGTTTTGTCTCTAAGATTACTAGACACTTAAAATATTTTTTAAAAACATATACTGATACTTTTTCTAATAATCAAATATTATTTTTTTATTTTTGTCAGCACAGCTCTGTATAGGTTTCATGTAACCTATTCAGTGCTATTAAGTATTGGTTTTGCCTGTTCTTGAAAAAAGTATGCATGCATTCACATTTGTGCTCTTCTTAATGTAGAATTAAATCACAATTGTGTTAGTATAGAAAACCACAATTTGAAAATACTAGATAGTGGATGGATAAATTTTTTTCAATTTTTTATCTCAAATTTTGGTAGAGGGCAATTAACTTAGAAACATTTTTTTTTCTGTCTAAACAGTGCAGAATTTATTACCCCAGTGTTTTGAAAACATGTTATAGTTCAGATATAAAAGAAAAGCTATAAGATCTTCTCTGCTTTCAAGCCTGGCTCACTAACATTGGAATGTGGTAGTTCGGGACTCAGATAACCATGGTTACTATGTGTTTCAAACTGACTTGACATGTAAGTGCATAGTTCTTGTTTAGAAAACCTATACCGGCATACAAACTAAAAAGAAAACAAAAACCAAAAAACTTAAGATTAAGCATACATGCTTGGTAAAAATATTAATAGATATTTTCTACATTTATATCTATACTTTTATAATAAACAAATATGTAAAATCTGTAATATCTCTTCCTTTTCATATGTACATGAAAGAGAAAAATGTAGAGAGAAAAATAATAAGAGAAATAAGATTTGAAAAAATCAAATGGTTCGATAGTCATAATTTATGCCACACAAAGTTTTGAAACAAACTTTATTATAATGCTAATTTGCTATATTTTACAATACCATTTTAGCTATAATGCAAGAGTGGGCTTATGAAAATTGAATTATCTGAACTTTTTGGATTTGGGCACCCAGAGTTTCCGATCTCAGCATTTCCTAGGTGACCTCTCGGTTTAATATTTGTAAAATACAGGTATATAAATGTATGTATAAAACACAATATGTGGTTAAAATGTGAAGTCACTATCCCAGGGTCTAAATCCAAGTTTTGGTATGTGATTTACTAGTTGCACCACTTCAGTCATGTTGCCTCACCTTTGTAGCCTCATTTTCTAAATCTGTAAAATGAGGCTATTAGAAGTACTTACAGGGTTTGCTTTTCTGGGAATTAACTGAACACGTAAGTAACATACCTAAAAGTGCCTTGCATTTTAGGGCCTCCTGGGTGGCTCAGTCAGTTAAGTGTCTGACTCTTCATTTCGGCTCAGGTCATGTTCTCACACGGTTCTTGGATACCAGCTTCACGTTGGACTCTGTGCTAACAGCGTGGAGCCTGCTTGGGACTCTCTCTCCATGTCTCTCTGCCCCTCCCCTGCTCATGTTCTCTCTCTGTGTCTCAAAATAAATAAACTTTTAAAGAGTGCCTTATAAAGTAAGCACTCAGTAACGGCTATCGTTGTTATAAAAACTGATACAGAGATAGATAAATAAATAAATAAATATTCAAAGGATTTACTTTTTATATTGTGACATAGGTTGTCTTGTTTAGGACAGTGGAGTAATGGATAAAGGGATGGGGCAAGGAAGCTAGAGGTAGACAGAAAGAAAAAAAAGAAAATTAAAAAAAAAAACTGCCTACCAGGGTTGCACATAAAATATAAGACACCCAGTTAAGTTGGAATTTCAGATAAACAAGGAATAATATTTTAGTATAATTATGCAACATCTAATATTTGGGACATAAGAATACTAAAACTGTATTTTTGTTTTTCTGAAATTTAAATTTAACTGGAAATCCTATATTTACTTTTTTAAATTGTGATAAATCTGACAACCCTGTGCCAGCCAGGGAAAAATCGAACAACATGTATAAGATAATCCAGTGTATATCAAATAATATATCTACATATATACATTTTGTGTACCAGTATAACATCCTGAAAAAAATCTTTATGTAATAATCTGTAGGGATTTACCTTATATTTGATCACAAAAACGGTTTATTGTGATTATAATATTCTATTATAGTCAAATCAAACATAAAACTATATTATGTGTATGTACACTTATGCACCTTCCTACAACATAGTAGGTTTAAAGAAAGAGAAATATTCTCTGAGGTACAAAATCCATTCATAAAATGAATCTCAGAATTGAAGTTGCATTAGTTTACAGAGTGGGATTGGGAAGAATTGTATTAAGTTTGAGATTCCCTGGAGCTTGTCATTCAGATCCAGTAATAAGGTATTTAATGAGTGCTGGGTCAAAACATGCACTTAGCTATGGGAATTTGGTAATGTAAGCATAGTTGATTTAATGTGTTGCCCACATTCCTCTTTACATTTACAATGTAAACTTCCTCTTTACATTGAAAAAAGTAGAGACTAATGCAATAATACAATTTGGGTTCCTTTTTAAACTCAAGATGTAGCAAGGAGAATTAATTCACTTAATTAGCATCTGGTAAACACTCAAGAATTTCACCTACTTGCCATTTATTCATTTGTGTGTGTGTGTGTGTGTGTGTGTGTGTGTCGAAAGGTGCAGACGTCCCATCTGTGATAGCGTTTATTTAGGAATACGATGTTTTGTTTTGTTTTGTTTTCTATTTTATCTGCATTATTTTTCAAATGGAATTAAGATATAAATGCTTCTTAAAGACAATAATGCGATATATTAAGGATACACATGCTTATTAAGGATGATATTATTAGAACATAAAAGCTTATTAAATTGTTTGCACCTAACTTTTTAATAAATAGAACCATTTTTTTCCCTAGGGGTATTGTGAAAAAGAAATACTGAGACACCCCCCCCCCCATAAACTGAGAAAGTTTGAGAAACTTTGCTATAAATTCTTACAGAATACTATTTGGTCCATAAAATAAATATTTACCATTATTCAAATTGACCCAGAGTTATAATCTGAAGTCTTTCAAGACCAACTTTAAATAAAGCCCTGGTGAACCACCTACAACTTTTATATGAGTAATTCAGAAATTGTCCTGAGATTAGAAGTTCATTAAATTTTTATTTGTTTAAAGCTTTTTTTTTTTTTTAAGTTTATTTATTTATTTTGAAAGAGGCAGAGACAGCGCGAGTGGGAGAGGAACAGACCTACTGGACTCTCAGGAGACAGAGAATCCCAAGCAGCTCCCCACTGTCATTACAGAGCCCAGCGGGGGGGCTTGAACCTACAAAACTGGGAGATCATGACCTGAGCCGAAACCAAGAGTTGGATGCTTAGCCAGCTGAGCCACCTGGGCTACCCATTACATTTTTATCTTTGAAGAATACAGGACTTACAGTTTTCTGGAAGCTTTTCGTTTACTAAATTCTTACTCTATAATTCATTGTAATTTCTGCTCTTTTCTCAGACTTCCCTTCTCTTTAATATAGAAAGTTAATACAAATCAAATCAGTAGAGGTAAAAAAAAATCTAATTTACTTACATAATATTTGACTGCTGCCATTAATAATTCCACTGGATCTACTGTAAGTTTAGAACAGTAAGATAATTATTCTAATTGCATGAGCAACTTTAATTGTTAGTGTCTCTTCTTAGAGCAATTATATGGAAAAGCTAGATCAGACAATCAAAACAATTAAAATGGCTGATGTAATTGTTAAAAAATAGAAATTAGTCTTCCAAACTTTAAGCAAGGATTAATTTATGTTTCAAGATATTTTTAAAAAGAGTCTTCTATATGAAAATGCACAGGGACAAAAAATTGTAAAAAAGGCCTGCTTTTTTCTGTCTCATCATGAAAGATATAAACTATCCTAGTTTTCATACACAAAGATGAAGCTAGTGACCCATAATAAATAAAACACAAGGTGTGAATTATTTTTCTAAAGTAGTCATCATTTTGCAGATGCAATTTCACACTTTAATTTAGTCCTCATTGCAGTTAATGATACACAACAGTGGTGACTTATTGAGGTGAGAAGTCAATCTGTGGTCACTTAAATGGAACTGAGCTAACTATACGATCTGTAACTATAACCTCATTAGTATCCTGCCCTGATAAACTAACCAAATGCAGAAAATATGTAATTATCAGCATCATCAATATGTTAACGAAAACAGTGAGTATTTACTGAATATTTCTGAGATAGTACACATCTACCAAAATGAATGAATGAATGAATGAATAAATAAATAAATAAATAACATTTGCAAATCACTCCTACAATCACTTTGCCTATAGGATGCCCTCTAGCTGCTTTATGTTAATGTTTCTTAGTCTAGCATAATTTGGACATATGTGATGGGAAATTAGGCTCTATTTAATAAAAAAGTTATGTACTCAGTAAGTCCATGGACTTTACCATAGGTCTCCTGTCTTTTCTGATTTGAATCTCTCAGCCTATCCACTGTTATCTTGGTTTTAATAAACAGACTTATTCAAGTTTCAGAATAGATGAAAAATAGAGTAAAAATACAGAGAAATGTTATTTTAAGGTCAGCAAGATCTCATAGAATCTAAGAAACAAAAGATAACAGTGCTTGCTCTTCCAGAGGAACAAAGTCAGGAATACCAGGTGAATGTCCTTGCCCATCCGACTCAGGAATCCATCTCTACCCCTCTTTTCTAGCACTTCTGCTTTCTTCAGTGACTGTCTTCTCTTCTCAGTTTCCTCAAGCTCCTCTCACAAATTTAGATTACAGCTGTTTGTTTGTTTGCTTGATTTTTAAATTGGAGTGTGAGGTAATTCCATTCTCTTCACATTAAAGTTTCAGCTGAACTAATGGATGCCCTGGGGCTTAGCTTTCCCTAGTCCAATAAGGTCCATTAGGGTCATCATGTGGTCATTGGGCCGCAGGTAGAAGTTCCCCCAGCACTAAGCTATGGACTGGCATAAATTTCTGCTGATTCAGCGCTTAGAAATGTTTCATTCAAGCTAGGATATTCTGTTTCACTGAAGAATATCTGCAGATATTCTGCCTTGTGTAGCCAAAAAATAATTGGTATCTATCTGCTCTTCAGACAAAATTTAGTCCACAAAAATTGCAGATATGTGTCTTGTAGACTTTACAGGCCTAACTGCAGTTTTCGCATCAAGTTGAAATTCAGGTAGTGTATTTCTAGGTAAAATGAGGTGAATGAATATTTTTGAATGTTTTTCTAATGATGCAAATTTTATTGAAATCTACTTGCATAACTTAAACTCAGGTTTGGAAACCATTTGAATAATTAATTGCACATTTTTATCAGCATTACCAGCATAGAGCCAGCTCCAAAAAACATGGAAATGTTGCTCTTAGAACTATCTTTCTAAACTACTACTTTATTGTCTTGGGTTTCTTTTAAGTAGAATATCAGCATTAGAAACATATTTTCAATTATTTTTAGACTCATCACATAAGCAGAAGTCAAATTATGAATATAAAGTAGCATAAAATGGTATCTAGAAATCTTTAGATAACTTAGTTTGTGAGTACCCAGTGAATCAATAAGACTTTAAAATAATTAAGTTTCAGTTGTAAGTAAACAATAATAGAAAACAGAAGTGTATTTGTATGCAGAAGATGAGTAAAGATAAGCAAATAGCTGTACTTGTTAAACTAATCTGTGTGTTTACAGAGACACTTTTTAAAGGGAATTTTGACAGCATGTATTCTGTATAAGAAGCCACTAATAGAAGAGAACAATTTCAGAAAACATATTTTCCACAGAATAGGTTTCAAGAGATGTTTATAAGCCGATAAATGATCTCAGACTACTAGAGGTATTGATGATAATGAAATCAAGTGTAAAATGTGAGCAGGGATTTCTTGTGTTCTCAATCATTTTTCCTAAGGTAATAATTAAATAGAAAGCATATTCCTTTCTATTACATTAGTGAATGCATTTTACTCTTATTGTACCCCAAAGATGTTAGAATTGGCTGTGTAGGTATGCACAAACTAAAACAACTACGGCTGGTTAACAATCACCCGGATACATAAAACTGTAATTTATGATGAAATTGTTTCTCACAGTTCTGAGATGGAGCAACTCTCTGTATTATCAAACATCCAGGAGTTTAAAGGTTTGGCTACTGAGTTCCATAGTGACAATCTCTTCGTTCAAAATGTATGTCTTACCAGTAGAGAATTTTAGATAAAGTAATTGAGGGTTCTATGTACATAATATTCATATCTGAATTTAGGGAACGTGCTAATTTCTCCTTCATCTTTTTTTAGTTGTATTATCCTAGCTTTTTAAAATTAGTTTAACAATTGGTTCATTACTTTTTCATTTAATTTCAGTAAATAATCCTCACATGATACCTCTCAAATGGATGCAAAGAGAAAGACAGTGGTTGAAGAAATTAAAAAGTATATGTAAGTAGATTTCAACATTTTTGGAATCTCAAAGAATATATGGGAATTCTGTGTACTACTCTTACAACTTTTCTGTGATTCTGAACTTACATCAAAATAAGAAGTTAGAGGTAAAAAGTCCCTTTATTTAAAGAGATTGGCAACTACCCCTTCCCTTCCCATTACACCTGTACTTCACCACCACCACCACCATGAAAGCTTCAGCCTGTGCTTCGTCCCTTGGATTTTCAGTTTTCCGTCTTGTGCAGAAAACCGATGGATTTTCCTTAGTCCCCTGACAGGTCAGCTGTACTATGTGAGTGTGTTTCCAGTATTTTCGGGAAATTTTCTTGTGGCTTTATAGCTAAAGGATTTCCAGCTTATATGATTTCCTTTAATACAGAAGTGGAGAGTGTCTCACATTTTTTAACGAATGTGTTACCCCCTCAAAATAACTCCATAGATCATTATTATATTTACTTTAGTGATTCCCTTTTTCTTCTTGACTATGTTACCTCTGGGTAAGGTCTTCTGTTTCAAATGTTTGTTTGTATATGAAACGTTTTTGTTTTTTGTTTTTTCTTTTTTCTTTTCAATTAGAGTCTACATTGAATGGTGCTGGCAACTGGAGAGTTACCTGGGTCACAGACATTAAACAATATTTTTCTCTGTCATATTTCTAGTCAATACCTAGTACATAGGATATACTATGTAAAGCATAAATAAAAGAGAAAATTAAAAGAATGAATGCATAAAATTAATGGACTTAATATAATATTAATATAAAGATTTTTTGTATCTTGTTTAGTATATAAAGTTGGGAACGTAAGATTATTGAGGTATGAAATTGACAATGAGGAGTCAGTCATGGTAAATTATCAAAAAATGAAGAAAATCATTGGACAAGTGTTTTCCAGTTAAAAGATTTAGATACAAGAACAAGAAGGTAGAGGAGCTCATGAAGACAAATAGGGAAAATTGCAGTTGAGAGTAGTCTTTCTTCAGAATTTTTTTGATTGTCACTTTTGTTGAAACCTAGTTAATTTGAGATATTTGTGTGGCACTTACCTCAATGCATGAATAAAGCAAGGGTTCAAAAAACATTTTCATCATTATATTTATTAGCTACCTCCAGCTATTGCTCTGGATTCCACGGTACCTCTTCGTACCTCTAAAATGAACCTCTTTTAGTCAGTTTGTTTCTCTTCCTTTCAATCAGTAATGTCTCCAACAAGATAGAATTCTCTTTTTCTCAGAAGGAGACTGATTTCATAAATCAATGATGGCTTTGGAATTTAAGTTCACAGGGCTTTGTGCAGGCACCTGTCCTCCCCAAATTGATAATCAAGATCTTCAATGACAAGCAGAATGAAAATTACCAAAATATTACTCTTCCTGAAAATCCCCTCATTAAAATATATATATGTATATTCATTTGCTTCTTCATGAACTTTGTACCCATGTATTGCTTGTTGCCTTTAATTATTTCCATTCTTTATTGTCCCCACACTGTGTTATCAGCAACGTGAAGACCAGAGTATTATTCAAATTTGAATCTATAACATGTAGCATAATCCTTGGTATATTGTAAGACATCAGATGTAAATTGGGAAATGAATGAAGTTATCTGGTGATGTGGAATTGAAATGAGCTACATTTATTCATACATATCTATTCTTTATAATACAAAATATTTCTTTGTAATACACACTGCCAGGTGCTAGAGATAATGTTTTGATCAACACACTCTTCTGTGGGTAACATTTTAGTAAGGACACAGAGATTATATATCTAATTGCAGCATTTATTATTTAGTTACAATTACAAAAAAAAGTGCTGTGACTGAGAACTAAGAGTGCAGTGTAAAAGTAAACAAAGAGATATATAGTCTAGGTGGTCACTGCTTCTTTGAAGAACTATCTCAGATATTTCATATATAACTAGGAATTCAGTAGCCAATGCATGGAGAAGGAAACTAGTGGACATAAAGAATAGCATTTGCTGGAGCCCTGGGGCAGCAGACATTCCAATATGTCCTGGAAGTGAAGGATGACTGGTGTGGTAGAGATCAGATAAAGAGTGACACCAAAGGAAACATGTGGGTCAGTTACATTAGAATTTTGTGGAGCAGACTTAAATACATGGGCTGGTTATAAAAAGATTTAGGAGATAAAACCAAATGGCTGCAGTGAATAAATTGGAAGGAAGCAAAGGTAGATACTGTGAGAGCAGTTCAGAAGTCAATGTGATAGTCCAGGCAAGAAAAAATGATAATTTGATCTCAAGTTATCCCAAAGAGATGGAGGGAAACGGATGCCTTTCAGAAATATTTAGAGATAAAATGAGCTATTTTATCTCTAAATAGAGATAAAATATTTAGAGAAATTGGTTTTTAGGGTCATAAAAAACAAACAAACCAAAAATAGGTGGGGGGAGGGAAAGGAACTAGATCTGTCCAAAAGAAAAACAGACTTCATAAATACACTATTTGTGTATTTACTATTAGCTATTGTATTTACATGGTCAAACTAACAATAATTTCCAATTGATTTAAAAGATACTTAATTGCCAATCTTACTCCCCATCCTTATAAGACTGACTCCTGCATCTTTATTGGAATAAAAAGGAATGTGGAAGGCAAAAATTCATTTGAGATTCTTTATAAACTTTGAGCACCATGGGGCTGAGTTTTTTTCAAACTCTTTTGGATAAAATCTTTATGTGACATTTATTATTTATGTTCCTGGTTCATCAGACATAAATCAACCATGTTTCCTTGTCCTGTGTTTACAGAAAGACTACCAGTTCCCAGCCTTCTTCCACTTGGACAGAGCCATGCCACTGAGGTCTAGTGTGAGTAGAAATTTCATACCTCTCGTAAAACACACTAAGTAAGCCTCCATATACTCTCTTCATGTATGTGTCAACCAGCTGAATGCAGAGGATACCTGAGAGGCACACTGGGATGAGAGAACCACAGAAGTGAACTATTATGCTATTTGACTCCCTTGAGTATGATTTTTCTGTGGAGCCTCCAAACTCACATGATATTGTTATAAACAAAATTCTATTAATTTGAACCACTGAGATTTGGGGGTGTTTGTTACAGAAGTTGACTAACATAATATACAATGCTTTTTTTATTTATTTAACAAGAAATATATATGTATATGTGCCAAGGAATTCTCTGAAGCACTTCATAAATAGTAAATCATTTAGTCCTTACAACAACCCCATAAAATAATATTATTATTCGCGTTATACAAAAGAGGAAACAAAACATAAGTTTATACAGCTAACAAATAACAGAGCCAATATTTACACACACACACACACACACACACACACACACACACTCTACTGTTAACTATAATACCTATGTTTAATTGAGTATTCTTTTAAAAATGTTTATTTGAGAAACTACGGTTTGGTTTTTCCAAAAGTTTTAAACTCAAACTTTGGTTTTTTCACACCCCTGACGAGGTTAGGACTGTTATATCAAGGCTAATTTTATGGAGAAACCAAAAAGTACATTTGGCCTAAATTTCACATTCAAAAAAGAACCTTAAATGTAATGTTGTTACATTTAAGTCATTATATTTTGTGTGTTTTATGGTTGAGCTAGTCAAATGTAAAATATTAACATTTTTTTGTGACTCTGGTTTTACACTTTGTTTTCTTTCAAATTACCAGGGAGCCTTAATAATTGGAAGTGGCCCAGGCAGGCTCTTAGTGTCTAAGGGCCCTGTTTTGCACACTCACTGGTAAGTATTAAAAATATATATAGTTGTATACCCTATGGAGCTCTGAATGAAGTCAACACATCTCACTGAGTATCTAAAAGCTTATAGAACTTTGAGTTATAGGAACGTTCCATGGTACTACCAGGTAAGCCTCCCATGAAGCTGTAATAGGCAGGGAGAGGCTGAATAAGCTAATCTCTTGTCTTGAAATGAATTTCAAAAACCTTTGATGTTTACCTAATTTGGTTAAAAAATACATGGTTTAATCTCCATATCTCGTACGAAATTGCTAGACCACATCTAACTAGAAGTTGTGTTATTGACAAAGAAGATACTTGACTAGGGAGGGCACCTGTGCCATGGGATCTGCAACTTTAACTTGGCTCTGTTGAAAATAAAAGAAAGATCTATGGCTAATGAAATGTCAAAAATGTAACATCTCTAAGGGTTTGGCTCATCCCTTCAGTGTGCACCAGAGAGTAGGCACTGCTATTAAACTAAAGTCCCTACACAAGCTGAGAATTTTGACTTGGGAAGAATATTTGGCTTTCTTTCTCTATCTTTCTGTGGGTCATTTTTTTCATCCTTTCGTAAACTAAAATAATTTCTTCCTTTAAGGAATAATTGTATTCATGAGACTTGAGATTAGAGTGACACAGTTCTTATGTTGTGCTGTCATTTTATCCATCTACATAAATAACATGCGTATGCGATTTCTGTCAGATAGCTGATATGGTCCTCAGTGGCACTAGTTTAATTGCATATGCTTGTGTTTATTTTTGCCTGTCATAATTTATTAACTTTAATTATCCAAATTCTTCTTCCATATACAGAACTATTTCTGGTTCAGTTTAAACTCCATTTATCATTTTATTGGTTTTCTATAGAGATCTAATCAGGGAAAATAATTAATGTTTTCTTAAAAATGTCTTGAGTGGTATAGGGGAGAAAAAAATCTTTCCTCTACCCATGTTAGGTCTCAGCTGGGGCTCTGTAACAAAAGACTAACAAACGAGAATCATACAAATTTATTTAATATAGATTTTACATGACACGGGAGTCTTCATTAAGGAAGTGAAAGTTCAAAGAAGTGGCAAAACCTAAGTGCTTATATATTAAGCTGAACAAAGAGAAGCAATTGTGGAAAATTAACCAAAATATATGGCGACACTAAAGAAAGATAAAAGTCGTTTTTTGACAATATCTGTACAGAATTTTCTCAGCCTGGGCTCCCCATCTCTTAGGACATTCTTCTTCTCTGTTAAAGAGAGGACATCTTTCATGTGGAAGTTTCCTCTCCTGCCTTCAGGAAGGAAAGAGGAGGCCCAATGTTTTGTACTTGCTGTTTTGCAAGTGCCTTTAGATCAAAATAACCTTCATACCAAAGTGGCGTATTTTGGAGTGACATATACTAACACCCTTCAGCAGCATGATAAAACAGACCAATATATGAGGTTCAATGATCAAGATTTGAGTTCTAAATTCGTTTCACTAATATTGAATATTGAGTATTGAAAATTTCCTTAAAATGTTTTGAGGCCTTAGTTTCCCCATATGTTAAAGGTAAGAATCACTAGTGAAACTACCATTATAATGTAAATGAAGTAACAATTTATGTGAAAGCACATAAAAACACTAAAGTTCAAGGTAAATGTTAGTTGTTTTTTTTTAAGTTTATTTATAAATTAATAAATAATGAGGGACGCCTGGGTGGCTCAGTCAGGTAAGCATCTGACATTGGCTCAGGTCATGATCTCATGGTTCTGGAGTTCCAGCCCCGCATCCAGCTCTGTGCTGACAGTGCAGAGCCTGGAGCCTACTTCAGATGCTGGGTCTCCCTCTCTCTCTGCCTCTCCCCCGCTCACACTCTCTCTCTCAAAAATGAATAAACATTGAAAAGAAATGAAAAAATAACTATTGAATGTGTATAATAATACAGTAGAGATTTTCAGTGTCTTCTCTAAAATTTCATTGATTTGTTTATGCTACTCTAAGGAAAACATTACAAGGCAAGGATAAATGAAAGATAAGGAAATATACATGGCACTGTTTAATTTTTTATGTTAGAAATTTCAAGTTAGAAGAGAAAACTATTTCTTTGAACATTCGATTCATTATATGCAGTATTCATTTAAAAATCTAAATCACTGAACAAGACAACTTTATATTAGGTGTTAATATCTGACTCAAAAAACTCTTGTTTTATAACAGGTTGATTTGTTATGATTTATTTCTTAATGACAGAGAAAATTTTTGCTGAATTTCCTTGGTATTCATTTGTATTTGTTATTTTCTGAAAGAGTTTTAGCACAAGGCTCCACACTAATTATCTAGAGTAATGCAGATGGAACATACCTCAAATTAGCAGAAAACTCAGTGTGGAAAGTGTTGCCACACTATTTTTCTTTTGAGAAAAATCTTTTCAGTAGGCACACACTCTGGTATCTGTTGATGACCAAGGTTTTTTGAAAGAGAAAATAACTTCATGAAATGAATAGGAGAAAAGAGACCATAATGGTATAAATTATTACGATACTTAAAAATTTGAAATTAGCCAAATTGTGAAATAAGGGTGTAAGGACCTACTACTTCTACATCCTCCTATCCCACTGAGTAATCCAATAGCTGTTTAAAGGTTTCTGTTATTTCTATGATTTTCTTTTGACACATTTTAAATGTCATTAGTGCTATATTTTAAAAATCACCCTTCATCATTTTTATTTATTAAGGCTTTCACAGTTTTGAATGTGATTTATTAAGTTCTTTCCAAAAGAATGTGTCTGAATTTCCCAATGAAAAATGAATATAATATTATAAACTTTATTTTACCAAAAGTTATAACCTTGCTATAAAATTGTTGAAATATATAATGTTTTCAGGTAGGCTAAATCGATCCTGAAAATATACACTGCCATCTTCAGAGTATTTAACACCAACCATAGGGGTACCTGGGTGGCTCAGTCGGTTAGGCGTCTGACTTTGGCTCAGGTCATGATCTCACATTCCGGGAGTTCGAGCCCCACGTTGGGCTCCATGCTGACAGCTCATAGCCTGGAACCTGCTTTGGATTCTGTGCCTCCCTCTCTCTCTGCCCTCCCCTGCTCATGCTCTGCCTCTCTCATTCTTAAAAATAAATAAATATTAAAAAATTTAAAAAAAAACAACCATTGTTGATAGTGCTGCTATAAACATGGGGGTGCATGTGTCCCTTTGAAACAACATACCTGTATCCCGTGGATAAATGCCTAGTAGTGTAATTGCTGGGTCGTAGGGTAGTTCTATTTTTAGTTTTTTGAGGAACCTCCATACTGTTTTCCAGAGTGGCTGCACCAGCTTGCATTGTCACCAACAATGCAAAAAAGATCCTCTTTCTTCGCATCCTCCCCAACATCTGTTGTTGCCTGAGTTGTTAATGTTAGCCATTCTGACAGGTGTGAGGTGGTATCTCATTGTGGTTTTCATTTGTATTTCCCTGATGATGAGTGGTGTTGAGCATTTTTTCATGCGTCAGTTGGCCATCTGGATGTCTTCCTTGGAGAAGTGTCTATTCATGTCTTTTGCCCATTTCTTCACTGGATTATTTGTGTTTTCTGTGTCCATAGGTGGGTGAATGGATAAAGAAAATGTGGTGTATATATACAATGGAGTATTACTCCATAATCAAAAAGAATGAAATCTTGCCATTTGCAACTATGTGGATGGAACTAGAGGGTATTATGCTAAGTGAAATTAGTCAATCAGATAAAGACAAAAATCATATGACTTCACTCAAATGGGGACTTTAAGAGACAAAACATGAACATTAGGGAGGGGAAACAAAAATAATATAAAAACAGGGAGGGGGACAAAACAGAAAAGACTCATAAATATGGAGAACAAACTGAGGGTCGTTGGAAGGGTTGTGGGAGGGGGAGATGGGCTAAATGGGTAAGGGGCATTAAGGAATCTACTCCTGAAATCATTGTTTCACTATATGCTAACTAATTTGGATGTAAATTTAAAAATAAATAAACAAACAAACAAACCACCCATACAGAATCAGTCTGAAAAGATTATTTTTTTAATGATCAAATATGTTTATTTTCTGACTCTTCTATAAATACATTTGGAATCACACACTCAAGTATTATGTGTTTTTTTCACAGAATCATGGATCATGTTTAACTTTTGTGTCAGTTACATGTAACAATAACTGTGGAGTCAAGTAATAATTGGGAAATTTCTCCAGCAGCTCATAAAATTATATTTGTGTCTTACTTGCAAGCATTGAGGGGTGACAGGTTGAGAAGGTTAAGATCTTTCTGGAGTGGCATCAGAGGTTGTTTAAATTGCAATTACAGTTTATAGTGCAGCTGTTAAAATCCACCAAACAAAATTTTCAAAATGACCTTTTCCATTTATCTAAGGAATTTTGCCAAATGTTTAATTTGTAGACATCTCACTTGGGCCCTTTTCCAAATATACATCTTTGAATGAATTATCTCATCTTTAGCATTCACACATAAAATTGAATGTCTATGTAGGTGACCTATAATATCAGTGGAGTTCACTCTGCTTCATATTGGTGATGCTTTCAGACATGTAACTTTCATTTAAATAAGGTAAAATAGTTACTAACTCTCCTGAAAAAAAGAGAACATCTTGGAGAATTAATTTTTTAATGTCAATTGAAGTTCCCATACAAGTATTATGAATTTAATTTCTGAAATCTGTGTGTAAGATTGGGAAAAAATGTGGAAATGTCAACATCAGTGCACTTATCTGACCCATGCAAATATCAAGTGATAGATGAAGAGAATACATTAAGGTGTCTTTAATAATTCTTACTTACCCATATCTATATTAATTATATTTTCAACCTCTAAGAAGGAAACATTACGTATTTAATTTTCTCATTGAATCAGATAGTTAAAATTAGCCAAACGAGAGAATACTATTTGAAAATGGATTTGGCTGTGGCTTGTCTTGCTATCAAAATGGGCTAGTTTTAAATTATAGCAAGTAAACTGGACAAGGGTAAGCAATGTGGTTAATTTAATTAGCCACTTCTCCTTTAAATCAGGAAAAGGTGATAAATACCTGAAAGACCTCTGATGCTTCTCATAGGTAAAGTGGCCTTGTCAGTGTTACCCTAAATGTTCAGGATAATCAGGACTCTATTTTCTCACTAGCTACACTGCCAGAATATTTGAAGGCTAAAAGCTTAAGTGTAGAATCTAAAATTAAATAGACCATGATGTACAAATGAGCATGTGTATTTTGTAGTAGTAAAAATAAAGTCTTAGAGGGTCTCAATTTGAATCTGGGATCTATTACCTAGGAGCTATGAGACCTTAGAAGAATTACTTAACATTTCCAAGCTTAGATTTCTTCATCTAGAAAGTGGGAATAATAATTGTACCTGCCTGTCAAAGTTTTATGTAGGATAATAGCAAATAACCAAGAACAAACTTTCAGCACAGAGATTAGCAATTTATCAGCACTTGGTAAATGATAGTTGTTGTGACAGTTAAACAAAATTAATATTCAAACAAAATTAATATAACAGCCAACATTCTTCCAAAGCACAAGAATATACACACAGGCACGCACACACACACACACACACACACAGAGACTAGTTTGACTCCCAAAAGAAGCATATATGTCCAGTATCCATACGAGTAGTCAAAGTAACCCAATATATATTTAGGTTATTATAATTGTATTAGTCTCAAGGCCAATTGTCTGAATTAAGGAATGGAAGTTGCTGTCCTTGGAAAAGAGGGAGAGACACATGTGAGAAGTAAATGTGGGGTGAAAAGAAATAAAGCATCATAATACAAATCTTACTAGACCACAGTCACTATCCTTGAATTTTGTATGTATTATCTTAGTTAATAATCAAACCCAGAATTTAATTACCATTATTATTTCCTTTTACAAATGAAGAAATTAGGCAAGCCAATTATTCTACCTTTAGTGAATATTTAGCTAACGTGGAAGATGGAATTTGACCCCAGGTCTGCCTGCCTCTGACCTGACTCATACTTTTTACAGCCCTGTAATATAGCCTCTTGTAAACAATTTAAGCCATGTATCGGGATATACTGTGATTGCAGAAATGATAACATACATCATTAGACTGAGAAAGGAGACTCATCTAAGCAACTGAGAAGAAGGTGAGGAAAACCATATCCCTGTAGTTAAGGCCTGCTTGGGCTTTGCAGAGCCTGAACTAAATTTGCATCCCAGCTCTAACATTTCCTCTTGTGTAAAATTGTTCTGGGACTTTCACCTCTCTAAATCTTGGGTACCTTTTGTTTAAAATGTAAGCAATAAGGCAGCTTTTAGTACCAAAATAATAATAATAATAATAATAATAATAATAATTGCTTTAAAACATTTACCACAGATTCTAATGAATAGTTATGTGGATATATCATTGTTATTATTGTTACATTGGTTAAATAACAAGGGTACTATGACCTAAAAGATTAGGTACACATTGTTAAAGATGAAGAACAAAACACCTTTGTGATCATAGAAGGAATTTACATAGACAAATGAAGTCTTGGGTACAAAATTAGCAGCCAAAAGGGCCTGAGTCCTGGAGTCAGATCAGGATTTCAATTCTAACCTGCCACTTACAAGTCCTATGATCTTGTCCAAATTAATTAGTCTATTTAAGCTTCATTTTTTTACATCTATAAATGATATTAGTAATAGCAGTGTGGAATAATCTGTTACTAGATTGATTTAGATTATAATGTTATAATTGGTAACAATCTAGTCTAAATGTCCTTCACATATGTCTAAATTTAATTCCTTTAGTTTATAAAAACTGATTTCACTCCTTATTAGGTTACAAAAACCCAGGTAGTATTAATTGCTAATTGTAAGTATGTTTCTTTGAAACCACTCAGTATATGTTAGCTGTTCCAATAGCTGTAAGATGAGAAAGTTGTACTCCTACTAACCTGTTACATGGAAGTTTAAAAATATAATCTTGCTATGAAAGTTGTTTTCATGCCAAATAGCTAATAATTTTATTGTTATTTTTTGGTCAATTTTTGTAAATTCAAAGAAGATGAAATCTTCCTTATTTGACTTTTAAAAATCCCAGACTGCAATATCTTTTACAGAAGGAAAAATATGGAGTGCAACTTCAAATACTAGTAAGATTTTAGAGCTATATATAGAGGAAAAAATACCAAAATTATTATACACCAAAGCACTCTGGTAATAATCCTTCTAGGTCTAGTCAAGACATTGTTTGGCACTGGAGTACAGAAGGTGATTTATTATAGATATCAATTTTATTTTCTGATATGGCCTTTATTGAAATTTTCCCTAGTATTTCTCCCTTTATGGAAATGCTCCTTCCTCTCAGGAAAGCTATGAAGAAATTGCTGACTGTTTGTCATGTAAAATACTTATATTATTTCATTCTGTTGTCTATGAAAAAGTTCTTTATACAACCTAAAATTTAACCCTGAATTTTTACAGCACAGAGAAGCCTTGGAAATGAAATAGAAATGAAAATATAGTATTTTCAATTATATTGGGGGAAAAAATAAAGATCCAAGCCGAAACCACAAAGGTCTTTTATAGCCACACACAAACAGAGGGGAAAAGAGAAAGAATGTATTCAATCCCCAAACTGAAGACAAGGATAAGGAAGTATTACGACTTTCAACTCTCATTTGCGGTGCTTCTACCTCAAAGCATCATCACATATCATAAGTTCATGTTCTGCAACAGTAATGATGCAGTTTCAAATATAATGATAGAGGAAAGTGAGCCATATGAAAAAGCAGCAGGAAATTGTTGTGCCGAAATCTAACTTCTTTTAGGAAAAGGATTTAATGGGAATCTCACTGTGCATAAAAACAAGTTATTTAGACATAGGTAAATTGACATTTCAGTCATTTCAACTCTTTGTGGCTTGGGCACGGATATTATCTCACGTGTGAATTGAGTCCTCACAGCTTCTTGCCTAATTATATATTGGGATATATGATTAAAATGAGTCCATGTACTAAATCATACACACAGTGACCCAAAAGTACTTAGACTAGTTTCCACCTATTTTGGCAGCTTCAGATAACAACTTTAATTTTTTTTTTTTTTGCAGAGTGGAAAAGAATGAAATAAAAGAAACAACTATCATCCAATATGTTAACCTCAAGTATGAGAAAATTAATATTTATAATGAATAAAGAACAAATATATTTGTGTGAGTATGACTTGACAAAACGTACCACAAACATATAATATAGTTAAATATGCATGTAATAGTGAAAGAAATTAAAACAAAACAATCTTAGAATATAAATCTTATTTTAAAAATGTATTAAAAATTATGTAGTATGTAATGTTGATGAGAATGTGATGAAGCTAGCACATTTAAACATAGGAGGTGATGTTGTAAATTTTTGCAGCTATTTTGGAAAATATTCTGGCAATATGTGTGAAAGAAAATCATGATACTCATATTTTTGATATTAGAATTTATCTGGAACAGTGTGAGAAAAAAAGGACCTAAAGTTTTTATAGAGCCATGTCTATAATACTGAAGCTATCTCTAATAAAACATTTCTAAAAACCTGACCAAAAAAGTGAAACCATGACTCCAGTAATGTTATGGCGGTTTAAATTTTGAAATGCTAGTTTAATAAAAGTATCATGTAAGCCTTTCAAATAGTATCCATTAAGAGTATGTAGAAAGTTATAATAATAACGAACATTATAAAAAATTTACTATTTATAATGTGATTTCATTTATTGCATCTGACCCTGAGGCAAGTAGTCAAAGAGAATAGTCAAAGGGAACATAATGTAGAAGATAAGAGTGTGGGTCTTAGAAATATACAGGTATTATTCCAACCCCAGCTTATAAACCATGTAACTTTTGGCATATTTTTCATCCTCTCTCTGGTTCTTAGTTTGTTATCTGTAGGAATGAGAATAATAATTAGACGTACTCCTATGGAATTCTTCAGAAGATTTAGATAAGGCATTAAGTTATAGAAAACTTATTATTCCATTGTTCAGATAATAAAACTGGCCACCAGAAAAACATGTATTGTCTAATATAATTTATTTACTAAGTTTTAGCATCAGAATTTGATTTCAGGTAACCAGATAACACATCTGTCAAAAATATGATATGCTATTTTTGTCTGTGCATAGTATGTATTTTGCTGCCTCAGCAAGAGAATATAATCTACTAAAAAAAGCAAAGAAAAGAAGAAAGAAAACTTGAGTCATATACATGTTTTATTTCTTCCATCCCCTATTAGTGTGCAATGGACGTAATATGAGTAAATAACCTTAAAGGAATGATGTTCCTTAAATGAGTAATTCCCTTGGCACAGGTCTAACAAGATGACCGAGATCATTTAAAGTGCCCCAGTTTGAATTTCCTCAACTTACTTCACTTCGGTACAAAAGTTTTTGTATTCTTTGGCCCTGCATCGTTATTTCTTGGAAAGATACATCTGCCACCAGTTTCCTGGTGATTCATTGCATTGCCTCCAAACTAAAAGCATTATCATTCTTTCAGTCATCTGGTCTAATGACATGGCTTATGATACAATAAAAATGGGAGATACAATATTTCAGCTACATGAAATTTACATGAAATTTAGGTGCATGCAGGAAAAAAAAACTGTGATTAGCAATCAAGTGATTGCTAATTTAAGGTTACGGGCTAATACGTCAACTTCTAATGTTATTATTATTATTTGGTGCTATAAAAATTTGAGAGAAAAAGAAGAATGGGAAAAGGAAAACAATGCTGGTAAGGAAATTATCCCCCTGCCCCAACTGCCTATATATTTTGTTGTACTATAAAACATATATTTTTGCATAATAAAAATCATAGGGCTGGATATACGATTTATTTTAACCATATGCTTGCCTGTGTCCTATAAGTTTTGTCCAGTTTACCTTTTTCTACATAATTTTCAAAATTAATGGATGTTTTATGCATAAAAGTTTATGGAATGTTTTAAATTCGTGGGTTCTTTTTGTCACTTTTCTGGAATTGTTGCAATACATTATAGAAGTAATCATTGTAGGATAATTACAAGTGATTCACTTTAGTGTCAGTGAGAGAAAGGTTATATCTATTTTAGGTAGACCCCAATAATTTATTTCATAACCATAACAATAAAATTGAAGTGAATTTGTGATAATCCATTTAAATTGTTAAGAATAACAGTATTTGTGAATTGCCTTATCTGCATTTGGTTCATTGTGTGTGGGAAGATATCATCACTAATGGAAGAGTCTGCTTTAGACATAATATGACTTTTCCTAGAAAAAAGATCATGAAGAAAAAGAAACACTTTATATGGAACCTATGTAAGTAGTAGAAAAGAATAATTCTCAAACTTAAAAATTTATTTTAGTCACACTATGGCCTAATGATGCCCAATTTTTGTACACGCATTGCAATTTTTCTTCCACAATCTGTGTAATATTAAGTACACAATTCCTGAGAAAATTGCCCTTTACAGAGCTCCACCACAAAATACAGGAGGAAAACAAAAAAATGTTCAACTGTACTTCAATTTCGTAACACATGGGTATATACAGTCTTAGGTTTTTGTCTAAGGTCAAACACAATAACTGTATTTATCAGTTGAATACCGTATTCTATGTAGAACATGTTGTCAAATGGATCTTTGAATCCTTCTTCATCCTACTAACTCTAATAAGTGTGTAATATCCTTTTCAGATCATTAATTATTCATGAATATATTATTAATTTATAAACATGATTTCCCTTTGATAAATTTAGTTTCTCTTTGACACGTTCTATTCTAGAGCTTAGTGGCAGTAATCTTTTTTAACATATGTTATATAATTGTATCTTACCTGCCATTCTGATGCCTCTTCTCAAAGAATCTGTTTTCACTGTCACTATTGGCTGAACAATGAGCCACAGCACAACCCCACAGGTTGGCCACACTAAAATGTACTAAGAGTGTATAAGAGGTTGGGCCAATCTGATTATCTCAGCTAAAACTTTGAAAAAAAGACTCAGGAACAGTCACTAGGAGATAGATAGACACATACATACATACATACATACATATGTACATACATACATGATAAGTAGATATGAATAGTCCCATGATCTAGCATCTGCAAGCTGGAGACCATAAAAGCTAGTGGTATAATTCAGTTTATGCCTGAAAATCTAAGAATTATGGGAGATGATGATATAAATTCCAGTCCAAAAGCAGAAGACCAATGTCCCACCTCAAATAAGCAAGAAAGAAAACAGTTCTCCTTTCGTCTGCTTTTTGTTATATTGAGACCATCAAGAGATTTGATGATGCCACTCTCAGACACTCCCAGAAATAATGTTTAATCTGGAGACTGTGGCTCAGTCAAGCTGACACATGAAATGAACAATGATACAGAGAGAAACAATGGGCACAGAGAAACAGAAGAGAGAACAAATATTTTCTGTGTCCCTATATTGTATTACTACATTTCATATGATTTGTTTAATAAAATTAATTACATATCTGCCTGAAAAATGCATTTTAGGCTTTTATCTTCATGACTCCAAGCAAAAACATCACCATAGAATAGAGAGTTTTCTGATGACATTTTAATGGTGCTCTAAGTTAGTATACAATTTGGCTAAGCACATCTGGAGAGATCTTATTGTTAGCCCTCAACAAACCATTCTAATATGAAGTACTTTGTCATGGTTCATTTGGTTTTGTTGTATACACTCACACAGAGGATGTGAATTCACTAGTAGAGATCCTTTGAAAGAGATCCTACACAAACTTTGCAAAGAGAATAGTGTCTCAGCATTTAGACCCCCAACCTTTCAATAGGCCTACATAATTATTTTTAGGCCTAAGGAAAAAGTCAATTTCTGGTTCATATGTGGCTGATATGGAGGAAAGTCCCAAGTAAAAGAAAATCCAGCTTCCAATAAATCATACATATGGCCAGAAAGAACAGTGCATTTACTACCAGCATAATAGTCTATACGTCTCCAATTAATGGCCCAATGAACTGGAAAAATGCACTTGACTTCTCCATGAAGCCAGATAAAAATATCTACTTCACAGGGCTGTTGTTGAATATTAAATGTGGTGATATAAATAAAATGATTTTCAAATTACAAATAAGTTCAAAGAAGTATCATTTCTTGTATATTTTCATGAGCAATTTCTTGTTCATGACCAGGTACACATACTTCATTTGTGCAGTTGCTAATATAAACTCCATTACCCACTTTACCTTGGTTTATACCATAATACTGCATGTACCTAATTCAGTTTATCTCTCCAAGGAATGGAAAAGTGCATTCTGCTTGCTTCCTGTCAAAAAAGGTAGAGTTTATTCTTGCTACTGAGAGTTTACTGGGCTTGTAGTGGAGTACTAAGGTGGTTCTGGCCCCCATAAATATAGACTATTTGAATTTTATAACCTCTATATTACTGAATAAGTAGCTAAAAATATCATTAACACTAATTATCTAACTTAATCTCTATAATTGAAATTATTAACTAGAGATTATTGTTTAGAAATTATTGCAATATATATTTTAATAGACTTCAGTTCATTACTGAAAATAGCATATTTGTAAATGTATGAGTTTGCTTATATAAACATATGACCTGTAGACTTAGAAATTTTGGAACACAAAATGTTAATGCCACATAGACTTATATAAAATTATGTATATACACATAGACTCCTATGTTTACATATACATAAAATATATAATCAATATATAACATTGAAATAAATATATGGTTTATTGATCAAATACCCAGGCATAATATGGAAATATTGCCTAAGTGAAATTAATTTCACCTCATTAATGAAATAGCAAATGAAATTAAACACCAAATGTAATGCCCAAGGAAAACTGTGCGTAGAGAGACATACAGGAACTATGAAGTTTTTTAGCCATTTGAACAATGTAGACATTGTTTTAAGGAAGCTAAAAGATTACTGTTTGATAAATTTGCTTCTTTATGTTCACTGTAACATGGAAGCAAATATGTTAAGAACAGTAGTGGAGTAATTCCAAGGGTCTTCAGGAATATCTGGATTGCCACTCAATGTAGATATCTTGTCTTAAAAAAAATTTTTTTTAAATACAAAACCTCCTGAAGTCTATAAATCATAAACAAAAGCTGTTGTGCAGAAATAATACAAATTATGGATAGAAGCAGCAGAAATTGAACTAATTTCATAGAATAAGTTTTGAAGTAATGTAATTTTGCTACTTCTATATTCCATCAATAAACAATACAGTGTAGTACATTAAATTATACTGGTATAGTTCCTCTATTATATTTTCAGTTTATTTAAAAATAGACAAATGACAGAAGTAAAATCATCAAAGCGTCCTTTTTTTTTCCCCTGTAGGTTTCAGTCACATATACTGTTCCTTTGCTTTTAGTTGATTCCTATCATAGAGTTGTTCTACAACATAGGATTTCCTCATCGTAGCCTAGGTGAAACCTAGCCTTGATGAAACATTTATAGTTCACCAGTGCTTTTTGTCCAGGCAGTGTTTTCTTTAAGACTTTTGAAATACTGCCAATTGTTAAATCATTTTTATAGCAAATGCAGACTGAACATATACTACAAGTTTCTGAAAATCCCATAAAAAATTAAAGTCAATTAGTGACCCCAGTAATTGTGCACTGACCTTTAGAGTACAATAAACCTGTATTTGGCTTGCTTATAAAAAATGGAATAATACTTTCTAAAGACCCATGCCCAGTAGCAGTAACAATGAAATACCTGTGGTAGTTATGAGAGAAAACAAAAATAGGAATTAGGAAAAGATTCAATTTTTCCTGAAAGAAAATGCTAACGATGGGCCACACCTTGACAATAAGGTCATGTGTTGAAAGAGGGAAATATGTTAGAGTAGTAAGAAAACCTTTCATTTAAGTGCTATGCAATTCAGGTTCACGTAGAGTTGGAAGGAAAATAAATCTTCCAATCTTAGACGTGCCAAACACAGAAATTAATGGTAGTCTCAAAATATTATGTGTGTTGGTTTCCTATTGCTACTATAATAATTACTGCAAACTTAGTGTCTTAAAACAACACCAATTTATTATCTTCGCATTCGGGAGATCATAAGTCTACCAGGTGTTGGTAGGACTGTATTCTTTCTGGAAGCTCCAGGAGGAAATCAATTTCCTTGTTTTTCTAGCTTCTGGAAATGCCCACATTCCTAAGCTTGTGGCCCCTTCCTCCATCTTCAAGGCCAACAGTATAGCATCTTCTCTTATCTCCAACCTCTGCTTCCATCTTCAAATCTTCTTGTCTGACTCTGTTTTTCCAACCTCCCTCTTAGTTTTTTTAAACCTCATTTATTTATTTTGTGAGAGAGAGGGAGAGAGAAAATGAGTGGAGGAGGGACAGAGAGAAAGGGAAAGAGAGAAAATACCAAGCAGGCTCTGCGCTCCCCACTTAGCCCAACGCCGTGGCTCAGTCTCATGTTGGTGAGATGATGACCTGAGCCAAAATCGAGAGTCAGACCCTGAACCAACTGAGTCACCCAAACCCCCTTTTCTAAGAACCCATAATTATGTTGGCCCCACCTGGATGGATAATCTAGGATAATCTTATTGTCATAAGATCCTTAATTGAATCACATTAATAAAATTATGTAAAGTAACATATTCACAGGTTCCAGGGATTAGGACATAAGCGTTTTTGGAGGGGCCATTATTCAGCCCATGAATATATATACATACATTCAATTAAGAGAATTACCTTTCCTTACTTTCCAGCAGACTAAAGCCCTTGGAAATCTAGGTTCTATAATGGGCTACAAGTCAGCCCGTTTAATTTGTTTCATTTAATCAAAGAACTCTGAACAAAAACCCTTTGCTTCTATTTAAAATTGTGCTATGTTCAGATCAAGAACATGCAATTTATTTACTACTAAAGGAAAACAGTCTCAACTTTCAAACTCAATTTTCTTCAAGTCTATATTATGCAAATACAAGCTGAGGGTTTCTTGAACATTTGGATTCTGCTGCCTTGAGTAGTTTTCTCTTCCTCTCCCTTAACTATTGTGTACAAAATTCAACTCCCTCGTCCAATTTTCACAAGAATCCCACTCAAGTGTTTCTAAACTTGAGTTGTAATTGACAGGACCCAACACCCACCTCAAGGCCTAAGGTATCCAATTTCTCTCAAAGTCTTTTATTTTTATTCTCATGTACCTACCCATGCCTTCCCAGGAGCAACACAAACCTCTCCCCTGCCCTGTGCATAGCAGTTTACAGGATATTTTTCCATCAAATCTAACAGAGGTTATCAAAAGTTGTTGTTTTTTATTACAAAGTTAGCCATGTTCACTAAACTTTTTTCCATGACATTTCACATAATATGTTCAGTTTATTTAGTAAGAAAAAAGGCAGATGAAGAAAACAGAAAATACTGCCTGTTTCTTCAGTTTGTAGACTTTGAATGTAACACTAAACATAGTAAATGCTAGCAGGGGTGTTAATATTTGTGATCCAGGGTGTCTCAGAGAAAATTCAAGGCTCTGGTAATTATTCTGAGTTATTGGGAGAGGGATTTTGAAATTACCTGTTTTTAGAGAGCTCCACAAGTAGGAACTTTCAGCCATGAACTATATTGGCAAAAATATAGAACATCATTTAATATTTTCTGCACTGTTAAATATTTAATGGTTTCAATCACAAGAAAGAAATTAGCAAACTTTTAAAAGTTTTTTAGTAATAACAGCTAAGAATCTTCTTTAGCCTAAATTCTGATAATTTAACCAGAATTACTGAAATAATCAACCAAAATACTGTTTTTTGGACTTTCAAAAAGTATATTACAGTCATTTTATATGATGTATATTAACTTCTTGTTACAAATGCCTTTGAGAATGAGAGTGTCTCTAAATATAAGAAAAGTCTTTATTTTTTTCCTTTCATTTAATTTTATTATCCAATATCTGAATTATAGTATATTGGCAAAACTAATATTAAACAGTTTGTTTCACTGGTCTAGAAATAAGTGATGAAACACTTCCATAACGTTGAAGTATTTGAGTTATGGATTTGCTGTGGCAGGCATGATGATTGGCTATACAGAGATTGGGTGTCCCTGGGCCTCCTTCGTTATAACATTGTAAAATGCTAACACATTAACCTTTCGTTACTCTTTGTAACTAGGATAGCCAAGGATCCAGTTTTAAAAGGAAAAAGCATAACCAGAAATTGCTTGGTGGGGCTCCCAGAAATCACTTGAAAAGTGGATGGAATCAGGGGACCACCTCCCACCCCCTTCCATTTACCTTCCCCACTTTTTTTTTTTTTTTTTTTTTTGCCTGGATTGGAGATCACATCTCTGGAAGTAGAATGGCCAGCTTTACACCGTAAAAATTAAAGTCACATGCCAAAGATAGCAGAATAAGAAAAGGAAAAGACTTAGATCCTAAGAAGTGAATCTACTGTATTAAAACTGAATTTTCTACATCTGTCTTCTTTTCGTGAGAGAAATTAACCCAATACTGCTTAAAGTTGGTACTTTGAGTTTTATTTTGCTTTCATTAGAATGAATAATTTTGGTTTTAATTTATTCTTTTGTGGCCTTCTTCCCAAATTATATATGTGTGTATATGTGTTCAGACACATGCATGTTTACATCAGTTTATGTTCTTGTGAGAGAAGAATAAAAAGGTTTTTGCATTTATAATTTCTGTGATAACTTTCTAAAAAGAAAGTCACAAGCCAAGTTACATGTAAAGTCATAAAAAGAAATACATCACTCAACTTGAAGTTACCTGTAAAGACAGCATCCCTGAATGTTTTCCTCATGCTCACTTCTGTGGGCTCTGAGCTACTTCATCTGAAATCCTAGTGCTAAAATGAAATCTAAAACACTGCCCTGGACAAAGGTAATTGTTTTAAAAGCATGGCCTACATTTTCTATTTGAGTTCAATACCCACAGATGGAAGTATGAACTGAGTTCAACAAAATTTAGTAAATGATTTTTTTTTTTTCATTTCATCTGCACTTGTGTATAGGACTAAACTTAGTCTCACAGTCATTTACATTTATTCAGACCATTTAGTAAGAAATGGCAAGAAAGTACACTTTATGATTCAGCTGCAGCAATTACTAAGGCAATTGGCTTTTGAATCTTTAGGTAGCGTTCTGCATTTGAACCCACACAGCATCCTGCAATAGAGTCTTATATTACAGGTATTTTAAGATCCTCAAGTGTTACTATTTCTTGAAGAACTTATTCCTTGTAAACTCAAAAGGGACACTTTACCACATCAAATTTTACTAGTTCCAGTGCTACTATTTCACTATGGGTGGAGGGGAGGGTATTCTTCTACTGGAGAACTGGGATCTAGCTGTAGAAGCAACTTCTTTAAACTTTACACCCTCACAGTCCAATCTTGTGAAAATTGCTTTCCACCTTCCACAGGAATTCACACATTTTACCATGGCTATATTTCACAGAGTCTGTGCTCTCCTTTTCCGGTGATTCAATAAAAACAGTTTTCAGTGCTTCAGAGAAATATTGAACTCTTCTTCCCTCAAATTTCTCCATCCAATTTGAAGTTTTACAAAAGAGGGTGTCTTCAATAACATTCTCTTGGATATGACCTATTCTTCATAGCCGTTCTGATGCTAAGACAGGCTTGTCAAGCCATGTCTACCCACTCATATCATTTGTGACAACAGAGAAGTCCACACTAAAATAAATTAAAGTATGATAGCCACAGTAATTTGAAAACTTTCTCCTAACATGCTTTTTTAGGTTGAGACTTTGGCATTTTATAATAATATAGTGTTCTTTCGGGTATGTTGTCAATTTTTGCTGCTCTCCTGGTTTCATCTTATCTGCAAATTAAATTATTGACAGGCTTTGTATAAAGTTCTTTGAAATATTTCATATTTTGAAATTGTTGGCAGTGATTATGCTGAGGCTACAGAAAGCAAATGCAAAGTTGTTGGAATTCAGAGACCCTTATTTATCATTCAAGAAGTCAAAATCCATGTTTGCTTCTAGTTTGTTGTGTTTTGGAGGTAAGTAACTGTGCACGTTGGTAGTTTTTAAATCACTTAATGGTTCCAAACATGCCTTTTTATTTTCTCAGAAATAAAGCCAAACTAGGTTATGCTCTTATGATTTCTGAGTGATCACATTCTTGAGACTTAGAATAATAGTGTCTATGATGCTGAATTAAAATTACATAAACTAAATGTAGGCTAAACTAAAAATCGTCATTTAGGCATATATTTTTGAAATTTTTAAGTTTATCACTGATACATAGATACACACACATATACACATGTATGTGTACATGTGTATATGTGTGTGTATCTACAAATACACAACCACAATCATACAGATTAAATTTATTTTACCTGAAATGATATGCAAGCGGTGAGTTACAAGACAATGCTGTGTATCTTGCAGCAGCCTCTGATCCACAGACCAAGGCATCCATCTGTCCATCTCCCCAACCGATCTTGACTTTTTAAAAATATTTATTTATTTTGAGAGAGAGATAGAGTGTGAGCTGAAGAGAGGGTCAGAGGGAGAGGGAGAGAGAATCTTAAGCAGGTTTCATACTCAGCGTGGAGCCTAATGTGGGATTTGATCCCATGAGCATGAGATCATCACCTGAGCAGAAATCAAGAATCGGAAACTTAATTGACTGAGCCACCCAGGTGACCCAACCCATCTTGACTTCAATGAAATTGTATTGACTGCTTAAAATATATACTGGAAATTTAAATCCTCTAGTAATTTTAAACCACCATCTGATACATACTGGTGTGAAAAAACATCACATATTATAAGGCCCTTTAATATAGTGGCTTCAAACAGATTCTAGAAAGAAGCCACCTGAGTTTGAGATGCAGGTTTCTTGTTTACTGATTGTATGACATTGGACAAGATACTTCAGTTGACCTATCTCAGTGTCCTCATATGTAGACAAGAAACATAATATACTTCTCCTTTAAGTAATCCGGAGGCTGTGCCCATTACTTTCACCCACAACCTTTTAGCCAGAGTTCAATCACATGGGCCCAGCTTAGCGCAAGCATTGTCTAGGAAACATAATTTTATCCTAAGTCATGGGCCCCTATCTAAAAATTAGGGGTCACTGATGCTAGGTTATAACCATCAGTCTATTCTCAATACAGTATCAGAGAACGATTCTTTTAAACATTAGATCTTGCCTGTCATCTGTTCAAAACTTTGTAATAGTTCCAGGTAGAAACCAAAACTCATCAGAAATCATTCTATATGATATCAAGACTTTCTCTTTGAGCTGACAAAATTTTGAAACTGGGTCTTTGAGAGAAAAAAAGCATGTGTGTACATACATATATATGAAGTTATTAAAAAGCTTTCTACTATGAGGGACATGTAAAACAATTTCCTTATCAAGAATTCTGCATACTTATAACTCTAAATTGAATTGCCATTTCTTCCAAAGTCTACTATTTAACAATTCTGTTATCAAGGGTAGTGTCTCAAAGTCATGAATAAATGTTTAATTACTATCTGGTACAACAGAATAGTCACTTACATCATTGACAAGTATAATTCTGATATTAATCCTGGTTGATATTTTTGTTTACGTTCCAGAGTAAGACAAAAGTGAAACAAAGAAGACACATTCTATGTTTGAACTTCTGTCACTAGTCAATGGCAAGAGTGACTTCTTTGGTAACTTAGGTGATAGTTTTTGAATACTAGAAGAAAATGTTCTAAATGTTTTGTGCTATTCACAACATAACAACTGCAGACACAGCATCGTTTAAAGTTTTATCTTCATTACTGTATTTTCCTTATCGTATTTTCTAAAAAAGGGACAATAATACTCTGGTTTCTCTTTAGATCGCATAAATCTTTCGCCTTTTACTAAAAAAGGGACAATAATCAATCAATAAGTCAATCACTGATTTATAGTATTTGACAATTTCTGTGTTGTAGACCCTACCAGCTAGGACCAATTTCATGACTCCAACATCTCTGAACATATCTGAGAAGAGATTTCAGTAACCCACCCTTACATACTATTTTCACCCCACTGATACAATAGATGTAAAGAACTCCAAGAGTGTATACAGTAGTAAAATGTAGCTAAATATTTAGGAAATCATGAGTTTTAAATATTTCATTTTCTTTTAGTATAATTTATTAAGTATAAGAATGTATCATTGAAATTTTAAACTAGGAATGCAGAAGTGATCACAAATTTCTGTGTCATCCCATTCTCATCTTGCACTTGAGCTTGGTCATTCTTTATATAAAGAAAAGGGTTTCTAAAGAGTTCTATGTTTCTGAAGAGTGCCCCTCAAGCATGATATAGCATCCATATTGTAGAATCATTTCAGTAACATGTCCATGCCAGGTGAAGTTGTCTTTCAATATTTAATGTCTGTTAGATTTGATGAGTAGTTTGATGATCATTTTACACTAGCCAGCATCAAATAAATACAGTGTAGAGAATGTAAGCAAACCTGAGTGGCTCAACGTTTCAAATCTATTTCTCAAAACAAGATCATTTTTAGAGATCAAAATCACAGATGAACATGTATTCATTTTTAAAGGATGGTATTTCTCATGTTAGATTTATTGGCCTATAAGTCTCATAAGTCAGAATGAGGCACTCTTCTTTTGTTTTCAGCCTCAAGCAGAGTCTCACATTTTTCACTCTTCTGCTTCATAAACTCCAGCAGATTGGATTATAAATACTAACCTAGTGGGATCTGCTGGCAAATTCTGAAGTCTCTACTCACTTTTGGATTTCTGACTCTTTATTTCCAAGAACTTTAAACCCACTCGTGTCCTTTCATACCACAGGCTATGGGCAAAGTACTCTAGCAGTCACTAACCACTCATGCTTTCCTTCTCTGTCTTTTCCTCAGTGGTGCAGATCAAATACAGAGGTTATGCAAATATCATGATTAATCATAAAGCACAAGAACTAGATAGAAATATAGGTACTTCCATTGCAAGAAGATTCTGAACTTGGAAAAGACCCAGTCGGTGTAATTTTGCAGGAGATTCTTTTGGTGGTAGAATTTGTTTTAATTTAACAGGAATTGGAGAATGGAAAGGAACTGGACCTTAGCAAATCAGTGAGATCAGAGCCAGTATGCTAGAAGGAATGAAGAGTTTTGACATTTATTCTCTCTGTTTGGTATTAAGAAACCATGAGAAAGTCATAATTACCCTCTATATCAATTGTTTTGTTTTAAAAAAGTTTAGAACTAGGTGTTCTAGATAATTTCTTCCACTCTGTAATTTTATTAAAATATTTTTAGGTTAATATGAAAATGTGTACAAGTATGACTAGAAATAACTGGAAGTCTCTTGCCTTCCAGAAGAGTGCAGAAACTCAGTCCAGCCTTGTTGTTAAATAAGGAAATCTAATGTGAAGTTGTGCTATGGTGACATTTTTATAACGAGAGAAATCCCTTAGAAAATTTTGACCAAGTAAAATTTGTTTTTGTAAGGTTCCTTATGTTCTTTTCAATGGCTTCCTTCCCAGATGACATTATACTTTTGTTGAATTCAGCTAATAATTAGTCATTCTAATGTTGTAGCCAGAAACTGACTTCTCTGAGTAACTTACATATATGTAGCTTATAATTATTAATAAGGTAAGTGCTATTAACTTTGTTAATATAGAATGATCACCATTTGCAGATAAGAAATCCCAAGATCAGAAACATTAGGAGAATACACATGCTTAAACAGCTTCTGAAGGCCAAAACTGGAAATGAACTCTAAGTTTTGTAACAACTGTAGCTGGTATTTCTCTTTCTTCTATAGCATGCTGCCTCTAGATTCAAAGTGCCTTTGATGGCTTTGATGCAGAGCAGGATGGATCCATGAACCGTATTACGGATTCTGGGTCTATACAGTGCTAAGTGGGAAGTGAGCTTCAGTGAGTTTTATGATGAAGGTGTGGGAAAACACAAGATGATAATTACAATTGCTCTAAGAATTACTAAGAGAGAAGATAAAACGTACTGAAAGTATAGGATCTCAGTTTAGGAATAAAAGCATCCACCCCATTTTAATGGGGATGATTAACTAGTATCAACCAAAAATAAAAAAAAAAATTTAAAAAATCCTGGCTAGTTTAGAGACATAATTTATGTAGTTCTGGGCAATTCCCTAGAAATCCTTGTCCCTTGAGTCATATAAAAAGAAATACATAGAAAAATGACTATTTAAAAATCTAAAAGTAAAAAATGAATACATTTGGACCTGATGTCAATGTATTTGAATAACTGGAGGGAAAATAATCATTATGTCAGACTTAGTTACTTTAAACTCTTTCCATGTCTGGTAATTTAGAAAAAAAAAAAAGTGTGTGTGTGTGTGTGTGTGGGTGGGTGTGTGAGAGAGAGAGAGAGAGAGAGAGAGAGTATGGGTGTTACGTGCATCAATGCAGGTATGTATCTTCCCATGCCACCATTTAAAATTAAATTAATCATTAATATGGACAGAAAAAATCCAGAATAAAACAATTTATACATTTTATTATTTTTCTATCAGTGTATTTGATTAATTTAATTTTGTTAATCAAACATTCATCAACTATAAACTGTATAGCAGGGATTACATTATCTGGGCTAGAGTGGAGAAATAGATAAGGTCACTGTCACCATGAGGCTATCAGTCTTGTGGGGAAACAGATATTAATGAAATAATCACACTTTTAAATGTAAAATTATAAATGGGTGGTAAAATTATACTAAACCCAAAGTAGCATGCATTTAAATAAAAATCAATTCAGAAAGCTCATGCTGCTTGCCCATATATGTACCTGTAATGCACCGTTGAACTTCTTAATCAGGTAGTGATATATAATTACAATTCTTAAACAAAACATAGAATAACAACTGAACTTTCTGCTTAATACAGACTATGAAAGAGGAACCATACACCAGAGTGTCTAATGATTCTAAGTAAACCAGACCTTCTACAAGAACTGTATTATGATATGGGAAAATTCTAAAACTTAGCTTGAGATTTTTTGTAGTTTTGATTGTAACTTAGATTTTCTTTTCACCTTGGCCTGAAAATAATGCAGCAAATGAAACCAAAGACATGTATCAATCCATGACCCAAAACAAAGATGTAACAATTATCTAGGAAAATAAATTGAGACATAGTGGTTAGGCTTTTTAATAACTATTTTAGTCAGATCTTGAAATATCTTTAATAGCTTCACTTAGGCATGGCCAGAAATGGTCTTTGGATTAATGATGTTCCTGATGTTCCTTGATGTTTCTTACTCCTTGAATTAATGAGATGGAACAAAGTGCTGGAGTCAGCAACAGAAGTAAATACTGTATATCAATTCAGCAGGAAAATCAACAAGTTTTCCTATAAGAAAGGGATGCTAGGAAGTTATTGTAGCTGTTTTGTGTTTTGTTATGTTAATGTTTTTTCCAGAGGCTTAGAAAATAGAATAACCATATTTTAGCTAATATTTCAGCAATCACAATATAGTTTATTTAATTCATCTGTATTACTTTGTTTATTCTAATAGTTTTTGTTTTATCATTTGGGGACCTCATTTTTATGACATATGCACAATTAAAAATATTGGAAAAACAACTTTGAAAGAGACACTTGTCATCAAATTTGTATTGAATTAGATGGTAGACATTCAGTGGTATCTTGTTTAATGAAATCGTTTGCTCTCTTTGAAATCACATTTGGTGGACTCATACTTGATAAGGACATACATTTTGTAATGTTAAGGCCATATTGAATATTTTAAGTGGAATAAATCATCCTTGGTTATATATTATTTCTGTAATAAATTTTAATTAGTAAAAAAACCAGGAGCACCATGAAACAAACCTATTTTCATAGCATTTTATTCATGATAGAAGTTTAAAAAAGTTGGCCACATTTGGTAAAAAATGCATTTGTTCTCCTAACATTATATTTAAAAATAAGTTCTTCTATCTGATATATAAAAATAAGTAGGGGTGACTGGATGGCTCAGTCAGTGAAGCATCTGACTTCAGCTCAGGTCATAATCTTGCAGTCCATGAGTTCAAGCCCCAAGTCCAGCTGTGCACTGACAGCTCCGAGCCTAAAGACTGTTTCAGAATCTGTGTCTCCCTCTCTCTCTGCCCCTCCCCTGCTCATGGTCTGTCTCTCTCTCTCTCTCTCTCTCTCTCTCTCTCTCTCTCTCTCAGAATAATAAATAAACATTTAAAAAATGTTTAAAAAATAGGTAAATAACCATGCTTTCTTCAACATCAATCATAAGGATATTTCAGAAATAATGGTAGTTTTGAAAGACATATTATAATTCACAACTGTAAGGTGTACTTCAGTGTAAAGTGGGATTAATTTAATTTAATTCCAAAATGTTTTTACCTATAACATATACTCTGAGAAGAATATTATATTGCTACTCTAGTTCTATTAGCATTGTTTAAGGAATTATGTACTAGAGAACTGTGTACATAGCAAAAACTGGCCTTCTGGTCGGGAAATTGTTTCTGTGTTCATCCTAGGCATGCAGACTACAGTGTCCAGCCCCCTTTGTAGGTAGAATCATGTGATTAAGTGCTAGCCAATGAAATGTGACATATACCACATTTGAAATTACTATGGGAGATTTCATATAATCCTCCAAACCTTCTCTCTCCTTTTGTCTACAAGAGAGATACAGATTCAGAAGCCAGAGGACTCCTGGGTTCTAGGGTAAGAGAGAGAAGATGCCTAGGTTTCTGAATGACCCCCTGGAGCAGAACCACCATCCATCTCCCACCCTTTTGATTCACATTTGACTCTGCAACAGACATAAAGTAAAGCTTTATTCTGATAAACCATTGAGATTTTGAGATTGTTACTGCAGGTAAAGTTGATCATGCTAAGAAATACAATGGAAACTATAAGTACATTCTGCGCAGGTCACATGTGATGGGAAAATTAAGTCCATAGGAGTCAGGCTCACATTTCTCTTACCAACCGCTACTGTGTGGCAATTGCTGCTAACTGAATTCCATATATATTTTCCTGTTTTCCCCTAGTAATATACATTTTTTTGTTAAATGTTGTCTAGACGCATCGTAAAATATTACATTCCCCAGCGTTCCTTTTCATTGGCTATAGCAATGAGTCTAAGTGTTTGTCAATTGATTTTGAACATAAAACACCTGTGTACCTTTTAGCTGTTCTTAAAAACCTTTCCTACAAAATCCAGTTAGAGCTACACGTTTTTCTCTAAGGATAGATTCACTTGTATCTCAGTGGTTTGATTTGTAGTATTTTCATTTTGTCATTCAGCTCAAAACACTTTCTGATCACCATTGTGACTTTATTTTTCACCTGCTATTTTAAATTATATTTCTTTATTCCTAAACATATGATAAATTTATTTCTAGGTAATGGCAATGAATTTAGAAAATATACTCTATATAAATTCAGGCTTTTAAATTTTGCTGAAATATACTAGCATATGGTCATTTCTGTACAAAGCCCATAAGTGCTTTAAAAGAATGTTTGTTTTGCTGTTTGGCTTTGAATTCTATATATGTAAATTAATGTATATTATAATACACACAAATTAATATATATTAGCATACAGGGTGCCTAGCTGACTCAGTCAGAAAAGCACACGACTCTTAATCCCGAGGGTGTGAGCTCAAGCCCCATGCTGGGTATAGAGATTACTGATTAAAAAGAAAATAAACTTTAAAAAAAGGGGTGGGGGGCTACCTATGTGGCTCAGTGGGTTAAGCATCCAACTCTTGATTTCGGCTCAGGTCATGATCTCAGGGTTTGTGAGATCAAGCCCCACATTGGTCTTTATGCTGGTAGCACAGAGTCTGCTTGGGATTCTCTCTCTCTCTCTCTCTCTCTGCCCCTCTCCTGTTCCTGCATGCCCAAGTGCACACCCCTTTCTCTCTCAAAATCAATAAATAAACATTTAAAAATATACATATATTGGGACACCTGAGTAGCTCAGTCAGTTAAGTGTCTGACTTTGGCTCAGGTCATGATCTCATGGTCCATGAGTTCGAGCCCTGCTGACAGCTCTGTGCTGACAGCTCAGATTGGAGCCTGCTTAGGATTCTGTGTCTCCCTCTCTCTCTGCCCTTCCCCCACTCATTCTCTCTCTCTCTCTCTCTCTCTCTCTCTCTTTCTCTCTCTCTCCCTCTGTGAAAACTAAACATTAAAAAAAATATTTAAAAATACACATATATTAACATATAATGATGTATGTAGATTAAGTAATTAATTCTGCTGTTGAAAGTTTATACATTGTTTTCAAATACATATCTACATTTTATTGATAGCTAAAGCTCTCCAGTACAGTCCTGAGTTTGTCTATTTTTCCTTTCAGATCTTCCAATTTCACTTTATATATTTCGATACCGTATTTTAAAATGTACATGTTTTTAATTGTGTTGTATTTTTCTGGGTTTCATTATTTATCAAAATAAAGGGTTACACTTTCTTTTTTTTAAGTTTTTATTTTTTTTGAGAAAGAGAGAGAGAGAGAATGACTGGGGTAGGGGCAGAGAGACAGGGAGATAGAATTCCAAGCGGGCTCCATGCTGTACACGCAGAGCCTCGTGTGGGGCGTGAGCTCACAAACTGTGAGACTGTGACCTGATCAAGAGTTGGAAACTCAACCAAGTGAGTCACCCAGGCATCCCTATAATGGTTACACTTTCATCTGTGATATATTTTTACTAACTTTTTGAATTCTATTTTGATAATCATATAACTTCATCAGTTTCCTTTGGTATTTCTGCATATTCTATTTTCCAACCTCCCATTTTCTGTAATCTTACATTTTGTTTCTTACAAATAATACAGTGTTTGACTTCAGTTTTTCATACAGTCTAACAATCTTTGTATTTTCACTGGAATCTTCACTCCAATTATATTTAATTTAATTATCAAATATTTGAATTAAAACTACCATATGATTGGGTGCTTATGCATAGCTCTTGGGTATGTTGATCAATGTGTGTGTGTATGTGTGTGTGTGTGTGTGTGTGTGTTTTAAACAAATTTGTGAAGTTCTAGTTATAGACTACATTGTGTTCCACCAAAATTCTTAAGTAGAACAAGACTGGAGTATTTATAAGAGGAGACCCCAGGGATGCATGAGCACAGTGAAAAGGCCACGTGAGGATATGGCATGAAAATGATAATCTGCAAGCCAAGGAGACTTCAAAAGAATCAAACCTACTGGAACCTTGGTCACAGACTTCTACTCTACAGAACTGGGTGAGGTTTTTGTTGTTTAATCCACCTGATCTGTGGTATTTTGTTATGGCAGTCCCAGCAGACATAGTTCCACCCATTATCTCTTCAATTAAAACGCTTGCTACCTTATCACTCCCTCTCTTTCTCCTTTTCAGGTCTTCCAGTTATACACATAGTGGATTTTCTCACAGTATCCTCTATGTCTATATTACCATGTGTTCTCTGCTTTCTATTTTTTAATTCTTTCAATATTCATTCAGTACAGTTTCTACTAACTTATATTCTAGTTTAGTCTTTTTTTTTAATTCAGCTTTATCTCATCTTCTCTTATATACATTTTTTTGGTTCTACTTTTTAATTACCCCTATAATTTTCACCTGATCATTTTTATTTTAATATTTTGAGTTTAATTAAATCATTAATATATCTTTTATGTTCTTGAATGTAGTAAATATTAATAATATCAACATCTGTGTCTGATAGTGCTGGTAGTGTAGTCTCTTTGCACCATTGCAACTGTTCATTATTTCTATTGATTTTATATATTTTATCTTTTAAAGATGGCATGATTGTTTATATAGAAAATCCCAAAGAATCAACAACAACAACAACAGAAAGCTCCTGGAAATAATAAGCAAGTATGGCAAAGTCACAGGGTATATCAACATACAAGGGTCAGTTGGTTTTCTATATATTAGCAATGTTCAATTGGAATATGAAATTTAAAATTAACACCATTTATAATAGCGGTGAAGTTGACATACTTAGTTATATTTCTAACAAAATACGTATAGAGTCTGTATGTGTAAGCTATAAAACTTTGATAAAAGAAATCCAAGATCTAATAAGTTGAAAGATATTCATGTTAATGGAGAGAAGACTCAATATTGTTAATGTGTCAATTCTTTCTGGACTGATATATAAATTATTGCAACTTCAGTCAAAATACCAGTAGCTATTTTCTACATATGGATACTACTACCAGATTTTATGATGTAATATAAAGCTACAGTAATATTGGCAGCATGGTGTTGGGAAAATAATAGACACATAGGTCAATGAAAGAGAAAAGAGAACCTAGAAAAAGAAAAAGAAAACAACATATAGTAATTAATAATAAAGTAACTAATTTATCACAAAGGAGCAAAATGAATTAATTGGAAAATTATATATTTTTTAAATCACTATGGACAAATCAGATGACCATATGCAAATAAAATAAAGCAAAAGTAGATACTTGGGTTTAATGTAGGATTTTTAGATATAACACCAAAAGTATAATCTGTGAAAGAAAAAAAAAAGATAAATTGGACTTTATTGAAATAAAAACTTCTGCTCCATGAAAGACATTGTTAAGAGAATTAATATATTAGCCAGATGTGGGGGATAAGCTTAGGAATCCCAAGGGCTTACACCAATGGATTAACAAGGCATAAAGAAATACAAAGTCATAAAAGGCTCACACCCGAGTTTGGGTAAATCAGATTGGCACCCCAAGAATAGGGAGGCATAAAGGTGCCAGGAATAGGAAGGTGCCAAGGCACCTCAAAATAGAGAGGGGGTGCAGAGCCCCCAAAACAGAGAGGGAAAGACAAAGGCCTGAAATAGAAACGACACAAAGGTGCCCAATACATAGGTATATGAAATAAACAAGATTAGATATTCAGGGTGGAAGCACCCCCAGTTTAGTACTGTAGCAGAAAAGTTGCTTTCACAGGAGGATAGGGTCAGGTTAGGTAAATTGGTGGATTGGACTATTGACCACTGCACTGCAGGCAAAGCAGCTCAGAGTCAGATGGTTAACAAAAGAAAAGGTGCCTTGTTAACCCTGAGGTTATTCCCACTTGTCTCATCCCCTAGGCTAGCTAAGATAAACAGAGGTGCTGCCTCATGTCCACTGTAAACAACCTTCCTTCTGACAGCAGGCACCCAGATTTTGTTTTGTATTAACCCCAACCCCTAACTGTAAATATCTTCAAGACTCCCTTTCCCTCACATCCACAAGTTAATGATCACAGATTCATTGTCCCTTTGTACATGTCTGTCGCCATGTTTGCAATCCTTCTGGTCCTGATAAAAACGTGGCAAGGACCTTATTTGGGGCTCTTGTTTTTTCCCGGACATTAGCCATCTCTCACTTTAATCCTGCATCCACTCTTTTGCTGTCTAAAAGAGAACTTTAGACTTAGAGTCTACGACAGCCAGAGACTGAAGAAAATAGTCACAAAACGCATACGTGGTACAGGACTTACAACCAATATTTGCAAAGAACTCTTCCAGCTGGACAGTAAGAAAAATATCCCAATTTAAAAATAATCTGAACAAACATCAAAGAAGATATGTAGTTGGCAAGTGAGTGTATGAAAAATGATGCTCAACATTATTTGTAATTAGGGACCATCAAATTAAAACAAAAATTGTGTTTTACTTTACATCTATTAGAATGGTTAAAATGCAAAAACCTGACAATGCCTATTGCTAGTGAATATGTAGAATGACAAGAACCCTCATTCTTTCCTGGTGTAAATAAAAATGGTACACTTCAAAAGACAAATTAGCAGTGTCTCACAAAGCTAAAGAGTTTACTGTATGCTCCAACAATCACACTGTTAGGCATTTATCCAACTGATTTGAAAACATGTTCACACAGAAACCTGTTCATGAATGTTTTACCACCTTTCTTCATATTCACCAAAAGCTGGAAGCAATCAAGATGTCCTTCAATAAGCAAATGGATTTTTAAAAAATATGGTACACCATACAATTATATTGTATTATATGATAAAAAGGAATGAGGTATTGAGTCATGAAAATGATGGAAGCATTTTAAGTGTATATTCCTAAGTAAAAGAAGCCAGTGTTAAAATGCTGTGTAATGTGTCATTGCAGTTACATTCTGGAAAATGAAAATCTATAGTGACTGTAAAAAAAAATCAATTGTTGCCTTTTTAGGGGAAAAGGGTTAAACAGATGGAGAGCAGACGAATTTTTAGGGGGGTGAAACTATTCTGTATGGTGTGGTAATATTGGGTACCTTACACATAGAACTTTTTATCACAGAAATGAACCTTACTGTTTGCCAAATTAAAAAAAAAAAAACAATCATTGAGGTGATCCAAGGATGGAATGCAGAATGTGACAAAATAATATAACTATATTGCAAAGGTAAAACACCCACTGAACAGTAGAGGAAGAAAATGCTGACTTCCATAACTTTGGAAATGGAGAGAGTACATAACACTAAAGAGAATAGAAACTGTGCCTGAGCACTATTTTGGAGCTGAAACAGGTACTTCCCATGAGGGTACAAGCTTAGAATTCTGATATCCCTATATACACACACTGGAAGTAAGTAAATGAAGAACTGTGAGAGTCAGATTTCTCACTGTCAGAGGGAATGGCCACAAAATAAGCAAGGGAGGAGTCAAGAATGATTCATATGGCCATATGGTAGGTAACAAATTAGAGTTGAAGACATCAGTATGAGCTAATGGTTAGCATAATATAGATACAGATAGGTACATATAGAAATATGTACAGAAATATGTTTTGAAGTACATATATTTATACACACATATGTATATTAGTGGATACACATATATTCCCTTGCTCTGACAGCTGAGAGAACCTAGAAGTATTAACACCCCAGTATCAATTAGCATTCATAGCACCCCAAACTTGATTTCTACTACCATCCTACAATAAAAAGAACCTGAACTTTTTGGGATAAATGGCTGATTGTAGGACTAGGGCAAAAAATATAAAGGATGAACTTTGAGTGTTTTGCGGTGTCAGAAAGAAAGGAATCACTGAAAAAACAAAACAAAACTATGTTGTTGGAGGTATGTCAAAGGGACATAGGATCCAAATGACAGAGCTCCCAAGAGCTAAAGCTCAAATAATTTGGATAACAAAATTAATTACTATTGAACTATGGCCTAATATATGAAATAAATATCTATGAGTACATACCAATATTTATTTGCGACTTGAATACATAAATAATGGAGAAGAGATAAATCTCTATGTAGAAGAATTTCAAATAATATACATCACTACCATGCCCTCAAGAAAGAGGGCATAGACCCTACTCCTTTAGTAAAGCCCGCATGTAGTAACTTCCTTCCCAAGAGCACAGTATGGAAGCAAGGAAAAATGACCAACTTTACAATGGAGAAATATAACAAGTACTACCTTGTCCTGGGGATCAAGTCAGTGTAACAGTAATGACATGTTAACAGGTATCCTTGATATGATGTGATGAGAATGGTACTTTATATCTCTATTCTTTTTCTCAAAAAACCATCATCTCAGTCTAAGCATGACAAAAACACCAGAAAAAAATCCTAATTTGAAGCACATTCTACACAATATCTGAGCAGTACTCCTCAAAATTGTCAAGGTCACCAAAACCAAGAAAAGTCTGAGAAACTGTCATAGCTAAAAGTAGCCTAGAGAGACATGAAAACAAAATGTAATGGGGTATCTTAGATAGGATCCTGTACAGAGAAAGGACAATATGTAAAACCTAACAAAATATGAATAAATTATGAACTTTAGTTATTAATACTACATCAGTTAGGAATAATTAATTGTAACTAAAGTACCATACTAATATAAGACATTAATAATAAGGTAAACTGGGTGCAGAGTATTTAGGAATGCTTTATCCTACATTTTCAATTTTTTTCTGTAAATCTACAACTGTTCTAAAAAAGTTTTTTAAAAAACTCACAATTTAGAAAGTCTAATTATTATTATTATATGAACTGAACTTTTGACAGTGAAGTGACTTGTCCACAATCATACAATTAGGAAATGGCAGAAATTATATTAGACCTAAAGCCTGTCTAGCTCTGAAATCTGATCTGTTTAACCACCATAACATTAATTCTCTGTCATAACTGAGCATCAGAACAATTTTGAGAATATTTCTTAGGCGTTCAGTAATTTCCTGGGCATAAGCCAATTGAGTGGAAAATTCCAGGGATTATGCCTTGACTCAAGATAATTAAAAACAAAACAAGCTAGCCCCTACTCTAAAACAAAACAATACAAAACAATACAAAATAAAACAAAACGAAAAACCCAAAGATTCCGATGTTCATCAAAGGCTAAAAATTTGAAGCTGAGGTTAGAGTTAGGTAGCTGGAACACGTATGTGTAGACAGAGGTTCAAATAAAGGCCAATAGCATGTCTAAAAATGATAGCATGTCATTAAAAGAGGGAGTATAGTATTTCAGGAAGCCAGGGGTGTTTTAGGGTGCTTGAGCATGGGTGGCATTTAGAATCGTGATGAAAAATGAAAGTGTGGAAGTCAGCAGAGGTGAAATAGTATGCTCAGGTGAATACGTTAGTGTAGACAAAAAGATACGGAGTCTTTGAGATTTCTAACAAAGTAGTCGTATGATCCAATATACATTTCAGAAAGAGCCTTGGTGAGGGCAGTGAAGAAAATACAGAGGAAAAGCTCCTTGACAATTACCTCTTGGCGGTAATTTTTGGGATGTGACACCAAAATCACAAGCAACTAGAGCAAAAAGCCAACAATTGGGACTATATTAAACTAAAAAATCTTCTGTAAGCAATGAAACAAATATCCCCATGGAAATGTTTGCAAACCATCTATCTGGTAAGAGGTTAATATCCAAAATACGTAAGGAACTCCTACAAATGAATAGCACAAAGAAACAAATTATCTGATTTAAAAATGGGCAAAGTACCTGAATAGACATTTTTTTCAAACAAGACATACAAATGGTCAACAGGTTACATGAAAAGGTGCTCACCTTCACTAGTCATCAGGAGAATGCAAATCAAAACCACAATTTGATATCACTTCATACCTGTTAGAATGGCTATTATTAAAAAGACAAGAGAAAACAAGTGTAGGAGAGGATATGGAGAAAAGGAAACCCTTGTGCACTGTTGGTGAAAATGTAAATTGGTACAGTCACTATGGAAAACAGTATGGAGTGTCCTCAAGAAATTAAAAATAAAACTACATACTATAATATGGCACTCTTACTCCTGGTTAAGTATCTGAAGGAAACAATCTCTATCTCAAAAAGATATCTGCACCCCCATATTCATTGCAGCATTATTTAAAATAGCCAAATTATGGGAAAAAACTAAGTGTCCATCAACAGAGGAATGAATAAAGAAAATGTGTGTGTGTGCATATATGTATATACATATATATGAATATTATTCATCCATGTAAAAAATAATTCTGCCATTTGTAACAATGTGGCTAGATCTTGAGGGCATTATGCTAAGTGAAATACATCAAGCAGAGAAAGATAAATACTGTATGATCTCACTTTCTGTGTGGAATCTAAAAGAAACTGAACTCATAGAAACAGTAAATCGGTAGTTTGGAGGGTGGGTAAGGAGTGAGGGAAATCAGTAAAGTTGGTCAGAGTACAAACTTCCAATTATAAGATGAGTTAAGTTCTGGGGGTGTAATGTACAGATGGTAACTATATTTAGCAGTACTGTATTATATACTTGAAAGTTGCTAAGAGAATAGATGTTAAAAATTCTCACCAATACATATACACGTATAGACACATACACACACACACACACACACAAAGTATGTGAGGCGATGGATTGATGAATGTCTAACTGCTCTTATTGTGGTAATCAGGTGCCTAGATGGCTCAGTCGGGTAAGTGTCTGACTCTCGGTTTTCAACTCAGGTAATGATCTCATGGTTCCTGGATTTCGAGCCCCACATCGGGGCTCTGAGCTGACAGTGCAGAGCTTGCTCGGGATTTTGTCTCTTCTCTCTCTCTCTGCCCCTACCCTACTCATGCTCTCTCTCTGTCTCTGTCTCTCTGTCCAAGTAAAGAAAATTAAAAAAAATGTTTTAAAAGATGTTTAAAGTCCTCACTTCCCCCTTCACACACAAAGTAACAGTGTGAGGTTATGGATTAATGGATGTCTAACTATTCTTATTATGGTAATCATTCCGCAATATATATGTATATCAAATCATTATGCTGTACATCTTAAACTTACACAATGTTATTTGCCAATTGTATCTCCATAAAGCTGGGGGAAAAAAGAGCCTTTAGTGATTGAGATATTGGTTAACAGGTGTTCATAGTAATCTTGTTAAGAGTTGATGAAGTATGAAGAGTAGGGAAAAATAGGCAGGTATGAATTTGAGGAGATGTAATACTATTTTATTCTTAAGTGAATATTAGAGATTTAAAAAGGTAGTTTATTATTGGATGATTCCCAAGGCTTAAACTGGGAATTCAGATCAGGGAACAAGAAAGAGGTCCAAATGTGAGGATAAAATTATGAATTTAGGTTTTGTATGCTGTTTTTTGAAATCCCTAAAGATTTCCCAAAAGTAGATACCCATCAGGTCAGTGGGCATTGTCTGTCAGGAAGTTCTCTGCTTAGTAAGAGAGATGTCAAACTTGCCACAGTTCAGTTTCAGACAATATAATCCAATGTTGCTAATTTTTGTAGAAATAGATTTATTACACGTATTTTAGATTGTATGCCCAACTGATAAATTGCCTAATGGAGCAGACTTGGGGCTGAACTTCTAGGGACAAGTAGCTCAGCCATAATCAGGAAACTACTGAAAGAGGAAGCCACTTTTACCAAAGCTATTAACAAAACTACACTTTCTATGCCAGGGTTAAAGAGCTGCCGTTTTGATTACTGACTACAAAGCCATGCTCGTATAACTGCTACTGTGGCAGCAAAACAAATGCTCCTGTGTTACTGTGGGTGGCAGGATGACCTCCCATATGTCTATACCCTACTCCTTGGAACCTGTGGGTATGCTACCTACCCTGACATAAGGGGTTGCGTTTAAAATTGACATGGGGATGGAGGTGGGGGTGGGGCGAGTGGGTGGCTCAGTGCGTTGAGCTTCCAACTCGATTCTGGCTCTGGTCATGATCTCGCAGTTCATGGTTTAGAGCCCTGAGTCAGGCTCTGCACTGACAGTGAGGAGACTTCTTGGGATTCTCTCTCTTTCTCTGTTTCTCTTCCCCCACCTCAAAGTAAATAAATAAACATTAAAAATAAAAAAGAGAGATTGAGATGGGTAGCTGCTATGGGTTATCCAGGTGGGCTCAACTGTAGGAGAAGGTCATCAAGAGGACATGACCGCTGATTGACCCAGGGGCTGTGCTTGGGCAATCAGAGGCTTCTGGCCCCTCCTCTGTCTTTGGAATTTACATTCTGCCCACCATTCCCACACTGGGAGATGATTCGAGAATTTAGCCTTGGAAAAGTTAAGTTGTTATTGAATCTATCTGGACATTATATGTGCTGAACCTAGTATAAGCCTCTATATAAACCTCTAAGATTCTGGCAGATGGGTGGAAAGATTTATTTTGTCTTTTGACTGCCCAGGACAAACCTCAGATGTAAGTTCCCTTGCTTATTAAAACTGCCACTCCCAGTCTGGATTGTCCTGACTCTTTCTTCAGTTTCTCCTTGCTCTCTGTTATGGGACCCAGTTTTGGATTTCACCCCAGAACTCCAAGTTTGTGAACCGCCAATCTAATCCCATAGGATCTTTACAAGTGGAGACACATTTTCAGCTGCAGTTAATCAGTGATTAAGCTTGAGAGGATTCAAATCACCTTGTTGGTTTTAAGGACTGAGGAAGGCGGCTATAAACACCGAGTAACATGACCGTTTCGAGAAGCTTTTTCTAGAGAAAACAGTTTCTCCACTGGTAACTTCGGGAGACATAGCCCTGCTGACACCTTGATTTTTCCCAGTGAGTCCTGTGTTCGACTTTCAACCTGGAGAATTCTAAGGTAAAAAAAAAAAAATGGGGGGCGGGGGGTTGTGTGTATTTGAAAATGCTTTCAATTTTTTTTAATTTTAATTGTGTTAAAATAAATATAAAACTTACCATTTTAGCTATTTCTTTCTAGAAGTTTTTATGTTTTAGCATCTTAGCTATTTTTAAGTGTACTGTTCATTAGTGTTAAATATATTCACAGTATAATGTTTTTCAACCAATCTCCAGAACTCTTTTCATCTTACAAACTGAAACTCCATACCCATTAAACAACAACTCCCCATTCTCTCTCTCCCACCAACCCCCACAACAGTCATTCTACTTATATGAATTTGACTAATTTAGATACCACAGGTAAGTCAAATCCTGTAGTATTGGTCTCTTGGTGACTGGCTCATTTCATTTAGCATTATGTGTTCAAGGTATATCCTTGTTATAGCATATGTCAGAATGTTTTTTTTGTTTCGGCAAAATAATTTATTGTGTGCATATAGTATATTTTGTTGATTTGTTCATCAATGGATATTTGTGTTGCTTCTACTCATGGCTGTTGTGAATAATATTGCTATGAAATGTATGTACAAATTAGCATTGGTTTAAGCTACTAACTTTGTAGAATTGTTTGCTAATATTTTATGGAGGGTTTTTAGATCTATGTTCATCAAGGTTATTGGCCTGTAATTTTCTTATATAGTCCTTGTCTGGTTTCTGGTATCAGGGTAATAATGCTGACTCTGTAAAATGGGTTTGGAGATGTTTCACTCCTATTTTTTTTTTTTTTTTTGAAGAATTTGAGAAGTATTCGTATTAATTTGTCTTCCACTAGTGTAATTTGCCATTGAATAGCTTTGCGGTCCTGAACTTAGGTTTGTTGGGAAATTTTTGATTACTGATGTTACCTCCTTAGTAGTAATAGATCTGTTCAGATTTTCAGTTATTTCATGATCTAGTTGTAGTAGATGGTATGTTTCTAGAAATTTATCCATTCTTTCTAGGTCTAAGCCATATTCATATATTCAACTGCAAAAGAATTTGATAAGCATAGCTTTTAGCCTTTTAATATATATATAGTCCAGGAAGCTTATTAAAATAGTTTGGATGCTAATGTGCCACCCCAAAATAGGATCACAAAAGTTGTTGCTGTAAATGTGGTCTGTAACACCATGGATATGCCTTAAGAGTAAACAGGAATTTCATTTGTTGCTCTTCGTGGATCCAAGAGAGAAAGCAATATTGCAAGTCGAGTAGTAGACAAGGACTCCATTCATGTGACTGAAGACAACTGTTAGAACAAAATAAAAAATAAGATGGGAGAATATTATGTGGAAGTCGAAAGCATGATTTTGATGAAGGTTCAAATAGCCTAAAGTGTCCACTGGCTTAGAGGAGCAGAGAAAGTTATGATTAGGAAGATAGAGGGACACTGGTGATGTTGGTCAGAGCAGTTCGTGGAATTTGTATAAACAAAAGAAATTACAGTGCAGTAGGGAGTGACTGAGGGATAGAAATTGTGGGGGTTTTTTCATAAATAATAGCATAGATTTTTAATTGTATATTTTTTTCCTCATCAACATTTCTCTATATCTTGGGTAATTTCAAAACAAGATACACACTCGGCATACTAAAGGAAAATCCTAGGTAATCAGAAGTAAAATAGCAACGAAAGCTGTGCAACACCCTGAGGAGAAATGTTAGTCTCCACATTTTCAAAAGGGCGGTATCTGGTAGAGGATAAGAAATCAATCCTAAACACTACTGGGAGAATCTTCCAGGTAATAATCCACTTGAAAAAGTTTGTTTTGTTTGCCCCTAAGGTAAGGAAGGTCTCAAACGCCACTCTGACCCTCAGGTGTAAAAAGGATTTTTATAGGATTGTCTTTCAGGGAGTTTGCTGCAGGCATTTCCCAGAGTGCAGAAAGAACTTGAATTCATCACTGCAGTATTGTAGCAGAGAATAGAAAGAAAAATTATCTAAAGTGAAATAAATATAATTGTTGGCACTGTGTAGACAAGCAAAGTCCATGAATTTGAAGAATGGTCTTTTGGCGGTATCAGACAATAAGCTGACACGTATTTTGGTAATTCGTATTTCAGACTGCAGTGTATTCCTTGGGTACTATAAACAGGACTTTAATTTGTTAATCTTCATGGATTAAAAACAATATGGTAAGGTGAGCAGAGGAGAAGCACCCCGTTCATGTGACTAAAGAGAATTGCTAGAATTAAAAATAAATCTTTTTTGTGTATATATCTGTTCAATGCATCCTATGTCCTATTCACGTATATAGATAGCTGCAAGAGAAGAACCGTACGTGACAAATATTCCCACAGCCCAAATTGAGGTGGTAGATCATTCAGGGCATGAAAAGGAGGGGCCTAGAATCCTTTTTGTGCCACCTGGTCCCAAATGCCTGAGGTTGTAAAAGCATTGTATTAGAGAAGAGAATTTCAGGACTCCTGGGTGGCTCGGTCTGTTGAGCGTCCAAGTTTGGCTCAGGTCATGATCTCACACCTCCTGAATTCATGTCCACCCCCCCCCCCCCCATCACCTCAGTCTCTGTGTCTCCCTCTTTACCTGCCCCTCCCCTGACATGTCAGCCTCTCTTGACATCATGGAAGAAGGGTGGTAGTTTCTCATCTGTTACGTCTGGCCTAATGAGAATAGACAGTACCAGACTTAAATTCTCTTCTCACTTATGTTTGAATGATTTCAGAATTTTGATTACCATACTGGACAGGAAATAACTACAGAACTGAAACTTGTTTTTAGCTAAAATAACCTGGGGGGCTCTTAGGAGTGAGCAAATAAGATTTGGGGCTCCGCTCTTTGAACGTATTTTATGTACACGAGGCTTTTTTTTTTCCTTTGCTAAGAACCTGTGCATATGCAGAGAAAAAGCCCTTGACCTGCTCTGTTCTCTCAGACTTTTATAAATCTGTTAGCGTTACATTCTCCAGCTGCTTGCTTTTTTGATTGACTTGTTATTGTGAACATCTTCCCTTTCCATTGTTTGTATCTTTGCTAATTGAAGGAGTTTCCTCATTAACACAGTTCTTTAAACATACGTGTATGTAATTCTAGGAGATGTTCTTGCTGAGTCATTGTCTGAGCTAATCAGCCCCCTCTCTGCAGGTGGAGCACCCACATGCCTCTAATCCTAAACCCTACTTTAGGAAAACTAACCCGATGAGCAACAAAAACTACACATCAGACCAATAAATGATTTATACTTCTTCATTTGACATGGCGGTTTGTCTTTCTTTACTATAGAACTAAAAGAAAGGGCTGCCCTTGACAATATTGCTTCATGTTTTCTTATTGGATTTTATTTTCTGACTGAAAAGAAAAATAAAAGACTGCTGATTGTGACATTGTAAGTCATATGAAGACGACATTTGCTTCAATAGAAGAAATTTGCTTTTTAAGCACTTTGTAACATACAGTATTAAACTGTCAAGATCCTGTCACCTAATAGTATATTTTGTTCAGTTCACCATTTACGTCTGTATTGGGAATGCACATTCAACAGTATTGCCAGGTAGGGCACAAACACAAAAATGATGGTGTCACTTTGGAAACGGAAGTGTCCATGAAATTTGCTGTGGAATTTGTTATATTATGTGCAGGAAGCCATAATTACTGTTGTAGTCTTACATTTGGAATACTGATTCAGTATTTAGGCAGCTTCAATGCACATTTATAGTTTTTAAGTGTTAAGGAAGGCACTATCTACTGTAACATGCAAATGTGGAAAGTTGATTTCAGTTTGTGTTGGGCAATATTTACTCATTCTCAAATTTGTGCAATGGAACTGGAACCTGTACCCTTTTGTATATTGATGAGGGTCTTTAATTCACTAATGTCATGCCAAACCATCTCTAAAGAACAAGTCTGATAATTACTGCATAATGAAGGTTTGGAATTAGTTCCACTCCTACCACCGCTTGTCAGGAGTTTCTTCTCTCAGATTGTTACCTGCTTTACTCTCCTTATTTTCACTAGAGGAAGGGGAGTCCACATTAAGAAAAAAGTGAGGAGACCAACCGGGGAGAGAATGGAAGATTTTTTTTTTTGACATTTACTACTGATGCTTTGGGGGTGATAGTGGGGTTCACGGGTCTGGAACTGACAACCAAGAAAGAAATCTAGGCAGGAAGAGCTGCCTAGAGGCTAACTATTGTCAGGCTAAGATTGTTTTTTCCCCCTAGCAAAGCACTAGCATTAACACAGTAGGGAGTTCCTGGAGAAAGGTTTTACTCTGCCTTTTATTATTATTATTTTTTAAATTTTATTGTGAAATTGGTTTCCATACAACACCCAGTGCTCATCTCAACAATTGGCCTCCTCAGTATGCATGACCCACTTTCCCCTCTCCCCCATCCCCCATCAACCCTCCGTTTGTTCTCAGTCCTTAAGAGTCACTCATGGTTTGCCTCCCTCCCTCTCTGTAAGTTTTCTCCCCCTTCCCCTCCCCCATGGTCTTTAAGTTTCTCAAGATCTACATAAGAGTGAAAACATATGGTATCCGACTTTATCTGTATGACTTATTTCGCTTAGCATAACACTCTCCAGTTCCATCCACATTGCTACAAAAGGCCATATTTCATTCTTTCTCATTGCCAAGTAGTATTCCATTGTATATATAAACCTGATGCGTAGGGGCACATGTACCCCAATGTTGAGAGGAAATTTAGTTCTATGTGCCATTTCCTTCTATGTGCCATTTCCTTCTACCTTTGTTTCCCACATCACTAAGGAGGCATAATGTTAGGGCTCCAGGTAACAGAGTCTATAGGTTCCTGGAGATTAGGCTATCAGTAAGAATGCCTTTTTCTTGTGATGAACTAAGATAGTTGGAATAGATGGAGACTCAAGCCTGGAGTGCCCAAGGAATATCAAACATATCACACCTGGGGGTGTGGTCTGGGGATGTTTGGGGTCTGTCAGCTTGCCTTATGTTCCCTCATCAACTACCACTTGAAGCCCAATACTGTTACCAAAAGTGAACTATATTACTGTTGATGATGCTACTTGATTTTCTTACAAGAATATACATTTCACATGCCCACATCCCAAAGAAGTTCTTTTCTAACATCAATGCCATGAAATCTGTGATTACACCCTGACTCCAAAGTAAACCCTCAGTTTTATGAGCCACCTGTAGAAGTCAGACTATGTGGCCGAATACTGCTTCCATGTGTTACACCATGGAAGGATGCCATATTTGGGTAAATTTAGTGCAGCAACCTTTCCCAAAATAAGAATACGTTGTTCTCTCTTAAATGTTTGATGTACTGGAGGTCCATGTTTTGGAAGAAACAGTGTATCCGAACACTTGAAACATTTGCACAAAACCCAGGTGCTGACCCTGGAAGAGGCAGGGGAACTGAGAAGGCTGCAGACTCAAGTCCTCTCCTCTTTTCCCTGCAAAAGTCTCTTGAGCTTCATAATACGCCAAATTTTCGGCTTGCATTTGGATTGTTTTTCTCATTCTGCTCTCTTTGTCCAAATTTCTGTTTTTCTTCCCTGCCCTTCCCTCTTGAGTCTTAAATTCCCCCCATTGAAGCTTAGGTACAGCTCTTATTTCTCTTACTAGTCTTCAGTCTCCTCAAGTTCAAGGCCTACATCTTAGCTCTTTGTCTCCCAAATGTTAGCAAACAATAACTGTATAAGAAACATTCATACTTTCTGGATGTCAATATAATAGTTTTGGAGTTACCTGCATTATAATTTTACTGGAAGTGGTTTTAGCCTCCGAATCCTCACTAAACTTACATCTTGGGGTGCCTTAGTGGCCGAGTCAGTTAAGATCCCCACCCTTAGTTTGGGCTCAGGTCATGATCTCCTGGTTCATAGGTTCGAGCCCCATGTCTGGCTCTGTGCTGACAGCACGGAGGCTGCTTGGGATTCTCTCTCTCTCCGTCTCTCTCTCTGCCCCTCCCCAACTCACACTGTCTCTGTCTCTCTGAAAATAAATGAACCGAACATAACTATTGGTGAAAGCACCATGACTATGGTTGATCTAAGAGTGAGGGGAGCTGGGATTGGAGACCAGCATGATTAGTTCTGCTCTTTATTTGAAAGCCCTAAAAGGGTCCCTGCAGAACTCTAAATCTGCTGGGACTTGAGTCTGAGAATCATTGTTACAAGGTAGTAACTTGCCTATATAGTAAGACTTAATGTGTTGTGAGAGTACAGGGAAACAAAAGACTGTAGATGCCATGTGAGGAATAATAAGATGGAGGAGAAAATATTTCCAGAATGAGACGTAAATAGAGTATCAGTGGGTTTTGGTCCAAATTCTAGTACAAAGATTTAGGCTGGATCATCTATACAAACTCTTGAGGAATAGCACATAACTTGAGAAATCCAAATAATTGGGAAATGCATTTTTATTTGGAAAATGCTCTTTTATGAAGAAAATGTATGAAAATTTTGTGCTGCATTGTGTTATAAAAACTAGAACACAGGGGCACTAGGTGGCTCAGTCGGTTAAGCCTCTGACCTCGGCTCAGGTCGTGATCTCATTCACGGTTCATGAGTTTGAGTCCCACATTGGGCTCTCTGCCGTCCATGCAGAGCCTGTTGAAGGCCTCTGCTTTGGATCCTCTCTCTCTGCTCCTCCACTGCTCCTGTGAGCGTTCTTTCTTAAAAATAAATAAATAGTAAAATCGAACATACCTAGGCCTTAGTTTCTTTGAGAAAACGGTACGTATTCGGCAGTGTTCTCATAAGCATTATCAATAAAGTGCAAACTAGCTGATGGACCATCCAGTACTGTTAAAGGATAAATTGAGGCTTAGTAAAAACTTTAATTTACTTGAGCAAAAATGGATTCAAATTGGGCAGCATCCAATCTAGCAGATAGAAATGAGCTCTGAGGAGCTGTACAAAATGACTTTGATAGACCAAAAAGAGGGGAAAAAAAGAAAGTTGTACCAGGCCAAAAAGAAGGTTGCTTACTGCAAGTTACATTCCTTTAGAAGATGGCAAGAGTCTGTTAAGTAGATTATCTATCCAGTGCTCATCAGGCAGTTTCTGACTGACTAGTTTAAAATTCCAGATCTGGAAGAAAAAAAAAAAAAAAAAAATTCATGTCTGGGAGAGCCAAAACTATAATTAGGTAAATCTCTGTTTGGTGAGCATAATCAACTCTATTTTAGGCCTGTTGTGCTGTTTTCGACAGTATATAATCTGTATGTGAATGTTTTTGCTTGATTTTGGGAAGAAGGGAAGGTTTGAAAATACCTTAATGTTAGCAGCTATAACTTAGAAAATCAAGATTAACTTAAAAAGTACAAATCGGGGACACCTAGATGGCTCAGTCAGTTGAGTGTGCAACACTTGATTTGGGTGCACATCATGATTCCAGGGTCATGGTACCATGTCCCATGTCAGGCTCCAGCCTCCCCTTTCTCCTGCTCCCAGGAGCACATACACTCTTTCTAAAATATAACAAATAAAAATAAAAAGTACAAATGAAGCTTCAGCTTCATAAGTGACTTAAGTTTTAAGCAAACATACAAAATACGCTAAAATATGTTTACACAATGTTGTAATCCTGTATATGGATAGTTATATATGTAAATATATCTCACATTCTATGATATTCAATGGTTATGCAGGTGTCCTGGTGATACATTTTAATCAACTAGAAAACATGTGAAAACACACCCAAAAATCAGGACTAATACATGCACTACGATGTAGCTGTCCATATTTATTTTCTCACACTGACACACTTGGCCTTCATTAAACTTGATAGGAACTATATATTATTCACATGGTCTGTTTGTCTTTGCCAGAGTAGTCCGTCTGTTATCAGTGGTCAGCCTCTCTCCTTCTCCGAGGGCTTGCTTCTCAGAATGATCTCTCTTTAGCATGTTTCTAATTAACTCTTCATGCAAGTCTGAGAAAATAAAAGTGCTTTCTTACAGGCTTATCTTTGCTTTTCAAACAGAAGCACATTGTGCTACTATGGACGCTCTATTGTTTTCAATTAGTCATCCAATTTCCAACTTCCCTGAAATGGTCGCATGTGACTCAGCAGCACTTCTTTTGTTGTGTATATTGAACATTTCCAGGATAAAATGAAAATGTTCAAATATAAAAAAGTGAATTGTACGATCAACTGATACTCTACTAAATACCTAGTTTTAGCATACCATTGTTTGCTAATCTTGTCCTACTTTTTACTTCGGTATGCTAAAGTAAGTTTGGACATAAAATTTCTACCTTAAATACTTCACAGTGTAGCATCTATTAAAAAAAAAAAAAGGATTTCGTTAATCACAGTACACTATCGCATTTAACCAATTTATTCAATGTTTATTGATACCTAGTCTGTGTCCAAATATACCTGATTGTCTCAAAATTACTATGGTTTGACCAAATCGGGATCCACATCAGGTCCACATATTAGATTTGGTTAATATGTCTCTTAGGTTTCTTTTACTCTGTAATGTTCTCATGTCTCATTATTTTTCATACTATTCATTTGTTGAAGACTTGCTCATTTGCCCTGCAGTCTTTCCACGTTCTGGGTTTGGCCGATGATCTCCTTATGGAGTCAAAACATGTCTCATTAGTCCCTGCATTACCTGTAAATGGGCATATTGATCTTAGCAAAAATATATCTTAGGTAGCAGTGTATTGTATTGTTGATTATTGTAACTTTCTGTGGCAGAGGTAGAGTCTGTCCATAAGGAATGTGGTAGAGGCCTTCTCAGAACAAAGCAAGACAATGTGGCCCCATCAACTCCTACACACATATGCCTAGCTCTGACGCCACTCTGTAACCCTTGGACTGTGTCCAATCAGACAATGTGTCACCATATAAAGGAGACAAAGAAATAGAAATGGCATAAAAGGCTACACACTGCTGAGCCCATGCTGGCACAAATAAAGCCACTTTCTCAAAGAAAGGCCTCAGTGTTGTCCCATACCTTTGTGTGAGAATCCTGCTACAGTACCAGGAGGTACATGATAGATGATTGTCTCAGAAGTGTTCAAATGAATTATTGGGTCCATGGGTTGTCATTGTAAACTACCACAGTAATTCCTGTGAATTGCGTATGTATTTTTTTTTTTTTGTCCTCTCATTTCCTCTACATTTATTAACTGTTTTATTTACTTATTTTTTTATTAGTGAAGAATAACTTTTCCATACCGACTATGCTTGGTAACTCTAAAGTAATTATTTCCTGGGCAAACAATATGCAGTTTGGGTATTTTCATAAGTTTTGAAGCTTCAGAGAATTTTAAAATTTTATTAGAGGTTTGTAAAACATTTAAATAATTGACCATGTAAAAACTTATTTAAAAAGCTAAACTCCAGGAAGTCTTGTTTGTTATGCCCATGTTTTGTTTTTCTTCCTTCACCTATTCTCATTAGTTGTAGGTTTATTCTTGATTTCTTAGAAATATGTGTGTATGTATGTGTGTGTATATATATATATATATATATATATATATATATATATATATATATATTTCTCTGCCTCTTTTTATATAGTGGTACTCGACAAAGGCCTTCTTTCCATATTCCTTTAAAAGATAGATACTACTCTTTTGTGTAGCAATAACATAGGTCTGGGTGTTTTGTTCTATGAATAATTCAAAAATGAATAGCTGTATGCATAAGACATTTCATTTTTTTTGCCATCATATGTTTGAGTAGATTTCTGGGTGTTGAACTCCTACATAATTTAGCCACATATTGCAACCACAGTAGTAATTGTATCATTTTTCATTTCCACCAACCATGTAAGAGTTTATTTCTCTTTGCAATAAACTTACAAGCATACTATGTTATCAAACTGTTGAATGTTCTGGGTTTGATAGATGAGTAGTGGCGTATCAATGCAGTTTTAATTTGTATTCGCATTAGAGGTATGAACTGGATTGAATGTCTTTTACTCTGGGGGATACTTGCATTTCTTCTGTAAACTGTGTTATGCCCACTTTTTATGGGGTTGTTGGTCTCCTCAATATTAGAAACATTTTGTGTGTTAGGACTATAAAATATTTATAATGTAAGTTGTAAATATATCTTTTTGTAATTTTTCATCCCACTTTAATGAATGCATTTATTTTTGGTTTATGTAGCTAAATCTATCAAGCTTTTTCTTTGTGGTTTTGGAAACTTAGGTCATAGAAAAGTTTTCTCTACCCCTTGGCTAGAAACTATCTGATATGTATATAATTTATACTATTGGATGATAGGATTTAATATGGCTTTAATTTTTCCATCTAGGCATATAACTGTTTCAGTACTCTTGATTAAAATGAAGTTCCTTACCCCACCTTTATCATAAATTCCTTACTCATTTCAATCCATTTTAAATTTTTTAAAAACATACCATTTATCCGTCAATTTTTCAATATAAACACACTTAATTTACAGCCTTCTATTTTAATACATCTTTAATCGCTGTTCCACTGATCATTTTCAAGTTTTTCAAAGCTATTCTTGTGTGTATTCTTCCAAATGAATTTTAAAATTGTCTAGCTTTCAGAAAAAAACAATTTGTATTGTGATTAAATCATTTTTCATTTAACACAATATGACAATTGACAATCTATGAAGTTTTAATTTCTTGGAAATGCCTTCCTTTCCCTTGACTACACTCTTGTTCCTTACAGCAATATTGCATTGTTTTTTTTTTCCCATTATTTTTTTTACTTGTTCTCTGCATTATTCTTGTTAAGTTTATATTTAGTTGATTTTTTTTTTTCTGTATGCAGAATGTTATATCCTTTCATGGCTTATTTTCTACATGTATAAATAACCTGTATTTTAAAGAAGCCAAATTATCTCTAATTACAAACAATTCCTGTGTGATCGTAAACTTCTGCAAAGTTACAGATAACCTTAGCCCTTGGTTCTTATAATTTTAATACACTGGTGTACACGTTAATGCATATGTTAGGGTAGAAAATTTTAAAGCCTATGAAAAGATGCTGAACAAATTGCTTACATCTTTAATAAAGTTCTAAACTTGATGTAATATATTAAACTGGATTACTTCCTTGAATTTACCTTTTTGAGTACATTTCCATTTCCCTTTTTAACAAAGAACTCAAAATATTCCATAGTTTGACAATTTTCACCAACTAGATAAGTGATATTTTCTGATAACAGAGATACTGTCTAAACAACTTGGACCACAAGTCAGGTAACACAAACTTAAAATTGAACAAAAGCTATTATCTTGAACTTATTTCTTCTCCAGGCCTGACAATCATTATAAAAATTAGAGTAAATTCCTGGGTCAGGGCAATCATTGTTTTTGGTTTATCTTTTTATATGGTTTTTATCTCCCAACACATGTAGAAATTACCACTGATAGAGATAATATCTATATAAACAACATGTTTTTAAAGTTAGTTTTCACTTTTACCTCATGCTCTGTTTTGCCCCCATTCATTCAAAATTACTGCCTAAATTTATGCAGACAGCTTCCAAGAGTCTCATTTGTTCTCACAGGAATATTACATGTGGATAATTCCTAATACCATGTGACAATTGTAAACAGACCTGAGTATTCACTTGAGCTTATAATGCCAGCTGACACAAATTCTGTGTGGCCTGTCCCGAGTCATGTTCACAATTAAATTCCATGGCTAAAATTGAACTCTGTGCTATACTAGAGACTTAAAATAAGGGAGGGGAGTAAGTACCCATGTTACAGTTGCAAATGAATCAAGTGCTTCAATTCTTGTCTTCCAAAAAAGTCATTGTATCTGTTTAATGAGGAAAATATGTACACAGAGAATAGGTTTTTGAAATGTGAAAAACACATGAAAAAATACAGCTGCAAAAATACAATACTATAAATGAGGCCATGCTAACATGAAATAAATCTTTACCTTTTCAGTTTCAAAGATGGTTCCTTGTAGATTTAAAAGATTCCAAAGTGGAATTCTGACCAAGACAAATGTCCAAATCTAGTACCTGATGTACACAGTAAGATATGCTTTAATTGTAAATGGAAACTGGACACAGATAGTTTAGAACAGGAAGAAATGGATTTGTATGGAGATGCAGTAGGAAATTGTACTGTCTTCCCCTAGGCTCCTACTCTGCCCTGGTGGTCCCCACTTGGGGAGCTGCGCTTAATTCTAAGTCATGGAGGTCATTGGATTCTAGTAAATCATCCCATCAGTATCCTATAGGTAGAAAAGAGTCGACAATGTAGCTGAAAGGTGCCTCTGCTCATTTATTCCACAAGAGCCACTGCTTGATAAATTAAGCTAATCCTCTACAGAAATGTTCCAATCACCTCTGTAATTACTTACTATATGGAAACAGAATTGATGTGGCCTTAATTACTCTACTATAAGATAGAAGTCTGCAACACATTGTTATCTACATAAAATGGAAAGACGCTGTATTCATGAAATCTAAGATTATATTTAGTGTGAAATGGTTTTGAAGGTCAAAAGTAAATGTGCAAATTAAAAGCCATTGATAAAACATACTCTCATATTTCCCTTCGCATATAATGGCATAAATAAATTAGATAGAAAAGCCATATCTTCTTGGTTAGAATTTGAAATCTGTTAAATTTGACTATGCTGAAATTCCTAGTCCTATGAAAATTTTTAAATTATGTTATTATCATTAGCATTTGTCCCTTACACAGTCTACATAATTCAGTCTATCATAGAAAATGGAGAAGCTCTAAATTAAGGCCAGTAGATTAATAATTCTGACTTAGAGCAGAGGCAATTTGAGCCTGGCTAATTTTTCATATCTGCTCAATTAACCTCATAGTGCTGGAGAACAAAAGGGAGCATGACGAGTGTCATTTAAATTAAACAAATGCCATTTATCTGCCAAGGTACTGACTTCTATCAGCTACTCCAAGCCAGGACCACAGTATCATATGGAGTGGACAAGCAGTGAGCCACTGGGATTTAATTCTCCAGCATTTCAGAAATCCTGCGTAGCATAATATGTGAAGCTTGCCATTTAATGAGCTCTTCAAGATCTAGAAAAGCAGAAGTAGATTACCCAGTAGCATTTGTAAAAATACCTAGTTGATACTCTTTTGTGACCCCTGTCACTGGGGAGAAGCACCTTCTTCTGGAAGTGATGTCAAAGCTTTCTAATTAAGCATAATATCCCTCATTTTACATTCAAGTCATTTATTTTCAGAGATTGGAAAACCGATATCATTATATTAGCTTTCTGAATATCTTTCTACTTAGCAGCTATAGTCTCCAATGATGCTTTCCCAATATAGCATTTCAGTTCCAAATAAGATAAACATTTTGAAAAGAAATTAACTGAATATCATTATAATTGTCTAGAAAAGGGAATTACTGCTATTTAGCATTTTTACTTCTTAAATGCATAAAATGGTGTTACACATTTTAAAATTGTTATCTATGCTTTTTAAATCTGTTTCAATAATTTAAAATCTACCAAATCAATTTCAGAATAAACATTACTTCAATAATAACTTTTTAGAAACCCAACTGTATTTGGAATTTTAGCATGAAATAACAAAAGGCACTTTGGAGACTGAGACATTTTTTTCTGTGTTCAGCAATAAGATATTTTCTTCAAATAAGTTCTATTAAACTTAGAAGACCACGTAGCCAGCCTGTATGGTACCAGAGTGAGAGCCAGATGTACATAGTGAACATGTCTAATGAGTCAGTGGGAAAATTAATGCAAGGGTCCATACAGAGGTGGGACCTAGGAGCTTCTTGAGTTTGGTTTAAGCTAGTGAGGCAAGTTGTGAAAGAGAGTTGATTATGTGTGTCTCAACATTGCTCCCAAATAGGTCCAATTGAATGGCATCTCACCCAGTGATAAGGTCCAGTAAACTACAAGATCTCTCTCTAAAATTTCTGTGAATACTGAACAACAAGAAGTGTTATAATTTGAGGGTATCTGTTATTTTGCTATTGAGGGACGCTGCATGATTAATCATGGAACTTCAGCTTGTTCCCGTTTCAGTGTCTGAGCCCTGAGTTCTACTAGGGTCAGTACCACCAACCATGATCTCCTTCTATGAGAGAAAAAAAAAAAAAAAAAAAAAATAGAAGGGTGCCTGGGTAGCTCAGTCAGTTAAGCATCCAGCTTCAGCGCAGGTCATGATCTCACAGTTCATGAGTTCAAGCTTCACATCAGGCTCTGTGCTGTCAGCACAGAGCCTGCTTTGGATCCTTTATCCCCCTCTATCTCTGCCCCTTCTGCTCTCACACACTGTCTCTCAAAAATAATAAAAATAAATAAATTTAAAAAAGAGAAAAATAAAAACTTTAGAAGACTTCGGGAACAGAACTGCCACTTTGGATATCAACAGTGTTTAAAGATTACCAGATTAAGGAGGGATGGATAGGTCTATATGTGAAAGTAGAGACTGAGTTTTCGCAGATCTCAGAGAATCACTTAAAGGTAATTCCAAGAACCATTTGTGAAGAACTGACATGGAGCTAGAGTTCTTACCAGGTATTTAGGAACAGGGCTGAGGAACTTGAAGACTGGTGCTCAGTTTTATTCCCAAATGAGGGTGGACTAGGAAATAGCAGCTAGTTTATGAAATTTAGTTCATAAATTTCATACCTGTTTCAGAGGGTAGCACATAAAAACTAACAAATTATTTTGTAAGACTGCCTAGTATCTTATTAAAATTGCAGGTCCTGCATTTCAATGCCTACAAGTAATACTTCACTAAAAACCTGAACAACACTGTGTATGGGAACAATACTCCAATATATTGTCTTCAGATTTCTACTAATACATATTATTCTCAAATTCACACTCCTTTCATATTGGCAATAAATGGTGAACCTTTGAAATTAACATGTAGTTTATCCACAGTTACTAAGAATCATAATCACTTTTTACTCTGTATGTAATTTGCTATGTTAACAGAAGGCAAAATTACCCATTTTGAATTATATATTTAATTGAGAGTGTATTTAAATATTTACATGTATGCATAAAAACGGGTCTTCATTCTAGTTCAGAGCATCATTTGCAAATGAAACTCAGTACATATATTATCTTGAAAGGGTGGCATATGGTTCTATATTATATATTTTTGTCTATAGGTTATTTTATGAGGAAGGCAGATAGTAAAGCTAAATTCCAGGGAAATAAAATAATTCAAATTTGATAGGATGGGTCATTGGGAATTGAAGTGGGTAAACATAAGAATTGCCTGGGGAAGGCTGCCTATCTTGGCTGATTACCAGACAAAAAGAAGACCGTAGGCTGGAAAGAGAAATTTTGAAGAAAGAACAAGTGGAGTGTTGGGGTTATGCATTGCATAAAAATATTAAATTCTTACACAGGATGACTAATTTTTGTCACTGATAAGAGAGATGGGAAATTTGGACAGGTGGCATATGTGACCTCCTTGTTATGGGTATTCTTCTACATAAAAATTTTAAACCTATCATAACTTCTATATTTCTGTTTATCAATAATGATTAATACTTTGTATTATGCAACTCTAGTCTTGATTTTTTGCAACATCTTGTGTTTAGACACTTCTTCATTCCCAGAAACCTAGAATTAATAAATTTTCTTGGGGGGTGTGTGTGGAATAACTAGGTTTATGAAATAGTCATCTCCTATGTGAACCAGAAATAGAACAAAAAATAGAGTGTTGTGTTGTAAGCTGAGCTGAAACTATAGAACTGTCAGCCTTTAGGTTGTGTGGAAACAGGTGCAGAGACCAAGCATGAAAATTTCCTTAGACTGTATAAAAATTGCTTTATGCAAGGTGAGGATTTGATGTCAAGTTGATACTTGAAACAAAGAAGATAGGACTCGAGGATTCAGGAAAAAAAGACTGAAGAAATCTTCTGCAAAGCTTTGCTCAGGGCGAGATTTTTATGAGGCTACTGTCGATGAAGGCAAGAAAAAAAATTCGTGACCAGAAACAGCCCACTTAGATCAGTGAGGAAAATTCACAGTATCCTTATACTGAAGGAGCACCAATCCATCAATAGAAGATTTGGTTAGGAAATGGGGTACAAAGAGAATGAGTGAGAAATGATAAATGTGGTCAAAAAGACAAATTTCCTGTTGTAAAATAAGCCTGGGGATATAATGTATACTGTGGTGACTGTAGGTAATACTGTATTGCATATTTGGAAGTTTCTGAGTTGACAAGAAGGGACACCTGGGTAGCTTAGTCAGTTAAGCGTAAGAGCCTGCTTGAGATTCCTGTTCTCACCATCCCCTCTCTGCCCCTCCCCTGCTCAGGCACTCTCTCTCTCTCAAAATAAACTAAAAAAAATAAAGTTCATAAGAAAATAAAAATCATAATGGATGTTATTGAGACTTACTGTCATAAACTCATTTTATATAAATACATAAAATCATTGTTGTATACCAGTAACAAATATGTAACTAGATTTCAAGAAAGATAAATGAGAAAAGGCACACATCAGGGTAAGAAGCAGGGGAAATGTAGAGAAGGAAAGCTGGAATGGAAAGAATACTAACATCAACTGAATTTGAAAGAATACTAACATCAACTCAAATTCATATGAAGAAATAAAAATTTTATAAAAAGATATCTACAAAGATAAGTGTAAAGATCAGATTTGGGGTGCCTGGGTGGCTCAGTCCATATGCATCCAACTGTGGCTTAGGTCATGATCTCACGGTGCGTGAGTTTGAGCCCCACATTGGACTCTCCACTGTCTGTGCAAGCCCACTTTGGATCCTGTCTCCCTCTCTTATGCACCTCCCCTGTTTATTCTCTTCCTCTCTCTCTCTCTCTGTTTAAATAATGTATTTTTGGTTTGCAGTTCTTTTTCCCCCATATGATTTAAAGGACAAATGCATCAAACAATAACCATAAATTTGTACTGATGGGCATATCATGTATAAAGATGTAATTTGTGACAATAACAATAAAATGAGGTGGAGGAAACAGGAGCAAAGTTTTTGTATCCTATTGAAAGTAAAATGGTATTAATCTGACCTACATTGTTATAAATTAAGATATTAATTATTCCCAAGTACACCATTAAGAATAAACTAGTAAAACAAATAAAAAAGGCATGAAAACAGATACACTTGAAAATTTGTATCTAACACAAAGGAAGGTAGTAATGGAGGAAATGAGCAACAAAAATATAGCAAATGACAGAAGTAACTACTTCTTTACCAGTAGCAAACTTAAAAACAAATGTACTGACCCCTCCAACTTAAAGGCAGCTCTGTTGTTAAGGGCAATGTATATAATGCAAAAACACAACTGAAGGGAGAAATAGTTGAACAACAGTTGGAGTTTGCAACACGGCACCTTCAGTGATGGATAGAACAACACAAAAGATAAACAAGAGAATAGAAGACTTGAACAACACTATAAACCAAGTAGACCTAACAGACATGTATAGAATATTCCATACAACTATAGCTGTGAAACTAAAAAGAAAGAAGTCAGGAAAAATTCGAAAAAAAAGTGAACCAGAAGTTGGTTCTTTGAAAATATCAATAAAATGACAAATCCTAACCCAGTTTGAACCTGGAAGGGAAAAGGGGGAAAAAATTAACTAAAACCAAGAAAGAATGTGAGGACACTATAACTGACATAGAAGTAAAAAGATAAGATTACTACGAGCAATTGTGCTGAAATAAATTGGATAACCTAGATGAAATGGACAAATTCCTAGAAACAGGAAATTTGAATGCACACACAACAGTAAAGAGAATAAATTAGTAATCAAAAAATTCCAAAGAAGAAAAACACTGGACCACATTGCTGCTGCTTTCACAAATTCTACCAAATGTTTAAAAAAATAACTAATAGAATCCTCAAATTCTTCCCCAAAATAGCAGGAAACATTTTCTACCTCAGTCTCTGAAGACACTATCAGCCTAGTATTAAAACCAAGGCCAAGACCTAACAAGAAAACTGGACACTAATATTTCTTAAGGATACATGAAACAAGAAAGTCAATAAAATAATAGCAACCTTGGGGTGCCTGGGTGGCTCAGTTGGTTGGGCGTCCGACTTCGGCTCAGGTCATGATCTCACAGTCCGTGAGTTCGAGCCCCGCGTCGGGCTCTGTGCTGACAGCTCAGAGCCTGGAGCCTGTTTCAGATTCTGTGTCTCCCTCTCTCTCTGCCCCTCCCCTGTTCATGCTCTGTCTCTGTCTCAAAAATAAATAAACGTTAAAAAAAATTTTAAAAAAATAATAGCAACCTAAATTCAAAGGAACATTAAAAGGATTATACACTATGACCAAGTGGAATACCCCAACAATGCAAGAATGGTTCCACATATGAAAATATAGTTTCTAGAATAAAGGGGAAGCAAATCATTTCAACTGACAGAGAAAGGCTTTTGGCTTTTTATATATACACACACACACACACACACACACACACACACACACACACACAAAATAACCAAGAATAGAATTCTGTTTTTCTTGGATCTCCAGAGAGAGAAAAACGGAGCAAATGGTGTCAGTAAATTCACATTTACTATGAGACTAGAATGATAGCAAATGGGGCACTAGGTTTCCAAAGAAGGTGAGTGCTAAAAATTCAGACTGTCAACCTTAGAAGTAGCAAAGTTAGAGATTGGAGAGGAAAGGTAGAAGTTAATTTAACACAGATAGATGAAGTTTAAACAGCGGATATTATTTATATAATATAATTTCTTGGGATCCAATGTTATGCTGATAACAAAAGTAATGAAATACAAGTATATTTAAAGCTATAAGGGTAAACTCTGAAAAGTACAATCAATTAAAGTGGGAAAGGGAGTTAGGAAGTGAAGTAGGGGGGGAATGTACTATGTTCACTATATATAGAAGGAGTCAGATACAGTCTAAAAACATACTGAACACTATATACTAGTATAGTTATAAAGATAGCTTCAAGATTACATGCTCCCTTTCCTCCATGAGCTATTACAAAGTTGTTAAAAAGTTTTAGGTACTTCTCTCTGTATATGTATTGAAAGACCTTCTAGCTATTGCACAAACTTTTTTGCTATGAAGGGCAGGTAATATTTTAGTTTTGGGGGGCTATAAAGTCTCTGTAGCGACAAAATTCGACTCTTGTGTTGTATGAAAGCAAAAATAAATAATACAACAATAAATGAGTGACTCTATTTGAACAAGAGATTGAATAGATTTTACTTGTGAAATGCAGTTTGCCAAAGTCCATTATAGATAAGATGATTAAAGGGGGAAAAACCTAGTTAGGCAATAGTGTATATAAATAGTGATACCATTGCATTAAAAATGTGTGGGGCACCTGGGTGGCTCAATTGGTTGAGCGTGTGACTTTGGCTCAGGTTATGATCTCATGGTTCAGGAATTTGAGCCCCATGTGGGGCTCGGTGCTGACAGCTTGGAGCCTGGAACCTACTTTGAATTCTGTGTCTCCCATTCTCTCCCCCTCTCCCCACTCTCACTCTTCTACCTCCATCTCCCACCTCTCCCCCTCTCCCTCCCTTTCCTCTCCCCATCTCCCTTTTTTTCAAAAAAAATTTTTTAAGTTAAAAAAATTATACATATATATGTAAGCATTAAATAATTATAAAAATAAACATGAAGATAACAGAGATTGCTTCTAGCAAAGAGAATCCAGTAGCTGGGGGAGTGAAGAGAGTCATGTATTTCACTGTTACCAATGTATACCTTTTGAATTTTTTAATTTGCATGTATTATCTATTCTTGATAGCAAATCAAATATTCTTAAATAAAACAGAAATATTTAAAATAGGAAATAGGAGCAATATAGGGTATTAAAAAAAAGTAGGGGGCATCTGGGTGGCTCAGTTGGTTAAGCATCTAACTCGGTTTAAGCTCAGGTCATAATCTCATGGCTTTGTGGGTTCAAGGCCTACATTGGGCTCTGCGCTAGCAGGGCATAGCCTGCTTGGGATTCTCTCTCTCCCTCTCTCTCTGCCCACCCCCAACTTGTGTTGTCTCTGTCTCTCTCAAAATAAATAAATAAACTTAAAAAGATTAAAAATAGATTTAGGGAAATTGATAAATTTCTGCCAGGAAGATTTGATTTGCAAGAGGTAATAAAGGGTCTCAAAACTTTAAAATGTTTACATCCATTAAAAATCTTATGTACATGAACATTCTGGGTAATTTATAGAGGTACATTGATGAAGATAATAAGGTATATTAGGCATAAAATTTCTTGAGAACTTCACTATGGAATCATTATCCATATTCCATTATTTATCCATAGAATCAGTCTTATCATCTGTTTTATGCCACTATGCCAAATGATATTGTGAAGAATCTCAAATTCAATGTTAGATTATCTTAGGTTAAAGTTGTATTTTTTTAACACAATAAGGTGTATCACTTAGAAGCATTAATATAATCAGCAACCAATGTCAAAAATTAGAGCAGTTTTGCCATATTCTTTCCAACCTAATGAATGCATTATATCACATTTTATTTCATCTTCACAAATACTGGAAGATGGTCAAACATTTTAAAGTTGCATGTTCTCAACAACAGAGAGCTGGTTACTGAAGTCATACAGCCAGTTATTGCTATAATTTTTGGAGATTATTTATTCCATTGAGGGAAGCTGTAATTACAAGCCTGTAAACTTGGCAGTTGGAGATAGACCCTGAATAATAATATCAACATAAATTCCTCTGTCTTACCATTGAGTCTCCTAATCAATGTTTTAGGAACTCTGGCTTAGGCTGAACAGAGGAAAAATGAATCTTCTACACTGAAGTTGTAAAAGCCTCCAATTCCTCAGTGAGGAAGGCCAGTCAGCTCTTTATTCTTTACCCTATTTGTACCTAGAGTGTGCTGAACCTTGATTCAGCCCAATCAACTATGGCCATCCTTCAGTGCTTTCTACCTCCCCCCCACCCCTTTATGACATGATTTGCATTTTAGGAATAAGAATTCTAAAAGTATTTTCAGCTATAGTGCTAGCTTTGGAAGTCCTTCCAATTCCTCGTTAATCCAAATTCTTGTATCCCACATCACTCATTTTTAAATAAGTAACTCCAGTTAGAAATTAGACAATCTTATTACAATATTAGGTGGGCTATATACTAATCTTAACTTATCAACCTTCTTTATCTCTTTTCTGGGTACTAATAAAATATTTTGAAAGTAATGACTGCACATAAACATGGATCAAATACTGTAGGTTTTCGTTCTCAAATTACAAAGCACACAAAACAAGAAGTTGATCATTTTGTACTTTCACAGTCACCTTCAAGTTATTTTAATTAAAAAGCAGAGAACATCTATTAGCCTATTATTAATTAACATGAAACCTCTTTGAAATGCTTTGTTGGAACACAACTTAGCAATAGTGTTGATTTCCTTTGACACAGCATTTCATCAGGCTTATAATATGTACCTAACCTTATTTGAATAGTATATTTTTCAAGATCAATTATATATAATTTTACTTTCTAAAACAGAAGTTGTATTATAAAAGGCTATTATTAATTTAACATTTTTTCTTGTAGTAATGATATTCTATATTAAGTATCATGTTCTAGTCAGTATTTTTAGAATTTCACGTTTTGTTCTAGAACTTCCAAAGAATCTTCTTAAAACCATTAAGTAAATCATTAACATTGCATTGAAAGCATTATTTCTAAGGAAAATGTTCAGATTTGACACATCACAGGAGGTTTCCATTAACAAGCTACCCTTCCAAAGACAACATTTGTGAGCTCTCTCTTACTATCCTTGACTTTGGATGACATCTATGATGCGTGTGTCTTCTTCCATAGATTGCCAATTTGAGTGCAGGAACTAACATTTTATTAATTGTGATAGTGGGTAGTACAAAGAATAAGTTTAATTTTTTAACTGATAGTATTGAATTGAGTTTTTTTATTTCAACAAATTATAGATAGTTCTAGTTTTTCCTCTTGATTTTATCGAAGTTGACAAAAGAGGTGTTTATTAAGACATTTGATATATATTAAGATTTATTCCTATGTACAAGGTAATCTACCCTTCATATGTGTATATGTGTATTTATATACCCATATCTCTCCCTAGTATATGTAAAAATAAAGACCTATTTTCAAAGGCTACCATAATGCATGTTCAGTCTGCAGAATTAACCAGAGCGGCAAAAACTTCTTTATCATTTAAGTATATACTACATTTTGGTATATGTGTTTATGGTATAGACACACATCTATAGCAATCACCATTATTCAAGAGCATTTTTTCCCATGCCAAATATTTCCTGTGATTTAAATGGATGTGGACGTGTATAGTTTTCCCAGATAATCTAGAAGTTGTTTTGTATTCCAGGTTATATAAACTGATGTGTGATATTCTGGATACCACTATTTAAACAATTATCTTTTCATTTTTCTTTTAAAAATTGTATACTGTAATCACGTTTTAACCATTTCATGAATTTTAAAACCTGCTTAGTTACAGAAAAATTAGAGTGGGACCTCTGGTAGGTTATTCACTCTCTTGATGAGCAAATTAAGAATAAAACTGCCACAAAAAAAAAAAAATTGATTCCCTAGACAATTGACTCTCTGTGCTAATGGAAGACATTATCTTTGTAATTTATCTGAGCTAATGGAATAGTCTCATAAACAATATAAAATATTAGCCATAATACCAACATCCTTTATGTTTGGAATTACAAGGTATTTATGTTTACATTTGAATATGGGCTCTTCTAATATTCTGGGAGTCTGTGCTACTTCAAACAAAATTAATGAGATTAGTCACTCAATCTGCAATTACTTCTCATTATTAGTTCTGTGTTCTAACTAACCTCCATTATTTGGTATTCTTCAAACATGCATTGAGCTCTCACCTTCTAATTCTGACCTTGCATTTCCTATTTCCTGGAATACTGTGTTCTCTTCTTAACCTTGCATTGTGGAAAAAATTTCAGGGTTGAATTCCCTCCCAGAATCTTCTAACTAGATGTGAATTTAACCCCCTCTGAACTCATAAAGTACTTGAGGCAGGATTGTCTGTTAAAATATAGTGAAAGTTACAAATGTAATTTTAAACTTTGTAGAAGCCACATTACAAAATAAACAAGTAAAGTTGGTTTCATACATTTTAACCCAACATATGCAAAATATTTTAACATGTAATAATTTTATTGACGGATTATTTTGTGCTAAAACTTCAAAAATCCCATGTACATATAGCATGTAACAGGTGCTATTATGTTGGACAACATAGCCTTAGAACTGGTCATGCAAAACCTATTTTCTATAGCGATTTTTTTCAGTGTATTTGAAAATTTATTGAGGCATAATTTACGCACAATTAAATATACAAGTTGTGATTATACACTTCAGTGACTTTTACAAAACTTATATACCCAGATAACAACCACCTTGTATTTGTTTCTTCTTGCTGCTGCAACAAATTGCCATATTGGTAGCTTAACAGAAGACAAACTGATTAACTCCCAGTTCTGGAGTTCAGAAACCTGAAATAAGTCTTATTATATCAATAAAGATGTAGTAAGGCTGGTTCCTTCTGAAGGTTCTAGGGGTGAATCCATTTTCTGAACTTTTCTAGCTTCTAGAGACCATCTGCATTCCTTGTTATCTGTGCCCTTTTTCTGTCTTCAAAGCACATTACTCCAACCTCTGTTTCTGTTATCACCTCTACTTTCATGATTTTGACATTACCTTCCATTTCTGCCATGTGAGGTAACATAATCACAGGTTCTGGGCAACAATATGTGGACATCCTTGGAAGGCTATTATTCTACCATATACCACACACATCATAGAGAATTTCTCTGTCATCACTCCTAATCCCCACCCCAAATCTCTGTTATGTCTGTCATCTTAAATTTCCCTATTCTGTAGTCTCCTATAAATGGAATCTTCCATATGCTTTTGTGTCTATCTTCTTATACTCACAATTAACAGTTTTGAAGTTTATCTGTAACTTTGTATTTTACTTTTTATGCTAGAATTGCTAGTTCTTGATTGGTTGTTTTTTGTTTGTTTTTAAGTCTCTATTTCTCTGTTGAGAATTCCTGGCTGTTAATTCCTTAATACCAGATCTTTCTTTAAGTTACTAAATATATTAATTATTAAACTCTTGTATTTCTAGCGACTAGTAGTGGTCCCTTCCTGTTAATTGGCTTTTTTTTTCTTTATAGAGCACATTTTCTTCTTTGCATGTCTTTCTTTTTTTTTAATTTTTTTCATTGTTTATTTTTGAGAGAATGTGAGTGGAGGAGGGGCAGAGAGAGAGGGAGACACAGAATCTGAAGCAGGCTCCATGCTCTGAGCTGTCACCACAGAGCCCAATGCAGGGCTTGAATCCACAGACCAGGAGTTCATGACCTGAGCCAAAGTTGGAGGCTTAAGTGACTAAGCCACCCAGGTACTCCTCAGTTCTGTATTTCTAATCCAATGCCTAAAAATGGTTATATGATATATTTCATCCAGTTTTGTAATTGTTGGTAGTAGAAAGGCAACCCCCCTCCCCTGAAATGACTTTATCATAGTGAGAAGTGGAAACTCTCCATGAAGAAATGTGAAAATACCTAAAATCCTTCCTTCTGAGTTTCCTTCTAAAGGGAAATAATAGTATTTGGCAGTAATATAAAAACTGTAAAGCTATACTATAAATTATACTTAGATGATAGATTGAATATGTAATAAATGAATGAATTAAGATTAATGTGTAGGGTATTTAATTTTCTGTTCTGCTCTTTGTCTACTTTCTGATCTTTGTTATGTCACATGCTGGCATTTATCACATCTCAGGCTAATAGAAAGTATGTAAGTATATTTACTATTAAATTGTTGTGTTTCAGACTTGCTTTCAGTGCAAAGATAATTTTTTAAAGCTCTTCTCATCTGATTCTGGTGTGTAAAGAAAAATATTTTGTGCTAATGAGTAGTTCCTAAAACTTGTTGTATGGGGCAAATACTTGGTTATTTAAAACGTTGTTGTCTTTTTCTCCAACAATACTACTTAAAAATATTCTCTTAAAGATGTAGCCTTATTTGAAATTTTTATGTTAGAAAACGGAGACTCACTTTTAGAACTATATTTATAAAAACATCATTTACATATTCATAGTGTTTCTAGAGAGTAGATTTTCTATTTTCTACATTCTGTTCAAATGTACCGTATAAAACTAAGTTCGATTTATGCATCCTGTATTTGAAAATATAACCACATGGAGTACCTAGCCTCTCAAAAGCTTTCATATTGCTGCCTTTTTAGAAAGCAGCTGTACTATGAATGATATATATCAAAATACATAACACATTTTACAGGTATTGTCCCTATATGTTGTTGATTTCCTTTCTAAAAATTTTCCATCAGTCCCATTTGTTTCATTTCTTAAAAGAGATTTATTGTTGCAACCTACCATCTAATGTGAAATTGCAGAATTCTGGCTCATTGCCCCTCAGAACAAATCACCACATTGTATCTTTTATTCAGTACACAGTTTGGCATCTGCACGTTCCACAAACCAAATATACTTAAACTGAATAAGTCCCAGGATTCTTTAAAAACTGATGTCAAACCTGTCAGTATTTCACAGAAAATTCCTAGGAATCATTTTAATTTAACGACATTGCTTGAAAAAAAAAATAATAAGTAAGTTAAGGGAGACCCAAGTTGAAGCTGGATATTTAACTCTTTTGAGCAATTCACTAGTAGAGCCATTTTATATTACAGTGGTTATATTAGAAATAACGCTAACCATGAACTCTGAAACTTGATTTTACAAGTCAGGCTAAATTTTTTTTGGAGCTCTTTGGTATTTGCAGGTCATTGCTTTCTCAAATTCAATACACAGCACCATTCAGTGGGGCTTTCAAATAAGTGCATGGCTGTGTTATCTCTGTCAAAGTAGGAAAGGCTCTCTTCCTTAAAATGATCTCTTTTGAAATCTATAAAGGAGCCTGACACGCCAACATTTGAGATTAATTCCTTGGATATGAAAAGATTTCATCAAAACTTTCATTGTATCTACTAGAGTTTTTAAAATCAATTAACCAAATTTTTTTTAAGCATCAACCTCATACCAGAGTGTACTAAGACAAAGCAATGGGAGAAAGGTGTGGACTGCTATGTTATGTGAAACGGTGACAGAAGTCTCAGATGAGGTGACTTGTAACCAAAGGCCTGAAAGATATTGTGGACTGAGCCACATGAATAACTCAGGTGAGAGAATTTCAAGCCACAGGAAATAGACCTTGAAATGGAGTTTTTTACACTCTGGGTCTAGAATTCTTTCTTGTCCAGCAAGAAAGCAGGACACAGGATTAAAATGAGAAAGATGCCTAATGTCCAAGAGAAGGCCAGAGCCCCAAATAAGCATCCTTGCTCAATTTTTATTAGGATCAGAAGGCTTACAAACATGGTGATGGATGTGAACAAAGAGACAATAAATCTGTGATCATTAACTCTTGGGCCTGAGGGAAAGGGGGTTTTGAAGATGTATGGTGTTAGGGGTTTAGGTCAATATAAAACAAAATCCTGGCAGTGGGAAGATGGTTGTTAAAGGCAGACATGAGGCACGTGAGGCACCATATCTGTTTATCTTAGCTAGCCTAGGGGATAAGACAGAGCATACAACTTCAGGGTCAAAAAGGCACCTTTGTTTTGCTAATTAGCTCCACTGTGGGCAACATCACCCCACAGAAGCCTATAGCCCTATTTACCTGTTTACTTAATTTGGTCCTTCCTTCCTGTGAAAGCAGCTTTATGCTATAGTACTAAATTGGGGGGTAAATAACTGAATGCCTAATCTTACCTCATATACCTTTGCATAAGGGTCTTTGCCCAGGCCTCTCTATAATTATTTACCTAATCGTGCTTACCCAAACTTGGGTGTGATCATACTATGGCTTTGTAATTCTTTATGCCTTGTTAACCTATCATTGAAGGCTCAGGGAATTCCTAAGCTTATTCTCCACAATGAAGTGTATTTGAGAAATAATGGGCCAATGTAGCCAGAATAGAGTGAGTGAGCAGAGGAAGAAAGGAGACAAGAGAGGCTGTGGAGAGCACACAAAGACTTACACATTTCGGAAGAATTCTCAACTCCTATCCCCATTTTCCTCATTACCTAAATCTAACCGATTCCATCAAATGAGATGTCAATTCTGAGACCATGTTTGAGAACCAGCATTTGACAGGATTCCCCTTTTGCATGTCCACATTCACAGTTTTAATTTGTTCACTCTCTCACGTAGCTATTCAAAATAGTGCCTAAGTCTATATTTCTCAAAAATGTGACCATTTGCCTCCTACCCAAACCACTGTCACAGACTTGAAGTCAGGGTCCCGAGCAACCATTTCTTAAACACTTGATTTAGCTGAATCTTACGATCATAAATATTTAGAAATTACTTTTGTAAATGTTCTACTTCTTGTTTCCTAGAACTTGTCTTTTTTGTATGTTCCTGCCAGACTTATCATCCCCTCTCCACAAAAAACCCTCACACCTTAGATTTCTGATATGAACTTCTTGGATAGAAGACCATATTTCATTAATCTTTGATTTGCAATTTAGAAAAATTCATGAATGAGCTACACTGTCATGAAATGTTTACTAAATGAATGAATGAGCTCAGTAGGTTAAGTAGGCAGAAATGTGGGATGCTAAAATTTATACACAATTTTTAGGAGGTCAAAGCTTTTTAATAATGACTGGGACATTTGTATTGTTAATTTTAATTTTTAAAATTGGGTTTTTTTAAAGAAAATATTAAATCTCTATACACAGTATAGTTAGATATTTGATCAGTGTATTATACTGTTTTGATCTCCAACTTAATGTTACTCGCTTTCATAAAAAGATCTTTGTTCTATATTGATGGTTTCCACCTATTACATTAAATTCAGGCATAGTTTTGTAATCCTTCACCATCTGAGAATGGTTTCATATGTTTGGTTTATTTCCAAAGTATTTGGTTTAATGACAAATTGAGTAATGGAAAGGCAGAAGCCGAGGAGAAATAGAATGAGATAAAAGGAAGCCTAGAGGAAAGGCTACACAAAGAAGAACCTATCTAGAACATGGCCCTTTGTTTGAAAATAAGATGAGGACAGGTGAATATGGAGGCAGTATGAATGAATATGAATTGATACTACAAGGGACACTGTGGAGAGGGAAGAGATAAGCAGTAAATTAAGGACATGTTTATTAATGTTAAGAGAGATTAGTGGGGTTTTTTACTTTTGTTTTCTTTGTAGGCATGCATGATCTAAATGTATTTGCATAGAAAGAACAGGAAAAAAGATGTTGGAGTGGGAAGTTAAAGATAGACTTGTAAAAAGGGAAACCTAAAGATACCAGGCTTTGGAGGGATGAGGTGTGTGTATGTGCATGAGCATGTGTGTAAAAGTAGGAACCAGGGAAGAGAACCATTTTAGAACACAGAATGAGGGAATCACCTTGAATAGGAGATTTGAGAAACAAGACTAAGAAACCTTTTTATTTATTTGACAACAGTTACTTTTGCTATGAAAAGCTGATGAAATAGAATCATTTTGGTTCCATTCCATTATGATTACTCCAACATTTGCCTATAATTCACCCATACATGAATGTAATCAACCTGCTTAACTATGGATCAATCCATATTTTATTGGAGCTATTTTACCATCCTTAAATTTTAAAATCATTTCATATAGTCAGCTTTCCAAAATTAACCACCAAAAATGATCTGAGACAGATTAGGTCTACAATGTAGTGACAGTGGACTTGGTACTAATAAACTTGGGGCATGTTCCTTTATTATTAGGAAGATAGAGTATCTAATTTTAAGACCTATTATAAAGCTACAAAACTCAACAGAGTGTGAAATTGCTTTAAGAAGGAACAATAAGACCAAGCTAACAAAGCAGGAGATGCAGAAACAAACTGACATGTAATCAGTAAGTTGATTTTCAACAAAGGTGCCAATGTAATTTAAAGATTAAGGAAAATTACATTTCATTTTCACACCTGGATATCCCTAAAGAAATAAATGAACCTTAAGCCCTACCTCACACCATATACTTTGAGATGAATCATAGATACAAATGTGAAGAATACAGCTCTAAAGTTTCTAAAAGAAACAGATAGCATAACTTTACAACCTTCAAGGTAGGAAAGATACCTTAGAGGATGCTTAAAAGAAAAAAATGATTACCTTTTAAATTTTTTATGTTCATAAAAAACACCATTGAGGAAAATGCAAATGCAAACTACAAATGGAAGAAAACAACCATGGTACATATATCTAACATTGTAATAATTATATCAGGGTATATAAAGAACTCTTACAAATCCTTAATAAAAAAGCTCAACAAACCCCCACAAAGGGCAAAAGATGTAAACACACTTCAAAAACCTACAAATGATCAATAAACACATGAAAAGTTCTCAGAATTATTAGTCGTCAAGAAAATGGAAGTTAAAACTATAAAATGCTCTGTAAAATTTTTTTTAAATATAAACGTACCTGTGACTCACCAATTATAATCTTATTACTTACCTGAGAAATGGGGAAAATTCACAAAGAAGTTCATAACAGCTTTATTAGTAATATTCAAAATTAGGAAACAACCCAAATATCTAGTAACAGGAGAATGATCAACTAATTTTATTATGTAATTTATCACTTCTTAGCAATAAAAAAGAATAAACTGATACAACAGCATGAAGGATATTAAAAGCATTTTGTTGACAAAAACTAGAAACAAAAATTATATAATATGTGATTTATATTTACGAAGCTCTAGAAGAAGTGGAACTAATGTATGTTGTAAGAAAACAGTAATGGTTTATGGAGCAAAGGTTGTGAGGATTAACTGAAAAAGAGCTGGAAAGAACGTTCTGGGGTTATGGAAATAGGCTACCCTTAAATGGGAAATTGAGACATAAGCTTTTGAAAATTCCATGTGAGTGTGCTGGAATGAAAATTAGATCAAAGGAGATTTGATCTATTTTTCTGTTGGTATGATGCATTACTATAACCTTTGAGATTAAAACACTATCTAATCTTGCTGTGAAAACTGTATCACTTCATATAGGGTTGTGATGGATTGCATAAGAAAACCATTATTTTTCTAAATGGAGGTACTTGAGAACAAAAACATGTGTTTGAGCATAATTATGATAATGAACTAATTATTATATGAAACTCTTCATATGCATCTATATATACATACATATTTTTAATCTTTGTATAAAAAGATATACATGCATATAAAACTACGTTAAATCAAGGAACTTCTTTGTGTCTGAGGTGTGATGATGATATGGGAGTATAAGCAAAAATGCATCAGGAATGTTAGTTAATATAATGAAGTAAGATTGATGATACCAAATTGAAGATATACATATAATTTACTCATTTATGAAAACCTGTGCAAACATATACTTAAGAGCTTCATGGAGAGGGTCGACCATTGATCCAAATAAGACCTTAGTAGGTAAATTAAAAAGTGAGATGTATTGGGGAGTGGAATATTCCTTTTATCTGAAAATACTTTCTTGCTTTTTTTATTTACCCATATGGCTTCTTAAAATGAACTTTGTTGAATTGTATACCCATTCTTTAGGCCCTTTTACCCCCTGAATTAAGAAATTTGTTTATAATTCAAACTGGCCCATCTCTATATGCTTTAATCATTTAAAAGAAGTTTTATCTAGTTGAAATATTTTACAGTAATGAACTACTGTGAAAGGATAGTTTAAAAAACAAACCTCTCTTTAAGACCATCCACTGAGGTTAATTTTCAGACTCCAAAATTAAACCGCTTCCTTTCAGCTTTCCATTAGCAAGCAATATATAATCCTTTGTAGCAATTACCTTTCATATGAAAGAAAAAAAATGTCCCTTTGGTGAATAAAGTAAATATAGACTTCATATCAAATGCTGTATTGACAGCAGTACAAAGTTTATCAGCAAAAAGGAGAAAGTTTTGTTCCCAATATGCAGCAGATCCTATACTTCACTGTTTAAATCCCAAGATTTAGTAGCATAAAAAGTATAAAACTCCATGTAAATGAGGATGGAATGGAAACTCTCCTAATGCTTTAAACCCAAAATTAAGCATGGTCATCCCTCTTGTAGAGTCTCTCTTTTGGTTAACTAATTCCCTACGTGTAATAAATCTCACTTTCTTAGGAAGTTTGATACTATGTCTCTTCAATGGTTCTCTACTCTCTACTTTGCCCTATTGGAATGATGCTATTTGTTCTAGACCCCCTTCTTATTTACAGCTCATTAATGGGAGGGTCTGTGTCTGTTTTTGTTACTTTGGTTTTTTAGTCCTCACATAGCTGCCACTTAATACATGTTTAATAAACCTTGAAAACAAGATAGGCAACAAAAATAAAACTCCCTACATTGCCAGCACCACAAACACATACACTATTAGGAGCTAATAGAAATGGCTGCCTTGGGCACCTGGGTGGCTCAGTCGGTTAAGCGTCCGACTTCAGCTCAGGTCATGGTCTCGCGGTCTGTGAGTTCGAGCCCCGTGTCGGGCTCTGGGCTGATGGCTCAGAGCCTGGAGCCTGCTTCCAATTCTGTGTCTCCCTCTCTCTCTGCCTCTCCCCCGTTCATGCTCTGTCTCTCTCTGTCCCAAAAATAAATAAACGTCAAAAAAAAAAAATTAAAAAAAAAAGAAATGGCTGCCTAAAAATTATGAGCAAAACTTAGACTTGAGAGAGGAATTACCTAATGGTTTATAGTCTGTGGAGATTAGCTAGTTTTAGTTTTATGGAGATTAGCTAGTGGACTTTTGGCATTTGATAGATATGCAGACACACGAACATACATAGTACTTGGTGTAGTCTGTGTAAATGAATATTTATAAGGAAAGCCTTAAAGATTTATTCCACTTCTTCATAGATGTGACTGGATTTCTCTACTTTATGCATTGCTTGGGTTTGTCTGAATATTACTCAATTACTCAAATGTTTTGTTTTTGTCTGCCTTGGGTCCTTCAAACCTTAACTTAGATTAAGATTATAAAAAAAGTCTATTTTTAAAGCTGTGCAAAGAAAATACTACATCAAAACTGTTAATATATACCTCAAACAGAATACATGCATATCTTCATTTGTCTTTCACCTCATTTATGTCAGCCTATATCTTACCGGCAAAAACTGTTTTCCAGCTCTAGACAATGTAATTTGACTGTGATGCTGTCTGGCACTTAAGTATTACAGTGTTGCTTTGGTTAAAGTAAAAGATTTGCAAAACCAGTCCAAAAACTTTATTATCGGGGCAGAACATCAATGAATTTCTTGAACATTCATCACAAACAGAATGTGTAAGAGCTGGAGAATGAATCATCCTAGATTACCTATCTAGTACTTGAGAGGCCTACCACAAAACAGCAACAGCAGAGATTAACTTGCTGGAGTTGCCAGGAAATTTACAGAGGCTGTTCTGTGGAGAAATAGAAACCCCATTTGCAAGATCTTTACCTGTGAAAGGTATCTTAAATCATAGGAAGTCTGGACATAAAAATTCTGTGAAGGTGCCCCATAGGTCAAGGCAATCTTGATAATCTTTCCAACAATCTCCCTTTTCATTGGATGTTTTTAATCTTGGAAAACGTGTGTATGTTCAAATGCAGAATAGTTTGATGTAGGAAAAAAATGTTAAACTGATGTTACCCATGAGAGATTTTCATAGTCTTGGAAAGAGAGCCAGATAGGGGCCCTAAATTGCATGTTTTTGCCTGCAGAAGTGAGCCATGCTCAGAGATATATGTGCCTTCTCTTTCTAGTCACCAATTTTCTGCAGTCACTACTGGCAAATTGGTCTTTCTAGACACTTTAATATCTCAGTCATGGCCGATAAGTTTATACAGTAGAACTCTCAACTGGTTAAAATATCAGCCTTTCTCTATGCTGACCATCGTTGTACTTTCCACTCAGTGACTTCCTTCATGGCCAAACTGTATTGACCTTGGAAGAACTGAAAGCAGCTAGCTACTCTTCAGGAGAAGATTTTGGAATTTTGGTCTCCATGTAAGCAGAATAGACACCAAAACATAACCTTCCTGTTGTACCCGGTCCCAAAGACAGGCCTTTGCATCCAACACTCTCATTTGAGACTTTACATTATACTGAGGCACTGGGGACTCAGACAAATTAATACTGGGTCTAATCTTAAAATCCATAATTTATTAAAATTGAAAAGCAATCTATGTCTGGCAAACTGTAATTAGGAAATCAATAATTCTCATACTTACCACGTGTACTATCTTTTAAGATCTGGAATAGGGTATCCAACTCAACATTGTATAGATTAATACAAAGCATAGACTTCTACATGATGTGTTAGATATATATTATATATACATATATCTTCATTAGCATGAAAAGTAATCTTGGGAGAGCACTATTTATAAGAAAAATATGTAAAAGATATAATTCCATTTGTTTGTCTAGATCCCCAAATATAGGTGCCGGAACAGCCCCAAATCAATCACTGTGTTGGTTATGATGAAGAGGACACCACAATCTGTTGGATTCTGGTACTGTGGCTACCAGAAGTAATTTAAGAAGACCTGTTTCTTTCAGTTTTGTGTGTCCTTCTGTTATATTCCCTATGGTGCTTTTAGATACCTGGCTTATTCTGGGATTTACATTATTCACTTTCCTTTGTCATCAAACTAGGACGAGTTTTCTATTCAAAATGAAAAATGCAACACATCTATCTGGATTCTTAGCCATTGTAGCTTGTTTTTATTTCCCTAACAGGTGTCCATACTTCCATATGGTTAGAATTACATTTTTTTTTTTTTTTTTTTTTTTTGGTCAGAAGCTTATACAGTATCAAATTCCATTTCTCCACTTGGGTGACTACACTTTTGCCATATGATTTGTATTTTAAATATTTAGAACATTAAACTTGACATTAATTAGTCTTGATAATTTAAATAATTCACTTTTTCTATTCTCCTGAAGAATGTTTTTTTCCTGTATATTTGGAAAGGCAGAGTTCTAACTACTCACTAATGAGACTTCAACCAAGTTGACCACATATCACTGGGTTGTGTCTAGGAGTGTGGGGCTTGTCAAGCACCTCTACCTCTCTTGTGGGTATAAACTTCAGAAGGTACCTGAGCAAAGGAATTAAAGACTAAGTATTATTATAAAACTGAGAAAATTTCCAAGGTAATATAAAATTCCTGACCCCACTTTGAGTTGAAGATTGAGTTTTTCTATAATAGTTTAAGTATTACTGCTATATTATAAAAAATATGTTCATATTTCTGTAAAAATTAAGAGCTAATAATGAAACTAACGGACATAATGTAGCTTTCTTTGTTCAGTTACTAATGCGAGATATTAAAGTTAATTTTTTCCTTGGGGTGCCTGGGTGGCTTAGTTGGTTAAGTGTCTGATTATTAATTTCAGCTCAGGACATCATGTCATGGTTTGTAGGATCCAGCAACAAGCAGCGTTGGGGCAGAGAATCTCCAGGCTGGCTTTTCTTTCTTTCTTTCTTTCTTTCTTTCTTTCTTTCTTTCTTTCTTTCTTTCTTTCTTTCTTTCTTTCTTTCTTTTTTTGTTTTGTTTAGATTTGGATAAGATTTATTGATCAGATTGTTTTAGAAAACCAGCAACAAAACACTGACAAGGTACATAAATACAGATTGGACATTTTAGGGTAAATTCACTATGTTTCCTACTTGCTCGTAGGAGACCAAATAAGGTGGAAAAGCTGTCTTGATCATATGGTATGCACACCAGACTGCAAAAGGACCACACTATTTAACAGGACTGTGGCAAATAGCTTTACAGTAAGGCAAGCATCATGTGTGGCCTAAGCACACCCTGTGTGCTAAGAGCTAAGCCCAGGCCTGCCCTCAGAGACTGCGTGACAGGTTCCCCTTTCTTGCCTAGGTTCTTCCAGTCAAATCCATCCTCATTGGCAGGTGCCTTTACAGGGAAATGCCTGGAGCTGTCCCTGCTCAGACTCTGTGTACAAGGAAATTGCTTCAGAGAAAGTCAGTGTGTTTCTGATACTTCCTTCAGCCTCAAGGCTGAAGGCAGACGCTTAACCACCTGAGCCACCCAGGTGCCCCATTACATAAACAAACCCTTTAAAAAGTTCATTTATGCGAAGAACCAAACTCTAGATGTGGTTGTACAATAAACATTACTAGCAGCAGTAATCAGATCATAGGTTAACTTGGTGATCCCAAGTGTGTGCTTATTTATAATTCAAGTTTCTGAATCCCAACTTCAAGGATGTTTTTGTAATTTAAGACACAAGAGTCCTCCCACAACAAACAACATATCAAATAATCCAGTGAAAAAAGTGGAACTCTCCTTTTAAACTAACAAATACATTCATGTGCAGACTTCTCTCCAAATCCATTATAATTTCTGAGAACTGTTTAAAAAAAGAAAAAGCATGTGCAAATGTTTGGCCAGTCAGGACAAGTATTTGGACTGCTCTGGAGATTTGAGGTCAGTAGTTACTTCTGTATCTATCCTGATGCCAATATGAATGATTTCTCTAAGGTCTCCATGGCTATTACTGTCTCTCTTGTTCTCCAAACTGTGGTTAATCTAGAACTGTATAAACCTCATGTGATGTGGTTTGGTGTATTGAGTTAGTAACACAAGTTGAACTCCAATTGTATGTGAGTTGGGCTGGATGTATTGGAGGTAAAGATAAATATTTAACAGAACACTGATAGTTAAGTATAATTTATATTAAAAAGAATTGAAGTGGGGCGCCTGGGTGGCTCAGTCGGTTGAGCGGCCGACTTCGGCTCAGGTCACGATCTCGCGGTCTGTGAGTTCCAGCCCCGCATCGGGCTCTGTGCTGAGAGCTCGGAGCCTGGAGCCTGTTTCCGATTCTGTGTCTCCCTCTCTCTGACCCTCCCCCGTTCATGCTCTGTCTCTCTCTGTCTCAAAAATAAATAAATGTTAAAAAAAAAAAAAAAAGAATTGAAGTGCTTTTGTTAAAGAATGTATCTGTAAATTGTAATCTATACTTATTTTTACGTATAAGAATATAATAGAATGTGGTAAATACATAAAATTTGAAAGAAAATCTAAAGTACTGTAACTAACTTTTCACACTATAATGTGGTAGAACAAAGTTAAAACTTTTTTTAAGTCACGAATCTATATCTATGTTAAAATGTCACCATCATTCTCAAGTAGAAAATAAAGATTAATAATAATAGCGAGATCATATAAACCAAGATCACAGCTCACTTCATTTTTGAGGTTTGACAAATATACTTTATATTTTAGTAACATGACACTTCTTATTATGGTTATAAGAGTTAAGAAATTAAAAGTTTCCTAGTAAATGGCTACTTTCATCACTTGGCCCTCTGCACTACTGTGTTTACATTACCTTTATTTCTTTTTTCAAATTTATTTATTTATTTTGAGAGAGAGAGAGCACATATGAGCAGGGTAGGGGCAGAGAGTGAGAGGGAGAGATAGAGAGGGAGACAGAGAATCCCAACTAGGCTCCACACTGTCATTGTAGAGCCCAATGTGGGGCTCGAACTCAGGAGCTGTGAGATCATGACCTGCGGCAAAATCAAGAGTTGGACGCTTGACCAACTGAGCCACCCAGGTGAGGCACCCCCACATTACTTTTATCTGATATTAAACTACAGATTTTCATTTTGTTTGTTTGTTTGTTTTTTAAAGAGTTGAGAGTGGTTTGAAACCTATTCCACTCCTTTTTTTCAGAAATGTAGTCAATACTTGTTGTTGTACCTAGTACTTGGATTTTTGGTTAAATAGACTGTTTTTTAGAACACTTCTAGGTTCACCACAAACTGAGCAGAAGGTACAAAGATTTCCCATTTAGTCCCCGGCCCACATGTGCATAGCTTCCCCCATTATCATTATCACCCACCAGAGTGATATTTTTGTTAACAATTAATGAACCTGTACTGACATGTCATAATCCCCAAACTCTACATTTATTCCTAGGGTTCACTCTTTGGTGGTGTTTATTCTTACTTTGGACAAATACGTAATGACATGTATCCACTATTATTGCATCATAGAGAATAGTTTTATTGCTCTAAAATTGTCTTTGCCTCTCTATTTATTTCTTTCTCCAAACCCAAAACTGATTTTTTTAATGTTGTCATAGTTGTGCCTTTCTCAGGATATGATACAGTTGGAATAATATAGTCAAGAGACTTTTTGGATTGGCATTTAAGGTTCCTGCATGTCTTTTCGTGGCTTGATAGGTCATTTTTTCTTAGCACTGAGTCACATTCCATTTTTTCTACCACAGTCTAGGTATCCATTCACCTACTAAAGGACATCTTTGTTGCTTTTAATTTTGGGCCATGATGAATAAAACCATTAGAAGCATGTCCATGTGCAGATTTTTGTATGAATATAATTTTAACTCCTTCGAATGATTATGAAGGAGCATGGTTACTGACCAGACTGTATGTTAACAGTATGTTTAGTTTTATAAGAAACTGCCAAAATGACTTCCAAAGTGGCTGTATCATTTTTCATTTCCACCAGCAATGAATGAGGATTACTATTGCTCCACATTGTCACTAGCATTTGGTATTATCAGTGTGCCCAATTAGAGCCATTATCCTAGGCTTCTCATAGTATCTCTTTGTTTTAATTGTCATGTCCCTGATGACCTAGGATATTGAACATCTTTTCATATGCTTATTTGCCACCCCGTGTATCTGCTTTTTTGGTGAGGAGTCGTTTAAAGTCTTTGGCCCATTTTTTAATCAGGTTGTTTGTTGAATTTTAAACTATTTGTAATTTTGGGTAATAACCTTTTACCATACAAGTCTGTTAACAATACATTCTCCCAGTCTGTGGCTTGTCTATTCATGGTTTTGACAGTGTCTTTGGCAGAGAACTTGAATTTTAACAAAGTTCAGCATATCCATTCTTGCTTTCATGGCTTTGGTGTCATATCTAAAAAGATGCTACCAACACAAGATCAACTAGGTTTCCCCCTAGATTGCTTCTAGAAGGTTTATAGATTTACTTTTTTACATCTAGGTCTGTGATCTCTTTTGAGTTAATTTTTGTTTTGAGTGTAGTGTCTGTGTCTAGATTCATTTTTGTTCATGTGGATGACCAGTTATTTCAGCCCCATTTGTTAAAATGATTATCTTTGTTCCATTGTGTTGCCTTTTCTTCTTTGCCAAATAACAGTTGACTATGTGGGTCTATTACTGAGCTCTCTATTCTCTTATATTGATGTATTTGTCTATTCTTTCACCAGTTCTACAATTCCAGATGAATAATAACATTATAGTAAGCCTTGAACTCAGGTGCATTTCTCCTACTCTGGTCTTTTCCTTCAATATTGTGGTGGCTCTTCTCTGTCTTGCCTCTCCATACAAACTTTAGAAACATTTTGTTGATAGGCATAAAATAACTTTCTGGAATTTTGATTGGAATTGAATTTAATCTGTAGATAATGGGTGGTGTGAATGTAAGTTACATCTCAAATTTCAAATCCCACTTACTCATTGCTGGTATTTAGGAAGAAAATACACTTTTGCATGTTGACCTCTTTCCCACAATCTTGGTACAATCACTTATTCCATGAGGGTTTTTTTTGGGGGGGGGGGTCTTACTTTGTCAATACTTACATGCCTATTCTGAATATAGTCATGTCATCTGTAAAAAAAGATAGTTTATTTTTTCAAAGCTGTCTATCTCCCCCCACTGCAGTCTTGTTGTATTAACGAGGATTTCCAGTACTATCAGTGCTATGTTGGGAAGCAATTATGAGAGGAGACATGCTTGCCTGTTCCTGACCTCAGTGGAAAAGCTTCCACCTTTATCAAGTACGATGTTAGTTGTAGGTTTTTGTGGATAGTCTTAATCAAGTTGAAAAGTCGTGCCCTCATTTCTAATTTACAGACAGTGTTTATCATGAATGGATGTTGAATTTTGTCAAATGCTTTTTATAGTACTTGTAATATGACTATGTGATTTCTTCTTTAGCCTGTTGATAGGACTTTTATTGATTTTTTTAATGTTGAATCAGCTTTGTATACATGGCCAAATCACTTTTGATCATGGTGTGTAATTTTTTTTTTTTAATTTTGTGTTCAATTTGCTAAGATTTTATTGACTTTTTCATCTATGCTCATGAGAGATACTGGTATGTATTTGCAACTCATTCAACTAGTTTTGATATTAGGGTAATACTGGCCTCATAGCATGAGTTAGAAAGTGTTATCTCTACTTCTGTCTTATGACAGTGATTATAGAGTATGGGTAAAATTTCTTACTTTAATGTGAGAATACACCAATAAACCCATCTGGGCCAGATGCTTTCTAGTTTGGAAAGTTACTAATTTTTTATTCAATTTCTTTAGTAGATACAGGCCTATTCAGATTACTTCTTCGTGTAGAAATAATTTTGTCTTTAAAGGAATAGGTCCATTCATCTAAGTATCAGATTTGTGGGCTGGAGTCGATCATGGTATTTATTTTCTATCCTGTTAGCATCCATGATCTATAGTCATATCCTGTCTCTCATTTCTGATATTAGCAATTAGTGTCATTTATTTTTTTTCTTAGCTTGGTTAAAGGCTCATTGATTTTTTTTTTTTTTAATTTTTTTTTTCAACGTTTTTTATTTATTTTTGGGACAGAGAGAGACAGAGCATGAACGGGGGAGGGGCAGAGAGAGAGGGAGACACAGAATCGGAAACAGGCTCCAGGCTCCGAGCCATCAGCCCAGAGCCTGACGCGGGGCTCGAACTCACGGACCGCGGAGGCTCATTGATTTTATTGATACTTTCAAAGAATTAGTTTTAGGTTTTGTTGACTTTTCTATATTGATTAACTGTTTTCAGTTTCATTGATTTCTACTCTAATTCTTTCTTCTTTTTTTCTAGTTTCCTGAGGTAGAATGATTTGGATGATTAATTTGAGATATCTTTCCTAATATAGTAAAACTTTGGGTTGTGAGTAACTTGTTCTCTGAGTGTTCTGGAATACAGGCAAACGTGTCTAACAAATTTTAACTTGATGAATGAGTGATGTCTTAAAATATGAGTAGTATGTGATGCCCAACGTCACATGATCACAACTAAGCCAGCAGTTCTTGAAATTCACTTAGATATACAAGTGTTTTGGATTACAAGTATGTTTTTAGAACAAATTATGCTCTCAAATCAAGGTTTTACTGTATATGCATTTAATGCTATGAATCTCCCTCTAATCACTGCTTTCACTGCATACCTCAAATTTTGATTTGTGTTTTCATTTTTTCTTTGCAGTATTTTTCTTCTTCCTTCACCTATGTGTTAAGTAGAAGTTACTTAATCTCCAAGAATTCTGGGATTTTCCAGCTGTCTTTTTGTATTGATTCTCGGTTTAATTCCATGGTGGTTTGAGAGCAGATGTTCTATGATTTCTATTCTTTTAAATTGTTAAGATAAGTTTTATGGCCCAAAATGTGGTCTGTTTTGGTGAATGTTCCATGTGAGCTTGAATGTATATTTCTGTTGTTGGAAGATGGAGTGTATAGATGTCCATTATATCCAATTGACGGTACTCAGTACTGTGATTGCTGTATTGTAGGGTAGTTCTATTTTTAATTTTTTGAGAGATGTCCATACTGTTTTCCAGAGTGACTGTACCAGTTTGCATTCCAACAAATCGTGTGCAAGGGTTCCTTTTTCTCCACATCCTCCCTAACACTTGTTTCTTGTATTTTTGATTTTAGCCATTCTGACAGATAAGAGGTGATATAACACTATTGTTTTGATATGCATTTCTCTCTGATGAGTGATGTTGAGTATATTTTTATGTGTCTGTTCACAATCTGTATGGCTTCTTTGGAGAAATGTCTGTTAATGACTTCTGCCCATTTTAATTAGATTTTTGGGGGGTTTTGGGGTGTTGAGTTGTACACGTTTTTTTACGTATTTTGAGTACTAACCCTTTATCAGATACGTAATTTGCAAATAACTTCTCTCATTCACTAGGTTACCTGTTCATTTTTTGGGTGGCTTCCTTGGCTTTGCAAAGCCTTTTTATTTTGATTTAGCCCCACTAATTTACCTTTGCTGTTGTTTCCCTTGCCTCAGGAAACCTATCCGTAAATATGTTGCTAAGGTTGACATCCAAGAGATTTCTACTTAAATTTTCTTGAGAAATTTTATGGTTTGAGGTATCACATTGAAATCCTTAACCCATTTTGAGTTTATTTTGGAGTAAGGTATAAGAATGTGGTCCAGTTTCATACTTTTACATGTAGCTATTAACTTTTCCCAATACCCTTTATTGAAAATTACTGCTTTTCCCCATTGTGTATTCTTGCCTTCTTTGTCATAGATTAATTGACCAGATAAGTGTGGGTTTATTTTTGGGCTATTTGTTCCATTGATCTATGTGTTCATTTTTGTGCCAAGGACTGTACTGTTTTGATACTCTCCCTTTACATTTAATAAGGATGTGTCTTTCTAATAGAAATGGATTTCTTGTATACAACATATATTTGGGTCTTTTTTGATCTACTCTGACAATCTTTTAATTTGTTCATGTAGATCACTTTTCAGTAGTTATTGATATAGTTGGATTACATTCTACCATATTTGTTACTTTTATATTTGCTGCCCATATTTCTCGATCCTGTTTTTCTATTTCACTTTTTTCTGTCATTTATGGATTTAATGGAGCATTTTAGGATCTCATTCTTTCCTTTCTTACTGTATCAATTTTATTTCTTCTTTATTGTTTTCATTGTCACTGGTGCTGCTCTGGAATTCGCTATATACATTTAAAACTAATTCAAGTACACTGCCAAATAACACTATACTGCTTCTTGTGTAGTATGTATGCCTTATAAAAACAATCCTAATTATTTTTCCTGTCCCTTGTGTCATTGTTGCAATTCACATAACTTAGAATAAGGATACAAGAATATATATGCACACATAAGTATAACATAATTGAATACATCATTGCTATTATTTGGAAACTTTAACTATTGGATCACTTTAAGAATAAGAAAGTTGTTATTTTATCTTCAATTATTCATTCTTCAGTGCTCGTCTTTTCTTTACATACTTTGGAGTTTATAACCTATATTAGTTTTGTGTCTCTAAAGAACGTCTTTTAACATTTCTTGCAAGGCAGGCATATTAGTAACAAATTCCTTCAATTTTTGTATGTCTGAAAAAGTCTTCATGTCTTCTTCACTTGTGAAAATAATTTCAGAGGGTGTAGAACCTCTGGGTTGGTGGGTTTTTTCTCTCAGCCCTAAATACTTGACTCCACTTGGTTTTTGCGTATTTTCTGAGAAGTTGGTTGTAATTACCTTTGTCCCTGTGTAGGAAAGAATTTTTATCTTTGATTTTATGTAGTTTTAAAATGACATGAATAGGTATAGTTTTTTTTCACTTTTATGCTGGATGTTTTCTGAGCTTCTGGGGTCTGTGGTTTGGTGTCTGACATTAATTTGGGAAAATTCTCACTCATTATCATTGCAAACATTTTCTTTTTCTTCTTTTTCTGGTATTCCCATTACACATTTGTTATACTTTTTTGCAGTTGCCTCATAGGTTTTGGATTTCTTTTTTTTTTTTTTTCAGTTTTCAAGGATTCTGTTGATAAATCCTCTCAGATTCTTCCCTCAGCTATGTCCAGTGTACTAATTAGCCCTTCAAAGGTGTTCATTTCTATTGTATTTTTGATCTCTAGAATTTCTTTTTGATTTTCTTAGGATTTCCAGCTCTCCATTTACATTGCCAATCTGTTCTTGCATGCTGTCAGCTTTGTCCTTTAGAGCCCTTAGATTATTAATCACAGTTGTTTTAAATTCCTACTCTGATAAATCAATATCCCTGCCATATCTGGTTCTAATGCTTGCTCTATTTTTTTTTTTTCTTTTTGGTATGCTTTGTAAATTTTTTCGTGTTAGCCAGACATGATGCACTAGGTAAAAAGAACTGCTATAAACAGGCTTTGTTGTGAAGTGTGGGGCAAAGGGGAAAGCATTCTATAGTCCTTGGATTAGGATTCAGTCTTTTAGTGAGCTTATGCCTCTAGACTGAACTTGACAAGTGTTTCTCAGTCCAGTCACCACTTAAGCAGGACAGGATGTCTAGAGTGGACTGCAATGGAGCATTTCCCTTCTCCTGGTTTAGGCTTTGATAAAATCCCAGCAGGTTAGGTGAAGGGAGACCTTGTTAAGAACAGAGTACTCTAGTATTATTCAAAATGGTTGCTTTTCTTCTCCCCTGCTGGAAGCATAAACTGATTTCTCTCTCATATTCACCCTAAGTTTTTCCACAAAAATGGGGAAGTCTTCCTGTGACTGGATCTCCCTGGAGGTTTTAGTCTTAAAGTTGGCCATAAGGAGTCTCCAGAACTAGTCTGTTACAGTGTAGATTTTCTTACCTTGCACTGGTTCCCAAGGAGGCTTCTGCTCATGTATTTCTGTTCTGATAATTGTAATGCTCTGTATTTGCCTGTCTCTCCAATTTGGGGGGTAGTACTGTTTTCTGTGACCTTACTATTCATAAAGATCCTAAGTAGAGTTGTTGAATTTTTTCTGTTTAACTTTCTACTTCATGTCAGGATGTAATAGCAACTTTGAAGCTTCTTACATGCCAGAATGGAAACGAAAAACTTTTTAGTATGAAGACAACTGCAGTGATAAACTAGGCTTTAAAAGGAATTACTTGAAATTCTTCTACGTGTCTATAGTTAAGATAGTAGAAAGCTTAAGAAATCTGATGATGCATTTTATTTTTAGAAATAGTTCTTTGAACTTGAATACTGAATTTCACAAAATGATGAATTTTTAGCTATATGAGAATATTTTGGTATGCCAGAAAACATCACTGATAATATGCTTTACTCTCAATGCAAATATCAATATATGAAATCTTAATTAAAATATTTTGCATATTGTTAATTGCCTTTTAAAGAGTGCCTAATAATATTGATCCAAAGTTACTTTAATATCAGTGAACAGTTAAATACTTGGGACTTGTAATTTGAGTTTAGAGAAATAGTAATTTTAAGGAGTCTGGTTTGATAAGACTTTTGATAGTAATAATAGAAATCTATAGAATGATACCAACTTCTTTCCATCTTTCTCTGTATACTTCAAAAAGGGAAAATGTTCTACATATTAACTGTATTAACATTGTCCTATTAAACTAAATTATGTATCTATTTTGCATAGTTCTTTCTGATGTTTTCATACTGTATGTTCAACTTCCTCATTTATTTTTTTGAGAGACTTCAGGTTTTATCTAGCTTTTAATAACACTACGTTTTGACATAACTGTCGCTAATCAATATCTCTTAAGGGGATATTGGTGTATTCCCAAAATTTTTAATTCTTCCATTTCTTCAAAGTTATCTCTATTTTAATCTTTTTTATTTTTTATTTTTTTAATGTTTATTTATTTTTGAGACAGAGCATGAACGGGGGAGGGTCAGAGAGAGAGGGAGACACAGAATCGGAAGCAGGCTCCAGGCTCTGAGCCATCGGTCCAGAGCCCGACGCGGGGCTCGAACTCACGGAGTATGAGATCGTGACCTGAGCTGAAGTCGGACGCTTAACCGACTGAGCCACCCAGGCGCCCCTCTATTTTAATCTTTTGCTATTCTTTTTAAATAATTTTTTTTTTAACATTTATTTTTGAGAGAGAGAGAGCATGAGCAGGGGAGTGTCAGAGAGAGAGAAGGAGACACAGAATCTGAAGCAGGCTGCAGGCTCTGAGCAAGCTGTCAGCACAAAGCCTGATGTGGGGCTCGAACCCACAAACTATAAGATCATGACCTGAGCCGAAGTCAGATGCTCAACTGACTGAGCCACCCAGGCACCCCAATCTTTTGCCATTCTTAGCTCCTCAGTCCATAAATGTATTCTGCCTTGTTACTTCTATCATGCTGAAGTAAGGTATACATGCGCAGGAAGAAATGAGACTTGTTACTGCATTCTATACATGCGCAATGTGAACTAAAATAGTCAATCCACCCAATTCACATGTTTATGAATAACCATATCTAGCTGATTCTTCTGCACATGTAGCTTTATTAAACATGCTTCCTAATTAACATCAAATGACTAAAATCACACAGTAAAATGAGTTTCCTAAACCTACTGCATCATAACACACCCTGATTTGTGGTATCAGTAGTTAATTTTTTTTCTCTATTTAATTCCTGATTAACCTAAATGAGATTAAGCAAGGATAGTTATGTTATTCTTCTAGAGACTGGCTCTCCATGAGCCTGTCCTTCTTACTACTCACATATCCTAGATATTTGCTTCTTTGAACATTAATAACTTACCTATTGGGCTTAATGCCGTTTCTCAAAGTATGGTTTTTGAAATTTGAGTCATTAATATAAAAATTACTGCTTTCTGGTAAAAAAAAAAAAAAAACTTGGAAATATTGGCTTCTCACTTCACAGTGATGGAGAGTGGTGGTCCTCTTTGTATACTTAAATCTAAGCTCTCTGGGACTCCTGGACTCTTGGCTACAAGCATTCACTTGGCCACATTTGGGATTTTGGTGCCACCTGGAATAATGTAGACCCCGTTTGAATTACTTGAAGGACGAGCTATTGTGGTTACTAGAAAGACACTTAGGGCCTCAAATGATTTACCCTTTTCTCAGAGAAAATAGGTGATGAGCATTACCATTTAATTATGTATTATATTGGGAAGGTTACATTTATACAGCTTTATTTATATAAACCTACAGTTTCTATCTTTAATATCTGTCAAATGCTTCTATAATTAGTTCCTTCAAATTTTATCACTTGCTCTTTAAATCTTTCTAAATATAAATGTATCTAGAGCAGTGGTACTCCAGTGGTTGTGGAGTAGAGGTTCTCAAACTTGAGAATTTACTCCTGTGACATACTGTCAGATGATGCAGATAATACTCTTTCTGGGGGCCCATTTTGAAAACTGCACCTTTGGAAGAAAATGCAGGGAATTTTTCTTTTTTTGTGTGGAAAAAAGTCTCCACCAACATGTAATTAAATAATAGTTCTATCTAAGACTTCTTTTTTGAACTTATCCATAAATGACAAATATTCATAGGCTCATACATTAAAAACCATCTTAGGCAAAACAAATAAGAAAATATGTAGGTAAGAAAACATGAAATGGAGAGACTAGAAGATTTGCATAACCAGTTATGAAGGTGAAATTAAAATTAAGGTTTCTGAACTCTGAGTTCATTGGCCTTTTCTCCCATAAATTTTTCTTCATTTTATGTAAAGTGTGTAATATCTATAATACATGATATGCCAGAGTCACAGAATGCAGTTTACTGGAGGGCATTTTTAGTCTATCTCATGCTTTCTTTGAATGATAAAATTTGAAATACTAAAATATTTGTATATAGATTTACACTGGAAATGGCATCAGGGGGGGGGGCGGGAAGAAAGCATTGCACAGGGAATGAGGAAACTATTGCCAAATGGCCATAAATCTTGAGCAATTAAATACCTTGTCGTAGACAGTTTGGCTTTTAGACCCTGCCCTGGGCTGCTAGTATCAGAGAATGTTAACTGCTTCAAAGAAGCCCAGAAAAGTCTTGACATCTCTTGCCCTGTGTCTTTAACACATGGCAATAATATTCAAATGAGGTAAAGATGTGCAGGTAGTGCCACAGCCAAAGTGGGAGATGGACGCTGCTTCAGAGTATGGGGACGATTTGAATGGGAGAAGTGTACAGATAAAAACAAATCAAATTGTCACATTCCTCCTTTCAGAGAAGATGAATGCAGTAGCCTTTTCATAAAGAAGTATCATTTTCTGGCAGTGCTAAGTATCCATTTTTTCTTGTTTCCTTTATCTAGAGATAAGACAAATTAATGCATATTCTCATGGTAGCACATGACGGCTAAGGAATGTTTGGTATATTATGCAATTACATTCTTAGTCTATATTTATATATAACCTGCATGAAGAAACTTGAAAAATTCTATATTAAAAAAAATCTAAAATATTAATGACAAGCATATGACAATGTAATGAGCTTTATTGGCATTTTGGCCCCAAATCCAGAAGCATATTTTATGTGTGTGCGTGTGCCCTATATACCACTTAGCTTAAATTTGATTATGCAGGTCATAGCCTTGGCTGTTACCGGATTGCTACCAAAAATGTCATCATTTTGACATCATCAAAAGATCAGCATTTTGACATCATCAGAATGCTGACATTTTTGGTAAGAATTCATTCAATATAGTATATTTTGAATCAACCACAAAATGAAACATATTGGTGAATGTAACATATATCTAACCTGACCCTACAGACACTCTCAGACACATGACTGTCAGCTAATTTGTATTAAAGCAATTTGATTAAGTTTATCAAGATGCATAAGAAAAACTACTGAAATGACAATTTTTAAGAGAAAATCGTGGTTTCTATAAACTAAATTAGGGTCATTAGAGGTCATTCGCTTTATAAATAGTCGTTTCTACAGCAATCCCATTCCCTGGCCTCTGTTCTTGAGTTCTGCCAAGAAAGAATTCAGAGCCACACTCTGAAGCAAGCAAGGGTTTACGAGTAGTTTAAATGAAAATATACTCTCAAGATGGGAAAGGGGGGTAGACCCAGAGGTGACAGCTGCAGCACGGATTCAGGGTTGTTCTTTTATGTTTGAATAGGTTATGGGTCATAGTTGGGGCGGTTCCTGACTAGGTTGTAGCCAGTCATCTAAGGGACTCCTCCTACCTGTTGGGAGAGGGGGAATTTTATGGCCCTGTGTGGTCTTTGCGGAAACAGCCATGGCAGTCTTCGTCCACCAGGGGGTTAAAACTACAATGAAAATGCATTATAATGAAGCTATAGGTTACAGGAGGAAAGTGGTCATAGGAGAGAATGAGAGCATATGCCCTGGGGTCTGTTCCAGCTACTTGAACTTGGTTTGCACCCTTTTATCACTGGACAGCTCTTGTCCCCTGCTCACATCTAACTGCCTACTTTATCAGTTGGGTATAACCTTCTACTTGGTACTAATGTCAGTAAAAAACTTACCAAAGAAAACTAACAATTGTACTTAAAATGATTGTTGAAATAATTACAAAATATTTATAGGAAATTGAGATTTTCAAGAATACATGACAAAATTGATATTCTAATATAATGAAAATACAGCAAGGAAATAAATATTTCTGTGACAGTGGAAGCTCATACAATGAATGCTGAGATTAATTACAGCACATACCATTATTTTTGCCTTCATAAAAAAACACAAAACTATTGTTGCTTTCTCTAGTCAAAGCACTGCTCTCAATACTTGACTTCTGACACTTATGATCAACAAATGTGTGGGTTTTCCATGCTAATAAATTGCCCTATTCTCCAGACACCAGCTGGGTCAATTCAATTCTTAAATTGTCAATCTGATAGATCCCACAGGTTAGGGGCTCAGTCCCACAAGACAGCTTGACTTCTTCAGACACCAGGTTGTCACCTGTTCCTCTGATGGACTGGCTACGATTTCCTGTGACCCCATCTTGGGTTGAATTAATATGCTAGAATGGCCCACAGAACTCAGGAAACCAGTTTACTTACCAGATTGCCATTTGTTTTAAAAGGATACAATTCAGGAATGCCAGTTGCATAGAGCACAGTATAAGGAAAGGGCTCAGGCTCAACGCTTTCATGACTTCTCTAGGTGGATTATTCCACTGCTACTTTAACAAATTCTCCAACCCAGAAACTCTTTGAACCCAGTCCTTTTCGGCTTTTATGGAGGCTTCATTAATCACAAAAAAATCAATGATTTGATCATTCTCCAGCCCCTCTCCTTGCCCTGGTTTTTAGAGGGCAGTGCTAAAAGTTCCAACCCTGAAATTATATGGATAGTTCTCCTGGTAACCACCTTCCATCCTCAGAGGGTTTCTAGAAATCACTTCATTAACATCAACCCAGACATGGTTGAATGGCACGTATTATGAATAATAAAAGACACCTGTATGGGTCTTACCACTCAGGAAATTCCAAGGGTTTTAGGAAGTCTCTACAAGAAAAGGGATGAAGACTAATATATATATATACATGCTAAATATATAAATATATATATTTAGCAATCACAATGTATAGATATATCAAGGTATATTTCTAACTGAAGACGCATTTTAACAAAGTTGTCTACAGAGTGCATTTAAAATCTTTCTTTGTGATATCCCAGCATTAAAATTAGAACTTCTGGAGTGACTAGGTGGCTCAGTCAGTTGAGAGTCTGACACTTGATTTGGCTCAAGTCGTGATCTCATGGTCTTGGGATGGACCCTGTGTCAGGCTCCATGCTGAACATGGAGCCTGCCTGAGAGACTCTGAGAGACTCACTCTCTCACTCTCCTCCCCCACCTCCCTCTGCCCCTCTCCCCTGATCATGTTGTCTTTCTCTCTCTCTCTCTCAGTAAAAAATAAAAATAAAAAATAAAATAAAATTAGAACTTCAGAAGTAGGATATGATTTTTAAGTCACATGAAAATTATATAAAAAATTAAAATATGTTTTTTTTAAACAAATTAATCACATAGAAGTCCATTACAGTGTTTGTACCTTGTAGTGTTTTGCAGTCTTGTGTGTCTGAGCCCTTAACATTCACTGTAAAATGAATGGCTTTTTCCAAATTGAGATATGAGTATGCTAATCTTAAATACTACACCTGCCAGTTCCCAGCAAACTTTTTTACACTGAAATTAATATTAAAAATATGTATAAATCATTATATTGTACACTTTAACTGTATATATTTTTTATATATACATATTTTTTTAATTTTTTTTCAACATATGAAATTTATTGTCAAATTGGTTTCCATACAACACCCAGTGCTCATCCCAAAAGGTGCCCTCCTCAATACCCAGCACCCACCCTCCCCTCCCTCCCACCCCCCATCAACCCTCAGTTTGTTCTCAGTTTTTAACAGTCTCTTATGCTTTGGCTCCCTCCCACTCTAACCTCTTTTTTTTTTTTTTTTTTCTTCCCCTCCCCCATGGGTTTCTGTTAAGTTTCTCAGGATCCACATAAGAGTGAAACCATATGGTATCTGCCTAAATGTCCATCAACTGATGAATGGATAAAGAAATTGTGGTTTATATACACAATGGAGTACTACATGGCAATGAGAAAGAACGAAATATGGCCCTTTGTAGCAACGTGGATGGAACTGGAGAGTGTGATGCTAAGTGAAATAAGCCATACAGTGAAACTAACTGTATATTAACTATATTGGAATTAAAATAAAAATATATATGTAAGAATTAGAATCACTCAAGAACATTTAATATGGCATTACTCTCAACAAAGCACAAGTTACACGAACATCCTAATTATAATAAGAGATTTTATTTCTGAAATTAAATCAAAGCACCTGCGTTTAATAGAAATACAAAAATATGAGTTGTCCTCATTACTCATTCAGACACTGCCGGAATACCCAGACATGTGCAGTAATCATTGAATTTAATTTTTAGAATATTTTACCAAGTTTAAACATGTTAAAACGTGGGTGTTTTAAATATTATTTTGATACTTGTAGATATGCAGGAAGGAAGATGAAACATGGTTTACTTAAAATCTGTGGCTTCATTTATAACTGTTAAGATTGAGGTTTATACCCTATCCTTGATTTAGGTTCTTGAGCTAGGCCCTGCAAATGCTAATGGTAAACATGTCCTTACATCTCAGTGTCTTCAATTGGAGTGGAGTTTGAGCTCCTCTAACTGCGTCATATATAAGTTGTTTTGTTTTTGTTTTTGTTTTTGTTTTAAGTAATCTCTACACCCAAGGTGGGGCTTGAAGTCATGATCCTGAGATCAGGAGTCCCACGCTCCACCCCCAGGGACCCCAATATATTTTGTTGTCTTTAAAAAGAGAAAAGAATTACCACTGGCCTTTCCTGTAGAGACCATCTGACTGGCCTAGTAGAGTTTTGATGAGCACCAACTAGTAATAATGTAATGATTAAGCCTCTTAGTCTTGCATGTCACTCAGGTTCTGCAAAAGAGCTTTTAGTACAACTGTCCTCTTCCCTGACAGCCATGCAGTTAATTGAAAAAAAAAAAAATATGATTGCAGCTAATACTTTATCTTCTTAGATAATGGTAAATACTCTGATTTTCTTTCTTGGTGTTGAATCTTGATCTGCATTGGAGTTATCTCAGATTATTTCTTTAAATTTGTTAAATATTTTCCAAACATTTGGATTTCCGTTATTTCAGGTTCAATAAATATATGCTTCAGATTTCTGCCTCATATTATGCCTGCTGATAATGACTATATAGAACAGAATATGATTTCACTTATATTTTTTACTTCAAAAGGCAATAACAAATACAAACTTTTGTAGCTCAGGAATGAATTAAGGATTTAAATAGGGTGTTTTCTATCAGAGACTGAGTCATTCTCCAGCTTCCAAGTCTGGAAACAAGCAAATAATCAATGAAATTTCCTTCTTTGTTCAAAGTTAGCATTTTCTCCTGGGATATATTTGCATAGTTTTACTATCAAGTGAATTGCAGGGATAAGCCATTTTCTTTGAGAATCTCAGTAGAGAACTAAGTAACTTCTCATTGTGGGACAGCTTCAGGACTCTGGACACAAATGGAAGTTTCTGGTTTGCTGCCAAGAACAGCCTCCCGAATTAATAACACCTACTGAATGACCCAGTAGTTGGAGATGTTTCCATTTTTATGATTTCTATCTTTAATAGCATAAAGAGGCTATAAGTTTTTATTTTTTTCCTTTGAGATTATCACACTGTTCTGATGATTGAAATCACTTGCACTTCAGCCTTAACTCTTGTAAATATTCTCTGGAGACAGAGGAAGGCACTTGTCCATGTCTTATTTCTCAATTATGAAGCACAGAAAATAGTCCTTCATGGACACTGCAATAACAGAATGGCCGCAGACATAATAAATCAGGAAACAGTCCCTACTAGTGTTGGTAAAATTCATGCATAAGAGAAAAATCAGAGACTTATTTTTTTCTTAGGGAATCTGAACTTTTCATCAATCAGTTTTGAAAAGGAGAGAATCTGTATTGGTACTAAAACACTGATAGATGTATCACTTAGTAAAATAAAGCTTAAATTAAGAATTATGTTCACTTAAAAATCCTATTAAGAAAGAGAAGAAATACCAAAAAAGATAAATTCACATCTCACTTTATTTAATTACAATAAACGATATCACAGGTACAGCCAGACTCTCCACATTAAGAGCAATAATCTAAAATCTGAAATTCTACTTTGCAGACTACCTAGGAGAAAAGTTCTGGAGTAGAATATAGTCATCTTTTAATGAGTTCTTTCCATGAACTCATATAAAGTCTTATTCATTACCTTATTATTGCCTGTTTGGCCTGAAGCAACCTTTACGAGACCAATTTCAGCTGATTGTTTTTTTCTATCCTAGTCCAAGAAGGTCTCTTTTTTTAGTTATGCAAATGACAAGACCAGTAAGGTTTTGGGCCTGAATAAAATTAGGCCTAGCCTAAAATGAATTATAAGCTAGAAAAGCTACTGTTAGAACTGACATCATAACTCAGGAATCTTTATTCAAGTTGCTAGTTTCTTTGCTGACATACCCTTCGATATTGTAATGTTAAGTTCAGCTTGCTGTTCTCATAATCAGCATTTTTTCCTCATAGCCATTGTCAAGATCATGTTTATTTTTCATTTGTTCCCCTCCAATGAAATGTAAACTCCAAATGCTATTCATACCAACATCATGACACTTGGCATGATGCCTGGCAGTGATGTATTAAATAAAGGAGTGAACAAGTTTGTTTGTTAAATAATAAGGCATAGCATTTTCCTTAATTTGCACCATTTCATTAAACTAACGTTTACATCTATGTTTGGCTTTGAGAGAATGACTCCCTATTTACTTTTGACACTATTCCTAGATCTTACATGTTTGTTTGTTTGTTTGTTTTTGTCTCAAAATTTATAGATAGGTTGTTTGGCCATTTTATTTAAAATTTTTATTAATGTCTATTAATAAATTAATGTTATGTTTATTTATTTTTGAGAGAGAGACAGAGACAGAGCATGAATGAGGGAGGGGCAGAGAGAGAGGGAGAACCAGAATCCGAAGCAGGCTCCAGGCTCTGAGCTGTCAGCACAGAGCCTGGTGCAGGACTCAAACACGTGAACTGCGAGATCATGACCCGAGAGGAAGTTGCATGCTCAACCGACTGAGACACCTACACGCCCCTGTTTGACTATTAATTTATGAAGGGAAGTTTGCACTGTGTGATCATGAGGCTGCATGGGGAGTATAATGTTTTCCCTATTTACTGACAGTACCTCCTTTGGTATTGGTGAAAGCACGTGAACTGTTAGAAATGTTCACATTTCTTACAGTTGGGAAGAACAAGAACTTGGAAGTTTTTCATTTACAGAATGAAGCTTTTATGTTCCACACAGATGAAGCATAAATGACCTGAATTAATGACGAGAGTACATCCCCAAGTACTGGAAGAATCCTTCAGAAGAGAAGATACTTGCTCTGGCTCCTGTGATACACTGATATCCTCAGTTCATCCAGTCCATTTGATAATCTCAACTTTATCCTTGGATCAGGCTAGACCACTAAAGAGCTTTGGATTCTGCCGTTTCGGTCTTTCATCTAAATGCTTTTATCGAATTGATTCTGGATTTATCCTACCAACTGACAATTAAGGGCATGAGAAATAATAAATACTATGAACTTGTAATTATTTCTATTTTGGAGATGCTGTTGAGAACATGCTGCAGTGTATAATACAATGCTTTTTTTTTTTCTTTTTTTTTTTTTTTTTCAACGTTTTTTTTTATATTTATTTTTGGGACAGAGAGAGACAGAGCATGAACGGGGGAGGGGCAGAGAGAGAGGGAGACACAGAATCGGAAACAGGCTCCAGGCTCCGAGCCATCAGCCCAGAGCCCGACGCGGGGCTCGAACTCACGGACCGCGAGATCGTGACCTGGCTGAAGTCGGGCGCTTAACCGACTGCGCCACCCAGGCGCCCCAATACAATGCTTTTTTAAAGAAGACTCTCAGAAATTTTTCTCAGCAATTAAAAAAAAAAAATTAAACGTTTATTCATTTTTTTTTAATTTTTTTTTTTAACATTTATTCATTTTTGAGACAGAGAGAGACAGAGCATGAACGGGGGAGGGTCAGAGAGAGGGAGACACAGCATCCGAAACAGGCTCCAGGCTCTGAGCTGTCAGCACAGAGCCCGACGTGGGGCTCGAACTCACGGACCGTGAGATCATGACCTGAGCCGAAGTCGGCCGCTTAACCGACTGAGCCACCCAGGTGCCCCAAACGTTTATTCATTTTTGAGAGAGAGAGAGAGAGAGAGAGAGAGAGAGAGCATGAGCAGGGTAGGGCCAGAGAGAGAGAGGGAGACAAAGAATCCAAAGCAGGCTCCAAGCTCTGAGATGGCCGTATACAGCCCAATGCATGGCTCGAACTCAGGAGCAGTGAGATTGTGACCTGAGACAAGGTCAGCGCTTAACCAACTCAGCCACGTGGATGCCCCTCTCAGCTATTTCAGAAAATGCTCATTCTTAATTACTATTTGCTTTTTTTTTTTTTCCCCCTCTTTGGGCATAGAATCTGGCAGGTGACTGCTTTTTCCTCTTACAAGTGAGGAGGCTCTTTAGCTCTTGAATATTAGGGATCATTCATTTGTCTGCCTTTCTTTCTCTACCATGCATTCAGGAAGCTCAGAATCAAATTTGGCCCTTCTTGCTAATTGTTTGCTAGCTTGGCCCAGACTCTATCATCTTCATGCTTTATCCCTGATTTCCTCAACTATTCATTTCATTGCTTTTTGCCATCTTTATTTTCCTAAGCCATCTTAAATTCTTTGCTGCCAGCGAGATCTGTATAAATGTACTCAAGACATTGTTTCTTAACAATGTTTAATGTTTTCCACTATGAGACCAAGTCCAAACAATATTTTAGCCTGTAAGACCCTGAACAGATTGGTCACCTCAGTCTACTTCATCTTCTCCTTTCATCCCAGGACCCTCTTTTCCAAGACAATCCATTTAGAACTTCTCCAGAAAACCATGCTGTTTCATGCTTCTGTGCCTTGATTCATTTCTCTGTGATATCTTAGATACTATGACAATTTTTTTCATCTTAACTCCCATCCCCCCATCAAGTAGCACTGACACCTTCTCTTTTGTTCTACTATATGCTCTATAAATCTCTATCTTAAAATTAATGCAGGTACTTTGGTATATTTCTTTCACCAAATCTGTCACTAGAAAATATAAACTCTTTGAAGGCAGAAGTTTGTGTTTTAAAATGAAGACACTTTGCATATTTCCTGGCATATTATGCATATTTTATATGTTTGCCATAGGGATGGTAGATGAGGAAGTACTATATGAATGTATTATTGATTACTACAGATCCAGTTGTAAGCATTACATTTCTACTAAAATGGGGCCAGAGAGTAGGTACATGATTGACCCTTTGCTGTGTTCATTCTTTTAATATGTGGACTTTGCTATATGAATATTTTAAAAAAATATAAAAAACAATGGAATACTGGGGTCATATAATGATAGAATGAATTTATCTGCTTAATTTGCCTATTTAAAACATGAAATAAAGTACAGACACTATATTTATGAATATGTAAGTGTAGGAGTATTCAACTTTTATAAATAGGCCAAAATTTACGTGAATGTAGACAGAATCCACCTATTGCCAAGGGTGTTTTGATTTCTTAGGAGCTCACCACCATAATACTTATTTTTTTCTTTAATTTGCGATAATAATTAGGAGTGATGCTTTAGCTCCTATGTTACTGAATAAAACTTTAGGATCATGAAACCCACACTAAAAATTTTGGATAAATCAGTATTTCAGTAGAAAGAAATGGTCCATGTAAAATAGATGTGAAGTTTTCCTTTTGTAGACAGTCCATCTTTATTCAGTGATTCTGATTTCCCAAAGTTTTCTAGTGCTTATGTTTACAGGTAAAAGTAGATAAGATCATCAATGTGAACTTATCAGTAAATTTTTATTTTAAAAGCATTCCAGAAAGGCTGTGGAATGAAATTTAGGACTACTATATGCCCAAAAACAAAGAACTTGTATTATTTCACTTTATACTTTGGTTCCATTAAATGTGCTTTTTAAAAAACATTCAACATGGGTAGCCTTTCAGACTCCAATGTAACTAACCCTTAGTAGATGGCTCTTAAGCTCTTTAATCATGGGTTATGAGATTATATAATCTTACATATTCCATATTGAAGGGATCTGAAAACTCCTTTTTTTAGTCTAACCCTTTTCATTGATGTTGATTTAACTAAGGCCCATATAATTGAAGCAACTGGCCAAATCTTTCACAGAACTTAAGGTTTTGGGGTGGGGAGGGAAGTAAACTCCCAGCTATGGATAAAAGTTTGAATTTTGTTCATATAGTAATATTTTAATCAAACTGTAATACATACATAAATCACAGATAAGATGAATGTGTAATTAGGACCATAGAGCTAAGAATGCTGTTCTCACTAATGGAGAATTTATGTTTTATAGAATTGACAGTATTGACATTAATTCATGAAAGGTATATGTAGTGGCTGCCTTAGTTTTGTCAGGATTAATGTTGATTAGTCTTTCTTCTTGTCCTTTGAAAATTGTGAATTCCAGGAAATGTGATTGAAAATGTCAGTAACTATTAAGAATACACATATTGAAATACTAGTTTGGGTAATAGAGTAAGTAATTACAAGAAGTATAATTAAGGAAGTTAATAGACTAGAGGATTAAGTCCTATATAATGTGTTTGAAACTGGAAAGGAATTATATACACTAACTCCCCAGAATTAATGATTATCTTATACTTCCAAGTATATTTTATTTATATATGATTCCTTAGATCTATTAGGCTATTACAGTTATGTTACAGAAGGTAACAAACGTTAAATTCATATAGTTTTAAAGTTTGTGTTAAGAATACCATTTTTTAGAAAGAAGAAAAATTTTGTCTATAGATATATGTAGAAAATCCTAAAGATTTGAGAAAAAAGCTTAAAATTAACAAATTCAATAAAGTTAGAAAATATAAAACCACGAAAAAATCAGTTGCATTTCTACACACTAAAAATGAACAATCTAAAACGAAAATTAGGAAAACCCATCTATAATAGCACTTTGAATATATCCTACCACTTCATTTTGTCCTGTAACGTTTCTTTTGAAATATCAATATCCGTAAGGGGTTTCCCTTGTATGTAACTGCTTTCACCATGTTAGTTACCATGTGTCTTGGTGTGATCTTCTTTAGTTTCAATTTGCTTGGGCATCTTTGTGCCTCCTGGATCAGAATGTTTCCTTTCTCAGATTTATGAAGTTTTCACATATTATTTCTTCAAATAAATACCGTCCACCCCCTACCCCCCACCTCCACTTTCTTTTCTCCCTCTGGGATTGCTATAATGTAAATATTATGCTTGATGGTGTTCCTGGGTATCCTATGTCTGTTCTCACTTTGCCTTTTTTTTTTTTTTTTTTCCCTCTCATCTGTTCGGTTTGATTGCTTTCTATTACTCTGTCCTCAGGGTTGCTCATTTATTTTTCTGTTTTGTCTAGTATATTATTTCTTCCATCTAGTATATTGTTATTTATTGTGTTCTTCATCTGTGGTTCTTTTTTACCTTATTGTTAAGGATCTAACTGATGTTCTCCACTCTTGTCTCAAGTCCAGTGAGTATCTTACTGATTATTACTTTACATTCTTAATGAGGCATATTACTTACCTCCATTTCTCTTAGGTCTTTTTATGTGATTTTTGTCCTGTCCTGTCATTTGTGGCATGTTCCTCTATCTTGTCATTTTGACTAACTCTCTGTGTCTGTTTCTGTATATTAGGAAACACAGCTACATCTCTTGCTGCTTGAAAGTAATGGCCTTATGAAGAAAAGGGCCTCTAGTCTCGTGCTGTGAAGAGTCCTCTTTTCACCTGAACCTGGGACTCAGGGATAGCTCGTATGTGCCCTGTTGTTGTGGCTGAGCCACTTTTTCCCTCAGTCCAGTTTTCTGTAATAGCTCTCTTTGTTATGGGCAATATTTGGTCCCTTTGGTGTTAGTGGGCCAGTCTAGGGATGCCTTGGGATTGAGTTGAGTCAGACAAGGTGTTTGCCAGAGATGCAGTAGCACCAAACAGCAGGGTACTTTTCCTGTGTTGTCCCTTGAGAAGCTCTCATTGGTGGCAGGGGAAGGTATGGGGACTGCCATCAGACCAGTTGTTGGCCTCCAGCCCACTGCTGCGTCTTCGTCTGACTGGCTTATCTATGTAGTTATATTTTCCTCTCTCTGGGGCAAGAGCCATTTTGGAGTGGTACTGGCCATCGTAGGAGCTACGTGAACACTGCCAGGCCTGTGGAACCACCCTGTATGACTTCTGATCAAGAGCATATTGGAGAGGTTTGATCTGCCAAATCACAGCAGGGGAGTGCAGTGGTGCTAACAAGCTTTGCACACCCAGATTCCTCTGTGGAAGGGGACTTAGAGGACCCAGACTGATGGGCTGTCCAAGGAATGGATTAGTGGAAGCACAGAGTGGGGCACAGTTAGCTGTAGTGCTAACAAGATAGGTAGTGAGTCCTGTAGGTGGCCCTCTGTTTATGCTGGAGGATGGAAGAGGTAAATGACACCTGCTAGTTCCTTTATTTCTGGAGGAGTTCCTCAGAAATTTCTGCTCCTCTGAGACAGGCTCTGAGATTAGTAAATAACTACCTCTTGTATGTCCCTGATGCCTTTCTTATCTTTTTTTTTTTCTAAGTTTGTATATTTTGAGAGAGAGAGAGAATGTAGTGTACATGTCGGGGAGAGGCAGAGAGAGAAGGGAGAAAGAGAGAATCCCAAGCAGGCTCTGCACTGCCAGCAGTTAGAGGGCTCAGACTCATGAACCGTGAGATCATGACCTGATCTGAAATCAAGAATCTGATGCTTAACCAACCGAAACTCTCAGGTGCTCCCAGGTGCCTAAGTGCTGCTTCCAGGTTTTGTTTCCAAGGGCTCTTTGTTCTGTTGTCTCTTTAAGGGTGGGGATGCAGTTTCCTCTTGCCCTCCTGGCTCTCCCAGAGCCCAGCCTTCTGATTTTTTTAAAATTCCATGTTTTAAGTCCTGCTGGTTATAAGAAGTCATAAAATCCAGCCCCTCTGATTTTCAAAACCAAATGTTAAGGGGATTCGTCTTCCCCACATGGGCTTCTTTAATGTAGGGGTCTGTTTCTCTCCCCTCTCCATACCCACCATTTCTGTCCCTTCCACAGATAGTCTTGTGAGTCCATTTAGTTCCTGACCATAGGTACACCCTTCCTACCCTCTTTGTTGTGGCCTCTTCTCTACATTTAGTTGTGGATTTTATGATGTCACCGGGGTCATTTACTGGGTTATTTACACTCACATGAGTGTTATCTCGTGGTATCCATCGGATAAAATGAGCCTAGAATCCCCCTACTCTCTCATCTTTGCCAGAAGTCTTGGAAGAAGAAAATGTTTATAAATTTCTTCTTGAAATTTACTTCAAACTTGAAATTTTTATATATTTGCAGTTTCTCCAGAGATACAAATAAATTTGTTATTAGTAAGTTTTTTTAATTTTTGAATAATTCTTTATAGTAATTTTCTTCCTGAGAAGGATTTTATTTTATAACCAGGAATTCTGAAAAAAATATAGACCACAGTGCATCTCCTATCTTTCTAATGCTTTTGGCAAGAGTCAAAGCTCATTTAACAGCACTTAGAACCTCCTCGTCACACATACTGTCAGGCATCTAAAAAATTGTAATTCCACTTGCAAATAGATTTGCTGCAAAATATGTGCTGTAAAACATGTTTTAATAAAAGTAAAATTTTTGATGGTCCATAATGGAGGTCATTGATCCTGAGACAATCTTTCATATTTTTAATCTTCCAAAGACAGTCCTCAACTAGATGACTTGATTAATGCTAATACTTATCAATAAATTGAATTATGTCACGTTAATCCAGTTTTCATGTATCCTTGTCCATTTACTTTCTGTGGAACAAAAATTTTAAAAGGAAGTTACATTTTTGCTAATCCTCTATTTCTTTTAAAGTGGATGTTCAGGACTCTGCTACTTAGAAAGCAGTGTAGAGAAAGGAAGTGGTCTTATAAGAAGACGACAAATTTGGACACCTGAATAAAGGTTGCAAAAGAGCTCTCATTTCCCAATGCTTTTCTTTCCCATATTCTCAAAATGCCAATTTGAGGAATGCAAACTTTGTTTCTTGGTTAATCAGTCATTCCCCCAAGAAATATTTAAAGCTATCCTTTACCTTAATTATCAAGTCATTAGAGAGAACTTAAAATTCCCAAGCCTTCAGATAATAAGCTACAGGCCACTTAAAGGTACTATAGAGAGTAGAAGTTGGCGATTTGAATATTTAGTCACAGATGGTAAATGGGATTTCCACTCTCTACTGCATCTCAGATACAGAGATTAAATCTCTTTCACATTTGTCTCCACATCTTTTAGAATATTTTTTGTTCTAGAAAGTTTATTTTGTTCTGCAGTATTTTAAGTTGGAACTTCTGAAGAGATTGATACTTTCTCATTTTCTGGGGAAGCAAAGTGATAGATTGCCTTTGTAAATGAAGACTCATGCTGTTATTGTCTACAGTTCGTAGTAGTCATGTTAGATTAAACAGCAGTCTATTGTGGGCTTCTTATTAATTATGATGCTTCCTGCTACCATGCTGATTTTTTTTTTCTGATGGCTTCACTGTGGAGAAGCACAGCTTCTTTCAAAGAAGCCCATCACAATGCAAGCAGCTCATTAACTTCAGCCTTCCTCCCAGATTCCTGTGACAAGCTGAAGAACGTTCCCTAACTAACTTTAGAGAGAGATAATAAAGTTTTATTTCCCTTTCACAGTGTTTAAAGGGCAGTTTATCGTGTTCTTTTCTTCAAGACAGAATTTTGAACAGAAGCATAGGGACTCAGAACTTTATTTTTTAATGTTCTGGATGTCACTAAATTAGAAGTTGCTATAAATGACACCTCCTTACATTTGGTAGGTGCCTTATTTTATTAAAAAATAAAGTGGGCATATCTGTGTGTGCAGTTGTTTCAGAGAATAATGAACTTAAAAGAAATTTCTGTGATCATCTTTCCAGATTGAAGTTTTATGGCTATTCTTTGTTGGTTTGTTTTTTATTTGCTAGCAAGCAGGAGAGTACTTATCTAATACGGAATCTTTCAAATATGAATACTCCTTAGGGCTCTTAAATTCTAAAATTTCCCCATTGTGTATTCTTTCCTTTGGTACATTTCTCCACACATTTTATAACACTGTAAATTCTTTGGAAAAGGTACATGTCCGCATACTTGGATGACTTGAGTGAAAATGTCTGATTCGGTCCAAATAGGCTATGTTATTCTATAATGACATAGGATCTGAGTAGGTGAATACCATAACAAATGTGTTCCTCTCATGCTACCAGTCCAATGTGGTTTGGCATTATACTCAAGGATGAAGGTTCATGAAATTCCATTTCCTTACACGTGTTCATGATGGCTGGAACAGGAAAAGAAAAGACATTGGATTAAAAACTAGATTTCAAAATTCCTCAGAAAAGTGGCATATACCACTGCTCACCGTCAGCCAGAATGAGTCCCATGACCATGCCTAACTTCAAGATGATAGGAAGGTACAGTCCAACCAGAGGGAGAAGGAATAGAACATTTATGAACAGCCCCAGTGATCAACAGCACTCTATTGTAAATTAGTTTCGTATACCAGATTCTAGCTGACAGCTCTCTTCAATAAGGGGTAGAAATTGGTATGTGAGGGGTAAAGGAAAAATAGGCTTTTAGAGTATAAAAGACAAACCTAACAGGCACAGAAGAAACATAAGGCTAGGTACCTATCCAAGTGACAGGAGGGTTTCTGCAGAAGCAATATACCAGCTCACTAGCCTTTGGTGTTCTTCACTAAAAATAGTAATTCTCAATTTCGGTAAGTAATTTTCTGAATAATAAAATAGAATGCACTATATCAGTAAAGTGCACACAATTAATACATAATAAATGGCATTTACAAGGCTTTTTAAACCATAGCTAGCTTGCTTGCTTGCTTGCTTGCTTTTTCTTTCAACCATAGCTTTCTTGAGAGAAAACACTAAATTGTTGATAAAATGGTTGGGATCTAATGACCCACAGTATAAGATTTACAGTTCCCTGGGAATAAGGGCTGTGTCTTACATCTCCCTGTGTCTCTAGTTGCTAAGTTACAGCTGACTATATTTGTTGTAGAGCATAAAAAGCAGAGTGTGGGAACTAAATGGCCTAAGTCTGAGTCCTTGCTTGACCACTTACTTGCTTAGTAACTCTGTGCAAGTAGCTATTGCTTTTGCCTCCTTAGCATTCATTTTTCCTTTCGCTAACAGTGTGATAACCACCCCCCCCCCGTCCCTACCTCCTGGATGGCTCTAAACATTTATTCAGTCCATGTGGTTCCATTGGGGTTCCATCTCCTAGCTTCTGGGATAATATGTTTCTCAACAACCTGTTCCTGTGGTCACACTGATTGTTTCAGAAGGATGTACATGTTCAATATTTTCCACTGGAATTTTTTTTAATGCTTAGGAAAGGAAAACTATTATATTTATCTGATGGCTGCTGAAAGGATGTGATGCAAATCTAAAGTGGTCACCTTCCATATTTCCTAAAAAAGGGGAACTTCTGTCTGAGAGAGGAGACAATGAGGAAAAATTCTAAATGGAATTGGGAGGTGAGGAAAAAGAATATGAATAACAGACCAAAGTGATTGTTTAAGTCCAATGTGATTTGACTTTGGCCTTTAAATTATAGGACATGATCCTTGTCCTTTTCACTAAGCTATTTGAAATTAGGATTTTGAAACACTAAGCATCCTGACAAACCTTCCTGAGTCCATTTTTATGCATATAAAATGAAGTATTGCTGTAGTAATAAGTGGATTTTCCTGAAGTAACTACAAATCCTTAAAACTTGTATATGCAGTATGTTTGTGGAAGATTATAAACATAATTTGTAGAAATGTTGGTTTTAGATACTGTCATACGCATTAGCAGAAATAGACATTTAAGTTGGATATCCATGTCTGGAGCACAGGAAATAGGTACAGGAGGGAGATACAGAATTAGGAGTCATGAATAAAGAATTGGTAATCATAGCCATGGTGATAAATAAAAGTGCCTCATCAGAATGTAAGAGTTCTAAAAGGAGTAGAAGGGAATACTCTATACTTTAGGTTTGATAGAGAATAAAGAGCAGTGGGCCTGGGGCAAAGGTATGTTTTTTTTTCTGAGGTTGGCAAGGGAGTGCACTGGCAGGTTCATATAGGGCCTGCATGTGAAGCAAGTTGCTAAGGAACTTACCATTTATCACTTGGGCCGATGAATGGGAGTTGAAGAAAGGTTTCCAGCAAGAGACAGAATAGCATTTCTACTTGTATTAAGATCATTCTTGTGGAAGAAGAGAAGATAGATTATAAGTCAAAGTGAATGATGTTAGAGATACTAATCGATTATTCTGATTATTTAAGCAAAAGACAACGAGGATCTAAATTAAGGCAATGGCAGTGAGAATTAAGATGAGGATATGGTTGGAACGGGACTTAGGAGAGAGAATCTTACATTATTAAAGGTATTTGAGGGCTGGGAGAGAAATGCTTTCAGTATAAGGGTTTTTGCTAGAGTGAGAGAATAGTGACAATTCAATTAAGAGAGGCAATACAAAATGAAAAATAAATTTGGAGCACATTTCAGTTTTTCTCAGGATGATGTTAAGATCTAAAGCCTAGAGAAGAATTTGGAGTTGACTTGTCCACAAATATGTGTTAAAACCTGTGACAGAGGTTTTTGTTTTTGTTTTGTTTTGTTTGAAATCTAAAAATGATATAAGATGACACAAGGCTGAACTCTGAGGCTGGAGCCCTAAAAAGGCTAGGGATCTGGGAAGACTTAAGAATCAAAGAACCTATGAGTAGTAGTAGAAATAAATGATTGTGGATGCCCCCCCAAAAAGAAGGGAATATTAAGTCTGAGATAGTGGCTGGTAGACCACCATATATACTGAAAAAGATAAAAACTGGGGGAAAATTAGAGGAATAAGTGTCAAGTAATAAGATAATTCAGGTCTTCTTTAGCATAAAACTATCATTCTCAAGTACAATTTATTCATGGTTTACACAAGTTTCATTTAATTCTGCCTGGCAATAAGAAAGCACTGCACTTTTCGTCTTGAAATCCCCTTCTATTATTTTTGCCCACCAGACATTAAACGTCCCATTATCTGGGATCTTCTAGCCCTCTGTACACACCTTCTTCCCCATACTTCTCTCCATTTTAGTTATTGACTATATTATTTTACTTAGCTAAAAACCATAAGGTCCTTGAGGATAGGGTTTTTCTTTCTTTCTTTCTTTCTTTCTTTCTTTCTTTCTTTCTTTCTTTCTTTCTTTCTTTCTTTCTTTCTTTCTTTCTTTCTTTCTTTCTTTCTTTCTTTCTTTCTTATGTTTATTTTTCAGAGAGAGAATGGGGGAGGGACAGAGAGAGAGAGAGAGAGGAAGACACAGAATCTGAAGCAGGCTCCAGGATCCAAGCCGTAAGCCCTGAGCCCACTGCAAGGCTCAAACCCATGAACCTTGAGATCATGACCTGACGGGAAGTCCTAGGCTTAACAGACAGAGCCACCCAGGTACCCTTCTTTTCTATCTTTACTCATAGCACTGGCCCTCTGGCCTGGCTCAAAAGAATGTTTATTGAATGTGTCTCCCTAATATCTACCATTCCCTTTTCTAAATGGTGTCTCTCTTAATGTATCAATTGGAAAGCTTAATTTTCCTGTTCCTCCTACATGTTTGCCCTCTGATGTTTTCCATGTCTTAAGTTGGCCCATCGCTAATAATAGCTATTAGTCTTCGTGTAGTAGACCACTGAATATGTTAGCACCCCCTCTTACAATGAACCCTGAAGGAAATTGGATGGAACATAGTAAAAGCATTTTATCATGTCAACTTTCATAAGACCAATGATAGGACTGCAATTCAAATATAAAACCCAAAACTAATATAGAGACAAGAACTACAATATAGTAAGAACTAGGCAGTTAACTTAAACTTTGCCTATTACCACATTACAGTAGAATATTTAAGATGAGGACTTTGCACAAGAAGAATAGACCTTCCTTGCAGATTCTCCCTTAGGTCTTCATGTCTTTGCACCTTTTTCTTTAAATCTCTCTGTTCATTAGAACACACACTCTTTGGGAAAATAGCTACCTGATGGACAGGAAAATATCTTCGGTTTTTCCTGAATCTTCATTCCAGGCAGTTTGGACAATGAGAGCTCCCTCTACTCCTCTTGTATATTCTCATGAGATTTCAGGCTGTAAGCAAGCATTAAATAGAATCTCAGATTCTAGTCCACTTTTTCTAACAACAGGAGGTATAAGTCATTGGGGGCATTTGGGTGGCTCATTTGGTTTAGCGTCTAACTTTGGTTCAGGTCATGATCTCATGGCTCAGGAGTTCAAGGCCCACATTGAGTTCACTGCTATCCACACAGAGCCCACTTCAGATATTCTGCCCCCCTCTCTCTCTGCCCCTCCCCCACGTGTGCACTCTCTCTCAAAAATAAATAAATCTCTTAAAGTCCTAAGTCACTGATTTCTTCATCTGGTAAGTAATTCATTATCTTTAAAATACATTCTTTTCCTCTGAGACATCAGAATCTAAATGCATTTTTTGAGAAAGAACTTTTTGAGCATTAACAAAACCCTGGACATGCCATAATGGAACAAGGAATATGAATGGCTTCTTGTCAGCTCTACTTGGGACTTCAGTAACATTTAATGCCTATTCTATTTATTGGCTAATTCCTCATCAAAATTGATTCCCATTATTTTGAGTCAGCCCTTAATTCAGATTTTGGTTCATATCTTAGTGTGATCTGGAGGGAGATTGCCAAATCTGCCCACGAGAATGAATGAATGAATGAATGGATCTTGTTTATATCAGATACATTTTATCACATTAAGTTCATAAATAATACCTGCATCCACTGTTCTTTTTAATGGTTTCATAGGATATTGGCACAACTATAACTCACTTACTGTAAGTGCTCTGTCTAGAATAAAATCAGCTTGGTTCCTTATACACAATGATTTAATGTAAGGGGGCACTTACTACACATGCAAGCACACTTGCCTGCTGAGATTAAGTATTTAAAAAGATGAGGCAGCTGTAATTATTTGCATGCTAATTTACCATGAAATCTTTTTCCAGCCCTAAGGACACAAAAGCTTTATGTTTAATGTTTTAGTCCATTGTAACAGATAATTTAAAAAATCATTAGGACCGAAAAGCATTATTTTTTTTTGCTTTAGTAACTTCTCCATATTTATTACTACCATCATTGCACCATTTCTTAACTATGGGCTAGAAACCTAGGTTTTATCCTTTGCTATTTTTTTTTCCTTTCCACCCATGCCCATCATTATGTACAGTTTATTTTACTTTATTAATGTCTCTAGAATTGGTAACTACATTTATCATCACTGGTTCTACCTAAGTCCATGTTCTTACTAATCACACATGAATTATTATGCCATACCGTTTACTGAACTCCTGGTCTCTGATCATACCTTTCAAGGCAATTTTCAAAAAACATGATGTTACTCTCATATAAATTTAATTGCTTACTATTGCCTTATTAAATAAAATCCAAAGTCTTTCATTATATGTTCCTTTCAAACTCTCAAGTCTCATTTTATAGTAATCTTTTACTTGCCAACTTTGATCTTTTTCTCTAGCCATACTAAACTATTCATAGTTGTCACCTTGTGTCTTTACAAATACTATTCCTCTGGTTGACTCAGGCTACTCCATCCTCTATACTATAGCAGGGCAAAGGTAAATTCTGGTTCCATTTGCAGATACAGACGTTAGAAAAAAATAAGTTTTTCAAGAATACTTATGCATGAATTCATGAGCTAAACAATGAATACTTAAAGTACATTTTATTTTTTATTTAATTTACCAATTTCAATTGTAGTTGATGTATGATATTATATCAGTCCAAGGTGTACAATATAGTGATTTGACAATTTTATATATTATGCACTGCTTATCCCAAGTGTAGATACCATCTGTCACCCTACAATGTTATTACAATATTCTTAACTACACTCCTTATGTTGTACTTCTCATCCCCATGACTTATATTATAACTGGAAATTTGTATCTGTTACTCCCCTTCACTCACCTGCCTCCCCTCCCCTCTGGCAACCATCAGTTTATCTCTATATTTATGAATCTTTTTCTCTGTTTGCTTCCTTTTTTAAATATTCCACATACAGGTTAATCATATGGTATTTATATTTTTCTGACTTATTTAACTTAGCCTAATACCCTCTAGGTCCATCCATGTCCCAAATGGCAAGATTTCATTCTTTTTTTATGGCTGAGTAATAGTTCACTGCGTGCATGTGTATATACACAAATACCACACATTCTTTATTTAGTCACCCACTGATGGACAGTTAGGTTGCTTCTATACCCTTTTATTTCTGAGCTTTGGTCATTAACAGTTTATACATTAAATTTCACAAAAAAATATTGGAGATGGTGGATTAAACTTCTGCCTGATTTCCAGCTACATCAACCAATGTGATAATAGAAAGAAGGGATTATATTAGTATAGTTATCATAGCTCCTTGGCCCTCTGTGTATTTCTCAAGCCAGGAATTCAAAGTCTGATCAAGCCATTTTCTTTGTGTAGGCTTTCCAGTACAGCCAGATGTGCTGGCGCATCCCAACACTTGCAGTCCTTATTCCTCCTCCAGTGATCTCTCGCAACAGCCACTTGGTTCACCAATGTTTGGTATTCATTAGGCACATAAGAGGCTTTAAAAAAATCATAAGCCATCTTATGCTATAGACTTCCAGTATACCATTTATCCTTAAAAACAAACAAAAAAGAAAACAGAAAACACAACACTATCTGCTGCTAGAAAACATGTCTAGCCCCAAGCCTTGCATCCCCCAGGTTTTAGTAATGAATATAGGAATAACCTTATGCATTTTAAAGGAAAGGCAGATGTGATGTAGACTTGGGTATTCACAATCTTATTAGAAGGAATAGAAAAATGACTTCTAGTCTAAGTGTCACAATATTTATGTTAACCTTTTTTTAAGGTACCTAGGTATTTTAAGACCAAGGATTCTTTCCTTGAGTTGTACATTTTAACATTTCCAAAATTATGACACAACACTTCTGAAAGGTTGTTAATAAATTGATGGTATGTTAGAGCTGTGGAAATGTAGCACTTATTATCTAGCCATCACTTAATTTCCATTCTGTTCTCTGCAAGACTATCTTCACTGGCATTCATCTTGGTTTTTTCAAGTAGCCACTTCGGTTGGTTAACTTCTCCATCCCAGCCATAGCCCTAATTCCCTTAATCTTGAAATGCTCTGTTTCTTCAGGTTTTTACCTTTCAGCCCCTTATTAGACTATTCCACATTTATATTAATGTAGAAATGAGAGAATAATTCTTTACATATCCACCACATATAGGGAAAGTTTTATTGTCAATGAAGCATGAAGTTAAATTTTAATAATGAAATATCAGAAGACCTTTGTTTACCTCTCAAGTCCTACTCCATGAAAGGTTTATTTCTATAAATACATGCTAAAAGATTGTAAATATCATATTAGGGTTTAGAATTTTCAATTGTATTACAAATTTCTGAAATAGATACTGTTGGTATTATATTAATGGCTATTGCCAAATAATAAAAGGCAATGGCAATAAAAGGTTTTAAAGCTCTGTTAAAGCTTTTAATAAAAAGGTTTTAATCCTCTGTTAAAGAGGATTAGCCAGAGGATATGACTGGGGCAAATATATAGAGAGGAAGTGTTAAAATTAAACACTGTTTTGATCATATTGTTCTTTATTTGGAAGCTTTGAGTAGATTCCATTATTTTTGGTGTTGTGCAAGTGCTACCATGAGATGATCATAAAACTCCTCTAACTTTCACATTTCTCTTTAATAAAAGTGGCAGTAGAAATACGCAAGTCCGAGGATTGTTACAATGATTAAGAACAATAAAGCAGTTGTAGAAGTTGATATTGTGTCCTCTAGTAAGCTCAATAATACAGAATACCTGTATTCCTTTAGCTTGTATTTCTAATACCCACCCCTAAATGTGGGGAAGAGGACAAATAATTCCTGCTGATATGAGCAAGATACTTATTATTGGTGAATTCTAAAAATGGTGTATATATTTGTTTGAACAATCTAATTTCCCTCTGATGTACTTTTTGTTTGTGCTTGCACAGCACGATTTTAAATTCCACAAACAAGAAGAAGAGATAAAAGGACAGAGATAATAGTGCCTTAAAATTTGCTTCTTGACATTGTTCACTTAATAAACAGGGTGAAGTCCATAACCTTCAAAAGACTGACAAAGGGACATCTCCTTTCTATGCAAATTTACATCATGAAAGAATGATTGGAATAGCTTTCCTACTGTGCAACAAATTTGTTAAGTGGAACAGATTGAAAGTATCATGCCATTTCCCACAGACATAGGGCATGTAAATCAGCTTGCAAATTGAATGGGATCACAAAGAATCATTTGAAAATGACTCTAAGATTGAAGGTTTCAGGACAGAGTATAAAGTGGTAGGTGGAAAGTAGGTGTCAGCTGTGACTGAAGTAAATGATACATAGACCCTGAGGAAGGATCTGTGCCCAGTAGGTCAGGTGCATTTGGTATGCAAGAGTCTGTCTTGAAGTTAACACATTAAATTATTTCATATTCAGTGTTGGTTTGGAGAATTATGTAAAGAAATATTTGTAAAGTATATTGAACCAGCACTCTGAAACTACTAATCATGTTCAGTGAATTTAATTTAAGGATGGAGAGAAAAGGTGGGAATTAATTCCTAATTTCATCACCAAGTAAAATAAATGAAATAAATGCTTAGTCTGTAGGTTTACCATTCTGCTAAAGCCAGATCCACAAGGTATTAGAGTCAGGGTGGCCGCATGGCAAAGGGGCCATGATACTTAACTAGAGCTGAGGGTTCATCTTCTGACTTAATTCAGAAGAGGGAAAAAATGAGAGTCTGCCTCAAGGGAAGTTGTATCTCTAATTTAATAGGTGATAAAGGAGAGAAGAGCCAGAGGTACTAGATTATATGGTAGGATAGTTGGTTACTATGTGTATATAATTCACAAAATCCTTTAATTTAATGGATTGTGGAGGTCATTGATTCCAACACTCTTTAAGCGCATGACTGGCTTCAAAAAAATCACCAGTAAGTGGTAATTTGATCCTGCTTGACTAACTCTGCTAATAAAAACTCACGAAATTTATGGGGAAACCTGTTCAATAATTAGAGCTTTGTAATTATTCAGAATCACTTCTTTATGTATGATTAGCCACTTCAGTATACGTTTTACTCCATTGTCTGTCTCTCTCTCTCTCTCTCTCTCCCTCTCTCCCTCTCTCCCTCTCTCTCTCTCTCTCTCTCTCTCTCTCTCTCTCTCTCTCTCACACACACACACACACACACACACACACTACTTTTATCTATAGGCAAAAGATAGACTTTCAAAAGGTACAGTTAGTATGTTCATTGCGAGCCTCTTTTAAACAGGACGAGCACTCTCAGAATTAGTGAAATGACACTTGCCCTAACAATGGCAGCAACGGTATCCTAAAATATGTTCAGCAATCGGTGCTTTGCTTGGCTTGCTACATATAATTCCTACAATCTCATTTTTACCAGGGAATGAAAACGAAACACAAACAGGCAGCAACCTGCCTCAGTTCACACAACGGAATTTGGGGGCCAAGATTAAATCGAGGCCTTCCATCTGCAGGGTCAGTGCTCTTCACTAGTTACCTGTGCTAACAAAAACAACAAAAATTCTTTTTATCTATGTTAATAAGTTTTGTTTTAAAAGAGCCAAAGCATAAGAGACTCTTAAAAACTGAGAACAAACTGAGGGTTGAGGGGGGGTGGGAGGGAGGGCAGGGTGGGTAATGGGTATTGAGGAGGGCACCTTTTGGGATGAGCACTGGGTGTTATATGGAAACCAATTTGACAGTAAATTTCATATATTAAAAAAGAAAAGAAAAGAAACTAACTCAAAATTCAAAAAAGGAAACAGAAAATATGAAAAATAAGAGATAAAAATAAATGACTAAGAAGTTAAAACCTTTTTACATAATCAGTAGAATTATGTTGTTCATCAGTAGATCAGTATTTTATTAATGAATGGCTCAAAATTTAGTTGAAGTTAAAAATAAAAAAAAAACAGAATGAAATTTGGGAAACTATCAATCTAGGCAAGGGGTAAAGAAGTGATTAAATCTCTACCTTTTAGTATATAATAAAGTGATTCTGAAGCTACTGAATTTACCTTCAAGGAAAAGCACATACACAACCATCAAAATACTCAGTTTATGTAGAAAACTACCAAAACTGAAAATAAAATTGCATGAATTTTACAAGTAAGATAAGACTGATTAAGCTTTTGACTGTAAGGCTCTGCAGCTTTCTTGAGGGGTTTCCTTGTCTGAGCCACCAAATGGAAGGTTTTCTCAACTCTGCATTCATTACATACTGTGTAATGAGTCCAGTGGCCTATTGCCAACCGCCACTGTTGAGAATAAGGGTATCCTTAGTAGATGTTCTTGTAGATCTTCTTGCCATGTATAGATAATTTAGAATTTACAAATAAAGATTTAATAGTGGTATAAAACCTAGATACCAAAACTAACAGCAATTTTAATCAGACAAGAAATGTTACTTTTCTACTTTTTAATGTACTTTTCCCTTCTGAAAATCTTGTCAATAATTTTATAATTATCTCCCTATAAACTGATGGTCTCTAGCTTCATAACATATGTAACATAGTTCATATCATTAACCACAGACCTATGTTAAAACCCCAAAAAATTGGTTTTAAAAATAGGAATAGAGTATATGCCAGATTTTTTCCCCTGATGAATATTGTTATCTATTATTCTGTCTTTTCACACTCAATCACAAATGATTTTAAATAACAGTTCTTCTGGGAACTGAATCTCTCTCAAATCATAAAATGTTTTTGGAAGCTGCATTAATATTTTCATGTGATCACATCACTGATTAAAAGGGAGTTATCAGCTTTTTCTACAAAGTGCCCACCTGATCATTCTACCATCCATAAAAAGGATTCTTTAAAAATCTTTTATTATCCTCCTTATCCCTCTCTACCCTAATTCTATCAGTAACATCACCATTTTAAAGCATCATCCATGGGTTGGAACATTAGAACCATCTTTGCCTCTTCTCTTCTGCTTGTCATTTCCCACCACGGTGTCTGTCCCTCTGTGTGTTCACTTAGCCATACTAAATTACGCTATCACTATAGCTCTCACAAATGTCCTTCCTTACTATTTCCATTGGGGCCAACCCACTCCAATTCATTTTCAGACTATTCTAATGGCTGTCTTATGTTCTTCCTCACCAACCAGTCAACTCCCTATTTAAAGACCTCCAAGGGACACCTGGGTGGCTCAGTCGATTAAGCGGTCGCCTTATACTCAGGTCATGATCTCATGGTTTGTGAGTTCGGGCCCCGTGCTAGGCTTTGTGCTGACAGCTCAGAGCCTGGAGCTTGGTTCGCATTTTGTGTGTGTCTCTCTCTCTGCCCCTCCCCTGCTCGCATTCTGTCTCTCTATGTCTCTCAAAAATAAATAAACATTAAAAACCTCCAAGAAACCCTCTTTTTGCCTTCTATTATTGACAGGGATAGTACTGATAATAAAACCTTTAAACTTTGGAAAAAGAAATGTTTCCTAATGTATCTATAGTTTTCTGAATGCTAATAATTTGTCTGCTACACTTTTTCTTTCATCTTCTATCTCTCTGGTTTGTTATTTAAATACATACTATATTTTTTTAGCAATTTGTTTATAATTATCCCTTAATTGTATTTCCCTTATATTTCCCTAAAACTGGTTTGCTGGACAAGTAAATGCATGCAATCACCATAGGTTTGCATATGGTTCAGTTTCCTCATATTTTTTTTCCGTTTCCTCATCTTAAAATGAGAACAGTAATAGTACTGATCTCAAAATGTTATTGTAAGAATTAAATGAGTTAATACATGTAAACCATTAAAAATAGTGCATGGCATGTGAAAAGGGCTTAATAAATGTTAGTTATAGCTCTTTATTTGCTTTCCCACTAACTTACTATAAATTTGATCTGGTCAGTAATCTTACCAATTCATTGTAAACAAAGCCAACAATACATGTGCTGAATCCACACATGGATTTAAGGCTGGGGTAGATTACTAGTGGTAAGATGTCTATCAACCACAAGCTATGGATTCCAGTATCCTACATACATGTCTAACCCAAAACATAAATTTGATTAGAATCTTTGGTCAACTGAATGAACTGGAGATGTAACTTACCCCAGAGCTGTGTCTGGATAGCATAAAAGAAGTAAAAGGTCTTAAAAGGTTGTCTGCATTAGAATAAGAGAAGGATTTTGGATCTGGGAATATTTCCTTTTCTTTTTTTTCCTTTTTTGGCAAAACATTCTAGTTACCCGTGGAAAGATGGGAAATAAAGGGATGATTAACATTTTTTAAGAACTGCTTATCACTTGCAGACACGGTTGAGCAATACTCACTGGATTTACTGCCTGAAACAACTAAAACATGAACAAATTTTGTGACACAATGGTTTTCTAGAGAACATCAGGCAACAAAGATAGTGACCCTTGAGAGACAATAATATGGATGAATCCTAGAACTGGTCCAGCAGTGTTATGTCCAGCTTCCTGCTTGAAAAATTTCCCAGGGTCTGGCGTAAGTAGAGAGACCTGTATGGAATCCACAGCCTGGTGGGCTCCACAAGTTGAGACTGAGCTAAGGATTCAGAAAATGGAAGAGATTTCATGGGAAAGTCAGAGTACCAGAGAAAGAGCTTTGCTTTGGAGATCTACAAAGAGTCTCCATCTAGTGTTAGCTTAGTCCTAATGAGAGCATGTGTATGAGGAAACTACCCAAGGCATGAGATGCACTCCCAAAGGTGTATAGGTAACCATGCCAGGCACTCTCACAGACTTGAAAACTTTGTTTCACAGGCATTGGGGAGAATACACAGAAGGGTTTTGCCTCAGTAGTGGGGAACAATTAGCTCTAGATTGGGCTAATGTAACACATTTTACATTAATGTGTCCCATGTAACACATTTTAAAAGCAAATTCTGAAAGGATTGAACTGCCTCCAAATAACTTTCCCAGAATGTAGCTCCTGAATATTTATAGAAATACAGAATTACCTAGGACACAGCAAGGTAAAATTTACAGTATCTCAAACTAATGAAAATGTACCAGGCATGTAAAAGGCAGAAAACAAAACTCATAATGAGAAAAATGAATCCATCTAAACACACCCAGATGACACAAATGTTAAAATTATCAGACAAGAACATTAAAACAACTATATAATAGAAATGTATAAACATTTAAGTAAAGCCATAGAGGATATGGCAAACAAGACCCAAATAGAACTTCTATAAATGGTAATTACAATGTGGAGGATAAAAAATGAACTGAAGGAATTGGTAGCAGATTAAACACTACCGAAGAAGAAAGTCACGAACTTGAATACATAATGAGGAATAAGACCAATATATCTGCTTGTTACCACCAGTGTTCAACATTGTACTGGAACTGAAGTAGGAAAAAGAAATGAAGGCAATCCAGATTAAAAAGAGAGAAGAATAATTGCCTTTATTAATAGACATAAGAGTCTGTAGAAAAGGTGATGAGATATATACTCGGATTAGTGATTAATACCCATTTGGGATTATTCATTCCTAGTAGACATTGTATTTATAATATGGAACACATGAAATATTTAAGTACAAATTTGACAAAAGCTATAAATCACCTTCACAGTGAAACTACAAAATATTGCTGAGAGAAATTAAAGAATACATTAATAAATGGAAAGATATACCATATTCATGGGGTGAAGCACTCCATTGTTAAGATGTCAATTCTCCCTAAATCATCTATAGATTCAACACAGTGACAATCCCCCGAAGACTCTGATATCGAACTTTACAAGCTGATTGTAAAATTCATATGGGAATGTAAATGACCTGTAGTAGCCCAAACAACTTTGAAAATATCAGTATGAAATATTAACACCAGGTGATCATATTATAAAGTTACAATGATCAAGATGGTGTGACATTAATGCAAAAATAAATAGCTGAATGGAACATAGTCCAGAAGTCAATCCATACAAATACAGCAAACTAATTTTTCACAATACAAAGATAATTAATGTTGAAAAGCAGATTTTGTTTTCAAAAAATGATGTTGGAAAAATAGACATATGCAAAAAGAAAAAAAAAAAAACCTTACACCATACCTCTACCTGTGTGTAAAAATTGACTCAAAATGGATCAGAGACCTTCATGTAAAAGCTAGCAGTATAAAGATTCCAGAAGGAAAAAAAAAAAAAAAAAAAAAAGGCTTTGAGATCTTTGCCTGAAAATTTCATAGAAAAAACATCAAATGTGCAAGTTAGGAAAGAATAAACTCACACATTTTGATGAACAAAACTTCGTTTTCAAAGACCCTATTAAGAGAATGAAAAGATGAGCCAAATCCTGGGAGAAAAGTCTCTGCTCTAAAAACTCTAAAAACACACTAAGAAACAAATAACCCAAGTAAAAATAAATGAAGGAAAAAGAATTGAATGACCACGTTACCAAAGAAAATACACAGATGAAAAGCATATGAAAAGATGCTTTATGTCATTAGTCATTAGGGAACCACAAATTGGAACCACAATGAGTTTCTACTACATAAACATGGTTAAAATTAAAAAGATTCACCACACCAAGTGTTGATGAGAATACAGGAAAACTGGAATACTCAGATACTGTTGAGGAAAATGTAAACTAGTGTAACACCTTTGGAAAATATTTGGGCTGTTTGTTGAAACGTTAAGCATATACCCCCTGTGTGATCCAGCCATTCCACTTGTGCGTATTTATCAAGAAATGGAAGCATATAGGGGTGTCTGGTTGGCTCTGTCAGTTAAGCATCTGACTCTTGGTTTCAGCTCAGGTTGTGATCTCGTGGTTTTGTGAGTTCAAGCTCTGCATTGGATTCTGTGTTGGCAGCACACAGGCTACTTGGGATTCTCTGTCTCCCTTGCTGTCTGCCCCTCCCCCACTCGTGCTATCTCTGTCTCCAAATAAATAAGCTTAAAATTTTTTTAAATAAATGAAAGCATACATCCATAAAAAGGTGTGTACATAAATACAGAAGTTCCTAAGATAGCTTTATTGTAATAGCCAAAAAGCTAGTAGCAACGCAAATGTCCATGAACCAGTGAATACATGAACAAATTTCATCTATAGAGTTCATCTATACAGTGGGATGTTACTTACAACAAAAACTAATAAAACATTAATACAACAATTTGGATAAGTCTCAGAATTATTGTGCAGAGTGAGTGAAGACAAACAGCAAAATTGTACATACAGTGTAATTACGTCTGCATAAACTTTCACAAATGTAGACTTTTGTGTAATGATAGCAGCAAATCAGTGTTCACCTGGGATGGGGTTGTAGAAGGTGGGGAGAGAGAGCATGGGGAATTACAAAGGGAATTTTTTGAGTAAACTTTTGAGGATATGATCAGTATCTTGGTGGTGGTGATCTCACAGGTATGTATGTATGTATGTCAAGTTTTGCCAACTTATACACTATAAATATATGTAGTTTATAATTTATCAATTATATCTCAATAAATACGTAAAAATTTGGAACAAGAAAATCATGAAAATCATATGTTGTTATAATACAGTAAATGGTTGGAGGAAAGTTTTTTTGGAGGAAAGGACTTAGGCATTTAGAGGAGAAAAAGATACCTGAACTTTATTCATTTAAAAATTTTAAGAGAGAATTGGTGCCTCAAACCAACTCCAGACTGAAAATTGATTGATTGATTGATTTGAGAGAGCACGTAAGCAGGGGAGGGGGACAGAGGGAGGGAGTGAATCTTAAGCTTTTAGCATGGAGTCTGACATTGGGTTCGATCTGACTACCCCAGAATCATGACCTCAGCCTAAATTATGAGTCAGATGCTCAACCCACTGAGCCACCTAGGTGCCCCTGAAATATTATTTTCTAATTAAAGGTAGGAAATGTGTTGTAAATGCCGCATACGTGTTATCAATTTCAATGCCCTTTATTGTCTTACTCAGTAAACAAAATGGTGTCATCTGAGGCAGTTAAAAAAGACTTCAATTACCCAAAAGTGTTATTTTGTATGAAATTTTAAATGCATTTTTTGTACCTCTGAGTGTTACCTTATCAAGCAGTATGTATTGTTATATTTTAGTTTTTTCTTAGAACAGAGGCTCTGAGATGCGTGGCAGGTGGGACAGTGTAATGCAGACCTTGGTGTTTGGACCAAGGAAAGGAAGTAAAGGAACTCATAGTGCAGGGCTTGGCAGCTACAAAGCAGTCAAAGGAAGACGACAACTGGGGACTAGAATAATGCAAGGGACAGTGTGGACATGGGGGACAAGGTTAGCAGAGGGAGAAAAGCTGAAACTATGCAAAAGGTCTGGCAATAACTTTGAATTCACATCTTCTTTTGTCCTGGATCACTCTGACAGGAGCTAATATACTTCATATTTTCAGAAATGGCTCCTGGAAATGAGCTATATAAGCAATGGAACTGTGCTTGTATAATCCGTCTAAAGACAGAATACACTTTAGAGTGAAAAGCTGTAGAAATTTTATTCTGTAAATGTCATAGTCTATTTTTATCACTGGGCTATGACCTAGTGTTTAGATTTATGCTGTTGGGTCTGTCATAACTCCTTGTAAATGTATCAAGTCTCGACATAAAAGGGAAGATTCTAAGATGATAATGTTTGAACCTCCTAGAGGTTTATTCACCTCAACAGTGTCCGGTCATTGCCTTTAAGTAGCAGAGGGACCTACCTTAAGTTTATGTTTTAGTAAAATTTGTTACTGGCCATTTCTTAAAATAGCACATGTTAAGCTGAAAAGTAGGAAATTGATATTCTGTTAAAATAGAGAACTGAGGGTCAGTATCAGGTAGAAAGTTTAGAATGCTCATTCTGTTGTAACATAGTCACAGATAACCTCTTTATGATAGGTACCCCACTGCAGGTTCTCTTGTAAGCCACATCTGTGGGCCCATCAAGGTCCTGTGGGTCTTAGTCTATGAAATATACTCTTATGAATCTCTTCCAACCTCTCTCATGCTCGATGAAGTGCTTTCACAGCTTCTTATTATAGAAGTTCCCTTACCCTAAAATGTTATGCTTTTGGGTGGGGTAATTTTGAGACGACCTCAAGCCTGGCTTTCTTTCAGATTATCCACTTAGCCCAATGGAAAATCCCTTAGTGGGAGTCCAGGTCGCTCCACTTCTGCAGTTTCTCTTCTTGACTTGAAGGACTACTCCACGTAATCTCAGACTTTTGCAATTTTCCAAGCAAAAAAAGAACCCCCCCCCCCAAAAAAAAACAACAAAAACGTTCTTAGTCTCTACATTAATGTATATTCCCCCAACCTACAGGCTTTCAATTCTTCCATTGTGCTCCATGCCAGTGGGACCCCTAGAATATGCTTTTGCCTGTCAGCAGTATGGAGAGCACGAAGCGCACAGCCTTCTGGCTGGTGCTGGCAATCCCATTCATTGGTTCTTTTGGATGCTTCTTCTTTCTGCTACTTACTTTATGAAAATTTGTTCTCCCAAAACACACTACTAGCTACCCCATCTACACTGCACCTAGAAATCCCCTGTTTTAGTGAACTGCTTATTTATGGTCTTTCTGTAGACTGGTTTGTGTACTAGGGATAAGGATAAGAGGATTAGTGGTATCTTCATAAACCTAGGAAAGTGGCCATCCATTGGAGGTGTCTTTAGGATAATGCTCCTACAATAATAAAAACTACTTTCCTTACCTTTGGTCCTTTAAGGAAAGCAGGAGAAACAGAACCCCCCCCCCCTTCAACATTCTGCGCCAAGTGCTTTTCACTCTTGAGTTTTTTTCTCCATTTTTATTTTTTTTCACAAACATGAGACAATGTTTAGAAATCCATTGTTTACTCATTTAGAGTATTCACTTAAAAAAAAGAAATAGGAAATTTTTGATCTACCCTCATTTTTCATGCAAGTCAACAGAGGAAACACGAGAAAAGCACTAAGCACAACCACCACAAATAATAGGATTTTAATCTCTATCCATGAATAGTAGCTGACCTTGACAGAATGAAGGTGATGTTGGATACTGGGAACACTGTATGTGTAATAGAATGCTGCAGTAGATTGAAAACATGGCTGCTTAAATAGCTTCTCACGGAGTGGTAGAAGTAACATTGTGAGTTTTAAAACCTAGGCTTTAAGAGGCTAGGAAGGTAAGGAAGACAGTCAGTCCTACAGGAAGCTGACAGGCCACATGGAGTAGACAGGTGTGGCCAGCCAGCCAGCAGTGTTAACTGCCAGACATGTTCATGTGCATGAACCCAGGAGAAACTAAAAGACAAACTGCCCAAGCAACCCATAAAATTGTGAGAAACGCTAAACCATAGTCGCTCTAAGTAAGTAGTAAAGTGGTTTGTTACACAGCAATATATAACCTAAAAACGAGAAACAAATCCCAGATTAGTCTCTTTATGCCAGTTTACAAGTTTACATTTCATTATTTGGTAGAAAATACATTGTTCTACATAAGACTGACTGGGGAGTGAGTGTTCATGGGTAAGTGATGACTTCTAGAGGTCAAATTTCTCATCTTTTTCATTTTTTTCTAAAGCAGATTTATTTACATACCACAGAATTAACTCATTTTAGGTGTACAATAAGTTCAGGAAATTTACAGAATTGTGCAGCCTTCACAATTAAATTTTAGAACATTTCCATTTCCTTATGGATGACATAAGGATCCCTTTTGCCCAGAGGGTTAACTCTCTGTTCCTGCTCCTGTCCCCCAGCAATCACTAATCTACTTCCTGTTTCTATAGATCGGCCTTTTGTGGACATTTCCTATCAATAGAATCATACAGTATATGGTCCTTTGTCGCTGGTTTCTTTCACTTAGAAAATGTTTTCAACGTTCATCATGTTGTGTATATCAATAGTCTGTCCTTTTTCATTACTGAATAATGATCTATTGCATAGAGAGACCACGTTTTATTTATCTATTACAAGTTGATAGATATTTAGGTGGTTTCCTCTCTTTGGTCTTCCTTATTTTTTTTAAAGTTTGTTTATCTCTACACCCAACGTGGGACTTGAACCCAAGACCCCGAGACTAGGAGTCACATGCTCTTCTGACTGAGCCAGCCAGGCACTCCTGGTATTTCTCATGTTTATTTTATTTTTTTGTATTTATTTACTTATATTCAAGTTAGTTAATATACAGTCTAGTATTGGTTTCACAAGTAGAAAACCATGATTCATCACTTCCATGTAATACCCAGTTCTCATCCCAATAAGTGCCCTCCTTAATGCCCATCACCCTTTAGCCCATCTCTCCCACCTATGTCCACTCCAGCAACCCTGTTAGTTCTCTGTATTTAAGAGTCTCTTATGGTTTGCCTCCCTCTATTCTTATTTTATTTTTCCTTCCCTCCCCCTGTGTTCATCTGTTTTGTTTCTTAAATTCCACATATGAGTGAAGTAATATGATATTTGTCTTGCTCTGACTTATTTTGCTTTGTGTAATACACCCTAGTTCCATCCACATTATTGCAAATGGCAAAATTTTATTCTTTTAGATCACCAAGTAGTATTCCATTGTGTGTGTATGTGTGCGTCCTTGCACGTGTGTGTATGTGTATATACATATATATACGTATATATATATATATATGTATATATATATATATATATATATGTATATATATACATATCACAAATTTATCCATTCATCAGTGGATGGATACTTGGGCTCTTTCCACATTTTGACTATTGTTGATAGCCGTGCTATAAACATATGGTGCATGTGCCCCTTCGAACCAGCATTTTTGTGTTTTTTGGATAAATACCTAGTGGTATAACTGCTGGGCTGTAGGGTAGCTTTATTTTTAACTCCTTGAGGAAACTCCAGGCTGTTTTCCAGAGTGGCTGTACCAGTTTGCAGTCCCACGAGCAGTGCGAAAACGTTCCCCTTTCTCAGCATCCTCACCAACATCTGATGTTTCCTGAGTTGTTAATTTTAGCCATTTTGACAGGCGTGAGGTGGTATCTCATTGTGGTTTTAATTTGTAGTTCCCTGATGATGAGTGATATTAAACTTGTTTTCATGTGTCTGCTAGCCATCTGGATGTCTTCTTTGGAAAAGTGTCTATTCATGTCTGTTGCCCATTTTTTTACTGGATTCTTTGTTTTTTGGATTTTGATTTTGATAAGTTCTTTATAGATTTTGAAAATTAACCCTTTATCCAAAATGTCATTTGGAAATATCTTCTCTCATTCTTTTGGTACCATATGAACATGTCAATAGATGTAGAAAAAACATTTGACAAAACACAGCATTCCTTCCTGATAAAAGTAGGGATATAAGGAATATACATCAATATCATAAAAGCCATATGACAAGCCCACAGCTAATATCATCCTCAAAGGGTAAAAATTGAGAGCTCTTGCCTTAAGATCAGGAATACTACAGGAATGTCCACTGTTACCACCGTTGTTCAACATGGTACTGGAAGTCCTTGCCTCAGTGGTCAGACAACAAAAGAAATGAAAGGCATATAGTTTGGCAAAGAAGAAGTCAAACTTTCACTCTTCACAGATGACATGTTATCGTACATGGAAAACTGAAAGATTCTACCAAAAAAAAAAGACTGTTAGAACTCACCTGTGAATTCAGGAAAGTCACAGGATACAAAGTTATCATACAAAAACCTATTGTATTTCTATAAACCAACAATGAAGCAGCCAAAATAGAAATCAAGGAATCAATTCCATTTACACCTAACCAATGAGGTAAACGATCTATACCTTGAAAACTATAGAAAGCTTATGAAAGAAATTGAAGAAGACACACAGAAATGGAAAAACATTCCATACTCATGGATTAGAACAACAAAATTGTTAAAATGTCCATACAGTCCAAAGCAATCTACACATTGACTGCAATCCCTATAAAAATAACACCAGTATTCTTCACAGAGCTAGAGCAAACAGTCCTAAAATATGTATGGAACCAGAGAAGACTCCAAATAGACAAAGAAGTGAAACGGAACACTAAAGCTAGAGGTATCATAATTCCAGACTTGAAGCTGTATTACAAAGCTGTAATCATCAAGATAGTATGGTACTGGCACAAAAAGAAACACATAAATCATTGGAACAGAATAGAGAACCCTGAAATGCATGCACAAATAAATGTATGGCCAACTAATCTTCGACAAAGCAGGAAAGAATATCCAATGGAAAAAAGACGGTCTCTTCAGCAAATGGTGCTGGGAAGACAGGACAGCAACGTGCAGATAAACGAACCTGGACCACTTTACTTACCCCATACACAAAAATAAATTCAAAAATGATGAAAGATCTAAATGTGAGGCAGGAAACCATCAAAATCCTAGAAAGAAAACAGGGAACAACCTCTTTGACCTCAGCCGCAGCAACTTCTTGCTTGACACGTCTCCGAAGGCAAGGGAAATAAAAGCAAAAATGAACTACTCGACCTCATCAAGATCAAAAGTTTCTGCACAGCAAAGGAAACAACAAAAATAAAGTCAATCTCCTCTCTTTCTAATTCAGTATGTAATGCATACACTAGGCTCTTTCTGATACTTTGTTTACCAGCGATGACTGAATCGATCTCCCAGAAAAGGGAAAAGAAAGAGCAACTAGTACTACTGTTTATCTAGACAGGTATTCTCCAAGAGTCCAAACCTTCACAGCCCTGTTAATCACGGGTCTTGTTAACAGTCCGCGATGAGGGAAGGCTGATAATGTACCTCAGAACACTACTTCAAGACAATAGCGAATCAGGACCAGACTATATGGATTTAAGGTTGGTGGTGATCGAGGAGAGCATACTTTGGGTTTTTAAGCCAAACATCATAATCATTGACCCTGGTGCTATAGCAAGATCAGAGACTGTTTTCTGTGATTCTCAGTTCTGAGGTGACATTCCTCAGAGGACAGAACGAGTGACTCTCCTAATATCTGTTCATGATCTATGTGCTCCATTTGATCATCCTTTTCTGTACTTACAAATTTGACTGCCCGATACTCCTCCTGTCTAGGAGGTTAACTGTCTAGTGAGGAGACACATAATGAAATAAAAAATTATAATATTGTGCAAGTGTTACACTAGAGGGGGACAGAATGCTATGTGAGCACAGAAAATGGGTTAATAATCCTGAGACAGTAAAGCTTCCAGAAAATGTGGTTTGTAGGATGAGTCTTAGAGAACGACTATGACCTTGGTAAGTGGAGAAAGGAGATGGATAGCATCTATCCTCCAGCTTTTCAGTCCATGATTGTGGGAGAGATTAATCAGGTTCAGTGTATTTGACATAAAATAAAGTCAGATGTGTGGATTCTATTACAGTTTTTACTGTCAAACTGTGTGTTCGAATAGCATAGATTTCTCATCTTAAATCCTATTAAAATGTCTTGGCCTAAAACTCAGTAAATCCTGTGGCCTTTAGATAACATCAAAAACTATTAAAATGCTAAATCTGAACATTTAATGTATAATAAAGTATTTGATGTATTTTTATGCTTTTCATTGGACAAGATCAAATATCTCTATCTTTGTATTAAGAAGGATTGTTCAAGGTAGCTAGGCAGGCTCTAGGTGTAAACTGTGAGTCAATTTTTAAGTAATACATACTTGTTTTGTGAGTTTCAAAATAGCTAAACCAATATCAATTTTGCTAATTGCCCTAATATATTTGCACAGATGTTTTAACTCCAGTAGAAGAAAAAAAAATAGACATTTTGAATGATGTAAAAGTTTATATCCACAGAAATTGTTTAGTTATAGAAACTCAGTATTTATAACTTAAAGCATTTCTGGACGTATGCTATTGATTTACACTTTAAATGTATTGAACTTTGCCAAAAGAGATTGTTGGATTTTAATTAAAATTTCCCATTATAAAATACTTGGGAAATTCCTACACTTCCTTCTCTTTCCTAGGAATCAATGAGTTGGAAATTACATGAGCAGGACTGGTACTTGTATTCAGATTCTCAGCCTTATATTGTCATGCTCCATTAACAACTTCAGAGAGCTTACTGAATTTTCTAAAATTAAATTTTCAGAACATTTTTTGTATTAGTCAACCTGTCCCTCAAGCAGATCATTCACATTATTCATGCAAGTAAAAAATTGATCCTTGCTAGAGACTATAAGCACACCAACTTTTGCATACTTTGAACTGAAACTATTTTTCAGTTAAAGAAATTATTGTTTCTCTTCTTCCAATTATAGGACTTATAAGCTGGGTTATCTCTCTTTTCTCCCATTTGCATTTTCTCCTTTATTTTTTCTATATTTCATCCTTCTCTCTCTTAATACACACTCATATGCATGCACACAATTAGGTTCAAAATTTTAAAATCTTTTAGTCTTTTATCTTCTAAAACCTATGTAATATTTTTAAGATATTTAATATAAATAGAATGTATACACACTTAGAAAATCATATTATAGGACACAAATTTGACCTGGAATTCAATATACTAATTTACTTTTATATGTTAAAGCATTCTCTGTTAAATATCCACAATATCTTAACATTTTACATAAAATGTAATAGTACTGATGTTGAAATTCTAAAATGAAAAGGTGAAATACTCTGAGGAACTGAGAATTTGAAGTCATATTAATCCTAATACATAGAATACATATGTATTATTTGTATATAACCATATATCGCCACATGCCTATTACATATATAATATATAACTTGTTAAATACATATTTGTGACCATAACATGTAGTCATGTCTACTACATATGTAATAACTACATGTAACCACATATATAATGATGAGAGGAAATGAAATAAAGGAGACTATAAGAAAATAAGGAAATTGCTAAAAATTACTAGCAGTGCATAGTTGATTAGCCTGGATGTATTTCAAGGCTCTTCCTAATAAGTTTCAACTCAAGTGAATGTAGTCCTATTTCTCCACACCGCCTCCCTAGATAACTGTCTGATTTTGCATTTAAAAAACAAAGTAAAACTTGGGGTGCCTGCGTTGCTCGTCGGTTAAGCAACTGACTTCAGCTCAGGTCATGATCTTGCAGTCTGTGGGTTTGAGCCCCACGTCGGGCTCTGTGCTGGCAGCTCAGAGGCTGGAGCTTGCTTCTGATTCTGTGTTTCCCTCTCTCTCTCTGCCCCTCCTCTGTTTGCTCTCTGTCTCTCTCTCTCCCAAATAATAAACACGAAAAAAAAGTTAACAAAGTAAAACAAAAAAGACAATAAACAAAAGCAGATGGGAAATTCCATGACATACTGCCTTTTGTGTGTACAGTGAGATGGCTGTAGCCTATTTAGAATAGGGTCATAGGAGACACCTCCTCAGGTCTCTCTTGTATCTTCCATTTCTCACCTTTGATACTTTTGGTCAGACCAGACCTGTCCTTTCTTCCCTCTCTTACTTTTCCCTTCTGGGAATTAATCTTTCTTCTCTACAGTCCAAAGCCCAATTTTACTTACTATGAACTTTCATTTTGTGAAGATTCTAAATCATGATTCACGTATTTCTAGGTTATTTTACACATAGCTTTATCACCAGCGACCCAACTGGTACGGTTGCTAGAAGACGTTAAAAAGAAAAGTCAAATAAGAAATTGTGTTTTTATTAAAATTGAAACTATTTTTGTAAAGCTTTCCTTGATCCAGGGTCTCATTTGTTTTCTTTATCTTAATTTGCAAATGTATTGGGCATAACACATTTCATATTCTAAAAGACAAATTTTGTTGTAGTAGACAAATAGTGAAATAAGATATTTCACAATTCTAAGACCATTTACTTGTGATTAGGTGAGGTAGAAGGAAAGCAGCAATTTTCATCCTCCAAACACATTTTATTTACATTTTGGAACTGACCGTGAGGTTCCTAAATTTCAGATGAAAATAAATTTCTCCCTACGTTCTCGGTAGGCAGTTGTTTTAGAGAGGAAATATGTTTTAAGATATGAACATTTACTATTATAATATCATGGGGTGGTTGATGTATTCTGTTATTTATGAGCATGACGTAGAAAACTGGTTGAAGAAAGGAAAAGGAAAGTTTCAGATGTTTTTCTCCCCTATATATTACAGACATAAATTCACTATATAACAAATGAATACCATGCTATTCCTCCAGTGTAAACATCTAAAATTTCCAAAGAACCCATCTAACAAGGAAACCTGAGAGTTGTACACTTAACTATATGTGGCCTAAATACTCTAATACCAACTTGAACCCAGGAGAGGAGTATACGTGCAAATTACCTTAATGATAATAGCCCTTATTGTTGTCTGCAGCTTAAATACAAAATAAGCCTAAAATCTTTCAGTAATGGAAGCTCTAGTGCCCCAAACAAAAAGCACTCAACAGAGCATCACTATCTAAACACATGCTCTCAGCACAACTCTGTCAAGCATCAGGAATAATTGCATCTGATTCCCATTTATCATCCTTAGAAATGTAGTTGGCTACACACTGCACTCATTACAGCCACGTGCTATAGTTTTAATAGGTAAGGAGCCTACAAGGGACTTACTTTTCACAAATCATAATAATTACACACTTCCTGTGGATACCTGATCCAGTAATTAACCATCAAAATTTCAGATCAATGCCTGCTGCCTGGATTATTTCAATACCCACTCTTGGCATGTTACTGTCAGGAAGAAAACCAAACCTCAGCAAACCACAATGGAAACAAGTTTTCAGGTGTTTTGAGTTGACATTTGATGCTTCCCTATAGCTTCAGAGAAAGGAAATTAAGGCAGAGTGTGACATTATTTTTTGAAGAAAAATCAGAAGAGGAAAAAGATTGATAGAAAAGGAGATAGAAGGAGGAAGGATGAAAAGAAGTAAAAATAAGAGGAAAAAATAAGAGGATAAAAATAAGAGGAAAAAAGCCCATTATTATAATGCTGTATTACAAATATTGGGAAGATAGGTCTTCTACCCTTTTAAAAATAGTCTTTCATTATTCAAAGATTTCTCTATTTGATTGCCTTTGATCAGCCATTGGTCATTAAATCAAAATGTAATTTTAATACTTTTCAGTCTTTACACTTCATACAAGTCAGTGAGTGTGGTTTACTACCTGCAGAACACAGAATGATTTCAAACCAATGTTTTTAACTGGCTGTTAAGTTACACTGAGGGTCTGACCAAAGGAAAAGAAGCCTAAAGGGGACTCATCTTTAAACAGGGAAGCTATTTAATAGTTGCAGAAAATCAACCAGTTGGCCTACACTCACAACAATGCAGAGTAAAAATAATTAATCTATGCATATTGTATTTTTAAAATTTTGAAGATGTAAATTGACGTCAATTTCATTTTTTTATTCCTTCTTCACCCGTTCTCCTTTAATATTACAAAAATCAATGCCACTTGGCTCTCCTTGTCTATGATTTTACATCCTTACATTAGTGTACAATTAAGAAGAATATGTTATCAGAGGTATTTCATTTTGAAAACTTTTTAAAATTATATGATGAAAGGAGTTGCCTTGTTCAAGGATTCCAAAACTTAACCAGGATAGAAGGATGCATTTTAGGTAGTCACATGTCTTTCCTATGATTCCTGAATTACTATCACAAAGGCAATCACATTCTAAGGAAAGATCACACACTAATCAACTGTAATTAGCTACAATCATGAGATTATCCTCCATATCAAGAATTGTCCCACAAGCAGCAGAAAAATCATTGCTGACCCAGCATCCGTGAAGTTACGCTAATGTCCCATTAGGAGATGGGAAGGAGAGCCACAAAAGTAACGAGGCAGGCATCTGTTAGAATAGGGCAATTGCCAAAATGCAAAACATAAAAAGGATGGGAAAGAGTGATAAATAGTTCTTCCTTATCAAATTTGCAGGATATACCTCCCTAAGATCTTTTGTGTATACTTTCTTCACTTGTGCCCCAAATAACAGAAACAATAGCTTGTTGGTAAAATAAATGACACCTTCAGTATAATACAAACCTATTTGGGAAGAAAAAATGACAAGGGAATAGTATTTGCCTCATATGCTTGAGGGATGTCCATATCAAAAATTCAGAAACCAATATAATCTGTACATTGTTCCGTTTTTATCAGTGAATCAAGAGAGTCTGTTCCTGCATTTTCTCTTTACTGACAAAACCTGTTTATAAAGGGCTATTAAGCACTAGAATACTCTTAGAGCAGATAGCCTGATTATGTCCATTACATTTTCTCCCTGCTTGGGAACTGCAGGAATCATACTCAGCTCTAGAAGATTTAGAAGTGACAAAGTACTCAGGCTGTAAGGTCTATAGAATACCATGGATTATCACCATCATTATCTAAATATTCTAGTCCTTGTGACATACTGTGAAAATCTCAGAAAATAAATGAAACAGAAAGACCTTTTATTGAGAACCAAAAACTACTAAAGTATATCATAATATGTAAATAAAGTAAATTTGACAAGTTAAATAGCATAATCTCAATAAATCTGAAAATAGGTAGATAATACATAATGTACTGTATAAAATGCCAGCGCCCTTTAGATTGGATGCTGAGTAAATAGACAAATATCTGTCAGTTTTTAAAGGAATTTATGTCAATTATATTGATAAATTGATATTGTAGTGTTGCTTAAGGCATAATTGTCCATGCCACAGAAAATAGTATTTTTCTGAAATACTTAGGTTATGTATTTTCTGACATTCAAAATAGGCCTTCAATCAGGAACTTATGAGAATTGATTACTTTAGAATTGTTGCACAGAAAAAAAATATTTCCCCAAGTATTGAAATCTAATTCAATCATAAATTAACAAAACTGAATTACTACAGACAATTAAATTTAACATGCATTTTATTCTACAATTAGTTGCCATTTTTTATTACATTTGAATGCAACTCACTGTAAGAATTCCTTTAAAGTTAAATTTTAAATTAGAAGAATATGCGTTCCCAATCTCTTGAGTTTTATTATTTACTTCTTAAGGGAACCTTCTATCATGTATATCGAGGCCAAAACTTTGCTAAAAGGTGATTTTTTTTATTAGCTTAGATTTAAATAACTTATTGAAGAGTTTAAAGACAAATCTCATTAGACATTAAAACTATTCACTGTGACTTTTTCTTGTCATAACATATTATTTTTGTGATTCTTGATTATTTAACATGGATTCCCTATGTACTTTCGAAACAGCCACTAGGGTTGTAAATAATGGTCAAAGGCAGAACACACTGAATGTAAGAGAATCCAATTTCATATTTTTGTCCCAGACGGTTGTAGCAAGACCATATTTAGATTAAGGCAATTTCTTTTTCTACTCTGATGCACACAACCTTTTAAAAAGCCTGCGACAGAGATATGGGCTTAAATATGAATTGCAAATGATGTTTTAAGGCTTTAAACTATTGCTTATATGTCTTAAACCACTGCAGAGTTTCACAGTAGTGAAACTTTTTCTTTTCTAATATTCTTTACATTTACGTTTATGTATTTTCACACCTAATATTCATATCTGTACATGTGCACATTTTCATTACCATTTAAGGAAATAAACATGATGTGCATGGAGACAAATTACAAAGTATTCTTCAGAGTAACGTGGGTGCCCAACAGGATCCACTAACTCTGAAATCACCCCTATCAGGTCTCTTCCAAACATCATCGCCAGATAGTAATAGCAACTGAGAGACATTGAGCCTAGTAACATCTGCCTGGTTGGAAGTAACAGACAAGTTTATATGCTTTGATTAGGATTCAAGAATGAATGTGTTTTATCCTAGGCAGAACAGGGGAATATAAAATTTGAATAGCTAAAAGGAAGACTTTCCCTCCTTCCAAGAACAAAACATGGAAGACGGGCCTTTGTTTTTGTTTGAAATTAATAAATTAAAAAAAATTCCAATATAATTAACGTAAAGTGTTAGTTTCTGGTGTAAAATAGTGATCCAACAATTCTATACATGGAAGACATTTTTAAAAGCCACACAGGAAAGTTTAAAGATAGATTTAATATATGTGAATGCTCTTTAATAGTAACATCACAGCATCAAGTGATACTTTGCATTTCTAGCCATTATAACTATTAATACTTAGATGAAGTAAGCCATTCCATCAATTAAAAATATTTGTAAGCACTAATTTCTATATATTGATCTGAGGATATAGTAACCTATAAGTGTGATTCTAAAACTAAAGTGCACAGGTCTTAATAAAAATATTGTGACAAGTCATTTCATTTTGATTACATTTGCCAGTTATGGAGAATTTTATTTTAAAATGAGTAATCTGACCATTTAATACATTGTGGTGAAAGAGCTGGCAGAGTACAAAAATCAGTCATGCTGAAATTAGGAAAAATACTTTTTATAATACAAAAGGCTATGCTCAAGGGCACCCAAGTGTCTCAGTCAGTTAACCGTCCAATTTCAGCTTAGGTTATGATCTCCTGGTTCATGGGTTTGAGCTCCGAGCCAGGCTCTGTGCTAACAGCTCAGAGTCTGGAGAATGCTTCGGATTTTGTGTCTTCCTCTCTCTCTGCCCCTTCCTCTCCCTCTCCCCCCCCTCTCCCCCCCTCTCCCCCCCTCTCCCCCCCCCTCTCCCCCCCTCTCCCCCCCTCTCCCCCCCCCCTCCCCCTCTCTCCCCCTCTCTCCCCCTCTCTCCCCCTCTCTCCCCCTCTCTCCCCCTCTCTCCCCCTCTCTCCCCCTCTCTCCCCCTCTCCCCCCCTCTCCCCTCCTCCCCCTCCCCCTCCCCTCTCTCTCTCTCTCTCTCAGAAATAAACATTAACTTTTTTTTTTTGAAAACACTGTGCTCACCACTGATAGGAGTACAGTGCCTTGTACAGATGAGGGAGCTGATACAAGTGTTATGTAACTGTTCTTTGGTTTAATAAATGGCAGCATGAATATCTGAATTCAGATGACCTATGCTGGAGCACATTCTCTTCACCTCTATACCAAGCTTATCCTGAGAAATGTCACATTAAAGCTTACAGGGGGAAAACGGGGCATGGTGGGGAGGAGGCATACAAGTAAGACCATAGAAGGTAGTGGAGTGTTGGGGAACTTGGGTGGCTCAGTCGGTTGGGCGTCCGGTTTCGGCTCAGGTCGTGATCTCACTGTCCATATGCTGGAGCCCCGCGTCGGGCTCTGTGCTGTCAGTTCCGAGCCTGGAGCCTACTTTGGATTCTGTGTCTCCCTCTCCCACTCAAGCTCTCTCTCTCTCTCTCTCTCTCTCTATCAAAAAATGAATAAACATTAAAAAAATGTAAAAAAGTAGAGGAGTATCAACCTATCTTGGAAAGGAGATAAGAAATAATTAAGTGATGAAACACAGATATTGTATGGAAAGTGTTCTGATTGTGGGGGTTGATGAAAGCATGCTGTCAATCATCTCATTCTCTGGTAAAAAATGGAAAAAGCAAAGATGAAGATTACAGGGCCCCTGACTCACAGTTATGTACCATCAGAAAAGATTTGAAGCAGACATTGTGGGGAATATAGTTGGGAGAAAACAAGAATTAAAGAACCGCTGAGAGGTAGTAAGGTTGTATTTGGGTCTGGTTAGTATTACATAATAGTGAAAGTACGGTAAGGAAATATATGACATACGTGACTGAAGAGCTGGGAGTGATCCATTACTGAAAAGGAGACATTTGATGCATTAAAAATGTTCTAAAAATTATAGAAATAAGTGGTTTTAGTAGTTAACAGTAGATTTTATCATGTGGTAATGGAGGGTGTAAATTTAAATCCAAGTATCTGAGTCTTTTTCAAAGAATGATGGTCATTTTTAGTCAGAGAATTCTGATGTTAAAGTATACAATTCACCATTGATGTCATTTTGGTACACAAGTCAATACTATAACAGATGGTAAGGAAGAAAGAGTAGAGAGAGACCAAGCCCTACCTACAGTCTCCATTGAGAGAGACTGTTCAGTGATGTAGAGGGATGCTGTGGAAATTAGGGGGAAGAGTGATGCCCATGCAGAGACATCTGTAATAGACATGCTCTAACATTTAGAATCTGACTCCATGATGGAATCTTATACTTGAAAACAGTGAATCCTTTGAGTAAGAAAACAGAATAGCAATCTGAAATTGGTGAACAGGGACCAGGTTCATTAGCCTTTTCTTTGGTAAAGTCACAGGCTATCAGAGAAAAAAGACTTCCTTGGGGCAGTCTCTATAGGAAACTGCTATTTTGGAAACGATTGTGGATTTCAGACAAAGAAATGCGATGAAGTAGACAACTAGGGAAAACATTTCTGGAAAAGAAATGTTCTTCTAGAGTAGGAAATGAAGTGGAGAGAATTTGCTCGTTTACAACAAGAACCTGGTTTGCAGCCAAGTGAAGGGGTGGAGAGAGTCATAGGGAAGAAATGACCATTCATGGAAAAGGACAAAAGGCAAGTGTAGCCAATAGTGAACCAGTAAAACTAGAAATTGGGACTTGGCCTCAGGATAGATAAGGGAAACATAGCCGTGCCAAAATGTGTTCATGAAAAAAAGTTAAAGGATCAGTGATTCCCATTTAACACAAATATTTTGGTGCCAAAGCAGAGACACTGAAGACTAGCAGTTTGGAAGACAAGGACATAATAGGTTACCTCAAGGTATGTAAGTAGGGAGCAGAAGGTTGGCTGACTGTATAGGAACAGTACAGTGAGCTATAGAACTTGGCCCTCCTATATTTGCAAAGCCCCATATGAGGAACCAGTCTCTCTTTTAGAGAGAATTTGTGAATTTTTGAAATTCTCATCTTTCACGTTCATTAGTGTATTTAATATTTTAGATGTAGTGGGCCTTCTGATGTTTATGCTCTGAAAACTCCATTTCTCCCCTGAATAGTCAGTGGCATGTATCTTCTCATATGTGATATCAGTAAATCTGAATCCATGATAAAACGTTTCCTACACAAACCCATTGTTACCTTTCGCCTCCCACAGTATATAATCCTTGAAAGTGGCTTCATACAACTACAAAATAAATTTTATTTTGAGCAACATGATTTCCACATTTTTTTTGCCTCTGTAAAAGATCAAAGGAGGAATTTTTCATCATTGGTTCAGTTTTTCCATATGGGTTATTTCTATGTTTGCCCCCCAGGCTCTTTAAAGATTTTCTTCCTCTGTCTCAGCTAATCTTTTGAAATTCTGTGATTTCTGTCACCTAACCCAGGTCTTCATGACAGCAAACAAATGTTTCAGCACGAGTAATTGGTTCCTAGAGGGATGGGAGGCAGCCTCCGGTGTCCAAACAGAATCATTAAAGCAATTCTTTGTATTGGGAAACATGGAAGTGAATGTTTCTGAACCAAATATTTTTATAACCTCTCAATAGTCAAAAATAGTCTATAACTTTACCATAATAAAAAAAAAGGTAATTTGTGTGCAGCATTGTGAGCTCTCTGGGAAGGTCCACACCTAAATCTCCTTTCAACATGGCCACTAGAACTTTTCTGGAGACACCTACGCTTCTCTCTCCCACTCTGCATCTTTCTTTCTGATCCCCGCACTAAGCCCTGTCTTAGAGACTGAATTAACATTTAAAATATAGTCGGTAAGAACAAACATCATGAATTCTCGCTTATTTTGACAGGATTGAAATTGCTCTGGTGATTCATTAATCAACTTTTCAAATATGGAGTGGGATAGTGAATATACTAATTGAAAGTCAAGAAATAGAGCTTAATTGTTTAATGTCAAAAGCTCAGGGACAGATTGCAGGTAATTGCTAGGAAACCTATTCACATGTGTTTTAAAATATAAGCACTTGATCTGGGTTAAACTAAAGACAGTTTTTAATTATTTGGAAAGGGCTTCTCGGGCACACTCTTCCATTTGAATTAAATAAGTAACTTAAATAAAACCATGTGCCTGATTGTGAATAAAATTTTAATTGAACTCTGCTACAAAACTACAAAAGTGAAAACAAATTACATGTATGCAAAAAAGAAAATAATTTTTCCTGTTAAAACACACATTAAAAAGTTCTCAAAAGAAAACAGGGCATGTTACCTGTTTTGAGGGCATAATTCATTTTTAGTATAATACTTCAGAGCAACTATTTATTGTTATATTGGTAGCTCATATAAAAATGATAATGTCTCTTGACTTTGAAACTAGGCAGAGGAATTTTAAAGTTTAGTCTCAACTTAAGGAAACCCTAATTTTTATTAAAATACATTAGAATGGTCTACATATATCAAGGGGATTTTACCTAGTTTGATTTTTTTTCCTTCAGTCATAAGTCTAGGAAATGAAAGGCCTGGAAAACTTTGAAGTCTGAATAGTAGTTTTAAAATACAAAATTGTAAATGGCTCCATTGAGTTACTTCTATTGAGAATAACTTCCATGAAGTTCTGATGTATTTCTGAAAATCGAGTTTCACATTTCCACCTTTCTTATGTGCCCTTCCACCAAGATGTGTTGCCAGCACATTGACTTTAACACACATCCCCCGTGATCTTTGAACACAGCTCCTCATTCCAACGTGGCCCTCTTTTTTCCTTTTTCTACCATTATTTCTGTTGACTGTACCATCTCTCAGAAATCAAGACTCAAACCCTGGCATCATCTGTGTATGTGTGCATGCATGTGTGTATGTGTGTTACTAGACTTGATTCCTCCCCCCTAACCTAGACTATTTTTTAAAGCAGTTTTAGGTTCATGGCAATATTGACCAGAAGACAGAGAGATTTTTCATATACTTTCTGCCTTTACAAGTATGTGCACAGCCTCACTCATTATCAACATCTTCCACCAGAGTGGTATATTTGTTATAATCGATGAACTTACATTGATACAATATTGTTATATAATGTCTGTAGTTTATATTAGGTTCATTCTTAGTGTTGTTAATAATCATTATAGTGTCATACAGAGTAGTTCCACTGCCCTGGAAATGTTATATTCCATTTATACATCCTCTATTCCCCCAGCCCCTGGCAACTATTATCTTTTTATTTGTTTGTTTTTGTTTTGTTTTGTTTTGTTTTTACTGTCTCCACAGTGTTTCCTTACAATCTTACAATATGTAGCCTCTACAAATTGCCTTTTTCCACTTAGTAATATGTATTTTCAGTTTTCTCCATATCTTTTTATAGCTTGATAGCTGATTCTTTTAGCAGTGAGTAATACTCCATTTTCTACATGTACGACAGTTTTTCCATTCACCTACTGAAGGGCATCTTGATTGTTCCCATGTTTTCACAATCCTTTATAAATCTGCTATAAACGTGTGCAGGCTTTTGTATGGTCATAAGTTTTCATCCTTCTTTAGTTATATTTCAAGAAGACCAATTGATGGATCATAGGCATTGTTGGCATAATTTAGTTTGTTGCTTAATGTTCAGTGAAAAGACAAGATGTAGATGATTTTTTGTGTATATGTAAATGTACATTAGAAATATAAACTATTAAAGAGTTGGATACTGACATATGAGCTGTATATATCAGAACTCATGATAATTGCAATGAGGAGGGTGATGAATAATACAACTTTCAGTTTTATGTTTATTTTAAGAACTAAAAATGACACCAAAATTTTAGTCAGCTCTGATAGGAATATAGACCTTTAATATATTTTGTATCATTGTGTTTTTTAAAATCATCTCCCCCCAACTGAGAAGATGATGTAAGACAAGTGTCTAAGACTAAAGAGCAGAACAGAAAAGAGAATAGGAAAGTTGGAAAATACAATTAATTAATCCAGGACAGAGTTAGTATACAAGGTATACAAGAGACTCTGTATAGTTCAAACCATACAGTTGCCATCTTTCTTCTCTACAATGTTTGGCATTAGCATGTTTTCACCATTCCCACCTCCCCTCTCCTGTTTTCCAACTTCGTTGTCTTTGTTGTCTGGGCAGTGGCACAAAACTTCCCAATGGATCACCCTTATTATAAACTCTTTCAATTGAGTGCAAGTTTGGCATGGTGCTAGATTATATTATTTTATGTCTTTTACAAGCCCTGATTATAAAAGAAATGAATATTTTAATTTTAAATGCTATTCAAGGCATATTGTGACTTGATACATGCCTTTCTTGACAAAAATACTACCATTGCTACCCAGATCTCTTTTCTGTATTTTTTCTCCCTTCTTATCTACCATCTTCAGTGATAAATGCCTTGCTCTCTGTCTCTATATTATACTAATCTATCCACTTTTTACATTTTTTAAGTTCTATTCAAATGCCATTTCATCTGTAGAATCTTTCCCAATTTTAAATAGAAGGCTAATCTAATTTTATATAAATTGTCTAATTTTGTTGCTTATTAGTTTCTGCTTCATAATATAATTAACATCTATAACATTTGTTTTAGCATGTGAGATCTTAGAGGATGGTGTTTGTACTTATTGAAATGCATAGTGAAATATGTTGCACTCACTAAATCAAAAAATACTAATTAATTATCTGTAACTTTCAGGAAATGTTTCATGATTCAGCCAAATGTCATGCTTCTTATAATGCCTTTTCTCATGATAATCCAGGTGGCAAAGTGAGTTCTGGTAACCACCAAAGCCCATTTGCTGCCTTTCATACAGTGGAAGGCTTGGTACCTTTTTTGCTCATTGATATCAGTAAAACTTTTTCTTCTCAATCACTAAAAAATGTATCAGTAGTGAAGTTGAAAGAAAAAGGGAAATTGTCAACCCTTTTCTCTCAAGAGGCTCTTGGAACACCATTCTCAGTTGCCCGTAGTGTCCCTGCAGACCACTGGACTCTTCATTCCATGAGGCATGGTATGGTACAATTTTACCAAGCCAAAAAAAGGCTACCTAGTTGAGTGTGGTTTTAGAAGAGATGGATTGTTTTCTATTAATTATGCTCATTCTTTAATCTCCTCCAGTCTCCTTTGTAATAAAAATATATTCAAGATAGCCTTTGGAAATGAGACTTTAGCTTATGAATTGAAAACAGAATGAGACTGCCTACCAGTTGTTTATTATCCTTTTCACATGTATTTATAAGTTTTTGTTTTGTTTTGTTTTGTTTTGTTTTGTTCTTGAGTAACTTAACCTTAAGGGCTCAGGTTTACTCTCTGAGAGACAAAGCAACACTTAACTCTTTTTCGAAACAGTGTTAGTGATGTCTCCACTATAAAAATCAAAACCATAGTTGTGATTTTTATAAGGCACTATTTTGTATACTACCAGGTTGTATCTCACTACGACACCATGAATTAGGTAGGGCAGTAATGACATAGACAAATGAGAAAGATCACTAAAAGGCAGTTGAACTGACTTACCTGCATTCATTTGTTACAGCAGGGTTTAGACAAAATACAGCCTCACACATAAATGACAACGCTAACATCCACTCAATGTTTTACTCTATTTTGTTTTTGAATAGAATATAAACTCCCAAAGAATAGAGATCATTTTTATCTTCCCCAAATACTATGTGCATAAGATGATTTATTAATTTATTATATTAAGTGTAGTATAAATTATATTATGGATATATATTTCTCCCACGTTATCTCCATTTGACTAAGTAAAGTAAATGCCGCTTTAGCAGCTAACATAGAAATCTAGTGTCTATTTTCCTGACACTTTGTAAAAATATCACAGAAAGGAATTTATAAAAAATGTTAATATAATAAATTAATTTGCATATCATGTTGCAGCCTACTTTTTTATTTGTTCACTTAATTTATTATTTTCACAGGTTTTTAATTATAGCAATATATTAACAAAGAAAGTATGTCAGGTTACCTATTAGACTACAGTTTCAGATTTACATTTCTCTGACAAGTATTTTAGCATGCATTTTATTTAATAGATGAGTTTTCTTTTTTATTCTTTTGGGAGGAGGCAGTTACAATTATTTTTTTTAATTTTTTAATTTATTTTCTTATGTTTAAGTGTTTATTTTTTTAAAAAATAATTGTCACATTAGCTAACATACACCGTATACAGTGTAGTCTAGACTTCAGGAGTAGATTCCTGATTCATCATTTAAATATAGTACCCAGTGCTCATCCCCACAAGTGCCCTCCTCAGTGCCCATCTCCCATTTTTCCCCCATCAACCCTCCGTTTGTTCTCTGTATTTAAGAGTCTTTTATGATTTGCCTCCCTCTCTCTTTGCAATTTATTTTTCCTTCCCTTCCCCTGTGGTCCTCTGTTAAGTTTCTCAAATTCTACTTATGAGTGAAAGCATATGATATCTGTCTTTTTCTGACTGATGTATTTCACTTAGCATAATACTCTCTATTTTCATCCATGTTGTTCCAAACGGCAGGATTTCATTCTTTGTCATTGCTAAGTAGTATTCCATTGCATATATAGAACACATCTTTGGACATTTGGGCTCTTTCCATAAGTTGGCTATTGTTGATAGTGCTGCTATAAACATTGGGGTACATGTGCCCCTATGAATGAGAACTCCTGTATCCTTTAGATAAATTCGTAGTAGATGTATTGCTGGGTCATAGGGTAATTCTATTTTTAATTTTTTCAGGAAACCCAACACTGTTTTCCAGAGTGGCTGCACCAGTTTACTATTTCCTAGTAAGATGGCACAATGTTTTAGGCAAGAATTGAAAGTCTGAAATACTCAATGCAAAATAAGTTAGTTAATATTTGTAAATAATTAAGGTGGTCAAAATAATTTTTTTTAATTATTAAAAGATTTGAAAACATATGTACATATTTATAAATTAGAAATTTAGAGGTAAGATATTTGAAATAGCTTACAGGAATATTAGTGAACTATATGAAGAAATTATCCAGCATGCACATCCAAAATGAATGTCAGAAAATAGAAGGTTTTTGAAACTTGAAAAAGTGAGTTCTAATAAATGAGGGGAAAAAAGGCATTTTAGAAGTAATGGCTAAGTATTTTCTCTTGAGAGGCAATATACACTCAATCAACAAACAGTTACTGCAAACAATCAATAAAAAAAATAAATGCATATCATTTTAAAACTAAATACCAAAGATGAAGAAAAGGGACTAGAGGCAGAAAATAAATTACCTAGTAAGAGTTAGCTGTTTAATTCACAGTAACAAAAACAGAATTGGAAAGGCAGTGGAATAATTTTTCCAAAATACTAAGAGAAAATGTCCATTTAAAAAATGTTTTCAAAAATCTTAAAAATTCTAGGAGTAATATAAAGGAGTAGGAAAGCAGTAGAAAAGGAAGTTATTTCTTTTAATTTTTTTAACATTTATTTTTGAGAGACAAAGACAGTGTGTCAGTGGGTGAGGGGCAGAGAGTGCAAGAGGAAGACACAGAATTCAAAGCAGGCTCCAGGCTCTGAGCTGTCAGTCTAGAACCCAACATGGGGCTTGAACCCACGAACCATGAAATCATGACCTGGGTAGAAGTTGGACATTTAAGCAACTAACCACCCAGGCCCCTAAAAGGAAGTCCTGACTACAAGAAAAATTTGGCAAGTAAAGAAATTTTCAGCTTGGTAAATCTCAACCTATATTGACTACAAAATGTAACGTAAGAATGACTGATAACTTAAAAAGGGAAGAAAACCTAGAACTGTGATATTTGTTTAAACTACTGTGTGAGCCAGGAGAAGAAGAATGATCAAAGACCGCTTTCTATAGTCCTTGAATTATTTAAAAAGAGTAATATTATATAAGGAAGTATTTTGGTCAATCATACTTCAAAAAAAAAGTATTTAAAGTATCCTTGAGAAGACCAAATAAAGTATGAAATTATGATTAAAAATCACACTTGAGGTTATATACATAATAGAATAACTGGTATCAAACTAAGCTTCCCAGGGGCACCTAGGTGGCTCAGTTGGTTAAGCTTCTCACGGTTCCTGAGTTTCAGCCCAGTGTGGGCCTCTGCCCTGACAGGTCATAGACTGCTCTTCAGACTCTGAGTCTCCCTCTCTCTGTCTCTCAAAAATAAATAATTATTAAAAAAAAAAAAACAAAAAAAAACTAACCTTCTGATAGAAGGCAGTTATACAAGGTGAGTACTGGGTAAAAGGCTGATTCATATATTTATAAAATATATGTTGTATTAGATTTGTACATATAAAATATGTTTAGAGATGAATGTTTACCTTATATATTATTTATCTCTATACTTTATAAGCCGTATATACCATACATGCATACATAGAGATGTTTAAAAATTGCTAGGAAATATCTATGACAACCAGACTTGAGAGGCTAAGAAAAGGGACAGTAGCACATTGATATGAGCCTTGAATTCTCCTTAAGTTTGCCCCTTTGCTGGCATTTGCCTATTGGAGCTAATGACTTAAAATCCAAATGAAAGTATCATGCTGCTATCACCAGTCTGAGGTGACCAAAAGAAAAAAAGTCTTCAGAGTTATCAAGCATGCAGTATTTGAGCAATTAAAAACCCTGAGAGAAAAAAAATTAAAAATGAGAATTTATATGGTTTCTATTCAAGACATTTGTTGACTTCTGAACCAAATGTTAACTTTTTAAAAAGTAGTAAACTTGAAAAATCTCCAAATATGTAATGGTCATAATAGAAATCATGGTAAAAATTAGAAAATTCTTAAAGTTGCACAATAAAGCTTTATGTATAAAACTTTATGAGATTCAGCAAGAATCACACTTTAGAAAAAACACTAGGTGTTTTTTAGGAAAAATGGAAATAATAGAGTTTAGAGGAGAGATGATGAAATTGCAAATGAAGTGAGATAGAATTAACAAACAAGAAAACTGGTTCTTTGCAGAGACTAATTATAGCAGTGATGAGAATGAACCTCACAGGCGTCCAACTAGAGGAACTGGAACTCTTCTCACGGCAGACTTAAGCTCAAGGAACCCCCCAAAGGCTTTGCCATATCTTTTTTTATTTTTTTTTCAACGTTTTTAATTTATTTTTGGGACAGAGACAGAGCATGAACGGGGGAGGGGCAGAGAGAGAGGGAGACACAGAATCGGAAACAGGCTCCAGGCTCCGAGCCATCAGCCCAGAGCCTGATGTGGGGCTCGAACTCACTGACCGCGAGATCGTGACCTGGCTGAAGTCGGACGCTTAACCGACTGCGCCACCCAGGCGCCCCTGCCATATCTTTTTTTTAAAGACTGGATAGCAGTTTAGGAAACTTTGCTCCTCCTCTTTTCTTGTGTTCAGACTTGCACTGTGGTCTGACAGCTTTCTCAGATTTTCACATCCCCCTCCCTATTTTCTCTTACATAGGCGTTTCCTTTAATAAAACTCTTGGACATTTATTTCCATCTTCTTATCTGCTTCTGGGATAAGCTAGACTAATACATAAAAAATAACAATTCAGACATTAATAATGAGAGAAAAAAACCACAAATATTTTTGGAATTAAAATACAACTGTAGATATAGCACACTTTTAAAAAGACCAATTGTGAACAAATTAATACATAAAATTGAAATTCTGGATAGAAATCGCAACATCCCAGGGAAATATAACTTACTAAAAATGGCTCAAGGGTGGGGAAAGCCTGATTAGCTATAAAAGGTTAAGAAATTAAAAATTTTTCTTAAAATGTAATTATTTATTTTTGAGATAGAGCACAAGCAGGGGAGGGGCAGAGAGAGACACACACACACACACACACACACACACACACACACACACACACACATACACACAAAGAATCCAGAGCAGGCTCTAGGCTCTAGGCTCTGAGCTGTCAGCACAGAACCCAATGCAGGACTTGAACTCATGAACAGAGAGATCATGACCTGAGCTGAAGTTGGATGCTGAACCAACTGAGCCACTCCAGTGCCCCAAGAAATTAAATAATTTTTGCTGAAATAAAGATAAAATCCAAATAATTTTATTGAGAATCCTGTCAAACACTGAAGAACAAGATAATCCCAATATTATAAAAAAATATTCTCAAGATTTGGGAGTAGGGAGCCTGGGCGTAAAAAGAACTGCCACATACATTTAAAGAGATCAATATTTTCTTGAAGATAATTCTTTTGTTAATTTCAGCCTAAAATCTAATTTAATTTTTGTGAAGAGTATAGATTCTATGGCTAGATTTATTTTTTTTGCTCTTATATATTTAGTTGGTCTAGCACTATATGTTGAAAAGATTAATTTATTCATTGCATTATCTTTGCCCCTCAGTTGATTATACTTACATGGGTCTGTTCCACTCATCTATTTGTCTATTCTTATGCCAGGATCACACTGCATTGGTGACTCTCAGTTTTTAGTAATTATTAAAGTCCGGTAGTGTCAGTTTTCTGACTTTATTCTTCTCAGTATTGTGGTTGTTTTTCCGGATCTTTAGCAAAACTATGAAACTCCTGGAAGATAACATAAGAAAACATTTAGACAACCTCGCGTATGGCAATGACTTTTTGAGATACATAAAGGCATGATCTATGAAAGAAATAATATGCTGGACTTCATTAAATTAAAAACTTATAAGGGCACCTGTGTGGCTCAGTTGGTTAAGCATCCGACTCTTGATCTCAGCTCAGGTCTTGATCCCAGGGTCGTGAGTTCAAGCCCTGCATTGGGCTCCAAGCTGGGTGTGGAGCCTACTTAAAAAACAGTAACTTCTACTCTGTGAAAGACAATATCAAGAGAATGAAAAGGGAAGTCACAGCCTGGGAAGTAGTATTTACAAAAGATACCTATCCAATAAAACACAATTAATCAAAATCTACAAAGAGCTATTAAAGTTCAGCAATAAAAAGAACAACCTGATGTAAAAGCAGGCATAAGACCCGAAATGCTATCTCACCAAAAAAGATGTATAGATGGTAAATAGGCCTATGAATAGATGTTCATTGTATGTCATCAAGCAAATATGAACTAAAACCACAAGGTACCGATACACACTTAAAAATGGCTACAATCTGGAATTCTGCCAACACCAAACGCCAGTGAGGATGGAGAGCAACAAGAGCTCACACTCAACGCTGAAGAGAACTGCAGAACTCTCGACACATAATAATGTGCTGTAAATCTTTGCCCTGAAAAATGGCTTCTATCATGGCTTCTAGCAGCACAAGGGTGTGTCCCTCAGATGACCTGAGCCCTCCATTACGTAGGTTCCTGAAAAGGCTGGGCACTGTCAGGAGAATTTGCTGCTCCTTCTAGTCAACACATGAACATAAGTCCCTGACCTCAGTTTCTTAGAGTCTTCCTACAAGTGGCTTACTTTTTTTTTTTTCCTGTCCCTTCCACTATGTTCATCTGTTTTGTTTCTTAAATTCCACATATGAGTGAATCCTATGATACTCCTCTTTCTCTGACTGACTGACTTCAGAAAAATAAGATAAAAACAGAGGACACAAACCATAAGAGACTCTTAAATACAGAGAACAAACTGACAGTTGCTGGAAGGGAGGGGGGTGGGGGGATGGGCTAAAAGGGTGATGGGCATTAAGGAGGACACTTGTTGGGATGAGAACTGAATGTTATATGTAAGCGATGAATCAGTGGGTTCTACTCCTGAAACTCATACTACATTGTAGGTTAACTAACTTGAATTTAAAGAAATAAATTTTTTTAAAAATGACTTAGAACTGAGGATATGTATCCCTTAAAAGTCAGAAGAGTCTTTAAGGATCCGAGATCCATTCCTTTGAAATGTAATCATTAGGAACTATAGGGCCTCTTTATCCCAATAACTGTGGGAGGATAGAATCCTAAACCTGATAACTGACAATTTAGCAAATGCAACCTGCCTAATCTCATTTACACTTTGTAATTTTTCATTTCTCTGACCCTGCTGCACTACTGCGCACCATCCCCATTCCATTCTCCCTTTAAAACTCCCAATCACTTTTGCACAAATGGGAATGAGGTTCATCTCTTTCCCCTACTGTCAGTACTTAACGAATAAAATCTATTTTCACCACTTTATCTAATGTTTAGCTATGTTTGTCTTAGGTAATAGTGTAAATGCAAAATGGTACGGCCACCTTGGCAGACAGGGTGGCAGTTTCTTACAACACCAGACTAACTTTTACCATGTGACCTAACAGTCATGCTACTTGGTATTTACCAAAGTAAGTTAAGAACTTCATACAAAAGCCTGCGCTTAATCGCAGTGTACACGTAGAAGTGTTCTCAAAAGGCAACAGTTTATTTAATCCAGAACAAATAATTTTAAAAAGTTACTGGATTAAAAATGTAGTTAGACAAATACAAATTATTATTATTTTAAGTTTTCTAAAGTAAGCTATAGTATGGTTATATACACCAGAATATAAAGGAAATGGAAAGGTACTAAACGTAGGGACTCCCTTCCCTCTCTCTCTCCATGCAATTTAACCCAAGCATTTTAAAAATAATTCTATCATTGATATTTCCCTAAACAGCGTGCTGCTTAAAGTAAAGGCAATATAATTTTCATTTAGTATAAGTGTCTCTTAACACTATATAATGCACTTAAAAATATGTTTTACTTGAGTTTAGAGGCACAATAAATGTATATTATAGCATCTTACTCAGCTACTGGCAAGAATAGATTGAAAGAGATGTGGAAAAGCCCTACTATTAGAGTTAAGCCTTCAACAAGGCTTTTACTAAGTGCTTAGCTTCAAGCCCAGATACATGTTAAAAACTTTCAGCTTGTATTTGGCCAATCAGTGTTATCTTCTATTTAAAGTGTTAGGTTGTATAAAGTATTTGTTTATAGCAGTTACCAGTCTGGCAGACTAAATGCTCCCCCGATATATTTAAATTTAATGTTTTGTTTTTCTAATGGGATTGTTATTTACCTAGTTCTTACAATATTTTCCAAATTATATGATTTTCATTTATAGACCTAGCACAAAGATAGCAAAGGCACTTAAAAAGAAAATGTAAAAATGTAGAGATAGAGTGTTCTTCCCAGTTTGATCCATTGAGTCATTTACATTCTCTCACCCCATGGTCTTTGAAGTTCACAAAATATATTTTTTAAAGTTACATTGTAGACAATGAAGAAACAATAGCTGTTTACATAAAATTACCTTTAAACAACTGAGCCATCTGGCAGATTCCCCCCCCCCTTTTTTTTTTTTTTAAATATATCTGGCAGATTTTGTACCTATGGATTTAGCTTCCCTCTGCCAAATCATCTTGTCTTAAGGACCACAGGATTATTAAAACAACCAAATTTACTGGACCATAAGACACAAACAAAATTAAGGACATGTATGAAGTCAGAGAAACAAAGATACTTTCCCTTTGTTTTCCTTCGGCAAATGTGCCCCAAAAAGAAAGTTCCAGCATCTTCCTACATACTGACCCACACAGCCCTGTTACCTAGAAGGCAGCCACACTGCATTCAGAACTGTTGCCGATATGCTGCCAAGAGTACAGAAGGCCTTGGCAGTGAAGAGCAACATTTTGAGTGTTTGTACTGTGTCCATTGCAGTGACAGCTGCTGAGACAGATTTCAAAGTCTTTTACATTGCCCGTTACCCACGTATTTCTATCCTTGGCACCTCTTTCAAGAATAGCAAGTGCCAGCTGTTCTTCTGGCCACCAAGACAGTGCATAGAATAGCTTCCCACCCCCAAAATAAATAAATAAGAAATAAATAACAGTGACAGGAAGTAAAATCTAAGCTGAGATGGGAACAACCCACCAAAAAAAGTTTCTGTTTGTACCTCCAACTAGCACATCGGTGCTTCTGGCTCACACTTGATCCAAAACATCATGCCGCTCCTAATCTTTCCTGAAAATACAAACAAAACTGAAAAAAAAAAAATTCTAATAGCCTGACCGTGTTATCTGAGGGCTTGGAGGGATTTCAGTATGTTTCTTAGGGTGCCAGAAAATATCAATATCCTATAAATCTCAGTAGAAATGTGCTGGTTCCTATCCAAACCCTGTTGGTTTCATGAATCAGTTTTTAAAATACTTTGCTATTATATAATAATTAAAATCCAGTTAATGGGGAAAAAACAGCTTTTTAAAAAAATGAGAGCATGTGGGAAAGACCTAGATAAAGATGCCCGTGTATATATAGGTTTTCTCTTACTCAACATAAACATGGCACTGATAAAAATAGAGAATAGCATCATGTTTAGTTAAACCTTAAAATACTTATCTATTATTATAAGTCCTCCATAAATATTTAATAAGCTTTCTGGTTCTCCTTTTATAAATATTATTTTTCATACTTTTTTATCTTTTTGATTTAAAATAGACTCATAAATACATTAGCATAACATTGAAAAGAGTCTATTTTTACTGAACTCCTACAGTCTGTCAGTGAAAAAAAGAAAAAAAATTAAGTTAAACTTCCCTGTTGGTTTTAAGTTTTACATTGGAAGTGCATACTCTTTTAATGACTTTGATAAAATCCCATTAAACACATTGCAATATTTATTGAAATTAACATGTGAACTGATAAACATTTTGCAGCTTTCCTCTGATTCTGTATGATTTTGGTACAATGCCTGTCATTCAATGTCATTCTTAAATTGACTGAAGATAATGAGGATATTCTTTCCAGTTTTACTAATTCTTGGTTATGTTTCAGTGCCTACTTACTATATGAAAGGAATACGTAAAATATGGAGATACATCTGAACAAGTGAGCCAGTGGCCCAATAATATGAACAGCCCCTTAAGGAATGATTGTACTACTCATTTACTATGTTTTAAACTTCATTCTAATTTAAGACTTATTCGGGAAAACAGGAGAATGAATCAAAATTCTTATTGCACACATGGGATTAAAATTAGACTGTACATTTAAAAATCTGCATAGTGTCTGAGTCTTCACAAATGTGGGCTTTTCATTCCTGTCTACCAGATCGTTATTTTTTTTTCTTATTATTTTATTTTCTTAAAAGTTACCCAATTTTTTCATTCAAAGGAGTCAGGCATTGATTCATCCAATACCCATTTCATTCTTCTCTTAAAGACGTTTATTCATCTCATATGTAACGCCCTGTTCCTTTCCCTCATAGTTAAAAGCTTGCCTGTTTCTCAATTTGGTTTTATAAAAGCTATCATATTACATTTGGAAAGTAAAGGATCCTCCACTTAAACCCTTTTACTCTCATCAGTGATGTGTGTCCACCCGCCCCCCCCCCCCACCAAGCCTCCTCTCAAAATAGTAACATTTTTAAAGCTTGTATTCTTGAAATTTGCAAGCCTGTAAGCTTCAAAAGTTGAAGCAATTGGTTTAAAGTGTCTCTAAAATTATAAATGCAAAAGTGATATTCGTGTCTGGTACCACAATAAATGTCAACTGTCAGATGGTGGTCTGACTGAACATCATACAAACCTGGCCTATATAGGAACATGCATGGTTTTAAGACACTTGAGCCACAGGCTTAGCATCTTGCATTCAAGGAGGTTTACGTGACCTTCTTTAAACATCATATGGGATGTATTTTTAGTGTCAATTTCTCCTTAGCAAAAATATTTTGAAAATGAAGCAATCAGTTTGAGATTGACTTGAATTTACTAAATCCATATACTTTTGAATTCTGATTTCTTTTTTCTTTTTTCTTTTTTTTCCTGGAGTGATAGGCTAAGACTAGGAGAGTCCTCTTTTGTTAATAGCTCAAGGCTTAAGCTTTGAAAACCGGGAAATAAGATTTTGTTTTTTGTTAGCTTTGTTTTGTTTTTGGTACACAACATTTTTGTTTTTCACACTGTTCCTGGCTTCTGCTCCAGAGGTTCTTTGTCATAGAGATAAGACACTTGTATCTCTGAGGAATGAGACTTAACACCTCTGGAATTCATTCTGTAGATACAGCATCAAAAAACTCTAGTTTCTTGGTTGAGAATGTCAGAATAATTATACTGTATCCGATTTTCCAATACTTTTGTAATTTAAGAAGTATTTAGCACCTAGTACTTAACAGACATATTAGCCACAGTATCTCTAAGTTTATAACTACACTCTGCTTTATTCATTCAAGGACACTAAAAGTCAAATGACCTAAGAGATTTGCCCCAGAATAGCTACTAATAAATAGCTACTAACAGAAAAACAAAGCTTTGAGGGGCAGCTGGGTAGTTCAGTCAGTTAAGCATCCCATTTCAGCTCAGGTCATGACCTTAAAGTTTGTGAGTTTGAGCCCCACATCGGGTTCTCTGCTATTGGCTGAAGTCTCCACTTTGAATCCTCTCTCCGCCCACCCCGTCCCTCCCCTGCTTGTGCTCTGTCTCTCAAAAATAAATAAAAACATTAAAAGAAAGAAAAACAAGGTTTTGAACACATACCTAGTTTTAAAGACTATATATTTTTAAATCTAAATTTAGTTTGGAAAGGGGACTGGATTTAAGGGTAGGTGGTTATAGAGACTTCAGCCATCCAGCAGTAATTCAGATTATGCAAGACATAAACTAATCCATTAGTGTTTATTAAAATAAAATATAGACTTTGAAATATAGTTGAAATGTAATTTATGACAAGTTTCCATTTTAATAGCAGAAGTAGAAAAAATATTTTACCATAAAATTCTGGAAGTAGAATTAAGTATTTTGTGGTAAATCCTGGTCTAGTTTAGCCATAATTATCTGTTCAATTGTGGCAAATATGAGGTCTGGCTGCAGTTTTTTGTAAGAAGAGTTTCTTCCTTAAAAGGGAATTTTAGAAAGACAGTGTTTTTTCTTCAACTGAGAAATACATCTGAATAATCAGGCTTTTGTCTTCCTCAGAAAGATATAACTTGAGACCAAAATCTTTTACTGGCATTGTCTCTTCTGTTGGAATCTCAAGGTATACTTAACCTAAGCATTTCACATATTTCTCAGAAGTTTCTTTGTCTTACATGTAATTTCATGGATATTATTTTCTCAACTATTGGGGCAAGAATACCAAGACCATGTTATATGTATTTCCAAGTTAGAAGTTTAAGCATGTCATGAGACTTTTTATACTCTTAATACTATTCCAAAAATGTTTCTGAGCTATTCAGTATTCTGTGCCAAAAAAGAAAAAAAAAAGCCTTTTCCTTAGGTATATGTTTAATGGAAACGAGTTTTGTCATAAATAAGAAATGACACATTGGCTTTAATGTGAATATATGAAAACAAAGATTATCTGTATTGAAATAAAGTTTGAAATTTGATGCATTATGAAATAAAGCTAAAATTTGAAATTTTGGAATTGGGTTTTCACATCTCATTCCAATATGCTAAATGTATCTTGTAAATAATTTATTTGTGGCTTTTCACTTAAGGATGTATCTTACATTTCAAAAATCATGAGCTTTTGTTTGAGATGTCATCACCTCACATGGATTACTGAAACTCAGTTCAGAAGCCATGATCATTCTGTTTGTTCAAGGATGTAGAAAGAAGACAGCTTGATTTTGTAAAGCTAGACTGCTGAGCAGTAAAATAGCTATGCTTTAGCTCATGATTGTATCTAAATGGAATCAGCAGTGAGAGAATAAGCAAATCAAACTATGTCCAAAAGGACCCCTCAAAAATGTTCACTTCCGGGCAGCCTTAGAATACAATGTAAAGTCATTACTATAAAGGCCTGGTATATATCCTAGGGGCAGGTATTGTTGATTGTGTCTTCCTATTGCACATGATGACATAAGGAACTCACAACATGTTCATTAAGCTGCATGTATGGTACCTCTCAATCGTTAATGTAGGAAGATTAAAGGCAGTTTGGGAATAAAATGAAATCAGAGTTCGAAGACCTTTGGCTTTACAGTCTCACAATATAGTATTGGAAAATCAAAGCTACTGTTAGCCATGTTTTGGCATACTTGCATGTTTAATAGGAACATTTCCCCCCATTATATATCACACTAACTATTATTCATCAGTCAGTCTCATTTAGCATTACCCTGCTTACCTGCTGATTTATTAACTACATAAAACAATTGATATATTTAGAATGTTTCAAAGGAACACTTGAGGTTAACTCAATTTACCTGGATTGTATCTTACCTATTCTAAACATCCATAGAATAGGAGGGGATCCAGTGAAATCTAGAATGAACTTAATTTTTACAGATATAAAAGTACACAGAAGTGTAGTAGGAGGAATTGAATCCCTAGTTTAAACATGTCACATCTTCAAGTTAGTGGGAATTGAGACTCTTTTTAAGTATAAAAAACATACTTTAGATATGATAGATTACATGGAAAAATTACCTGGAAAAAAAATGACCAGACCAGCATTTGGTATTTTTGGTTTTTTAAATTTTAGCCATTTTAATAGGTATGTAGTGCTACTCATTGCTGTTTTAACTTATAATACCATGACCTACAGTGTGGGCCATCTTTTCATCTGCTTATTGCCATCTGTCTATGTAATTTTTCCCATACAATCTTGAGGAAGTCCATGACCTACTCTGGATCCTGGAAAGTTGGACAATCAAAGAAATTCCTATATAGAAAAGTGAGATGCCAAGACATTCATGAAGATAATGAAGGATGTTTAAAACTATTTTAAAGTACAAAAATTAAATTGTAAATATTGGATTACTAATCCCTGAATGTGGGAATATTGTAATCAGTAATTGTAATTTATTAGACTAATTCTTTGAAAACCTGGGGCCCAATAGTCTTTCTCTATACCTAGTCTGTGTGATACTAATATCCACACGTCCCTTGCTCATTTGTATAACTGGATCCAGCTCTGACTTTCACCCCTCTTTTTTCTCATATTATAATCTTGTATTCCATTGTTTTTTTTTTCACAGTCTCAAAATTATCAGTTATTGGAAGTATAGATTATGATCATACAGTTTACCTTTTTGCATATAAAAAGAAAGGTAAACATTTCCACTTCCTACAGTAAAAATAGTCCACAGTGGAGCAGCTGATGATGCTGCCACATGCTGGGAAAAATATTTCACTGACAGATTTTGTCATCTGGATTATTGCAAATGACAATGAGGTAATTGGTCTGGTAAGTTTCCAAATACGTTTCTGACAAAGCCAATCATGTGAATATGTCAAATAAGTTGTGCACTATTTTAACTTAGATCCCAATCCTAAAATGTATTTCCACCATTAGGATTTTGTAGTATATACACAAATAGTGAATAATGATTCTGAATAAAGATTAATGGAACTGTTGGGAAAGCTTAGTCACTATAACATGCTGTTACTTATTGATGAACTTTGGTCAACTTACCTTCTGCCAACTATTAGTGAAATTGCTCTTTAGTGAAATTCATTACCCAAATCACTTTTTCTATTTCAGTTTAATTTCTAATTCTGTGTCAGAATATTAATGTTTGGTCCCTTTAAGGGATGTTTTCTCAATCCTATGTCCTAATTTACTGCCATTGAGGTTGGGTTCACTTCCCAGTATACTTTTTTTCCAGACAGTGCGGACATGGGAGTTGTTGACAAGATGATGGTGTATTCATTGTGGTAAACAGTACCTCTAGGAGTCTGGAAAGGGAACATAACAGCTGATTTATTCTCGCACCTATAAAATATATCAATTAAAGATACCTGGTGCAGCTGCATAGGTAGAGAAAATAAAATTTAACAGAACTAAGGTTGAAGTGCAGGGAAGCACTGAACTGAACAGTAGAAAAAATAAAGAAGCCTGTGAAACCATTAGAATAAATAAACCTAAATACCTACCTATTTTTTAACAGGTTGTTGAAAATTTAATGCATAAAACACAAAACAAGTAGATCATTGAACTCAAATTTCAAGTGGATGTAAGTTCAGTTTGTTTTGCTGTTATGTATCCATATGCTATAACCTCACGTTAGCTACCTACCCTTAGAAAATATACTTGGTATGTTTTTATATTTTACTGTTTTGTTTTTTTTTTTTCTCTTAGAAAGGAATATCTCCTCTCCTTTCTTCTGAGAGCTCTAAATTTCATTCTACTTAATCCATGATTGTTCCTTGCTTCCATAGAAGCATGTTCTAATCTCACTTTGAACACCTTTGATAGTGTATCATGTTGTGTACCTTTGTCCCTTGTTTGACTATTAATTTCTTTCTTTTTCAATATATGAAATTGATTGTTAAATTGGTTTCCATACAACACCCAGTGCTCATCCCAAAAGGTGCCCTCCTCAATACCCATCACCCACCCTCCCCTCCCTCCCACCCCCCGTCAACCCTCAGTTTGTTCTCAGTTTTTAAGAGTCTCTTATGCTTTGGCTCTCTCCCACTTTAACCTCTTTTTTTTTTCCTTCCCCTCCCCCATGGGTTTCTGTTAAGTTTCTCAGAATCCACATAAGAGTGAAACATATGGTATCCGTCTTTCTCAGTATGGCTTATTTCACTATTAATTTCTCAAGAGCCAGTCCTTGTCCTATTTATATTTACATTCCAGTTTTCCTCTACCAACTAATACAAGTCAGATTTAAAAACAAAATCCTCCAGTAATTTAGTTCCATTCCTTCTGTAAGGGGGTGGTGGTGGAAATTGTGAATATAATCTTACAGAAGAATAGCCTATGAAGTTGTTTTTTCTTTTTTAAATAATATTCTATCATGTACAAACACAGACAAACGAGTAGGTAGAGTCAGAAGTCACTGTGAATTTTGTCTCTTGGCCTCAGCCTTTACAGAAATTCTGACTGTGTTATATAATATACAGTGAAGCCATTTAGAAAACACCACTGGTATGATTTCTAACCACAACCTTTGACTCCAGGCAACATGCCCAAGACCTGCTATGAATTAACAGTGAGTCAACTCAGTACTGTACTATTAGGGAACGAATTTTTAGGATCTGAGCAGAAAGACTTCTCAGAAATTCTAATTCCTAAGTGGAAAAAATAAGGAGAAAAAGTATTTTAAATAAATTAAAGTCTTGTGAGCGGATATGAATAAAGCATTGACTAACCTTCTGATTCTCCCAGCAAGATTTCTGTGAGTCCCAAACTTCTTTTTGAAACGCTAATTTTTTCTAGTGACTTAGCATAAGGGAATTAAACCATTACAGATAATGTATTAATTTAGAAAACAGTATTGTTACTTTTATACTGTTTTAGACTAAAAATGCTAGTATAATGGCAGGGACTTGTTTTAGGAAAATTCACATGGACAGTGGAAAAGAAACTCTGCAAAGAGGGAAAAGCAGAGTTTCCAACCCTTCTTCTTGCCACCTTCAAAACTGAGGTGATATAATTGAACAATTAATTATGACAGTGTCCCATGTTTTACTGGAAATAAATCTTGTGTGGCTAGGTTCTCTATTTTTCTTTATTTTCGTAGCTCGTAAGTGCTGCAAGCTAAAAACAGGTGGTAGTAACATTATTAAAAAAAATGATTTTGGCCACTGAATCATTGGTATATTTAGCATTATAGCCTATGTAATCTCTACAAAACAATCATCACATAAATGAAGAAATATTCCCTTATTTTTTCCCTATGTCTTCTGAGTAGAAATCTTGGTATCAATTGTTATATCTTTAGTTCTCACACAGGGTTTCTAATTCCTGTAAAGCTGTTACTGAGAGAAAGGAATTAATTAACCCCTTGGATTAATAATTGGGTGAGATGAAAATATTTACAACTCCACTTTGTCTATTTAAGAGGCTGCCACTGTATTTATTAGAAGGATCAGGTGTTGGCTCTCATTTCCTGCCTGCTAACTGACTCCAGAGAGGCCAAGCTAAGATGGTCAGATCCCTCTCAGCCTCTTGGGTGTACAAAGGGGACACAGTAATATTGGAGTGGGGAGGAAGGAAGGTGCAAATGATTAATATGCCCTTCCCTCAAACCACAGCGTCTTTTGCTATTGAACATTTTGGCTTTGTTCTATTAATATATCTTTTAGAGAGGGGAAGGATATCTAATGCTTACTGAACTCATACGGTTATTCAGCCATGGCATAAAACAGATGAAAGAAAATGGTAGGCTGGTTCATTAAAGCAATATCAAATGACTGTTTTAATTCTCTAGTGTTGTGTAACAAACTATTCTAAAACTTTAGTGGGTTAAAACAGCTATAATCATTTATTATTCTCATGAAATTTGCAATTTGGTCAGGACTTAATGGGAAAAGTTCATTTCTGCTCTGTTTACGTTAGCTGGGGTTGCTTAGCTGAAAAGCAAAAGATCTACTTCCAAGATGATTCACTAACATGGTTGCCAGTTAGTGTATGTAGGATGTGGTTGGGAACTCAGCTTGGACTGAAGTTTGAGGGTCTCAGCTATTGTTTTATGCATCTTGCTTTGTGGTCTGGGCTTTCTCACATTATCATATCCGTATTTCAACATCACCCATCCTAAGAAAGAGTCAGCAGAAGCTCTATCACTTTCTATGACCTAACTTCATAAGTTCCAATAGTCACTTCCAGTCTACTTTAATAGTTGATGCAATTGTAAAAACTCTCCCAGTTTTAGCAAGAGGAGAGATAGAATACAGTAACAAGATTCTGGAAGAGTCTCTGGAAAGGGAAATATTGTAAGGTTATTTTTAGAAAAAGAAATCTGATTCTACTGGGAGTGGTGTAAGGGATAGATATTAGAATCTAAATAATAATGGTACCTGATTAAGCGGTCTGGGTCCCTGAGTCCAGCAGCGGACCTCAAGTTTGGCATGGAAGATGGAACCGAAGTACAGGAGTATAGCTACAAACTAAAATTCACAAGGATGACCTGGAACTAACACCAGTCTCTCTCCAGAACTTGGATCTGTCTCTCACTGCTTCCAGGCCTCCAAATTTGATGATGCAGGTGAAATGCAGAAATGGTGATGCACTGTGCCAAGGACGGGTACCCAAACTGGTCCAGGAATTAGAAAAACTGAAGGAGGCAGAATAACCAGTATGAATTGGAACAGTTAATGACACAGCTGCTACTTCACTGCAACAAAGCGCTACAGTATATCCCACACAAGGTACATGAGCTACAGCATCCTTCTGAGTGAAAACATGTCTGTTGTTTCAATTCCACATTCCACATTCCACATCTCACAATAGTGTTCTTGTAGCCAACTCTAACTCAGAACCATCCAGAGAGGACAACTGTAGTTCCATCTTAACTAAAATGATACAATACAAAGCTGGTATAGCCTAATGAGTGTGCCATGTGCACTTAAAAAGAGGCTATATTAAGGGTTCCTGGGTGCTTAGTTGTTTAAAGGTCCAACTCTTAATTTTGGCTCAGGCTGTGATCTCATCTCTCTCTCCCTCTCCCTTTCCCTCTCCGCCCCTTCCCCTGCTCGTTCTCTATTTCTTTCTCTCTCCCTCTCAAAATAAATAAACATTTAAAAAATAGGTTATATTACAATGTGATGGAGCTAGAGAGTATAACGCTAAGTGAAATCAATCAGTCAGAGAAAGACAACTACCATAAGAGTTTACTCACATGTGGAAAAGAAGAAACAAAACAAATGAGCAAAGAAAATAAGACAAACCAAGAAAAAGAGTCTTAACTATAGAGACAAACTAATAGTTACTAGAAGGGAGGTTGGTGGGGGATGAGTGAAATAGGGAAGGGGATTAAGAGTACACTCATCATGATGAGCACCAAGCAATGTATAGAATTGTAGAATCACTATATTGTACACTTGAAATGAATATAACACTATTAACTATACTGGAATTAATTTTTTTTAATTAAAAGAATTTAATAATAGGTTATATTGTTTGTATTCATGATTAGTTATATAAGTCTCCTTTATTCATTATGTTGTAGTTTTCCTCTAAGATTATTGACTTGCTGAAACTTGAGAGAATGTATCATGTCAATCGATGTATTACTGTTTCTGCTGGCATGGTTTGTTTTCTGCTTTGAACAAAAGTTGCTGGTTGTTATTGGATATAAATATACCTGTATTGTAAATGTAGTCTTTAATGTTATAATGTATCCTTCTTTGGTTTTTTTAATGTTTATTTTTATATTTTGAGATAGAATAGGAATGCACATGAGCAGGGGAGGGACAGAGAGAGTGGGAGAGAGAGAAGGAATTCTTGGCTCTGTGCTGTCAGCTCAAAGCCTAATCTGGGGCTTGATCTCAGAACTGTGAGATCATGACCTGAGCTGAAATCAAAAGTTGGATGTTTAAGTGAGTGAGCCACCCAGGTGCACCCCCTTGTTTCTTTTAATAGTTTTTGTCTGATTTCTGTCTTAACAGATACCAATTTCATCTTTCTCTTGGCATTTCCCTTGAATGTCTTTTTTTCATCTTTTAAATTTTTAATTCTTCCAAATATTTTTAAGTGAGACTCATATAAATGGCAGAATGTTGAATTAGCTTTGTTAACCAATCACCAATCAGAAGTTGTTCTTAAAATTGTGTTGTGTTAGGTGAGTTAAGCCAACTTATATTGTTATATGTGGTCATTTATATCATATTGCTTTCTTTTCTTTTGTCTCCCCAGAATCTAAGTTGAATAGCCTTTTTAGCCCAGTTAATACCTACATATATCCTCCCTTCTTCCTCCAATTCTAACAAATTTAGCATATGCACATTGGCAAAGTATACAGTATTGCTAGCCATAATTTAGTCTTAGGTAAACAGCTAAATGTATATTTAATACCATCCCTTTTTAATGTCAGTGTATCCTGATTTTTTTTTTCTTTTTTTGGCTTACGTTTGTAGATGTTTCACTAAGGAATTATGGGATATTCCATTCAGTTTATCTGAAGCTTCCTCATTAAAAAGTTTCTTTCGACTAGATAAAAAGTATGGCTGACAATTTCTTGAATTATCATAAATGTTATTTCAATATCTTGTACTATGAAGTGTTTCTGCTGAAAAATATGACAATTTGAAGTTCTTTCAGTTATAAATGACTTAATCTTTATACATGAATGCCTTAAGGATTTTTTTTTCATTTTTTTTCAAAATCTCATAGTTTGACAAGTTTGACTTGTCTTAGAATTCTTGGTTGATTTAGCAGTGCTGAGTATGTAGCCTCCAGTTATCTTTTAGGTCAGGAAGTGTTTCTGGAGTTCTACTTTTGTTATGTTTCATTGTTTGAGTGTTTTGTTCTTCAGGATTTCTGTCTGTATCTCTCTCGCTCTCTCTCCCCCCTCCCCCCACCCCATATATGTATTTTTTCTATAAATATATGTAGTGTTTATATAATCTTTATCTTCTATATTTAAATTATATTGTTTTCATTTTTAAACTTTCATAACTTCAATCTTTCTTCTTTTAATAATGTCCTTTTATTTACTGTTTTTTGTAATTTAGCTTTAATTTATAAAATTAATTTTTAATTTATTTTGACTACTCCTTTTATCAAATCTTTTCCTCTAATCTCTTTTCTGAATTGTGATGTTCTTTCATAGCATCTATCATTTTTTAAGTTTTTATTTTAATCACACTGTGCTTATCACAAGTGCACTCCTTAATCCCCATTACCATTTAACCCATTCCCCCAACCCCTCTCTCCTTTGGTAACCATCAGTTTGTTCTCTATAGTTAAGAACCTATTTCTTGGTTTCTCTCTTTTTCCCCCTTTGTTCATTGGTTTTGTTTCTTAAATTCCACACATGGATGAAATCATATCATATTTGTATCTGACTTATTTTGCTTGGCATTATACTCTCTACTTCCATATTGCATTCTTTTTTATGGCTGAGTAATATTTCATTGTATATATATATGCCACCTCTTTATCCATTAATCAATCAGTGGACACTTGGGCAGCTCCTGTATCTTGGCTATTGTAAATAACACTGCTATAAACATAGTTGTGTGTGTATCACTGTGAATTATTATTTTTATGTTCTATGGGTAAATATGTGGTAGTATCATTGCAGGATTGTAGGGTAGTTATATTTTTAACTTTTTGAAGAACCTCCATACCATACTGTTTTCCAGAGTGGATGTACCAGTTTGTATATCCATCAGTAATGCAAAAGTGTTCCTTTTTCTCCACAACCTCACCAGCACCTATTGTTTATTATGTTGTTGATTTTAGCCATCATGACAGGTGTGAGGTGATGACTCCTTCAGTTTTAATGTGCATTTCCCTGGAGATGAGTGATGTTGAGCCTCTTTTCATATGATGGCCTCTCTCTATCTTGTCTTGGGAGAAATACCTGTTCATGTCTTCTGCCCATTTTTTCATTTATTTGTTCCTTGGGTGTTGAGTTTTATAAGTTCTTTATATATTTTGCATACTCTTTATCATATATGTCATTTGCAAATATCTTTTTCTATTCCAGAGGTTACCTTTTAGTTTCATTGATTTTTTTTTTCCTTTTCTGTGCAGAAAGTTTTAATTTTGATTAAGTCCCAATAATTTATTTTTGGTTTTATTTCCTTTGCCTTGATGGAAGTATCTAGGAAAAAAATGTTGCAGCTGATGTCAGAGAAATTAGTGCCTGTGCAATAGACAAAATAAATTCTAGGAGTTTTTTGGTTTTATGTCTCTCATCTTTAGGTCTTTAATCCATTTTTGACTTTATTTTTGTGTATGGTATAAGAAAGTGGCCCACTCTTATTCTTTTACATGTTGTTTTCCAGTTTTCCCAATATCATTTGTTGAATAGACAATATTCTTTCCCACTGGATATTCTTTCCTGCTTTGTCAAAGATTAATTGACTATTTGGTTGCAGGTTGATTTATGGGTTTTTTATTTTGTTCCATGAATTTATGTGTCTATTTTTTGCTAGTATTATATTGTTTTGATCACTACAGTTTTGTAATAGAACTTGAAGTCCAGAATTGTAATGTCTCCAGCTTTGCTTTTCTTTTTTCAAGATTCCTTTGGCTATTCAGGGTCTTTAGTGGCTGCATACAAATGCTTTGTTCTAGCTCTGTGAAAAATGCTGTTGATATTTTGATAGGGATTGCATTGAATGTGGAGATTGCTTTGAGTACTAGGGTAGACATTATAACAATATTTGTTACTCCAATTCATGAGCATGGAATGTCTTTTCATTTCTTTGTGTCATCTTCAACTTCTTGCATCAGTATTTTATAGTTCTAAGTACAAGTCTTTCACCTCTTTGGTTAGGTTTATTCCTAGATGTCTTATTATTTTTGGTACAATTTCAGTGGGATTGTTTTCTTAATTCTTTCTGCTGTTTCATTATTGTTGTATAGAAATGTAACAGATTTTTTTAGATTGATTTTGCATCCTGCCTCTTTACTGAATTTATCAGTTATCGCCATTTTTTGGTGGAGTCTTTTAGATTTTCTTTATATTGTATCATGTCATCTGCATACAGTGAAAGTTTATTTCTTCATTGCCAGTTGTGTTTCTTTCTTTCATTTCTTGTCTGGTTGCTGTGACTGGGCCTTCTAGTACTATGCTGAATGAGAATAGTGAGAGTGGATATCCTTGTCTTGTTCCCGACCTTAGGGGAAAAGCTCTCAATTTTTCCCCACTGAGGATGCTGTTATCTGTGGCTTTTTCCTTTATTGCCTATATTATGTTGATATATGTTCCCTCTCAACTTATTTTGTTGAGGGTTTTTATCACAAATGGATATTGTTCTTTTTCAAATGGTTTCTTTGCGTCTATCAAAATGATCATATGATTCTTAACCATTCTCGTATTGATGTGATGTGCCAGGTTAATTGATTTGTGAATATTGAACAACCCTTGCAACCCAAGAATAAATCCCGCTTGATCACGGTGGGTTATTTTGTTTAATGTGTTCTTGGATTTAGTTTGCTAATATTTTGTTGAGGACTATTGTATCTATGTTCATCAGAGATGTTGTCCTGTAGTTCTCTTTTTTGTGGTGTCTTTACCTGGTTTTGGTATCAGAGTGATATGGGTCTTGTAGAATGAAATGGGAAATTTTCTTTCCTTTTCAATTTTTTTGAATAGTTTGAAAAGAATAGGCATTAACTCTTCTTCACATATTTGGTGGAATTTTCTGTGAAGCCATCATGTCTGTAGACTTTTGTTTGTTGGGAGATTTTTTATTACTGATTTAATTTCTTTGCTGGTTTTCAGTCTGTTAAAGTTTACCATTTCTTCCTGTTTCATTCCTGGTAGTTAAAAAGTTTGTAAGAATTTATTCATTTTTTTTCAGTTTTCTAATTTGTTGGCATAGAGTTTTTACAATATTCTCCTATAATTGTATTTTTGTGGTGGTTATTTATATGGGTCCCTTCTCTCTCTCTGTCTGTCTCTCTCTCTCTCTCTCTTAATTCTGGCTAGAGGTTTATCAATTTTATTTTTTAAGCCAGTTCCTGGTTTCATTGATCTGTTATTTCTTTTATTTGTATATCATTTATTTCTGCCATAATCTTTAATATTTCCTTCTGCTGGTCTTAGGTTTTGTGCATTTTTCTTTTTCTAGCTCCTTTAGGTGTAAGGTTAGGTTGTTGGAGATTTTTCTTGCTTCTTGATGTAGACCTATTTTGCTATAAACTTCCCTCTTAGAACCATTTTTTTGGTGCTTCCCAAAGGTTTCGAACCATTGTGTTTTCATTTTCATTTGTTTCTATATGATTTTTAATTTCTTTACTCGATTTCCTGGTTGACCCATTCATCATTTAGTAGCATGTTATTTAACTTCCATGTATTTGTGGTCTTTACAGATTTTTTCTCATGATTGACTTAAAGTTTCAGAGTGTTGTGATCAGAAAAGATGCACGTTATGACTTTGATCTCTTCTAATTTCTTGAAACTTGTTTTCTTGCCCAATATGTGATTTATTTAGATAATCTTCCATGTGCAGTTAAATTTTTTTTTTTTAACGTTTATTTATTTTTGAGACAGAGAGAGACAGAGCATGAACGGGGGAGGGGCAGAGAGAGAGGGAGACATAGAATCGGAAGCAGGCTCCAGGCTCTGAGCCATCAGCCCAGAGCCCGACGCGGGGCTCGAACTCACGGAGCGCGAGATCTTGACCTGAGCTGAAGTCGGCCGCTTAACCGACTGAGCCACCCAGGCGCCCCCCATGCGCAGTTAAAAAGAATGTCTTCTCTGCTGTTTAGGGTTGAATGTTTTGAATGTATCTGTTAAATCCATCTGGTCCAATATGTCATTCAAAACCATTGTTTCTTTGTTGATTTTCTCTTTGGAGGATCTATCCATTGATGTATTTGAGGTGTTAAAGTCCCCTTCTATTATTGTATTATTATGATTTCCTTTATGCTTTTATTAACTGTTCTATGTATTTGAGTTCTTCCATGTTGGGTGCATAAATATTTACAATTGTTCTATCTTTTGGATTGTTGCCTTTATTATGATACAGTGTCATTAGTTGTCTCATGTTACAGTCTGTTTTAAAGTCTAGTTGGTCCAATATAAGCAATTTCTACTCTTTTGACATCCGTTGGCATGGTAGATGTTTCTCTATTCCCTCACTTTGAATCTGCAGGTGATGTAAAGATGTCTAAAATGAGTCTCTTGTAGGCAGTATATAGATTAGTCGTGTGTGTGTGTGTGTTTATTCCATTCTGTCACCCTGCGTCCTAAGATTGAGTATTTAATCCATTTAGATTCAAAGTAATTATTGATAGATACGTATTTTATTTCTTGTTTTGTGGTTGTTTCTGGAGATCATTTCTGATCATCTCTTGTCTTTATTTCATAGTTTGCTGGGTTTTTTTCTTTAGTGATATATTTGGATTTTTTTCTCTTTATTCTTTGAATATTTATTAGCAGTTTTGGACTTGTGATGACTGTTAAGTCTGTGTGTGACATCACCTGCATATAGCAGTCTATGTTAAGTTGATGGCCATTTAAATTTGAACCCATTCTTTTTTTTTTTTTTTTTAATTTTTTTTATTTTTTAATATATGAAATTTACTGTCAAATTGGTTTCCATACAACACCCAGTGCTCATCCCAAAAGGTGCCCTCCTCAATACCCATCACCCACCCTGCCCTCCCTCCCACCCCCCATCAACCCTCAGTTTGTTCTCAGTTTTTAACAGTCTCTAATGCTTTGGCTCTCTCCCACTCTAACCTCTTTTTTTTTTTTTTTCCTTCCCCTCCCCCATGGGTTTCTGTTATGTTTCTCAGGATCCACATAAGAGTGAAACCATATGGTATCTGTCTTTCTCTGTATGGCTTATTTCACTTAGCATCACACTCTCCAGTTCCATCCATTGAACCCATTCTTTACTCCTCTCTTCCCTACGTTCCAGGAATATGGTGTCATGTTTTACATAGTTTTATGTTGTATGTTCCTTGACTGGTTTTTACAGAAATATTAATTTTTACTGCTTTTGTCCTTCCTACTTTAATAGTGTCAGTTTTCATCTTTCCTTTTCACTTGCTTTTCCCTTTAATATTTCTTGCAGGGCAGGGTTAGTGGTCACAAACTCCTTTAGTTTTGTTTGTCTAATAAACGTTTTATCTCTCCTTATGTTATGAAGGATAGCCTTGCTGGGAAAAATATTGTTGGCTGCAGATTTTTCCCATTCACCCCTTTCAATGAATATATCATTACACTTCTTTTTACCTTGAAAAGTTTCTGCTGCAAAATCTGCTATAGCTTTATGGGGTTTCCTTTGTATTTAACTTTCTTCTTTTATCTTGTTGCTTTTAATATTTTTTCTTTATCACTATATTTTGCCATTTTAATTCATATGTATTAGTGTGGGTCTGCTTTTGTTAATTTTGATGGGAGTTCTCTGCTTCCTGCATGTGAGTATCTTTTTTCTTCCCCAGATGAGGGAATTTTTCAGCTACTATTTCTTCAAATAAATTTGCTGGCCCCTTTTCTCTCTCTTCTTCTTTTTTTTTTTTTTTTTTCAATATATGAAGTTTATTGTCAAATTGGTTTCCATACAACACCCAGTGCTCATCCCAAAAGGTGCCCTCCTCAATACCCATCACCCACCCCCCATCAACCCTCAGTTCTCAGTTTTTAAGAGTCTCTTAGGCTTTGGCTCTCTTCCACTCTAACCTCTTTTTATTTTTTTCCTTCCCCTCCCCCATGGGTTTCTGTTAAGTTTCTCAGGATCCACATAAGAGTGAAACCATATGGTATCTGTCTTTCTCTGTATGGCTTATTTCACTTAGCATAACACTCTCCAGTTCCATCCACGTTGCTACAAAAGGCCATATTTCATTCTTTCTCATTGCCACGTAGTACTCCATTGTGTATATAAACCACAATTTCTTTATCCATTCACCAGTTGATGGTCATTTACGTTCTTTCCATAATTTGGCTATTGTTGAGAATGTTGCTATAAACATTGGGGTACAAGTGCCCCTATGCATCAGCGCTCCTGTATCCCTTGGGTAAATTCCTAGCAGTGCTATTGCTGGGTCATAGGGTAGGTCTATTTTTAATTTTTTGAGGAACCTCCACACTGTTTTCCAGAGTGGCTGCACCAATTTGCATTCCCACCAACAGTGCAAGAGGGTTCCCCTTTCTCCACATCCTCACCAGCATCTATAGTCTCCTGATTTGTTCATTTTGGCCACTCTGACTGGCGTCAGATATCATCTCTCTCTTCTTCTTCTGGGACTCCTATAATATGAATGTTACTATGGTTGATGGAGTCACTGAGTTTCCTAAGTCTATTCCCATTTTGGATGATTCTTTTTTTCTGTCTTTTGTTCATCTTGATTACTCTCCCATACTCAGTCTTCTAGGCCATCAATCTGTTCCTCTTCTTCTTCCATCCTGCTGTTGATCCCATCAATCATATTTCTCACTTGACTTATTGATCACTTTATATCTGCTATGTTATTCCTTATCTCTGTGTTAATAGTCTCACTGATATTTTCCACTTTCTTTTCAAGTCCAGTTAGTATCTTAATAATCATTGCTTTAAATTCGCCATCAGGCATGTTACTTATATCTGCTTTGCTCACGTCTCTGGCCGTGGACTTGTCCTGTTCTGACATTTGGGACAAATTCCTCTGTATTCTCATTTTGTCTAAGTCTCTTTACCTGATTGTCTATGTTAGGAAAATCAGCTATGTCTCTTCTTGAGGGTAATGACTTTATAAGGAAGAGGTTTTATATGTTTTTTAAATTTTTTAACATTTTTTTTAATTTTTGAGAGACAAAGACAGCATGAGTGGGGGAGCAGAAGAAAGAGAGGGAGACACAGAATCTGAAACAGGCTCCAGGCTCTGAGCTATCAACACAGAACCCGAGACTGGGCTCGAACCCATGTACTGTGAGATCATGACCTGAGCCAAAATCAGACCCTTAACCAACTGAGCCACCCAGGTGCTCCTAAAGAAGAGGTTTTATAATGCCCTGTCAAGTAATGTCCCCTGTTTCCCAGGGCCTGGTGTTTCCAGGAGTGTCTCCAATGTGTGTGTCTCCCGAGAGATGTGTGCACTCTGCTGTTGTGTCATGTTAATGCCAGTCATGTACAGGGTTTCTCTTTGCCTATTGTGGGCACTGATAGGTCCCTGACCTGAATGTGGCATGTTTTCACTGGTGTGCTCTGGCCTGCTTGTAAAATGAGAACTGTTGTCACTCTTTCCAATGAAACTGAGGCCTTCTGAAACTCCTGGGTCAGGAGACACAGGATTGGCAGGTTTTTTTTTCAACGTTTTTTATTTATTTTTGAGACAGAGAGAGACAGAGCATGAACGGGGGAGGGGCAGAGAGAGAGGGAGACACAGAATCGGAAACAGGCTCCAGGCTCCGAGCCATCAGCCCAGAGCCTGACGCGGGGCTCGAACTCACGGACCGTGAGATCGTGACCTGGCTGAAGTCGGACGCTTAACCGATTGCGCCACCCAGGCGCCCCAGGATTGGCAGGTTTTGAGGCCAGTTTTCTCAGGAGACCCACAGCACTGGGACTGAGGCAAAGATGACTGGGAATGGTGGTTTTTCCAGGGTTCCAGAGAGTGGAGTTTGGTATAAGCCAGTTAGGTACTGAGTGTTGACACTGCACTGTTTCCCACAGGTGGCCTTTTGTGTTGTTTTTTTTTTTGTTTTTGTTTTTTGTTTTGTTTTGTTTTTTTGTGGATTGAAGGTTTATTTAACACCAGCGGGCTCAGAAGAGACTCTTTCTCCAAATATCTGAGCTCCGAATGCAAGTGGGAGGGGTAATTTATAGTTGTCAGCCTCCATATTTGGCAGGAGGGCTCATGTGTGCGCCTGGCAAACAGGGCAAGAACTCAGAAGAGGGGTTTTGAAGCCAGAGACCAGAGCTTGTTTTAGTCCCATCATCCATTTATGGTGTAAAACTTTATTCATTTTCCCAACATTCCCCCCTTTGATGCCTTTTTAAAAATCTTTTATTAGGCATCACTTTTTAGTTCTAGGGTTGGCTCCCTGGGAGGGTTAAGATACGTGCTACAATTTGGCGAGCAACAGTGTTTTCAGTAAAACGTACCAGGGTATTTAATACACAGGGGCTGATGGTCACAAGTAAAATTAGGTAAAGGAGGGGCCCTGCCAGTGTAGGAAGCCAGGATACCCAATCCATGAGATCCCATCCTTTCCATTGTGTGATATTTTCCTGTTGTCTACGTTGAATTCTTTCCTTGAGTTCCTTAACCTTAGTCCTGACTATTCCTGATTGGTTTACAAAATAGCAACATTCTTCCCCCAGAAAGCTGTAAGTCCCTCCTTTTTCTGGAGTAGGTCAAGGGCTCGCCTAATTTGGAGAGGTGGCCTTGTGTTTATGCTGAAGGACAGGAGAGGGATGTGGCACCTACCATTTCTTGTATTTCTAGAATGATCTCTCTGTGAACACTGCTTCTCTGGGACATGATCTAAAATAAGCAACTAAACCTCCCCCCCCCTGTATGCCCCAGGCACTGTTCAGATCACTGGTTGCACTGGTAGGTCTGTGGGCTATTTGCACTTCATTCTCTCCAAAAGCAGCCCCAGTGACTCCCAGGCTCTATCTTATCTAAGTCTCCATTGACCTTTAAAACTCCAGGCTTCAAGCCCCACTGGTTGCAAGAGTTGACAAAGTACAGTCCCTCTCATTTCTGTAGCCAACTGCTATGGAAATTTGTTTTCCCCATGCAATCCCTTTGTGCTACTGTCTCTTACCCTTCTGTGCAAACACAGCTCCCTCCCCAGCACAGAAGCCATGATCTGTTTCTCTCCCAAGCCTCATCTCTGCACTCCCTCTCTTCCATATGGCCTCCTTTCTACCTTTAGTTGTGGAGTTTGTTCTCCCTGTCTTCTGGTCAATTTCTAGGGTATTAATGGTGATTTCATAGTTATCTAGTTGTGTTTGTGAGGTTGGGTGAGCCTAGGGTCCTCTTGCTCCACTGCTCTCTTCCTTCCTCTTAGCCTCTGTCATTTTCTCATCAGTTTGAAACGCTAGGTTATGGTTTTCATCTCTTCTGTGAGCAGATAAGATGAGCAGATGAATAGATCTGTCCAGTGGACTTGGATTGTTCATTGGAATGTTATATTCTTTGTTCTCTTACTTTCTCATCATCAATTCTATATGTAGTTTGAAACTTTTCTGTTGCTTATCTGTTACGTGAAATTAATTTTTCTATACATTCAAGGTATTTGAGTGGCTCAGAAGAACCTTGCATTTTATAGGGGGAGAAATAAAATTAAATGCAGTGCACAATCTTTTATAGGATCCAGAGACAGAAAAAGGATATTTGTTGAGAAATTAGTGATATCTGAGCAGGGTCTTTAGTTCATTTAATATTATTAACATTGTGTTCTTAATAGTTGTATTATAGTTATGTAAGTTGTGAAAATAGTTTAAAGAGGCTTAAAAATATAAATGAACTCTGAAATACTGTGTCAACTTTTTTTCATTTTAATATTTTTTAGTTGAGATATAACTGACATACATTGTATTAGTTTTGGATTACAACATGATATAATATTTGTGTATATTGCAAAATTATTATCACAGTAAGTTCATTTAATATCTATTATCCCACATAATTAGAAATTTTTGCATGTGTGTGATAAGATCTTTTAAAATATGTTGTCTTAGCAACTTTGAAATACACAATATAGTATTGTTAACTATGCTTCTCATGGTATATTGTGTTCTCAGGACTTATTTATCTTATAAGTGGTAACTCGTACCATTTGAATAATTTCATCTACTCTGTCTGCCCCATCTCCCCAAACCCTGTTTCTGACAACCATCAATCTGTTCTCTGTATCTATGAATTCTGTTTTGTTTCATTAAGAGTCCATATGTAAGTGATTTCCTGCAATATTTCTCTTTCTTTGACTTCTTTCATTAAACATGGTGCCCCGCCAAAGTTCATCCATGCTGTTGCAGGATCACAAGATATCCTTCCATTTTATGTCTCAATAATACTCCTCTGTATGTATACACCACATGTTACTTATCCATCTTTCCTTTGATGGACACTTAGATTGTTTCCATTTCTTGACTATTGTCAACAAGCTGCAACATACATGGGAATACCATTATCTCTTAAGATAGCAATTCCATATCTCTGGGGTAAATACCTAGAAATAGAATTGCTCCATCATGTGACCATTCTATTTTTAATTTTTTGAGGAACTTCCATACTGCTTTCCACAGTGGCTGCATCAATTTATATTCTTACCAACAGTGCACAAGGGTTTCTTTTTTACCACAATCTTACTGAGTATTTGTTAGTTATTATATTTTTTAATAACAGTCATTCTAACTGGTGACAGATAACATCTCATTGTGGTTTTGATTTCCATTTCCCTGATAATTAGTGACACTGAGCATCTTTTCAGGTACCTGTTGGCCATTTGTATATCTGGAAAAATGTTTATTCAGTTCCTCTGCACATTTTTACTGGATTTTTTTCTTTTGAATTATCTGAGTTCTTTATATATTTTGGATTTAACCCAATATTAAATATATGATTTGAAATATTTTCTCCTATTTACTGCATTGATTTTTCACTTTTTTAATCGTTTCCATTGTCACACAAAAATGATTTTTTTTTTATATTTGATACAGTTTTACTTTTTTATTTTTGCTTTTGTGGTGTTTTGTGTCAAATCCAAAAACAAATTGCCAAGATCAGTGTCAAGAAGATTTGTGTATGTTTTCTACTGGAGTTTTATGATTTCACATTTTACATTCATATTTTTAATCCATTTTGAATTTATTTTTGTGTATGGTATAAGACAGGGATCCAGTTTCATTCCTTTGCATGTGACCATCTAGTTTTCTGAGGTCCACTTATTGAAGAGATTATTCTTTCCTCATTGTATATTTTTGACTCCTTTGTCATAAATGACTATTTAGGCATAGGTTTACTCCTGGGCTCGCTCCTCTGTTGTATTTATCTGTTTATCTGTTTTTATGCCAATGGCATACAGTTTTAATTACCATAACTTTGTAATATAGTTTTTAATTAAGAAATACAATGCCTGTAGCTTTGCTCATCTTTGTCAGATTTCCCTCAGCTCTTCAGGGTCTTTTGTGTTTCCATGCAATCTTAGGATTCTTCTATTACTGTGAAAGAAGACAGGAATTTTGTTTGGGATTGTATTGAATCTGTATGTTGCTTTGAATATTATGAACATTTCAACAGCATTAATTCTTCCCATCTAAGATCTCTGAACATTTTTCCATTTATTTGTGTCATCTTCCTTTTCTTCCTTTGATGTCTTAGAGTTTGCAGTGTTCAAGTCTTTCACCTCCTTGGGTAAATTTATTCCTAGGGATTTTATTCTTAGCAACTTTCCTGTAAGTCTAAAATCCCTTCATAATAAAAAGTGAAAGTAAATAAAATCTCCACAATAATCCTGATGTTGCCTGGTTGATACTGGTACAGAGTAGATGCGTTAGGTACTCTTCTATAATGATTCTCAATGATCCTTGCCTTCTCATATTTACACCTTTGTGGAGTCCCCTCCCCTGAGTGTATGCTATTTCCAGTGGTTTGTTTTTAATATATATAATATGGCAAAAGTGATGTGATTTCACCCAATATTCAATTATAGAAGACTTTGATTTTCATCTTTCTGGTATTTTTCCATTCTTCTCACATGGTTGTTGTGATGGAGAGGACCACTAGAAGGGAAAAATGAGGGTGGTCTTTGGTCAACAGCCAGAAAACAGGATTTCATTCAACAGCCTGCAAAGAACAAAATCCTGCCAACAGACACTGAGTGAGCTTGGAAGGGGACCTGATCCTTTTGAACCTTGAAATGAATGCAGCCTCCTGAGACCATGAATCAGAGAGGTCATGCCTGATTCCCGACCCACAGAAAGTGTGAAATCATAAATGGGTGTGCTTTAGAGTGCTTGATTTTGGTGTATTTTTTTCCCACAGCAACATATAATTAGATACAGTTAGGAAAAAAAGAAACAAGATAGAAATCTGAAAGCCAGAACTTGAATGTGAACTATTTACAATGGAAGGATGAAAATCAATAGAAGACTCGGGAAAAAAGCGGCGTTACCATGGGTGACATTTCAGAAGTATGGAAGGAAAGGAGGCAAAGTTCTAATCTCTCCCCACACCCAAAGCTTAAAACTGATTCAACTAGACTTCAAAGAAATCACTATATATGATGTATACTTTAATACTTAAAAAATCATTTTTGAGTCATATTTAGAGTCTGAGTCATGTTCTGTTTTTACTTAAATGTTTGGGGGGTCACACATGCTTGGATTTTGAATACTAGTTCTGTGGTATGCACTTTGTAAATATGATTACAAAAATAAGCTGAAGAAGATGGAGAGGAAAAGAAAGTCTTTTTTCATCTTATGCATTATGCTTCTTAAATTCAATTCCCTTAATTTTAACAATTGGGTTGATTGTCTTTTTTCAATTTTGGACTTTGTCTAATACGTCTGTATTGTTAGGATTCTTCTCCTTTTATCTCAAAAAAACAAATCACCTCTGCCAGGTTAATTAAGTTTCTGCCTTAATATGTAGACTCTGTATATACTGTTACTAATTTTAATTAAATAATGAATAAGCATAGCCATGATCATGGGGGAAAAAAACCCCTCAAAACGCTATCAGTAAAAATCCCATACTTAGAAAAATAATCTGGAACAGTTTTTCACTTTCCCATGTAACATTAAACTTTGCTTATCACCAATTTTTCGCTATTTGTGCCCAACATATAATCCTAAACTGGGCTAACAATTTATATATCTATATCTATATATCTCTATATCTAGATATAGATATATAAACACACACACACACACATATATATATATATATATGTATATCTATGTTTGTATATGTGTATATGTCTGTGTGTGTGTGTGTATATATATGTATGTGTGTGTACATGTACATAAACATACATTTACACACATATACACACATGCTCTTGGATACTAGGGAAATGATGGAAGATACCTGGCTCTTTTGGAATAAGACTCTGACCAGTTTATAAAGTCTCGTTGAGGATAGGCATTTACATAGGTGGATATACAAAAGATAGTACACTTTACTCACCTCTTACTATAATCCTTCTTGTATCTTTTTACCCAAACCATAAATTCACCTCTTATAGGCACTCTACCCAGCATCAAATGTAACTCTCAAGGATGTTTAATGTTGTGCAGGTTTGTGTCATTCAATAATAAAATATACTTTTAAATTGAGCTACTGCAAAGAATATTTCATGCTTTTAGAACATTCATTTAAAAAATTAAGCTTCTAAAATTGAATCTGTCATCATTGTATTTTTTGGATAAGAAGTCACACTTCTTTAATCGCTGTGTGCTCTTTTCCGGTACTATTTAATTATCCATTGAAAACCAAAAATAGTTACTATTATTTACTCATCCAAATTTAGCAAAAACTTCATATTTGTTCATATTTTCTCATCTGTTTTTTATTCTTTTGTACTTTGCCACACACTGTTTTTATTTCTAGGAAAAGCCTCCACTATTTCATTATCCTTTGTTTCAAGAGGACGTCACAGCACAAAATGGTCCAATCTTTAAGCCACAGCTAAGTAAATAGGTGTAGGGAGATGATCCATGCTGGTAAAGGGGATACGTTTCTCATGAATTTGAACTTGAGACTCAGAAAATCAAGTTAATTCTGGACGTCAGTGTGAAAAGCAGTAATAAGTGCAGCCTCCTGAATCAGACTTGACTCAGTTTGGTTCTTTTCTTTATCACGTAATTGATGTCTGTTTTCACATATGTAAATCAGTAATAATAAAAGTACTTATCTCTTGGGGTTCCTGTGAGGATTACATAGGGTAAAATATCTGTAGAGTACCTGGAAGTTATTACATACTCTGTAACTGATGGTTGTTACTGTTACTTTTGTTTTGTTGTTGTTTAAGAATACTATAGACCAAAAATTAGAGCAAGTGTACCTTCATTTACAGAAAATAAGAAATAACTAAATTGATGGTATTGGAGTCCTTGTCTTTTGTTGTCTTCGATGTCTAGTAAATTCCTCTGTTGGTGTCCCGTGAGCCACTCTGCTAGTCTCATAATAAGACTTTTTTGTGTGCTTAAGATTATTTTAAATATATCTTTTCAAGCAGAACAAAACATACCTAAAATGAGAAACTTAACATATACCCACAATAATATCTACATTATTCTTTTTTTAAGTTTATTTGTTTTGAGAGAGAGAGAGGGTACAAGTGGGGGAGAGGCATAGAGAGGGAGAGAGGGAAAGAGAGAATCCCAAGCAGGCTCTGAGCTGTCAGTGCAGAGCCGGATGTGGGGCTTCAACTCACAAACTGAGATCATGACCTGAGCTGAAACCAAGAGTTAGACACTTAACCATCTGAGCCACCCAGGCATCCCATTAATTCATTTTTTTAATCCATCAACTAGTCTGTGACTTCTTACAACATTTTATTATATTTAAGGAAGACAAAACTATGAGACTATAAGTTAAACTTGTTCATGGCATTATTTGTTTTCCCTTAGGTAATAAATATGCTCTTTATATTTAGATAATGGAATGACTTATTCTATTAACATTGAAATTTTATTGACCCTGTCTCAGTGGAGCAGCTAATGAATGGACACTTGTGATGGTGAGAAATTATGTCACAGTGCACATGATTTTGATAAACACATCATTTTAAACCTTTACTGTCTTTCCTTTGTTCTATAGTTGTAAGATGAGTATGAATATAAGTAGGAATTATGTCACAAAACAAAACAGACTGATTTAATTTTTTTACATTTTTATGGTTTTATTTTTAAAATTTTTTAAAAAATGTTTATTAATTTAGAAAGAGAAAGAGCATGAACTGGGGAGTGGCGGGGAGAGAGAGAGAATCTCACACAGACTCCACACTGTCAGTACAGAGCCCCACAGAGGGCTTGATCTCACAAACTGTGAGATCAGGACCTGAGCCAACACCAAGAGGCAGGTGCTCAACCAACTTAGTCACCCAGGTGCCCCCAAGTTTCTACATTTTTAATCAGTGGTTTTCAACCAGTATTATTTTATTCATTTTTTTAAATAATTAAACACCTAAAAATGAAAAATATCTTCATTTTCTCACAAAAAAGGGGGATGCTAGAACATATTGAGACGCTAAAACAATAGAATAGAATGACTTATGTGATGCTATATAGAGACATTTGTGAAATTTCTTTCAAAATATGTTAATAGTAAAAAACAAACTCTTGTTTCTAAGTGACTCATGCATGTAAGAAACCTGTAGATAATATTCTTGGTATATATATCATGTAGATAAACATGTGTGACAGTATGTGTGATTATATTCCTCCAGAAGCTGATCCTGAGAAAAGAATTTGAGTATATGTGGTAAATTTAAGGATGCATTAATTTTTTTTAATATAATTTATGGTCAAATTGGCTTACATACAACACCCAGTGCTCATCCCAACAAGTGCCCTCCTCAATGCCCATCGTCCATTTTCCCCTCTCCCCCACAAACCCCCATCTACCCTCAGTGTATTTAAGATTCTGTATTTTAAGAGTCCATATTTAAGAGTCTCTTGTGGTTTGCCTGCCTCCCTCTCTTTGTTTGAAACTATTTTTTTTCCCCTTCCCTTCCTACATGGTCTTCTGTTAAGTGAAATAAGTCAGTGAGAGAAGAACAGATATCCTATGCCTTCACTCATATGTGGATCCTGAGAAACTTAACAGCACTCTTCAAAATAAAACTCTGAATGAGATTGTCAAGAAGCTAAGACCCTTCAGATATTCCCTTTCTGGAAACTTGCTGTCCTTTCAGAGTTTTGCTCTTAAAGCAAGATGCAATGCAATTACAGAGAAACCCAGATATGTATATACCAGTGTCTCCTTGGATATTCTTTGGCCCCGGAGATTCTTTGGTGGAGGGATAGTAACATGGGAATGAAAGTGGGACCTGCACCAAGGGATGCATTATTTATCTGTTAGTGATAAATTACCTAAAACCATGCCATCTTAAAACACACATTATCTCACACAGATTTTGGGAGTTGGGAGTATAGAAATGGCTTAATTGGGAAATTCTGGTTCAGGATCTCTCCTGAGGTTGCAGTCAGGATGTCAGCCCACCATCCGATGACTTAACCAGGGGGTTCTGCTTCCAACAGGGCTCACATACATAGTTATTGGCAGGAGGCCTTAGTTTCTTGCTGGCTGTTACCTGAACATGCCATCACTTCTGCTATATTCTCTTTATTAGACTTGTGTGATTAATTTCAGCTCACACTCAAGGGGTGAGGGATTAGGTTCCACATCTTGCAAGATGTTTCAAAACCTGCATGAATTATTTTAAAACCACCATGTTAATTTAATCTCAAGAAGGAATGATAGATGAATAAAAATATAAAACATGGAATGGAAAATATTCAAAACAGGGTATGCTAATGTGCAGATTAATAATTAATGTGTGCAACTGGGCTCAGTTCCTACTGGGAACCTCTAGGTGATGATGTGGAACATGCCTGTGTTATTTTGAGTGCTCTGAGAAGCAGATACCAAACTGAAATTAGATGAGTAATAAATGCATTGGGGAAATTCCTGTGAAGAATTAAAAAGAAGAAAAAGTAGGCAGGGAGAGCATGTAGATTACAATGCAGGCATGGCCCTGTGAAGGGAGAAGGGAAAGGAGAGAAGATTTGATAGGCAGAGTCTAAAACAGCAATGTAGGGGTACATGAGTGGCTCATTCGGTTAAGCTTCTGAGTCTCGGTTTTTGCTCAGGTTGTGATCTCATGGTTTGTAGGTTCAAGCCCCATATCCGGCTCCCTGCTGATGGTGTGTAGCCTATTTGAGATTCTCTCTCTCCCTGTCTCTCTCCCTTTCCCCCTCTCCTCCTCTCCTGCCCATTCTCTCTGTCTCTCAAAATAAATAAACTTTAAAAAAAATGGGGGTGCCTGTGTGGTTCAGTCAGTTGAACATTTGACTCTTGATTTCAGCTCAGGTCATGCATGGTTCAGGAGTTCAAGTGCCGCATAGGGCTCTGCTTACAGCGTGGAGCCTGCTTGGGACTCTCTCTCTCTCTCTCTCTCTCTCTCTCTCTCTCTCTCTCTGCTCCTCACCTGCTCACTTTCTATCTCCATCTCACAAAATAAATAAATATTTTTTTTTAATAAAAAAAAAGACAAAACAGCAATACAGTTCTAAAAGTTTTTCAGTCAGGCCCATTGGGAATACTCATTAAAGTTATCTCAGCTACTGCAAAAAGTGCTGACATTAACAGTCCACCACACTTGATCATTCACTGAGAACAGCCCTGGGGAAGTATGACTGCAGCACAAAATCAGGTCGGGTCCAGATAGGTGGCCGTTATAACTGTTAGTCAACTATGATCCCTGCAGAATAAGATCTGAAGAGTGTATTTTCTGTAGTCCATCCATTGTAGTGCATACATCTGATTTTCAATGTAGGTTTAAAGAATAGCTCCAGTACAGTTGGCATGGCCCTTTATTTTTGAGGGGAAACTTCGAAGAGAGTGATTGAGGACATCACCTACAGCACCCACGACTGCAATTGGTTTTGAAGACCTAAGTCACACTCAGCTATTTTCCACTTTATTCTCTATTTTTCCACTTTCTATTCTAAAATGTCCTCACCCTCAGCTATTGCTTTGGCAGGTTTTGATGCCTAACCTTGTGTTTGTGACCCAAACCTTTATTCCTGAGGGACTATACCCTTGGCAACCATAGCTTCTTGGGCCTTGGTTGTTACAAATGCCCATTCACAGTTACAAGAGACATGAGCATACTGAGGAGCACATGTGGATCACAGGTTGCATACATACTCCACCTGCCCCAGGTATATAAAAGCAGCTCCACCACCTTCTGCTTATGAGGGTCAATTACTCTGGCCAACATGTTGACTCCTTTTCTCATCTGGAGTCCAAAGTGCCTTTGTCCCCAAAGTGGTGGCTATAACTTATTATTCATGTTTTCCTTATCTTACCAATGGCATCTTTTCCCATTGAATGATGAATTGGCTAATTCCAAAACTTACTCTTATTTTCTCTAACTGCTCCTGGCACTACCTTTGTTTGGATTTCTTAAAAAGTAGTCAAGAGAGAATTAGATATAAGAGAGGTTATTGGGAAAATACCTTTGAAGAATATAGTAGAGGAAGAGGAGTTGGAAAGTCTTCAGACCACAGTGCAGGTCTATGAAAAGAAGTGGGGAAAGGAGGAGGATTGGGTAGAAAGAGACTCCATGAGCTTTAGCAGGCTCATGGCAAGTTCTCCAGCTTTAGTTGCTTCTTGGAGGAGTCCCGTGTCTCTTAGGAGTGGACCACCACAATATCTTAGAGTCATCCCACCTGAATTTCAAAGAAACTAAGCTTGTCATCTTTTAATTTTTATCTTTATTGACCAAGGACTGCTCCCCGGGGAAGAAAGTTCGAAGGCAGAGCCTGATGGTTGTTTTCAAGAGGACATCATGAACATGTGTCATTGAGGGTCTAGGTGAACTTTGGGGTAAATTTTTAGATAAAGGAAAATCTGAAATCTAAAAAAATGTTAATAATATTTGGATGGTTAGATTTTGGGTTTCTGGTTAGCTTTTCAGTGTTTTGGGGTTTCTCTGATAATCTAATGTTTTCTAATAAAACTTAGTGGTAAGGCTTATAGTTAAAATGCTACATAGCAGAATGGAAACTGTTTATGATATATTAATGGGAATCAAGACTGTACAGAGAGCATGCATTATATCTATGTAAAATGTGTTTAAGCAAACACATAAGGAAGAAACCCAAATATAATCGTTATGTAATTATGGTTATTTTTGTTATTACAAGCAGGAAATCGATTACCATAGTTGAAGAATCTGTTTTTAAAAGTTTGCACATTCAGCAAATCTCTGGCACATATCTTAGAAGTTCTGATTACTATTTACTTTTACCTTTTACCAAACTAAAATATAATTTGGGACTCGATTTACCTGTGAAATGTTAGAAATTTGGATTTCCTTTAAATTGTAATGTTAATACAGATGTCAACCCAGTATACACATTTCGAGAAAATCATTAAAACAAGAATCTGATTGAAATGCAGTAAATGCTGCAAGAATCTGATTGAAATGCTGATGTTATGACAAAAATTCTGTATTAAACCACAACAGAATTACCATTTCAGTAGTCACAGAAGAGAAAACACAAGCCTGGGATACTACAAAGATAACCCTCATGTGGAATGCCATTGAAGGTTTTATTTCCATCATAGTCAGACTGCTCTGTGGGAAGATCAAATAGTTAGGGCCCTTCCTTCTGTCCTGCAAGGCAGCTCCTTTTCTGATGACAAAAACCAGGGAAAACATTCTGTATCATGATGCTAAAAATAAGAAAATAAAATAAAAGAGAATGAAAATCATTTCAAGTTTAGTTGGAAGTCAGTTTACATCAAAGGACAAAGGCCTGGCTGCCAAACAAAATTAAATCTCCAAAAAATAATTGTGAACATATTTGTCCTTTTCTGTCCACTTTAGTTTCTTTTGGGCTCTGAATCGGTTAGAAGTAGGATATGCTGTGAGCTCTGGTAGTTCTGCATCCGGTCCTAATCCTGGCCCACCTTCAATTTGACTCCACCCTCCTCCTAGCATTATTCCTAATGAACACTCTTTATCTTTCTATGAGGGTGAAAAAAATAAAAATACAAGGACTTGCATTGTAACTGCTACTTCATAATTTTCATTTTTAGAAATTCAGTTTGCTTTTGTTTTTATAAAACAATTTTTTTTTCCTGTATTTCTCCCGTTTTGATACTCTAGCATGATGTTTGGAAGATTTTTCATTTTGTTTTTTTATTTTTTTTTTGTGACATTGTCTACTGACATTATGCTGATAGATGATAGTTTTTTTTTAAGTTTTTTTTTTCCTGTATTGTGTTTATAATTGATTTAATATTCCCCTCCTGAGTTCTATGGCTCTCTGAGACTTTCCAGACATATCCTAGGAGATCACTCAGTACTCAGTAATAAAACCTTAAAAGTTATTTTAGTGTATATTGGATCATCTAGATGCCTAAGCCAAATATCACTGTATTTGCGTGACTCTGTTTGTGTTTATTATATGATTGAGTTGGCAATAGTACTATTTTGTCACCAGCTAATACGGGAAAAAAAAAAACTGAGTGGACACAATAACACAATTCACACTGAGAGAACAGTAAATAGTGTCATTGTCCTCCACATAAAAATCTTAGTACAGCTTGAAATTGAAAATTTTATGACAGTTGGAAGAGCCTGTGCGTAAGAAGCTGCTATTTGCATCATGAAAGGCTAGTTTCAGCAAAACAACATTATTTGTCAAACAAAATTGATATTGATAATTTGAATTTTATTGTTTTTATAATTTATATTTAATTTGTAAAATTGTTTGGCTTTATAATTGTGCCAGAGCTGTAAGCACAAGGGACTTCTATATGGGTTTATTTTTCTATGATTTTATTAAAAAAATTTTTTTTAAGCATTTATTCGTTTTTGAGAGACAGACACAGAGTGTGAGCAGGGGAGGGGCAGAGAGAGGAGGAGACACAGAATCTGAAGCAGGTTCCAGGCTCTGAGCTGTCAGTGCAGAGCCCAACATGGGCTTGAACCCACCATCCATCAGACCATGAGCTGAAGTCAGACACTTAACCAACTGACCCACCCAGGTGCCCCTATTTTTCTACGACTATAAATACCATTGTGATTAAAATATTTTATGTCAACACCATGAATTCATGATTTTTTAATGTGTTAAGTTTATTTTTCAAGGTTAAGAAACAGTGGATTAAAATGTAGTTCTAAGTGAAAACTTCTGAAAACTCCAAGTAAAATTTAAATAATAAATCTAATATACACGCGCAGATTTCTGATGTTTCTTTGTACTCTCTGGAAAATCTCTGGACACAGATTTCTTGACTCTAATGCTTTTCTCTGATGTATTTCAGAAATTCTGAAGAGCATAAGTTAGCTAACTAGCTATTCTTCCAATATTGTTTTTTACCTTCCAATTAATGACTGTACTTACACTTCAATATGTATTCCTTTGTTGGTAACATGTTGGTAGAGTATCTCCCCAAAACCCCATTTCATATTTTATTTTTTTTTAGGCATTCATCCTGTTGCCACTATCTTTTTTGATAAAAATTGTTGGTGACAAAGACAGTCATACCTTGAAGATAGTCATACCTTAAAGATATTCCTGTTCATGGTATTTATTCCTTGTTATGGCTCAAGGTTATCAGGTTGTTTCGTGACTCATAGAAACATTTTATAGTACAATTGGCCTTCACATTTTCTCTGGCTAATAAAAAAGAAAGCATTACTCTTTTTCAGAAAAAAAATGACACCCTATAGAATTGTTGTTTTCCAAATATTATAGCATAATGGATATGTAGCCCCTATGGAGGAAATTATATTTTAAAATGGTAGCATTTTTATATTAGCAGAACACAATAAGAATGACGTGGAGTGAGTAGATTAATATAAGAGTGTGATCAATGTAAACCCATTAGGTTAAGTCAGGGAAAAAATATTACTTATCTTCTCAAAATATTTCTGTCTTGATGACTCACCTTTTTGAATTTCTCTTTATTAAGCATAGAACATACATCTCTCCTGATAATCTTCAGCATTGTTCTGTAAATCATATGATTTAACAACATAAAATAAAAATAGAAAATCGCATCATTACCTAAGCAGCTGGTTGATGAATAAGGTTTTTATTCTCATAATCAATTTGGGTTCCTAGGGAAAAATTAAAACCAATGAAGAAAAGTTAGTAAAAAGAACCTTATCTTTTGGAAAGCATGGGATACTTATGTGAATATAAAATCTGCCCCATGTTAGGGGCACCTGGGTGGCTCAGTCGGTTAAGTCGCCGACTTTGGCTCAGGTCATGATCTCGCGGTCTGTGAGTTCTAACCCCGCGTCGGGCTCTGTGCTGACAGCTCAGAGCCTGGAGCCTGCTTCAGATTCTGTGTCTCCCTCTCTCTGACCCTCCCCTGTTATGCTCTGTTTCTCCCTGTCTCAAAAATAAATGTTAAAAAAAAATTAAAAAAAAATCTGCCCCATGTTAAAAATCTGTAAAAGAACTAAATCATTTATAAGAAAAAAAGGAAAAATGGGGCACCTAGGTGGCTGAGTCGGTCAAGTGTCTGACTTTGGCTCGGGTCATGATCTCATGGTTCATGAGTTTGAACCCCACGTTGGTCTCTGTGCTGAAGATCAGAGCCTGGAGACTGCTTTGTATTCTTTGTTTCCCTCTCTCTACCCCTTGCCTGCTCACACTGTGTCTCTCAAAAATAAGTAAACATTTTTAAATTTTTTTTAAAAAGAAAAAAAGGAAAAATGCAATTATAAAAATTAAAAAATGTAAAACTTCTTAAGAAATATTAGCAAAAGGCAATAAAAGTACATAAAAAAGCAAAGATGTCAATATTTCTCTGACAATTATTTTTCTGGTTTCAGGCTAGAGACCTAAGAATAAAAGTAAATTACTGACCCATCTATTTAGTTCCAATAAGGTAAATTGTTACATGCTCTGTCCTATGAGAATTCAGTAAATGTTCTTGACTTCTTGAATTATAATAGGATAATTGACGTTTATAATGATAACCCATCAAGCATTCCTAGAGCTTAACTCTAATTCCCATTGATGTAGTTTTATCTTTCATACCTATAATTTTAGTACTAAGTGTATTTTGTTGTATCTCTACTATGTAAAAAGTAATTAGTATATAGCAGGTATGCAGATGTATATTCAAATAATTGATTAACAAAAAGGTCCCATTTCTAATATGTCTGATAAATTGACCTTATGATGGTCTTACTTTATTTGTGGATCTGGGGAGGTAGATGGCAAATAACACTGCCTTACTAAGAACACTAGAGTTCCAGAAAATGTTTCTGAATAGGACCTCTTCCAGAGCTTCTCCAGAAGTAGAATTTCTCCAATTCAGTCAGTATGTCTCAAGCTTTCACTACTTACAATGCATTGCTTTTGTGTTAAAGGGATATAAACATGAATTAGACAATGAAGTCTTACTCTTTTCCAGAAGGGTGTTGTTTAAAGGGTGCAACTGACTATCTAGATGTGATGTGGAAGAACCCAGGTATTTTCCCTCCCGCACAACTTCCCTTGCTACACTTAACACCTACTGTCTCATCACTGTTCCAGAGACATTCTTTATATGTAGACTTTAACTGTGCTTGAATTATTGTAATCTAGTAGAATTTACAGGAAGTCCACAATTAATAATTCATGTTTGTGTATAAAGCTTATGCTACCAAAACCCTAAAAAGAGAACAAGAAGACGGAACCAAATGACCAAAACATCAAGTACGTGGTATAAGGCAGATATTCAACCAATATCACTAGAATGGTTACTAGAGTTACTAGCAAATGCTACTGTTAGTTCAGTTTGTTGTAATCTGATGAGAGCCATGCACAATACGCCAGGCCATCTGAGGTCATCACCGGCTGTAGGAACACAGAGCTCATGCACCGTTACTTGTGTGGGGGAGATACTTAAAATAGACATTACTTCTACCTTATAACACAGAAGATTATTGTTGTCTTGTTACAAAATAAACCACGGAACTAAGGAATTCTGATACATAATGATAAGTGGCAGATAAACAGGAGAAATGCCAGATTTCATTTTTTAATTTTGGAGAAATGTGGAAAATACCCATACCATCCAGTAAATAAGTTGACATCTGCAGTTTAGATATTTTGATATATTTTTCTTTCAGTTGGTGAAAGAAACCTTGTGTGTGTGCGCCCGTGCACACAGACACACACAGACACAGACACACACACACACACTACCAGAAGAGGTAGAAAAGGTAAAAGATAAGGATATTCCAATACCGTATGTTCTTTAGAGAAATAAAAATCAGAACAACAGTCAGATTCAGTGATACCATGCTATTTTAGACTCAGATGTTTGTCATTACTCCGTGCTACTTCTGCAAATCTTCTTACCTATTTATTAATAATATGAAGGTTACTGTGACACCTTTGGCAACAAGTCACATTTTTCTGTCTCTGGGAAACTGATCCACCTTTTAAAAGAAATGCTTGCTCTGCCATTATCAATATTTTACATATATCCATTTTTTTCTTTCGCGATATTTTTAAGATAGCTATTTGCTGCTTTTATGCTTCAGTTTTCTCAAATAAAATATTTTACTCCACCACCATGTTCTAAATAACATTTGTCTTCAAAAAATAACAAAAATGAGTTATAATACAAAGGAATAGAACCAGTGCAAAAGGAGATAGATGGAGTCAAGGATTCTTTTCCCATTTCCTTGCCACTATTTCAGACACAAGCCAAGCCACAGCCTACTGTTTTGAAAAGCTACAATAATGATATCATCTTTCCAGTAATGAATATTTGATAAATTTGTAATATTTTCAATCCTCTTCCATCTAATGGAATTACACACATATCCTCTTCTAGTGATGAGTATATAACAAATATACTTCAGCTGACAACTCAATGCATTCGTGAAACACTGCTGAGCATGGAGAAAATGGCCATAACAAAAGCATATTCAAAGGCTGTCTGAGTCAGAAAAGGCTGAGATGCATTAGGGACACAGAAGCCTATGGTTTGGATCACTGCTGGAAATGTGCAATCACCATAGGCAGTATAATCCCCAAAGAGCAGCACAAGGCATGCAACAGATGTATGGTTATTTTTGAATATATATTTGCTACCTAACTATAACAATGGGAGCATATGCAATAAAACTTAGCTGTTTCCCTAGTGCTTTTACAAAAACAGAATCAGTCTTTTCTGTTTAAACTTAATTTATACTACACAATAAACCTATGTAGTCAAATCATCGTGAGCATAAGTCACCAGTAATTTAAAAATAACTTTAAAGATTTCTTCCTTTTAATATAAACCTAAATAGGGAGCATTGCTTACACCTTTTTGGAAAAATGAGGGAATGAGGGAGGGGAAAGAGAAGGAAAGAAGGAAGGAAGGGGAGGAGGAGAGGGAGATGAAACAAAAGAGAAAATCATTTTTGAAAGCTTTGTTTTTCCTGAACCTGTAAGCCTCTTACAATGCAGTTATATTTCAGAAGCAGAATAAAATGAATATAGATTACTAGCAAACTTCACCCAATTCAAACATTCTACTCAGTCACTAAAGTGAATGTTAAAAACAATAATGCTCGGGAAATTAATTAACCTTCTTTCAACTTTCCTCTCCTGGGGGAAGCAATGCCAGGGTTATGTCTGTATTTTCATTTGCTACCACTAAAAAAGCCAACTTTATTTTACTTTTTTTAATGTTGATTTTGATTTTTTATTAAATTTTTTAATATTTATTCATTTTTGAGAGATGGAGAGAGAGCATGGGGAGAGGAGGGGCAGAGGGAGGGGGAGACATGGAATCCAAAGCAGGCTCCAGTCTCTGAGGTGTCAGCACAGAGCCAAATGAGGGGTCTGAACCCAGGGACTGCGAGATCATGACCTGAGCTGATGTCGGACCCCTAACTGACTGAGCCACCCAGCCGCCCTTAATGTTTATTTATTCTTTTTTTTTTTGAGAGAGAGAGAGAGAGAGAGAACGATTATGAGCATTAGCAGGGGAGGGGCAGAGGGAGAAGGGGAGAGAGGATCCAAGGCAGGCTATGGATGAAAGCAGAGAGCTTGATGTGGGGCTCAAACTGCAAGAACCATGAGATCATGACCTGAGCCAAAGTGGGAAGCTTAACCAACAGAGCCACTCAGGTTCTCCAAAGCAAATTTTATTATTGAGAGGAAACTTTTTAAAGGACAATATAAACACAAGCATAATTTTTATCCACTGCATACTTTCTACAGTTTGCTTCTAACCCTATTACTCTGCCTTTTATTTAGCCACGTGGTCCCACAACCTTCCAGGAAATAGTCTCACTTGACTATATGAATCCTAAACTTACCTCTGCTTCTCTTTACCCTGCCTACTTGACTTTGCTTCATTACGTATTTTATGAGTCTTTTTCCTCCAGTTTTAACCATCTGTAAAGATGACAGCAACTAAATCATGGCAAAAGAGAAAAAATAATTTTTCTTTGACAGCAATGAAGTGTATTTTTTTTCTTTTAGAATATGCTAAACATTTTATTCTCAAATTATTACCTGGGCAGTTTACATTATTGGTCTACTTCTATAGCTAGGAAAACTGAGGCCAAAAGTGATGATACAAATCTTATTTCTTCACTTCCTGATATATGGAGCTAACTTTAAAGGCTGTGTGACAACAGGATTTGAGTTCAGAGCACCATGTCTATGCTTCCTGGAGCAATCGAGCATTATGAATCAGATTCAGCTCAATGTGTGTCAAATGCAGGGACCGTATCTTTATTTTCTTTGCACACATTCCATGGTGCTTTATATCTGGTGTGCAGTAACATTCAGATGAATATATGATTAAATGAGAAACTCTAATACACCTACTTTTGCATTTAGCATCAGCTTTTTAGAGAAGCTTGGTTGCCGCTCTCAAATGTCTTTAGAAAATTGCCTTTTTAGATTTTTATAAGGCATGTTTTAATATCTCTTAGAGTATGTATCACTTGCATAGAGAACTTGTTTCAATACAAGTTTACAAATAAAGATATAAGCCTCAACCAATAGCAGCAAATGACTCAGAGCAATATTTGATATGTTACATCTCCTTACTTAGGAAATGAGAACAGATTTTTACTTCACAATTGGTTGTATAAATTTGAGTCATAATTTAAATGATCTTAAAAATATTAAAGGCCACATTTTTACAAACTAGGTGTTTATGCATAGCCATAAGGGGTTAATTGAGCAGAGACAGCACACACTTGAGATTCGAAATTGAATAATTTGATTTGTAAACAGGTACTTAGTGTACAAGAAGCCATTACACATGCAATTATCTGTCTTCAATTAATTGTGTGCATCTCTAAGGAGCAACTTAAGAATGTTTGTTTCAATTTCACTGGCTGTAAGGCCTGATATATATAAACATTTATTTTACTTATGCTGTAGCTTTGAACTTTAGAAAAGTACATTGCTAACAGCAACTATTATGTGCCCGTGAGGAAACATTGGGACTGGAATAATCATGCCCAGGTTTAAGCACCCCCCCCCCCAAATAAGGCCCTCTCCCCACTCACAAACGCACATGCCTAGAAAGAAATCAGGTTCAGGCTTCTCAGTAGGATGGGAAAACATGTGTTAAGAAATCTAGATTTGTAAATATGGAGTTTGCCTCAGTTTAAAAATTCTTCATATTGAATGCATTCTCCATCCAACTGCAAGCATAGCAGAAGCCTCATTAAGGTTGCTTGATCATCTATACTGTCACTCCTATGATGAGCTGGATATCAATTGTATCAAAACTAGAAGAAAGGTAAGATACAATATGGGCCTTCCGAGAATGCTTCAACGCATCATTTTAGGGCTGCCTATAGAGAGAACTCTCCTCTCTTCTATCCCTTCAGTCATGAAAATACTTTTTTTCACTTAACCATTAAGACACCCATTATTTTCTATGTGTGTTTGCTTAGAAATTTAGTACTACTAACATGTAAGTGATTGATCCTCCTTCTCTTGCTCTTTATTTATAACCCCACAAAGCTGGAAATTAAAACTTTGAATCAGACAGAAGGAATGACTCCTTATGGACTTGATAGTCCTCCTAGGCAGAACCCAGGCCTTACTTGTCTTCGTACCCCAAGCTTTTAAATGAGTGATCAGCACGTTCATAATAATCTGTGAACCATTGCTAAATGAATGGGTATTTTCCCCTTAAACATCAGAACGGTGATGCCATTCTGGAAATCTTCCAGAGGCCGCCAGACTAGGTTGTGTTGCCCTTCCATCTACTATTTTCCTGTATTTTCATCTCTTGTAGGTAATACAGTAGGCGAATTTCACTTTAGTCATTAGGTTATAACAAAATGTACATTGTCTATATCACATTTCAAAGACAAAAGCTCTTCTAAAAATTATGGTGAAGATACACACAAAGGTTCTGTAATACTCAGACAAATCAATATTAGATCAAATTCTTAGAACAATGATGATTTTACTGACATGCTGAAGAAAATTACTCATTCAGCCAACAGATCATTCTCGAACACCTGCCATGTTGCAAGCATGTTTCTAGTTGCTGTGGTAGCAAAAGAACAAAACAGACAAAAATTTTAGTCCTCATAAAGCTTACATTTTCGTGAAAAAGTCAAGAAGCCATATAAACATGTAAAATATATATTCTAGAAGATGACAAGTGCTAAGGAGAAGAAAATGGAACATGGTAGTAGGATGTGGGAAGTATCAGGAAGGAGTTGCTCTCTTAGCTACAGTGGCCAGGAAAGGCTTCCCTGAGGTGAGTTTTGAATAAAGACCTGGCAGGAGGAATGGAGACAGCCATGCAGAGGTAGCAGGGACTATCATTTCAGGTAAAGGAGACAGCATGTAGAGGCCCTAATGTGGGAATAGCAATTGCGGTTGGATGAGTGTGACAGAGGGAGAGAGTAATAGAATATGATGCCAGAGAGGAAAGGAGTGGAGGCAATGTAGATGATGTTAGCCATAGGATTTTATTCTAAGTCAGATGGGAAGCCAGTAAAGGGTTTTGAGTAGAGAGGGTTTCAGTGAGATAACTCTAGCTGTTGTGTTGAGAATTCACTGCAGTAAGGAAAAGGGCAGTGGGGCAGACAGGAGGCTATTGATTTTCCAGGCAGAATAAGTTTAATGACTTGGCCAAACTGGGGTCAGTAGATGCAGACTCACTCTTCTGGGCTGAATTGAATACGTCAAATCTCATATGTTGAATCCCTGACTCCTAGTACTTCAAAATGTGAATCTGTTTGTAGATAGAACCTTTAAAGAAGGAAGTAATTTAAAATCAGGCCATTTAGGTGGATTCTAATCCAATGTGACTGGTGTCCTTATGAGAAGAGGAGATTAGGGCACACAAAGAGACACCAGGAATGTACTCACAGACCAGAGGACTTGTGAGGACACAGGAAGAAGGTAAGCCAAGGAGAGTGACCTCTAAAGAACCCAAACCTACTGACACCTTGGTCTCAGCCTTCTAGTCTCCACAACTATGAGAAAATTTACATATATTTGTCTAAGCCCCTCAGTGGTATTTTGTTACGGCAATCAGAGCAGATGAACACAGTCATTAAAGATGGAGACAGCTGGTGAAATTCTAAATAAACTTGAGATAGATTCTACAAGAATTTCTGATGAAGCAAACATGAGATGTGAAAAAAGGAGAATCAAGAAAGACACCTTGGCTTTTTAGCCCAGCAGCTAGTAGAATTGAAATCTTCATTTTTGATTAACCTAGGAAAGATGTCAAGAAAAGTAGGTTTGCAGGAGAGCATCTCTGTTTGGACACTGTTGAAACATGAGGATTGTATTTGGGAAGTTGAAGGAACATGAGTAGGAAAGTGTGGAGGTGAAACAAGGGAAGCCTGCCAATATAGATGTACTATTTTATTAAGCCAGTTGATGCAAAGAGTGTCTGAGGCTTACTGCTTTGTGAAAAGGCTGGGAAACAGCACCTCAGCTCCAAATTATCCCACCTTGGTATTGAAAAAGCTGAAGTGCTTGTCCACTCCAAGTCACTCATTGGATGATGTTAATTCCTCAGCAATTTGACTCTCAGAGTGGGTTTTTTAATGTTGGGGAAAGAGTCCATAGGCTCAGAGATGCAAATACTGGCATTTGGAAATGGAAAGTCAGCCAGAACTTTTAAATGAGTGAGGTTAAGTAAATTCAAGTGCATGGAGGCATATGGAAGGGGAAATGACAAAAATTACTTGAAGGAGTAATAAGGAGCTCATGTGGACCATGTGAATTTTGAGATTGGAAATGTCCTTCTGGATTTCATATGTAACTGCGAAGAGGGCAGGTAGAAGCATTGTCAGCATGGCATGGCATGTAGCAGTTTTAATCCAAGGAGTATAAAGAACGGAGAAAAGTAGTTTCCTAACGAGGTAATTGAATTTGAGTCATAAAGCATAGTTTAAGTAAAGGTAATTCAAAGTATTTATTCCACAGTTGCCAAAAAAATTGAAGTATTTGTGCAGTAAGATCAAAAGAATAATTCTGTCACTTTTATGCAACAGTTAGAATTACAGCCATTGTCCTCTCACAACTGTCAGGATTTAAAATTACAGCCTCTAATTTCCAAAGGATTTTGTTAAGAATCTGTTTAGTATTTTATTAGAAGGTCAGTTGTTTAAAAATGGATTAATTTCTTTTTAATTTTTTTAACGTTTATTTATTTTTGAGACAGAGACAGAGCATGAATGGGGGAGGGTCAGAGAGAGAGAGGGGGAGACACAGAATCTGAAACAGGCTCCAGGCTAACAGAGCCTGACGTGGGGTTCGAACTCACGGACGGCAAGATCACGACCTGAGCCGAAGTCTGACGCTTAACCGACTGAGCCATCTAGGCACCCCAAAAATGGATTAATTTTAATGATTCGAGTCAAGTCGTTTATAAATCTCTACCATCAATACTCCTAAAAGCTTGACATGAAAATCTGAAACACTGTATGGATAATTGTATTAAATGTGAATCTTCTCCAGATGGGCCAGAAGACTTCATCTCACAGAGTTTATTATGTCCACAGAGTTATTTCATAAACGTCATCAGGGTAAGAGTATTGGTTTTAAGATAGTCTTTCTACTTATTCATTGAAAACAAAACTTACTTAGAATTAGAGATAGATTTCTGAAGAAGGTATTCACAAGTACCTAAAATGCAATATGTTTAAATATAATCCAGTCTATCTCTTAGAAAATCTGTTCTTCCTTACGGATTATATATTTATAATTCCTTTTACCATCCACTCAGTCTTCCAAGCAAGAGTATTGGGAGTCAGGCTTCCTTTCTTCTTTTGCTCCCTCACCAAAAGACACAATCATCCATCCAATTACTGGAGTAAAAAATCTAGGAGTTCTTCCATTTTTCCCATATAGAGTCCATCAGTACATAGTGTCAGTTTGACCTCCAAAACATATCCCAGTCTAAATCCACAAGGTCTACTTCTTTCCATCTTCACTACTACCATCCTTGACAAATTACAACCATCTAGAATGGATTATTACAACATCCTCCCAATTGATCTCTTTACCTCAGCCCATCATTCCACCTACAGTCCACACTGTATATCAGAATATTTGTAAACATGGAGATTGGATATTGTGAACTCCCTTATTACTATTACAGTTCTCTAATGGAATTTCATGACTTAAGAAATAAATCCAAACTTACCAGCCCAGTCTACAGAACTCCACACATTTTGACTCTTGACTACCTCTCTGATATTCTGACATCATTTCACACCACTTTACCTCCCTCCTCCCCATGCTCAGATATGCTGATCTTTTTATTACTTTAACCCATCTAATTTATTTATAAATTTTAGATAAGGGTGTTATAAAGAATAAGAACTTAACCAAGTAAAGTGTAGGAATGTGTGATCAAAAGCACTTCATTGAATGTGGTAATGATGAACACAGCCATGGGGTGTGCTGGGGACTATGAGCAGTTTAATGTTGCTGCAGCATAAATAGGAAAGGGTGAAAACCAAGGCTGGAATTGTAGCAGTAATGAGATTATGGGATGTCTTCTAGGCTTTGTTAAGGACCTGTGCTTTTAATTTTTGGCAAGGATATGTAACCAAGACTCCTTGTAAAATGTGATAAAACATTGTCTACTCGAAGGATGGGGAGTGTGCCATTTAGTAGCATTTTAAAAGTTTTGCATACAGTTTCATGGAGACTGATCCGTGAACACTATTCTTGGACCAGGGTTAAAAATCCTTACTAGAGTCCTATGGAGTCATTGAATTATGTTAATCAGGGTGGCACTTTAAATAATGTATCATTATGGCCTTTTCAATAGAATGGATGTAAGAAGGACAATATTAGAGATGGGAAGAATGGTTAGTAAATTATTCAACATATCCAGAGTGATGATAGAATAAATGATGGATTGTACAGACATATTATTTATTGGATGATGTCCAAATTGATTGATTACAGATGGAGAATAATAGGGAATAAGCAGTTAATGTCTGTCCCCAGGTTTTTGGTCTAGGCTCCTCACACACCACTGCCATTTTGACTTTCCTCTGGTTACCTGTAACTCCTATGTGTGATGCCACCAATATAATAATCATGTGTGGTTTTACATTGTATTTTTACTACTCAGTTTGAAATTTTTTAAGTGGATAAATTATCTAGGCATTTAACAAATATAGTCAGTCGTAATTATTCACAGTAGTTATATTTTATAAATTCACTGCCAACCCTAAATCAGCTAATACTGAATGATTGTTCCTAGGGGAGAAAGAGGGTTAGGGCTCTACAAACCACATGTTTCCTCAATAGACCAATACATAACTTTCTTTTATGTGTGTTTTTGTTTAAAGAAGGCTTATTTATTATATTTTGTTTCTCAACACTGAATTAATTGTTAATAGCCATACAACCCATGCTGGAACAAAGATTATCTAACATGTATTTTTTCCATAAGGCATACCACAGCCTTCTTGAGCTTAAGAACACTAGCAAACACTTCAGCGCTATATTTGGTGTGAGGGGGGCAGCATTTCAAACAGTAAAATCATCAATAACAAGCACAAAAATTCACAAAACATAACACTAAACTGCAAAAAGGGCATCTGTTCATAGTATGAGAGGTGCATCATGATGGCAGAGTGTAGCCTTGTTTAATCTCAGCTGGGAAAATACAGTTTTGGAGGACTCAAATTTTTCAGCCCTCTGTCCATGTTGGCAAATGACCACAAAAGCACCACAAGCACTGGCTTTGGTGTTACCCATATATTTTAGCAAGTGGGCAAACTCACAAATACAGAAGCTGAAATTGAGTATCAAATATATCTTGTTCTGTATTTGAGTATTTTAAAATATCCAAAAAAATAGAAAGCATCAATCCAACAAACCCAAGACCCAAACTCACCACTTGTCAAGATTTGGTCACATTTCTTTTATTAATGACTTTTTCTTCCCTATCGTTCATTGCTGAAATGTTGTTAGGACTTAATTCCAAATACCATCTTATTTCACTCCTATGCAAAAAACAAAAACAAAATGAAACAACCAACCATTTTATTTTATAATTGCAATGCCACAATCACACCTTAGTAAATTGGCATTCTTTTGAATCACCCAGTACAGATTATCAAATATTTCTGTTGTTTACAAAAAGACAAACTATACAGTAATGTTTATAGCAGCAGCATTCACAATATGCAGAAGGTAAATGTTGATCACTGGATGAACAAAATGTGGTATACAGATAACATTAGAATATTACTCAGACTTAAAAGGGGTGAAATTCTCATAGATGCTGTAACGATGAGTCTTGAAGACAACTATACTAAGTGATTCAACTGCCACACAAAAGGATAAATATTGTATGATTCCACTTGTATGAGGTATCTAGAATAGTGAAATTCCTAGAGACAGTAACATAGTGGTCAGCAGAGGCTGGGGGGTGGGGGGATTTGGAAGTTATTATTTAATCAGTAGAGAGTTTCAGTGTGAGATGATGACAAGGGTTCCAGAAAGGGAGAGTAGTGATAGTTGCACAAAAATGCAAATGTACTTAATGCCCCTGAGAAGTACACCTAAAATAGTTAAAATGGCGAGGGTGGGGGGAGGTGGCCCTGGGTGGCTCAGTCTGTTAAGCATTGGACTCTTGGTTTCAGCTCAAGTCATGATCTCATGGTTCTTGGGTTCCAGTTCCACATCAGGCTCTGTGCTGACAGTTGGGAACCTGCTTGGACTTCTTTCTCTCTCCCCTTCCCCCTCTCTTTCTCCCTCCCCCCCCCCACCTCTGTCTGCCCTTACCCTACTTGTGCATGTTCTCTCTCTCTCTGTCTCTCAATCCAAATAAATAAACTAAAAAATAAAAGCATTTATAAAAAAAATAGTGAATAAATGAACCAACCAAATCTATTCCTTTTTATCAGAAAAGGTTTTGTTCCCAAAGGACTTCTGGTTTCATGTTAAAACTGGATCTCATGGCCAGTGGGAAGGTAAATAGGGAAATGGGAACTGTGGCTAAAAAAATAACAAGGATTAGGTTAAGAAACCCTTCATCCAAGGGTGCAGTAGGGATACCTAATATGAAAAAAGAAAAAGAAAATCCACTCTTTTTGTTTATATATTTCTTCTGACAGAGGGAGAAAACATGAGCATGAGTAGGGGAGGGGCAGAGAGAGAATGAGGAAGAGAGAGAATCCCAACCAGGGGCTCAATTTCACAAACCAGGAGATATCACAAACTGCGAGATCATGACCTGAGCCAAAATCAAGAGTCATGATGGGTTTGTGGGTTTGAGCCATGCATGGCAAATAAACTTTTAAAATTAAAAAAAAAAAAATAGTTATAGTAAATTTTATATTTTATAATAAAAAGTTTATCTGACAGCAATGACAATAAAAACAACAACAAAATTCCCATAAGGATATAAAAAAGGCTAAAGTAATTTTGATTTGCCAAATCTCACATTTTTTACTTTGTGCTTCCTGGTGTCATTTGACGTGTCTTCTGTCCCAGTGCTGATTAAAATGTGGATGCCAATGAGCGGTATGGATTCCAGACAGCTGAGAGCTTATTATAAGTTCAGAATGTTGGGCTATTCCCCAGACCACAATTAGAATCCTCATTTTAAAAAGATCCTTAGGTGATTTTTGTACACATTCAAATTTGAAAAGCTCTTGTCTCTCACCTGAATTCCCTTCTGTAAATAGAAGTTAGCTTTATAGGCTTGATCGTATTCAAATTTGGCTAAACTCATCCTCAATCTTGACTGCACACCTGGGAGAATTAACCACTCCATCTTCGCAAGGATGGGTTCTACCACCAGAGATAGATGTAGTTAACTGGTCTGAAGTATGGATTGGGCATTCTTTATTGCTGCCTTTATTTTCTCATGGTGCCTCAGGAAGCTCTAATGTGCAGTCACATCTGAGAACAATGGTCATGTTAGGAGCACGCAATGTCCAGTTTCCCTATAGCCAGTCATGCTAAGTATTTATCAGTAAATTCTGATGAGGACAGCAATGTTCACCAACCATGTTTGATGGAATAAGTATCATTTTTAATGTCTATTTATTTATTTTGAGAGAGAGAGAAAGAGCATTCATGTGAGTGGGGGAGGCACAGAGGGAGAGGGAAAGAGAGAACCTCAATCAGACTCCTTGCTGTCAGCCCCGAGCCCAGTGCCCAGCTCAATTGCACGAACCGTGAGATCATGATCTGAGTTGAAATCAAGAGTCAGCACCTTAACCAAATGAGTGACCCAGGTGTCCCAGGAATAAGTATCTTTTGAATTCCATTGATTTTAGGATGTTAGGTTAGAACTCTGTGAAGCCAATAACCAAACTGATTTGTTAGCTAAAACTTAGTGCCTTAAAGGGCTTGTTCCCCCCAAAAACATGTACCTTCATCCCCAATATATTTGAAAAATAAAAATGAATATTTAAAATGAAGCTTCAAACATAACTTAACCATTTGAAAGAAACTTAGAAACTTAACTAATTCTAACTGAATTGTATAAGAATTAAAATAGCCACACCTTAATGTAAAAAAAAAGTTTTTAAGCAACTTAACAGAATAATTTATATAAGATAACATGTAAGTTCCAGTGCTTGAGCAAATGGATGAGATTATTGTGACCCTAACAATATTAAAGCCATCAAACAGATATTAATGCTAAATTCATAAAAAAACCTTAAAAAACAGTACAAAGTTTTAAAATATGGAGATTAAATTTGATCTGAGAAAATTAAAATACAATATCTTTAATGTACCTGCTAAAGTTTTGCATTTGTGAAAATCTGACTTTGAAAAAAAAAACCGCTATCTTTTACTTAATGCGGCAAGTTAAAAATTGAAGTACAATGCTTACTTCTGTCTGTGAGTTCCATACTGACATTTCTTTGAGTAGAAGAGAAGCTGAGGAAGACTGCAAAATCTCTAAAACATTTTGGAGTTTTCTCATTGGTGAACAGCCCCCTGTATGTACTCCTACTTTCTGCATGTGACTTAGTGAACAATGACCTAATGATAGCTTGTTTTATTATATTTATCTGTTACAAATTGCTTTCCAATGAATATGTAATTTGAGCCTTATAATAATTTATGGATTGCATAGGGACAGTATTGTTATCCCTAAAGAAATTGAAGTTTAAAGGTTTGACTTGCCCAAGGTAACAATGCTTCTCAATTTTGAGATTCATACCACTTGTAGATCAAGAGATTTGCAATGTGATGGGCATGTAGATGAACTGAGCCAGGCTTATTGTAGTGAGAACTGTGTTTGTACCTTTTTAAAATTCAGAGACAAGCTATGAATAGCTGTCGCTAATGCTCTCAGGGATCTCTACATAAAGGTTCTACAAAGTGGAGAGAATCACAATACAAACTAAAGGGGAAAAACATAAAACAACCTATGAATGAGAGGTTAGAAATAGATGTAGAGGCATATTATTCTTTAGGAACAAAGAAATACAAAAAGAAAGCAGAATGAGTGTGGGTTATAGACTTGTACATGGTAATAAGCAATACAATTTAATAAAACCATAAATAAAAACAGTAAGACCTGTGGATGCAATTATCTCTGCCTTGGAACTCTAGAACATTACCTATTCCAATGAAATACAGCTCACTTTATTTTAATTGAATGAACCTGCCTAGTTGGAAACATTTCTCTGACAGTTATTTTGTTGAAGTCTCAATATTTTTGAGTTAACTAAAAGATGAGCCATAGGAAGAAGAAACAATGAGACAAGGACAGGAGAGAATTGGGAAAGAGTGGTGATAAGGAAAGAAGCTGAATACAATTTACTCTCCAAGCATATTGACAAGTATTAAGCTGAGGGGAATATATATATGTAATTTTTATTTTTATATATTTTAATTCATTTTAGAAAGGAATGTAATTACAACAAATTCTGCCTATTGTTTTTACTCTGGATGGACAGAGATTCAGTATGAAGGCTGCCTGTCTCCTTCTAATTCCTCTGTAAATTCCTTTCTGGAAGTCTTAGAGAAACAGTTAAATTGACAGATCTGATCTTATCTTCAGCTCTCAACCAAGAACTAAATACAATTTAATAAGTTTAGAGTGATAGCTGAATTAGGCTCAATGGACCTTAAATATCAGTGTGCATGTTAGTAAGCAAGTATCTTTCATATAGGAAAACCTCTACCAGGAACATAAGGAAGAGAAAGAAATACAGTAGTCCCCCCACCGCTACAATTTCACCTTCAGTGAATTCAGTTAGGGTCATCTGGTTATCAGAAGCTGATGGCTCTCCTCGTGACATATCGTCACCCTCCGTCATCATGCCTGTCATTCACCTCCCTTCATCTCATCACATGGGCATTTTATCCCGCATCATCATCATCATCATAAGAAAAAGGGCGAGTAAAAGGCAGTAAGTTATTTTGAGAGAGACCACATTCACATTACTTTTATTATTTTGTTTTTATATTGTTATGTTTGTTAGATTTGTATTACATGTTATTTCTAGTTTGTTATAATTGTTCTATTTTATTATTAGCTATTGTTGTTAATATCTTACTGTGACTAATTTATAAATTAAACTTTATTACAGATGTGTATGTGTAGGAAAAGGACAGAATTTAGGATTGGGTATAGTATGCAGTGTAAGGCATCCACTGGCATCCTTGTAATGTACCCCCCATAGATCAGGGGAGACGACTGTAATGTGGACGGATGCCTCAGGCTCAGTGGAAACCAACTACAGCAGAGTGACACTGGGTTCCATTGAGCTGGAAAGTATTTAATTATTGTTACACTGTATGAACTAAAATACTCAGTAACTTAGCTTATTAAAACTCTCTCTCATGATAGTTTTAATAAGTAGTTAGGTAAAACCTAAACAACTTTTGGAAGATTTTTTATTACAGTTTATGAAAAGGAAGATGTAAGATTTACATATAGATTCTGGTAGCATTTCTTCCATGTAGTAGGTAGTGGCATTTGGAGATTCCTTTAAATTCTGTGGCCCTGTTTCCACCTGTGTATAATAAGGTTTAATTAGAATCGTATGATGTATTCACTTCTTGCTGGCTATTAAAAATACAAAAATCAGTAATTACACAATTACATCTGTGTGGGAGAAGTGAAGGTACACCTCATTGTATTAGGAGCAAATTACCTATTGAGAGAATATTTTCGGAAAAAACATGTCAATCCATTGGTGATTTAAAAAAATTCTAATGGATTCTTTCTCTAGTTAGGTACTGGTATTTAGAGTATAATGTTCCCAAGTTACTGTATTTGCCAAGTAATAGCACACTTTATTCATTCATTTATCCATTTAACCAATACTTATTGAGCAGTCTCTGTGTTCCACATACTGTACTTTGCAAAAGGCATCCAATGATGTTTTCTGCTGCCTGGAACATAGAGTCTACTGTAAGAATTGAAGAGTCAGCAAAGAAAACTATAAAAGTTTCACCCATGGTGAAAACTGATAGAAGAACAAGGTCCTCTGAGAGGTAATAATGGTGAATCTACCTTAGATCTGGAGAAGAGGGAAGGTCTCCCTGAATATGAGGAGGGACTTTCCAGCAACCTAACTACAGGAATGAAAGAAGACCTAAGATGAGGTGAGAAAGAGCTTGGAATCTTTGAGGAAATGAAATAAAATTGTGGAGTAAGAGTACTGAAGAGGAAAACAGCCTAAGAGAAGAAGCAGAAGCAGATAAACAGGCTCTGTGATGTCAAGTTTTAAACTTCCTTAAGGGATTTTAGGGTAGTGCTTAAGGACCACTGAAGGCCATTACAGGTTTTGAAGCTCAGGAGTGGTGGTAAGTGATTTGCATTTCACAAAGATCACAATGAAAGTGGGTCAAAGATTAGGCAGTAGGGAGAGCAATAGCTAAGGTTGGAGACTAGTATAAAGGAAGAGATCAGGAGAAAGAAGTTGGTGGCAGTGGGAGAGGAGAAGATGGAAAGAAACACGTAGAAAGTGACCACACATTTACAGTGAAACCAAACTCCTCGTTTGTGGGGTTTTACTTATTTATTTGGATTGAACTTCTTTGCTTTTATCAGAACCATTCAGTTAGTGGGTCCAAGCATGAAGAAGATAGGGAGAACGTATTTGCAAGAATATGATTATTAGGAATCATGAAATACAGGTGTGATGAGGAGCGCAACAAAGGAAGGAAGTAATTGACAGAAGCAATAGGATTCATAGGTTGGTATTCTCAAAATGTTGTAGAATTCTAACTCAGGGAAAGGGCTTTCTTTAGCACATTAACTGAATGGATGCAGCAATGTGCTCAGAAAGTAGAATATGTCAGTGAGAGATTTTAAAGATGGTGCATCACTCTTGATGTGGAAGTCACCAAGTGTGAAAGACATTAAAAGGAACTAGAAGACTGAGCATGACTGCTTTAGCAGATAAGTGAATGGAACATGGCCCTTATATCACATACATCAGTCTTTGTAGCTCAGATGTGGGCCTTATTGATACCTGAGCAATTTATAGAAATGTCTGCTACTCAACAGATAGGCTTAGGAACTTTTAAATAACATTGAGTAGTGATTTATATTAATTTTATATCAAGCTCAATATACTAAAAAGCTGTCAAAATCAGTATAAATGAGTGTTAATGCAGAATGAGTCTCAGAAATTTAATAATCTCTTTCTAAGTTTTAAGTTGAACAAGTTGTTAGCAGTGAATCGGCCTGTCATTTTTTAAAAAAGCATCTCTTGCTTGATTATTTAAAGAAATAGCTAAAAAAATTTGTAAATATGGGGAGATGAAATATATGAGAAAAATGTATCATTCAGATAATTAAGTTCAACAGGGGATGAATCCCCATTCCATAATCAAAATATGCTGGTCTATAAATTTATATGCATAAAAGTTACTGTATTCAAAATTCTGTGCATAAATCACCAACTCTTAAATATAAATATTATGTAATAATTATCTTTGAGCACATTTTAGAATCTGCATACATGCAGACCTTTAAGATCTAAATGTGTATGTATGTATATTTAGGTGCAGGTTTGCAAAAATATGTATATACAGTATAATAGCCATGACTTGGTTATTTAAGGACCCTTATCAAAAATGTGAAAAAACCGTTTAGTGTGAGATTTAGACTTAAATTAGAATTATTTTAAAATCAACATAGAAAAAGATTTTTGAGTGTCTTCTATATGCTAGGTTTCATATAAGCATCAATAAGTAAAACTAGGTATTATCCTCAAGGTACCCAGAATTTATTACAGATTTTTTTACTTAATTTTTTAAATCTCCTTTATTCATTTAACGTTTTTAAATTCACAAGACTATAAAATTATATTTACATTGAACCAATGACATGCCTTTCATTTTATTTTTAAAAATTTTTAATAAGAAACTTTATTTTTTTTAATATATGAAATTTATTGTCAAATTGGTTTCCATACAACACCCAGTGCTCATCCAAAAAGATGCCCTCTTCAATACCCATCACCTACCTCTCCTCCCCCCCACCCCCCATCAACCCTCAGTTTTTTCTCAGTTTTTAACAGTCTCTTATGCTTTGGCTCTCTCCCACTCTAACCTCTTTTTTTTTTCTTCCCCTCCCCCATGGGTTTCTGCTAAGTTTCTCAGGATCCACATAAGAGTGAAAACATATGGTATCTGTCTTTCTCTGTATGGCTTATTTCACTTAGCATCACACTCTCCAGTTCCATCCACGTTGCTACAAAGGGCCATATTTCATTCTTGCTTATTGCCACATAGTACTCCACTGTGTATATAAACCACAATTTCTTTATCCATTCATCAGTTGATGGACATTAGGCTCTTTCCATAATTTGGCTATTGTTGAGAGTGCTGCTATAAACATTGGGGTACAAGTGCCCCTATGCATCAGTACTCCTGTATCCCTTGGGTAAATTCCTAGCAGTGCTATTGCTGGGTCATAGGGTAGGTCTATTCTTAATTTTTGAGGAACCTCCACCCTGTTTTCCAGAGCAGTGGGAATTTGTATTCCCACCAACAGTGCAAGAGGGTTCCTGTTTCTCCACATCCTCGCCAGCATCTATAGTCTCCTGATTTGTTCATTTTGGCCACTCTGACCGGCGTGAGGTGATATCTGAGTGTGGTTTTGACTTGTATTTCCCTGATGAGGAGCGACGTTGAACATCTTTTCATGAGCCTGTTGGCCATCCGGATGTCTTCTTTAGAGAAGTGTCTACTCATGTTTTCTGCCCATTTCTTCACTGGATTATTTTTTTTTCGGGTGTGGAGTTTGGTGAGCTCTTTATAGATTTTGGATACTAGTCCTTTGTCCAATACGTCATTTGCAAATATCTTTTCCCATTCCGTTGGTTACCTTTTAGTTTTATTGATTGTTTCCTTTGCTGTGCAGAAGCTTTTTATCTTCATGAGGTCCCAATAGTTCATTTTGCTTTTAATTCCCTTGCCTTTGGGATGTGTCAAGTAAGAAATTGCTGCGGCTGAGGTCGGAGAGGTCTTTTCCTGCTTTCTCCTCTAGGGTTTTGATGGTTTCCTGTCTCACATTCAGGTCCTTTATCCATTTCGAGTTTATTTTTGTGAATGGTGTAAGAAAGGGGTCTACCCTTTCATTTTAAATGAGGCAGTAGTAGACAAGTTTTACTTAATATAAAATTTCCTTTAGAATAGCATTTTCTCATGAAATCAATAAATTGTTTTTCAGGGTGCCTGGGTAGCTCAGTTGGTTAAGCATCAGACTTCAACTTAGGTCATGATCTCATGGATCCTGAGTTCAAGGTCTAGATCAGACTCTCTTCTCTCAGCTCAGAGTCAGCATCAGATTCTCTCCCCCGCCCCCCATGCCCACCTCCCCTGCTCATGCTTTCCCTGTCTCAAAAATAAACATTCTAAAAAAAATTGTTTTTCAAATTCATTTTCTAAGAGTTGTTGTCGTTGTTTTTTTAATGTTTATTTAGTTTTGAGAGAGGGAGAGACAGAGTGATAGCAGGGGAGGGGCAGGGAGAGAGGGAGATACAGAATCCGAAGCAGGCTCCAGGCTCTGAGCTGTCAGCACAGAGCCCAATGTGGAGCTTGAATTCATTAACCGTGAGATCATGGCCTGGGCTGAAGTCCAACGCTCAACCGACTGAGCCACCCAGGTGGCCTATCAAATTCATTTTCAAACCCAGTACTATAATATTATAAAGATTGTCCACACTATGTAACAATCACACACCAGTCCTTTGAAAAAGCAACACAAGCATCTTTTCACGAGCAGCAAACTGCTGTATTTATCTCAGAACAAGAAGGGCAGGGACCCTACCTAAAGGTATGAATGCTGTTGTTCCTCATTCTCCTCTCCCTATAACCAAACTATCTGTCAAGTATCAACTTGGGTCTCATATCTCAAGCATTTCATTTTTCCTGGGAAACTCCAGGTCATTCAGAGATTTCCTTGTTCTTAACTCATCGCTCTTTCTTGACTCACTCAGCATGTAATACCATGAATCACATCTTACATTAGTTATTTAACTTCTCATGGCTTACAATATATTACTATAATTAGATCACAAATTTTGTAAGGACACATACCATGTATTATAGTTTCCTTGATTATTATTTTTCTTTAGTAAGACTGTATTTCTTAAAAATAAAGTTAATGTTCACAAGAAAATTGAAGGTAAGGTACAGAGATATCCTATATCCTCTCTCCTCCCACACATGCAGAGACTCTCCGATTATCAATACCCGCCCCCCACCAGAGTGCTACAGTAATGACAAATGAAGTTTCTGCATTGACACATCATAATTACTCAGAGTTCATAATTGACATTAGGATTCACTCTTTGTTTTGTACATTCTGTAAGTTTGGAAAAATGTGTAATGATATGTTTCCATCCTTATAATTTTATGCAGAGTATTTTCATTGCTCTAAAATCCTTTGTGCCCTGACTATGCATCCCTCCGTCTACTCCCAGTCACTAACAACTACTAATCTTTTTATTGTGTCCATAGTTTTGCCTTTTCCAGAATGTCATATAGTTGGAATTATATGGTAACATTTTCGAATTAGCTTCTTTCACTTACTAATGTGAATTCAAGTTTTCTCTATGTCTTTTCATGGCTTGATTCGTATTTTTTGTGGTGCTGAATAATATTCCATTGTCTGGATATAACACAGTATCCACTTACCTACTCAAGGACATCTTGGTTGCTTACAAGTTTTGACAACTTATAAGTAAAGCTGCTTTAAGTATCTGAGTGCACAGTTTTTTTTTTGCAGACATAGGTTTTCAACTCCTTTTTTCATTTTTTTTTTAATTTATGGGGTCTATTTCAATGAATGAGAAGCAGCTCTGACCCTTGAAAAAGATGTGATAAAGACATGTGGTACCTGTGAGTACAGAAGGTGGGTCCTGTTGAATAAGGAACCCTCAACCATAAGGGAGTGTGGCCCTGGCTATGTCCTAGGAACTGCTTCATTCATTTTGGTCACACTCTGTACGAGTCCCAACAGTCTCCCTCTGTTCATTCTTATTGCAGAAGGCTTTCCTTTGCTGTTCCATTGTCTGGACTACTTTGTCCTTATCTTTACATGACTGGGTACTTCTCTGCAGGTCAAGGAGTGAAGATTGTTGGATTCATGTTAAGGGTGTACTTTTTTTTGAAAGAAATCATCAAGATGCCCTTCTCCAATTGCAGTCTCTCAATGAATAAGAGTTCTTATTGCTTCACATACTTACCAGCATGTAGTGATGTCAGTATTCCAGAATTTGGCCACTCTAATAGGTATGTAGTGGTATCTTCTTTTAATTTGCAATGCCTTAATAACATATGATGTGGAGCACCATTTTATATGCTTATTTGCCAATTGTACATCTTTTTTTGCTGGGGTATCTGTTCCAGTTTTTGCCCATTTTTAAATCAGGTTGTTTTCTTATTGTTGAATTTTAAAAGTTCTTTGTATATTTTGAATAAGGTTATAATATGTTTTTTGTGCTTTTTTTCAAAGTCACAAAGTCCGTGACAGTGTTCTCATTCTATTAAAAATGTCTTGGGGCGCCTGGGTGGCTCAGTCGATTAAGCGTCCGACTTCAGCTCAGGTCACGATCTCGTGGTCCGTGAGTTCGAGCCCCGTGTCGGGCTCTGGGCTGATGGCTCAGAGCCCGGAACCTGCTTCTGATTCTGTGTCTCCCTCTCTCCCTGCCCCTCCCCCGTTCATGCTCTGTCTCTCTCTGTCTCAAAAATAAATAAACGTTAAAAAAAAATTTTTTTTTAATTAAAAAAAAATGTCTTGCAGAGAAGAACTTTTTAATTTTAATAAAGGCTAGATTATCTGTTATTTCTTTTATGAATTATGTGTTTGATGTTATATTTTCTATATGTTATATTTATGAAAGTCATGGCCATATCCAACGTCATCTAGGATTTCTCCTATGGTACTCTCTAGGGTTTTGGTTTTGTTTTCCTGAATTTCACATTTGGTTTGTGGTCCTTTTAGAGTTCTTTTTTGTGAAGGGTGTAAGGGTCTGTGTCTAGATTTACTTTTTGGATGTGGATATCCATTTGTTCCAGCACCGTTTGTGGAAAAGACCATCTTGGCTCCACTGTGTTGTCTTTGCTCCTTTATCAAAGATCAGTTGCCTATATTTATTGGAGTCTATTTCTGGGCTCTCTATTCTGTTTCATTCATCTATTTGTCTGCTCCTTCACCAATACCATACCACCTTGATTGCTGTACCTTAATAGTAAGTGTTGAAGTCAGTTATTGTCAATCCTCTGACTTTGTGCTTTCCCTTCAACATTGTGTTGGCTATTTTGGGTCTTTTGCCTGTCCAGTAACCTTTAGAATTAGTTTGTCAATATCCATAAAATGACTTTCTGGACTTTTAATTGGGATTGCTTGAATCTACATATCAAGTTGGAAAGAACTGGTATCTTGCCAATATTGAGCTTTCCTATCTGTAAACATTAAATCTTTCTCTATTGTTTTCCTTTTTAAATTTCATTTATTGGAGTTTTGTAGTTTTCTGCATATAGATTTTGTACATGTTTTGCTACATGTAAACATAACTATTTCATTTGGGGAGTCATTGATGTAAGCGGTGTTATATTTTTAATTTCAAATTCGGCCTCTTCATTGCTGGTATATAGGAAAGCCATTGACTTTTGTTTATTAACCCTGTGTCCCTTGTATCCTGCAATCTTGCTCTAATTGCTTAGTAGTTGCATGTGGGTTTTTTTGTCAATTCTTTTGGATTTTTGTGTAGATGACCATGTTATCTGTAAAGAAGTGTCATTTCTGTCTTTGGTGGGTTTTTTTGTTTGTTTTGTTTTGTTTGCCTTACTGCATTAGCAAGAACTCTCAGGTATGATGTTGAAAAGAAGTGTTGAGGGAGTCATTTTTTGTTTTGTACCTGATCTAATGGGAAAGTTAGAACTATGGTGTTAGCTGTAGGTATTTGTTAGCTATTCTTTATCAAGTTGAGAAACTTTCTCTCTACTCTTGGATTACTGAGAGTTTTTATTATGAATGGATGTTGCATTTTGTCAAATGCTTTTTTACACTTATTTATGTGATCATGAGACTTTTCTTTTTAGTTTGTTGATGGATTGTGTTAAAAGATTTTTCAATGTTATACCAGGCTTGCATACCTGGTATGAATTTCACTTGGTCATGATGCTTAATTCTTATTATATATTTTTGGATTTGACTTGCGAATATTTTGTCGAGGATTTTTGTATCTATGTGAATGAAAGATCTGTACTTTTCTCTTCCTGTGGTGTCTTTTCCTGGTTTTGGTGTCAGGGTAATTCTGGCCTCATAGAAGGAATTAGGAGATACTCCTTCTGTGTATATCTTTAAAAGTGATCATAGAGAACTGGTATCATTTCTTCCTTAAATTTTGGTAGAATTCACCAGTGAACTCATCTAGACCTAGTGTTTTCTGTTGTATAAGGTTATAACCATTGATTAAATTTCATTAATAAATAAAGGCCAATTATTTTTTCTCGTATGCATTTGGCAAATTAGTTTTTTTAAAAAAATTGACCCATTTCATCTAGATTATTAATTTTTGGCTATGCAGTTGGTAGTAGTATTCCTTTATTATCCTTTTAATTTCCATGAGATATGTAGTATGAGATATGTAGAGATGTCCCATCTCTGATTTCTGATGTTAGTAATTATGTCCTCTTTTTTTTGTTAGCCTGGTTAGATATTGATTTTATTGACTTTTAAAAGAACTAACTTTTGGTTTTGTTCATTTTCTCTATTGAATTCTTATTTTCAATTTCACTGATTTCCGCTCTCTTTTTTATTTTTCTCTGCTTGTTATGGATTTAAATTTTTTTTCTAGTTTCGTAAGGTGGAAACATAGCTTATCATTTTCAGGTTTTTATTCTTTTGTGATATATGCATTAAATGCTATAAATTTTCCTCTAAGCACAGCCTTCATAGCATCCAATTTTTTTATGTTTTTATTTTCATTTAACTCAAAACATTTTAAAAAAATTTATTGAGATTTCTAATTTGATCTGTGTGCTTTTTTTTTTTAAATTTTTTTTTTAACATTTATTTATTTTTGAGAGAGAGAGAGAGAGAGAGACAGAGCATGAACGGGGGAGGAGCAGAGAGAGAGGGAGACACAGAATCGGAAGCAGGCTCCAGGCTCTGAGTCATCAGCCCAGAGCCCGACGTGGGGCTCGAACTCACGGACCGCGAAATCGTGAGATCGTGACCTGAGCTGAAGTCAGACGCTCAACCGACTGAGCCACCCAGGCGCCCCATTAATGTTTATTTATTTTGAGAGAGATAGAGAGTATGATCAGGGAAAGGGCAGAGAGAGGGAGAGAGAGAATCCCAAGCAAGCTCTGTGCTGTCAATGCAGAGCCCGGCACAAGGCTCTATCTCATATACTGTGAGATCATGACCTGAGCCAAACTCAGTAGTCAGATGCTTAATCGACTGAGCCACCCAGGTGCCCTGATCCATGTGTTGATTAGAAGTGTATTGTTTAATCTCCATGAGTCTGGAGATTTTCCAGTTATCCTTCTGTTGATTTTAGTACAATTTCATTGTGGCCTCAGGGCAGACATTGCATGATTTCTATTCTTTTCAATTTGTTAAAGTACATTTTATAGCCTACTATGTGGGCTTAGTGAATATTCCATCTGAGCTTAAAAAAGAATGTTTATTCTGCTCTTTTGGATGAAGTAGTCTATGGACGTCAGTTACATCCAGTTAATTTATGATGCTGTTTGGTTTGAATACGTTCTTCCTTTCTGTCTGTTGCATCTGTCCATTTCTAATATAAGAGTGTTGACGTCTTCAGCTATGATAGTGGATATCTAGTTTTCTTTGTAGTTCTAAAAGATTTTGCTTCACAGAATTTGATCCTCTATTGTTAGGCTCACACATGTCATGACTTTTTGGAGAATTTAACCCTCTGTCATTAGTCATATTCTCTTATTTCTGATATCCTTCCTTGTTCTGTCTGAAATTAATATAACTACTGTGTTTTTTTGATTAGTGTTAGTATGGTATTTTTTGTCTATTCAGTTTTTATTTTAATCTGTATGTGTCTTTGCATTAAAATGGGTTTCTTGCAGACAACATAGGATTGGGTATTGTTTTTTGATCCACTCTGACATCTCTGTCTTTTAATTTATGCACATTGACCATTCACATTCTTGGTATAGTTGAATTAATATGTACCATGTGTGTTATTTTGTTGTTGCTGTTGACCTTGTTCTTTATCTTTGTCTTCCACTCTTTTTCAGTCTTGTGGTTTAATTGAGCATTTTATATTCCATTTTCTCTCCTATCCTACCATGTCTGTTATACATCTTTTTTTTAAATTTTTTTTAGCACTTCTTCTAGAGTTGGCAATACATACTTAATAGCTACTCTAATTCTGCTTTCAAATAGCACTGTAACACTTCACATGTAATTTAAATAATTTATAATAAATAAATGCTGATTATTCCCTTTCATTTTTTATATCATAGCTGCCATTCATTTCAGTTATATATAAGCTTATATAAGCATAAATATATCCCTGTCTATATATCTGTCATCTATCTGTATTTCACTTCTGTATAAGCATGTATATATAAGCACAAGCATAAACACAAGTGGGCTGGAGTTGGATATTTCCCATCCCCAAAATTATTTTGATTCTGATAAGGTTAGTAAAAACGTTTAAACTAGTTTTCCGGAGGGCAAGCTTTGTTTAGAAGAACAGAGTGCTCTGGGGTACTTCAAATGTTTCCTTTTCCAGCACACCCCCACCCCCATGGGAAGCAGGAAGGGAGTTTTCTCCAATATTTACTGTGAGAACCGGGTTGAGCTCAACCAGGTTGAGGTAAACCTCAAAATATTTTGGCAAGTTCCTTTATCTTCAGGACCCCCTGGATTTTTTAATTCTCAGTGTCCAGATTGAGTCTCCAGCAAATCAGTAATTTTAGTTCAGCTTTCTTCCCCAGACATTGGTTCCTATGACTGTTTCTGCTAGTGAGCCTCTGCTCTGATAAGCTGTAACTGCTTATATTCACCTGCTTTTCTCTTCAGTCTTGGGGGCCAGTATTTTGCCCTGTATCCCCCCATCTCTTCTTTTTGCTCTTCTCTTCCTTCTACTCCTTCTCTTCCTTTACTTAAATAGGAGTTGATTTTTTCAGTTTCTTCAGCTTTTTACTTGTTAAGATGAAGTGGCAACTTCCAAGCTCCTTGCATATAGAACTGGAAACTGGAAGTTCATTATAATTTCATGTAAATATTTGAGGGGGGGTTAAATAACTAGTGTGCAATAATGATGAACTCAATTTCAGATTCACTTCCCCTTCTCCTTCTCCCACTATAGTTCATCTTCCATCTTTCTACTCAACCAGATAGTAGAAAAAATGACATATGTAGCAATGATGAGGCACAATTATAATGATAATTATCTTTTTGAATACCTTACTATATGCATTTTGCTTATTTTTTATCATTTAGTCTTTGTAACAACTGTTTGAGTAGGTCTTTTAATTCTCATTTTAGAGATAGGAATACTGAGGCTTGGATATTTAATTATTTTGCCTAAGAATACACTGCTAGTAAATGGTCAATCTTCTTTTTGTTTTAATTTATTTAGTGTTTATTTATTTTTGAGAGAGATAGAGACAGAGTGTGAATGGGGGAGGGGCAGAGAGAGAGGGAGACACAGAATCTGAAGCAGGCTCCAGGCTCTGAGCTGTCAGCAAAGGCCTCGAACTCATGAAGACTGATATCATGACCTGAGCTCAAGTCAGATGCTTAACTAACTGAGCCACCCAGGCACCCCTAAATGGTCAGTCTTCTAACCCAACCCTCAGCCTACCTCTATTCTTGCCTCTCCAATTAAATCTACTAATTTTACCAAATAATTTTCTTCTTTGATTAATAAGTTGAAAATTCTCATTAAAATTAATCAAATTCTCATCTTCACAGACCGTGTTGGAATAGCACATTTCTCTCAGCCTCTAGGAGAAATTACATTTTTTAAATGATTTTAATTTTTTTACTCAAGTTGTATTTAATGCCTCTGAAATGCCATAACTTTATCAACCTATCTGAAGTTTATATCTTGCTTGAAATATTCTAATTCCAACAATGGCGACTCTTTTTTAAATCACACAGTTTTATTATAGCAAGAATTCAGATAGGATTTAATTATTTTAAACATGTTATTAAAATATATTTAAAATTGTTATAAATTTTGGATAACATTTCAGGAGACATTCGTACATTCTTCTTCTTCAAGTGTCACTATTTATTTCATATGTTCTCAGTTATGGCTGGTGTTGTTCTGCAGTAATTTATTCTCTCTGTCTTCCATAAGAATAGGATCTTTCAATTTTTATCTTGAAGACCACATTGCCCCAACTCCTTTGCAGCTAGATACACCCAGGTAGTATGGTGTGGACAATGAATCATTAAAAACAAAGTGGTCTGGGGCAACTGGGTGGCTCAGTAGGTTAATTGTCTGACTCTTCACTTCAGCTCAGGTCATGATGCCATGACCAGGGTTCACAGGACCCAGCCCCACGTGGGACTCTGTGATGAAAGTGTGGAGTCTGCTTGGGATTCTCTCTCGTCTTCTCTCTGCCCCTTCCCTGCTTTCTCCCTCCTTCCCTCTCTCTCTTGGTCTCTCTTAAAATAAATAATATAAAAAAAAAGTGTTGTTTTGCAGTACAGTTACTTCCAGAAAGCATTCTCAAGATACAGCTAGCACCCACACACATTGTTGCCTTCTGTCCCTTCTACCCTGCTGCTTATAACGCAGATGCTATAGTCTTTGACATGAGGTTAAGGTCATACAATGGAATTGTAGGTGTGTTTGAGTTCCTGACCCTGTAGTTCAACCTATAAGCCCTATATGTGCTTATCTGACTTTTACCTGAGAAGGAAAAAAAGTATTTACATTTCTCTTATGTTGGATTTATTAAGCTTTATTTCATTTTGTCAAAATTTAGCTTAATATTAACTGATTTAAAACAAAAATGCTTCCTCTGCTATCATTATCTCTGTCACCCATATTAGCACTATGGTTCTTAATTAAAGGGACTACACTACACTGTGGAATAACTCTACAAAATGCACCATCAAACCATATTTTTATTTTTAAGTAGATTATCCTGGGAAAGTTCATTTCTTTCTAAATTTTAATCTTTTGTGTGTAGGCAGTGAGCTTGGAGTTACCTACCCTTGTCTAGTGGCTTTCTTCATATGGCATTCAATACTTAACCACTCTTGATCAAGAACTTTCCACACAACATCAGGATATTCTGAGAAGAATGCCAAATAACCATGGAATCACTCATGTTGTAAGAGTCTCAAATGAAAACTTCAGATTTTCAGGACTTGTTGCACAATGTTGGCCAAATGATCTCTGTATAGGTGGATAGGTGGGTAAAATGAGGCTATTTTGAAGAGTTGAATCTCAGTCCCAATGTGCTTTGGGCTCAAGTATGTTAGGTTCCTTGAGGATTCAAAGGATATTAATTAGGCTCCAAGCACCTTTTACATAAAAAAATAAAAATATCCAAGTACTAAAATATGGTATCTTGATTATTAGCTTGGCAATATTATAAAGAAGGTGGAAATTAAGTTTAAAATCAAGACACATTAAGGTTTCCTTAAAAGTATGCAATGCTAACTGGCAAACAGAGAAGCAAGTGCCTTCACTGCAAGGAGACTATTTTATGTATCTTTAAATTCAAAACTCCCTATGAATTGAAGGGGAATGTCAGGAGAATGCATCTGTTTAGCAACTAGCAGTTTGGGGAATATTCTTTAGGAATACTGCATTAGCATCAAAATGGCAATGCACAGATTGGAAGGATATTATAATGGTTTGCAAAGTCTCACTCTCCTTCACTTAAGAACATGAAGGCAGCACCAGAAACCATCTGGGTTGGAAGCCGTTGGTTGTCTATGTTCTGTTATTATTGGTGCTGACTGCAAAGCAGAATGAAAAAAGAAGAAGAAAAAGAAGAAAGAAAGAAAAAAAAAAGGGGGATTCCCTGTATATGCCCTCCAGCTGAAGGAAACACGAAACTGACAAGTCAAAAGAGATGGCATTGAATTATAAGCATTCAAAGCCTGCTTAATAAGTAACTGGGATTAGTGCTCTCTCTTGAATATATTGCCTTGAGTCCAGGGCTCCATTCGTGGAAGAGAAACGAAGAATAACAGAAGCTGCTCAGTAAATGATAAAGAAATAGAAAATAAGAAAAAAAGCCTGCAGCCCAAGGCAGGGAAGTTGGCTTAAGGCTAAATCATAACTTCCCTTTCATAACCGGTGAAATGTATAAAAACCATTTCTTAATGTCTCTATGTATAAAATGCACCAATGTTATGCCAGGCTACACGTTTATAATCAAAGGTAAATGTACTGATAACATGATGGTACTGAGGCCTATAGCACTTTGCATAGCAGAAAAACACCTTTAATTGAAAACACTGTTTAATAAAGTAGATTAGTCTACAATACTGGTCATCTACAAATGCACTGTTCTCTCTCTTAGTCCATTTATTCAGTGGGGAGCAAAGACCCTTTATCTTGCTAATTACATAGTGAAAATAAAGGAATCTTGCAGGTATTTTCCTAAGAATTTGACCTGCCTTCTATTAACCCTTTTTTTAAATAGTTTTATTAAATGTAATTGACACATATAACCTATAAACTTAAGATGTACAGAATAATGTTTTCACTTTGAAATATTGTGAAATGATTAATAAAGTTAATTAGCATCCATCACCGCTAAACTCTTGAAACAGTTTCTAGGATGCTTTGTTGTAACCAAAATGTACTTCAATCCAGATAATTCTGTGTCACTCTCAACAGAATAAAAGCACCGTCTTCCCACTTAGAGGTCAGGCTGGAAAATAATATAAATAATGAGTTATATTATTCTAAATAATCATAACTCACATTTTAACAGAGATTTACAGTTTACAAGGTACTGTCATTTGCATTATCTCCTCTGATTATAGGCCCATGCGCCACTACGTGTCTTGCATTTAATAAGAATTCAGAAAGTATTTGTGGATTGATTAAGTATATTATCTCCTTGCTAATGCAAGCAGTGTAATGTTCAGTAACCCTGGTTACATTATTACCTCAGCCGTCTGGTCCATCGTGATGATTTCCACAAGGAAACTGCTTCCAAGTACAAACGCTACTGCTTTACTGAAAAGGAGGGAAGACTTAGCCTGACAAGTACACAGGGGTGTGGTTTTCTGTGTGGTCCAAGAGCAAAGACTGCTACTTTGTTTACCTGGTGTGCCACGTTCTACACCCACAGCCACTCTGAAGCCACGGCTTGTCCCATTAATATCCCAGTCACAGTGATGTGTTCTTACCACATTTTTCATCCTGCTAAGCAATACTTAAGTGTGCTTTGGTATCGGATTGCTTTTGGATTTTGTTCCATAATGTTTTCATTAAATGTGTATGCTAAAAGAGGAATGAGTCAGGGAATAGAAATTACCATTGGAAAATTGTAGCCAGGCAGGCTTCATAAATAATGCTTTGTTTTTGCTACTGATGGCAATCCAGCCAAGCCTTTCAATGCCTATCTTTGTTATTCTGAAAGCTGCAGTTGCTAGCAGTAGAGCTTCCTCTCTCTCATTCTCCCTTTTTGTAAGAAAACCAAATAGGATTGTAGATGAAACCATAACTGAATATCAAAAATATGTTTTGCTACAAGAAGAGAAGACCTCAAGATATGAATAAATGCAAAATGGAGCAAATTACAAGTTTATTGTTCCTGTAATAAAACTAAAATAGAAGCTAAGTTATATACGTTTTTTGTATAAGACACTGTCTTAGCTGACTGGAACGAGTGGCCTTAAAGAAACAAAACAGCCATATTAGAAACTACCAAGAAAGAAGAGCCAAGGCATAGGACTACGGGCAGCTTCTAGGACCTAAGGAAGTCAAAGGCAACAGCCAGCAAGAAACAGAAGTCCTGGGTCTTAGAGATGCAAGGAAATCAATTCTACCAACAACTTGAATGAGCTTGAAAACAGATTCTTCACAAGTTTAGCCTCTAGATGAGAATACAATCTGGTGAAATTTTTGATTGTTGCCTTCTAGGATGGAGCAGAGAACCTAACTAACCCATGCCTGTTTTAACCTACAGAAACTGAGATAATAAATGTATGCACTTTTAAATGCCTAACTGTGTGACAGTTTGCTAAGTGGCAGTAGGAAATTAATAAACCAGTGTCACCAAATTGAACAGAATTACATTTGTGAATCTCTTCTTGTGAGAACATTTAAGTTCTACTCTCAGTGAATTACTGTTGTACATGAAGTATTACCAACTATACTCATCATAGTTGACTATATATCATATAAAACTGTAGTCATATAGTTTTACATTAGATCCTCAGACCTTATTCACCTTATATTGAAAGTGTATACCCTTTATTAACCTCTCCATATTTCCGCCACTTCCCAGCTCCTGGCAACCTCTTTTCTACTCTGTTTCCATGAGTTTGACTTTTGATTATATTGCACTTATAAGTGATGCCATGCAGTATTTGTCTTCGGCTCATTTAACCTGGCATAATACCTTCAAGGTCCATCTATGTTGGCTCAAATAACAGATTTTCCTTCTTTCTCATGGATGAATAATCATTGTATAAATGTACCATATATTTTTTTTATCCTTCCATCCATCAATAGATACTTAGATTCTTTCCATATCTTGGATATTGTGAATAATGCTCTAATGAATATGAGATTGCAAATATCATAATATTCTGATTTTATTTCCTTTGGATGTATACCCAGAAGTGAAACTGCTGGACCATATCATAGTTTTATTTTTAACTTTTGAGTAGCCTCTGTACTGTTTTCCATAGTGGTGACCAATTTACATTCCCACCAACAGTGCTCAAGGGTTTCCTTTCCTCCACATTTTCTAAAACGTTTGTGATCTTCTTGATTTGAGCCATTCTAGCAGGTCTCACGTGGTCTCTCATTGTGGTTTTAATTTGCATTTCCGTGATTATTAACGATGTTTATCACCTTTTCATGTACCTGATGTCATCGTTGGGAAAACATCTATTCAGTTCTGCCCATTCATAACTTGGTTTTTATTTTCCTATTGAGTCTTATGAATTCTTTATATATTTTGGCTATAACACCTTATATATGATTTGCAAATATGTTGTCCCCATTCTGTAGGTTGTCTTTTCATTTTGTTGGTGGTTTCCTTTGCTGCATAGAATCTTTTTAGTTGGCTGTAGTTACAGTTTTTTTTTTTTCTTTATTCTTTTCTTGCTTTGCTTTTGGTGTTAAATCCAAAAAATCATTGCCAAAACTAATGTCATGGAGTTCTCCCCCAATATTTTCTAGGAGGTTTCTGGTTTCAGGACTCACATTAAAGTCTTTAATCCATTTGGAGTTCATTTTTGTGTTTGGTATAAGGAGTTCAGTTACACTTCTTCGCATGTGGTTGTCCAGTTTTCTGAACATCATTTATTTAATGACTATTCTTTTCCCAGTTTATATTTTTCGTTTCTTTCTCAGGAACAAATTGTCCGTATATGTGTGGGCTTACCGCCAGTCTATCTATTCTGTTCCATTATCCATTGGTTTGTTTTCATACTAATATCATACTGTGTGATTACTAAAACTTTGCAACATAGCTGGAAGTCAAAAAGTGTGATGTTTCCAGCTTCATTCTTCTTTAAGGTTGCTTTCGCTATTCAGGGTCTTTTGTGGTTCCACAGAATTCAACATTTGTAGTACTTGTACTTATGTAGCCCTGCTACTGCAGAGCAGTAAAATTTGTAGAATGGTCTTTCCAGAGTAAGTTGACTTCCGCAGAATAAAATACATGGTATCATCTTTGAGATTAAAGATTATAAATTTAAAGATACGGAATTACTTACTCGTTTCCAGAAACATTAAGATTAGAGAAAGAGAGTTATATACTAAATGATAGGAGTCATATATTAAATGATAGTGATATAGTATTTTGAAATTAAATATGTAAGTCTACATTATTGAAAAGAATAATACGAACTGGTTGTTAGAGAAGCTTAAAATTAAAAGCTATACAATCTTAAGACTAGATAGAGATGCATAATAACTAAGGAAAAACTAAATTTTCCTCAGTATGCGTTGTATATGAAAGAACTGAAAAAATTCATAGAGCAAATACTCCCTGTTTCTGTAAAGGACAGGTATTAAGGATTTTGCTTTGAATTTTCATGAAGCAGAATTCGGGGGGACATCGGGAGGAAAGCCTACTAACAACAGTATTTACTAAAAATTGTAGAGCTTCTCAAGAGGTTGAGGAATTGCTGTCAGTTGAAGGAAAAAACAAATCAGTTTCCATATATCTTAGATGATACACGAATCCTCTTCACCTGCTTTGGGGACCTAGGAGCCCTTTGGCTTTTTCACCAGAAGTTCTGCCTACAGAAGCTGGAGCAGCAGTGGAGGATGGTTATGGAGCATGAGTTCCAGTGTTTTGGGTCTTGTCTGTGTCTGGAGGTCTTTGTTGCTTCTACCAATGTAGTGCTCACATCGTGGCCATCCCTGCTGAATTACCACAGGCTGGAGTTGGGCAGGTTCTTCTAGGGCTGGAAACCAGCTCCAGCTGCGGGCTTGGGGAGAAGAGATAGGAGTGGGGGGCTCATCTTGGAAGCAGGGGATTCTCCTTGTTGACACTTACCTTGGATGACCTGCAGGGGCTATGGTGCCAGTGCCTGAAGACACTGGGCTCCTGTGTACCTTGGGTCTGCTGGACATAATAAACATGAGCTGGTATCTTACTGCTATTGCCCCTAACAAGGTTAGAAAAAATGCTAATTTTTTACTTTAAAAACGTTTTTGGCGACACATTTCAAAACACACTTAGAGAAAATGGTCTATTGCAAAATTTGAAATTTTCAATTGCCTTTTTAATGAAGATGTTTCTCTTATGGAACTTTTGTGTTTATCTGTTGAGAACACTGATGCCTTTGAATGACCTAAATGAGTTTTTCTTTCACAGTCTGCTTATCTCCCTCACCATCTTGATTTCAGACTCTGTCTCATGTTTTCTTAGTTCTGTTATCTTGGATAAATTACCTACCCCTTTTCTCTTTTCTCAGGTACTTCTGAAATCAGGGACAACATCTCATAGAAATGTCAGGATGAGACAGGATCATAAATACATACTACTCAACTATTTCATATTTTTTCTCCCATTCATATACAGTTTTAAATTATGATTGTGTTTGACTCACAATGTCCAAATTTTAAACCCTAAAAGTTTTTTGTGTCAGGGACTCCAGTTTTCTTTCAGGTATCTCCAGGAATGAAAGTCTTACTGCACCACAGTAAATTCAATAAAATAGGAGCTCTCACATATTTTTCACACTGACATCTTTTGAACTTGTCAAGAATTACCTCTAAGCCTAAAGAAACTGTTGTTGACCTTTGCTTGTACCTTAAATTTACAGGTAAAGGTTTGGAAGGTCAATGGTCTTTTATTTTCCCACCTTTTATATTTGGCCAGGAACAATGTAGGGACCTAAAAGTGCTAAAATTTCAGAGCAGAATAAAGTGTCTGATATTGCTCTGATGTGCTGATTTTCACAAAGTCAACTTATGAAACACTGTATTTAGTTGAAAGATTCACTACTTCCTCTCTTCAAAGCACTCACTGTTCTTCTCACCACCTTTCATTCTGTTAAACAGAAGTTTACCTAAGTATATATTTTAGTAATATTGAGTTTACTGTACTTTGTTTTCATCTTTCCATTTTCACCATAATGCTAGGATTGAGATGGCTAGACAATAAAAATCTTTTCTCCAAAAAATACAAAGATAAGTAGATTGTTATCAAGCAACAAAGTTGTAATGGATATAGGAGAAGTTAATGTCCTATGTCAGTGGAAAGCTTTATATTATAGCTTCAGATAATAAGATTAGCAAAGCACTTTTCTAAGATGTAATTCTGATTAGATAAGATGGGTAAAAGCCAGTGGTGGAATCACACTGGAGTTTCCTGAGAACAGCCATCCCAAAACCCTAATACAATTCAGTTAGCACAGTGCTTCAGGAACTTTTCCATAACCTCACCCCATAAAGTTTGATGGACTTCTTGTGGGTTTTATTTGCCTAGAAAGATAGGCCAACACAATTTCTGTACTATAGAAGAAAGAAGATGCAATGTGGAAACATCTTTGTTACATATAATTTGGAAGTATTCTGTTTGTTTCTTACTCTTAAATATGGTCTCTCTAATGTTGGGACTCACCATGGACCAGAAGCACAGAGAATGACAGATAACAAATTACTCTTTGCATTGGACATGGCTATGATTCAGATAAAGCTAAAATTCTGACTACTGATGCCACTTTCCCCAAATCAATGCTTGCTTCATTGTCATAACTCGAGTCTATAAATTCATTTTTTATATTGAGCCCATCTCTTTTCCTGACATTGATTTGGCCATTGTTTTTCCTGCAACATAAACATGTTAAAATTTGAAAACTGTTCTCAGGCTCCTTAAATTTTTTGTTCAGTACATCTTTCAATTATTTTTTCATTTTCTGATATGCATTAAATATTCTTTGATAGCTTCATTAATTTTAAATCTGTCCTTTTATATATCAAAATTATTTGCTAATCTTTAATTAGGGTGTAAATGAGGGAAGGGGGAGAGTAAGAGGGACAGAGACCTTCTGATTAGGGAGATAGGGAAAGAAATGGAAGATAAGGTCTCTTTTTTAGTTTTGTATCTTATTTGGAGTAAATATTTAATTCAAATTCGATTTGGAGAGGAATGGCAGTGAATAACAGAATTGCCATCAAATCCAAGGAAGTAGAAAGACAAAATGAAAAAAAAAAGTAAGAATAAGAGAAAATAAAAAGCAGATTGGTAAGAACAAGGTAGGAGAGAAAAAAGAAAAACTAGGCAGTAAAGTAGTAATAACATCTGACGTTTGTTGAGGGTTATTTCTGTTATGAAGAATGTATCTTGAATTTTGTAGATCAAGATACTGAGTTGTATAGATTTAAATAACTTTTAACTCTGTGACAAAACCAGGATCTGCAAACATGACTGTCTGATCCCAATATATTGGAATGCTGTCATTAATTACAATATACAGGTTTTTCTGGTCCATTTATAGTTTCTGGTTTTCTTAAGAATATTCTCCTAGCTTTCATGGTAAATAAAATTAATGATAAATAAAATTTGGTCAGGATGAAGAATCACATACCTTCCAGGAATAACTGCCCAGGCACATTACTGTATGGTTGACCTTACATGTAACCCTGGATATAAATTTACATAGAGTAACAGCCTCGTTTTAAATTCTTAGACTTTAAGTTTGATAAACATTAATACCCTTTCCCATGTAAACATATGTCAGTAATCTTAGGAAATAGAATTAAACTTTAATCACCTGATAGAACTGAAAATTATATTACCTAAATTTAAAGGGTTTATTATAATTAATATTAAGACAATTTCAGTGTGCTAGGCCTTTTCTAGGCATTCAGAAAATGCACTTGATAAATCTTTAAACCACAGGGCAAAATTAAAGCATGCAGTTGGAAATAGACATTTCAGAAGTCCATAATAAATTCAACTTTTAAGATTCACACAGCTGTCTACTACATGTGTATTAAGCAATGAAGAACGGATTAGGCAAGAATTTAGATTTATCAATTAGGTGATAAGTCAATCTCTAAATATTCCATGGTTAATTTTGATAAGCATCCAAGGTTTCTGGAAGTTATTAGAATTTTATCTCAAACCAAATAATTTTTTTAGTCAAAAAATAAATCAGAATGTCCGATGAGACTAAGCTCTTACATATAAATTAGGATAAGCCTTGGATTGCTTGTTTGTATTGGTAATCATTCATTTGCTCATTAACTACTAAGTACCTATAAGTGACTAGCATAAGGTTCATGCAATGAAAACAGAGATTTTAATAAGATATGGCTACTTCCTCTTAAATAACATTAATCTTAGATATGGCCATGTAAGAAACAATTAAACTTCTGAGAAGGAAGTGCTAATAGAGGGTTTGAATTAGGTTGAAATTAAAGGATAGAAACTTCTGCCAGAAGTTATGTTTTAGGAAAAAGCATTAGCCAGGAAATAGTCTTCAGAAGAAATGGCGTTTTAGCAGAGATTTGAGTATTAATTGAAAAAAATAAATATTATCCAAATTGCTAAATCAAGGACCCTCATTGTTTGCTGGCAGTTCTCAAAATAGATTCTTAAAAGTCCTAATTCCCATTTTCCCCAAATACTGCAGCTTGGTATTCTGGGAAATAATTTAAAAGTTGTTTTTTTGTTGGTTTCTTTACATGAGGTGATCTAATGCTGCATTACTTTCCATGAAAAAGCCATTGTTTTCCTCAGATAAAATTTCCTTTTGTTAATAATCAAAAACCTTAAATGATAAGATTATTCATTCACTACAAATTGAACCTCTGAGATAAGATAATCAAAAGACCTCCCAGAGCACACAAGGCATTTCTAACCCTAGGATTGGCAAGCAATTTTTCACTTTCTCAACCAAGAAGCTTGCCGACCTGTTCCAGTATCCATTCAGGCTTACTTAGCTTCCCAAATATCATACTTCATTCTTTCCACTAAAAAATTCATCTTCACTCCCTCAACCCCCTTGCCTTCGTAGTCCACACTGTATTTTTGTCTCCTGAAGTTTATTTCAGCTAAAAGACTAATGGAACTTTTTCTGTAATGGCTCTCATAACTTTATGCAGTTTCTGATTCATATAAATTCAGCCAGACTGTCTGAGCTTGTAGGCGTGATTCTAGAGCCTTGAACTTCCAGAGATTTTTTTTCCTCCTTTTATTGATTGTAGATACATGTAAAACAGTCTTTAGCATAGCTACAAATGGATGCCAGATTTTATTGTTGTGTAGAATTATGTCTTTTAACTTTATTTTTATTTCATTTTTACTGCTACAGGGACACTATAACAAAGACCCGTCAAAGAACTTGTTCAAGCTATAAAAGAATGAGTTAAACAAGTTCACTTTTTCAACATATTAAATTGTCAGAAGAATAAACTGATTAGCAGTCGGGGAATTTCAGAACGCGATGAAGTTCAATATTTTTCTTTCCAACCACCTTCATTATATAAATAGAGAAACTGAAGTTCAGAGCTTCACTACCCAAATTTTGCTCAGTGTAACTTTTTTTTTCTACTTTAAACTTGGTAGTTCTGTTTAAAGCATGATTTTTATGCTTTCTTTGAATATGTTTAATTTTGTCATCCAAATTTTTATAATATAGTTGGTGTATTTCCCCCTGAAAATTAAGGTTTTTCAGGTATTAGCCAAAAACAAAAGCAAGCACACATCAAAAAAAAAACAAAAAAAAACCACAAAAACTCTCCAAACACCTGATCTTAAAGAGTAAATAGATTTTTTTTTCCTTTTTGTAATAAATTGCTTGAGTATTTTTAATCTATCTTACTGGTGGATAACTCATTAGCAACAACCCCATGGAGAAAAAAAATACATAAGCAAAATGTTTAAAGTTTATAAATATCAATAGCCTGATAATTAAGGTGTCTCCCCATTAATTTGTATTGCTTACCCAGGAAGAATAAAGACTTTTTCCTTTCACCTATTCCAAAAAAGCATTTAAAGTAGTTTAGTAGGGGTGCCTGGGTGGCTCAGTCGGTTGAGCGTCCGACTTGAACTCAGGTCATGATCTCACAGTTTGTGAGTTCGAACCCCACATGGGGTTTTGTGCTGACAGTTCAAAGCCTGGAAGTCTGCTTCAGATTCTGTGTCTCCCTCTCTCCCTGCCCTTCCCCCATTTGCACTCTGTCTCTCTCTCAAAAATATAAATAAACATTAAATTTTTTTTAAAAAAGGTAGTTTACTAAGAGGCTTGGAGAAAGAACATGTAAGAAGAGAGCAAAGCAGGATTCCAGGGAAGATAAAGGAGAGAAAATTACACAGGAATACAGTCAGGAATAAAGCAAGTTCACATAATGTATATCTTAACATGCCTCACTGCTGTAGTTGAAAACAAGACCTCTGACCTTCTTTTTGTCCACTTTTTGTAACACTTATCATCTCACAGGTAAAATCACATCAGATGATAGTACAGTCAAGCAAATAATATTCCTTGAGTGAGACTTCTGCTTTTATTTTTAATCAACTCTCAGGAAAAAAAAAATTGCTGTCTCCTTTTAGCTGCATATTCTACAATTTTACTACTTTTTTAATGTGAAAAGGAGAAATTTTCCCACTTGGTAGTAATTGTTATCCAGAGAAAAACATTTACTTTGTTCTCATAGGCAGTCAACCAAGAAAACTAAGAACTATGAACAGCAGTTTGTCAGAAATATTAACTGAATAAAAGAGTAGTATCTGGTTTAAGAAATCTTCGGGGTGCCTGGGTGGCTCAGTGGGTTGAGCATCCAACTTTGGCTCAGGTCATGATCTCACAGCTCGTGGGTTTGAGCCCCGCATCAGGCTCTGTGCTGACAGCTCAGAGCCTGGAGGCTGCTTCTGATTCTATGTCTCCCTCTCTCTCTGCCCCTCCTCCGCTCATGCTCTGTCTCTCTCTATCTCTGTCAAAAATAAATAAACATTAAAAAAAATAATAAATCTAATAGAATCTGCCTCTGTGTCAGCATGGCATCCTTAGTGTGAATCTTTTTATTTTTTAAATTTCAAGATTTTATATAAATAGCTGACAACCAGAAGAACAATTAAACCACCAATAACAGATTTTTAATTCTCTGGCAAATGGTGAAAAGAGTTCAGCCACCTCCTATCATATTTTATCTTGTCTCTTCCATATGATACTGAACATTTAAATCTTTCTCTAATTGATCTTTACATTTAGCTATTAGCATCAAATATTTCTCAGTCTGAGTAATAAGCCAAAAGTTACTTGTAGATTTTGTGAAGATTGAAAAAAAAAAAAAGGTTAAGGAATGATGGTTTTCATTTTGAATTAACATAAAAATACTAGGATAGCACTTACTTCTTATGAGAGGATATGCAGATGGGAAGAAGACCTAATTTATTTTTCAACAGAAAAAGGAAAAGCTTGTGTTAGAAAGTGTGATTAAAATGTAACACTTGCCTGTTAGTGAGGCTGTGCAGAATAGATGGGAATTTGGAAAGTAGGTGCTAGGTGAAAACCTATTATGCATATGTGCTCTAATTTGCCATGCTCAATCATTTTCAAATTGTGATCTCCCAAACTAAAAATGGAATAGCTGTCATTAGTAGCCAGTGGTGTGGAAAAAAAAATACATTTGACCTCAGATTGTGAAAAAGCCTGAAATCTAAGCCTGTCTTTAGACATTAAATTTCAAGACTCAAACACATCATTGACTAACAAAAGTGTTAATGAAAATGTAAATATGATTTAATTCTAAGAAACGAGACATTGTACTGAATAGGTCTCTAAATTATCAAATAACTGTCTTTTAATCTTGTAAAACTGAAAAATAATACTATGCATTTGACAAGAAACAAAAATATAGTTCAGGAAATAGAGAAATTGAATCTTTTATTAAATATAAAATCATTCATGACAATAAAAATATCAATTATTTTGAAAGGATTGAATAATAAAATGTTATTGGTTCAACACATATTATTACATGCTATATTTAGTTTTCTATGGCTATTCAACAAATTACCACAAACACAGTTTAAAATAATATCCATTTATTAGCTCATAGTTCTCTAAGTCAAATTCAAGCATGGTGTGCTTGGGTTCTCTGCTTAGGGTCTCAAAGGCTGACATTAAAGTGTATATTAGGGTTCTCCAGAAAACCAGGGCCAGTAGGATGGATAGATATAGCTATATTCTATTACACACACACACACATACACACACAGGAAGATTTATTACAGGAATTACTTCAGACAATAATGGAGGCCAGGAAGTCCCACTATCTGCCATCTAGAAGCAAGAAAAACAAGGAAAGCCAGTGGTATAGTCTAAGTCCAAGGCCTGAGAACCAGGGGAGACAGTGGTTGTCAGTCTTGGCTGTATCTGAAGGCCAAAGAACCAGAAAGACTGATATCCAAAGGCAGGAGAAGTTGGATATACTAGGTCAAACACAAAGAGTGAATTTGCCCTTTCTTTCCATTGGTTCTATTGGGAGCCCCCAGTGTATTCGATGATGCTCACCCACGCTGGGAAGGACTATCTGCTTTACTCAGTTCACCTAGTTTACAAGTACACCAGTTCACCTGCTAATCTCTTTCAGAAACACCCTCACAAATACACCCAGAAATGTTGTACTAGCCCTCTGGGAAAACCCTCGCTCACACCATGTGACAAGTAAAATTAATAATTACAAGGTATCAACTTAGCTGAGTTCTCTTCTGGTGACTCTGAGGTAGAATCTGCTTGCAAGTTTATTAAGATCATTGGCAGAATTCACTTCTTTGCATTTGTAGGACTGCAAATTTCTTTGTTGGCTCTCAGCCACCAGCCTCTCTGGACTTCTGGAGGCTACTCTCATTCCTGGTCACGTGCCCCCCTCCATCTCCAGGGCATGGGACACCAATAATTAGAGTTTGGACATATGAGCAGAAGACAGTTAAGTACTCTGAGAAGTAGTGACTGAATGGTAGGAAGAAAACCATCGAGAAGACATTGTCATGGGATGCAAGTGAAACTGGTGTTTCAGAGAAGAGCAAGTGTTACGCTCTGTCAAATGTTATTGATAGAACAAGTAAGATGAGTACTCAGAACTGACCACTGGATTTGGCAATGTGCACAATAGTGTTTCCCTTAGCAAGAATTTGAGCTTGGTTGGAGTAAATTTTTAAAAGACCAAAGGAGAAAGAGAAACTGAAGGCAAAGCAGAGTATAGAGACAACTCTGGTATGAAGTTTTTCTGTAAATAAAATCAGGATATTAGAACTCAGGAAGAGTGGGGCCAAAATAAATTGTTCTGACATGAGACAAATAATAGCATGTTTGTGTGCTAATGGGAATGATTCTCTACATTGTGAAAAATGGATGGTGCTTTTGAAGAGAGAAGTCAAATAGCAATGACATTGTTGAGTAGGCCGGGGGAATGAAATCTTAGGCATAAATGAAAGAGTTGACCTTAGGAGAGCAAGGAGAGGCCATCCATAGTAATAGGGTCAAGGCAGAAGGCGGGCTGTTTGGGTACAGATGCTGGTAACTGTGTAGATGATATAGGTGCTTGTGGATGTTTGTTTCTGATTGCTTCTAGTTTTCAAATGAGTGATATTGTCATTAGTATTCCAAAGATAGAAAAAGTCTAGCTTAGTAGTAAGACCACCCCTAAAAGAATTAGGACTGGATTCTCATCCATCACTGCCTTACCCCCAATATCTTTGGACAGCCATGACTAACCTCTGTGTTTCTACTGGTCTATCTGTAAAAAGCAAAGATGTAACTAATTACCTGCATACTTCTCCCACTGCTGAAACATTGATATTTTATTATAACAATAATAATATTTTTTAGAATATTTACTTTTAATTTTTAACTATAGGAAATGTACCTAGTACTTTGTTTTTTGGATAGACAACAAGGGGACACATAAAACTTCATCATTCCTCATGAAAAATTCTTCTGTAATTAGGGCACTTAGAGTATTCCTATTGCAAATTGTCAAGGCAGGACTTATTTTTTTTTTAAATTTTTTAACGTTTTATTTATTTTTGAGACAGGGAGAGACAGAGCATGAACAGGGGAGGGTCAGAGAGAGGGAGACACAGAATCTGAAACAGGCTCCAGGCTCCGAGCTGTCAGCACAGAGCCCGACGCAGGGCTCGAATTCACGGACCGCGAGATCATGACCTGAGCCGAAGTCGGCCGCTTAACCGACTGAGCCACCCAGGCGCCCCAAGGCAGGACTTATTTTTAACTCAAGGGCTATATAGGTTGATTCTCTTCATTTAAATCTACATGAAAAAGTGCCATGGGTTCTTCAATTATATAAATAAAACTTGCTTATATAAAAATTAAAGAATTTAGACCTAGAAGAAGCCTTAGAGATGATAATCCAAGAACTTTACTTCTCAGACAAGGAAACTTGTAACTAGGAAAAACAAAGTAATTGGTCTATAGCTATATAGACACTCAGAGAGATAGGATTCAAGTCTCCTGGATGCCAAACAAGTACTTACTCATCAAAGTAGCTATGCATCTTTCTTTCTGAGTTTGAATTATACTGGCTTACTGTTTACAGTCAGAGTGAAATTTCCTGATAAGTATCTTTAAATATTTGTCAATTTAAATAAAGCAGTTTTCATATCCATTCAATAATCATGTCTTTATTGAGCATTCACTATATGTCAACCTCTATTTTAAGTTGGAGATATTGCAATTCCATTCTAGAAATAGGGACCACTGTGCTAGGAGCTGGTGATAGAAGTTTATGGCGTGCTTCCTGCTCTCAGAGCCGATAGCATATTGAAGCACACTGAAATAGGAAATGACAGTCACAACTGACACTGACAAATGCTGGGACCAGAGTGTGCACAAGGAGAAACTCTAAGAAATAAAAGTTAGCTTCCTGGCAGAGCTGATACCTGTGTCCAACATGATTAAAGATTTGTGAAGAAAATAACCCAGTAAATGTGGGAGTTCAACACATTTTCAAGCCAGGTGCAAAGGCCAAGAAATAAGAGAGTAAACCGTACAATGTAGAAAATGCAAGACATTCTGCTGAATGAGCACATTCAGCAAAGAGCAAGACAAGATTGGCATGAGATAAGGTGTGGCAAATGGGAGAGATGGCAGATGGGAATTCTGAATTTTTAGGCTTTTACTATGTGCCAGGAATTGTGCTAAGCCCTTCGTCTTCAAAATAATCTTATAATTCCATTTAGTTATTTTAGTTGGATATAACAAGTGAAAAAAAAAAGTGAGATTCAGAGACTAAAAATCACCTACGCTACAGTGTGGGTAAGAAGTGAAGCTGAATGAAAGTGTTTCTAAATTCAAAGGCAGATTTTAATTATTCCTCTAAAACATATATAAAATCATATTTTTAGAGGTGCCTGCGTGGCTCAGTCAGTTGGGCATCCAACTCTTGATTTCAGCCCAGGTCATAATCTTGAGGTTCGTGAGATAGAGCCCTCTGTCGGGCTCTGCACTGACAGTGCAAGCTATTGTCTCTCTCTGCCCCTACCCCCCCTCTCAAAATAAATAAATAAACATTTAAAAAAATAAAATCATATTTTTAAATTTGTTTTTACTTGTTTATATATATATATATTTTATTTGCCATAAAAGCCTTGAATGTTTTTCTGCAGGAGAGTGACACGATTCAAGTATATTTGGTTCTTTTTGGATTTAAAAATAATCTGGCTGTAGAATGCATTTGGAAAGCATGGATTCAGTGAAAGAAGACATTGGAGGCAAAGAGACTTTTTGGAAGGCCCTTTTAGAAGGCTCTAAATGTAATGAGTGTCTAAAATAATATAACAAGATATGGATAGAATTGGATGTATTTAAGAAATACTAAAAATACCTAATGGAAAATACTTTAGTGACAGAATGGACAGTGAGAGGCTGGGATAGGTGTCCATTACTACTAATATTGGGAATACAGGATGGCAATGGCAAGTGTTACGGGTTGAACTGTTGTCTAAAAAGACGTGTTCTTCAAGTTCTAATCTCTGGACTTGGTGAATGGACTTTATTTGAAAATATTCTTTGCAGATGTAATCAAGTTAAGATGAGTCATAGTGCATAAGAGTAGACCCTGAATCCATTGACTGGTGACCTTCAAGGAGAGGACAGGACACACAGGGACACACATACACAGGAAATAAGGCCACGTGGAGATGTAGGCACAGGTGGGGGTGATGCTGTCAGGAGCCAAGGACTGCCAAGGACTGCTGATAACCACCAGAAACTAGGAAAGGGGCAGGAACAGTTATCTCTCAAAGCCTCCAGAAGGAACCAACTGTGACAACTTGATTTTGGACTTCTAGCTCCCAAAACTGAGACACAATAGATTTCTCTTGTTTTAAGTCACCTAACTTAGTGGTAGTTTGTTATGGCACAGCTAGGAAACGAATACAGCAAGCAAGTTTATGGGTTAGGGGTTATTCATTCAGATTTTTATATGTTATATTTGAGGTAATTGTGGACAAATCCAGAAAGAATTGGAAATATGAAATTTCAAGATTAAGAAAGATATAAATTCAAAATATAAATTAAGCCTTTCTTCTTAATACTCTTTCATCTATTAGTTTTAAATAATTGGCTCATTCATTTCATTCAGTTTTCAGATTAAACCTCATTTCATCAGAGAGACCTTACCTGATAGTCCAATCTAAAGTAGCTATTAAATTATGCCTACATGTTACAGATTTTTGTTCACTTTATAGCTCTTATGACTCTGTATTTCATTTACTCTGTATTTTCCTCCTTCCTTTCTTATACCCTCTCTTCTTCCACTGGAGACAGCTCTGGGACTTGGGAATGTTAGGAGGGAACTTCATATGGCTTGATAATCCATTGAGGACTGTGCTCCTCAGAAGTTGCCAGAGGACGCTGCCTTTGCTAAAGAAGTGAGGAATGCACCAGCGATGGAGGTGGCAGCATCCCTAGGGTGATCAGTGGAAGCTGTCCTCCAGAAGCGGGCACTGAGAGCAGTGCCATTGCTATTAAATATCAGTCTAACAGTAAAGCATAATGAGAGAGCCTAGGTGGAAACTCACAACTGTAAAATAGAAGTGATTCCATCAGTGGGCAGCAAGATCAAAGTGACTGTGTGTGTTGACCACGAAGTATTATGGGAATGAGTCCAGTTGTTCCTAAGAGTAAAATAGATGGGCACCACTTAGTGTGTTACAGTGTTCATATAATGAGAAGGAATTGGGAGTAAGCACACAGAAGCCTGATGTCAGCCTCTGTGAGAAATTATTGCAGCCTTTCACCCAGTTGCCAGTTCTCATTCTCATTTGGGTTCCTGTCACTACTATACATACACATGGAGGGTGTGGGAGGTCTAGACTAAAACTGGTGAGAGATTATTGGAAGAGCAGGGTCATAAACTGTGTCCAAACACTTAGATAGGAATTTGGCAAAACTGACAAACCGAAGACTGTATGTTAAGTTTTGAAGGAACATTTTAGCATATTGCTTGTATAGGAAAAATCAAGAAGCCATGTTCCTGGAACAGGTTGTATGGCATACCATATTATAAAAGAAAACTGTCTAGATTCAAATGTTAGGATTACCCTACATTGTTTTAAAACTAAAAAGTGTAACCTGACGTGGTTAAAGCATAACCACAAATTAAAGTTGACCACAAATACTTTGTTTCTTTTCCCATTTAGAAGTAGAAACTAATTCACCTATCTTTGAATTTGGACCACATTGCATTTCTCTGACCAATAGAATACAATGGAAATGATGTCTGGGACTTCTGGGGTGAGGTCATAGGGAACATTGCAGTTTTAGCTCAGGTCTCTTGAAAAGCTCACTCCTGGGATGCTTTTGGGAGGCTCTTGGTACTGCCGTGCTGTGAGAAACCCAAGCCACATGGAATGGCTCCAATCTTATAGCTTTAGCTGAGCTCCCAGCTCATAGCCAGCATCAGAGATCTGCCATATTAGTGGGCCTTCCTGGTGTCCAGTCCAGTCAAGCTTTTAATTCTGTAAAACTCCCGCCTATCTGAGGGCAACCTCATGAAAGACCCCAAGCAAGAGTTGTCAAACTGAGCCCATTCAATCCATGTACTAATGAGAGGGAATATTTTTTAAGTAGTTGTATCAGTTTCCCGGGGCTGCTGTAATAAATTACCATAAGCGGAGTGACTTTTTTGGCTTCCATTGTTACCTTTTGTAACATGAGAAACACGTGTAATATTTGCTACATGACTGAGTAGCAAGATGTTGGTTTCTGATGAAGTCAGTTCTCACCTTCTGCTGGGAGAACAAGTGTAGCTCTTAGGGACCAGCAAAGGTATAACTCATTCAAGTGAAGGCTAGGCTGTATATTTTGATTATATGATCACTGTAGTGATAATTGGATTCCCATTTGGCTCCTGACCCATCAAATAATGCTCTTCATGGTCACCTTTTGATAGATTCAACCACCAAATATTCACAAAGTGACACTCTGTTGCCCTCCTTTCTTTTTTTTTTTCCAATCAAAAATTCATTTGTTACTCTTTCAAAATAGATTTTTGTGGCTGCTGATTCCACAGCCTAAATCAAATAGATAATTTGCTCCCATCTTCTTAAAGGCAAGTAATACTTACTCTAGTACTTAATTTTAATGTTTTTCTAATGAATCTGAAGAAAAATTATGTTTCTATATTAAAATATGCTAAGCATTTGTATTCCACTATAAAAATAATGAGATAAATGATCATAAATAACCTATTTTTAAAGAAGGGAGATAGCTAAAATCCCCTACCAACATTATAGGACCATGGAATCCACATAACATCTTAATCTATGTGGAAAGGGAATTATCAACTCTTTAAATCATTAAACATTCTATCTTCTTAGCTCATAAAATACTCAAATAAATTGAAGACAACTGGAGCAAAGTGTAAAAATGAGAGTTTTTCAGTTCTAGGTGCTGAAATTAAGTTGGAAAGACTAAGAGTTTTTAGGAAGAAATAACTTTCCTTTCCCATTTATAATGAAAAGGAGAATTTTAGCTCCAAGAGAAGAGAAAGTCTGGCATATAAACTTCCCTTAATGGCAAAGCCCAGCTTACTACCCCCTGTTTTGTCTGATCTTTCTGAATTTTCATTCATAGGTAAGGTGGGGTCTTGTTGTTGTTGTTGTTGTTGTTGTTTAAAGAAGGATAATTCCAAAACTAAAAATTTAATATTTCTTACTTGTTTTACCAATGTCTTGAATTACTAGTTTTGTGTACTGGTAAAATATTTAGGGAATGAAAAGGGATTCTTTTGAGGTCATTAGACTTTTTCTTTGGGGGGATGAAAAGAACAACTTTCTACCCATTTTTTTTTCCAGTTAAATAGCACTAGAATAACCTACTTAAAATTCAAGTATATTATATATTTTAGTGCAGTTTCAATTTGTGCAATACTTTGCTGGAAGAACAAGTTAATCAAGATAGCCTTCCATAAGAATTTGTCTACTCAGTGTTTGTTAAATATATTCAAGCCCAGTTCAAATAATGGCAAAATCAAATGTAAGCTAAAATGGAATCAATTTCAACGCAATCTTTTGTAAGAATAAAATCATTTCAATCCTCAAGACAACTTGATGTCAAGTGAAAGAAACTTTAGATGAATACTCTAATACTAGGAAGAATGACTGTCAGTGGCAACTAAAGATAAGGACAGAGAACCATATCAATACTTGGAATTCACTGCTGCAACAGCTTAGACCTTACATTTACGATCTTGTTAAATACCCTGCATCACAAAGATTTTGAAGAAAAACTCATCATTAGATATTATATAGTGTAAGATTGAGCAAATATCTGATTAAATCATGACACTATGGTGTTTCCTTTTGTTGGAAATTGAAATCAAAGTTAGAGTTGTCTTTTTCATTAATCTGGAATAAAAATGTATGGCTTCAGAATCTGGATTTGACTTTTAGAGAGAAAACTGGAATACTGAAAAAACATTTTAAATGTAGCATTACCCTTTTTCTCCAGCAACTTATACTGGAGACATTGCTTTTAAGGTTGGATACTTCTAACTGGTTGTTAAATACAGTACATATAAAGTCCCAGCAAGAAATTCTAAAAGGAGGTGGGAATTAATAGGATTCTAGCAACAAAATCCTACCCCACATTCCTAGCATACAGGTACCTAAATTATCCTATCATTTTGGAAACAATGTACCTTACATGAAGGCCAAAGTTAATGCATGTAGGGTTTCTTCATTTATATGTCTACTACTGCCAGAAGATTGACTGACACATAGTTGCTGGTATTAACACAAATCCCAACCAAAAAGTTTAAAACTGAATTTTCTGCTAATTTTGTTATTTTGGTTCAGTTACCTATGCCTATTATGCTCCAATTACCTCATCTGTAACATGAGAGAGGGATTTTAGATAATAACACTAGTGTAAGAATCTTTCTAAAAAACGTTGGAGCACCTGGGTGGTTCAGTTCATTGAGCATCCAACTTATGATTTTGGCTCAGGTATTTCATCCCAGGGTTGTGGGATTGAGCCCCACGTCCGGCTCCATCCTGAGTGTGGAACCTGCTTAAGATTCCCTCTCTCACTCCCTCTGCCCCTCGCTGCTGCTCGCATGCATTCTCTCTCTAAAATAAAATTAACTAAATAATCAGTAAATATTCACTGTTCAGCAACATCATCACAGCACTGCATAAAAACTGCTAAATTGTTGAAATAAGCGCACACTACAGAACATTAATTAATTTGTATAATAACACTCTTCAACATCTTGTTCAACTCCATATTAGGAGATTTGTGATTCTATTTTATAGAATATGCCAAAATCCCCCACAAGGATTACATCTAATGACTCATGAATTGCTAGCTGCAGAGTTTGTATTAGATCAAAAAAACACTGAAATCTTCTGTCTGATACTGATACAGATTCGACTGCAAGATCTCCTTGGTGCTTGTCCATATCTTCTAACCACTTACTATCTCATCTACCATTTTGTTTGGCCCTCAAATATCTCTGGACATCATGATTTATAAGTGTTCTTTTGTTGTGTAGCTGGTCACATCTACACATTTAATTGTTTGCACAATGAGGATTATTTTTTAACCTCTATTCTGAATTTAATCCTTCCATTATGTCAGTGTGCTACCCCTGAATTTTCTACAATGCCATGCAACATTTTGAGTTTAGGAACTACATAAATGAAAATAACTTCGATCTCTGCACAATGATTTCCTTTCAAGAAGTCAAATTAGCTAGTATCTTAGAAACAATCTTCAATCTCAGAATCATTTAAAAAAATTTTTTTTTACTTATTTATTTTTGAGAAACAGAGCACAAGTGGGAGGGGCAGAGAGAGAAAGAATCCAAAGCAGGCTCCAGGCTCTCAGATGTCAGCACAGAGACCGACACGGGGCTCAAACTCAAAAACAGAGATCATGACCTGAGCCGAATTCAGACACTTAACCGACTGAGCCACCCAGGCGCCCCTCAGAATTTTTTTAAATTCCTTGTTCAACATTATTGCTTGTATAACCTTATTTACCATCAGCTAGTAATGACTTATGATATTACTAATTTCAAGTAAATTTTAAATTTACATGTAACAAGATTTTCATAGTTTAAGATTACAAGCAATAGTTTTAAATTCTTTAGGTGAAGGATCAATTTTTCTATAAAAAGATTTGTGCATGAATTATCTTTGTCTTCTAAGATAGCCAGATAATGACTTAGTGTTCTTGTAAGCTGACACATTGGTCTGTATATATCATCTGATGATAGGAGTATATTTGTTTAAAATATTTCCTTCTTAGATATATTTTAGAAATCCAAGTCAGCCCTTCATTTACACGAAAACTTTGAGAATTCTGCCAAAAGTAAATAAAAATAAGTAATTGAAAAATAGATTAGGATGGACATATTATAAAAAGAACTACCTTAAACTACCAGAAAGTTTATTGATGTTCCAGAAATTAGGACTTTTTGACCAGATAAACAGTATGTGTGGCATGAACCAAGGCTATGAAAGCTTCCTGTTTGGACTTCCTCTCTGCCTGTATTTTTTATTTCTTTCTGTCTGTCTCTATTTCTCTTTCTTTTAAACACCCTTTTCTCTGTCCATCCCCATTTCCTTTTTATGCTTTTTATACTTTCTGTGCTTTATAATTTTCTTCCTTTGTCATTAACTGTCATATAATACGTAATGTAGAAAACTTTTCAATTTTCTAGTTATAATATTAAATTTCATTTTTTTGGTTATATTATTAAAAGCTTTTGAAATGTTTTTTTCTAAAATAAAGTTTTCCAAAAATAAAAATAAACGATCAGGTAGACAAATGCTCTTGTATTACTCTAGGGTTTCTGAAATATTTTCATTGATGTGCTTAATCTCAGACTGATTTCCTCCTGCAGCACTCTGTACTCCAAACCCTCCCCTTTTTTCTGTCTCTCCAGTAAATTGAATTGCTTATAAGTCACTGGAGTGTCCATATAGTCTTTGGATTGTTCTTTATTTTCATAACGTATTTTTACAATAACTTTACTAAGATATACATGATATGCACTAAACATCATGTTTTTAAAGCATACAGTATGAAAAATTTTAACATATGAATATACTGGTAAAACCATGATGTCATTTAGCAACGAGGATAATAAACATATTCATCACCAACTCAAGTTTTCTTATACTTCATTGTAATCTCCCTCCTGAACCCCTTCCCTTACATCCAGGCAGCTGCTGTTCTACTTTATGTCGCTATGAACTTGTTTGCATTTTCTAGAAGTTTATACAAAATGTTACTCTTTCATTTTGTCTGCCTGGTTTTATTCAGTCAGCAATATATATATATGTGTGTGTGTGTGTGTGTGTGTATATATATATATATATAGTATAAGTATATATAAATATAAATATATATATATATTTACTTTTATTCATGGTATTGTATGCAAAGTTTATTCATAAGTAATTTCTAACACATGAATTGTCAAGTTGGCTCCATGTATCCAATCACCTTGTACTGCTGATCTAGCACAAAAACCCGAAGAATGGGGACTAATCTACGTAGCCATCTTTGGGGCATTTGAACTTGAAGTACAGAAAGAGATGCACAGTTAATAGCAGGAGCAAAATCTATAAAATATGCAGAAAAGGAAACAGTTTCCTCTGTTTCCTCATACTAGCTGAGCAGTAAGACAAGACTAATGATCTAGCCTGTAATTTTAAAACTTGACATTTAAGCCATCATGGATTCCCGAGGATCACTCACATTATGAAAACCAAATTTTTAGTTGAAGGGTGTACATAGGTATAATTTTTCCTTATATATTATATATAGAAAATATATAGAACACATACATTTTCCATATATATCATATAAATTTATATATAGATAAGACACACACTCACATTTTAATATACATGCACATTCATAGTTTTAAATTATTTACTAGGGTGCATATCACACCATAATCCTCTATCAACTAAATCAGCAACCAAATGAAGTCACCTATAAATTTATCTCTTTACCATTTGGCTTTTTAGATAAATAATCAAGCATTTAATTTACCTTCCTAGAATTATTTTATTTCAAGATGAAGGAAAATTCTTTATAGAAGACTGTCTTTATAGAAGATGAATAATAAAATTAGAAAAATTACCATTTTTAAGCCTTACTGAAAAATCAGTCTATGCAGTGATTGTAGTGAAAACTAAGCCTAATAAGTAAAGGATTGGTGGAAATTTTATAAGGGATAAAAGGCTGTCACCTTCTGAATCCACTGATTAGTATTTGTATCCCTAAATGTGGAACAACTGTGTGTGTGTGTGTGTGTGTGTGTGTGTGTGTGTGTGTGTATACACACAATCGCATACACACACACATATTTCATGATATGATGCAATAAGAAAATACAGATTTGTCTATAAATACTCATCCTTAAAATTGAACTTGAATGGGTGTGCCTGATTGGCTCAGTTGGTTAAGCCTCCAACTTTGGCTTAGGTCATGATAATGCCAACTCTCATTAGGATAGGTGGTTCCTTGATTACATAAGCTCTTTTCTCTGGTATTCATTTCTAATAAATCCATTAATGCCCTTGATTGTGTTCCTCAGCCATAGATTCTACCATATAGATAATCTACCATTTTCTGTGTCTCCAAATCTTTCATTTTGTTAGTGGAACAAAAGCAGCAGGACTTACTTAAAAATAAATAGCAATTAACTTTTATATCTATCTTAGTTTTTCATTTGTGTTTCATGTATTAAAACTTAAATGCCATATGTATAGATTAATTTATTTGTAATTGGGGTATTAAATGTCAGAATGAATATGTAAATGATGAAATAATAATACAAATAAGTAAATGTCACAACGTATACAAGACACAACCAATGAATACAATAAACATCCTACTTTGAGTGAACATAAAAGTCACATACCAAATTGCATTTTTTGATGCTACAAGAAGAAATTGCTGAATGAATCTAGGTCATTCAAATCAGACAACAGAAATATATGACTGCCATTAACTAAATGAAATAGGATATATTGATTATAACATACACGAGTTCTTGTTCTCTGTGTCCATCTATTTGAAGTTTTTTATTTTAATTGTTTTTCTTGTTTGTTTGTTTGTTTGTTTGTTTTGAGAGTGAGAGAGAGAGCACAGGCAGGGAAGCGACACAGAGAGAAGGACAGAGAGAGAATCCCAAGCAGGCTTCTCATTTCCCGCTGAGCTTGACTCAGGGCTCAATCTCAAGACTGTGATATCTTGACCTGAGCTAAAATCAACTGATGTTGAATTGTTGAATGTTCAACTGATTGAGCCACCTAGTTGCCCCTCTATTTTAATTTTCATAAGCAAAGGTATTCAAAAATTCTTTGAAATTTTATTTCAAGTTGGGCTGAGAAATGGTTTTATAGCTGAGATGTTTATTATTTTAAGGATAGTCATTATCATCCAGAAGAGTTTCACCTATTTAGACTGTCAATAAGTTTACATGTCTTTGTAAAGTCAGGATGAATATTTGTGTCCACCTTGATTAAAAATGATAATAAATCTTTAGAAGATGCCCTGCTAAATTGTAACTATTTTGTTACTTTATTTTTTAAGTTTATTTATTTGTTTTTTAGAGAAGGGAAAGAGAGAGTGTGTGTGCATAAGCATGCAGGGGGCAGAGAGAGAGAGAGAGGGAGAAAGAGAATTCTAAGCATTCTCTGCACTGTCAGTGTGCAGCCTGCAACCCTAAGCAGGACTCCCCTATGTGGGGTGTGCTCATGCGGGGCTTGAACTCATGAACCAGGAGATCATGACCCCCACAGAAAACAAGAGTCAGGCACTTAACGGACTGAGCCACCCAAGTGCCCTACTCTTCAGTTTAAATCACTGTGTATGTGAACACATCTTTTTAATGTATTTGAAAATTTCATTCCTCTCCTGAAAATAGTTCTTTATAAAAACAACTTTCATGTTCACAAAGCAACTTAATTCATTAGCAAAAGTAAAGGCAAATCAAATGAATTAAAGAACTATCAAGTTCCTAAGGGCATACTGACAATATTGAATAACATTCAAAGACTGTTTTTAACAATGAGGGCAAATATCCTTTTCAAGGTTGCAAATAACTTTGGAGAGCACAATATTGTTTTTTTCTTTGCTTTATTAAAAAAAAAAGTATAATGGGTAAGGTTTTTGAAGGGAATAAACATTTCTAAGAGAGCATAACTGTGTATTGTCAGGAGTGCATCAGGAATTATGGTGGATCTGGTTGTACTAGGAAAGACCAATGCAGGTTTCTTCCAGAGGAATGAAATATCACAACTTGTCCGAGCAGCAACACATAACTAATTCATATAAATTCAAATCATGGAGGAACTTTAAGGAGTCTTCTGGGAAGAGCTATTAGAAATAGCTCTGTCTTGAAAGGTTAATGCTTCCATGAGAAATCAAAAATATTGATGTAATTTTAGGTTAACTCATGTACTGCATTTATATCCAGGCATGTTTGAATCATTAAATCTTTTAAAACAAATTTATTTTTCACAGGTGATCCAAAATCTGTGCCTTAGTTTTGTTGTCATATTTGTACTTTACCAAAAAAGAATATGTGAAACCTATCAAAAATTCCAACCACATAGAATTAATCTAGTCTGGCAAAATATATCTGAAATACAGTTCGATATCAAATACGTGGCAGTTAATTTATAGCCTTTCCTAATTTTTCAGAAAAACCCTTAATAGTATATTTCCAAGCTCACTGCTTTATTGAAAATCACTTTTGGCGGGGCGCCTGGGTGGCTCAGTCGGTTAAGCGTCCGACTTCGGCTCAGGTCACAATCTCACGGTCCGTGGGTTCGAGCCCCGAGTCGGGCTCTGGGCTGACAGCTCAGAGCCTGGAGCCTGCTTCTGATTCTGTGTCTCCCTCTCTCTCTGCCCCTCCCCCGTTCATGCTCTGTCTCTGTCTCAAAAATAAATAAACGTTAAAAAAAAAAATTAAAAAAAAAAAATCACTTTTGGCATGATTAGTAGTCTCTACAGTGTATTTTTATTTCATTCTCTTTTAGCACTTAGGTTACAAATATAATGTTCAAGATTTGCATATACTTATTATTAGAAATATTGAAATACAAAACAAAAAACAAACGAAACTTTCATTGATGCGTAAAAAAGAATTCCAAAGTAAATTGGAAGATAAAGCTAGTAAATAAAATTAGTAAATTACATTAACGTTAATCCATAAATTTAACCTATTTCTAAGATTATCTATTTCTAAGATTACAGCCTAGAGGCAATAAAAATTAAATGAAGTTGTACAAATAATAGAGAAATAAAGCTTTGCATACCAATGTCCTAATTCATGCCAATGTAAAAAAAAACAAAAAACAAAAATAGTAACATACAGACATTTCAAAAAGCTCCAGAAGAGAATGCAGTAAGTAGAAAATGAAGAAAATGCCTTATTACTCTTTTTCTCCGCTTTGTCATATTTCTTATTGTTTATCTACCCTTCATATGAAGATTTGTAGAAGCCTTTTCCTCCTTTAAATCCAAATTTTACATAACTGGAAATTTAAGTTTAGAAAAACTAAAGAACTTACCCAAGAACTCAAAATCTCTGTGTGACACAGGGTGTCTTCTTTTATAACAATACCAATTTCTTAATCACTACTAGCATACCATTGTCTGTGGGCAGGGAATTTACTTTCTCACTCTAACTGTACAATAATATTTAACAAGTTGTTTTTTCATATATCTTGGCCTTAGTTTCTTTATGTGTTAGATGGGAGAGTCAGATTAGATAATTTAGCATTTCTTAGTATTAAAAATATGAAAACATGGTGAATCTTTCTCTACTATCCATGTGTAAGATGATTTAAATCATTCCATGGTCTCATTAGGGATTAAAACTATGTGTTTAATAGTTCATAGGTTATCTCATCATTCTTCATAACAGATTTGAGATGTTTGAATGGACATTCGCAGTCCACCTTTTTCCTGTGTCTACTCTCCTCTCCCTCACAAATCTGGTGCTTGAATTCTCGGACTCACTTCATCTTTAGATAAGTTAGATGACTCTGATTTTTAGGAGTACATTTTCTTATGTGGGAATAATTCTGTTTCTCAGTGGTATGTATTGATTTATTCTATATTTTAATTAATGGGGCCAAGTAGGAGGGTTATAATTCCTTTTCTATATAGTAGCCCTGAACATGTGTTTTCTGGGCTAAGCAGCCCTGTTTGTGATTCTTGCTAAAACATAGGTTCTAGACTTTCATTCTTCCAATTGTTTTCCTTCTTGAAGTGTTTTTTATTAACCTAAAATCCTTTTGATGTATGGCTTCCAAAATTAAACATAATATGCTTAACCATATTTGGTTTATGTTTATTAGTCTGTTTATTCTAAGTAATATAAATGGAATTTGACAGAGTGCATTACATTAAAGGAAAAACATCAGACATTACTTTGAAGAGTTTACTATAATGGTGTTTACCTGCATTTTAATTTAAAACCATTTAAAAATTAGAATAGAGCCTAAGGTACAATATGCACAATAAATGAGCCATAGCTTCAACATTAGGATGTTAAAATATTCAAAGATTTATGTCTTGCTTCATAAAAATAGTTTACTATTAGCATGTTCCCATTTATCTTCCTGATTATTAAAATGCTGATATTAGTTATTATAGACTTTTTCCTATAATTTTAAAACATTAGGTAGGATAATTAATTTACCCATCACTGTCTCTTACTTTTGTTTGAAAAATGTTTTTGAAAGAAATTGTGGTGTTATTAAACATAATGAATTTCACTTTATCAATGTCAGAAATGTTTGAAATGATATACCTAGGAAATAGAATGGAGGTTAGACAAATCTGTATGAATTGAATTTACTCAAATAATTGGCTAATGGAAAATCATGAACCAGGTGAGGGTTCAAAGGAAGATTTATATACAAATGATTAAATAACTTCTGTATCACTGTGTTTCAAATTCATGCTTATTTATAACTGAGTACATTTCTAGTACTACTCCATCTGTCAGCATTTTTCGCTCTGAAGAATGTATTAAATACTCTTGTTTCAGTGGGCTTTTATAAGTGAACCATTACCTAAGAAATAAAAGCATTAAATCTAAAAACTTTTAATCTAGTCATTTCAAGCACCTTAATACTAGAACTCAATTTACTGTGTAACACATTCATCACATGTTTAAAAATCAGCTTTTACAACTGACAAAACTGGAAGAAACCTGAAAACTGTTTGAAAAAAATAATCTATATTATGTGACCAGATAAGAAATAACATGACATGATCTAGAATATCCATTTATTATTTTAGCTGCCTTATCTGAATATTGAAAAGTGTCATTCATTATAAATTTTAAAACTTGAAGGAAATAGAATAATTAAGATCCTAAAATGCATACAAGTAAATAACAGTTGGAAATTCTATTAGGAAGACTCTCACTCCTGTAATTTTTCTTTTTCTAATGCTCAATATTAGCACAAACCTATTTTTCTAGCCTGTATCTTCCTGCAAATCATCCATTTAATTTTCTTTTCTTCTTCTTTTTTTTAATGTTTATTTATTTTGAGAGAGATGGAGACACAGAGTGCGAGAGGAGGAGGAGCAGAGAGAAAGGGAGACACAGAATCTGAAGCAGACTTCAGGCCCTGCCTGAGCTGTCAGCACAGAGCCCAACACAGGGCTCAAACTCCCGAACTGTGCCATCATGACCTGAGCCAAAATCAGCCGCTTAACCAACTGAGCCGCCCAGGTGCCCCATTCATTAAATTTTCAAACGTAATTAACATTCAGTTACTTCTCCATTTTGGTAGAACTACGTTTCACACCTACTTTGTTACTCCTAATTATTTTTCAAGATACTCTTCTGGATTAGCCTTTAGAGTTTTGAATTTAGAGCATGTATTTTCAAATCTAAACTTTTATGTATTGTCCTTTGAGCTTACTTGAATGACCCCTAAAGATGGAGATTTCTGGGGTGATGCTTTCATCCTTTTAATACTTGGAAGAACTTAATTTTTAGAAAATAGGCACATATTAGACCAATGTGCCAGACATAAAGTCAAGCTACATCAATCCATAAAAAAACACAGAAGTTGTGCTCTCTTATAGTTTTTAAATATGCATGGGTGAGTGGCATTGGAACAAATACTTAGAGAATAAATAATTATAATGATTAAATAATGATTAGAAATATTTTAGATATACATGCTAAAGTTCAGTGAGATAATTTGTAAAACAAAGTTGAAGCCATTGATGATTGGATGAAAATATGACTTTTTTTACTTTTAGCTATGGGGCATTAGCTTAATCCTTCTACAGTAAAGAATTAATGAAGCTGTAAAAATTCTAACATCTATGTCATAATATTAGATTCTGGCAACCAAATTTGAGGTATTAAGTTTCAACAGAAAAGTACAATGGCATAAATCCAACATTCCAAGCATTGTCTCTCACTCCCTCATAACCCTCTTGATGTATTCACCAATTTGATACCTCCCTGGTAAAGATGTTAAGGAGATGAGCAGATCTTGAGGGTTAAATGCTGTTAAAGTACAAAAATTAGAATTCACCACTGGCAATGAGGAAGGGCTTTGAAAAATGTTTGTTTTTCGGTCAGAAACCCTGAAGGTCTGTTTCCTAGAAGTAAAGGAATATAGGAATATGTGAGCCCACATAAAACTGAAACCTTTTGATAGGAATAAGATCTAGGAATAGGAAAACTGAATTATAAATCTGCCTTTACAAAGACTTTAACTCTGCCTTAAATTAGCTCAAACATTATTTGGATTAACATGATCTTTCTTCATTGAAACTGCGTGTGAGAAACAAAATAATTCCTCTCCCATGGGAGTAACCATAAACCAGAGCCTCAACTTATCTCTACACTTTTTTAGACACAACTTGCTATATTCAAGCAAAATTTACCAGATACACCATAGATGAGATAAATGGCACAACCAAAAGAACAGAAATGGACAATATAAACAAGTCATTGAAGGTTGAAGACAAAAGTTTAAAATAACTATAATTAATGTATGTCAGGGGTGCCTGGATGGCTCAGTCAGTTAAGCGTTTGATTCTTGACTTTTGCTCAGGTTATGACCTCACTGTTTATGAGATTGAGCCCCGTTATCAGTGCAGAGCCTGCTTGGGATTCTCTCTCTCCCTCTCTCTCTGCCCCTCCCCTACTCATATTCTCCCCCCTCCCTCAAAAATGAATACTAAAAAAATATATATGTCAGATAGTAGATAATAATAATTTCAGAAGAAAACTGGAATTTAGATTTAAAAAATTCAAATGAGAAATTTAGAATTGAAAACAACAATTAAGAACTAGATAAATGAATTTAATTGCAACATAGATGGAATAAAATATGTTAGTAAGCGTAAAATAAGCTAGCAGAAAATACTCAGACTGAAACCTGGAGAGGAAATAGAATGGGGAAAAACAAAAAACAGAAAGCATAAGAGATATATGAGGCACATGGCAAAGTCTAATATATGTTAGAAGGAAAAGAGAGAAAAACTAGATAGAAGCAATATTTAAAGATTTAAAGGCCAAAGTGTTTCGAAATCCTGTCAGAAGTTATCAAGTCAAAATAAGCGTATTTTTTTTAAAGCCAAACAAGTAAACCCTAGGCACATCAGAGTCAAGGTGGTGACAGAAAGAAAAAAAGAGAGAACATGTTCAAGGCACCTAGTGAATGATCACTGAATAAATAAATTAAATAATTAAATGAACAGACAAATAAATAATTGAAAAGAATAAGACTGACTATAGACTTTTCATTACAAATGAAGTAAACCAAAAAATAATCGAAGGATGCCTTCAAAATTTCAAAGAATAAAACTCCTAACTATAATTCAAAACTTAGCAAAAATATTCTTCAAAGGTGAAAGAAAAATATATTTTCATAAAAACAAAACCTGAGAAAATACTAAAGAAATTTTTTCAAGCAGAAAAAAGTCCCAGCTATAAATAACTAAATAAAGGTAGGAATAAAGAACAATGGAAAGGGTTAACGTGTGGTTAAATACAAATGAATATTGAGTATGTAAAACAAAAAAGGATATGCAATTTTTAAAATACCTGCTAAATTAAAACAAATATATTTGAAGAAGATAAAGGGGTAAGAGTCTTACAATATTTGGGAAGTAGAAAGGCATTAATTTGTATATGTACAGTATAATTCCTGGGATAATCTCTAAAAGATTAGTAATAGGATAAATAACCTACAGGCTAACAAAAAAACAATAATTCATGAATAATCCAGTTGGAAGGCAAGAAAATAAAAGCACTGCCCTATAGGTGGGGGAAAAAAGGAGAAAAGGTTAAAAAGCAAATACAAATGTATAGTAAATGAATTAAATATAAGTAGAAGAAATATTCTTTTTTGTTTGTTTTAATTATTTGAGAGAGGGAGAGAGAGGGGAAAGAGACTTTTTCTTGATGAAAGGATGTATAATTTCATATTGCAAGGGTGAGGATAAAAAGGGGGGCAGAAAATTGAGACCATTTTTACAGTCAATTTACCACATTTTCTGGGTCTCCATTTATGTTCTTGTCCCAGATCTACACGTGTTGGAGTCCTGTAATTAGTAGAAAATCCTCGCAGAGTTTGCCAATAAGTTAACTGTCAGTCCTAGCTTTTGCCTTTTCTACTAGTGTCTTTAACTTAGGCAATTAAGAGTTTAAATAGGTAGCTCCATCTATCTAGTTTGATATGAAAGTGCAAGTTCAGTAAATAGAGGAGCAACTTATTTTACATTGTGATAATTTTTTTTAATTTTTTTTTTAATTTTTTTTTTAACGTTTATTTATTTTTGAGACAGAGAGAGACAGAGCATGAACGGGGGAGGGGCAGAGAGAGAGGGAGACACAGAATCGGAAGCAGGCTCCAGGCTCTGAGCCATCAGCCCAGAGCCCGACGCGGGGCTGGAACTCGCGGACCGCGAGATCCTGACCTGAGCTGAAATCGGATGCTTAACCGACTGAGCCACCCGGGCGCCCCTACATTGTGATAATTTTTAAGTACTTCCCCATTACTGTGGTGATCCAGTGATTGCTCTTTAATACTTTCAATGTATATTTAATGTAGGGGCACGCACAATTTACCTTGGAATATTTGCCATTTCCCTGTGTTTTTATCAAACAAGTCTTTGATGCTGTGCTTCGAGCAATCATTTTTTGTATCTATAATGGACATAACAGGGTAAAGGTCAACACAGATGCTTTGTCAGAAGGGGACATAGCCCAGGGGATCAGATAGATAATTGAATCTGAGTGTACAAATCAGTATTATGGTGGAAATTATTCCCAAATCAGCAGTGTTATTACAAAGCCAGTATCATTTAATATTCCTTTATTTTTCTGATACTAGTAAAGTCTGAAAGTAAATAATTTACAAAAGAAGATAACTACTGTGAAATGCAATGGGGAAAAAAAAATTCCTGCAACCAAAAAAAAATATATCTTCAGGAAGCAATTAGAGTTGGTGTAAATAAATGCACTTAAAAAAATTACTATTTGTAAGTATTTTAATTACATCAAGAAGTTATCATCTAACTATAGAAAGTAAAGTCTTTTAAAGAATGTAGGTCACTACCATTTTGAATAATAGTTCTATTTGATTATCAAATCTGGAGAAAAACTTCTCCAGAAAGTACACTGGTAATTACAGGGTTTTTCTTTATTCCCTCAATTTCCCTAACTATATCAGATTAATCTTACTTATCTCATTTTTCTTAGAATATTTTACCACAGTATATTTTTCATAATAAGTTGTTTTGGTGTTCAGTTACAATAAAAATACTATTTGCATTTATTTTAGTTTTTAAAATCTGTATTAGATTTACTATCATTTGGAGATTCATAAATCTAGTTCACTTTTAATTGTAAATCAGATATATTCTAATGCATAATTGTAGTAAACTTTATTATATTTAAAGTGGCCTTAAATATAGCTTGGTTAATTATATTTAATTTTTAGCTGCAATTTTTAAAGGAAATATTTTAAAATTTATCTTTATAAAACACAAAATATTTTCAGGTTTTGCAGAAAACTTTAAATGTCTAATAAATTACATTTGTATCTTTTGAGATTCTTAAATTTTTCTGCACTATCAACAATAAAATTCTCTTTAATTCTTCAAATAAAATAACAAATCTGTAGTAATTATTCAAATATATTTTCAAATTAGGATTTTAAAAGTAAGCTGTTAAATATGTAAATATGCCAAATTTTCTTAAGCAGCAACAGATACTCCATAGTTATTTCTATGCTTAACGCTAAACCTTTTAGGATTAATAAACTTAGTAAGAAATAGTAAGACCATCCCAAGTAAACTGGACTGTCAGTCACAGCTGTCAAGTGATACAGCAAGACAGCTGCTTGGCAGAAAATCAGTATTTTTTTGCTTCCCCTGTCTCCATCCCAGGCTGAGTCCTATTTATTTTTACTATAACAGAGCTTCTATATAATACCGAAGGGTTCCTCTCTGAGCTCGTGACCCTTAGAGCTAATTTACATATAACCTCATTTTCATTTTAATCTTCAACCACGTTCCTAGATTATAGCTATCATTTTTTGCTAATTGCTTAGACTTCATTTTTCATTTAATTGGCTTTGAGAATCTGTTAATACCTTCTCTCCATTTAATGACTTCTCACCATTGTATTCTACTTCACACACGTATCATTCTTCCATGTCTTTTTAAGCCCTGCCTTATTTCGCTTGCAAGACATCTGTATTACTTTCCATATACTTTTTCTATCTTGAAGTCCACATCTTTTACACTTATCAAAATGAACTCCCACCTTTCAGATGTATCTTGTGACTTCTTGACTCAGTGGTCAAACGCTGAAGCTATGTTGTTAACAGTAATAAATGCTTAGTCAGGAGAGACTGAGCCTTAACTGACGTTCAGAGCCTCCTTGTGTAACAGGTACCGTGGCCGAGGGTACTCTGCCTGAGATTAAAGTATTTTTTCCTCTTTTCTAGTGAAAGGATTGCCAGAGAACTATCTTGGAGTCATTAAAGTTAGCCTCCTTTAGAAAGGTGCAGAAGAAAGACACATAATAAAACCCTTCGTGTTTTGAGAGTTGAACATGAAAGTCTTAAACATCACTAGATAGTGTGGGGAATGGGGGTGGGGTGGGTAAAAGGTCATATGACCTAGGGAGTAAATTCTTGTCTGGATCTTTTTGTAGATGATGCTTCTGGAATTAGGTGATGCTTTTATAGATGACTCTTCATGGGAACTAAAAAAATCTGTGTATTGAGAGCTACAACTTTGGCTGGGGTGGAGGAGGTCCGTTGGCCAGCTGAGAATCACAGCACGGTGTTTAAAGGCCTGTTTAATTATGATGGAACAAAAGGTCAACAGAAACATATTAAGGCAATATCAAGGTGGGCTGATGGGCATTCAAGGCTTTCTTTGTTTATCTGCAGAAGCTGAAATGACCACTTTGAACTGTTTAAGTGACAAACATACTTGGATAAATAATTCATGGGGTTCTAAAGAAAGAGTTGATGGGTTCCTAAGCAATGAATTAGAAACATAAAAGGGAGGTGATCTTCTCCGCCTCAAATTTAACAACCAATTAATAAACATTAGAATTTAATCTGAGAAACAGCTGTGTTCTAAATATCTGTATCTATTTGCTTGAAATGACATGGATATTGGGAATAGAGCTTTCAAAATTTTGTAATGTGGATAATGTGTCACAGAAAAAAGAAAATGACAAATAATAGAATGGCTTTCCTCATCGAGACCCCAGGGACTAAGCTTGCCCATCACAGGGAGAACAAATGAGGGCAGAAGGCAAAGAAGCTGTTGTCAGAAAGGACAGTTTTGAAAGTTTGACACTAGCAGTGTGGATTCAGAGTCCATGTGCAGACATACAATTCAGGGTTGGAAAGAGGCCTTTTTCTGCCTATATATGTATATTTCTTATTTTCTGTATAATATGATGTTTTGATGTCTTAAGCAACCTTTCTTGTTGGGAAAAGACTGTCCCTCCTAGGGTTAGCCAATTCTTAGAGATAGCAAAGGGCCCAGCTGGGAACATGCCTTTGATATGCAAACTAACTAGTGTAGAGCCACAGATCTCCTGGGTGTGGCCTGTGCACCCTGGCAGGCAATATTCCTCTGCCTGAATTATCCCAGGGCCAGGTGCTAGGCAACTAGAAACCACCCACGCCTGCTGAAATTATTCAAACTAGTCAATCATAAACTGTTTACCCTCCCTTGCATTACTTTTTCTGTGGAAACCCCAATGTAGGACATGGCCTAAGCAGTCCCTTTGCTCCTATCCCTCTGCCTCTTGACCTATGCTGGTATCATCTCCTGTTGTCCTCAGCAGCATATACTGTCTCCCTTCTCTGGGACCTGGGAATATAATAAACTCTTTCCTTACAGGCCTTGCCCTTGATTCCTCCTGTGGCTGCAACAACTTTACCATATCGTTTCCAACATGTACATTTTAAAACAGCCGCACCCTTTGATCCAGACTTTTTTTTTTTTTAATTTTTTTTTCAACGTTTTTTATTTATTTTTGGGACAGAGAGAGACAGAACATGAACGGGGGAGGGGCAGAGAGAGAGAGGGAGACACAGAATCGGAAGCAGGTTCCAGGTTCCGAGCCATCAGCCCAGAGCCTGACGCGGGGCTCGAACTCACGGACCGCGAGATCCTGACCTGGCTGAAGTCGGACGCTTAACCGACTGCGCCACCCAGGCGCCCCTGATCCAGACATTTGTAAAGTTTTGGCAGCTCAGGGGTCAACATACCTGCCATGAGAAAGGAGGGATTGCCCTGTAAAAACAGAGGTAACACTAGCCACTGGCATGCCCAGTGGAGCAGTTCTGCAAAGGAATGCAGAACCATAGCAGACACCTTTATGATTTGCCTCGGACATCTTCTAGAGACTCCCAGAAATAACTTGGAAGAATTTTGAAGTAGACATTGATTTCCTCAAATTATGCAAAAAAAAAAAAAAAAAAACAAAAACAAAAAACAGGCCAGCAATATTGGGGAATTTATATTAATGTGACCTGATTGGACCTATAGGCTGGAGAGGCATGAGGACATTCTGATGTCAGATTAGTTACTGAATATGTATGTGCAGTTCAAGGCATACTTGGTTCTAGTACTTTTCAAGGGTGAATAAAGGTTTTATTTTGCTTTGGCTTTTTAAACATAATTATTAAAAATTGATTTAAAGGATGTCATATGAGTGTGAACAGTTCACTATCTTCTGTACTCAGTGTCATAAACTCTGTAACTCAGTATCCCCAACGCTGTTCAATAAATGTGTATTAAACTAAGGTGAAATAAATGTGAAAATCCAACAGAACATAGGGAAAGTGCCCATGGAAAAATTTAGGGAATTTAGGGGAGCTTTCCAAAAACAAAAATTGTGGGGAAGAAAGGGAATTTTCTTTTTTGTTTTGATAGGAAGAGGTCGTTGTCAATTATACAGCCCTAATTTTGTTAAAGCACTATTGGTTCATGATATGTAAGTGCATGTGGAGGAATAGATTGATTTACTGATTTTAGTAAGGAACCTGTGAAAAACTGTGAAGACTCTGAGATTTTATCCTGCTTATAGGTGAACAAGTTAGCCTGCCAGTTTCATGGATGCTGGCAGAAGATGCAAGGTTCCTGGATCAGAGACAAAGGCTTTATTATTTACTGTGCAGTGTGCATTAGTTTCATGTTTGTGTTAGTTCCTTTGCCCCACATCCCACATGCGCAGCACAAAGGGATCCAATTGGATGCTGTGCATGCAGTAGGTCCATGTTACCACTTAGGAAATCCTAACCTGGAAAATAGGAAGTTTCATAATGGATAATAAGATAACCTTGCCTGGACTTGGTTCTGGAGGAGGACTTTGTTTTTATTTTACTGTTATTTTATTTTACTTTTTTTCCAAAGGGAGATACCCTATATTCTAAGGCTGTTTACTACACAGCATCATTGCAATGATACTCTAGATAGTCTGTTTGCAAGATATGCAGAAACAAGAGAGAGCCATTAAAATTTGTCTCCCTAAAATATCAACTTCTCATATGTATATCTTGCCTTCCAGTAGTTTCCCCATAAGTACGCTGCTCAGCAACCAGTCTGATTGATACCAAGTTCCCATTAGTAGAGCTGGAATTTAAACCCATGCATTTTCATTCTGATGTCTCCGAAAGGATACCTAATGGTCCCGAGGAAGTAGGGATTTGGGATACTGTGTGTGCTTGATATTAACTAACCAGTAGAGAAAGAACCCAGACTTCTAGGTTAAAGCACTGAAATTAATGAAATAGAAAAAGGGAATTGAATGAGCTAGATAGAAATCAGAAAGTTGGAGCTTCAGTTTTGCCACCTTGATTTTTCCTAGGAGTACTCCAATATCTGTGTAAAAAATTAAAACGTATGCCTCATTGTTAAAGATAAACTTGCTTGAAGGCTAAAAATAGTCCTTTACTCCTTTTTTAAAAATACTCATCTCACATAACAAATGAATATTTAATGCTAATATTTACCAGGCCTTCTTCTAGATGCTATTGCTCAGGCATATTTCACTATGTTTTCAGATATGCACTGAAGGGATTAAAAACACTGGTTAGTTGGTGTCAATCCCACCAATTATTCTAGAGTATTAGTATTCTCACACATCATTTTGGACATCAGAGCATAGTGATTGAGTGTGGTTGGACTGTGGAGCGAGATTACCCGTGTTTAAATCTCAAGTCTTCCACTAAGTAACTGGGGTGGGTGCTGTAATAGCCCATGCCATGCTATAAAATATCAAGGACACTCAGGAAGATTGATTCAAGACAACCAAAGAAAAAGCAAGCTAGAGACAACTATCTCTAGAGAATGATGGTGCTTCATTCTCTAGGCTCTCCTAACCTCATCAAGTCTCATCTCTATCCCTTCCCTGGATCCTATGCCATCAAGGCGACCTCATACTCATCTGAAGCAGAATGATTCTGATAGTTCTCTGTATACAGCTTCCACACCACAGCCCACTGCCCCCTATCCGTCCCCACCACCACCAATGTATTGCTCATCACACTGCATTGGAATTGCCTGTTCATTGTCCAGCCTTCTACCAAAAGTATACTCTGTGTACCCAGTGGAGCATCTTCCTTTCCTGACTCGAACTTATATCAAACAGAGCACTACGTTAGCATCATCACCCCTTGGCAGAGACATCACTTGTGTGTTGGCCTATGTTTTCCTCTCTAGTGACTCTCATGTTTCCCCTTCCTCCCATTCATTTTAGACTTGTGTTTGACCTAAGATAAGTAGGAATCAAACTAATAAAGCTTATCAGTCCCAGAAGTTAAATCTAAATGTACTGTAATCTTTAAAAAAGAAAAGTTCTCTGTGTCTCCTGCTGTATTCACTTTGACATTTCTAATTTTATATTCTTGTTTTTGGTTTCTTAAATTTGTTTTTAAATATGTTTGACCATATTATTAGTTTTCATAAAAGAACCAACTCACTTTTCAGTTCTGCTTTTTTCCCCAAAAATCATAATTCATTAATCTCTCTTTGAATTTTTCTCAGTTACTTTATTTTTAATCTTATCATTCTAGAGAATACTTCTGCTAGTTGTTCCAAGATTTAGTATGGTTCTCAGAACAGTTGAAATAATTTAAATATATAAATAGCTTAAATATAAGGTACAGTTTCTAAGCACAACTACAGAAAAGATTCTATCATCCCTGATGTGTTAATCCTATCATTCCTGTGAAAGCTAGGGCAGGTGGTATTAAAGTGGCTAAGGGCACCAAAATTATGGAAGTTGAAGGAAAAAGAACAAAAAAAATTTAAGGAGGTGATTCAGAAGAGAAACATTTCTTCTATTTCAAGAAGTTTGGAGGTCTTGCAGCCTTCAGAAGCTTTGCCTCCCTGGACCTGAGTCAGACCTGTAGGAGTTTTCTAATGCTGACAGATTTATGATGCTTTGGGTGTGGAAAAGGCTTTGCTCCCCACAGGACAACCATTTAAATAGAATAAAACAATTTTCATCTTTGTTTCTTGGCCTTTTATGAAGGTTTTCATAAAGAAAGGAAAAATGCTCTGAACACAGCAGTTGTTGCTTAATTCACTGGGAGTTAAAAGAAAAGAAATGCTATGGTTAGTTCAGTTGTTCAGATATTTTGACTTGTTCTGAAGTTTGAATTTAGACGTGTTTTGCGTTTGATATATGTTTTAAATCAGTGAATGCATGCATTGTGCTTATGTTTTATATATTTCCTAGAAATTTTTATTATATATGCACATGTACTCATATATGTATGAATACATATATCTGTATACATATATATAGGAAACTTATGTATACAATATGTATATATTAAGATACAGGTGAGAATAAAATCTAAAACAAAGTATAAATTGCTACACAGAAAGAGATGAAGAATGTTTTTCCAAATATTATAGAACACAAACAGAGGGTACAGATGGGTTTATGAAATACTATACATCCGGTGATATCAATCAATGTATTTACAACACAGCTCCATATGGCAAGTTAAATACCGTAATTTAAGTTTGGTAAAGTAGTTCTAATGTATACATACTATCCTTCAACGTAGAACATATAACCACTTCCTATCAGTCCAGAAGGACAGTTTGCTAAGATCCCAAGCAAGAACACATGGAAATGACTTATAACTATGAAGCTTATTATCAGGACACAGAAACATGACAAAGAAGAAGAATATACCTCATCAGCCTCACAGAAAAGAAACTCCATTTCTCCTAACTGTTGTGCAAAATGGCCTTAATTAAAGCAACTGAAAATTTTGCTCAGCAGTCCTCAGACAACATCCTTACTGAGTAACCTCTAAAAATAAGATTTGAATGCTTTGGTTTGATGCTAACTAAGCTCTTTGCTTGGAAAGAATTCAAGACCCCTTCAGCTAATGCAGCACTCTCTAGTCCATTTTTCCTGGGCTAAGGATAAAGAGGACTCTTCCTTCTTTAAAGGGGGCACTGCAAGAAAACTGTCATGGATGGGGAGGTATATGGTAAAATGGAATTTGGAACCCCCTTTCTAGAATTAACTATGAGCGTGGCGGGTATCAGCGATTCATTGACTTACTTTCAATCCATTCTATACACATATGTTGGGAAAGAGGGGAGATGTCTGCTTCTCCCTCTTTCTATTCCTAATTTGGCTTTTTTTTTCCTCCTCTTGAGCCATAGAAAACCAGACTGTTTAAAATCAGTGTCATTTAGATAGCTTCCCCCAAAATTAAGAACATATTTTAAAGGATTCATAGCTCTGTGAGTTTCTGAAAGACTACTTCTGATAAATTTGGATTTCTAAATCCTAAGTTTAAAATCTGTAATATATGTTCTTTACAAGAGAACTTCAGAAACTGAAGGAAGTAGTAACAATATTAAAGTGACAATTAACTAAGTTCTCAAGACTGCATTGGAGCAAGGAAAATAGCTTACAATATTTGAAAGAACGAGAATCCTATAATATATAAGGCAAACATCAAATACTTTAAAAATTAATTTGTGTTGTTTAAAAATGAGTGATAATGGTTTCTAACTTAAATATTTTAAATAGATTTTATTTATAAGGAGTGAATTCTCCTTTAAGGAAATCTTTTATATTGTAGAAGATTGGATCTCAAAGTATTTATACTCCATCTCTAGGCAATAAATGAACCCTGGGGTAAGAAGAGAGGCTTCCATTATGACTTTTTATTTATTTTTTAATGTTTATTTATTTTTGAGAGAGAGGGACAGGGCATGGGCAGTGGAGAACCAGAGAGAGAGAGAGGGAGACACAGAATCCAAAGCAGGCTCAAAGCTCTGAGCAGGCACAGAGCCCGTCATGAGGCTCAAACCCATGGCCCGCGAAATCATGACCTGAGCCGAAGTTGGACACTTAACCAACTGACCCATTCTGGTGCCCCCATTATGACTTTGTAATGGGTGAAGGCACATTATCAATTTTTAGGGGAATATTCTAATTTTCTTTCATTATTTTGTTTTCTTTTTCTCCTGCAATTGTTTCTTCTCAACTACATCTCAGAAATCATCCACCATTCTACTTATCCTTCTGATTTGAACAGTTGAGCTCAAGGTTTGTTCCAGTTGACTAGAATCTGTCAAATGGTACTGACATTTGAACTTGTGCACCTGTAATCCATTTGTTACTACTAAATCTTCTAAATGAAACCTATATAATTCCTAGTGAAAAAAATAGAGCAGATTGAATGACATCCTGGACTCTGGCAAACTGCCTCTGGGGGCATCATGGCCTTTTACTATATGGTGTCAAAAAATTGCCACCTCTGTAGTTGTTTTTGATTGCCTTGTATGTTGCAAACACTGTACTAGTGTTACAGAGTTCAAAAATGACTACAATAGGAACTTTTGTAATCATGAAAAAGAGATTTGAATCAGCATCATGTATTTCCATACCTCCACACTACACAACCACCTCACCATTAACCCCAACATATACACATCGTAGGAAACTCAGACATTCAAGGAATGTAAAGAAATAGCAAAATATTTGCAAATCAGGTGGAGGGGAAATGGGTGCTAGGTGTAATTTTAATGTGCATTTCTCTTGGATGAGGTTTAGCCTATAAAATACTTTAAAGGCTATTGTTATTTGCCAGAGAATTATCTGTTTACATGTTTCACCCAGTTTTATTGAGAGGTATGTCTCTTTCTTATTAATGTGTAAATTTCGGATGAGAAGTCAAATTTAACTAAATATATAGTAAGAAAATTAGTCCATGGCCTATAATAAGAGTTGCAAATTTTGACCAGGTTTTGGTTTTTTGACTTTGCTTATGGTATTGACATTTGTATGTTTAGTATATGTGTCTGTATTTTAGTCATATTTATCAATCATTTATTTCTTGGGTTCTTCTTGTTGTATCCTTGTTAGAAAGGCTTTTAATGTTCTGAGTTTATAAAGTACTCATCTCTTACTTTCTTGTATATTTATAGGTTCATTACATTTAAATTATTGAAATGTATTCAAAAGGTAGATAGTTTTCATTTTTTTCCAAATGGTTATTTAGTTATACAAGTCAGAAAAGGCCGTACTTCCACATTTAGCTCTTATATGTATTTTTGTCCATTGTTTCCATTTCAGGACACCTATTCTGTCCATTCTATGTTCTTAACCCACAATTTTAATTATAATGTACGATTAATTTTAATGTGTGTGGGTTAGTTCTTCTGCATTAGTCTTCATGCCCCGCTTCCCCCCTAAATTCCCTTGCTGTTCTAGCTCATGTATTTCTTGACAAAATTTTAGAATGACTTGGTTTACAATCAAAATGTTTAATACCACTTTGACTGAATGCATTTTAAATTTAAAAATTAGCTCAGACTGACTTCATACCTTAATTATGTTGACAATGATATATGTCTTTCTAGTTATTTTTTAAAATCCCCTTTTATGTTTTAAAATTTTCCTTTGGTTGATTATTTTACAGTTTTCTATGAATCCTACCATGTCATTTGTAAATAGTGATAATTTTACTTCTGTCTTATATTTTTTGTCCTTGAGTTTTTTCTCCTGTCTGATTATATTGGACACTACCTCCAAAACAGTGCTAACTAGTCATAGTGATAATGGATATATTTGTCTTGTCCCTGATCCTACACGTCAGAAGACACTGACTATGAATTAAGATAGACATATTTTTATGTTACAAAAAATTGCTTTAGCAATTGCTTTCTAAAAAAATTCAAGAGAAGCAATTCTAAACATGAAACTAGATGACCAGAAGCATTCTCTCATTGAACACAAGAAATTGTAATAGTTTTCTACCTGTTATCTCTTCTCTTTCTGATCCAAACTCTATACAGCAATAATACAAATTTTTCCTAACACAAAAAAAATCAGCAAATCCCTCTTTATACAAATACCTGTAGTGACTTCCTATTATTGCAGAGAAAATATCCAAACACCTTAGCATTTAAAGCACGATGTCCTTAAAAATATCTCCCCAATTAATTTTTGCCCCTTCATCTTTGAAAGATTTACAAACAAAAAATGTATAGTCTTGCTAAACCAGGATATTTATTACCCATTAGGTTCTCATTTTGTTTTTATGCTTTTAAGTCTGTGTGTATGTAGTTCCTCTGTCAGAAAGCCTTTCTCATCCTTAACTTTATCAGCCTTCTCTGCTTGATTTCTTAAAGAAACTTCAAAATTACAAATCCTTTCACTATGATACTACATTATTTCACATTACCCTCTTCTCACACAGTCATCCATGGAAAATGACTTACTCCCTTAGATATGCTTTTATACTGGGTTTTCAATCCTTGTTATGTCTTCTATCAAATTATAACAAGATAAAATTTATATTACAAAAGAATAGTTTTCTGTGCTAAAAAGTGATAATAGTGAAGACAGGGACAGTATCTTAGTCATCTATGTATGCCTCATGCCTAGTATAGTATCAGGAATAGAGCAGATGCTTTTTATATATTGGCTTTTGAATAAGAACAAATTTAATATTAGATGAAAATGATTGTATAAAAACCAAAAGTATCTCTAATTCAGAATAATTAAGGGGCTGTTCAATTAGCATTAATAATAAACTAGAATATTCAAGCATATATGATGCAAAAATATGTATTATAATATTGGCTATAATGGTATTTTTAAGTGTTTTTTAATTTATTACTTATTTTTGAGAAATACAGAGTGTGAGCAGGGGAGTAGCAGAGAGAGAGGGGGGGAATGTCAAACAGCCTCCGTGCTGTCAGCACACAGCTCTATGTGGGGCTCAAACTCAGGAAAGTACAAGGTCATGCCCTGAGCTGAAATCAAGAGTTGGATATTGAACCAACTGAGCCACCCAGGTCCCCTATAATAATATATTTTGAGAATATAGATGTATACTATCATCAGTTATGTATAGATATCTAGGGCATTACAATGAAGTTCAATTATGAACAAATAACAAAACACAATTATTGTAATCTTATTATTATTGCAATTATGTGTTATAGAATCTTTATGTATTATAGGAGAGGAAATCTGAGGTTAAGGAATCTCAATCACAATGGATGGAGGTGCTATGTATATTTCCAATGCTTTTTGCTACAATAATAGCCTTACAAAGATTAATTAGTGCCTCTGTTTGCAAGATGTCTGTGAACCTGATGGAGAATTGTCTCCCAACCTTCGGAATTTTTGATTGACTATGTAGACTATAAATTGTGGAGTGCTGGACCCTGAACTCTTATATCTCACATCATTATAAAGATGTTAACCATACCATGTTCAACTCTTGTTAAATGCTACTTTTGTATATTTAATTTGTTGTATAGAAGGAAACAGTCTTTCTTAATTTCATGTCTATCATTTTTTGTTTTATTTTTTTCTACTCATTCTTAATTGAAGAATATGAACTTCTTCCTACTAAATACTATCCCAGATTATTCAGGTCAGTTTGATTTTTCTTCTTGTTTTAAAGGTGTTAACTTTAAGGTCATTTAAACACTAAATATTTCTGAATTCCTTCCCCTAAGTCACCTAATTTCTCATATTCTCAAAAAAAATACTGTTTCTCAAAGACAAGAACCATTTATTTTGTTTCCCGTTTTCCTTCAGAGCTTCTGTAAAAGAGTAGACTATCATTGAAAACATATTGACTGATGCAGTGAGTCAATCAGCCTAATTTCCTAGCATTATCTTGTTAATATATTTGTTTATTTTTGTGTGACATGGGCAGTTCAAGGCCCAAAGGGACAGTTCTTTAAAACAAAATAGTTTCACTGAGCAGATATAGAATAGTTAGCTATGGTGGTGACTATAGCTATTGGTGACCCATTATATTGATTACAGAAGCCCTAATTGTGAATGATTTTGCATGAAGGAAATCTTGGCATAGGATTGACAGTGATCATTGATTTCTGTGTGAACATCAAGTGGTTGGCAAAAGATAGTTAATTGGGGATCAGCACTTAGTGCAGAAGGTTGGGCAGACATTTGTCTTTGTTAAAGACCTACCATGTTCTGATGAACCATGGCAGACTGAGAATGTCAACAATATTCCCTGGAGTTAAAAATCTGGCAAAACCTAGATGATCTCTGTCCTAGATAGAGAGGCTATTTTGTTTTGTTTTGTTTTTAATTTGAAGTGATGATTTTTAAATTGTCTCAAATCCTCAATTACATGCACTATTTTTTCCCTCAAGCTTAAGAGGAAAACATCAATACTAGAAAAATAAAATGATCACAAATTGGGAGTGGGTCATGTTGACATAATGTAGTTTTCCTTCCAGCTCTTAACATGAAGCATTGAAATGATGCCCAGTTCCCCAAATCACAGAAACAATGTAGAATATTATCAGTTTAGGAGTGATATGCAGGTATTCTAACAAACACAGACCTCTTGTTTGTTTAACCAATATTATCTTGTGCAAGAACATGAGCTCCTGTGTTGTTTTGCTTAAACTGTTGCCACAGTCTATTCCAGCGCTTCATAAAGCAAGAGTAAAATTGGAGCCAAAAATTCACTTTTGATTATCAGAAAATATAAGATACCCATAACCTAATAACAACAAAATTAACTACTGCTTCCTCAGGCATCACACTAATCATTTTTCATTTATCATTTGTATATTATCTGACTTCAGAGATGAAGAAACTGGACTTCAGTGAGATTACATAACAAACTTTAGGACATTGGCTAGCAAGTGCCTGAGCCCCAATGATGGCCTTTCACCTCTGTCAGACTCCAAATGCCTGTGCTCTGACAATATCATGGCCCTCAATAAATTCATATGTATTTCACTAAATACTTCCACAATGGGATTATGGCTCCCTGGAGGATCCTGCAAAGTAGCACTTGTTGATCTGGTGCAGCACAAAAAGAATTTCTCACAACCAGGCTTTTCAAACTCTTCTCTGCATTTGACTTCATAGAGAAGTTAGGAGTCATAAACAAGTTACCATAAAAGTAATAAGTATACTAGACACTAGAAATATCTTTCTTATAAAATTACTAGTAGGTATGCTCAAGACTAAACTTGTCTTTATACTTTGCTTGCTGTCAGGTCTTTAAGGAATAAGCAGGAAGTTGTATGTTGTATATAATACATGAACAGGAAGTCCTCATGCTCCATTTGTATATGGATGTCAGGAAGCATTTCTAATTATCAAACTTATATATGTCATTGACTTTGTTATTGTTGATTCACATTTTGTATCTTTTTTATAATTTCAACTTTTGTGAATTTCATTGTTGTATATTTAGTATTTATTTTATAAAATCCTATTCTTCTTTGACCCAAGGCATTAAGATAGTTAAAATGTGAATCTTATAATTCTAAATGGATACTCATATTAAATGTGAAGAAGTCAGAGGGCACCTGGGTGGCTCAGTTGGTTAAGCATCCGACTTCAACTCAGGTCATGATCTCACAGTTTGTGCGTTCAAGACCTGCGTCAGGCTCTGTGCTGACAGCTGGGAGCCTGGAGCCGGCTTCAGATTCTGTCTCCCACTCTCTCTGCCCCTCCCCTGCTCTCTCCCTCTGTCTCTCTCAAAAATAAACAAACATTAAAAAAAAAGGAGTCAGTATATTTTAAATAAAGTATGCAAAATATATCCACTGGTTTGCAATAAATGGGAGGTAACCAGCCTAAAATGAAACAGTTAATGACTGGGAACAGCCTTAATTCCAAGGTATCATAAGTGTCAGTTTGCTGTCTCCTTCCCTATTCTGAAAGCATATTCATGTGAAACATTTTTCCTCATATGCCACGATGAAAGAAAAATACAGGAACAGTCTTCCAGTTGTACCTAATTTAAAAATTCAATCACCAGTAATGTTAATAATTTAAAATAGACATCACAAAATTCCAATATATTGTCTATATTTTCATTTTTAAAACAAAAATGTAAAATCCATAATGATGCAATGCATTTTGATACTTTTTTCTAGTTTAATAAAAATGGGTTAATTTCTATTTTTTGCATTTATCACATTTACTTAACATTTAATCTTTTTTGTATTAATTATTTTTTGAAGACAAACCATTCATTTAATGTATGATTGATTTGAAATAGTACCATTCCCTCCTGATAGTATTTCCCATTTATGTTATAATTGAAAATGATTCAGATTGCAGTAACCCTGGGGAAAACTTCTTGTGGTAGGCACAATGCTCTACTGACCTACTAATTTTGGTCCCCTGGTGTATATGTTCTGCATAATCCACTCGTCTTCGGTTCAGGTGGACCCAATGAATATGAAGGTGTATCACTCCCATGATTAACCTATATGGTGAATTTGAAAGGATTTTGTAAATGTAATTAAAGTCCTTAAGCAGTTGACTTTCAATTAATGAAAAAGGAGATTGGCCTGGTGGCCCTCACCTAATCAAAGAGTCCACTAAAAGAAGATCTACAGGTCAGAGACAAAATAGATTCGAAATAGCAGAGTCTTTTTCCTGTTGGTCTTAAGAAAGTAAATTGTCAAGTGCAGAGAAGGCCACAAGACCAGGAACAGTGGGTAGCCTATAGATGCTGAGCTCCCACAGCTTCAAGAAACTGAATTCTGTCAGGGGCAAGTGGGCTTGGAGAGAACCTGAAGTTGACAACTTGATTTCAGCCTGGTGAGATCCTGAGCAGTGGACCTGGATAGCTTGTGAGATGATAAATTTGTGTTGCTTTTAACCATTAACTTGGTGGTTATTTGTTACACAGCAATAGAAAAGTAACAGACCTAGCTACAACCATTTTCTCTGGCACTAAGCTATAAAAAGTCATTTGTGTGCTCTTTGCATTGATGTAGGGAGAAAATACTGGCAGGTGAACTTTCACACTTCTTATATTGTCATTAAATACTCTTTTTACCTTTAACACTGCTTACTCTTCTCCGGTTCAAACAACAAAGTTAAATACTTGGAATTCTGTTAACAATAAAGCCCCAAAACAACCCCCCAAAATTTAAAAGTTATAAAAAAAGGAAAAAAGAAAAAAATGACCAAAATTGGTGGTAGGAAGCCAATAATATATCTTAGTTTATTCAATGGATTCAAGTCACATTTCAATTTTCTCCTAAGAGACTGAACTTGAGTTTTCTTTCATTTCTAAATTCTTCAAAATATGAAATATAATATCTTCAAATACATTCATTTCAAACAGTTGCATTTCAACTGGACCAACCAATTCAAATTCCCCATGAGATGATTACATTGAAATGATAGGCAAAGTATATGGTGAAAATACGACTGACTTGCCATGCTGAGAAAAATCACTTGTGCTTCAGTTTTTCCAATCATGATATTATCTGTGACTCACAAAACAACATAATGAGGATTATTTTATGCATGATGATTTTGATGTTTCATGCCAACTTCTAAAGTATTTTTGAATTATGCAACAGGGTGTATTTCTATAAAACTCCCTTTGTAAAAGCTGAATTTTGTAAGTGGTGTATTATTTCTTCATTGACATTTTAAGTATGTTTCCAGAAGAGAAAATGGCTATAAGATAATCATACTTCCTGTAAAGTGGAATAAGTGTTGTTTTTTTAAAGTCGTAATTGTAATGTAAATTTAAAAATTTGATTACATCCTTAAAATAACCTTAGATAAATCTAATATTCTACAGAAATGGCTATTTCATATATGAAAATACAAACCTTTAATCTCAGAACAAATAAAATTAATTTAGCTGTTTATGATCATATCTCTATGTGTTAAATAATTTTGACCTGTTGAAAGTCGTTTCTCAACCATAGTCTAGGTCAGCTTCTCTGTTACAAGTTTTTAAACACACTTCCTCTATTTTATTTTTTATTTATTCATTTTTTTTCATTTTTCTATTTTAAAAATTGGTCAACTTTCTAATGCTTCCCTCCATTCCCCACCACAAGACTGTGAGCTCCACTAGGATTAAAACTGCCCATCTTGTTCACCACAGGATCCTTAAGGCCAAGAACAGTGTATAGTACCAAAGAAATATTTACTGAGAAGACTCTGTGACCAAAGAACAAGCGCTAGAGGAAGGGAGGGAGGAAAAGAGGGAGAGAGAGGAGTACAAAGAGAAGAAGGGAAGGAGCTAGGCTGGTATAGGAAGACAAAGGGAGGAAGGAAGGCTGAAGGCAAGTAAGAAGGTAAGGAAAGAAGGAAGGGGAACAAAGAAAAATATCATGAATTTGAACCATAATCCATTTCTTAAAGGTAATAAAATCATACTTACACTTTAATAATTTGTAATTTGCCCATGCAAATTTGTTATATCTTCATAAGTATTATCTCCATCTTACACATTTATATTTCATAATTTAAAAATATATTCATAGGGCACCTGAGTGACTCAGTCAGTTAAGCATCCAACTTTGGCTCAGATCATGATCTCATGGTTTGTGAGTTCAAGCCCCATGTCGGGCTCTGCACTGACAGCTTGGAGCCTAAAACCTGCTGTGGATTCTCTGTCTCCCTCTCTCTCTCTTCCCCTCCACCATTCAAATAAATAAACATGTGTATACACACACACACACACAGTTATAATGTGCAACATGGAATCCATACCAGTTTTCAGCCCCAACCAGTTTTATTGAGATATAATTCATGTACAACACTACATTACCTTTAGGTTTACAACATAATGATTTGATATATGTATTTATTATGAAATGATTACCACAGTAAGTTTAATATCCATCATTTCATAGTTATTTTTTTTTCCTAATGGTGAGAACTTTTAAGACATATTCTTGACAATTTTCAAATATATAGTTTGTTATTGTTAACTATAGTCACCATACTGTACATTATATTCCCAGGACTTATTTATCTTATAACTGGAAGTTTGCATCTTTTGACCAGCTTCACCCACTCCTCCACCCTTGACCTCGGGCAACCACCAATCTGTTCTCTGTACCTGTGCTAATTTTGTTTTTAGATTCTACCTGTAAGTAAGATCATATGATATTTGTCTTTCTCTGACTTATTTCATTTAGCATAATGCCCTCAAAACCCATCCATGTTGTTACACATAGAAGGATTCCCTTCTTTTTTATGGCTGAACACTATTACAGTGTGTGTGTGTGTGTGTGCATGTATGTGTGTGTGTATCATGTTTTCTTTATCCAGTCATTCATCAGTGGGTGCTTAAGTTGTTTTCATGTCTTGGTTATTGTGAATAATACTGCAATAAACATGGGATGCAGGTGTCTTTTCATGATAGAGAAAAGTTTTTCTTTTTTTGGGGGTGGTGGTGGTGGTGGTAAATATCCAGAAATGGAATTACTGAATCATTTGGTAGTTCTATGAGGAATCTCTGTCCTATTTTTCACAGTGGTTGCGCCCATTTACATTCCTGTAAACAGTACACAAGAGTTTCTTTTCCTCCACATCTTTGCCAATAGTTGTTATTTCTTAGTGTTTTTTTGATGATAGCCATACTCACAGTTGTGAGGTGACATCTCATTGTGGTTTCGATTTACATTTCCTTGATGATATAATATTGAGCTTTTTTTTTTTAATGTGCCTGTTGGCCATTGGTATGGAAAATGTCTATTCAATTCCTTTGGAAAAATGTATCCAATTTCTCTGCCCATTTTTAAAACCAGATTTTTTGGTTTTTTACTTTTGAGTTGTATGAGTTCTTGATATATTTTGAATATTAATTTTTTATCAGATACATGTTTTGCAAACATTTTCTCCCCTTCAATAGGTTGCTTTCCCTTTTGCTGATGATTTACTTTGCTGTGTAGAAGGTTTCTCGTATGATATAGTTCCACTTGGTGATTTTTGCTTTTGTTGTCTTTGCTTTTGGTGTCAGATCCAAAATATTATTTCCAAGACTAATGTCAAGGAATTTACCCCCTATGTTTTCTTCTAGAAGGTTCAGAGTTTCAGGTCTTACATTAAAATCTTTAATTGCTTTTAAGTTAATTTTTGTGTATGGTATAAAAAAAAGGGTGCAGTATCATTCTTTTGCATGTGACTATCCAGTTTTTCCAGCACATTTATTTAATAGACTATCCTTTCCCCATAATTGAATTGACCATATATCAATAGGTTTATTTCTGCTTCTCTATTCTTTTTCACTGATATATATGTCTGTTTTTATGCCAATACCATACTGTTGTGATTATTTTGGCTTTGTAATATTGTTTGAAATAAGGAAGTATGATTCCTCAACCTTTGATGTTTCCCACTTTGCTTTATCTAGTCGTGAACTTTTATGGTTCCTTCTGTACCCAATTTGTTGAGAGTTTTCATCATGAATGCCTGCTGTGTTTTGTCTAATGCTTTTTCTGCATCTAGTGAGAATATCATATGATTTTTATCCTTCATTTTGTTAATTTGGTGCATCATATTGATATTCGCATATTGAACTATCCTTGTATCTGGGATAAAACCCATTTGATCATGAGATGTTGGCCTATGATTTTTTTTTCTTGTATTGTCCTGTTTTGGCATCTAGGTACTGCTGACCTCATAAAATGAGTCCTTTTCTAATTCTTGGAAGAATTTGAGAAGGATTAGTATTAACTCTTATTTAAAGAAAATTTTTTAACGTTTATTTATTTTTGAGACAGAGAGAGACAGAGCATGAACGGGGGAGGGTCAGAGAGAGAGGGAGACACAGAATCTGAAACAGGCTCCAGGCTCTGAGCTGTCAGCACAGAGCCGGATGCGGGGCTCAAACTCATGGACCCTGAGATCATGACCTGAGCCAAAGTCGGACGCTTAACCAACTGAGCCACCCAGGCGCCCCATTATTAACTCTTATTTAAATGTTTGGTGGAACTCACCAGTGAAGCCATCTGGTCCTGAACTTTCCTTTTTGAGAGGTTTTTGATAACTGATTTAGTCTTACTTGTAATTGGATGTTTAGAGATCATATTTCTTTGTGATCGAATCTTAGTGGGTTGTGTGTTTCTAGGAATTTATCCATTTTTTTCTAGGTTGTCTAATTTGTTGGTGTATAATTATTTATAGTAGTCTTGTATTACCCTTTCTATTTCTTACCCTTTCTATTTTGATGTCAAAGTGTAACGTCTCCTTTTTAATTTCACCTTTTACTTATCTCTTTTTTTGTCTCAGCTTTTATCTTTTGTAAAATGAAGACAATAATAATACTTATTTCGTTGGATTTGAGAATTAAGTGAATATACAAAAACAACTTAGAACATTGCTTAACACGTAGTAAATGCTCAATAAATATTATTTTCCAGTTTTTATTGTTCTGCTCCTGATTATTATTATCATTATTACCAGAGTGACGTTAATTTGAGAGTTTTTTGCCTAGAGCCTTACTCTGAGTGACAGCACCTAGTTTTGAACAAAGGTAGATCTGCCCCAAAGACCGTGTTCTTTCTATTACAGTAAAATGTGGAATGCTTCAAATTATGAAATGCTGTATCCTTAAAGTGATTGCTACAATTTAAATGTATATTCAAGACATTTTGACTATCACAGCTATACTATTTGTAGACTGTTTCTGCCGCTAGCCATTCTGTGGATATGGCAATTTTCTCAAAGTTGAGAAACTGGATGATATGCAGTCATTAGATGACTATAAAATGAAAATGACAAGTCCTGCTACTAACTTCTTTGTATGGAATCACTTTTGTTGTTGTTTTCATCTTTATAAATATTTCAAAAGCATCCAATAAGTTGAAGAGGGAATTCCTCCTTACCGAATATCTATTTGCTTAAATTTAAAAGAGCAAAAATACTCTAAGCTTTTTTTCTTTTTTTCTTTTTCTACATAGTTTAGTTTTAAAGTTATGTGACTATTTTATCCAGTGACTGTTTATTAGAGCTACACTTATGTGAAATTTTGTATTTTAGCTGTTTTTCACTTAAGCTTTTAGATGTGATACTCTGATTTGGTTTTGCATTATCCCAAGTCAGTCTGCCCTCAGGTAATGCTGACCGCCTCTCTAATAGCACTGAATTGACACATCTTCTTAGAGAGGTCACAGGCTTCTCAGTGACTCTGGGGGCCACAATTGCTGAAACTTCCACATGTAATTAGAGAGCCTATTTAGATGAAAATGAAAAAAAAATAAGTTTTTACTTCAGGACTTAAGCAAAAATGTTCAGGTATTTACCATAACATATTGTTTTTGTTTCTTTTTTCTTTCTCTCTCTCTCTTTTTTTTTTTTTTTTTTTTTTGCTTCTGGAATGATAGTTGGAATCAAATGTCCTGTTACAGCATTTATATCCCATGAGATCATGGCTCAGACTGTTCCTGGCATTTTATATATTTTATGTATCTGCATCACTATGTATATCTCAAATAAGTTAATGGAACTTTTTTAAAAATACTCAAAATGCTAAGTGTATCTGTCTTGTGCTTTAAAGACTTTGATTTTTTTTCATGAAAACCATGGCTCTTTGGTAGGAAAAGTCATTAAGTTGGAAAAAAAATCCACTAATTTTAATGAGAAATATTATTTCCATCTAAGATACCCAAATATTTTCACATCATAAATCAACAAAGATGCATTTGTATACATAATTAACAATAATTTCTCTAATAATCAATACTGTATACAAAAAACATAGCGTAAATAGGGTGTCTTGTATGGTTTTAAAATTGTTGGTTTTATTATTCAGGTATTGGTGAGACAAACAAAACAGAAGATGACTGACATTATGATAGTTTATTACTCACAGTTCCCAAGAGGAAGGGACACATCATATCTTAGGGGCCACTTAGTGAGGCACCCGGATCGGTCAGGAGGCAGTAGGAGAGAGATGAGGATTTGATCAATAGTCTTTAATGTGGTATCCATGGGAGAGAATGGGCAAGACAGCATAAGTAGGTTTAGGTTTAGCTAGTTGGAATATTTTTGGCAGGCTCTGAGCATAGGAGGTGTTTCTAGTTGCCTGGTAGTTGACCCTGAGGTCACTAGTACAGGGGGATAATAGTCCTGAAAGTAAAACCCCCATATAAGAAGCCCATGAGGGCATTGGCTCTGGATCTGTGAATCTTTTATTATTCCTAGCAATTGACTGACCTCAGAAGGGGCAGTCCCTTGCATCAAGCAAGGCCTCGAGATGTCAGGAACAACACTGAAAACTAGAAAATGTGGTATTACATGGAGAAAAATTACATGGAGAAAAATGTGGTATTACTCCAGGATAAAAATGAGAAGTGATTCTAGGTGATGAAGGAAAAGTAGAGCCATTCTTTAAAGGATGCAGTTTTCTTTCTGTGCATTCCTTGTGACCAGTTGAGGCTCCTGGTTACTTTATTTCAAACTACTTTAAAACAGAATTGTAGCAGGGGGAAAAATAAAAATAAAAACCTTTCCAGAAAAATAAATCCAAAATAAAAGCAAAATAACACTTCAAAACATGTGGAAATAATAAAAGTTGCTACCTCTTAATTACCATTACTTAATGTAAATGTACAAAGCAAGCTCTCTTGGGTCCATCAAAATATGGTACACAACTTAAGTTTTGTTATAATATATTCTGGTTAGAAAAGGTATAAAGTAATTGGTACATCTTATTTTTGTCTCAAAGTATAATGTTGAAGTATTACATTTATAATATACTTATTTGGTATGTTTTGGGTAAGAAAAAGTTATACTAAAAATGAGTTATTATCCAAAAGATGATATAACCTTAGACTTGGTATAACAAATCATGATTTATTGAACCAATACCTACAACATTCATAATATTTTAATGAAGTTTGCCTAGAAAATAAAAATGTTCAATATTTGCCTTACTCTGGCTTTTCTTACCTTATGTTACAGTACTTGCTTACAAGTCAATCTTGGATTGATTTCTTTCTAGCTCCATCTCATTCTTGAAAGCATTCTCACAGTTTTCTAATATGGCAGTTCCCAAATGCTGATTCTTTCCTGAGACAAAGGATGTCAGAGTGTGGTGTGAAGTAGGCTACTTCAGTGTCAAAACCTTTTTATCACTCTAATTGCTGCACTTAGTACCTTATCTATGTTTCAAAGACTTCTCCCTCCAGTACTGGAGTGCTTCAACAACACTGATTACCCTAAGCTTATAAGGAGGCAGGTATCAGTGTTCTCTTTAGAATTGTGCACTCCCTTCTTGTTTTATCCTGAGTCCCTACTTGCTACTTAGTACTTACTTTCCGTTGAATAGTAACATTTATATTTTATTACCTTATTTACTGATACTCATCAAACATCTGAAATTTTTGGTTCATTCTCTTTTTTTCTATCATAACTTTTCTTATAATAGACTTATTTTTTCTTTAATTTTCTGAATGAATAAACAGTTCCAAAATGAGTAAAAAGTTTTTAGGTAATCAGAATAGGTTAAATTTTCTGGGTGTTGTCACTGATATTTCCCACAACTCTGCAGTAGTCCTTCAATTCTGCTTGATTTCTCCTTGGAGCGTTCAATCTATTTAACAAGAATATGATTTGGTTTCCAAGGATATCCTATCATACTCATAAGTTCTTCATTTCTTAGTGTTTCCATAAAAATCTTAATGACACATATGTATGTGTTCACACTCATGTACCCACAGATATGAAAACTACAATTAATAGATTTTTTCCTATCTGCTCAGCAAAATAACCAAACATATTTTATAAAATATAAAATTAATAGCTTTAAAAATGCTTTTAATGATTATAATTATCAGCTTCTGTCAATCCTCCTTACCCCTTCCCTAGCCCAACCCCATCCATTCTTGGTTCAGAGCTCTTTGGGATGGATAAAGATATGGATTCTCAGAAATAGACGTTTGATGATTTTTTAGATTCACAACATGAGCCTATATGTTGCCTCTCTTGTAAGCTGTTTGGAAACAACACATTGTTTAGGGATCATTTACTCTGTGCAAGGCACTGTACTAGGCATTCTGAGGAAGGGATATACCTTTGGTTGACTTAGAAATTTCATATAGCTGCCTCAGGTTTGGAATAGTAGATGGAAAAGAGGGGCTTGGGAGAGGGCTCTAGGCTCAACACAATTCTGAAATTTTATTTAAAAATATTAACTCCTAGAAAACTATATTCATCTATCTGTTATTTATAAGAGACCCAGTTTAGACCTAAAGAGACTTTGAGATTAATAGTAAAGGGATGGGGAACCATCTGTCATGCTAATGGTCACCAAAAGAAAGCCATACTAGCCATATTTATATCAGACAATCTAGATTTTAAAATAAAGACTGTAACAAGAGATAAAGAAGGGCATTATATCATAATTAAGAGGCCTATCCACCAAGAAGATCTAACAGTTGTAAACATTTATGCTCCAAACATGAAAGACCCAAATATATAAATCAATTCATCACAAACATAAAGAAACTCATTGATATTAATACCATAATAATAGGGGACTTCAAAACCCCATTTACAACAATGGACAGATCATCAAAGCAGACAATCAACAAGGAAACAATGGCTTTCAATGACATACTTGACCGGATGGACTTAACAGATATATTTAGAACATTTCATCCTAAAGCACTGGAATACACATTCTTCTTGAGTGCACATGGAACATTCTCCAGAATAGATTACATACAGAGGCACAAATCAGTCCTCAACAAGTACAAAAAAATTGAGATCATACTGTGCATATTTTCAGACCACAACACTATGAAACTTGAAATCAACCCCAAGAAAAAAGTTGGAAAGACAACAAATACTTGGAGATTAAAGAACATCCTACTAAAAAAAATGAATTTCTTTAACCAAGAAGTTAAAGAGGAAATTAAAAAGTACATGGAAGCCAATGAAAATGATAACAACAGAGCCCAAAATCTCTGGGATGCAGCAAAGACAGTCATAAAAAGGAAGTTTATAGCAATACAGACCTTCCTAAAGAAGGAAGAAAGGCTCAGATAAACAACCTAACCTTACACATTAAAGAGCTGGAAAAAGAACAGCAAATAAAACCCCAAACCATCAGAAGATAGGAAATAATAAAGATTACAGCAGAAGTCAACGCTATCAAAATAAAAAATTAATTAAAAAAAAAAAACAGAACAATGAAACCAGTAGCTAGTTCTTTGACAGAATTTTAAAAAATTGATAAATCCCTAGCCAGTTTGATCAAAGGAAAAAGGAAAGGGCCTAAAGAAATAAAATCAAGAATGAAAATGGAGAGATCACAACCAACACTGCAGAAATGCAAACTATAATAAGAGAGTATTATGAGCAATTATATGCCAATAAAATGGGCACTCTGGAAGAAATGGACAAATTCTTAGAAACATACAAACTACCACAACTGAAACAAGAAGAAACAGAACATTTGAGCAGACCCATAACCAGTAAAGAAATTGAATTAGTGATAAAAATCTCCCAAAAAGTGAGTCCAAGGGAATTCTACCAAACATTTAAAGAAGAATTAATACCTATTCTTCTGAAGTTGTTGCAAAAAATAGAAATGGAAAGAAAACTTCCAAACTCATTCTATGAAGCCAGCATTACCTTGATTCCAAAACCAGACAAAGACCCTGCTATAAAGGAGAACTATAGACAATTTTCCTGATGACCATGGATGTAAAAATTCTCAACAAGGTATTAGCCAACTAAATCCAACAATACATTAAAAGGATTATTCACCACAATCAAGTGAGAGTTATACCTGGGATGTAGGGCTGGTTCAATATCTGCAAATCAGTCAATGTGATACACCACAGTAACAAAAGAAAGGACAAGAACCACATAATCCTCTCAGTAGATGCAGAGAAAAAAATACAGCATCCTTTCTTGATAACAACCCTCAAGAAAGTAGGGATAGAAGGATCATACTCAAGATCATAAAGGCCATATATGAAAGACCTAGTGCCAATATTATCCTCAGTAGGGAAAAACTGAGAGCTTTCCTCCTAAAGTCAGGGACACAGAGAGGATGTCCACTCTAGCCACTGTTATTCAACATAGTATTGGAAGTCCCAACCTCAATCAGACAACACAAAGAAATAAAAGGCATCCAAATCAGCAGGAGGAAATGAAACTTTCACTTTTTGTAGACAACATGATACTCATTATGGGAAACCCAAAAGATTCCACCAAAAAGCAGCTAGAACTGATCCATAAATTCAGCAAAGTCACAGGATATGAAATCAATGCACAGAAATCGGTTGCATTCCTATACACCAATAATGAAGCAGCAGAAAGAGAAATCAAGGAATCAGTCGCATTTACAATTGCACCCAAAACTATAAAGTATCTAGGAACAAACCTAACCAAATGGTTGAAAACTCTGTACATTGAAAATTATAGAAAGCTTATGAAAAAAATTGAAGACATTTAAAAAATGGAAAAACATTTCATGCTCATGGGTTGGAAGAACAAATATTGTTAAATGTCAATACTACCCAAAGCAATCTACACATTCAATGCACTCCCAATGAAAATTGCACCGCCATTCTTCTCACAATTAAAATGGACAATCATAAAATTTGCATGAAACTACAAAGACCTCGATTACTCAAAGTTATGTTGAAAAAGAAAACCAAAATGGGAGGTATCCCAATCCCAGGCTTTAGACTCTAATACAAAGCTGTAATCATCAAGACAGTATGGTACTGGCACAAAACAGACCTGTAGGCCAATTGAATAGAATAGAGAACCCAGAATTGGACTCCCAAATGTATGGCCAACTAATCTTTGACAAAGCAGGAAAGAGTATCCAATGGAAAAAAGGTGGTCTCTTTAGCAAATGGTGCTGGGAGAACTGGACAGCAAAATGCAGAGAATTTTAAACTGGACCACTTACTTACACCATACACAAAAATAAACTTAAAATGGATGAAATACCTGAATGTGAGATAGGAAACCATTAAAACCCTAGAGGTGAACACAGGCAACAAACTCTTTGACCTCAGCTGCAGCAATTCCTTGCTTGACACATCTCTGAAGGCAAGGGAAATAAAAGCAAAAATGAACTATTGGGACCTCATCAAGATAAGAAGCTTCTGCACTGCAAAGGAAACAATCAACAAAACTACAAAATTAAAGTACTTTGTAATAGTGTCTGGTACTTAAGTACTGAGTAAGCATTATGTATATAAGCATATATATACATTGTTGTATTTTTTAGGATTTGGAAAGCAGATTTTAGAAGCTCAAGATATGAGGCAGAGAGAAAAGAGAGATGCATAAGTCCAGAGGAAGAAATCAGATAAAGGTGGTAATATAGGGAGAAGTGAATGGATTTAGGAAATGTTTTGAAAATAAAACCTGCTCAGCTTGGATCTGCAAGGTGAGGGAAAAGGAAATGAAGGAAGAGGCCCAGATTTTCAGTTTGAGCAACTCAGAACATTGTAATAACATGAAGCCACAGGGTTTTATAACAGCCAAATTTGTATAGGAAAGGATGTGTTCTCTTTTGAATATACTGTTTCAGATGCCTATTAAGTATACAAGTTAAGAAAGCAGCTTTGCAAATGATTGTGGATTATGGGGTGATTTTGAGTTTGGAAATAAGGCCAGAGACAGAGATTTGAGAATCATAAATCTACAGATCATCTTTAACCTGTGAACCAAAGTAAGATCACCTATGGATAATGTATAGATTAGATCTCTCCAATAAGCTATTATTTAAAAAGAAGGAAAATTAAAAAAAAAAAAAAAAAAAAAAAAAACAAAGGTAAGAAACTCAAACTTTATCACTTGGTAATAATTTGCAAGATTTTACTATTATATATTCTATCTTGATTAGCTTGGGCTGCTATAACAAATTTCCATAGACTGGGAGGCTTAAACAATAGACATTTAATAATACTGTATTGCATATTTAAAACTTGCTAAGAGTGAATATTAAAGTTCATATCACAATAAAAAATATCATAACTATTTGTGGTGATGGATGTTGACTAGACTTAAAGTGATCATTTTGTGATATAAAATTTATCGAATCATGTTTGACAGCCAGTTCCAGTTATAAGGCTTACACTCTAAGCCTTATAACTAATATAACTAATATAACTAATAAAATGTTATATGTGAATTATATCTCAAAGAAAAAGGAATAGATGACAACAGCGAGTACATGTTTCTCAAGTGTATATGGAACATTATCTAGGATAAACCATACGTTAGTCCATAAAATAAGTCTTAATACAATTTAAAAGATTGAAATTATGCAAAGTATCTTTTCTAATAATAGGTAGGTCTGGAGGCTAGAAGTCCAAAATCAATCCGCTGACATATTTGGTTCCTGGTGAGAGCCCTCTTTCTAGCTTGCCTTCTTATTGTGTCCCCACATGACAAAGAGAGAAAGGTTCTGATCTCCCTTCCTCTTATAAGGACAACAGTCCTGTCATGGGGGACCACACTCATGATCTCATCTAAACCTAATTATCTCCTAAAGACCCCACATTCTAATATACCATCAGATTGGCGGGTAGGACTTCAGTATATGATTTTGGGAGTGGAAGGGGCATAACCACTGATTCTCTAATGAATGTGCTTCAGTTTATTTATAGCTGTGTTCATATGGCAGAAAGACAACTTATATTAGTGAGTACTGAGCATTTGTTTGCAACTCTGTACTCAATGACATTACACTAATGACTTGAAATCAGCCCGGGTGAGAGTATTACACCATAGACTTTGGAAAATGCTACAAGCTACCTTCTTCCCCACCAATCCTCTGGAAAACTGGTTGTTCAACATTTGCAAGCATGTACTATGTGTCGCCACTGGGCCAAGAGAGTTTCTGATTGCTTTTAGAATAGAAGGTACTGCTGATGACTTATATGTTGATACTTGTAGGATAATCTGTTTACATTTCTAGTAAAATTGCAAGTCTTACTGCTTTAATTCTGTTAAGATAAAATATAAGTTATTCTCTAAGGATAGAGTTTTTGAGAGGAAAAATTTACAGTGGGGAATATTATTGCAAAAGCAATGTTTTTAAGAAGGCAGGAGTAGATTGGATCTAGGACCAAAATGAAAAAAAAAAAGTGGCTTGAAATAGGTAACAGGCATCTATAATGACATCAGAGAAGACGGATGCAAGCAGTTTGGTGTACTTGTACAGGAAATGATGGAGATGTTGCTTCCTTTCCTGCCAGTGGGAGACGATGTTCCTTTCTGTTATTTGTGAAAGGTCTATAAGTCTTAGAAATGAAAATACTAACTGAACCTTATTTATCTAAATGAACTTCTTGTAAAAATTAGTCACTGAAATTGTATGCAAGTCACAGATCTCAAAAATTCTCCAAAACATCCATAAGGAATACACTCATGGCAAAATTCCCTAGGGTTTGTATAAATCCAGAAAAACATTCAGTGTTTTATGAGTGGAATATTTAGCCCTTGATACAGCTGATACTAAGAAGTTCCATGAGAATGCAGGGCACTTGATAAAACATTCTATTTCTAGTACTTAAATAAAAAAAATTAGAACCTGTTATCTCTAAAACAGAGCAAACGTCAGCCACTGGGTAGCCACAGAGAGGGTAGGTAATCTCAAAAATCATAAACCTCCAAATTCCTTAGAGTGTAAGCCTTCTAACTGGAACTGGCTGTCAAATGAGAATAACTCAATTGAGCTCAGGGTACCCAAAAATCTTTCTACATTTCATTAAACTACTTCCTCTGGCTGATGACTGGGACCCAACTTGGATATTGTGGTTTTAATATTGTGATATAAATTACCATCAGGAAATATTCTGATGGCTCCAGATCACACACAAGATAATCAACATAATCTGAATTGATTTGAACTACTAGAGTAGGGTAAATCTTTTCTCATAACTAGAATAATTTCATTTCTTACTGGTTTAATACTGTTAAGAAAAATATGTCAGCTCTCTGAGGAGAGGATTTAAAAATGTTATCCTATATCACAGATATTGTGACACAAGTCTCTAAGGGAACAACTCATAAATCAAATAAGGTTTTTCCGGTAGATTGGTTATACTATTTGACACAGAGAGACTCATCCAGGTTAGCTAAAGAGAAGATTATTATAGAGATATATACTGAGCATGAAAGGAGGCAGTGTCACAGAAATTGAGTACAGAATATATAATCAGGTTAGGCCTGAATGCAGAAGCAGTGTTCTGGGTTCAAAATATTTTTGTTGTTAAGAGCAAGAGATTAGAATCTCCCTTTCCCATACATTAGCATTAACCTCACTCCTCTGTTTCCTTTAGGTCAGCTGAGTTATGTGCTCACTACCTACAGGACTCTTTACTATCTATTCTGTGTATCTCCTAAATGTTTCATAGATTACTGCATTCATTATTTACTGAGATTCTTTTATATGTCATAGACTTTGCTTGGCAATAGGGAACAAGATGCATAAGGACCTTACTTCCGGTGTGGAGGTTGTAGATAGGAGGGTGATGGAGAGTATCCAGGAATTCAAGATAAATGAGATACCTGTAGGTTGTGAAATGTTCTAGGAAGGAAAGAAAAGAGAGCTTGCAATTAAAAAGGGACTTGGATGTGGCAAGGTAGGCTATGAACAGCACCACTTTAGATCTAGTGATTCAAAGGAGTCAGCCATTTAGAAAGATGGGGAATGTGTGATGTGGCAAGGGTGTGAAGTGAGAAGAATTTTGGTTTAACAGCAGTGGTGTTAAACCAAGCACATTGACCATCCCTCCATCCTCCCCTTATGTGCTTGGCAATGTGTGAGCTGACCCAACAGAAGCTCTACGCTTTTAATTGAATTCCTTTATTGACTGTGTGCTTTGCAGTTCCATAGCAGACTAGATAATGTGAACATGGTTACTTGGAACTTGTTTTGTTCATTAGTGTATCTCCAATACCTAGGATACTTCTGAGTGTACAGGACACACTCAAGAAGTATGTGTGGAATGAAGAATTTTATGAATTATATGCTGGAAAATAGATGGATTAGAGAATTGATTTGAATTTTATCAATCTAGTTAGAAATAATGCACTCATTTGTTACTCTCCCATGAGTGAATCTTATGTTTGCTTGAACTGTCTTGGATATGCAGTTTAGATTTGCATAATTTAAAAAAAAAGTTAAGTGGCTGCTTATATTTATTTAGATACATATACATGAAGCTACCAGGACTCAAAAAAAAATTTAATGTATAATCCACATTTTAAAACGCAAACACTGAAACAGTGCCTGTTCTCAACTGTGACTAGCTGTTATAAATGAATGAATGTGCATATACATTTTACTTCTTTTATTTTAATGTTGGGTTGGAAAATTTTACAATATGGATTTCATCTCTACTAAAATATATCAAAATCTAAGATGGTTTAAGGTCACATATACACAATTTTTTCAACCATACTGTTCAATTTTAGGTTGTCTCCCCCTTCAACCAGAACTTTTGAATGTAGCTTTCTGAATTTTTTTTGTAAAGTTATGTGTCCTAAAAAATGAAAACTTAATTATCGCAAATGTCACCCACAGAAAAGTAGTCACAATGCAGATGAACATTTAATTAGGTTTTTTTGATGTATTTCTTGCAATGTACTTTTTTATTCATTAATCGGTTAAAAATAGTTTTGTTTTTTTTTAATGTTAGTCAAGCCTCCACACCATCAAATTCTGGCACAGGTATTTTTTTCATATTGAATCAGAAGCAAACATCTATTTAAAATATTAAAAAACACAGATTTCCATTTTTAACAAGCAAGTCAGATTTTCTTTTGACAACTTGGTGTAGGCTTTCTCTACAGAATCTGAGAATTTCAGTTTGTAAATTCTAACAATATGAGGTGACTTGTCCCTCATTCTCTCAGGATACGAGTGCTAATTGGACTACTAATGTCTGGCACCTAAATCACAACTGAGTTTGAGAGTAAATATGTATTGCTGCAGCCACTGAGGGAGAAGAGACAAGACATACAAATAACAGGTTCTTTCTGAATGAGAGCTTTGCTTTCCAGACTGTTCAAACAGGGTGAACCCTTGGGTAGTTGCTACACTTCCGGGGAGAGCATAGTTGCATATTAACACCTTAAGTGGAACTAAATGGTGCCTAAAATGTCAGACTCCTGGTAAATTGTTCCAATAATAATTGGGGCATTATTTGTTCAGTCATTCACTCTATAAACCTCTGTCTGGTATCCAGTCACTGTCAGTCACTGTTCTAGGCACTGTGTGGGTTACTTAATAGTAAAACGAAACAAAAAGTTGTGTTACAGGACAGAAAATTAGGTGAAGTTGTCATCTCTTGATAGAAATAACAATAAACCTGAATTACAAATGTTTTAGGTAAAATATTACTGAACCTCAGATGATAAAACAGACCCATAGAGTGGCTGTATCATTTGACTGAGGTGAAGCGGCCAGACAGACTGTAGAGTAGAAAAACGACTCAGGGGACAACCTCCAGTTTCTATGGCAGTCACATTTTTGTATAATTTTATCATTTTAATCAAAGTAATTTATTTTTATATCTTATAGTTGAGTTAATAATGTAGACATATGTTGCAAAAGCAAAAGGTATGAAAAGGTTTAAGTTGAAAAGTAGGCCACTTCCATCTACAATTGATGTGCATCCATTTTTTTCTCTCAGATGTTACCAATTTTACCAGTTTAAAAAAAATATTCTGAGGGTGTTGTAGGAATAAGAAATACAAACTTGTTGGGGCGCCTGGGTGGCTCAGTCAGTTGAGAGACTGACTTTGGCTCAGGTCATGATCTCATGGTTTCTGGGTTAGGCTCTGTGCTGACAGCTTGGAGCCTGCTTCGTATTCTGTGTCTCCTTCTCTCTCTGTCCCTCCCCCACTCAGTCTCTGCCTCTGTCTTTCTCTCAAAAGTAAGTAGACATTTTTTAAAAAGAAATATAAATGTGTGTGCACATATGTGCATACATGTTTATGTGCATAGACATGTATGCGTGTATGTGAATGTATATTTTTCTTACCAAAACGGTGGTTCGCTGCTATACATAACGTTGTGCACATTACTCTTATCTTTTAAAAGCATTCCTTGAAGACCGTTCCATATCAAGATACAGAAAGAAAGAGATGAGTAAATAGTGATAATGAAGTATCTGTCTAATATCCAACCATGTAATCTTCCTATCCAGAAGCAAGCAGTTTTCTCTGCTTCTTCAGTATCCTTATAGGGATAAATCTATGAATATACCAGCATATATAAACATATAAAGTAATTCCTTTTATTTGGCAAATCTGTCTTCTCTTCAGCGTTGTAGCCTACAGGCAACAGAAGTCTCTTACATAGATACTGATTAGCAGGAAGACACTAGTGTAAGAGTTAGGATAGCCATCAGGTTAGGAACACAACCAACCCTTCACTGTCTTGCGGTTAATTTTAGCATATACATCATCATCCATAAGAATGATAATCCCATTGACTTTCATTAGGTTGGTGGATAATGAGTTCCCTTTCTTTGTCTGCCAATTATTTAACCTGCTCCAAACTGCTAATTTACCTTTATACATCTGTCAGCAGCAGGGATCTTGGGCTGCGCGTTCTCCATCCTCAAGGGATTTCCTTCCCCTCTTCTCAATATGGGATCTTCTTTTCCAGTGTACAGTGCCCACCTACTTTCTGCCTTCCCTCCCTCTTTTTTTTTTTTTTTTCTGTTCTTCTCCCTATCCTTTTCTTTTTCCCTTCTTTGGTGAATCATATCCTGGTGTAATTTCCTAACAGAGTGCATGTGAGAAGCAAATCCTTAAAGTTCTTGCTTTAAAGAATTTCAATCCTCTTATTTGATTGGAAGTTTTGTAAGTATAGATTTCTAGGTTGTGAATATTTCCCTTCAGAATTTCAAAGACATTGCTCCACTATCTTCTAGTTTCCACTTTGACAATTATAAAACCTGAAGCCATTCTGATTATAATCTTGGTTTGAGATCTGTTTATTTTTCCTCTCTGAAAACTTCTCTTGGACACCAGCAGTGATTAGTGTCAATTGTAAGAGTCTCTTTTTAACTATTATGCTGTGCCTGATATTTTGCATTTGCCATTTTCTAATGCCCCGGACTGTATATAGGCTCTGCCCTGTGTTCCTGGCCACAAGGAAACAGCCTGATTTTTAGATTAAATGAGATAATAGAGAGAAATCTCAACAGATGGTAGCAACAGAGACTTCCTTTGTCCAACCACTGTCTATTTCTAACTTTCATGGTATATGGGATGCTCACAAAGAACACAAAATGGTAACAATCAATTCCAGGTTACCTAATGCTACATGAAGTCTAACCAACAGTTCATGTTATAATTTTTATGCCAGATTGCAAAAATGTCCACCCTTCTTCACTCTTTCCATAAAGAGACAAATTCCATTTCCCCTGGAACCTGAGCTGGTCATTAGAAGGTGGTGGAAATGACCATGCAACACTTCTGAAGCCTTGCTCTTCACCATTCCCTTTTAGAACTGTGGCATTGTCCTGTGAACAGGACCAGAGTTGACCTATTAGAGCGTGTGATACTCGTTCCTGGTTGCCTCCTATTGCCCCAGTCACTAGCCCAACCTCAGAAATAGTGCTGTCTAACCTGCTTGTAGCTGGGTTGGAAAATAAAACTTTTTTTATCCTAGTTTATCGAAATGACAAAATATTCTCAAAAAAACAAGATCTGAGTCCATGATTCAGGCAATAGTATAGTTATGAGTGAGACTCCTTCTTAAGACATTTGAAAGAATTCAGATAGTGTATATTAGACCCTCTCAACTAGGGGGAAAAAAAAGTGTTTCTAAGAATCTCAAGTGTCTTCCATAGCATCCTGACATGCCAAACCAAAGTAGAGAGAATTGTGGGTATATGTTTTTGGTGGAGAAAATTCATACCACAAAATTAATTGGAAACCACAAATTGTTTAAAAAAATTATACAAACAAAATCTTTGCCTGCATAGATGAAAGGGGGCTGAGGTGGTTAAAAAGGGGAAAGGCCTATTGGACCCCTATTTTTCTTAGAGCAAGAACTAGACTGGGAAAAGTCTTCAGAGATGTTTCCAATAATGTCTTCAGCAGTGGCCAAGGAGAGTTGAAAGGAGGAAAAATCAAGGTTGGAGCTGAAAGCCATGGAAAACAATGGACTGAACGAGGGATTCCCAGGGAGCAGAACAAGGATCTGGTTAAAAAAAAAAAATTCCCTGTTCCTAAAATAGGTAGCCTGGTAATATCTGTGTCATTGGATTTCTGAATTGTTGTAAACCAGTGACTGCAATATTCAACTGTCTCCCCCCTCAGAAGGGAGTGCTTATGTTGTTTTTCTGTTTCTGTCTGTCACTTATTTCTCTGGAGCAAAGGAAGGCACATCCAAATAGCAGCATCTAAAAATCAATATAGATCACAAATCCCAGGGTTTTGAGCCCAGTGTCATACTTGGATGAGATTTCTGAGGATCCCAGGATGGCAGTAGTACATATTGCTTTTGAAAAGTGTGTGATTAAGTCCATATTAGCCTTTTTGGAAAATAAGAAGCACATGATTCAGTTGCTTCTCTTACCCCAGAAGAAGAGCCTCCTTACTGACCTGTAGACCATGGATGCGTGAGAGAGTCAAGCTATATCCAGTATTTCCCAGCAGACCACAGCCTGATTTGCTGCCTTACAACATCATCCATTATGCTAGGTACACTATTTTGTATTTGACTAGTGTAGTATTCAGGTTGGCACATAGATCCTATCCTGTTCTTTAATATGTGGGCCTGTGAACTCTGGAAATTATTCTCACTGTTAATCTTAAAAAAACAAGATAATAAAGAAGATTCTTTTCAAGTGACAAGGAACAGAGACTGTTCTATCCAATCATCTATCCAAAACTAGTGTTCTTTTCTTTCTGTCATGATACTTGAGGTACCTCCTAAGATTGGAAAATGGCAGCAGCAATCATGAAATTTCTGATACTCCATGAAGTCTACTCAATAGCAAACATCACCCCCTGCCCCACTTAGTACTTACTAGGGATACCGTTAATATACTACCCACTATTATCAGCATTTATGTGTGAGATAAGAGTCATTTTGAATGTTAGCTCCTAATTGTACTGTAACCCTAAAGCTCCTCTAATGCATGGGCCCCTCCTGATTTTATGTCTCACTGAGAGAGTAGAAAGAATCTAGCACATACTAAGGGAAATGCTTATCATTTATCTGAACCCCTGTTTTCTGGATTATTGATAAAACCTCCATTTAAGATGGGAATGAGGTGGAGAAAGTATTTGAAATTCATCTTCTGCACCATTAATGATACCCAGAAGGAGAACAGGGGTGTGCTTCACCAGAGCTCCATACTTACTTCCCTTGTAATTCTTTCTATCACCTTCTAAATGTTAAAAGTTATGTTTAAGACTGCACAAGTATCGGGGTACCTGGGTGGCTCAACTGGTTAAGCATTTGACTTAGGTTCAGGCCATGATCTCATGGTTGGTGAGTTCAAGCCCTGCATCAGGCTTTCTGCTATAGCGCAGAGTCTGCTTCGGATCCTCTATCTCCTTCTCTCTTGGCCCCTCCCCTGCTCGCTGGCTTGCTCTCTCTCTCTCAAAAATAAATAAACATTAAAAAAAAAAAAAAAACTACACAAGCATTGTTTCATTTAACCCTCACAGCTACTTCATGAGCTAAACTATTATTTGTATCATTTTATGAATGAAGAATCCAAGTCTTGAGAACTGAATTACCAGTCATGGGGTTGGTAACTAGCCATGCCTTTAACATGCATCTGAGCATGACATAAAACACAATGTTATTAAAGTTCTGTTCCACCTCTACTTTCTAGGCTTTATTAATTTTTATAGAAGAAATATGCTGTTACAATGTCTGAAAAACATTGGATCACCCATTATAGAAAAATCTACCTTTCATTCTAAGTTGCTTCAAGGGGACACAAATTGTTTTTACAAGTACAAAAATGGTAGCAAAGAAATGTAGAAGTAATTATTAACCTACCCATTATGTTCTAATTTAACTTTTTTAAAAATTTTAGTAGCATGGCAAATTTTAACGTATAAGAACATATCAACATATACCATCTTATAGCAGGATAAATATATATATTTCCTGGTACCACCGTGGAAAATTAAGGTTGAATAGTTATATTATAAAGATATAAATGTGTCAAAATGAAATTTGCCAAGATAAAAACTTAAAGCACAGATGCCTGAAGGTTTCTTTTACTGAAATACCTTGAAACAACAGTTCTTTTAGAGCACCCTGAAGTGCTGATAGGAGAAAAATAAATAGTGGTACTGATTGTACACTGTTGTAAGGGGTTAAGAGCTCAAATTACTAGATATGGAAAGACATTTTATTCTTGAATTAAACTTGGCACTTTTTTTGAAGGTTAATATCATTTACTTAGGTTTAGTGTTAATGAAAAACATTAAGCGTTTAATTTGATGAAAATATTTTTGGAAAACCCCTTAACAGATGATGACATAAATAAAAAAGCATATTCTCAGTCAGCATCCATCCATCCATCTTGATTATCTCATATTATTCAAGGTTTACCAGCTATATTCTTAATCTGAAATAAATCATATTTTATTCAGCTTTCAATTCTTTGCAATGGATTTATAAATTCAATCATATTTATAAAGGTATTAGGTTAAAATGTAAATAATTTTTTTTAATTTATAAATGAAAAGTCTAGTGCAGAGTAAAAATGTGTTATTGTGGAGAGTATATCCTCATAATTTCCATTCACTTTATTTATTTGCTCTGTCATAACTTACTGAGAAAAAAAAAAAGATCACAATAAAAAAAAATCATCTTCCGTAGTCACTAGATTTCTTCCTAGAAGGTGAGATACCTATTAGGCCAGAGGAAAAAAGATGAAGCTATACCTTCTGTTAGAAGAAGTGCTGCGGCTTTTTAATTCTTAAAACTTTTAATCAAAAATAATAATGATGATGGAATAGTGATAGGGTAATAATAACAGCATTATATGCATGGGATATTTAGCATATAAATAGACATGAGAAGACATGTCTTGGGAAGCAATGAAACTGAGGCCAAGGAGGTTAATTTATCCTTGTGTTGACACAGTTTGAAGTTGACATTATCTTAGCTTTCTTTATAAACCCCATATTACAGTTATTTGTGGTTATGTTAAAAATTGTATAATCTGTTGTCCTCACCTCATTTTCATACCTGAGAGTTCCATTGACCACATTTTATAAGAAACAAAACTCACGAGGAATTTAACAGTAATGAAATGATAAAACACTGAAGTTAATATAGTCTTTTATTAAAATGCTGATAAATGCAAATCAAGCAAGATAATACTTCTGTTTATATTATGTATGATTTTAAAAAACCTTTACTTTGTATTTATATTGAGAATTTCTTGTTGCTAGGGACATGAGTCTTAAAAACCTGAACCCACCTAAGTCTATATTTTCCATTACTGTGTTACTTCATAAGTACCTCACCTATGTAGGAATTATTTTGGTTAATGGGAAATAGTGCCCATTTTTGAGAAAATGAGTTATTGACCTAAATTAAAATCCTATATATATATATATATATATATATATATATATGGAACACAGCATAGCTGTCAAAACCTCTGGCTAGCTGTATATGGCAGGAATATATCATGTCATTATGCTTTGTAAAATTATATGTTATCTAAATTATAGACCCCTCCAAAATGACCAAATTTATTATGTGAAAGAAGTTTAAAAATTCTGGTTTTATAGCTAATGCATAATATGTCAAAGCATTTTGTACAGCCAATGACATAATGTACATTAAGGTTATAAATAGTAAATTTTCAGGACACTTGTATGTGAATTCATCCATTCATTTGGAAGCATTTATAGAGATCCTACTATGTGGCAGAGAAGGATATAGAGGGAAATTAAATGATATTGTCCTTTGAGGCATTACTATTCCTAATTAATATAAGATGTTCATGTTAATTTGTGGATATCTGGCTCAAGAAAGATTTGAATAGCCAAATAAAGGTTGTTGTCAGCATTATGTTAAGTGTGAACTTTGTACCCCATCTGAAACCATTTGTGTCTCTGTTAAAATCAGGCTATGGCTATGAGATAAATATGGCAAAAAAAAAACCCTAATGGTAATATTTCTAATAATGCAGCTATATAAAAATTCAATTTGATGAGAAATATTTTATATTTTGTTCTGTCTCCCAGGGATGAATCATAACAAAGTATATTGCCATCACAACGAGCTTGTCCTTTCATTGCATATTTGTATGTACTAAATCACTTACTGTAGATCCATCTGTGAAACCCAAGGGTTATGAACCATAATACATTTTTGGCTTTAAACATATTAAAGTTCCAAGGCTGAATTGCATTAAATTCATTAAAATAGAGATACAGTACTGTGAAGAAAAAATACACTAGAATTCCATGGCCTACTATATTTCACATTCAACAATTTAGTTTCACATGAAATCAAATGTTAGTCAAAAACGAAAGAAGTTTTTACTCCAAATTTATTCCACTGTAATTTTTAAAACAACCAACTTGAATTATTTAAACACATGAAAAGCAATAAGCATTCATTCTAATCATGAGTTCCACATTTTCTGAATTCTTACTATAAACAGAACAAAATAATAAGTACATGCACTTCTTTCACCATTTCCTGGCACTGTTTATGATTGCATGCCCATAAAGGTAAAAACAGTATTCAGCAAAATGCCTGGAGCAGCAGAAACTAACCATAGTAGAGTATCAAGGACATCCAGTTACTTCCCAGGGACCCACTACTGAGTATAAAAATGAAAGTTACTGGTTTTATTTTTTTTTTCAGAGTCTTGTGCATCTCATGTTTTGATGTTGATGGGTGATATCATAACCTTGAAAAATCCCTCAACTGTAACAAATCTTTTTAATGTGGCCCTTTGGTTACTAGGAAATTAACAAGTGTGTGTTATTTCTCATGTAAAAAATGCTTCAAAGCGATTCTGCCAAATTTTCCCATAAGATACTCATTCAAATGAATTTCACCCTGTGGTGGGTTTATAGGGATGCTGGTCTTGCTACTTGGTACCTTGGAATCATTATTTCTACTTATGGTAGTATTAAAATTATTGTTTCCCATTCCCTGGGGAAAATGTCTTTGTTCAATTGCTCTCAAACAGTTGTGGAGTTACATGTTAAAACCAGTTTGGAAAAAAATAAAGTTGAGGACAATTATTACAAGACAGTGGTTATTTTAAAAAGTCTGACAGAAGAAAAAAATACTTAGGATTTGCTTTACAAAGAAAACTGGAAATGATCACAACTATGTCTAGTTCAAATTTCAAATATCAGTCTCATACTCATGACCCATCTGCCTAATCTGGAATATACCAAGATGTTAAACAAACCAGTCATGACTTTCACTGAACCTTCTTGCCAAGGTGCAGTTATATAAATGGACCATGTCTCATATTGCTCCATTTAAATCCTTTTAGTTTCAGTAGTTTCATAATTTCCATTGGATAACACTGATGCCTTTGAGATCTAAGTATTGTTCTAAGAATATTTAGCAAAGTAAACAACAGATACATAGCGCACCTTTTCTTGTAATTGATTAAACATAAAATGTTGGATTTTCCCCAGACCAAAATGTAGTACTCTTTTAGGTGTTTAGGAAAGTATATCAACTCTTCTAAGTCACTTGGGTATCATCTAGTACATTATAGCCATAATAATTTAGAAATGATTAAAGTTCATATCCTGGAAGTTTAAATGCCACCTTTGTGTCAGCCCTATAGATCATTCCTTTTAGTTAAAAGAAACTATATCACAACGAAGTAAGTTATTGGACTCCTATACAGAGCAAATCATGGTATAAATGACTTCCTAACATTTGTATTGCAAGTGTAATTCTACAGAATATACTATGATAAATGTAAGTGAAGAAATTTTTAGTGTTTAGAGGCACAGAAATGTGAGAAATCTACATCTCTTCATTTTAGTGTTGCTGGAAATTTTGTGTCATCAGATCTTTCTATAACTACGTGATCTAATATGTCTAGCCTTTTAAATCTTATATAAATAAAGCAAAGGGAAAATGCACAACAGTATATGTGGCTCCAGGATCAATTATTAGAACAAAGGTCTTTCTTATGTCTATATAGTCAGGCTTTGAAATCTTTTTGTTTTTTCTTTTATTTATTTATTTTTAGAGAGAGAAGGTGAGTGATGTGGGGACAGAGAGAGAGAAGGAAAGAGAGAATCCCAAGCAGGCTCCCCACTGTCAGTGCAGAGCCCCAAGTGGGTCTCTAACTCAAGAACTGTGAGATCATGACCAGAGCTAAAATCAAGATACTTGATTTAACCAACTGAGCCACCCACGCACCCCTTGAAATCCTTTTATAGTCTAACATACCATTAATTTATGGCTGCTTGGAAATGAATAGGGGTTATTACCTTATGGGGTAGCAGTTTGGGTTAAATGATTTTTTGTTTGGTTTTATTTGGTTTGAGTTTTACTAACTGCATTTTAGTGATGAGGTAATAGCCAAATCTAAGAAGCATAAACATTAATCTCAGAGTAAACATGAACCAGATGGATAGCTTGAGCTAACTATCTATTTTAGCTATAATTCCATGAAATAAATTAAGGCTGATAAATCCTTAACTCATTAATAAATCTAGGGATGCTTAATAAACTTTCTTAAACTTTTAAAATTAAATGTAAACCCTGGGATGGAATTATGGAATGCTTAAAAAAATCAGTCTAATCCATTACTGCCTTTCTCTATAAATGGGCAAGCTTAACCCAGTTTAATATATGAAGAATATTTGAAAAATAGAAGACATTCTAATAAAATGCTACAGTATCACAAAGTGAAAAATGAGAATAATAAATATGCTAGTGTAGCTGAGAATACCCATTCTATATTAAAATTCCTCAGATAGTGCATACCTTCTGACGTCTCTGTGTTTTCATTTCACATCCACTAATGTAGAAGGGGCCAATTTGCCTGCAAGTGCAATGATCAGTAAAATTCCCTCCTCTCTCCCCTTATCTCTCAAGTCTTGTTCCTACTCTTTCTAACTCCTATTTCTTCAGTCAAGTTGATGCCAAGCCATCTATCCAGTCATTCAAATGAAGAGCCCAAAAATAATTATTCCTGATTCCTCTGTCTCTCTCTGCCCCACAGATCGTCCGCCCATTGGCAGTTGCCCCTTGGTCTGGCAGTTTTATCTCCTTTTTTTTTTAATCTTTTCCCACCTCTTTATCACTAGTATCACTGTCCCTTTTGAGGTTCAAAACATCCCTCCTGTGCGCTATTTCAGCAGTCCCTTAACTACTTGCTTTCCCTGCTTTTAATCTTGTGGTCTCATACCTTTTCTCCACACTATTGCCAGGGTGCCCTAGTTAAAGCAGAAACTATCTCCTAAAACTTTTCAATGGCTCTTTAGGTCAAAATTCCCTATATGCCACAACTAACTTACCTTGCCATGGACCCTTCCTATCTCTCCAAACATATCTTCATGCTTCTCTGCTTGAACTTTATGATCTAACTATGCTGAACTATGTAGTTCCCCAATTATTTTATGTTATTTTCTATCTTCATGGGTCTTCAAATGAAGTTCCCTATGATGGGAATGTTCTTACCCTCCTCTTCACCTTACAGGATAACCCCTACAAGGTTTTTTGTTTGTTTGAAGATTCACATTATATATGTCTATTACTAAGTTTTTCATTATTTAATAATTTTTTGTGTATGTGTTTTATATTCCACAGTATCTTATCTATTTTAGCTCTATGGAACTTACTGCAATGACTAGAATAAAGACACTTAATACATTGTTATGAGCTATAGATTTCAAATGAGTTTATCAACTTCAAAATGTTTATCCATGTTAACATAAAATGTAAATAACTTAATCTTAATAATTCAACCAGACATGAGATAACTGCTGAAATGCCAAGTGGAGCCTAGGACTTATCATAACTCATATAAAATAAGTTTAATAAGTACTGTGATTTTAGAATACAGAATTAATATACAGACATCTATTGTGTTTATGTACACCAATAATGAACTATCAGAAAGAGAAATTAAGAAATAGTCCCATTTTCACTGACATCAGAAAGAATAAGACACCTAGGAATAAATTTAACCAAGAATGTAAAAGACCTATACTCTGAAAACTATGACATTGATAAAAGAAATTAAAGGCAACACAAATAATGCAAAGATACAGTGTGCTCATGGATTGGAAGAGTAAATAAGTAAATATTGTTAAATGTTTATACTACCCTAAGCAATCTACAGATTCAATGCAATCCCTACTGAAATATCAACAGCGTTTTTCATAGAACTAGAACAAATAATTCTAAAATGTGCATGGAACCACAAAAGGCCTCAAATAGTCAAAGAAATCTTGAGAAGGAAGAACAGAGCTGGAAGTATCATGCTCTGAGATTTCAAACTATACTACAAAGCTCCAGTAATCAAAACAGTATGGTACTGACACAGAAACAGACACATAGATCAGTGGAACAGAATACACAGCCCAGAAAATAAACCCACACTTATATGGCCATTTATTCTATAACAAAAGGAGTCAAGAGTATACAATGGGAAAATGACACTCTCTTCAGTAATTGGTGTGAGGAAAACTGGACCACTTTTATATATCATTTACAAAATACACCATACACAAAATAAATACAAATGGTTTTAAGACTTAAAAATAGGACCTGCAACCATAAAACTCGTAGAAGAAAATATAGGCAGTAAGCTCTCTGACATCATTCTTAACAATATCTTTTTGAATCTGTCTCCTAAGACAAGTACAGCAAAAGCAAAAATAAACAAATGGGACTACATCAAGCAGAAAGTTCTACACAACAAAGGAAACAATCAACAAAATGCCACCCACTGAATGGGAGAAGGTATTTGCAAATGATATATCTGATAAGAGGTTAACATCTAAAATACATAAAAACTAATAAAACCCTCTATCAAAAAAACAATCCAATTAAAAACATCCTATTAAAAAATGGGTCAAGAACCTAAATAGATATATTGTAAATAAGACATAGAAAAGGCCAACAGACACATGAAAAGATGCTCAACATCACTAACCATCAGGGAAATGCAAATCATAACCACAATTAGTTATCAGCTCACTCTTGTCAGAATGGCTAGTAACAAAAAGACAAGAAATAACAAGTGTTGGCAAGGATGTTGGTAGGGAAAAGGAAACCTTGTACACTGTTGGTAGAAATGTAAACTGGTGCAGCAACTGTGGAAAACAGTATGGAGCTTCTTAAAGGTAGCAGAAACAGAACTATCCAATCCAGCATTTCCATTTCTATGTATTTGTCCAAAGAAAATGAAAACACTAATTTGAAAAGACACATGCCCCATATTCACTTCAGTATCATTCATAATAGACAAAGTAATCAACCTAAGTGCTCATCAATAAATGGATGAATAAAGAAAGTGTGGTGTGTGTGTGTGTGTGTGTGTGTGTGTGTGTGTGTGTGTGTGTGTATATATATATATATATGAAAGAATATTATTCAGCCATAAAAAAGAATGAAATCTTGACATATGCAAAAACATGGGTAGACCTAGAGGGTATTATGTTATGTGAAATTCATCAGACAGAGAAACACAAACACTGCATGATTTTACTTACCATGTAGAATTTTAAAAATATGAAAAAACAAAACAGAAACAGATTCCTGGATAACAAAGACCAAATTGATGGTTGCCAGAGGGGAGTGGGGGAATGGATGAATACAATAGATTAAGTGGATTAAGAGATACAATCTCCTAGTTACAAATTACACTCCTGTGTCTTATAAATTGAGACACAGCCTAGGGAATATAGTCACTATTGTAATAAGTCTGTATGGTGACAGATGGTAACTAGACTTACTGTGGTGACCATTTTGTAATATATTTAAATATTGAATGACTATGCTGTACACCTGAAACTAATACAATATTTCAGTTATGTTTTAATAAAGTAAAAGTTTTGCAATTTTAATTGTCCCTATGTGCAAGAAAATTATATTCATTGAATTATAGCTAAAATATTGGCCATTTTCTTTCAATCTTATATTCTTGATTGAAATTTAAATTCTTTCCAGTATAAGTTTTAACATGTAAAAAAAAGTACGTATTTTAATTTTAATCATACATTCATTTCAAATCAGTATTATTTTCAACTTAGAAGTTCTGTCAATTTCTCATCTCATCACTACACCTCTTCTGTGCCTTAGTAACATGTAAAAGTCAATGCTGTATTTGCGAACTGCTTGTGAATATGTCTTTCAGATGACTGCCCTTTTTTTTTTAATGGCAAAGTCTTGCCTTTTCAGATCTTAAAAGTAGGAGAGCTTTCACTAATAGAAAAATGAAGGTTACATAAAATCTTCCTACCATTATAACTGTTGAGGTTTTATTCAAGTTAAATAGCTTTCCAACAAGAAGTTAATAGACCTGCTGAAGTGTTAGCATGACACAGCTTCAGCACAGTCTTTCTTTTCAGTTCACAGAATGTCCTGTGGTGAAAGTGTTGATATTGAAAAGAAAAACTTATTTTGATTCAAAGAAGAATGTTTAATTCATGTGGGATTTCTTTCTTGTTTTTGGGCTCTGCTTTGTAGGAAACATGAATTTAAACTTGATCTAAACTCTATTCTCAGCCATATCACTGTCTTCTTGATTTGGGTTATATGAAGTCACCAAAGCAATTTCTGGTTTTTTTTCTCCTACATGTACAAATAGAGATATTAATTTTTCCCACAAATGACTAGAAAGAATTAAATTCAGTGGGATGAAAAAAGAAATTGTTAGTAATGAGGAATAATTTAAGTAAGATGACTGACTGGATAAGGTATAAGATGACCTACTGAAAGCAGGTAAATTTTATGAAAAAAAGTAGTTTAATAGATGGCCTGGAATTGAGTCTTGAGAAATGCCTATATTTAGGAGGTACAGCAGAAGAATGGGAGCCTAGTTAATGTAATAAAGAAAATTCAGAAGTCGGGAGGAGGAGCCAGAATGGCAAATGTGGCAGAGACCAAAGGAAACTTGTCTTTCACACAACCCATCCATTCCCTGATAATTGTCCCTTCTTAAGAATTGTCCCTTCTTAATTGACCTCCTTAAGAATGACCTCCTTTGCGGCAGAATAATTGCTTCCCTCCAGATCCCCTTCAAATATTTTCATGTCCTAATTCCCAGAATCTGTGAATATGTTTGGTTGTATGGCAAAGGGGAATTAATGTTACAGATTAAATTAAGGTTACTCATCAGCTGATCTTGAAATAGATTTTCCTGGATCAGCTGGGTGGACCTAATGTTATCACAAGTCATTAAAAGTGAAAAGGATGAGAAGATGTGAGGATTGAAGCAGAGAATAGAGTGTTTTGATGTTAAAGGACTCAACTCACAACCCCCAGCTTTGAAGATGGAAGGAGACTTTAGACAGTTTGTGGGCAGCCTTTAGAAGCTGGAAAAGGCAAGGAAATGGATTCACTCCTAGAGCCCCCAGAAAGGAACACAGACTTCTGACCTCGCAGAGCTGCAAAATAATAAATTTGTGTTTTAAGTCTCAACATTAGCAAAAGAAAACTGATACACTTCCAATACAACAGAATTTCAATTTCCTTGGTACACTGGTCAAACTGAATTGTAAAAAAAAAAAAAAAAAAAGAAAAAGAAACACTTCAATACGGTTGAAATAGTACTAGACTTCAAGTTAATAATACTGGACTCTAGCCTTGACTTTGAAAAACCAGTCACATGGACTTGGGCATGCCTTAAACCTCTGTAATTTACTCTCCCCATTCCCCTAGCTAAAGAAAGAGATTAGATGATATCTGAAGTTCCTTGCAGTTAAAACTTACTATAAGCAGATGACTGAGTTCATTCAAATAAACACGTATGTTTTAGTTATGTCTTATCAGTGTAATCTGCACTGTCAGCAAGGCTTGATCCCACTGACCGTGAGATCATGACCTGAGCTGAAATCAACAGTTGGATGCTTCACTGACTGAGTCACCCAAGTGCCCCTCCCCTTAGGTTTTTCAATTTCTCGGAGAATGTGCTTTCCCCAAAAATGAACTGATTTCTGAATAGAAATTCTTGGGAGTTCTGGGAACAACTGTGGAAGGGTACATGGGATAAGGAACTTTCTAGTCCTTTTTAAAATAGCAAATAGGTGGGAATTTTAACCATCACTGTCCTTGGGCCATTCTCAGAGAATGTGCTCCCAGAGTTACTTCCCCACATTGTGCCTTGCCTCTATACTGCTTTCTACATCACAGTTCATTGGTTCTGGGCCACTCAACTGATACAAGGTGGTAAATTTGCAACTCAAGATATCTAGTTTGACTTTGGCCCTTGAACTAGAGGCTACATAAAAGCCTCCACTAGGGCAGCCATATATGGGCCATTTGTGAGTAAAGGTAAAGCGGTTAGTCTAGAAAGAGAATAAAAGAAGCAAGATGGTAGGCAGAGATGAGAGCCTGTTCAGCATCAACAGGGTTGCAGAGGTGTGTATAAAAGAGAGAGAAAGAGGATGTGAATGAATGGTGATGAATGCTTAACTGTAGGCCCTAGGGAGACTCTGCTTCCTTTCACTTTTCTGGGTAATGTGGTATGCATCTGCCCAGTATCTTTTTTGTTTGAGCTCCCTTGCCTTGCTTCATTTTCTTATAATCACATAATCTCTGCCTACAGCAACAGACCTTCACCGATCCAGTACAGATTTTCCATGCAAATGCTAAACTATTTATAAAAGATCAATTTAAAGTAACCTCATGGGGGCCCCTGGGTGGCTCAGTCAGTTAAGTGTCAGGCTCTTGATTTCAGCTCAGGTCATGATGTCATGGTTCTTAATTTCAAGCCCTGTGTGGGGCTCTGTGTTGACAGTGCAGAGCCTACTTGGGGTTCTCTCTCACCCTCTCTGCCCCTCCCCGACTCTTGTTTTTTTCTCTCCCATGAAATAAATAAACTTAAAAAAATGATCCCATGTCATTCAGTGGTCAGAATGCCTAATCATGAGCTAATAGTTATTCAAGTATATAAATTAATAAGAATTTCAGTTTATAGCATTGGAGTTAATAATTGAAATATGTACATCAAAATGTTTTTTCTTCTCTCTACATATTTCCTATTAATTACTCCCATTGAGAAACCTAAGCAGATAAGGTAGAAGTGTATTCATATTATTTATTAGGGATTTAATCTTATTTAGAAAAAAGAAAATAAAGTTTTGCTTATTGAAATCCTCTAGACTTCGCAAGTACTTTTTCCAAAAATATTGTTATAGACTTCTCCAGGTTATTTTTTTATACCCAAAAATGAGAAATGAGAATGCTTACTTTAGGATATAGTTAAATGTTCTTTATTTAACAGACATATCCAGTCCTGCATTTTGCATTATATTCAAATACATGAATGTTTTAAACATTAATATTCTCTCTTGGTTCTATAAGAGATTATGTCAATTTCTATTCTACTGGGGATTTTTCCATTGCTTTTGGTATAAATATACAAAAACTCAGAAAAGGTGGAATTTATTGATGTATTACTAGCGTTATGGCAGTGACAGTTTGTCATATGCTTTGCAAAGAAAGTCATTAGCCAAATGGAAATTTAGGTCAGCTAGCATTTCTGAATGATATTTAGGGGATCACGGAAATTATTGAAAATGTGCTTCATATTTCATCATGAAAATGTCAAACTCAATTCCTCATTCATTTATTTACAGTCATGTTCTCAAACTTACCTGACTATGCAACCAGTGAAGATCTATCATTTAATAAAACTTTCATTTCCCACAGTTCTGATTCTCAACAGTTAAGGTAAACCACTGCATCTCATGTCATTGAGTAAACTGTGTCTTAATCTTTGACATATACAAATAAATATTTATTCCTATTATATAAGCATAAATGTATCTCATAGGGACTAAATATATGAAAGTATAAATACTTTTAACTTTTTCTTTCTCATACCTGTTAAGGAAATCATATGACCTGTGCTTCATAATGAGAGAAGATAGAAATGGCAAGGTGCCAGAAGTCCCAGATTGCCTTACAGCTTCATCAGGGTGACCAGACAGCAAAGGGCATTAGGCAATAAAAAGAGAAGTACATTAGCATAGATGGGGAAACCAGTTTTTTAAAGAAATTGAATGGACAAAAAAGTGATTAAGAGAAGTTTTACAAAGTTTTGGTGAGGGTTGTGTGCTATGTTTCCTTCTATATAATATTCTTCAGGCAAATCTAGATTGAAGAGTAATGAAGTTTTCAAGGTTTTAGAAGCCAGAGTTATTTTTCCTTTGCTTACATACCCATGCTAGTATTAGACTTGGCTCAAGAAAAAGACTACCTTGTATTATTTGGGACACAAACACATATGTACATTTGTGTAGTAACACATTTGGATACCTAGTATGTTTGAATGGTTTTATGTGATTTAATTTTTAGGACAAAGAATAATGAGTAAAATCATGTGACTGTTAGAGGTTTATATTATATTAGTTCTCGCAAAGTATGGCCTAGGATCAGTGCAAGTGCTTTCTGATTATTTCAGTGCTTCTGTATCTGATATTTGCAAAATCCTGGTTTTGGTTGCTTGGACTTCCTCATTTCCAATGTCTTGTTCTTCTCTTTTCTTCATTCAACTCATTCTTATGATCAGGCTCTAGAACTTTTTACTAATAATTGTACCCCCTCTGTACTCTCAATTTTAAGCATCCAACCCTCCATTTACAACCTTTTGGTTTTAGCTCACTCTTTATGAAACCTGGAATTCATTGATTCTGCCATTTTTTCACTCTTCTTAATTCTACATTTTCCTCAGCCTTTTCCTTATCTGACTCAGATTCCACACCAATCATTATTATTACTCCTGTGCCTTATATTTGCTGAGGAAAGTTTCAATTCTGGTTTAATCTAACTTGGCATTCCACATCTATTTGGAAAAATACATGCAAGCATGAGGTGCCTGGGTGGCTCAGATGGTTAGGTGTCCAACTTTGGCTCAGATCATGATCTCATGTTTCATGAGTTCAAGCCCCATATCAGGCTCTGTGCTGACAGCTCAGAGCCTGGAGCCTGCTTCAGATTCTGTGTCTCACTTTTTCTCTGCCCCTTCTCTGCTCTCTCTTTGTCTCTCTCTCTGTTTCTCAAAAATAAATAAACATTTAAAAAATTGAAAAACAAAAACATGCAAGCATGCTCAAAGTCAGTTTATGGTCACAAACTTCTTACAGGTCTTTAGTGCTTCCAGTAAATCCTATTTTCCTTTCCTAAATGAATACTTCACACCTTCCTTTCTGTCCTCAAACTATCACTAGTCTTCTTTCATACTCTCAACTGATCATCTTCATTCCTATTACACTGAGAAAATGGAAGTGGTTAGCAAAGACCATTTTTATCCTCTTTCCGCTAAATTAACTTCTTTACATGCAGTGCCCTCTGATTATTACCTTAGCAATAAGTTTAATGAAGGCAGTTTTTTTGCCAGTTTCTCTTGTTCATGCTGTTTCTTACTGTATACTCAGCACCCAGAACAATGATGAGCCTATAGCAGTACATAAGTAATTGTTGAATGAATTCATTGTAATCTCTGATGGTACTGTTCTTCAATATCTTCAATACCAGAACTGGTACTGTTCTTCAATATCTACTATTTTATTTTTTGTTTGATCTTTTTAATACCTGGAACAGTGCCAACATATGGTAGTTCTTTGCCAACATTTATGGAATATAAATGTGTTTGAATATTCAGGATAATTAATCATAGTTATTCTTATAACATCCACTAACACCAAATGTAATTATGCTTTGTCCATCTAACTGGGGTAGTTTTTAATCATGGTGTAAAAGATTTCCAAAAACATAGAAGATGAATTTCAATTAATCAAAAAATAATCAAAACACTGCATCTTACTAGAATTCCAACATATTCAAAGCCAGTGATTATGTTGAATTTTTGTAATTGACGTTGAAGGAAGCACTCCCTTCTCCAAGAGCTACATTATTTCATTTATATTTCTACACTATAGACTGGAACCTTTGTGGCAGTAGACAAACATAAAAGCATACTAAGTTCCATTTAAATCAAGCACTTTGTTACTAAGGGGTCAGCTTCCTTTTTGCGATTTCTTCTTACTTCTATGTAGACTTTTTTTCCCCCAGGTTTAAGAAGCACAAATGGGAGTTCACAAATCACAAAAATTATCCAGATTCTTGAATTCAAGTTTGGGTCTATAACTCGGGCCTTAAAGATATTTTATAGTCTTTAAACTCTTATCTGCTTGTGCGCATCATAACACAAGACTAAACTTTTGTAGTTGATTTCTCCCTGTAGTAAACTTTCTCATCTCTGTACTTGACAGTTTCTGACTCTGATTTCATTCTCTATTAAGTTCATTGATGAAAATAGAAAAAGAACAATCTACTAGACTGTCTTTGCATTTGACATAAATTGTTGAGTAGATTTTACCCAATAAAAACTTCCAATTTTCTTGTTTTCCTCATCCATTTACAGTCCATAATGTTACAAATAGTTGACATGATGTTACCCTTCATGTGAAACTAAGAGCAAATATAAACACTCTCAATAAACATCATGTATATATGTAAGATATATATACATGTATGTATATATATACATACATGTATATATATATATATGTAAGATAGATGGATGTATATGTAAGATGTATGGATATATATGTAGGATATATGTGTGCATTCATATATATGTAAAAGCAGATTACATATATATCACGTATATATGTATATTTGTGTATGTATATGTGTGTGTGTGTTTATATATAGCATGTCACCCAACAGCGGATGATTAAAACAAAGATATGCCCTAGTCTTGCTGGCTAAGGCAACATAGAATGCAACTATATCCTCTTCCACATAATAGTAATTTTTATAATTGAAGGACACTGAAACATCACCTTAGTATTCCTTTCTCAAAGTTAAAAATCCTCACATTTTTTCTATATTGTTCTATCCTTCTATATGCTAAGATTTTGCTCATCATTTATGATTCTGAACAAAATAGCTATCTTGTAAAAATCCTTTATTCCCCAAAAAGAAGAAAGTAATAATAGCCTCTTCTGTCCTTTAATTGGTATAATCCTAGAGTAGACTTCATACCCCTTTGACTTTGTAGTATAATTTATAATATCTTTGTGGCTGCCTTCAAGATAGAGACTACATCTCTTCATTCTTGTTCAGGGCTTAGCAGGGAACACAGGGCACATAATAGATACTTAACAGTGTGTTCTGAAATGAATCAAGTTAAGTTCAGATATATTCTAAAATCAGTGAAACTGAGATGTTGATTTTAATAGGAAGAGACAGCTTGTTATGATGAGATATTCTCAAAATTAGCATTTTTTATTTTTTGTTGTTTTTTTAAGTTTTTTTCTGTGTTTTTTTTTGTTTGTTTTGTTTTTTGTTTGTTTGTTTTGGGTTTTTTTGAGAGAAAGAGAGCATGCATGCAAGCAGAGGAAGGGCAGAGAGAAAGAATCCCAAGCAGGCTCTGATGTCAGTGCAGAGCCGATGCAGGGCTCAATCTCACCAACCATGAGATCATGACCTAAGCTGAAATCAAGAGCTTGATGCTTACCCAACTGAGCCACCCAGACACCCCTCTTTAGCATTTGTAGGTTATGGGTGATTTTTTTTTTTTTTACAGTTTATTTATTTTGAGAGAGAGTGGGAGCATGAGCAAGAGAGGGGCAGAGAGACAGAATCTCAAGCAGGTTCTGCATTATCAGTGCAGAGCCCAACGCAGGGCTGGATCCCATGACTGTGAGGTCATGACCTGAGCCAAAATCAAGAGTCAGACACTTAACCTACTGAGCCACCCAGGTGCCCCTTGGATAATTTCTTTTTTTAATTTTATAAGGAACATATATTTATCACAGATAAAAATTAGAAACACAAATGAGCAAACACAAAAACAGAAAAAGCATCAGAAATCCTACCACCCAAGGGTAATTATGATTAACATTCAGTGTGATCTTTTCAGGTCTTGTTCCCTGCATTTCTCATGTGCATTTCTCATGTGGTTCTCAAAGGAGAGATAGTTAAAGGCAAACTGTTTTGAATTAGTCTGAAACTACTACCTTGGTAATATTATATCAAGAGAATTTTTTAATGTAATTAGTCATTCCTCCTACCAACATCTTCTACTGACTGTATGTACACAATAAAAACACATTTAGCTGAAAATTTGAATTTAGTTTTATATCATTCTTACTGTTATTCCAAAAAACCCAGTTAGACCCATAGAATAACTTTGCTGAATATCATCATCTTTAATCTTTAAGAACAATATCTTTAATTTAGTCATAATATCAAATATTTTCAAATAATATGTCATAAGATTAATCATGAATTGATGTTTGCATTTTTTGGGGGGTAATCATATGTGCTATGTTATTTAAAGAAGGAAGTTCAATAGAATTAAAAAGTGCAATAGAAATAAAACCAATGAAACTCATTTAGGTAGTGTTATATAAAATATTTAACTATTTTATATTTTACTGGTGCTGTATGTAATTTAACTACAACTTTATTGTTTTCCATATGTAATTTAGCTGCAATTTTCCATTTTTTTCAGGGCTCTAGAGTAAATGTTACTTCATAGTTCACAATACCTAATGATACATATTTTAAAAGTCACTAATTTCTCCATTGATCCATCTAGGTAATCTATGGTATAACCAAATGCTATTTTTAAAGAACATGCTTCCATAGAATATATGAAAATGCTTGGTGATTCAAATATATTAGTGTGACAGCTTTAAATTGTTTCAAGCCACTTGACCATGCGGTATTAATTTTCTCTGATAAATATAAAACAGGCTTAGTCTTCTACTCATTTTGTGCCCTATGCTTCTGATCTGTTTCTAGTATAAGGCTTTCACCCACCTCTGTTCTCTCAGATGTTTTCCTAATGTGCACCAGTTCTTCGAGGGAAAGGTCCTTGATTTGGAATGGATCTTCAGAGGTCTGTTAACATTGTCAAGTAGCAATAAATGACTTCTCTGAAAGGAGAACAAAGAAGGTAATTCAGATTGCAGAGTTAAGGAACAAATTTATGTTAACAAAACAGGGAACGAATATAACACTGTATGTTAAGTATACTGGAATTAAAATAAAAAAAAATAGAGTCAATTTTCATCAGGATTTAAAATAGTTAATTTATAATATAATGCAATACAATAATTTCAGTGATAGGGGCAGATCTAGGGGAACTACAGCTAACCAGTCACTACCCCTAAGACCTAAGAACTAGGATAAAATAATTAATTACAGGAACCCAGGTTTTTCTTGACAGGAACAGTGACTTTTAGTCAAGACACACAAGCCTAAAACTTATCTCTAAGGCATAGAATTGGGAAAATGAATACTCCACATTCATTCTCCCTTCTCCCCTACAGTTTCCTCTTTGCCACAACTAAAGGACACCTGAAGTCTTGAAAACCATTAATTTAATATCTTCCTCGTAAAGAAGGATGAAGACTAGATCTGGAAGGCAAAGAGAAAATAACCAGAATTGTTAATAAATACACAATTAAAAAATGCATGTAGCTGAAAAGCAAATTAAGATCAGGAAAGAAATGATTTCTTATTTTATGAAAGGAGAGCATAGTACATATTTATGAACAAAGGAGAGGTCATAAATAGAAGCAGATGGAAAATGTAGAGAAAGAACAGTTGAGGAAACAAAGATCTAAAGTCAGAACCCGTAAAGATTTCAACTGGTAGCGAACAAGGTATGCACATTTTAGTCAGGGGGAATAAACAGCAAAGAGCAAACAAAAGGAAATATAGAAATAGATAATTAGCATGGGAATAGTACAATGAACGTAAGATGCATATGTAGAAGATGTGGCGTAGACTTTTCATTGTTTGTCTAATGTGCATTTCCTGTTTGCTTCCTTACTAACAGAACTCTGATTCATTTGTGGAGTAAATATCCCTGAGTTAGTAATGATATTTTCTAGCCACCTTGCAGTGGTACATCTGGCCATGTAATTACGTTTTGGCCAAATTTCTTGGGTAGGCTGTAAGTAACGATACTTTAAAAGGAAGATTATGTCTGTCTGGCAGGTAAATTTTGCTCTTAGCTTTTTCCCTTCTTCCTTCCTAGAACATATATGTGAATGGTGGAGCTCTAGCTGCCCTCTTATGACCATGAAACAATAAGTATATCCTACTGAAGGCTAATTGGAAGAATGGAAGCATCTTTAGTCCTGATGATACTGTGACCTGCCATTCCATTCCCACACGTTACAGTATATTTTTGTATATTGTTTTGAAAGAGTTCCCTGTCTTGTTACAGTAATGGTTTGTGGGTCTCTGTTCTCACGACTGAATGCAATTTTTAACTGAGATCAGATTGAAAAAGTGCCATTTATATTGAGTTCATACATTGCCTATCTCATTTTCTTCTAATTAATGATATTTCAAATTATCTCTATCACATGAATGAATGTGTATGTTAGTTAATTAACTGTGGACCCATCCATAAATCCTGAATGGCAAAAGTCAAAAAATAATAAGGAAAATTATTATCTGATATCCTAAAAGTAGTTGTCCTCGATGAAGAGATGAATATGTTTAAAGTGGAGTAAATTCACTCCTCAAATACTATGTTAAGTGTTGTTGTGAAACTAAGACTGCTTGGGTTACATTCTTTTAAGATTAATATTGGGGAAGGAAGCTACAAAATTCTAAGTATTTTTGTGGTAGCAGCTGGGTAGACACTTGTCTGATCTTGAATGACATTTCTTACGTGCTTTTATGCTAGGTTATTAAGATGATAATTCATCTCATTTGTAAAGTCTTCTAACCTTCCCTTGTTATAACTTAGTCCAATGTTTAACAGCTCACACTGTCAAGAACATTTTCTTTATATCTAACTCACATCCCTTGCACTCTTCTTAGAGGACATAGATAAAAATATGTACCTATTTCCTGAATAAAAATCCTAACGAAGGCCACTGCTGCATTTCTTATAAAGACAGAAAAGTTGTAGTAAGGTGACTAAGTAAATTAGTTCTCCCAAATATTTTAAAAGAACACAGAAAATGATTGGAAGAAGAGAGTCAGCCACCTTACTGATCAGTTAATAGAATACTCTATTCTATCATGGTCATTATTGAATTCTTATACAGAAAACATTGTAACATATGAATAAATCCAATTAAGTATCTATTAACTACAATGCATATGTAGATTAGTACATAAAAAATTGGCCAATCTTTACTAAATCTTGTAACTATATTCTCAACACCTTTTAAAATGTAATATACTGAAATAGATACATTTTTTCACAATGTTTATATATGGATGTGCACATGTATAAATATATGCATTCATATTGTAAAGTAAACAGTTTATGCAGAAACACATATTAAATGCTTTCAAATATAGGACACTTTAGCAAGTAATGTCGTTGGCCTAAAGAAAAAACAGGTGTAGTTGAATATAGTTATCATTATAGTCAGGACATTTTCACATAACATTGAAATATATCTGAGAAATCAAAAGACCATATCTCTAAATGTAGTATATTATTAGGTGAGTCCTAATTTTGCTTGTAAGAGTGGGAGACTAATGTATTTTGCACACAAAAAAAATCATTCTATTGCATTATTACCTTTTTGTTAAATAAAAAATTTAAAGCACTCAGGACAGAGCTCGGCATGAAGTAGTTACTAAAAATTATTTATTAATTGCACTTTCCATTAGTACCCTGAACATCTCAAGTTACAGATTGCAAGTGATGTTAATGCCTAGTCTTTCTAAAACATGTATTTTATCATTCCACTTTCCAGATCGAGAGCTTATTTGTTCATTTATTTTTTGTTCTAAAATCAAGGGGTTTTGGTCAGACCCTACTGTTCTCCATACTTTGTCTCTCCCCAGCTACTAACTAACATTAATTCTCCTTTGCGTAATATTTGCCCTCGACTGCTATCTCCCTGATGACTTCATGAATGCCATATTCGTTTCCAGTTCTCCACATTTACTCAAGCTATTTCTCATAGCTGAAATGCTTTCCCCCATGGCATCCATTCATCAAATCTTAGCCTTTATCTTGTCACTACAGTTGCTACCACTGTGGGAAATGTTTACTAAGTATCACACACCAAAGAAACTCTTCCATCTTCACTTACAAGTAATCGCAACATACAATTTAATATTTTATTCATCCTTGAATACATTAAAAGGATTTGAGAAGAAAAAGATTAATTAGTAACCTATATTCTATGATTTTTAAAGTTTTCACGAATAGAAGTAAACAGGTCAGATGCTGTGGCCTTTCATTCACTATAAGATGTTAACTGAGTACTAATTTCTACCAGTCACTATTCTACATACTTGGAATTATGAAGCCCCCCTTCATATCTTGGAGGGGGGGCTTGGTGAGTGGAGAATATCCCTGGCTATGTTCAAACTTACATCTAATGAAAAAGACAGGTGTTAACTAATAAATATGAAAATGAGTACATTATCTAGTAAATTACACATGAGAGGTACTAATGAATAAAAGAGTAAAGTAGGATATGGAAAATGTGGAGCCACATCTTGGTTGAGAAGTTTGAGCAGTGAAGTGAATGGGAGTTATTAAAAAGTGGAGATAGAATAAACAATGATTTTAAGGAGTTAGATTGTAAAAGCAGAAAGAAAAATAGGACACCAATCAGAAAGGGCTAGCCTAGAAAGAATATTTTAGATGGTAAAAATTAGGAAATAATTGAAAATATGGACTACTCTCAATTGTCAGTTGGAAGTAGAGGCAGGAAAATATAATTAGTTGGACAGAGGAAGCAGAGACCATGATTGGAGCTGACTCTAGTAGAGTAAATGACTGTTTGGGATTGCTTTGAGATAAGCAAAGCATGAGGTTTCCACCTTGATGTGATCTTATCAATGTGTATTTCTCTGTGCACCTGGAAACCCTAGGTTTTTACTCCTTTGTTATTATAAAAGTTTAATAAGATAAATGAAGGAAAGGAGTCTCTCAACCATTAATGTGGCCTCTTGGCTGCTGAGAACTTATTAAAAATAATGAGGAGCTACAAGGGCACTTGAATATTTCTTTCGAAGTGGGGACTTGGAACACTTAAAAGCTTAGAAGGTGGTATTAGTGATATGAATTGGGAGGCAAAATCAACTCCATTCACTGTCCTGAACAATGCAAATAAAAGTTTGTCTAGAATGAAACAGCGTGATTTTTGCATCACTATGGTTATTGGGGATCATGAAAAATAGGATTCCCAGGCTAATAGTTGGATGTGTTGGCACATTAGCAAAAAGTCACATGTGACCCTAAGTCTCTGTGTTAAGGATCTAAATATAAAAGTGTTTCTTCAAAACTATTTTAATAAATTCTTCAACTGTGGTTGAAGAACCGAGGCCCACTGAAACCTTAATGAGGGACTAGATGAGCAATTACACACATTGTTGAAAGATCAATCAGTGAAGAAATTTCTGCAATTTGGTTGGGAAATTCAAATTAAATTTAATGAATATGTTCATTTCTTTCTGAAAGCTGAATGGAGGCTTTCTTTCTGAAAGCCAAAAGCTGAATGATGTCTGTATAATTTTAAGAAGCCTACATGAGGCAAGGTGGGGCAAGGTGGGGCAAGGGATGGAGAATACACTCTTCTTGAAAGATTTCAGAACTAATATGAAGAGGTCTACAGTATATTACATTTGTTGCAATCAGACTTTAGAACCCATTCTGATTCTACCCCTTTGCTAACCTTAAGATGATGAGTGAGTTACATGGCCTCTCTGAGCCTCAGCTTCTTCATCTTGAAACAAAGATACTAGGGGAGCCTTGGTGGCTCAGTTAAGTGTCCGACTTCACTTTAGGTCATGATACCACAGTTTGTGAGATCAAGCCCGCATTGGACTCTATTGTCAGTACAGAGCCCACTTCTAGTCTTCTGTCTCCCTCTCTCTCTCTGCTCCTCCCCTGCACTCGCTCTCTCTCTCTCTCTCTCTCTCTCTCAAAAATAAATATTAAAAAAAATTTAAAGGACAGAAAAAAACCCTACAACAAAGACACAAATGCTAGCAGGTAGAATGCTAGTATTGCCCTAGACGTGAAATAAATTAAAGGCATCGGTATTGTAATTGTATTGATATTGATGCTGGCATTATTATTCATGGTTAGAGTGGTATTAGTGATCATAATGGTGTTGGTGTTGTATTAATATTGGTGTCAGCAATGGTGCTGGTGTTGATGTTACTATTATGATGTCAGCATTGGTGCTGATGTTGATATTGGTGCTGTTATTGATGTATTAGTACTGACATCAGTATTGGTGCCAGTTTTGCTCTTGGGTGTGTATACCTCTGTTGGTGTCAGTATTGGCATCAGTGTTGACATTGATAATACAACATGGTGCAGACTGAAGGCAACTATTAGGGCAATAGGAAATGTATTTGGTCTAAATTTCAGTCATCTACAAGGGCTGGAACTCGTAAGAAAGAATATAAGAACAATCCATCTTCAAAAACTTGGAAGATGAAGACCTTTGCAATGAAAGACAATTAAAGCTCCCAAAGTCTGACGATAAAACTGTATCGGGTTCTCATGTGCATAGAAAGATGTCTTTTGTGTTCGATTGGGAGTTGTAAGTTAAAATTAGGCACTGTAATCCATGTTTGAAAGGATCACAGTGTAAATGAAATGAAACACATGTCTACGATAATGCCTGGCACATGGTAGATTATTATTTTGCTGTCAGTCCTCTCTTGCCTATGTTGATTCATCTGGGGTTTCTTTCCCCCCACATCAAAAGGATAGAATCAACTGCAATCCCGTCTTTTCTGACAGTGTTTGATTTTCTGTGGAAATAAGATTGTATTCATCCTCTTAAAACTAAGAAGTCAATATAAATAATATAAACAATTCTGAAATCAAGATGGTTTTAAGTAGTTCTCTTTATATATTGTATATGTTCTTATAATAGGTACAGTCAAGAGAAGTGGCTACTACAAAACTTCTATTCTCCTTTTTATCACTGAGATACTGAGAAATAAAAGCATCTGTTAATTTTAAAGTACCTAAAACAAATTTGAAAGATGCAGGGGAAAAATGCAGCTGCTCAAAAATTATTTCTGATTTCTATAAAAACATGGACTGAATGTCTGATATTTTTAGAAATTGGGAAAACAAGCTCATGGATTAAAAATTTAATGGATGTGTTAATTTCCTCCTGAAAGCTGAAAAAAGGATTATGACTGTACAGTCCTCACAAGAAAGCCAAAAGGAAAAAAAATAATGATTGAGGTCATCCATTTGGCTAATATACATTGGCTGACAATCTTAGCAGCAGTTCTGCATAACTGATGCAAAAATTTTGGCTACCAAAATTATCAGGACTATTATTCTTGTTCTGATTTCATTACATCTCTTTATGCTTCTAATAGTTTATAATTGTTAGTATGTTCTTATATAAATTATTTATACCTGTATCATTATGTACATACACAAGCTTGTGCTGTGACCATGTATTATTAATATTTTATTCTCTCAAGTGCTTAAGGTATAGTTGTTATCGGTATATATATTTTAAGTGAACTGAATTGTGCAGATTCAGTATGAAATGGGCTTGGATTAATCAATGTTTCCATTTATAATAATTTAAACTTCAGCCTATAACTTCTATATGAAATTTTTGTTATTGCTATCAAAAATGTGATACAATAAAAATACCTTTTTTTCTTCAGTTATGAGCCAGAGAAAAATTGAGTAACTTGCGGAGTGAATTTTGTGCAAGATTTTAAAGAAAAACCGATCAATTGCTTAGAGGATAAGGAGTAGGTTTTTGTTTTGTTTTAATAAATGGTAGGCTGGAATAATGTTTGAGAATACAATAAAGATAATAAGAAATAGAGATGTAGAGAATATCTGTCTGAATGAAAAGGAGGATTACCTTGGGAAATAGTTGAATGGTTTCATTAAGCAATGTGGGGCCTGCTCAGAATATCAGGACAGAGCAACACATGTTCTATGATTGCTATAGAATGCTACTGTTCCTACAAAGAGTACCAAGATTAGAAGGCATGTGGAAATGTGAATAGTCTTGTTAACAGTGTCTGTATATCTGGTCACCATAGTCAACTATAGAGATGTCATGATAGTAAAGGATAAAAAGATTTTGCAAAGCACCGTGGAATTTTGTGTTTGTAAACTACTTTCCTTGGTGCTAAGAGTAGATGAGTATCACTGAATTCAGACACTGAAGTTTGGGAAACTTTATAAGTAACCTTTATGAGATTTATGGGAAATGTCATAGGAAAGTTGATTTTTAAGGAAAACAATTGCCAAATATGAATCATAATCAGTAGTTGCAGTGCTCTCTCTCTCTTCTCTCCCTCTCTCCCTCCATCTCCTTCCATCTCCTTCCCTCTCTTTTATCCCTATAGATATGGAGATATTTTCTGTTTTTGTGGAAACTCTAGTATAAATCCAGGGATGTATTTTTAAAAGGATAATATAAAGGGCACCTGGGTGGCTCAGTTGGTTAGGCATCCAACTTTGGCTCAGGTCATGATCTCATGGTTCGTGGGTTCAAGATCCCTGTCAGGCTCTCTGCTGACAGCTCAGAGCCTAGAGCCTGCTTTGGATTCTCTGTCTCCCTCTTCTCTCTGTCCCTTACCAGCTCACTCTCTGCCTCTCTCTCTCTCTCTCTCTCTCTCTCTCTCTCTCTCAAAAATAGATAAACATTAAAAACTTTTTTAAATAAATAAAAATAAAAGGATGATATAGAGAGGATCAATTTATTTCAGCTTAAATAACTGAAATCAATTTAAAATTAAAAATAGTATGAAAATGAATTGTAATTCACAATATCATATTAATAAGATAAAAGAGAAAATAATATGTTCAACTCAATACCACATAAAACACTTGAAAAAAATCTGCAACATTCATGATTATATTGTTTTTAAAGCAAATTAGAAATAAGTGTGAATTTGGGGTGCCTGGGTGGCTCAGTTGGTTGAGTGTCCAACTTCGGCTCAGGTCATGATCTTGCGGTTCATGGGTTCAAGCCCCGTGTGGGGCTCTGTGCCGACAGCTCAGAGCCTGGAGACTACTTCGGATCTTGTATTTCCCTCTCTCTCTCTGTGCCTCCCCCACTCATGCTCTGTCTCTCTCACTCTTAAAAATAAGTAAACATTAAAAAAAATGTGAAATTGAAAGCTTTGTCCTTGAGAATGGGAATGAAAAAGATTCATTGTTATGCTTACTTTTATTTAATATTTTACCAGAGGCCCTCTTCAGTATAATAAAGCAAGAAAAATGTATTAGTGTTTAAAAGACTGAATAAATTTATCTTTCTTTGCAGAAGACTGGATTGTATATATACAAAATCCAATAAATTCCAGATAGGCTCTAAATCTAATTATGGATGGTAAAATAATTTTAGAAGAAAAAAATTGAATATCCTGAAGATCTTGGGGTAAGCAATGATATTTTAAATAGGACATAATAAGTACCAAACAGGAAAGACTGGGAAATTGGGTATCATTAAAATTAAGAACTCTGTTCATCAATACTCCAATAAAAGAATAAAAGTACAGCCACACGCTGGGAAAGGACACTCATACCACAAATACCTAGTAGAGGACTCAAACACAGAATACATTTTTAAACTCCTGTAATCAATAACAAAAAGACATACAATACAAAAGAAAAAGTCACTACAAAATGGACAATCTAAAAGCAAAATATGACTTAAAGATGTGCTTCAAAAACAAAACCAAACCAAAACAACACAAAACAACAACAACAACAACAGCAACAGCAGCAGCAGCAGCAGCAAAACGAAAGGAAAAAAGGATATCCAAATGTCCAACAACAAAATTAAAGGTGTTTAGCCTGTTTCCTTGCCAGGGAATTACAAAGTAAAACTTCAATTATATTTAACTATTTAGGTATCAGAATGGATAAAATAAATTAATGGCTTATATAAAGGCTGACAGTACCAGTGTTTGAGAGTAACTGAGATAATAAAAATATACATTGCTGGAGGAAGTGAAAATAAGTAACACCCACCCTAAAAAACTATCTGGCATTATATACTGTAGGTGAACTTAATATTCTTGTATTTTCCCACTATTCCTTGGTATACAGCATAGGTATATGTACCCTCCAATTTTCTCAGGTATGTACTGAAAGGCATAAATCCAGTACTCCTAAGTATATAGTCATATGTATATGACTCTTGAAAATGTACACACATCTATACTAAAAGGCATGTACAAGATTACAAATAAAGCACCATTTTATTATAACCACAAAACTAGAAATAACCAATGTTCATCCATGATAGAATACATCACTTATAGTGTATTCATGTCTAGGATTCTATCCAAGAATTCAAGCCAATAAAATACTGCTACATAAAACATGCATTAAGCTTACAAACACAAAGTTGACCAAGATAAATCAGACTATATCATTCTTCTTGCATAAAGTTGAAAAAAGCAAAACTAGTTAATGATGATTGAAATAAGAATAGAGGCTGCCTTTGGGGAAGGAGTGGTAGTTCTTGGGAGAGAATGAATGAACTGTGTCTGAGGTAGTGCTAATATTCTATTTCTTGATTGAGGCATTGCTTATACACCTATGTTCAGTTTGATAAGTGAGTTGTCTCCATATGTTCTGTGCGCTTTTCTACATGTATATCATACTTCAAAAATATCATGAAATCCAACAAAAGTAAGCATTGTTGAGAATCAAAAGAAATATTAAAATGAGATAATACACTTAGGGAAAACTAAAAGAGGAATAAGCCATATAAACCTCATATTTTATCATAAGCACAAAAACTAAAAACAGATAACAAATTGAACTATTTTAAACAAATCAGCTTTTGTACTGAAATTAATAGGAAAATTCTTTTCCATTTAAAAACATCAAAGAATCAGAAGAAAAGGGTATTTAAATTAAGGTCAAATTGTAGATTTATGTATTAGAATGAGATTTTTATAATTTTTGTTTCATTAGAATGATTAAATTTCAGTCTTATTCTTGGAATATTACATACCAAAGAAACTAATTTTGGTTTCTCTGTAAATTTGTAATTTTTCCCTAATAGGAAAGTTTATTGTTTATTTTATAAATTCACTCAGGAAAAAAAATTCCACTCTCTTCAGAAATAAGACTCCCCATCAGACCAACCTCTCCAGTCCTGACTCCCACTTTGCCAGTGTTGGCTTTCTGCACTCCAGCCACACTGACTTTGGGGTTTCATTATCTGGCTCTACAACCTATTAGAAAACTCATTAAAAGCATAGTGCTCCTGTTTTACTGATACCACAGTTCCTGCTCCAGATGTCATGTGTGGTTGATAATTTCAATTAATAGTCCCAATTTTTCACCAGTCTCATCACCCATGCCTTTTGGTAATGCTCTCTACACTGACTCTGGTTCTTGTCATGTAACTTGTTCCAGCCACTGGGAAAGTAGTGGCTTCCTCTCTTGCTTCCTCTCTCTTGCCAAGCCTGCTGGAAGATAAGGCAACTGGTACAGAGCTGAATCACCCTAGTTGTTCCAGCTAAGGCTGCTTTCTAATAGCCAACAGAAATGTACAAAGGCCCAGAAGAGATCATAAGAGTCTTCTGGCAGATAAAGTGCTGGTCAGAGACCCAAGAGTAAGTCCGGTTGAGGCCAGCAGAATCATCTAGCCTACCTGTGTATTTGTGAACTATACTTACTGCATAGCTGTTCTAAGCCACTGGATGTTGAGGGTAGTTTTTTATATAGCATTGTTTTAGCAATAAACAAGCCATTCCCACCATATGCTTCAAAGATTCTCTTTGCTATACACAGCCAGAATCAAAGAAATGAGCGAAGCAGTCTACTGACTTGAGGTAATTCCCATGCTGTGTAATTTTGACTTTGAAGAAAGATACCAGCTTTGGCCTACGGTTCTAGCATAGCACCAAATTATAATCTGAAATTATAACCAAAATGATGGCCTTTTTAAATTGGATTTGTATTTGCAATATTATTCTCATTGGCTCTAGACCCATACACCCAATGGTAGTAGCTATTTGTCCCTTCCCCAGCTTATATCCCAGCAATTTCTCCTACCTAGGACCATTTCACATATGGTTTCCTATGTGCATACAATATGATGACTATCCCCTTGTGACTTAGCATCTACTTTTTCTTAGACCTCAGCTCATTCACCACTTCATGGAAATCTTCCCTGGCTAACTAAGTCAAGGGATTCTCATTTTATTATGTACGTCTCCTTTGTGGCACTCACCAACAGGCAAAATTTTCATTTGTGAAATTTTTAGGTTAATTATCTGTCCTTACCTAGATTTTAAGTTCCATGAAAGCCAAAATATGACATAGTTTTGCTAAATATTTTATTCTGCTGCCTCTTAACAATGCCTAATGCACAAAAGGCAGTCAATACCTGGTGAATGAATAAACTTAATTTAAAACCATCACAAAATCAATGAAAAAAAATTGAATGATGTTTTTTGTGCATTTAATTTAATTAATGAGATAATTTTTTTTAATCTGTCAGCCTTCTATAGTAAGAAACTTGAATATGTCAAAAATTTTACTTGAATGATTTAATGAATGATAGAAAAATCTTAAAAGTTGGAGAAAAGCCTATAAACAGAATAAAAACATGAAAATTTAAGAACTTAAACTACCTTATAAAGATTATATATATTAATTAAAATCTCATATACTATACCTCAATAATTGAGAAAAATATTGCAAAGAAATCCCATATATCAAATTAATAAATCCAATCCAGGCTCATTTAAGTGATAATTTGATAATGGAATAATGCAATATTGATATTAAATTTTAATATCACACATAATCATTTGTGCTCTTCAGATTATATTCAAAATTAAATTTCCAAAGCAGACTTTTTTTTACCAATTAGTGTCAATATGTATCCCCTTCAGTTTTTAGTTGAATTAGATTTTTAATAAGAAATGGAAGTGGAGAGTTAGAATAATTATATGGATAATGTAAACAGATGCATCAGTATCGACTTTAAGACTGTTATGTATATAAGGGGATGAAAGAATGTAAGTTTCCATATTTTTTTTTATATTTTGATGTTATAATGTATCAGAATATATAATACAATATTAGAGTGTGTGGTAACACTTTTCTGCAACTGTCTGGACTAAAATTGCTAATTAGATGACATTACCATATCTATTCTTTGTATTATTACAAATTTCCCTTTTTCATCTTCCCAACTTCCCTTTCCTGTCTTTGCCATTTGCAGATTTTTCTTTTCTCCCTATGATCCCTCTACATTATTGTACTTACTTGATAAAGAACTTTAATTGTATTACTACCTCTGAATAAAGGATACACTTCTTTCTACCTCCTCACAAGAATGTAACCTTCCTTGGGCCAACAACTATTTGAGGTATGTTCTCTCTGCAGAAGGTAGAGGCACAAGAAAGCAAGTCCAACCTCAAAGCAGTTTTCAAACTTTGACTTGCATCACCTCCACTAATACCACCAGAGCCAAAGAAAGTCACACAGCCAACCCAACATCTTTGGGTAAAAGAAAATATACTTTTTCATGACAGTGTGGGGAAGAGACACTGAATATTTGTTTCAAAAATAATCTCATCAACCACACTTACCAAGTAAGTGAAGAATTACAGAAAATAGACCTCAGCTCCTAAAACTATTTGCTCTACAAATACATGAACACTATTCAAATGCATAGCGTCTATTGAGTTTTAGCACGTTTTAATTAATCTGTTTTTATTCTAAGATATTAAACGTGTAAGCAGATAATAAAGTTAAACACTTTTTAAAATAAGTTTATTAAGCTTCTTACCTACCAATCACTGCATACAAAAATCCATTGTAACTGAAAAAATATGAGATCCATAAATAGGTTTATAACAAAAAATAGGTAAGTGGTCAGACCTTTGAGAAATTGCTCTATTTTTAGAAAGAATGTAGAGCTGTGTTCATTTGTATTTACTCAAATAAATGCTGAGATATAAGTAGGCTGTTTCTGTCTCTATCACACTTCACAGTCAACACAAGATTATCCACGCTCATTGCTTATTTTTTTAGTTCATGTCATTGAAGACCATCACCACATAACGATGGTCTGATTTAATCCATTTCTAAAATCCTTAATCATTCTAACAGTTTTATTTCTACATACAAAATACCAAGTTACAGAGAAAATAAGACTGCCTAAAAGGAATAGGTTTCTAAGCTTAAAGTTGTGATTAGATTTTTTCCAAAAGACTGTGAAGTAACTGGCTGTGTGCATTGTATTACTTGTTTCAATACACATTGAGTGTTAATAGTTTATAATTTTCAGTCAGTCAGCATTCATTGAGTTGTTTACCTATCTTACTGCTCAATGATACATTAAAATCCAGGATAAATAATGGTTTCTGCCATCTTCATATAATCTAAACAAGTATTTGAAAATGTAGTCAGGCTTCTTTGTGGTAGAAAAAAAAAAAAAAAGAAACCACTTGATGAGAAGTTTTATTGGGCATATCCAATCTACAGTTTAGACAATTATTTGAAACTTTTAAATCAGATTTATTTTTATTTTATTGCTATTAAGTAAGCACAAAGTTCCATAATTATATTTCTTGGCATTTTTATTTTAAAACAACCTCAAACATAGAGAAGAGTTACATGTGTCATGCAAAGAACTTTTCTTCTCTCTCAAAAATTTCAGTGTAAGCCTGCTGTTCTCCAGCAGGGCACCCTTTCTACCCGGGTTGGGGACTGACTCCCATGCCACCCTTCCCTTCCATATAAAAGCCAACTTTACTTTGTCTTCCTAATTGCTTTAAAATGAGATTACCCAAGAAAAGGGGAGGAACAGTTGCAATTATACTTCTGGATTTATTTTTTAGTCATTTGGGTAAGGAATATGTACTGTGTGATCAGTGATAGCATTATACTGAGAAACCCTGGAAAGAATTAGTACAGAAAATGGTAACTCAATATACCTTTGCTCTGTTTTATGTATTTGGATACCCAAATCTGAGATTATTTATAGAAAAATGCTATATCCCACACATAGCAAAATTAATCATAGAATAGCATCACTCATATCTAATGTTTGCCTACTACATATTTTTATTGTATATTATTTGGCAGTAGTCTAAACTAGTAAAGTTTATGTAGCAATGAAGATATCTTGAACACATATTTCCATTAGCTTACCTCTAAACGTCCAAAGATCATTTCATATATTTTGTTATAATTGTGAATTATACTTAGTCATGTTCATTAGCATTACTATTTTTTATGTTTACTTTTTAATTTTGCAGGCTAATTTCTTTTAAACAATGAATCTTAAAAGATTTTAGGCCTCAATCCAATTATACATGGAGGAAGAAGATAGTCTCTTCCAAACGAAAATATTTCTGTCTTTATTTCTGGAAAAATGATCTGTTTCTGTAATATCAGGGGCAAAGAAGAAGCATGCTATTAGTACTAAGTGCATTTTCAACAAGTAAACCACAGAGTGCTTTTACAAATCAATATGTTCTGAAAAAAAATTTTTAACTATCTAGAGATGAAATCATTTTCAAAGTCATAGGACAGTGGAAGATAATGGGTACTGGAAATCTCTCTATTTGAGATGCCCCTGTGTCCTATCCTCCTGGAGAAAAAGGTACATGATTATGCAATGGAGGAATAACAGCTCAGTAATCCTAAATAAAGAGCATGGCCATGGAAACTGAGACAGTGGTGAAATAATACTGGAATAAAAGTAAATAAAACTGGAATAAAATAATACTGGAATAAAACTGAAAAGGTTTTCCTTTTAGATGTTCTAGACTTTTGCAGAGATTTTTCCATTCTGGTATAAATGTTACAATTTAGAAGTACTTTTTCCCATTTACTACTCTATTTCTCCTCCAATAACATATTTGTATGTCACAGTTTTGATAAACAAAATCAGTACATATGTTTTGAAAATAATTTTCCCTCACTAGTTTTTATTCAAAAAATATCATTTAATATATTTTAATTTTCCTGGGAAAACTGTGTATGTCAATATTTTTCTTATGTTATGGGACATACATAAGGAGGGGGCAGATCATGTAAGTTCAGAATCATATAGCTACCAAGAATCAGGACTATAAATATTTAGATGTAGTCATTATCCTTTGCTCATTCATTCAACAAGCCAACATTTATTGAATAACTGCCTTCTGCCACAGAATTGCAAAATGTTAGCCCCTGGAACACAGTGATAAATGAGATTGCACTTAAATCTTAGAGATACTCAGAGTCTAAATGGTGCCTCCATGGTGCAGCCTTCAAAATGTTTGGATCATTGAAAGTTAAATTCATTCTATCATGTTCTGTTAATATCCATGAGATGAGAATGTTCACTTTAGAGAGAAGTAAATTGTGAGAGTCAATGTACCTAGAAAACATTGATTAAATATTAACAGGTTTCTATGATACATTGAAAACAAGTATAAGCTGGAATCAACATTTGCTGGATTAACTCATAAAGGACCTAGAATCTTCAAAAGGGAGATTATAAATTCAATCAATACAGAGTTCTCTGCATTAACATATGCTGTTAGATTCCAGCTGTCCAAGAATCAGAATTAATGCACGGTATGGTGACTCACATCTCAACTCATTCTGTCTCTTCTTCAATTGAGGAAGTTTTGAAATACAGTATCTACTTTAACAGGATAATTACTTTCATCTTCTCATTTTCTTTGTAGGCATTCTGGGCAATTGTCTGAGATAATGGTATACCTCATTGTATGTTTTGTTAACTTGAAAATACTGACTGTGTACCTTCTATAAGAAATAAAATTTCACATTCTATTTGGCTGACAGATCATTTCTCTTTAACTTTTCTTATTGGGCATCTTAGTACAGTTCTATGTTTATAGTATCATTTTAAAAATAAATTCTGGGGGTGCCTGGGTGGCTCAGTCGTTTGAGCATCCGACTTCAGCTAAGGTCATGATCTCACACTCCATGAGTTTGAGCCCCGTGTCGGACTCTGTGCTGAAAGCTCAGAGCCTGGAGCCTGCTTCAGATTCTGTGTCTCCCCCTCTCTCTTCCCTCCCCTGCTCATGCTCTGTCTCTCTCTGTCTCAAAAATAAATACAAACGTTTAAAAAATTAAAAAAATAATAAATTCTGGATTGATTTTCACCTACAATAACTTCTTGTGTCCTCTTATGCAATATAGTATGAGTAAGGAAATTTATCAGTTATCTATTGCTGTGTAACAAACAACATCTTAGTGGTGTGAAATGAGAGCAATTTACCATTTCTCACAATTCAGAGTTGTTTGAGCATTTCCTTTACTGGTTCTGCCTAGTCTCACTCATGTGGCTGCATCTAGCTGGAAGGTGACTAGACTAGACTGCATGGTCCAAATGGCTTCAAAGACATGTCTGGACTTTGGGGTCACCTGGGGTACTTAAGTTTTCCTTCATTTGGCTTCTTAAGCTCAAGTAGGTTTGGCTACACTTCTTCCAAACATAGTGATCTCAGGATTTCAAGATGGAGACAGCATAAGCCCCAAAGCCTCTTATGGCCTGGGCTCCAGAACTCACACAGCATTGTATTGACCAAAGAAAGAAGAATCAAGACCTTCCCAGTATAAGAGGTTAGAGAAATAGACTCCATTTCATAATTGGTGTACCAACAATGTCATATTACAAAGGGACATGCCCCAGGAAGATGGTATTTTTTGGAAAATATTAAAACTTTCTATTATAACATGGAGTAATCAAGTAATTACAGGTGTGAGAATAACTTTTGTAAACATTAAAAGACATACATTCACGTGATTTGAATACACATTTAGAACAAGATATACTACAGATTTAATGTGCATAATTCAAATGGGAAGGTTTATTTTTCATAGACAAAGATTATGTGTCAATTAAATCACTGATACCTAGCAAATGATATTTTTGAAAAAGTCAACATAAAGTAATAGGAGTGAGTGACTCCAGCAAGATGGCCAAATAAGACATTCCTCACTCGTGTTCTCCCCTCAACAAGAACAATTTTGCATCCATCCATGGACAAAAGTACCTTTGTTGGAGTTTGGAGATCCAGGTAGGAGATTGTGAAACACCAAACGCAGCCAAAGAATACAGACCCACACCCAGGTGTGGGTTGACTTGCAACTATGGTTCTGACTATAGAGCTAGCAATAGCTCCATAGTCCTGAAGACTAGACTACAGACTCCTTTGACTATGGTTCCATCAACAGCACCATATACTAAGAAACCAAGAAGGAGTCTTGCCCATCTATGCATTGGGTAGTAAGTATACAGAACTTAGTCCTGGCTGTGGACCCTGAAGTGTCCCATCTAGTCCTTCCTAGAGACTAGTATCTCTAGTCCTTCACAGCCATGGTTTGAAAGCCCCTGAAGAACAATGATTTACACAGTTACCCACTGGTAAGAGAGTCTTTTGTAGAACTCCAGGTGTCCAGCACAGAGGTTCTAGCACATCTTGGAACAACAAAAAAATCTGAGGTTGGATTTGTTGGAGAAGGTAAGAGTAACAGTTTGACTTTACTTACATTACCCCTCTTCCAAGAGACCATAAGCCAGTGCTGAGACAACCATTCTCAGCTCATGATTTTTCTCATGGGGGTAGGGACGGAGAGTGTGAGTGTGTGAGTCAGCGCCAGGCTTCCCCAACTGTGAAGGATAATACCAAGGAGACCCATTTTTCTTTTGCCTCATCCAGAGTACTGAGTTGTGACCTGCATAGCTGGAAGAACAGCTGCTGGGACTTGGAACAGACTGTAACAAAGTAACACAGATCGTACTAACTGCTCTCACAGACTCCATTAGGAAACCCACCCACAAGCCACTGGGGATGCCAGGCCTGTGTCTCCCCACAACTAGACCACAAGCAACCCCTAAGTTCTGCTCACTTGACCCACGTAATAATTTTCCAGTAATCAACCATAAAATATCAAGATCTAGAATTTACCTGATAAAGAATTCAAAATAGCTGTTTTAAGGAAGGTCAATGAACTATAAGGAAACACAGAAAGACAATTCAATGAAATTAGGAAAAAAAAATATGTGGATAAAAAAGGAAGTCGGACAAAGAGAGAAATCATAAAAACAAAAAAAAAACTCTGGAGCTAAAGAATACAGTAAATGAAACAAAAAATGCGATAGAGAGCATCACAAGGTAGAACAAGCAGAAGAAAGAATTTGTGCATTAGAAGACAGACTTTTGAAATTATCTAGTTCATAGGAGCACAAAGAAAAAAATAGGGAAGAAAGCCTTACATGAGCCATGGGTGACATAAAAAGAATCTGTAAATTATTGGAGTCTCAAAATTTGAATGGAGGGAGAACAGGGAAGAACATTTATTTAAAGAAATAATGGCTGAATATTTTTCAAATCTGGGGAGAGATTTGGGCATCCAAATTCATGAAGCTCATAGTTCCCAAATTCAACTCAAAAAGATTTTTTTCAAGTCACTCTCTAATAAAACTGTTAAAGCCAAAAAAAAAAAAAAAATACAGGAGAACCCCCATTTGTCAGGATTTCTCAGCAGAGCCATACAAGTCAGGAAAGAATGGAATGGTATATTCAAATACTGAAAATAAAAATTTCCTCTTACTGTATATTTGCACAAATATCCTCCAGAAATGAAGAATAGAGATGAATATAAAGATGAATATTAAATTCCAACAAATATTTAAAAACAAATTCAACAGCATATTAAAAGAATCATACACCATGATCAAGTGGGATTTATTCCTGGTTTGTAAGGTTGGTTCAATACATGAAAATCAGCAGAAGTGATCCACCACATTAATAGAGTGAACGATAAAATCATATGATTTTCTCATTGAATGCAGGAAATCTTTTGATAAAACTACATCATTTTATGATAAAAACTCTCAACAATTTGGTTAAATAAGAAACGTGTCTCAACATGACAAAGCCCACACATCATATCCACAGCTAACATTACATTCCGTGGTGAAATGTTAAATGCTTTTCCTCTAAGATTTTATGTCACTAACACACTATATAGGTTACTATAACTTTGTAATACATTTGAAATCCAGACGTGTGATGTCTCTAGCTTTGTTCTTCTTTCTCAGAATTTCTTAAGCTGTTTAGGGTCTTCTCCAGTGAATTTTAGTGTTGTTTTATCTATTTCTGTGAACAATGTAATTGGAATTTTGATAGGGATTATGTTGAATCTATACATGACTTTGTATTATGGCCACTTTAGTAATATTATTCCAACCCATGAACATAGAATTTCTTTCTGTTTGTGTTTTCCTAAGATTTCTTTCATCAGTGTTTTATAGTTTTCAGTGCAGAGATTTTTTACCTCCCTGGTTAAATTTATTCTTAAGTATTTTATCATTGTGAAGCTACTGTAAATGGGATTGTTTTCTTTATTTCTTATTCAATTATTTTGTTGGTGTACAGAAACAAAAGTGATTTCTGTATGTTGACTTTATAACTTGCAACATTACTGAATTTGTTTATTGTGATAATGTGGACTCTTTAGGATTTTTTAGTTGAAAGATTATGTCATTTACAAGGAAAAGCAATTTTACTTCTTCCTTTCTGTTTTGGATGCCTTCCATTTCTTTTTCTTGCCTGATTGCTCTGGCAATAGCTCTCAGTGCTATATTGAACATGAATGATGAGAGAGATCTCTTATAAGTAAACTATGCAAAGATTTTAACAAAGGGCACATATGTAATACCTATTTGTTACTGTATTTATTCTTATTACTATTTTAAACTATTTTTATGGACAGATAAGCTTTCCCTAGAAAGAATACAATTAATTAAATTAGCATGCATGGCAATCTGATTTTTTTTTTATATATCCCTTCTCTAAATCCAGCCATATCTATGGACAATTTTTCATATTTATTCAATAACCCAACTGCAAAATGTATATGCACGCCTGTATGTGTCCAACCCAGACACATATATTACATAAAGACTTGTATTTAATTTAATATTGGCATTGACACTGCAGAAGAATGACCCAAGAAATTAATTAAAAACCTATAATAACTGTAATTAATTCAATTTTAGGACATAAATATTAATTTTAACACAATATCTAGATAAATGTCTACAAGGATCATAATTTAAAGATCATTGCACCGGTAAACATGAAGCTAATTACTTTCAAATTCTAAATTAATAATTTCTTTTTAAAATTCAAGTTTAACAGCATTTTATTTTAATGTTAGAAATTACTTTTGGTTCCGGAAGATGGCGGCGTAGGAGGACGCGGGGCTCACAGCGCGTCCTGCCGATCACTTAGATTCCACCTACACCTGCCTAAAGAACCCAGAAAACTGCCAGAGGATTAGCAGAAAGGAGTCTCCGGAGTCAAGCGCAGACTAGAGGCCCACGGAAGAGGGTAGGAAGGGCGGCGAGGCGGTGCGCGCTCCACGGACTGGCGGGAGGGAGCCGGGGCGGAGGGGCGGCTCGCCGGCCGAGCAGAGCCCCCGAGTCTGGCTGGCAAAGCGGAGGGGCCGGACACACTGTGTTCCGACAGCAAGCACGACTTAGCATCTGGGAGGTCATAAGTTAACAGCTCTGCTCTGAAAGCGGGAAGGCTGGAGGACAAAGGGAGGGAGAGCTGCTGAGCCCCCGACGGCAGAGCTCAGCTTGGCGGGGAACAAAGGCGCTCGCCAGTGCCATCTCCCTCGCCCATCCCCCAGCCAAAATCCCAAAGGGAACCAGTTCCTGCCAGGGAACTTGCTCGCTCCGCGCAAACACCCAACTCTGTGCTTCTGCGGAGCCAAACCTCCGGCAGCGGATCTGACTCCCTCCCGCTGCCACAGGGCTCCTCCTGAAGTGGATCACCTAAGGAGAAGCGAGCTAAGCCTGCCCCTCCAGCCCCCGTGCACCTTGCCTACCCACCCCAGCTAATACGCCAGATCCCCAGCACCACAAGCCTGGCAGTGTGCAAGTAGCCCAGATGGGCCACGCCACCCCACAATGAATCCCGCCCCTAGGAGAGGGGAAGAGAAGGCACACACCAGTCTGACTGTGGTCCCAGCAGTGGGCTGGGGGCAGACATCGGGTCGGACTGCGGCCCCGCCCACTAACTCCAGTTATACACCACAGCACAGGGGAAGTGCACTGCAGGTCCTCACCACGCCAGGGACTCTCCAAAATGACCAAACGGAAGAATTCCCCCCAGAAGAATCTCCAGGAAATAACAACAGCTAATGAACTGATCAAAAAGGATTTAAATAATATAACAGAAAGTGAATTTAGAATAATAGTCATAAAATTAATCGCTGGGCTTGAAAACAGTATACAGGACAGCAGAGAATCTCTTGCCACAAAGATCGAGGGACTAAGGAACAGTCACGAGGAGTTGAAAAACGCTTTAAACGAAATGCAAAACAAAATGGAAACCACGATGGCTCGGCTTGAAGAGGCAGAGGAGAGAATAGGTGAACTAGAAGATAAAGTTATGGAGAAAGAGGAAGCTGAAAGAAAGAGAGATAAAAAAATCCAGGAGTATGAGGGGAAAATTAGAGAACTAAGTGATACACTAAAAAAAATAATATACGCATAATTGGTATCCCAGAGGAGGAAGAGAGAGGGAAAGGTGCTGAAGGGGTACTTGAACAAATTATAGCTGAGAACTTCCCTGAACTGGGGAAGGAAAAAGGCATTGAAATCCAAGAGGCACAGAGAACTCCCTTCAGACGTAACTTGAATCGATCTTCTGCACGACATATCATAGTGAAACTGGCAAAATACAAGGATAAAGAGAAAATTCTGAAAGCAGCAAGGGATAAACGTGCCCTCACATATAAAGGGAGACCTATAAGACTCGTGACTGATCTCTCCTTTGAAACTTGGCAGGCCAGAAAGGCTTGGCACGATATCTACAGTGTGCTAAACAGAAAAAATATGCAGCCGAGAATCCTTTATCCAGCAAGTCTGTCATTTAGAATAGAAGGAGAGATAAAGGTCTTCCCAAACAAACAAAAACTGAAGGAATTTGTCACCACGAAACCAGCCCTACAAGAGATCCTAAGGGGGATCCTGTGAGACAAAGTACCAGAGACATCGCTACAAGCATAAAACATACAGACATCACAATGACTCTAAACCCGCATCTTTCTATAATAACACTGAATGTAAATGGATTAAATGCACCAACTAAAAGACATAGGGTATCAGAATGGATAAAAAAACAAGACCCATCTATTTGCTGTCTACAAGAGACTCATTTTAGATCTGAGGACACCTTTAGATTGAGAGTGAGGGGATGGAGAACTATTTATCATGCTCCTGGAAGCCAAAAGAAAGCTGGAGTAGCCATACTTATATCAGACAAACTAGACTTTAAATTAAAGGCTGTAACAAGAGATGAAGAAGGGCATTATATAATAATCACAGGGTCTATCCACCAGGAAGAGCTAACTATTATAAATGTCTATGCGCCAAATACCCGAGCCCCCAGATATATAAAACAATTACTCATAAACATAAGCAACCTTATTGATAAGAATGTGGTCATTGCAGGGGACTTTAACACCCCACTTACAGAAATGGATAGATCATCTAGACACACAGTCAATAAAGAAACAAGGGCCCTGAATGATACATTGGATCAGATGGACTTGACAGATATATTTAGAACTCTGCATCCCAAAGCAACAGAATATACTTTCTTCTCGAGTGCACATGGAACATTCTCCAAGATAGATCATATACTAGGTCACAAAACAGCCCTTCATAAGTTTACAAGAATTGAAATTATACCATGCATACTTTCAGACCACAATGCTATGAAGCTTGAAATCAACCACAGGAAAAAGTCTGGAAAACCTCCAAAAGCATGGAGGTTAAAGAACACCCTACTAACGAATGAGTGGGTCAACCAGGCAATTAGAGAAGAAATTAAAACATATATGGAAACAAACGAAAATGAAAATACAACAATCCAAACGCTTTGGGATGCAGCGAAGGCAGTCCTGAGAGGAAAATACATTGCAATCCAGGCCTATCTCAAGAAACAAGAAAAATCCCAAATACAAAATCTAACAGCACACCTAAAGGAAATAGAAGCAGAACAGCAAAGGCAGCCTAAACCCAGCAGAAGAAGAGAAATCATAAAGATCAGAGCAGAAATAAACAATATAGAATCTAAAAAAACTGTAGAGCAGATCAACGAAACCAAGAGTTGGTTTTTTGAAAAAATAAACAAAATTGACAAACCTCTAGCCAGGCTTCTCAAAAAGAAAAGGGAGATGACCCAAATAGATAAAATCATGAATGAAAATGGAATGATTACAACCAATCCCTCAGAGATACAAACAATTATCAGGGAATACTATGAAAAATTATATGCCAGCAAATTGGACAACCTGGAAGAAATGGACAAATTTCTAAACACCCACACTCTTCCAAAACTCAATCAGGAGGAAATAGAAAGCTTGAACAGACCCATAACCAGCGAAGAAATTGAATCGGTTATCAAAAATCTCCCAACAAATAAGAGTCCAGGACCAGATGGCTTCCCAGGGGAGTTCTACCAGACGTTTAAAGCAGAGATAATACCTATCCTTCTCAAGCTATTCCAAGAAATAGAAAGGGAAGGAAAACTTCCAGACTCATTCTATGAAGCCAGTATTACTTTGATTCCTAAACCAGACAGAGACCCAGTAAAAAAAGAGAACTACAGGCCAATATCCCTGATGAATATGGATGCAAAAATTCTTAATAAGATACTAGCAAATCGAATTCAACAGCATATAAAAAGAATTATTCACCATGATCAAGTGGGATTCATTCCTGGGATGCAGGGCTGGTTCAACATTCGCAAATCGATCAACGTGATACATCACATTAACAAAAAAAAAGAGAAGAACCATATGATCCTGTCAATCGATGCAGAAAAGGCCTTTGACAAAATCCAGCACCCTTTCTTAATAAAAACCCTTGAGAAAGTCGGGATAGAAGGAACATACTTAAAGATCATAAAGGCCATTTATGAAAAGCCCACAGCTAACATCATCCTCAACGGGGAAAAACTGAGAGCTTTTTCCCTGAGATCAGGAACACGACAGGGATGCCCACTGTCACCGCTGTTGTTCAATATAGTGCTGGAAGTTCTAGCATCAGCAATCAGACAACAAAAGGAAATCAAAGGCATCAAAATTGGCAAAGATGAAGTCAAGCTTTCGCTTTTTGCAGATGACATGATATTATACATGGAAAATCCGATAGACTCCACCAAAAGTCTGCTAGAACTGATACATGAATTCAGCAAAGTTGCAGGATACAAAATCAACGTGCAGAAATCAGTTGCATTCTTATACACTAACAATGAAGCAACAGAAAGACAAATGAAGAAACTGATCCCATTCACAATTGCACCAAGAAGCATAAAATACCTAGGAATAAATCGAACCAAAGATGTAAAAGATCTGTATGCTGAAAACTATAGAAAGCTTATGCAGGTAATTGAAGAAGATATAAAGAAATGGAAAGACATTCCCTGCTCATGGATTGGAAGAATAAATATTGTCAAAATGTCAATACTACCCAAAGCTATCTACACATTCAATGCAATCCCAATCAAAATTGCACCAGCATTCTTCTCGAAACTAGAACAAGCAATCCTAAAATTCATATGGAACCACAAAAGGCCCCGAATAGCCAAAGTAATTTTGAAGAAGAAGACCAAAGCAGGAGGCATCACAATCCCAGACTTTAGCCTCTACTACAAAGCTGTCATCATCAAGACAGCATGGTATTGGCATAAGAACAGACACATAGACCAATGGAATAGAATAGAAACCCCAGAACTAGACCCACAAACGTATGGCCAACTCATCTTTGACAAAGCAGGAAAGAACATCCAATGGAAAAAAGACAGTCTCTTTAACAAATGGTGCTGGGAGAACTGGACAGCAACATGCAGAAGGTTGAAACTAGACCACTTTCTCACACCATTCACAAAAATAAACTCAAAATGGATAAAGGACCTGAATGTGAGACAGGAAACCATCAAAACCTTAGAGGAGAAAGCAGAAAAAGACCTCTCTGACCTCAGCCGTAGCAATCTCTTACTCGGCACATCCCCAAAGGCAAGGGAATTAAAAGCAAAAGTGAATTACTGGGACCTTATGAAGATAAAAAGCTTCTGCACAGCAAAGGAAACAACCAACAAAACTAAAAGGCAACCAACGGAATGGGAAAAGATATTTGCAAATGACACATCGGACAAAGGGCTAGTATCCAAAATCTATAAAGAGCTCATCAAACTCCACACCCGAAAAACAAATAACCCAGTGAAGAAATGGGCAGAAAACATGAATAGACACTTCTCTAAAGAAGACATCCGGATGGCCAACAGGCACATGAAAAGATGTTCAACGTCGCTCCTTATCAGGGAAATACAAATCAAAACCACACTCAGATACCACCTCACGCCAGTCAGAGTGGCCAAAATGAAGAAATCGGGAGACTATAGATGCTGGAGAGGATGTGGAGAAACAGGAACCCTCTTGCACTGTTGGTGGGAATGCAAATTGGTGCAGCCGCTCTGGAAAGCAGTGTGGAGGTTCCTCAGAAAATTAAAAATAGACCTACCCTATGACCCAGCAGTAGCACTGCTAGGAATTTATCCAAGGGATACAGGAGTACTGATGCATAGGGGCATTTGTACCCCAATGTTTATAGCAGCACTCTCAACAATAGCCAAATTATGGAAAGAGCCTAAATGTCCATCAACTGATGAATGGATAAAGAAATTGTGGTTTATATACACAATGGAATACTACGTGGCAATGAGAAAAAATGAAATATGGCCTTTTGTAGCAACATGGATGGAACTGGAGAGTGTGATGCTAAGTGAAATAAGCCATACAGAGAAAGACAGATACCATATGGTTTCACTCTTATGTGGATCCTGAGAAACATAACAGAAACCCATGGGGGAGGGGAAGGAAAAAAAAAAAAAAAAAAGAGGTTAGAGTGGGAGAGAGCCAAAGCATAAGAGACTGTTAAAAACTGAGAACAAACTGAGGGTTGATGGGGGGTGGGAGGGAGGGCAGGGTGGGTGATGGGTATTGAGGAGGGCACCTTTTGGGATGAGCACTGGGTGTTGTATGGAAACCAATTTGACAGTAAATTTCATATATTAAAAAATAAAAAAATAAATAAAAAAATAAATAAATAAATTACTTTTATTTTTATGTGTTTTTTTTTATTTTAAATGTTTTTATTTTTGAAGGAGGGAGGGAGAGAGAGAGAGAGAGAGAGAGAGAGAGAACACACATACACAGGTTGGGGAGGGGCAGAGAGAGACACAGAATCTGAAGCAGGTTCCAGGCTCTGAGCTGTCAGCACAGAGCCCCATGCAGGGCTCAAACTCACAAACTGTGAGATCGTGAGCTGAGCTGAAGTCAGATGCTTAACCCACTGAGCCATCCCAAATGTTAGAAATTACTTTTAATCTCATAATAAAAAATATTTTGGGGGTGCCTGGATGGCTCAGTCAGTTAAGCCTCTGACTCTTGGTTTCAGCTCAGGTCATGATTTCACAGTTGTGAGATTGAACTACATGCCAGGCTCTTTGCTGGAAGTGGAGCCTGCTTAGGATTCTCTGTCTCCCTCTCTCTCTCTGCTCCTCACCTGAGTGTGCTCATGCTCTCTTTCTCCATCTCTCTCTCTGTCAAAATAAATAAACTTAAACACATATTTCAACCTTATCTATGTATGATATTCAAAAATTATATTTGCCTTGGTATAATTTAAGGAAGGGGGTTTTTTCATGCTTCTAGAGAAGCCATGGAACATATGTAAATGTATCTTTCCATATAGAGCTGTGTGACACGGAACTCACCATCTCCTAGACATCTTTGGACAGCTCTGAATATTCAAATGTTCTTCCTTTGATAGTGATGAAATCTGTTTTCTGGCAAGTTCTTTTCACCTTTTCCCATCTAAGCACCTCCTAGACTGATGCAGGTACCATGGAGTCCACAGCTCTCTCCATCCTATCAAGTACTTCCTTTTCCTTGTAGAATGGATAGTCTTGATGCCAGTGGTTATTAGGATGGTTTTTACAAACCCTGATGATGAAAGCTTAGTATTATTACCTAGACTCCTGGATATGCCCTTTGCTTTGGGTGTCATACTTTTAAGATTCTTCTGAGGTTTTTGCCTATTTCCTTATTCTCTATATATCTATATATACCCCTGTGGTAATGGTTAGAGCCTGAGAGATACTATCACAGTTACATGTTAAACTTTTACTGCTCAGGAGGCTATCTTAAAATAGCTTCATCTCAAAGAACAGTTTATCAGTAGGTAATATGATATATTAATTAATTTTAAAAGTCCTCTCTGAAGGTTATTATTTGTCTTTTTAAATGACAATGAAATATACATTTTAGGCAAACCATCTGGAATTAATTAAAAATAAGATGTGAGGCTTCTTTAAATGATATGAAACATTATGAAAGAAATGCTCACATAAGCACACCTTCTAGAATTAAAAAGTTCACCTATACACCCTGGAAATTCAGGAAAAAACATGACAGATTTCTTTGTCATATAATTTATTATATTGCCCAATAAACGTTCCCTACCCATTGTATAAAAAACTCAGTTTCTCTTAAATAAAGGTAATGACTAGACATAGTAAGTGGTGAGTTACGAATCAGCATCTCGTGTCCTGAACAAAATTTCATAAAAGATATCTAAGTTAGAATGCCAAAGACAACTATCTCTTCAGTATTCCTAAGAATATAAAAGATTGATTAGTTTTAATCCAGAGCAATATAGCATAAGATTAGAAGAGAATCAATAGGACAGGCTGACCAAAGCCTACTATATACTAGGCTTTTTATACATAATACTTCCAAAACTTACAAGCCTCACAAACACTTTTATGTATATATTATGCATCCCATTTAACAGATAGAGAAAGTGAAGCTCAGAGAGCTCAACTAACATGTCCAAGATTAGATTTAGTTAAGTTGTGAGAAAGATCAGCTTGTTTGACTCAAAGTCTATACCTTTTCCTTGACACCACAAGTCAAGTCATTGTTTTTCCGGACTTACATTGAGGAAAATCCAATGAGTAGAGGTTTCATTTTTGGTTGCTTTAGCAGTGTAGCATAACAGCAAAACCAAAGGAGTGTTGAGTCAGGTGGCCTTGTCTTGAATATTTTCCTCACTGAGTTGTAGGACTTTGGGTGAGTCATTTTGCATCATGATATCCAGTTTTTTCATATTTATAAAGCTAAGCAAAATAAGGCAGCCAGAGAAATGCAAATGCCATATTATTTCATTCATATATGGAATTTAAGAAACAAAACAAATGGCCAAAGGGGGAAAAAAAAGAGAGAGGCAAACCAGGAAACTGACTCTAACTATAGAAAACCAACTGATGGCTACCAGAGGGGTACCAGGGGGAGTGGGGGGGATGGGTGAAATAGGTGATGGGGATTAAAGAGGGCACTTGTGATGAGCACAGGTGATGTATGGAAGTGTTGATCACGTCATGAATTCTATACTAGAAACCAATATTACGTTGCATGTTCACTAACCAAAATTCAATAAAAACTTAAATATAGATTTAATTACATTAAAAAAATAAAGTACAAAGTTTAAACTGGATGTTCTCTAAGACTTAATCCAGATTTGAAGTTCTCTGATTCTCTTGGAATCCTCTTTAAGTTATATTTTCCTTTCAAACCATGAGCTATCTGCTTGGTTCATTGGATCAAGGCCCACATAGGGCTCTGTGCTGACAGTACAGAACCTGCTGGGGATTCTCGCTCTCCCTCTTCCTCTGCCCCTCCTCCACTTGCACTTCCTCTCTCTAAATAAATACATAAAAACTTAAAAAAAATGACTTATCTGAATTTAGATGTATTTATTTTTTATGTAAGTTACTATAAATGTTTGGAAACAGGTTTTACTCTGCAAGACTTTGGCATTACCTTGCAATAAACCATTTGAAGCCTTCTTAGAATGATGTTAAGGGTTAGATTTCAAAATAAGTGATGTGTGACTGAAGGTCTTTTGATGCTTCTAATTTCCTATTTGGCAATCTCAAGGTCTTTTAGTTCATGTATACAATTAAGTTTCTGAAGCATAACAGTAGTGCTCCTTTTTATACATTTCCTGTAATTCAGTGAGTTGGTCATTGGGGGAAAAAAAACCTAACATATGCTTAAAACTAGCAATATAACATAAAATCTGAATATAAAAATTGGGGGTTGCCCACATATATGTGTAAGCATATACACACACAGCCACACACATGTAAGCCAAATCATTTTTCTTTTTGAGATTGAAATACCATATTTCTCATATATTTAAAATAAAGCTAAAGTATTCAAACTGTTCTACACCATTTTTTCTCATTAAAATTATATTTTACTTTGTAAATCAAAAGTGAAGAGATTTTCCAGTCTCTCTTCCTATCGTTATTTATTTTTAAATGAATTTTTTTAGCTTATAAAATAGCAAACAGAGCCAAGCAAAAGGAAAAATTGCGTCAACCCCATAATGTAGGCATAACCATGTTTTTAACTCTTAGTATATATACTTCCAAAATTTCTGTAAGCATATATATATGTAGCTGGAGTTATACTACATATGCTGTTTTTTAACCTGATCTGTTTTGTGCAATATTTCTTATTAACAAACACAAATTATAATTATACCTCCAAAGTATTTGCCTATACACATATAAGAAAATTTATTTGACTTATTCTTTATTGTTCATCATTTAATGATTTCCCATTCTTGGCATTATTAACAATGTATGGTAAACATGTATATATCTATCTGTGCTTGACCTATTTTTTCTGTTAAGATAAATTTGAAGATATGAATTTATTAATTGAAATGATGCAGCAGTTTTTAAAGTTTTGATATTTACTGTTAACTTCCTGACATATTTTTTATCATTTTACATTTGTGGTTATTTCTCAACACTCTTCCTAACACAGAAATTTTCTTCTTTAAATAACATCTAAATACTTTTTGTTAAACAATTTGTTAACATCTGTCCATACATTCAGACAAAACATACAACTCTGTGACTTGTAAAAGTATTCAAGATAAAGCCCCACAATTCACCAATATTTCATCTTGCCCTATGAAGTGGAAGCATACTGTTTTTTAGATTATCAAAAACCCAGTTCACCTTACTTGATTTTCCTTTTGGGGAGTGGCTGCCCCTTTTCAGTCCTTGTCCTTGGTGGAGCTGGTTCTGTTTCCTATTTCAGGGGTGTGTTTGTGGTCCAGGCCTTAGCCACACCATGCAGATCATTTTCCCTTTAACAGAAATTGGTTTAGAGATGGATATGCTCCTTGATTTGGGATGTTGACCTTAAGGATTAGAGTTTTGTTTAAATTGATGGAAGAAGAGATGTTGTTTGCTTGTTCTACAAGCCATGATAATGCAAGGCTGAAACCTCTGTGGTCATCTTCCCACCATGTGGGACATGATTGACTTGCTGGAGCCAACACGGAAGCAGGCAAAACCAAAAGTTAGGGAAAATGAGTGCTTGTAACAATACTTGATCTGCTGAATCCAGCCATGCCTGGGTTGTAAGTGATCCCTGGATTTTAATCGCATAGTTGAGAAATTTCCTTTTGAGTTGAGTTTTTGGCTATTCGCAAGTTAAAGACATCACTGCTAAGTGATCTATGTTCAAAAATAAATAATTGAAGCTTTGATACTTCAGTCTTTACCAAACATTTTCAGCAACAGATTGACTTCTGATTCTTCCAGAATTTGGTGTTTTCTTGCTTCTTTCTATGTAGAGTGTACACCTCCAACCATACCAGAGATATACAGAGTATGTTACTGCCCTGTCTTCTTTCTCATCCATGGATGCTAAAATAGTTACATTTTACTCTTGATAAAAACATCTAAATAAGCAACAAAATAACAAAACCCTTAATATTTATTGTTGAACTATGTATTTGTAGATTTTCCTAATTATATTCAAATATTATAAAACCTTCACCTTCACTGACTCTGAGCTTTTAAAGAGCAGGTTGGAATTCTGTTATTTCTTTGCCTTTAACGAAATAGGAACTCAGTAAAAAATGTGCTGATAGATTAGAAACAAGAGTTTAATGACAAAGGGAAGCAGCAAAAGAGGGTCTTTTCAAAGGATGGCTGATAGCCCTAAGAGGCCAGAAATCCACGTTAAAGATAAGATATATTGAACTGCAAAACTCTGCAGGCCACACTGGCTACTGTTTCTCAAAGATTAGTAACATCATGTTTCCAGGCAATCACCCAAAACATACAATATAAAATATATAATCAGAGAATTATACTAACCCAATTCTATTTGGAATATTTTATTCACTTGTCTTTTAATTTCAAAGTATATTGCTTTTCCTTATCTTTGAAAGAAACAAGTTTTACTGGAAGCCTTAGAACCTTCTTTGTATTAAAGTGAATGAATGTCAGGGTGCCTGGTTGGCTCAGTTGGTTAAGCATCCGACTTCGGCTCAGGTCATGATCTCACAGTTCGTGAGTTCAAGCCCCGCATGGGACTCTGTGCTGACAGCTCAGAGCCTGAGGCATCCTTCAGATTCTGTGTCTCCCTCTCTCTCTGCCCCACCCCCAGTCACACTCTGTCTCTCTCTCCCTGAAGAATAAATAAGCATTAAAAAAAATAAAAAAATAATAATAAAGTGAGTGAATGAGGCACCTGAGTATCTCAGTATGTTAAGCATCTGACTTTGGCTCAGGTCATGATCTCACAGTTCATAAGTTCAAGCCCCACATTGGGATCTGTGCTGACAGCTCGGAGCCTGGAGCCTGCTTCAGATTCTGTGTCTCCCTCTCTCTGCCCCTCCCCTGCTCACATGCTGTCTCTCAAAAATAAATACATTAAAAATTTTTTTAATAAATAAAATAAGGGTAATTCATATAAATAATTAGTATGTTATCACATATTATGTATAATCATGTAAATAATTCATATAAATTGTTAAATATGCTCTTATGTGTTTAAAAGAATTTCATTTATTCACTCTTGACACATTAAGTAGAGATGAGACCTTTATTATAAATGCAGAGAGATTTTCACCATATAGTAGGCAAGCCTCAGATTATCATCTGCTTCATCAAGATTTAGCTCAAAAAAAGTAGAAAACCTATGAGCTTATCACAACAAAGAGAAATGCTGAATGACTGATGCTGGAGTCAAATAAATGGTATAAAAATGAGCTCTGGATAATAGGAAGTTTATATGAACCAAAATGGATTTCTATGATATGAAACCTCCATATTACTGTGTGGCTCACATTGCTTTTCAAATAAAAACCATTTTATAATTTTTACAACATATTTCAAGAAGCAATGTATATATAGTGTTTAATTTTTTTAAGTTTATTTATTTATTTTAGTAATCTCTACACCCAGTGTCTGGCTCAAATTTACAACCCCAAGATCAAGAGTCTCACGCTTTTCCAACTGAGCCAGCCAGGTTCCCCTGTAATGTTTAAAATGTTTAATTAAAATTTTAAGGGTGTGTTTTTTTTTAAATTTTTTAATGTTTTTTATTTATTTTTGAGACAAAGAGAGAGCATGAGCAGAGGAGGGGCAGAGAAAGAGGGAGACACAGAATCAGAAGCAGGCTACAGGCTCTGAGTGGTCAGCACAGAGCCCAACGTGGGGCTCAAACTCACAGACCATGAGATCATGACCTGAGCTGAAGTCGGACACTTAACTGACTGAGCCACCCAGGCGCCCCCTAAGGGTGTGTTTTAAAATTAAATTTTGAAATTAAATTTAAAAATATCCATAATGATATGCCTTGGAGAGAACCATTGCTTACCCTTTAATGAAAAGTTTCCAAAGTGTTTCTTATACTACTACAACTATATATTTTTAATTAATTTTATTTTTGAGAGAGAGAAAGGGAGCACAAGCAGGGGAAGGGCAGAGAGAGAGGCAGACAGAGAATCCCAAGCAGGCTCCACACCAACAGAGCAGAGCCTGACATGGGGCTCAAACTCACGAACTGTGAGATCATGACCTGAGCGGAAATCAGGAGTGAGACACTTAACTGACTGAGCCACCCAGACACCCTCACAAATATATTTTTACAAAGTTGTGTCATATTGAACATAATTTTGAAAATTGCCCTTTTGTTCACTGAATCATTATTTTCTGTATTAATGAATATGTTTCTGTAATACATTATTAATGATCACATGCATCTAATTGCTGGGAGTACTATTTAATCAAACATTTAAATGTAATTAACATGTAACATTAAGTTAACATTTAACTTTTAGGAACAGAACTTTGATGAATAAAAGGATAAAATGTCCATTTCGTTTTAAGAAGACTTGCATTTGTTTACCTCTTTTAAGCAGTTTGGTTAGTTTATGTGATGCCCCGCTGTGAACCAGAATTTGTAGTGTTGGTTTGTCATTTCTTCCTCCTTTCCTTTCTGAAGTGATAACAGGAAATGCAGGTTACTCCACAAATAACTGAGCACTTGACTGATTTATTCTGAGGAAGCAGAGTGCAATTTCACAAGCTGATGCCAGTCCTCACTAGAGACAGATTTGTTTGCCTTGGTGTTAGTGAAGTTTAAGTTGCAGGGGCTCCTGTTTGCACCACTCCTTCCAAGGCCCTGGGATGGAACTGGCAACATGTTCATGTGGTCATAGGCTTTTGAAAAAATTAGAAAAAGTAACCTATTTAACCATTGTTTCTTTCTAGTCCAATTCTCCCTTTGTCAGCAACCGTCCTCCATGAGGAGTGGCATTGGAGGGGCCATGGGAATTTGGGGGATATGATTATGAAAATGTTGACTTGAGGATACATTTTTTTGGCATTCGTTTGTATGGTTTGTAGTTACCTTATCTATTGTAAGTGACTACTCGCTGTTGTCGTGTAGCAGTGACTCCATGAATATTGCCACAATTTACTAGCTTGATAACCCATGGCTCTGACAGTGAGATGTAAGGCTACACCGTATGGAGGTAACCAGCATTAAATGTACATGGGTGGTGGAAGAGAAACATCACAGGTAGAGATCCACTCTGTGGAATATTCCTTGAAATTTTACACGTTGTTTATTAAGGAAAGTTGATAAAGTTTTATAACCTTTAATACCAATTCTATAAGTTTCTGACTTTGTTCACCAGGAGTCATGCCATATAAACTTAAATTATTGATTTAAATTTTTAAAATGAATCATGCTAGTGAAAAGATCAAATTATTCTCTAGAGGAATTCATATTTAAAAATTGTTTTGAAATAAAGAAGTGATCAAAAAGTATCTATCCAAAAAAAGTGACAGATTATAAATACGTGCCAAGCTGTTAATAAATCAAAATGTTTCATTCTGTGATATTTCGAACTTTGAGATATAACTTAACTTTTTCAGATTTAAAAATAATTGGAGTAATTTCAGAATTAAAAATAAGGTCACACTAAGTGAATATTCATTTCTGTTTCTATTTTTTTTTTATTTATAGCTTTGTATAATTTTTCATAGAGAGAGCCAGCTATATTATACAAGCCTCAGGTCCTACAAAATCTGAATCTACTACTCCTGGCACTCACCCATCAGTGTAACTAAGAAGAAAAAAAATGATGGAAAATAACAACACATAGTATTCTTGTCCTTTATTCCTTTCTTATTTCATGAATGAAGTAAATATCAAGTGCTGAAATGCACAGCTGAAGAGTATAGCAAAGAAATAGAGTGTTTTTTCAGATAAATAGGCATTGTCAATACCCTATGGGAGGTAAGAGACTTTCAGAAGGTTGTTAGGGTTAGAAAGATGCATGGGCATGTGATTAAATGAGAAAGTCTAAACAAATGTCAATTTACTTTAAAACAGAAGAATTTTTCAGTACTTTCTCTAAATACAAAAATAATAGAAACTTTTAAATGATTTCTTAATTGGAGATGTGCCAAAAATAGCGTATATATTATTTCTAGTATATACATATTTATCATCTATATTTATATACATATGAATAGATCATTATATAAAATATACACACAAGGATCAGGAGTAAAATCTGATAGTCTGAACGTGTTCATATAGTAATCAGTGAAATTATAAACCCACAATGGCATAATTTTAAGCATAAATGAGAAGGTTGATAAACCACATAAAATATTTAAAACTTCTGCTCAACAGAGTTAAAAAAAAAACTCAGGGAAGGTTGAGAAATATTTAAGAAAACACTGTATCTCCTTTATATTAAGACTATGAAATTATGTATAAAAACAAAATCTCACCGTAAGAAGTGAGCATAAAATATAAATAAGTAATTCATATAAGATGAAAGTAATAGGTAAAAAACAAATGAAGATGTGTAACCTCACTGCTAGTCAGAGTACCACAAATTAAAATAATGAGAGTTTTTGGACTATCATATCTGCATAATTCAAAAAGCCTGCTAATATCTAGTATTATTGGGGAAAATGGGTACTCTCCTACTCTGCGGGTGAAAGATTAACTTGGTACAAACTTTCTGGAAAACGTAAGGAGTATCTATTAGAATTTAACATCTATATGCTTCCCCCCTCCTCCTCTCACCTCAGAATCTTTTCTACAGAAATGATTGTTGCAGTTTATAAAGACATGCTCACCAAACTGTTACAGCATTATCTCTGATAGCAAGATAATCAGTAATAACAACAAAAAATGAATACAACCCAAAGCCCAGTCAATAAAAGATTGGATTATTTTGTTAAATTTGTCATACATCATAGGAGAGAATGTTATAAAAATCATTTAAAATTACATCTACATGTGTAATGTACCATAAATATATCTATAATATATTGTTTAATGGTCAATGGGAGCACAAATGAAGAGAGACATGAAAGGGGAAGGAAGAAATATAATTCATACATGTTCATTTCCTCCGTTCATATACATCAAAGATATATTCTCAAAAGGTATTTTCTAAAATTTTAGCAGTTCTGAAGTAGTGATGGATTATGGGTGATTTTGTTTCAGCATTTAAAAAGTCTAGACTAACAATATGCATTTGCCTTATTCAATATCTTAAAATTAATTAAAACTATGTTACAAAGAGCATAGAACTATTTTTGTTGAATTGGTTAAGATAACTTAGATTTTAGTTAATACTGAACATTTAACTTCTTTTGAATATTTAATGTAATAAATTTTGTGATATACATTATACTAGATATAATACTTATTCTAGAATAACCACTCCTGTTACTGAATTATAATGATATATAAAACTATATTAAATGAACTTCTTAGGATAAATCCTTAAAAATGATTTACTAGATCAAAGGCTATATTTATTTTAATTACTATTTGATTTACCTGTATTGTCAAATTGCTTCTTAGAAGGTAGAAGAAATTGACATTCCCACTAGTGGTATATGAGTCAGTCATCACTAAGAAGTATTCTTTCTGCTTTAATCATTAGGGTTCAGTTATTTTTATAACTTATGTTTGGCAGAAGTCGTTTTTTTTTTTTAATTGCATGCAGACAAGAAATTTGTCTCTAGTTTCTTTTCATTATTTTTTTCTACTTACCAAAAATTAGATTAAAATATTGACCTGAATTTTTCTATTTTATGTAGTTTGATAGTAAAGCTAATTAGCTTGTTGATCGATCTTTATTTTAGTTATTCAACTGGAAATTTTTTTTAAAAATCTAATCACCTGAAGTATGCTTACTTTATTTGATTTGCAGAAATGTTGAGTTACATCTGCATTATTAAAATTTAGGAAATGTTATATTGAATTTCAGGTTTTGAAAAATTGGGGTCTGGCCATCCTGACCCATAATTACACAAAGCAACACTGACGATTTCAGTGGCTACTGTACCCTTAAGACTGGGCCATGCATTTTCAAATTTTCTACCACTTACTGTGTTTTCTTAGGTCTCCTCACTCCTCTATGTGGCTTGCCTGCACAATAGGCTGAATTTAATTTAGATTAGTGTGTGAATTTTCATTTTAAATAACGGATGTCCAGAGAGAACACTTAGCAGCATTAACCGAGGCTCTGGTTTCCTTATGAAACTGTGCTGTCCCTGGTATCTGAAGCTAAATGGATTCCAGTATCTGTTGAGTTCAGATGGATGTAGTTTTGGCAGACCAGTGTTGTATGTTTATATGGATAGTATGGGCATGTACTGGTGAATTCAGTCAAGACTAAGAAGTTACTGGAGTATTTGGGCTGCACAATATCACTACTAAAGAAAAGTATATCTTAGCATTTTACAGGCCTTAAAGTTACAGCCTAAAGTTCTTAAAAAGAACCTTATGCTTGAGACATAGTATGTGATAAATTAATATTTTTGAATGCATGAAGGAGTAGATGAATAATTGAACATCCCATGATTAGATTTCCTTACTGGTAAGAGAGAAATTAACTGAGGGTGAGAATCAACCCAATGTGCTTGATAAAACTTACAGATCAGAGTCAATGAGGAGGAAAATAGTATGAATTCACAGAGGACCTGGTAATGCTTGTCGGGAGTTTAACTCTGCTGATTGATCAAAGAAACAGACTGATCAGAAAATTTAATTGAGAAAAATGTTATTAGGTGGTGTTCCAAATAAAGCAAATAGGACATAATGTTTAGACCCCTAATGTTGGTCTAATTTTATGAGAAAGCTGGTCAATGCAAAAACAACATCCTGTTCGTGATGAGAGATATGTCCATAGTACATTTGGCCATATTGTTCAAGAGAACCAACGATGAAGTAAAGTTTAGAAAAAGAAATTATACTAGGTAACCAATATTCCTGCTTGTAAGAATCCTTAACTGAGATGTATTCTGTGGAATGAAGTTTAATAGGCAGAAAAAAATTAATAAACTCTAAAATAAAACTCTAAAACTCTACACATTTTTAAAATCTGCACTCACGGTGGCGGTGTGGAGGAGGTTTCTTCTAATATCCTCTCCAGGTGTTCGGCTCCCTGACTTCTGCCAAATCATCCACTTTCAGCCCCTCTAGGACCATACCACCCCTCCTTCCCAGGTCGCCAACCTCTCCCATGCCACCGTGTACTCTGAGCTCCAGTTATCCAGATACCAGCAGTTAAATATCAGGATATCTTTATTTTCAAAGAGAAATACCTCTCATAATTTCCTGGGAAAACGTTGATGTATACCTCTCTTCCAACTGCACACCCCCCCCCCAACTCCACCCTCCTTTCTACTTGGCCTGTTTTTAAAGAGGAAACAAAAATCAACCGAGAATTTAACTTCTATTGTAAGACTTCTTTACCACAAAATCGTGTAAACGGACTCAGGGACAGACTCACTGTACTTTCTCAAGACATATGCAAAGAGGTACATCTTCCTTTTCAGCTTCAAGTACTTAGGAGATTACTACAGGAGGCAGAGACAAGCTAGTTAATGACATGTTTCTAAAGGTGGCTCATGTTTGCACCCCTCCGGACTTGGACTAGAAGGCTATCAGAAGTTCACACCATTGACAGTGATTTAGATTTGTTCTGGAAGTGCTAGCTGATACAACTAGTAAAGGAATTATGATAAGTTCCACTTTCCTTTTCACCTCATACTATGGGCTGAATGGGAGACTTGGTCAACTGTCAGAAAGCTATCTTTAATTCATGGATTCGTGCATTAAGGACTGAATGATCTTAGAAACTAGAAAGCAACACTACTCTAGTCCTTACGCTGAGCTCTCTGTGAGTTGGTGCTTACTGCTCCCGTGGGGAGGAATCCTCAGCCAGCAGTCCCAAGCACCTGCCAGGAGCAGTGATTTAAGCTCCATGGTATCTACTTTCTCCACAAGACTGCCTTTTAGGGCAAAGGTGCCATCAGGGACAAAAAATGGAGATCTATTCTATAGCATTAAAAGGGATTTTACAGAACTAATTGGAAGCAAAAGGACTGTCCATCTCTCTTGTCTGGAATTCAGAGAATTCCTAAGATTAGTATTCTGTATTTGAAAAACAAAATAGCAAAAGAAATACAATAATGATATAAGTACAGTAGAATATAGAGCAGATGAAACAATAAAATATTTTGCTGTGGTTAAAAAATATGAAAGGTAAAAGGCCTAGCCATTTCCTTTATTTAAAGTAAACTCCCTAAAAGTTGTGGATCAGTTGTCTACACACTTAAGTTATCGAAACCAGGGCTCTTCTAAAGGGAAGACTTCCTGACATTTTCAGTCATTGCTGAAGGTTCCCAGGCAGAGTCTTGAACAAAACTGAGTCACCAGCTTGAGTCACAGCCCAGAGTGACACATTATTTAATAGAGGAAAGGAAAATGTTAAAATAATACACGGGTGTTTTCAGCTGATGCTGAGTCAGATCATCACAGGCAACACGAGAAACATTTCCACCCCTCACCCTAAACACAATCATGTCTCCTCCTCAGAAACAGTAAGATTAGAAGATCGTTTACCATCAATACCACTGTTAATTTCATTTTTAAAAGTAGACAAATGAAATTTTTAAAACTTTTTGGCAAAACTGCCTAACTTCCATTTGCATGCACTTTACCCATCTCCAGCTTGACCCTCTAAGGGCTTTTCTAAATTCATCATCTACAAAGAATTAAAAAAAAAAAAAAAAAAAACAACTAAAACAATACTTTTAAAAACCAAACTGATTTTAGATAGACATAATCTCTACTTTAAAATTCATGTAAAATTTTCTCATTACATTATTTTGTAGAAAACGTTCACAAATGTATTCCTTAAAATGGTAAATACTAATTCAACTAAATAGAAAATTATTTTTTTCAATTTTATTTGTTGATGACTGGGTGAGCAAAGACCCACATTGGAATGAATTTTTACTGTATAAGCTATAACTTTTCAGTTCAAAATGTCCACTACAGTAATTTTCAGATCACAAATTGCATTACAAATCAAGTTCCATCCCTATACATACTTAAAAACATATATAATTGGGGGTACCTGGGTGGCTCAGTTGGTTAAGAATCTGATTCTTGATTTTGGCTCAGGTCATGATCTCATGGTTCATGAATTCGAGCCCCACATAAGGTTCTGTGCTGACAATGCAGAGCCTGCTTGGGATTCTCTGTCTCCTCTCTCTCTCTATGCCCCTCTGTCGCTCATACTCCCTCTCTCTTTCTCTCTCTCAAAAATAAAAGAATATTACTGGAATATAACTAGAAAAATCTGAATTCTTTAAGGATTTCATGAGGCAATGGTACAATTATGCTTGAGTCTCTTTTATAAATGCTTTATAATTTTGTTCTTGAAAATAAAAGCTTCTCTATGAATTAAGTCCCTGGGATCATCAAATAAAGCAAGAAAGGTATGCTGTCATTGATGTTTCAAAACTTTATTAAAAATCTCTTATCTTACATTTTTAATTTTTGTTTTGGTCACTCTCAAGCGTAAGGACAAGATACTATAATTTTCTTCTTAGTGAGGACCATGATATTTCTTTCATCCTCCAAATTTAATATTGGCATGCTAGTTTGTGTTGGTTTGTATGCAAATGTATGAATTTAAAACATTTAATCAAATATTTCATATTATGCTAATATAATGATAATTTAAAACAAATTACAACTATTATACGAGACATATATCATAATCTGTTTTATTTTAGTGAGATATTTAAAATTACTATGTATATGAAGGAAAATGTGCTAGTCTTTTATCTATAGACATAAGTAACAGAATCAACATTAACATTAAACACATGTAATTAAATGTTATTTTCTTCATGCCTGAAGAAACAAGCCATATTTTAAATTGTATTTGCCAAAATACCATATATTAAAATATATTCCATTTGCTTTTTCAAGTTTAAAATGAAATCATGATTATGAAAATAAATTTTTATTGACAAGAGTTTTCTCTTTAAGTTGCAACCCATTTTGGAACCAGGAAACTCAGAGAGGATCTTATGCATTCATTATCTTTGACAGTTTTTTATGGATAGCAGAAACATTGTCTCTAAATTTCATTTAACGTTGGTCCAATTACTATGCTTGATGGATCAAACTGGAAGTTTTGTACATTTTAAGATAAATATGTCTCTGGCTTAGTTTTCAGCAGTGCTATAAATGGAAAAAAAAAAAAAAGAGCAAAATGCCAATGAAAACCAGGTAAAGGGGGAAACAGTCCAAGATTGTCCTTTGGACTGTTATAACATTTCTCCTCCTTCCCCCCCCACCCCCGCCATTAACCATGTATTTAAATAGCTGTGGCTATGGTAGGTGTGAAAGAAGTTTTTATGATTTTGTTTCAAATCAGAAGACACTGAGTTGCAGTTTTCTGTCAAATGCAACCTCAAAGTTTACAACATTCAATCCTGCCAAAGCTTCACAAGCCTCTCTTTCTTTCCAGCTAAAGAAAACATTATTTTTTTCTTTTATCCTATCCTGTACATTCATAAACACGTATTTCCTTTCTACACTGACAGTAATGTCTTCCCCTCTTAAAGTTATTTTTTGAGCAAATGCTGATACATAGAAAATTACTGTAATGGCTGCACTGGACCCAGGAAACCAGAGGACGTGTGCCATGCCCACAGAAAGTTACTAAAGCGTACACATTAGAGTCAGGAATGATACAAGTATGTCTGCTTATGTAGCATTCATTTGGCAGCAGTAATATCAATTTGATGGGGAAAAGAAGTATGAAAATCTGAAAAAAGGTAAAACTAATACTGTTTTCAGATGATATAATTGTATATCTAGAAAACCCAAAAGAACCAACTGAAAATATAATACAAACAGTGAAATATTTTGATAAAGTGACTAGGTAGAACATTAGTCCATGCACATTGACACACACAATACAGACTTCTTATAAACATAAAACAACTAGTTACAAAACATAAAAAAGCTGCGTTTAGATGGGTGCATCTAAACCTGGAAAAAACCTGCGTTTAGATGGGTACGTAAAATGATAAAATATCTAAGTATAAGTCTAACAAAAGGAACATAAAAGAAAACTTGGATATATAGATAGGAACACTATTATTATAAATATGTTTATTCTACCATTTCATCTAGACAAGCTCGTCCTAAAGTATACATGAGGAAGATACATATAGAATATTAGGGAATCATATTTACAAAGAAGTAGGTGAGAGTATTTTACTCTGGCAGTTATTAAGAACATTTTAAAACAACAATAATTAAGAGTGTGGTGCTGGCACCTGAATACATAACCAAATGGCACAGTGTATAAAAGCAATCACTAGAGCCAAATATACAGTGACTAAGTGACTGAGTTGGCATGCCATATTATAAAGAAGCCTGGGACTTACTCAATAAATGGTTTTTATATATAACTGATAGTTTTCTGGAAAACAAGTAAGATCTATAGTACTCTTTTAAACAAAAATAAATTTTAGTTTGTTAAAAATTATAAATACACACGTGAAAACATAATGCCCATAAAAGTACTATAAGAAAATATGTTCCTAAACTCAGAATAGCAAGAGCCTATCTTGGCAAAGCATGAAGCCTAGAAACCATAAAGCGAAGATGGGTAAATTTCATCACTCCAAATATAAAACATGTTAGCACAGTAAAATCAAACAAAATGGCTATAAACTAGCTGCATAATTTTTGACACAAATATGACAATTTAATAAATACAGAGCTCCTGTCATTCAAGAAAGGTCAGCAATCCGGTAGAAAAAAAAGAAAAGAAAGAAAGAAAGAAAGAAAGAGACATGAAAAGTAACATGAAGAAAATATAAATTATTTTTTAGTATGTAAAAAATTGCTAAAACCCACTCATCATAAGAGATATTCAAAACCACGTGATACCATTTTTTATCTACACAATTGACAAGACCCAAAATTGCAAACACGTTGTATGGCCAGGAAGCAGGCAGACACTCTCTCTGATGCATTATAGGTAGAAGGATGAATTCATAAATGTTTTATGAATGGCAATATGGCAAAATCTACCACAATTTTATTTTATTTTATTTTATTATTTTTTTTTTTTACTTTTTTTTTTTTTTTTACCACAATTTTAAATGCACATAACCTCAACTAACAATGTCACTTCAATCTATTCTAATGATTTTATTTTGCATGTGTGCAAAATGTGGGTTCACTGCAACATTGCTTGCAATAGAAAAGATTGGAAGCTACTTAAATTTCAAAAGGGATTTATGTTACACAAATACTGTGTAGAACTTGATACAATTTCAGAAATACACACACACACACACACATATACACATATATATATATTTGTGCGGAAAAAAGCAAGATGTATAATCTTTGTATAATTCAGTTGTGTGAAAACATGTACATATACACATATACGTATACCCTATATGTACACACATGTGTATATATGCACATAACTTTAGAAAGATGCACAGCAATAGCTACTAGCTTCCCTAACATAGAGAAAGCAACTGTATGTAAGGAGGGAGTGTCATTTAAGGGGAAACTTATTTTCCTCTACCCACTTGTCCCTTTGAATATTTCTAAATTTTTTTTAAAGTTTATTTATTTTTGAGACAATGCGAGAGACAGAGTACAAGCAGCGGGGGGGGGGGGGGGGGGGGTGTGCAGACAGAGGGAGACACAGTATCTGAATCAGGCTCCAGGCTCTGAGCTGTCAGCCCAGTGCCTGACGCGGGGTTTGAACTCAGGAACTCACAAACCGTGAGATCATGACCTGAGCCGAGATCGGACTCTTAACCGACTGAGCCACTCAGGCGCCCTCGCCACCCTTTGAATATTTCTTATGTACATGTATTAATTATTCAAAACTATTTTAGGGAGCTAAAAGCTAAGTAACTGAAATCAGTTGAGTGGGAAACTAGAAGGAATTAGGCACCAGAAATTTCTTTAGGAGGATCAGACTCTGAAAGCAAAGGCTCACTCTCCTATAATGACCCTGTATATTTTCTGGAAACAGCATCCATCATGGAATTAAGCAGGGAAATACTAGGAACTGGGAATTTGGTTTAAAACATGTAGTCTTAAAAGTGAATTTGCCTTAGTGTTCATTGTAGGAAAACTAAACAAGTTTAAAACATAACACTCAGCTATGTCTAAGGCAAGCAGCTATCTTCATAGCAAGAACCATTTGCATTTATTTGGAAGGTAACACTAACACTGATGAAATAACTAGAGAAACACAAAAAGTGCTAATTCTAAAAGATCGTGATTCTGTGCTGCTGCAATAATTTTGGGAGGTCTTACATGGAGGTAGGAATTTAGCTAGTGCAATTTGTAAGAGGTCATTTCAGGTAAGGATAACAGCATGAGCAGAGGATTAGAAGAAAGAATTGGTGTTTATGGATAGTAATGGAAAAAAGGTGCTATATATTATGCAATATTTTAGAGAATTTTAAAATATCTTTGGAACTCTACATTTGGGTAAAGTATACTCTAAAATGATAACTCAAGAATGACAGAATACAGACTACTAAAAAATGACAGTTACAATTAGAACTAAAACTGAAAATATTAATAAATAAAATAAGCCACTTTATAAATAGATGCTATAATATAATGTTTATGAAAATCACTCCTGGAATCAAACTAGGGCTCAGATCGTGGATCCTGGCTCAATCTTTCACTGCTGCCTTAATTTGGGGCAAATTACTTAAATGTTTTTATCCTTGGTTTCCTCAACTGATTTAAATTGAAATAATAATTATGTTTACCTCATAATGTTTGTTGGGACGATTAAAGGAAGAAATATATCTAAAAATGTTTAGCATAAAGTTGACTCTCCATAATCGTTGCCAGTGGAATGGACTGGGCTCTGGATTCAGACTGATGAGGTTCATTTATTGGCCCGAACATACACTAACTTGATAACCTGGACAAAGGATCTAACCAATCTGTGCTTTCTTCCTTCTCTCTAAAAAGGGGATAATAACAATGGGCTTCTCTATCAATTTTTTCTTGCAGCTTAACAAATTACCACAAATTTAGCAGCTTAGAAAACACTAATTTCTTAATTCACAATTATTCAGGTCAGATGTCCAGGTAGGCTTGGCTGAGTTTTCTGCTTTTTATCTCACAAAGCTGAAATCCAACTTTTAATCAGGGCCATTTAGGATACTAAAGAAAATGGAGTTTTATAAATGTAAAATATTTTATAAATGGAAAATGATTTAAAAACTAAAAATGGTACTGAATGTAACTTGATCAAATAATCTAAGACTCTTCCCGTATCTAGTTTATTTATAAATATCATTCAATAATTACAGAAATAATAAGAAATACTGTATTTAGTGTTATTTGTTGCTTGAGAAATTAAAAGGTGAATTAACATTTTTCGAGGTAATTTAATGGGAGTGGGGGGTGGGAAACGGAGATAATCAGCTATTGAGAAAAAGTTTTGGAATTCCATATGTGATTATTGTCTTCTTATTCATCATTATCATTGTGTACTCATTACTGGACTAGGTCCTTTTGTGCACCATAATAAGCTACCACTATGAGTTTTACTCCATTTTACAGATCAGAATACTGATACCTGGCCTTTAATTGACTTGCCTGCATTAAAAGAGTCATAATGGTAAAGATATTATTTCAATTGAGGTATGTACTGTTTCAGAATCCAAACTCTGAGCCAGTAAGAAGAATTCTTGAAAACCATTAAACTTCCCTCAGTCTTGTTTTTGATTGTTTTGTTGACTCTTTATTCTCTTTTATTTTCAGACGATATTTCCCAAGTTGTTTTCCTTGTAGCACTAAATCCCCTTTATCTTAACAGGTATTCTGAAGAAAAGTTTGTCATGTGAAAAAAAGAAAAGTTTGCAAAATACTGGATTAAACATGTTTGGAAACGTTTTTTAAGCACAGGACAATTCAAAGTTTTTAATGCTTTAATACAGAGTCTTTCCCAAAATTATTTGACCATGGAACCTCTTTTTCTGCCCAAAACTTATTAACATCCTGGGGAAAGTAAGTCTGCAGAAAATATTTTGGGAAGTTCTGTCTTCAAGTGAAGTATAGATTTGTTTTTGACATTTCAGGCACATATTTAGACAAGGTATAAAACTGTAGACATCATATACAGTCAGTAAAAGTCTCTTTGCAATTTATGTGAGGTAAAAGTCATAACAGCATTTTGTCCTTTAAAAAAAATAAACCTATTTTCTGTGGTTTTTAGAACATTTCTTATATTACACTTCTGAAGAAGGTAGGTATGTATTTAGTAAGAGTGACATAAGTCCTATAAATATAAGGTAGAGTGCCTAGAATATTCAAAATTAAAGTCTTTTTGGTACAACATCATTATTGATAAGTGGGAAAAAGAAGTAACTGCACAAGATCTATGCATATGGAAATAAGACTATCCAATTTAACATGGAAATGGCATTGAACTGGTGACATATTTTACAGGTCATCTACCTGATAATATAGAATGGCATTTACAAGCACAAACTCCAGATATTTGGTCATAGAATATGCATTTTAATGTAATTTTGTGCTTTCCTGGAGGATTTTGTTGTTTTTTTTGTTACGTTTGTTTATTTTTGAGAGAGAGAAAGACAGACAAATAGCTGGCAAGCTGGGGAGGGGCAGAGAGAGAGAGAGACAGAATCCAAAGCAGGCTCCAGGCTCTGAGCTGTCAGCACAGAGCCTGATGCAGGGCTTGAACTTGTGGCCTGGGAGATCATGACCTGAGTCGAAGTCACACAATTACCCCACTGAGCCACCCAGGCATCCCTTTCCTGTAGTTTTTCAAAAAGAATTTAAAGTAAAAGATAAAATTTCAGTAACATGCACAATTACTGAAAACTTAACTTCCTAACATACTTATTAAGGGAAGAGTGGGAATAAACCAAGAATAAAATAGGAAAATAAAACTCTTGGCACCCTTCTTTATCTCTCGTCACAAAAAAACTGGATTCTGATATATATGTAAATATATAACATATTTATATATATATATATATATATAAAATATGTATTTATAATAAAATATATATATATAAATATAAGTATATATAAATATATTTTTAAATATAAGTATATATTTAAAGTTTATTTTATTTATTCTGAGAAAGACCCAGAGAGGGGGGAAGGGAAGGTCAGAGAGAGAGAATCCCAAGCTGCCAGCCTGGAGCCCTATGGGGGACTTGATTTCACAAACAGTGAGATCATGACCTTAGCCAAAACTGAGAGATGCTTAACTGCTTGAGACACCCAGGTGCCCCCAATTTTATATTTTTGAGATTTAGTACTATCCTTTAAAAATAAAACCTTAAAACTAAATGTAAATATATCATTTCAAAATGTTACAGGTACTTTATGATGGACATGCCACAACATGACTGAAAGCTTACTTTCAAAATCAGATAATAATGATGTGGAAGAAAGTGGGAATTTGTGTAAAACTTCCCTGCAACAGCTCTGGATAATGGTGTCCTATTCTCACATCTGTGGCTTTAAGCTTTAAAGTAGTAAATAAATGATTCTCCCTCTTTCCCTTAGCCAAGTCAGGTTTTAAAAAATGTATTTTTTTTTTTTACCCTCCCACCAAACATGAGATCTCAACAAAACTTGCTCTGACATAATTTTTGTTGCTGCTGTTGTTTTGTATTTGTGGATGGTACAGTACCTTAACTCCTCCATAGCAACATGCAGTATTACTTTCCCATCAACCTTTCATCCTTGATCTCACTTGGAATTCCACAAGGAAGATAGAATTTGGCATTTAAAGGATTCAGGGAGGCAAAAGGAGATGAAGTTGCCCTGTTACCTCTTTCTGAGTCCATTCTCATTTCAAATCCTTGCTTTCAGGAATGTATCCTACAACTCTCCCCTTCCTGTGGTTTTCTCTGTCTCTACCTCCTTCTCTGGAAGAAGGTAAAAGACCTGTGTTTCATTTTGATACCTGCAACTGCTGGGATCAGATCCATGTACATTAAGCAATCATTCTAAGGTAAAAACAGAGGAGGAAGCACTATTTTAAGCCACGGTCTGTATTTTGCAGCTTCGTTCACTGCAAAAACTAGGTCGTTTATATGGGTTTTGGTGGGTAGCAGAGAAATTTGACTCACCTAAGTAACACTTCACGAATCTGTCCTTGCCTTCTATTTTTTTGCACAGTCCCCACACTCTCCCCATTATTTCTCATCTGAAACGTGTCCTGCTTAACGAGATACCAGATATGAAACGTGTCTCCTCCTGTCTTGCCCTAGGCCTTCACCTTTTTTGTCCCTGTGAGTAGATAAGCTCACAACCCTCTCTCCCAGCCCTAGAGCTAACTAAAGTGCAACAGAGCAGCCTAGAGTCTGCCTGCTGGACTAGGTTGTATTTTCTGAGGATCTGGGCAATTCACTTTACAGGGTTCCATTTCTAACGTAGCTTCGTGCCCCAAGAGTCACTTTTCAAAATTTCTTAACTTCTTTTCCTGGCTATACTGAGAACGGGACTTCAGGGGCATCTTTAACGTGGTTAATTGTAAAGTCAGTGCTGGAACCGAGAGTATCTCGGACCCCAAGGTACTTCCCTTAACTCTACAGTCTCCAGCGTGTGCAGGGAAGGCACAGGCAATGTAGGAACTTTAGAGGTGATGGCAGGTGCCAGGGTGTGGCTGTAGTTGTGTGTCCCTTTTCTCTTCCAGCAGAAGGAGCCACCTGAGAGAGAGAGAGAGAGAGAGAGAGAGGGAGAAGAGAGGGAGGAAAGAGGGGAAGACTGGGGGAGGGAATAAGAGGGGAGGCGGGAGGCGGGTGGGGCGGGCAGGCACCCGGGGAGCGCGGCGGCTGCGAAGCTCGGGCTCACACGCACGCCGCCTCTGTTTGTACACAGTGCGCTCCCGGCCGGAGGCTGGCTCCCCGCTAGCTCACGCTTCATTGTTCTCCCAAGTCAGAAGCCCCGCAGCTGCGGCGGCGAGCGCTGAGCGGGCCGAACGCACCGTTTGCCCGTCCACCCGCGCGGGTGACCCGGAGCCGCCGCGGGAACCCGCGCCCCGCCCCGCCCCGCCCGCAGCGCCTCAGTCGGGACCCACCCGCAGCGGAGGCTGAGCCCGCCAGCGGCTCTTCGGAGCTCGCCCACCTCTTCGCGCCGGAGCGCAGGCAAAAGGGGAAGAGTGGTTCCTCTCTTTGGTCGCCACTCTTTCTCGTCCTCTTCAAGAATTTGTTTAAGGTAGTGCTGCGGACAGAAGACGTCTTCTTGAATTCTCTGCCAGGGGCGGGGTCTGCCGCTGCCCTGCGGTGCCACCTCAGCGACACTGCCCTCCGTTACGACCCCTGACCAGCCGGGGTCACGTCCGGGAGACAGAATGATGAAGCGCTCGGTGGCCGCCTGGCTCTTGATCGGGCTCAGCCTCAGTGTCCCCCAGTTCTGCAAAGGTGAGGCGGCGGGGCCCGGGCTGCAAGGTGCGGGACCGGCTGAAGTCCCTTGGGAAATGCCGCGCAGGGCGCTGGAGGCGGTCCCCGGGGCGCGCCAGGGGTGGCGAGCGCCGCGGGCGGTACGGAGGCGGCGGCGCGCCCTAGGTGCCTCGGAAAAGTGCTGGCAAAGTCAGAGCGGAGTGCGTGGGGCTGAGCGGGGGAAGAGGGTGCGGGGGGACCGAGGTGAGATCGAGGAAAGACGGGGACTGGGGCAGGCGGCAGGGAACGGCGCTCCGGGGAACCAGAGGCTCCTCGGCTCATTTGGCCAACGGGGTCACTGCGCGAACCTCCCTGGGCAATGCCAGTGATGCCAGCCACGGGCGACGGGCGGGGCTTCCATGGGGGCCCGGGCCGGGAGGCGAGCGTGCGGGCGTCATCTGATTGAAACGGGAAGGGGCTGGGGAGCCGCATGGCGGTCCGCTCCCGGGTGCGGTTCTGCCAAAGTGGGCCCGGGCTGCGCGCTTTGCAAATCCGAACCTGGCCCTGGGAGTTCTGGAGGTGGGTGAGGTGGAGGCGGATCTGACTAGTCAGTCGGGCTTTCTCCTGCCTCCCCACCCCGAACTCGCTGCGTCGGTCACAGAAAAAACCCTGGAACCTACCTCTCGCCTAACCTCAGGGGCTCCGAGCTTGGCTCAGCACTCCCTCCGGGTGCAAGCGTAACTCGTGGTCATGGACAATCTCGCAGTGCGAAACATCCTCGCTCCCCCGCCCAAGAGCAGAAAAGTTGTAAGAGCGGGTCTGGTTGTGCTTTCCATGACTTGTGTGAAATAAATCAGACTGCAAAATAAAATAAAATAAAATTAAATTAAAATAAAATAAAATAAAATAAAATAAAATAAAATAAAATAAAATAAAATAAAATAAAAATAATTAGTATTATTACAGGACTCCGAGGAGTCTCCTACTGAGTTGTATAGACGAATTTCAGGTCCTTTGCGAAGGGTGGCTTGTCAATACGAACCCTTGTTCTTGCCGCGCGTCACTACGCGGGTCGCGGGTCCAGGCTCAAGTTGGCGCTGGAAAAGGGCAGGAGGAGAGGCAGGGGCCCTGGAGAGACCGCTCAAGGGGGTCCTGCCCCCCTTCGGCGCTCACGGGTGGAGAATGCCCCTTCTGAGGGGTCCGAGGGTGATAACAACCCTTAGCAGGCTGCTTCAGGTGGAGAGCTGAGTGCACTACAGGGTTTAAAACGCTGTGCCTCTCAAAAAGGATAGTTGAATTAAAAGCGTTGACTCGAATCCATTTGAAATTAGACACTACACGAGTATTCCACACGCACCATCCATGCATCCATCCATTTGCTTCCCAGAAAAATTGTGGGCTCTCGGGCTACTGTTTGCCCAAGAAGCCTGGTGTTCCTGGAGGCCTTCGGCTGCCCTGCCGGCAGCGATCCGTGGCCGAGCTTTGCCTGGGCCTCCCTCCCTCCCTCCCCCAGAAGGTGGCTATTTTCCCCAGCGTGTGTAGGCGTGTGTGTAGGTGTGTGCCTTGCCAGCGTTTACAAAGTGCCCTTCCAGTTATCAGGCAGAAGCAGCCACTCCACTGAAGGTGAAGGGATGGTAATGCCTTTGTAGTTGCTCAGCCGAGTTCCCAGGCGATAGGGTAAAGGCAGTGCTCCCACCACTGTCATTTTCCTCTCTCTTATTTCCCATCTGGATTCCTTCTGCACTTTCTTCCCTTAGCAGGAAGGCGAAGGGAAGAACCGCAGGCACAATCGTCTCCTCCTCCCTTCACCGCCTCCGTTCCCACCCCACACACCAAGACACACATTCACCCAGTCACACGCACCTACACCCTGCCACCGCAGCCACCATCTGTCCCCGAGCCGAGGTGGAGAGCGGAGGGGGTGGAGGAGGAGATAACGTGTCTAGCGTGCGTGGCCGCGCTCTCCTCTCAGGGTCTGGTTGCAGGAACCCTGGGGTGCGGTGAGTCCCGGCTCCATGCAGCCCGCAGCTCTGCCTTCTAAAGATACCCGCGCCTAGGGCACTGCTTACCGCGAGAGGCAAACCAGCCACGGTGATGTTGCCGGGCCTCTCCTTTCCCGCTCCCAGACAACCATCGGGCAGCGGTGTACTCCATGTTCTTTAGTAGACTGCTCCTTTTTTTTTTTTTTTTTTTTTCCAGCCAGCCCATGGTTAGAAGGAAAGAGGGCTTTAAGGAGAGAAACGGACCGTTTTCAATGGGCTCTTTTGGATGAACTTGCACCTTTCTAATATAGTCCCCCTCAGCCCAGCAGAAGGCAGAGTGCAGCTTGCGTGACAGCTCCAAACAATTAAACTTTGAGTAAACTTATTGAAGCCAGTGTTAACACTGGGAATTTCCCTCGCATCCTCCCTCCCCAGACATCGTTTATCTAATGTAGCCTTTTAGAAATTGGTGTTTCCCTGTGTGGGCTGCAGTTTACGTGCATTAATGATTGGGATTTGGTAATTTCTTTTATTAGTAGTTTTTATTTTAAAATTAAACCAATGGATCAGTCAGAGTGAATATTTTATTAACTCTTAAATTATTCATCGCTATGGGTTGCTCTGAAAAATCCAATAACATGCATACAGTTGCAGCAAGCACGTGACATCTTATGCAATCTGTCCCTGTGCCTGCAGTTGGTGCCTGAAGTCTTTAAGCAAATGGCACTGTCTAAAAATGTCTAGACATGTCCTAAATACTATGAATCATTGGCATTTGAATTTCCTTTTTTTTTTATCAATGGTGAATTTTAGTTACTCTACATGAGAATAAATTAGTACCTGAAGAATCTCACTCAAGATAATAACACTATGCTTCTATGATTTAGTATAGCAATATTTATACTGAAATTAACAGGTTTTTGTGTTTTGTATTTTGTATTTAAAATGTGTCACACATTAGTGTCTTTGTTTCTCAATTTACATGACCGTAATTTCTGTACTTTAAAAATAAATGCTAAGTCAAATGCCAGCTGTAACGCCTAAGGGTAATTTTAAACGGTTGAACTAAAAATAATAATTAAGGGAAGATAAAGTATTCTGCTGTGACAGTTTGACAGTAATGCAAAATATTGGCCATGCCCTGCACTGTCATGATACATCCACTTTTTTTCCCTCTCTGGTACTTAAAAAGCTTTTTTCATTATTCTTGGAATGTTTCCATAGCATTGAGATGTGTTTTGTTTTAAATATGCATATTTTGGGGAACACATTTAGATTTATAATAATAAAAATTAATGGTTAAAATTTGAAGTACTACATTCTTCCTTCTATAGTCTTGAAGTCACAAAGGTCTCCAAAACCGGGCTAATGTATTTCACTTCTGTACTCTTCTCTAAAACTCCCATGTATTTTTCTCAAATATTTAAAGACTAATGTTGATATAAAACATGTATTCAGGATCTAAGGTATTTTTAGTAAATATTTTCATAAAGTTTCCTTTTATTGCCAGATACATGTGATTTTTCCTTCTCACAAAACTATAGGAATGTAAAGTAAGGGGATAAAATATACATGAGTAAATATAAAATAGCTTGGTTACTCAAAATCATTACAAAATAGAAGTTCGGCAGTCCTTAGAGTCTAAATTAGAGTCTTAATTTTATTGATATTAAGATAAAACTTTTACTTAGGTACTTTAATTTAAAACTTTTAATTTTTTGAAGAGTTTTAAGTTGAGATGGACTGTATATCTTATCATTTGTGTACAGTTTAAAAAAAAAAAAAAAACCTGCCTGATCCAAAAGTTTTATAAAGCCTAAGAAAGTAATTCTGGCATTTGTTGTTTACTGAGTACACTTTCAGGTGCAGTAGCTTTGAATATGATACATGATGTAGTAGGTTCATCATATTCTTGCCAAACAAACAAACAAAACCATAAAACAGTGCAGGGTTTAGAACTCAGTTCACGCCAGAGTAAATCATAATGAGTAGGTAGTGAGAAATAGATAGCAAATCTTGTAAATATGTAATTAATGGTATGACTTCTCATAGCTAATCAATTTACTTTTTACATAGTGGGGTTTATTTCCTAAGTAGTTTGTACACTGCATTATTATTAAGAAAAGAGTAGAAAACCAAAACCAAGCCATTTCTGTTTTTCAGTTCTCATCTGGGTTGTAAGGAAGATGCCAGGCATGTTTTTTTGTTTGTTTGTTTGTTTAATCATAGCCCATGTAATGATTATAATAACTTTTGGTTAATCAAAACAAACATGTATTTGTATACAAAAAGTCAAACGGTTACCCATGTGGAGTAGAATAAGTATTGAAATTGTTCTCATGGTTATGTGATAATGCTAGAAATTAAGTACTATAAATACTTAAACTGAATAAATTACCACTTAGTTGTCACTGAAAATTCCTCTAAAAAGTCTTTGATTTGAGGAAGTTGTTGAAGGGAAAAGCAGACCAGGATCAACTGTGCCCTTGCCAGCAGGTGTCAGGATAATCAATGGAGATCTTTTAAAGGAAAGATGGAAAAAATAAAATAAGCAAACCAGTAAAGGTGAATCTGCAAATTCATGTAAAGTGACTTTTTGCTGTGTATGAAACTGATGTTATTAGTTTTCATTGATCCCCTGAAAAAGAGAAGGAGGGTGAGTTGTAAGAACCTACTTCTTTTACCACAGTTTTTTTTAACTTAGAAACAGAGTTACTCAGCCACTAACAAGTGCATGTCTAGGTTGAACCATTATTTTTCAGGGGTCTCTTGAGTACCATCCAAGGACATGCACATAGAGCTATGAGGTACTTGCAGGAAAACAATTATCACTGAATGGTTTAGCATACTTTTAAGCATAGCCTCCATACCAGCTCTAAGTTTTATAAATAGAAATTCTGTTATTGTGATTTGTGTGGATATATGTTCACCTGTATATTTATATACATCTATAGAACTGATAAGACATGGTTAGTTACCTTTTTTTTTTTTTTTTTTTTAATCATGATGGTGAAGTATATGTTTCCTGGAGCTTGCAAGTGTCTAAATAACAAGTCATGTGGCCAAAAGAGACCAAATGACATGATAAAGTTTTGTCATAACCCACTGCAGCCAGTTATTAACCCTTATATGTGTTCCTGTTATGTATCGCTAGCTATTAGTGACTTGATATCATTTATTTATTTTTAATTAATCCTTAAATGATTACATTCCTTACAAATTAGTTCTAGCATCTGCTGATATAGCCTTTCACCTGGTTACAGATTCACCATTACACCATTTCTGCAGGTTCTTTCAGGTTCTTGTACAGCTGATGAGGTGTATCAGCTTGTGTCATGCCAAACTATCTGTCTTCAGTGGTAACCTGTGTCAGTCCTCCTAATATGAAAATTCTCTTCATTTCTCTGCCCCTGCATCTTTCTCCTCTTTTCCTCCTGCCTCCCCAACATTTCCTTGATGGATAGCAACTGGGGCACAACATCCACTATAAAATTCTGTCTTCATTATTAAGAGGCTTCAAATCACCAAAGCGGTGTGCAGTTTTCAATTTACTTTTTTTGTGTGTGTAAGGGGAAAAAGCATCATTGTGGGAAGCCTCTATTACTAAATCCTGAGGTCTAAAACATACATGGAAGTATGTCAGGATCTTAATTATAAACCAACTTTACATTTTATACCTGGATTTGTCCTGCCTGAAACTATCAACTGGGTAATAATTTATATCCATCCTACTTGTAGAGAAGTCTCTTGCCTTGCCTGTAGCACATAGTTGAGAAACTAGGAGAAAACATCAAAAACTCCAGACCACCTAAGATAGAGAATACATGTAGTACTTAGATCATATAGAAAAGTCTCTTGGTTTTTAAGTTCCAAGGCTTTCTATAAACTGGATCCAGAAAATGAAAGGCATATGAGGTGATAGGTCACTCTTAATCAGAACAAAAAACCATGGCAGCTATTAGAAACAGGGCTGAAAAAGTCTCTGCAAAAGCAGTGATATCTTACAGTGTAAAAAAATGAGGGACATTTACCAGGGGGAGGGGCTAAGTATAAAGGCTAAAAGGCATTAGTGTGTGAGAGAACATTCTAATAATTGGTGCCAATATTGGCTTTGGATCTTAGACAAAGACTCATAGCAATATGTTCAATATCTGGGGGTATAAAAGCAGTGGAATGCATGTATTATTGAAGAGATTTTGTCAAAACTAAGCTTAGAATACCTACTCAATGGTGAAAGAGACAGATATCTGAGGAATTTGCTTGTTTAATATGCTATTTTCCCATCATTCCAGAGAATATGTTATCATATATTTTGTACTAGTACTTTTTCACTAAAACAATGAATGAAACTCTTAGGAAACACATGACTCAATGCTGTGCAAAAGAAGTAGACCTCAGAGTGCAGATAAGATGTCATGCAATTATTGGGTTATATTTTAGGAGAAAATGTGTCATTATTTTGTTTCAAAATATGCATTCTTATAGTGATACTAACTGCATAGGATTTGTTCAACAAGAGATTTAATAGTGCATGGAGCAGAATGAAGGATTTACGTACAAGAATTTAAGTGAAGGCTTTTTCCAAGTGCTAAAGCACTTTTGAAAGTGATTGTTGCTATGGTGAAAGAAGATTGAGTCCATGTCTTAGCTTTTCTTTTTCTCTTTTCTAAAACACGACTGCATCAAACTGATTGATCTTTTTTTTTGAAGAACAATTTAATGTAGTATAACAGTCCATACATGGAAAGGCCAGAGTTTTAATCTCATGTTAGATGACATTGTGTTGATTTGAAGCTAACCTCTCAATGAGGTTAGGCCATCACACATTCTTTAAGGTTTATGCTTTGTATTTGATGAAGTTTTTAATCTGGGGAACGCAGAATCATCCTTTTGAGCCTTTTCTTGCTATACTGAGGTCACGATGACCATTCACATTTTACTGATACTAGAGATTATATGAAGACAACCAGAGTAAAATGGACTCATGACTCTCGAGCAGAAAATAGTGAAAGAGTCAGATGGGAACAGTGGAGAATATTTTTGTTTGAAATAAGTTGACGACTCCCTCCCAGTAATGTCTGCCCTCTACAGGCATTGGTCCTTCATCTGTGCTCATATGTTTCCTGCCCTTCTCCCTTCACAGTTTTCTCTCCTAATGCCAGTTAGAACTTTCATTTTACCTTGTTTATTCAACTTTTTTTTCTTTCACTAGTTTAATTTTGTAAGCACTAACTTTTTTGAGCTATCAGCTATGGACAAGTATCAAGCTAATAATGACCATTCAAGATGCTTTAGTATTTATACTCCAAATTCTTGTTTCATGTTTTGTGTTTCCTATAAAGCCAGAATTTACAATGGTGGCAGGCAGGACAAACAACCCAACTAAACAACAACAACCTAAAATGAACACTCAATATACATGGAAATGAATGGAGCTCTTCCTGCCCCTGTGCATCAGTGTTCTTATGAAGTCCCCAGACATTTGAAACAGTGCTTTGTCTTTTACAGAAAAACAATGTGTCAAAAGTAGTTTCAGAAACTTTAAAAGCTTTGTTTCTTATTTAACCATTTTTTACAATCTGTGTTGTGGAATGAGCATACTTTGAGCTTCTCAGTGCTCCTGCAAGAGCATTGTTAAAAATGTGATATTAACATACAGGCAAAATGTAAAGTGTTTTTTATGGCTGTTATGCATCTTCAGTTAGAAGAAAAGTTACCTCTAAGTGATACATTTCTTTGTTAAATACAAGGTTCTGACATTTCCAGCTGACATAATTTTGACCCAGAAACAATATTTTTTCAAGTATCAGTTTTTTTTTTCTTCTTTTTACTTGGGGACTGCCACCAGTCAGTTTTAAGCATCTTGTTAGACAATTTGAAACAGGCATGCATTCTGATATCTTTCTTAAATACAGTTAACAAGTCTAGTATTTATAGGGATCATGCTATATGTTCCACTATTCTAAGTACCACTTTGATTCTTACAAGTCTCTGAGGCACAGGTACTGTTACTATTTACATAAATGGAGATATAGAGGTTAAATAATTTCCCAAGGTCACACAGCTACTAAGTAAGTTGTTAGAATTAGAATCCAGGTTAAATCTGGAGCCTGCTCTCTTAACCACTAAAGCATGCTGTTTCAGTGAGTGACACGTCCTGTCTATCATGGAGATAGTTTGTTAAATGATCCTTTTATTTATAAAGCTCACACTTCATATCTATTACTATTTAACTGGTAGATATTTTGGAAATGGTAAATTGTATTTCTTCTCTAGACAGTACTTTTACAGTGTTCTAATTTAAGTTGGTAACATGTCATACCTCTTTTTGTATACAGAAATAAAGTTTAGAGTATGTTCTTTTTGGTCAGAAAGAGTTAATGTGTCTTTCAGAATTATGCATCACCAGGAAGAATAGCAAAGGTGGGGAAAAGAAGAACACTTGGGAAGTAATTCAAACTCATTTTTTTTTCAGTCTTGCCATTCAATTTTATTGCACTATGATTTATATATATATATTTTTTGGTTTTCTAGGATTCCATTGTTCCTCTACATTGTTTCATTGTTACTTGATATGATACGTAAGACTACACTTTCTCTGTAATTTTCAGATACAGAATATAGGACGAAGTGATTTTAAAGGTTAATAAGATTTTTATTTCTGCTAGTTTGATGAAGGTATTTAATTTGCCTTACATCCTATCCTCATTTAATTTTACTTTTCTGTGACCCCATTAACAAATTTTAGCCAAACAAAAGCACCAAGTGGTTTCAAACCATCAGCTAGAAAAATATATTTTCTGGGGCACCTGGGTGGCTCAGTTGGTTAAGTGTCCGACTCTTAATTTTGATTCAGGTCATGATCTCCTGGTTTGTCAGTTAGAGCCCAACATCAGGCTCTGCACTGACAGCACAGAGATTGTCTCCCTCTCTCTGCCTCTTTCTCTCTCTCTCTCTCTCTCTCTCAAAATAAATAAACATTTTTTTAAAGAAAGAAAATGCTATTTTCTGGTTTAGCATTTAACTAAAAGACAATTTATTATTTTTTTAACTAGAATTGGATTAACTTTCAACATTTTACAAAATGATAAAAATTGCACCAATTAGTATGAGATGTCCTTATTAATAACATTGTACAGATGTACAATATTTAATAGTTTAAATAGACCCCCATATATTATATTTATTCTTGTAAAATAATAAAACAATAAAGTTTCTTAAGCATTTCCATCTCCATTCTAGTTACCATGAGCAGAGAAGACATTTTTTTTTAAGTTTACTTATTTATTTTGAGAGACAGACACAGTGCAAGTGGGGGAGGGGCAGAGAGAGAGAGAGAGAGGGAATCCCAAGCAGGCTCTGCACCAGCCGTGCAGAACCCAATGCGGGGCTTGAACTCGGGAAACCGGGTGAGCCAAAACCAAGAGTCAGATGCTTAACAGCTGAACCACACAGGCACCCCAAGAAGCCTTTGTTGAACACAAAAGGAAGCTGAGGTTCAAAAAGTCACATGATCTGTAATTCAAGCAATCAGTGACAGAGTTTGAACTTGACTCTACATATTCTGGGTCCAACATACTTTTCTCTCTCTTTTTTTTTCCCCCTCAGTTGTTGGATTCACAAGATGAGAAGGAGGAGTTGTTATACTATTGCTTTTTCAAAGACTGTTAGAACCTGTTTCTCATTCCAACAAACACTTTCTTTCCATTAGCCTATAATACCCCCTGTTTCTCTAAGGGAGCCTGTTACCAACTATCATGACATCCTGAACTTTTCAATGGCTTCAGAATCTTCTTTCTTCTCTAACATTTGTCCCCTTAAAATCTTTCATGCATGAACTTGTGACCCTTTTAGCATTCTGGTATTAAACTTCCTGGAAGTTCCCAACACTAATGATTCCCATCTCCGTGTTTAGTTACCTACTGGCAATGCTGTTCAATGGATTTTCTCATCACATGATTGGCTCAGCTAACAGTACTTTAAATTTCTCAGACTTTATCTCACCAGAGTTATCTGTCTTTCTACTTTTCTTTGTCTTTTACTCCCACAAACTCACTTTTGTCACCACTCTAATTTTTAGTCTTACTTATCTCTCTTCTTTCCCAGCCTGGTCTCTGTGGTTTTCCATTTTAAGAGGTATTCAACCATTTATGAATTTCTCAGGCCAGGTGCTTTTATCAGTTTTGCTTCATTAAGTCCCAAACTAAGATAGTTTCCAAAGTCTCATTCACATCTTTGCAACTAAGAAAATTGGAGTGCTATCAGAAGGTATTGGACCCGCTAGAAATCCTGATGTAGCTGAAAAGTCGAGTTCCAGAAATCCTGATGTAGCTGAAAAGTCGAGTTCCACATCTTGAAGGGAATGAACAAGAAAGATAGAAAGTGATATTATGGGAAATATCATGGGCACCGCCAAAATCATATGGGAATTGCAATTTATTGATAATTATAAATTTGGGAACATCATCATAGGGGTTATGGTTGAGCGAGGATTGAAGACAAGATCCTTAGAATAAAACAGTCAAGGCATGTTGTAAAAAAAAAAAAAAATTATGTGGGTATTGAAATCCTGAAAAGTTACACAAGAAAAAAATGTTGGAGAGAATGACAGTGAACCAGGAACAGAAATTTTCAAGGAATGAGGGGATATAGTGCAGCAATCAGGAGATAACTATAATAATAAGGGTATAGTGTTGGGAAATAGTTATCTGTTACATGAAATTAAACCCAGGTGGGGGTTTTGTTTGTTTGTTTTTGTTTTTGGTTTGTTATTTGAAAGGAAGGAGAAAGCATGTTCAGTAAGTTGCTTTGAAGAGTGGGAAAGAGTAATGCCGCATCTGAGGTCTAGAATCTTTGGGAGAGAAAACAGTATCCAATTAAGAACGCTGTGGGTAAACAGTGACTCAGAGGAGAGTGGATTTCTCCTAGACCAGGAAGACAGATATAATGGCCTAGTCCCAGGCATCATGCTTTTTGACAGTCTTCATACGACAGCTTTTGACGTGTTGCGCTCAAAGCATTGCTTTTAAGCACATACAATATGTTTTCATATGCAACAGCTCTTTTAAACCTCACAACCATCTGGGGGGTTATTATTATCCTTATGGGCAGATGAGGATATAAATGAGAATAGGGTAAGTGGTCAGCACTCAGACTTATAGACCCAAGTCCAGGATTTACTTCACTATAGCACAATTACAGAGAAAACCCCAGATACAGGGAAGGATCCTTTTTAAATTCAAGGCACATCTGGGAGATAGGAAGATTTCTGCAGTTGTGTCGTGACCTACTTTGTCCTATCCAGATGGGCCTCTATGTGTTTTGAGGTTTGCATAGTTTAGGTTACTGGGAATGTCTATGTCTGCTTGCTGGTCTTAATCCTTACCCACCTTGGATCATTTGTCCAAATGGTTTTTCCTGGAAAAACATTATTACTTGGAGAATATTTCTTTTTTCCTTTTCAGCATACTCAAAATTGTGCAACCTTGCGCACAAAGAATTCTTTTTCCTCAAATTTACATGTTTCAAATATTTGTAAACCATAATGTTTCTTCTTTAGTTCCTGACATGCTAAAGTTGTACATATTTCTTCCTTTAATCTGTCCTTGTAAGCCATTCCTTTCATCATTTTAGCTGTTTCATTTGGAATCTCTCCAAGTAGCCTACGTATTTATTCAACAGGCTTGCCAAAAAGCCAACAGAGAATTCCAGGGATGCGCCTTCCTTAAATAATGCCACACGCTTTAGTCTGTCCTTTCAAATTTTGCAAATACATTCTTAATTTTCATCTCTTGTTTTGCTGTTTTTTCTACCAGACCACTTTTTGCCAAATAATATTTATCTGTGCCATTATTTTTTTTTTCATAATTTTGTTTTCCTTTTGCCTTCACTGGAGTTTTCCTTTCTTTTTCATTTTGAATTTAGTATAACATTTATTACTATTATATGATGTATTCTCTGTCCATAGAATCACAAAGTAACCTAACTTCATTTCCTGCAAATTATATTATTAGGCTATCTACTGGTATTTTTATATCATACACACACACACATATATATATATGTGTGTGTGTATATATATATATATATATATATATATATATATACACACACACACAAAATCTGCTAAATTATATGCAACAAATCCTACCCTTAGTTTTCTTTTTTGCATATATATTTCCTTTTGGGTCTTTAAAGCATTCATTATCTTGTTGAAACTACCATCTAACTCTATTTCTGTAGTTTTTCTATTTCTGCATTTATTTTTGTCTCCTAAGTGTTGCCATTTTCTTCTCCCACTTCATTGCTCAGTTTAAACTGAACAACCTCAGAGAATCTCTCTGATAACCTTATCCAAGTTACCAATGCTCCAACATGTACACATATACTACTGTCATTATTCTCTGTCACTGTTTTTTTGAATTATGGCATTTTAAAAAATCATAGCTATAAAGTCACTTCATAACTTATTTATTTCATTGCTTGTTCCGAATGTATTATAAACTCTATGTAGGCAGGAAAAGCATATGTTTTGTTCCCTAATATGTATATCCAGCTTCAACCATGGTGCCTTATATGTACTAGGCACTTCCTATTTGTTGGCTAAATTTGCCCCTGCAGGGATGAATGAAAAACATGAATTAAAAACAACTGTGTTGGTGTATAAATCTTCCCCTGGTTTAAAAAAAAAAAAATGTGTTCCTTTGATAGACCCATTAACTCATTTAATAAATTCTTATCTGCTTGAAGCACTGATGCATTGACCTGTAATTTATGGCACAAGTGATACACTTTTAGAAGGCAATAAATACTTTAGTAGTGGCAAACTCTAAGAGCAGACTAAATAAATGACCTACTTGTTTCCATAGCTGTCTAATTTATAAACACTTTAAAAGCAAGATTTGGGTTTTACCTTAAATTATCAAATTGCAATAAAATAGTTGTAATTGTATATGGAAGATAGACAGTAAGCTCTAGTTTTTCATTTTGTTATCAAGGGTTGACACAAAAACTATGTGCAACAAAATCAAAGCACTTGGTGGTGGTTTAAATTGTCAGGTGGAGGAGTTGCAGGTAGCCCTTTGATCTACTAATTGTACAGTGCCTGGGGGATGACTCCCATAAGCTCCACCAGCAATAACTTTCCTTCAACCATAACTTCTTTCCCTCCTCCTGCCATGCAGTCACACCTGCTACACCCAGATGTACTTGGCAGAGGGGAAAAGACAGCCCCAGGAAGCTGTGTCTGCCCAGGAGCCCAAAGCTCTGTTTAGAGTTTTTTTGTATGTAATGACAATCTTTATGTCACAGCTAACTGCTGTTTATTCCCCTTTGGGCAAGTATACTTCTCCTTTCTTAAAAGCCTCAGTGGTTCTAAAACTATTTGTATGCTTGTGACCTCAATAATTGTGTGATTTCCACTGCTAGCCTGAAAGCTCTGAAAACACGTCTTTCTGAAAAAGGTATATGGCAAAGGATTGTATGCAGTCACTTATAAAATCTAAGGCTTTGCTCCTTTTTATGTGATAAGAAAGAACATTTGGCAGTTTTTTTGAGGGGCAATTAATTCCTCATACTTACTCTAAAGTTTTAATTATTTTTGAACTGATAAGTATACACTCATTGAAGGAAAGCCATAATTGTGTCATTTGGTGTCTATATTTAGAGACATTTCAATGAATAAATACCTGAAAGTAATATTTTTAACCATAAAATTGATCGCGACACATAGTCTTATGATTTATTTATTCCACAACTTTTTATTGAGCAGAGATAGATGCCAGGAACTGTTTTGGGTGATAGAACTACAAGAATGAACAAAACAGGCGGCAAACCTTGCTCAGATACAGCTTAAATTCAATGAGTTAAATGGATGGGATTAGAGAATAAACAAAGGAAATTGTCTAGTAGGTTAAAAGAAGGGGGTCGGGAATTCAGGAGTGGATCTCACTTTTATGTAAGGTGCTCATGTCAAGCCTCACTTTTCACCCCAAACATTAAGGAAGTGAGGTATATATTAAAAGCATGTTTCATTTGTCTCTGTGTTTATTATGTTTGTTATGTAACAGCTAAACTTATTTTGTAAAATATATCCATATTTTCCTTTATGATTTCTGCTTTTGGCAGAAATTTAAGTGCGTAAGAATTGCTCTTTGCTTTTTCTACCAGATGATTAGCTATGTGTCCCAACACAACTTACCAAAACTTAGAAAATGAAGCACTCATCATACACTAAATTCTATGATGTATTTGCATCAGTTCAAACACTTGCTGGGCTGCTTCTTTATTAGTGGAACAGTATTTTTAATTATTAAATTACTTATGAATTATGGATTTTAATTATTAATCATTGCATGTCATAGAAATATAGCAAAATATGGTTTCTAATATTTTACTTGGGATGTTTACATCTGTTTTTATCAATGATATTTTGAGGTATGTTTATCAAGCTTGGAACTAGGGAAATGCTATACTTGTACAATTATTTAGAAAGCTTCTCTTCTTTGGAGTACTTTAAGAGTTTTTCTGTTTCTTAAAGTTTTGGAATAACTCACCTACTAAGCAATCTTATCTGTTTGTTGGGTACTTTGTGAATACTATTTCTAGGGTCTTCCATAATGAATGGAGCACTTGTTATTCCTTTTCCATTTTTGATAATTTATCATTTCTGTTAAATTTATCTATTCTGATACAATAGTATAATTTAAGAATATTTTCTAATTTGTTAGCATATATTAAATATAACATTAAAATATGAAGAGTTATTTATATAAAATAAAACATTACATATATATACATATACATTTTATATATATATGTATATATATGTGTGTGTGTGTATATATATATATATATACATATATATATATATACATATATATATATAGTGTATGTGTGTGTGTGATATCTACAAAGTATAAAAAATAAACATTAAAAAGATAAAGGTTTCAGGCTCAGGAATCAGGATTTTCAACTTCAACAGTTGACTAACCTTGGTTTTCAAAAAATAAATAAAATGGGGATAGAAAAAAATAAAATAAAATGAGGATGATAATAGAATCTTACCCCGAGAGTTAATGTCAGGATTTAATACAGGTTAAGTGCTTAGAACAATGTCTTTGGCCAGGATGGAGATGATAGGGAGGAGGAAGAGGAGGACTAGTATCTCCAGTTTTGTAAGCACAGTGCTTGGCTCAAATTATGACAAAAAGTAATTGATAAATGAATTGAGTGTCAATCATCTTTTTCATTTATTATTTTAGTTTTTATTTTTATCAAGAGGACTTCAGTCTTTTAACTGTGATATAATTTGCAGGTTTACTAATATAATGTGATAAGAGAATGGAATCAGATAGACTGGGAGTTGGATCCTGGATAAACTCTTGACTAATTCTGAAGCCTTTTACATACCTAGGTGTACATACCTAACCTGTTTCCTCCTCTGTAGGGTATGGATAAAGCAAGAACAATCTAATACGGTCATTGTAATGATTAAAAGATACAACCCATGTAATATGCTTATAGATCCTGGCAATATAAACTTTCAATAAATATTAGGTATTTTTTATTTTCTTAGTTGTGGTTCTGGCTATTGCTAAAAAGGGGTCAGTTACCCTGGATACCCTGGGATACCATAGGAGAATGGTATAAGGAGGGGATGGGAACCTGGATTGATCTGACAAAATGGCCAATCACCAGAGCTTGGCAAGTTTTCAATTTCTGTTACATATATTTTGGTTATGTTTCTGATTTTAAATTATTGTGTTTTGGGACATTTGACTATCTTAGTCTGTTAGGGCTACTGTAAGAAAAATACCATAGACCGGGTGGATTATAAAATACAAATTTGTTTCTCACAGTACTGGAAGCTAGAAAATCCAAAAGCAGTGTGCTGGCAGATTCAGTGTCTGGTGAGAGCCTGTTTCCTGGGTCATAGGCAGCCATCTTTCACTGTGTCCTTATATGGTTGACAGAGTGAAGGAGCACTCAGACTTATTTTCAGTGAAGGCACTGTTATTCATGTGGCCTCTACCCTCATGACGCAATCACCTCCCAAGGGCCCAACCTCCAAATACAATCACATTGCGGATTAGGTTTCAAAATATGGATTTGGGGGAGGGGGACATAAATAGTCTACGGTATCATCTGTAATAGAATATCCTTCAGTTTCACCTACCCCACTAGGAAGTCTTTGCTTCCTTTATATTCTTCCCACCTAGTGGCACTGACTCTCTACTCTGAATATAGACTGTAAGTTGTGTCCTGATTTATAACCTATAATAGTAACTTCTAAAACATTTTAGGTTGTTTTTACTTCACATTTGGCTTTATAGGTCTCAATTGTAAATATGGTATATAAGGCAGTTGACAGCTTGGAAGTTTTTTGTAATTTGCTTATTCACAACTCGTGGTCTCTGTGGTCAGTACTTAGTATTCAGAAAACTTCACTGTGTCTTGCCTTTCAGCAGTTCAAGTTTAATATTTTATGTCAAAAAATGGATAAAAATTAAGTTTATGTTGGCCCAAAGGTTTTAAAATAAAAGAATTCCATTTGCATTTTAAAGAATTGAATTTTACTACTTCCTCACTTCTGGAGGGGGGTGAGGAAGAAAACTTTCCTTTAAGACATTTAGGTTAAATATAAGGTTTAGAGGGGCGCCTGGGTGGCTCAGTCGGTTAGGTGTCAGACTTTGGCTCAGGTCATGATCTCACAGTTTGTGGGTTCAAGCCCCACGTCGGGCTCTGTGCTGACAGCTCAGAGCCTGGAGCCTGCTTTGGATTCTGTGTCTCCTTCTCTCTCTGTTCCTCCCCTGCTCATGCTCTGTCTCTCTCTCTCTCTCTCAAAATAAATAAAGATTAAAATTTTTTTTAAAAATATAAGGTATAGATATACAAATATGTTTTATGGATTAGTGTAGAACTAATATGGCTTCCTATAGAATGAATCAGGTGGTTCAGATGAATTTAGAAATAGACATTAATGATTTAGGATAGAAGATTGCCAGATCTGTTTGTACCTATTTTCAAAGTAACAACATTTATAACTAAAATCATCTGATTGCCAGAGCAAGCAGGATTCCACATGAAGTTTACATGGTTAAAAGTGTTGAAATTTATTGGGCAAACACATTAAGGATTATTTCCAAATCAAGTCACAATTTAAAACACTTTTGGGGGGTATTGTATGCATGTCTTCACAAAAGAACAATTATAATATGCAGATTCAGGATAAGGTCAGGTGATTAGCAATCTTGATTGCATCTACCAAGTCCCTTTTGCCGTATGATCTAGCATGTTGAATAGGCAAAACACCAAAGGGTGAAGATCATGGAACTAGAATCCTCCTATTGGTTACATACGCAATCTCATGTAGACATACGTTTGTACAATTCTTCATCTGTAGTAGCAGTGTGGACTAGTTTGGTATCAAAAGACAGTCCTGGCTCTAACAAGTACTTGCCTTATGACTGTCAGCAAACTCCAATCTCTAAGCCCTAGTTTCCTTATGATCAAAATGAAAGTGAAGCAATATTCAAGGAATGATTTTGGAACCTGAAAACTGTCATATAAATCATCTGTTTTGGTGGTAGCCAAATTCTTGCTTTGTTTTCTATACCTTTATAAAATCAGCTAGTGTTGATGTCCCCCTCATTTGTTTTTGTGTGTTTTACTGAACATATCCAGATGTTATGAAAACTTTTGATTATACCTCTATGGAAAAGGAACATAAATAAGCACACAAAGAAATGATGACATATCTGATTTTTAAGCAGGCCCTGCATTGTGAGAACTTAATTGGTGGTGATGAGACACTGGACAGCTCTTACATGTTAACATGGGCACATTCATATCTGATGTCCCCAGATGTCTGTGATTTCACCTGCTCTTTTCAAACCTAAGCTGACACCTAGCATGGCTGGCTTAGAAAATTCTTTTTTATTCATGCAAATGTAGAAAGTTAAAAGTTAAATCATTTTCTCACCCTGCTGAGAAAATTGCCACCTCTAAAGGAATCAGGGTCATCTTCTCTCCTGCTATGTTCCTACAACTCAAATTTCAGCTTCTTTTTGGCCAACTGCCGGTCCACAAAAATGAAATTAATACAAATGTCCTTAAATATAGTAGCAGTGATACTATTTAAAATATTTTAGCTAGTTTTATAAAATTAATTCTAGAGAATCATGCTTTGTTTTGTTTCTAAAAAATTCAGTTTCAAAATTATGAGTCATAACTTATTTTTGAATTAAAAATGCCTTGATAATACCTCGCAATATAAGAATTAGCTTATATTCTAACACCAAAATGCAATTGTGTTATTGAGATTTCTCCCCATGGTAACTGCAAATGTATGTGTAAATATAAATTTATAATACTTTATTATAATAATAAAGACAGTAAGTAAATTAGAAAAATAAATATCTAAATTAAATGACATCTTTAGTTAGTAACAGATTTCATATAGTGATTGCTTTAAAATGAAATGTATTTGAAAGTCAAATTTAGAACTAAAACAAAATATAGGCAGAATTACTGATAAAAAAATGTCTGTTTGTTCTTAGGGAGGTGGCATAGATCAATGCGAAGTAACATTTCTTAATTCTTTCCAAAGGGGTACTTTATTTTGCTTTGTCTTCCTCATAATTTAAAAGTACTTTGAAATATAGAAAATGGTATCATTGGTACTAGCTGCATAGTAAACCAATCTAGAATTGGATGTTTCAGGTTGCTGATTTAACTTTAATTGGGAATATGTTATAAATTAAGTCAATTGACTTTGGGATAATAAGAGGCATGAAGAACCCTTCCAGGATTAATTGTTTGTGAAGGCAATTACTATGAGCAAAGCCTGGAATCTAAGCCCGAGCAATTGGAGCATACAAACCTTAACAGTGAATTCTTGGGCTCATTTACGTTGGTATGTCAGTCTGAAAGTAAGCATTTTCATATGTAACTGCATTATAGAAATCTTAATGTATAGGTCATTGGACAATACAAGAAATGTAAACCATTACTCCACAGCATTCAATAGTACAAAATTATACTTAGGCAATTGGAAGCTGGGTTAAACCATTTTTTTTTTTAATTCAAGAAATTGTAGGAATACACTGAGTCTTTTGAGTTCAACAATTTAGAGCTTATTCAGATGGTTCAGTGGTTCCCTGACTCCTACAAAAGGAAGTTAAAGCAAAATGAATTGATGAATAATTTGGTTGCACTCCAGGAACCTAAACACTTTCTTTCTTTTTCTTTTCTTTTTCTTTCTTTCTTCCTTTTTCTTTCTCTCTTTCTTTCTTTCTTTCTTTCTTTCTTTCTCTTTCTTCTTTTTTTTAAGTGATTGCAAAGGTGTACAGTAAAGCAAAAAGATATTATTGTTATGTGCTTTTAAAGCTGAAAATCCACAAATTAAGGTGGAAACTGCTTCAGGAGACCTATTAATACATATTTATAATTAAAACTTGGTTCCTTTAGCATCATTGCTCATTTGGGAAGTTGGTTTATATGTATTCTACATTAAGTTCATTTGTTAGGATTCTGCATAAGCTTGTTATTATAGGATGTTACTCACACTAGAGCTGTGAGACAGCACCACAGGCATTTGTGTAACCAGAGTATTCATGACTTTCAATTTGGGTTATTAGACTATTATGTTGGAATGGTCAATATTGCTTCTTTTGGTTTATGAAAATTGTTGATATATCATAATGACAAAATGGTACTGGAAATTTTTAGAGACGTTATTGAAATGCAAAATAATGCACACAATCTTAATGTGTTTATGTAGTTCAATGAGTTTTCAAAATTGTGTGTACCTATGTAATCACTACCTAAAACAAGATATAGAACATTTCCATAATCCTAGAATATTCTTCCATGAAGTTTCAAGTCAAATCCCATCCTTACCCCTCCTCTCTCCAACATCTGTGTTTTTGATTTCTATCATTATAGATTAATTTTGTCTGTTGTTGGACTTTATACCATTGTTATGATAGTGTGTGTGTGTGTGTGTGTGTGTGTGTGTGTGTGTGTGTGTGTTTGGTACTTATCTTTGTTATTACACATATCATGAATGCATTTCTTTTTATTCCTGAATAGTATTTCATAGAAATATACCACAATTTGTTTATCTGCCCTTTAGTTGATGAGAAATTGGATTGTTTCTGGTTTTTAGCTTTCATAATGAATAAAGGTAATTTGAACACTCTTACAAATTTTTTTTCTAAATAGCTATAATTTTATTTCTCTTGGATAAAATACCTAGGAATGAAATTTCTGGGTCATAGGTAGATACATGTTAACTTGAAAAACTACTCAACAGATTTCCAAAGGGATTGAATACTTTTGTTCTCACAACAGTTATGTATGAGGGGTCTGGTTGTTCCATATCCTCAAATTATGTCACTATTAGTCTTTTGATTGTAGCTATTCTAGTTGAAATGAAATGGTATTTCACTGTATTTTTATCTAATGTTTTCAATGATTAAGGGTATTGAGGACACTATCATGAGTTTATTGACCATTTATATTTCTTCTTTTGTGATATGTCCAATCTTTTACAAGTATTTCTTTTTTGTTGTTGTTTGGGGATTTTAAGGTTAATTTGTAGGGGTTCTATATATATCCTGGATATGTGTACTTTGCCAGTTGTGTGTTGCAAATATGTTTCCTACTCTGTGGCTTGATATTCAGGGTTTGTTTTTTTAAGTTTATTTGTATGTGTGTGGGGGGGGGGGCAGGGTGGAGATAAAGAGGGAGAGAGAGAGAATCCCATGCAGGCTCCACACTATCAGTGCAGAACCCCATGCGGGGCTCTAACTCACGAACCACGAGATCATGACCTAAGCAGAAGTAAGCCGCTTAACCAACTGAGCCACCCAGGTGCCCCTTTGTATTCAGTTTCTTAACGATGTCTTTCCATGGAGTACTTCCTAATTTTAATGATATGTATTTTATTGGTATTTTTCTTTTAGAGGGATTTTCATGTCCTAAAAGTCTTTGCCTAACCCAATGTCATAAATATATTGTCTTAGTTTTTCTTCTAGAAATCTTGTATCACTGGTTTTTACATTTGAGTTTATGATCCTTTCTGAATTAATTTTTGTAATTATCATTAAGTACAACTTGAGGTTTATTTTTTCTGTAGGGAGATTCATTTATTTCATTTGTTGGGAATACTGCTTTCACCTTTGAAATTTTGATATATCTTGTTTGCTTTAGTGTATCTATTCTATATATTTAATCTGTTTCTCTGTCTTTACACCAATACCATAGTGTCGATTAATTTAGCTTTATACTAAAATTTGAATTTAGGTAATATAATTCTCCAAAATGTATTCTCTTTGGTATCTTTCATATTTTTGCATAAATTTTAGAATTAATTTGTCAATTCAAAAAATCTTGTAGGGATTTTGATTAAAATTGCATTAAATTTGTAGATAATTTTGATGGGAAAGGCCATATTAACAGTATTTTATCTTCCAATTCAGATCTTATATTTGTTCATTTATATATCTGTATAAATCCATATTTAACAGTAGTACCAATTCCATTTGTAGGGTTTTATAAAATATAAAACATTTTCACATTACTTCATTACTCATGCTTTATTTTATTTTCAACAGGAATTAAATATAGAGTGGAGATCATTCAGCACCTTAGCATGCTTCACAGTGCTTACAAAAGTACTTTGCACTTAAGATATACTTGATAGACAGGTTCCCAGGAAACCATTTTATTAATATTTTTATACCATGACAGTACTGTTAGAAAAAAAATCAACATTTCAAATAACGAAGTTTTTTAAACTAAAATAAATATATAATTTTGCAAGTTTCCAGAAAAATAATCTTGAGAGTCATAGCATCAGGTCTATTAAAAGCTGAAATAACAAGACCTTGAAAATATTGGGAATTGCTTAATGGAATCAGTTTAGAATACCTATAAATCACTTTACTCTCTGAGAAATGAAGAGTGCACTTTAGCTACCTTGGATAGATAAGTGCCTCTTCTATTTATAAAGATATCGGTAGTTATAGTTATTCCTAGCTTTTTACAGAACAGTCGGGTTCATAAGGCAGGAAGACATTATACAGAGGCTTAATCCGCTTTAGAAGCTTAAAGAGTGTGTGTGTGTGTGTGTGTGTGTGTGTGTGTGTGTGGTCATGACCTTGTCCCAGAAGGGCGTTATTACCAGAAAGCTTTTGCTCTGACTGAAGTTCACCTTGGTTCACACCTGAACCAAATCCAAACTAATGAAATTTTCTTTTAAACAGGTTAAGCAAAACCATCAATTGTCTATCTTTTCTACTCGTTTTGTGGAATTGATTCAGGAAAGTGGACCTAAGCTATACTGAGGGGAAACATACGTGCTTTTGAGCTACTCATTGCTGGCACCTTTCCAGCACACTAAGAAATATTTAACATGTTAATGTGGTGCATAGAACATTTTAGGATTAAAAAGTATTCCTAGAGGAATTTTGCCTATAGGTCACTCCCCAAGTAAGTTTTTTCAATGTTTTATATAATAATTAAACACTAGATTGGGTTATTGGAAAAGAAATTGCATTCTTCTTGCTTAAGAGGCCATTATTAGCAGTATATTTATATTCACTGTCTCCTCCCATGATTTATATATGTCACATATGATTACAATAAAATGAAATAAAAATCTTCTAAAGGACCACTTTTTGCCATGCCAATCTGTGATAAGATTTCTTAGATCTGTACCAAGTTCTACTCTGAAATTTACTTAGATCTCTTTTCCTTTCAGTATTTACTCAGGTTCTCATTTAGATAATTACTATTCTGGAGGTTATAACCTAGGCAAGTGATGGCATTACTTACTCCTTTCTTACTAATCTAATAGGAGATGACTGATAAAGGGCATTCAATTAATCTACTTACTTTATATTGAGATGTTTTTGGGCCGTGAATTTATTCCCAGGTTTCAAACACCTTGGCCTTTAATTTGTCAAACTTCAGTCTTTAAGTAAATTAGCTGGGTTCTGAACTGAATTAATTGAATCCAGGGAAGGCTGTACAAATAGTTGTTCCTATACTTTCTCACAAATTTCTGTAAGGTCCAAACTGTTGGAAAGTAATTGGATTTTGAATTACTTGGTTACCCCTGCAACACCTGTCCTTTGGCCTCATACAAGCTCTCTTTTTTTTCCCTCCACTAACCCTCTTCTTACCTTTTCTACTTCTCTATTCAGCTTATATCATTTTGCCCCTTACATTAACTGCTCTCTTCTGACTCTTTACCCCCCCTCCCTGATCTATTGGTCTTGAGCTGCTCCCACTTGGTAGTCATTTAGGCTTGCATGGCAGTAATAGTTCCAAGTTCTAGAAACATGCGTTGGTCAGTGCACTGAGAATATGTTCATCTCCTAGGTGCCAACTACCAGGGATGTATAATTTGGAAGTTTATTATATAAGAATATGAATTTTAAATTCCATATTGGTAATTATAATCACTGAAGTTGCAAAAAGACACATGAAACTTCTGGTCAACTTATTCACTCTTTGTTGATCATGGAAGTAAAAGAGAGGAGTTAGTTGAACAACTTGAATGTCTAGTGGTTGGAGGCTCAAATGGTCTGCTGACCACAACAGGGACACACTTGTTTTATAGCCTGTGTTAGAGCCTCCATTTTTCTGCTCAGTGGTCAGTGCTTGGATGGGCAGTGCAAGTTTAGCCCCACCTCTTGGTTTTGTGTGTTTAAACTGCTGAATAACCTCTTTCCACCGCCCCCCCCACCTTGTTTATCTACCAAAGCATGTCTGACTAACATATTCTTTTTCTGGATATGGCAATAAGTCCCCTTAATTCCAAGTCAACTCTTGCTGAAAAGTCAACTCCTGAAAACTCGGTTTTTTCTAGCTGTTAGGATTTTATCATTTACTCATCAACTGACAATTTTATTTTTCAGATTTCCAAGTTCTTACAGGATTCCCAATGTGTTTAAAATTGCAATCTCAGGATGCATGAACCATATAACTAGAGGGCCATAATGTTGGAATTTAAGTATTGGTTTTGGTTTTTATTTCAGAAACAAAATTTAGTATTTTAGAAATGCAATTTATACTTTTACATTTAATGATGACAATGAGTAATAATAAATCATTTATCTAATTATAAGCTTATCTGATCAAATTTTGGGCAAAAGTTGGGGACTAAAGAGGACATTTATTGAAATGTTTACTGTGTTGAGAATAGCTGCTTTGCACATTTTATGATAATGTTATAAAGGTATATGGGCCTGATAATGTTTTAATCAATCAAATGGTTAATTAAAAATTTTTTCTTCATATTTAAGTTATCTCAAACTGAAACTACAAAATATAAAATGTAAATGTTAATTTGTATGGGGCAGAACAGCAATAATATTAAAATAGCATCTTTTAATTAATAGAGCCAAATCCTGTACCTACATGAGTGTTGTCCTTCACGATAATTGCCCAAGCAAGTTTATTCCTTTTTTCCAAATGATAACATGATTGTTAAGATACCTTAAAACTCCTTTAGGAACTGTTAACACCACAGGGTAAAAATGAGTGCCATCTTGTTTTATTCCAGAGTTAACATCCATCCCAAATATGTTTATTCAGCTTCATTTTTAACTAGTTTATTAGGCTTGATACTGAGTGATATTTTACTTCTTCTAAAAATTGTATAAAGCCTTAAATGACCAAAACTACCATGATTTAAGTTCTTCAATATATTATCACATTATATGTGAAAGCAATTTCAAAAGGGCACGTCTTGTTCTCTCAGAGCAATTTCTCTATCCCTGATCACATCACATTGTTGTAGATATTCCTAATTATTAACAACACTTTCCTGTGGTTTTATGGCTTACATATGATTTGAAAACACTGCCCCACACCGGGTCTCAGAAGAGAAGGTACATTAAATAGTTAGAGAAGACCGGGTGTGTTTCCAGAATGCAATTTCCATTTGTAATGTGTGCACCGGAATTGTCCTCTAAACCCCAAAATTATGAGGTTCCGGGGTATACTAGAGCTACTTATTGCTTGTGCAGAATGTTCCTTGGCTGTGTGGAGGATTCTTGTGGTTAGTCTGGGTTTTCTATGTGAATCCTGCTTCCTCATGGCTACCACCGCTGATTCCGCAGCTCTGGAGAGAAAGAAATGGGCCAACACTCTACCAATGTTTCTATTGACTCTTTGCTTCCATTTTATTCACAGAAAGATAAGAACCTGGGAGTTTGGGATGGAGTAGGTGGAGGCTACAACTAAAAGTGGAACCAGACATCAGAAAGATTTTTCTATCAAGGCCTGAAAAGCCAAACATGATATTTATTAGAGTCAACCCCTGAATCAATGATATAATGACCAGAAGAAAATGAGCATGATGCTTGGTTAGATCTAAGATTGTATAAGAGAGGAAATGATATCACTATAGTTATCTAATGTGGTAGGAAGAAAATGGTCACCCGAAGATGTCCAGGTCCTAATTCCTTGAATCTGTGAAAAAGAAACTTGGCAAATGTGATTAAGTTAAGGATCTTGAGATGGGGAGATTATCCTAGATTATCCAGTGGACTCAAGGTAGTCACAGCATCCCTAAAGAGCATGAGGGAGGCAGGAAGTTCTGAGAAGGATAGGTGATGACTGAGGCAGAGTCAGAGTGATGATTGTGAAAAAGATTCAATTGGACATGACTGGCTTTGAAGATGGAAGGGGCAGCATGAGTCAAGGAATGTGGAATGTGGGCACCTGTAGCAGCTGGGAAAGGCAAGATAACAGATTCTCCCCTAGAACATTCAGAAGGGATGTAGTCCTGGTGACACCTTGATTTTAGTCCATGAAGCCCATGCATATTTCTGTCTTCCAGACTATAAGGTGATACATTTATGTACTGAGTCTCAAGTCATTTAATTTGTGGTGATTTGTTACAGCGGCAGGAGGAAGCTAATACATTGATGCAAGATCATCTCTCTCATTTACATAATCCCAGCCATTCCCTCCTATCACCATTCTTGTATTGGCATCCTGAATTTTGGGAATAATATTTTTATGTGGCTTTTTATGTGACTGGTTAAGATTGTTAAAACATGCATAGAGTGAATTCATCTGAATTAAAAACTCATTTAGAGAACAGTGTGTTTAAAAATGTTTATCAGTTCACTTAGAAGACTTAACAGTGGTGGTCAACTGGCTTACAATTTTCTCTCAAGAGTTCCTTTTTCGGAATTTTGATGTGAAATTATACATTGTAACACTTCTGCAACTTTGTTAAAAATTTATCCTTTAAAGTCTATATAATTTCACAGTACTAAAATACTGTTATGTTTAATATTGCTAGTGATAAATGGGCCATCTGCTCATATTTGGAAGATTTTTTTTTGCATACAGGGATCTATATCCAAAGTATCATTTTAACAGAATTTGATAGGTGCTTTTTAACGAGGTACTTAAAAAATATGAGGCAAACGTGAACCTAGAGGTAGTACAGTGATATAAAAAAATCCCATAAAGGAATGAAAAAAATTGTTAAGATATAAAAATTATGTAAGATATAAAATGGAATTCTATACTAACATAGGTCTTGAATATATTTCAGTTATACACATTTGGGGAACTGCAACACATATAAGCCTAAGAAAATATAAAATTAACTTTACTCTTAAAACTGCCTTTCTGTATGACAGTTATTTAACTGTCATTGGTTACTGAACTTTCAAAAAAAATTAATTTTTGCTGAATCACTGGAAGTTAGAGACATACTTTCTTCCCTCCTTAGTGTCCAAGCATTGTCAGCATGCAAAGGGAAATGATATGGGTAATAACTGATATGGCTTAGTACGCAGTATCATTTTGCATTCTTTCTATTCAAGATTAGTATCTACCCCATCTTCCCAGTGAGGCCACGTGGAAGATTAGTTGAGATTTTAGCTTTTACTATACACCTACTTTTTTTAGTTGACATTATTTCATTTGGTCTTCACTAGAGTCAGAAGTGATCCATCTACAAGGTCTTTATTGCATATGTATTTATTATGCACATGCCCAGATTTACAAAGTTTTGCAAGGAAGCAAAGATTTTTAAGAGAAGAAAATAGACAAGATAACTGATAAAATTAGTATTCATTTTAACAACACTCTCTGATTAACACAACTTCCTAAACCTGTATATCGTTGATTGTGTACTAACCAATCATAAGATATAGGACATAGTGAAAAATAAATATACAAATAAATACATACACCCTTGACAGGATTTTAGGAATGAAAGCCTACTTCATTGATTTCCTGCACTATATATTTCCTACAGAGATGAAAAGAAGCAGCCTGGGTTGCTCAAGTTCATGCAGCTGATTAGTTCTAGGGCCAGAACACAGTGTTTGTTAACAAGAGGTCTTAAAATAATGCCAAAGATTGTAGATAGATTTTTGGATCAGATAATATTGCAAAACAAGAATGATACTGCAAATTTATTGTCTCAATTTTGAGCAGAGTCAAAATAGATAACAAATGTTCAAATGGCACTAATAAGAGTTACACAGTTTCCCAGAACCACCTGTCCTTGCTGACCTATGAATAACCTTTTATTACCCCAAAGAGCTTGTTTAAAGGATAAAATGGAGGGGATGCTCTAGTTGAAAAAGGCTGTTACTGTACTGTCTGATGTAGTATTGTTTGGTCATAACATAGCTATTGATTATTTGAAATGTGGTTAGTCCTAATTGATATATGTTGTGAGTGTAAAACACATACTACATTTCAAAGACAGTACAAAAAAACCCATGAAATATCTCATTAATTTTTATATTGATTACATGTTTAAATAAAAAATAAGTTTCATTACAGTTTTTTTACTTGTCTTTCCTCTTTTTTTTTTAATTGAAATACGGTTGATACACAATGTGACATTAGTTTTAGGTGTACAACATAGTGATCTTACAACTCTATCATTACGAATGCTCACCACAAGTGTGGCTACTATCTGTCTTCTTATGCTTCTTATGCTATTACAGTACCATTGACTACACTCCCTATGCTGTACCTTTCATCCCTGTGACTTATTCATTCCATGACTGGAAGCCTGTACCTCCCACTCCCCTTCACCCATATTGCCCATCTCCCCAACACCTACTGGCAACCATTAGTTCTCTGTATTTATGTGTCAGTTTCTGCTTTGTTTCTTTGGTTTTTAGATTCCACATATAAGTGAAATCATATGGTATTTGTTGTTCTCTGATTGGCTTATTTCTCTTAGAATAATACTCTCTAGGTCCACCATGGTTGTCACAAATAGCAACATGTCATTATTTTTCATTGCCAAGTAATATTCTATTGCAAATATATATACCATATTTCTTTATTTATCTATTGACAGGCACTTGGATTCTTTCCATATCTTGGCTACTATAAATAATGCTGCAATAAACATGGGGGTGCATATATCTTTTCCAATTAATGTTTTTGTTTCTTTGGGTAAATTCTCAATGGTGGAATTACTGGATCATATGGTATTTCTATTTTTAATTTTTAAGGATCTCCATACTGTTCTCCACAGTGGCTGTAACAATTTACATTCCCACCAATAGTGTAAGAGGGTTCCTTTTTTTTCTATGTCTTCACCAATGTTGTTACTTCTTGTTGTTTTGATAATAGCCATTATGACTGGTGTGAGGTACTATCTCACTGTGGTTTTCATTTGCACTTCTCTGATGGTTAGTGATGTTGAGCATTTTTTCATGTGTGTGTTGGCCATCTGTATATCTTTTTTTGGAAAAAAAAAACTATTCAGGTGTCTTTCCTCTCTTTAATGTGGCTACACATTTGTGGCTATCACAAAATTTTAAAATGCATGTTTCTCTCCTTATATATATTTTTAAATGTTTATTTATTTATTTTCAGAGAGAGAGAGACAGACAGACAGAGAGTGAGCAAGCTGGGGAGGGGCAGAGAGTGAGGGAGACAGAGGATCCCAAGCAGGCTGTGCACCAACAGCACAGAGCCTGATGCGGTGCTTGAATTCATGAACCGTGAGATCATGACCTGAGCTGAAACCAAGAGTCAAACACTTAACTGACTGAGGTACACAGTTGCCCCTCCTTATATTTCTATTGAACCATGATGGGCTAGAACAAGAGATAACAGGATGAATATTCAAATCAAAAGTAGAACATTTACCCTTGGAGCATTTTTGTTTATAAGTTTGAAGAATATATGGAATATATCCTTTAAAGACAGCTGTGGCTCACTATTATTTAAAAAGCTAGATAATGGCATACTATTATTTTAGTAACATGATTTTTGTTATCTTAAGACTCAGTCTGATTAGTCTCTTGTGTATTGTCACATAAATGGTTGGCTTATGACTTAAGTAAATACAAGTTTGATAAGTTTAAATATACATATGGTTGTCTGAAATCTTTTAAGTGGATGCAAAACTAAACTATAGGTGCTTATTTACTTCAATAGAGCATCTATGTAAAGTGACTAATAGAATAGATTTGTCAAAGAATATTCAACTTCATTAGTAATTAAATAGAAATTAAAATTGTATGATATAGCTTTTGTTGCCTATCAGTAAGGCAGAAATTAAGTTTGGGAATATCTAATGTTATTCTGTTCATAGATTGCTGGAGAGAGTGCACATGGATTCAGACTTTCTGGTGGGAAAATTTGACAGTAGATGTAAAAGTTTAAGGAATTTAATATAATAGCTAAAGGTGAGACATAAGACTGAGAGAGAAATAGCCACTAACCACTAATCACATAATATTGAGAGACTGAGAGATAAATACAATAAAACAACTTACTACAGTGGTTAAGAACGCAGCCTAGAGCTAGGCTGCCTGGGTTAGACAGCAGGATCTTTACTATTACCTGTGTGACATTAAATAATGTACTTAGCCTCTTTTTTTTTAGGAGATTTTTTAAATGTTTATTTGTTTTTTGGATGTGGGGAGGGAAAGAGAGGGAGACAGAGAATCTGAAGCAGGCTCCTTGTTGTCAGCACAGAGCCCAATGCAGGGCTCAAACTCATGAACCACGAGATCATGACCTGAACCGAAATCAAGGGTCAGATGCTTAACCAACTGAGCCACACAGGCACCCTTGTACTTAGCCTCTTTGTGCCTCAGTTCCCTCTTTTGTAAAATTGAAGGATGAATAATGGTTACTCTATAGAATTATAGAACATAATTAAATATGTTAATGCTAAGGCTTTTGGAACAGTGCCTGGTACACAGTAAATTATACATTTTTTTCGGTTAATCAAAAGGATTTGCTAAAATAGAGGTACATATAAAAACCTGTAATATTGCATGTAATATAAAAATTGAAAGTAAGAATTAAATGAATTGTATATCCATGCTATAAAATAACCTGTCATTAAAATGCTATAAGCTGTATTTATTGACACGGAAGAGTATTGATGGTATGTAAGAGAGAAAAGGAGATCATTCAATAGCATAATGGGTATAATTATTCTATTTTATGTATATTTATACACAAATGGCTAGAAACGTGTTAACCTATTTCATTTAAAAGCAGAATTTTGCTTTACAAAAATTTGCTTTTTAATTGTCAAAATGATCATGAATTATGTGTATTATCAAAAAGTATTTAAAAATGTATGTCAGAACCATTGCCTCTTTTCTCCAATAATGGATTATGTACTTTTTTGAGTCAGCAGATGGTTAAGTGCATTACTACTGTTAGTTACCTTTTAAGATAAGAGGGTTAGGTGGTTGATCTACTAACTAGATCGATTCATTACAATCCTCCCTAACCCATAGCTCTAGGAAGAAGAAACAAGCTGCTGCAGGTCAGACAGGGCCAGGAAACACAGGTGGAAAGGCTGTCACTAATTAGATTTCTCTTGGCCATAAATTTTTCCACAATACAGGGCTGTAGAAATATCTGGTGCACTGTTGTCTCAAGACCCATGTTTGGGCATAGTTCAAGCTGTTATTCTTTATAAATAATGGGAATAGAACATGTTTCTAAATTTGACCTGAGAAAAGCAATAAAAATGAATATTCCTCTAAGAAAAATCCATCAAGAAACTCACAAAGGATATAAGATATAATAACATATATCTAAGGGTGGAGAAGAAGAGAGGAGAAAAGAATGGGTTCAAACTCACCACCATCAACCTAATATAGACTGCTATATACAGAAGAGGTTATATACAAACTTCATAATGGTAACCATATATCAAAACCCACTAAATTTGGCCGTAGAAATTAATGTCAAATGTATTTGACTCTTAAAAAGGCTGGTGTAATACATAGTACAGAAAGGAGAAAAAAGGAGTTTGATTTTAGATGAGATTTTCAGGTATAACAACAGGAGTCATTAGGCTTATGGACAGGGCTATGACATTGTAAGTAGGAATCATATTATTTTTATGTATTAAAATAATGGTTGAATAAAATGTTTTAATTCCCATAATTTAAGAGGTAATGAAAGATTATATTTAATGAAATATGTTTCAAGTGTAACATTACTAAACAAACACTAGCTAAAAATATGAATTTTGTAAGAGTTGAGGCAGTGCTTTAAGTATTTTGAAAACAGGGTACTTACACCCTCAGTAGACATTGAACACCTTCTATATGTTGATGTGTTTCCTGGATACCAGTACCAAAGAGAAAACCTTAAGACATTGGAAAATTATTCACATGTTTCATTTGATTCATCTTTAATCTGGCTAGCCTTGAACCTCAAATTCAAAATTATTTTTTGTGTGGGTAGTTTTTGTTTTGGTTTGATTTTTGGTTTTGTTTTGTTTTGCCACAAAGAAACCATAACAAAAAACCTGAAGAGGAAAATCAGATGAGAAATTTTAGATTTAGTAAAACCAAAGAGAGAAAATAATTAAAGCTTTTTTTGGATAAGGAAGTTTGATAAACTAGGTCTTGTTTAGAATATTGCACAGGATAAATGGAAAGGAGCAGATAAGATGGGTATAGCAGACAGTGTCAGTGCCCCGTCTGTGTCTCTCAGGTGCTGAATTTTGAGGTACTCAGGATGTTGTCCAGTTGCCATATCACTTCTATGCCTAAAGGCTTCTTCTAGAACAGGTAAAGTGGAAGTGACAGGGAATTAACACCCTACAGGTAAGCCTTCAAGCAATGACTACAGGTAGTTGGTATATAAATAACCTAGCTCCCATGTTTCAAATGGTATATATATGTCTATGAAGTGTGTTTTCCACCTTTTCCAGAGTTTTCCCCTAAGGAATTAAGTCCAAGTCACTCTCAGTAGCAGGTTAATAATCTCTCTTTATCAAATACCTTTCCTTCCATGAGTCATTTCCCCACTCAGCAGGAAATGAAGAAGGTCTTTATCTCCTTCATTCAAAATGGTTGCCTGTCTTCCAAGTCTGTGTAATGTAGATGTTGGCCAGCTATCTTGAATGTAAAGAAGAGTAACTCAATTAAGTAGATATTGACTTCTTTCTACATGGAATAAACTATGGTGTCCCTGCAATGGCTAAAACTGAAGAGATACATTTCTACCTCCAAGAAAACTGCACTTTAATATTGGCTGAGAAGGTAAATATAAAGATGATTATAAGATAGACTAGTATAATATATGAAATCAAATTAAATAATCACTCCTATTAGATTTTAGACCTTAATGTGACTAGAATTTTTCTCCAATATTAATCCAATCCTCTCTTTTAAAAGCTGTTATATTTTATCTGAGATTATGGGGGGGGGAAGCCAAAATATGGTTGTGTATATTTAGGTAAAAAAGATCAATAGAAAAGTCACAAGCATGTGGTTTTAGCCACTATAATTAATGATGTGGGTACAATGCATTACGATAAAATTAAAGGCAAATATTACTGGAAATGTCAATTAGCTATTCCCAAATGAAGCATACCGTTTCTCTCTTCTTGTACATATTCAGTTTTTATCCTCTGCTTCATGGTATAAGTTCTGTAAATTATTTAGAGCAGTGTGAGATGAATAACCTTTCCAATAAGAAAACAGATAAAAATAGAGCCTTGTATTTGATGAGATCTGAAGAGATATATGGTTTTACTCTTTTCTTCCATTCATATACTGAATGCTGCCTAGACGGAACATGTGGACAAAGGGCCACCATGGTAAAATCTCTGGTCTCCTAGATATAGTAAATGAAGAAGCCAAATCCCGCCTGTGCAGCTTGTCTCAGAGTTAGGACTTAGAAGCATTAAGATACAGTAACTTCTGAAAAGTATTTTTGTTAGTACTTTTTGCATGCAAAAGATAGAAAACAAAAACTAGCTCAAAGGAAGAACAAAATGTATTGTATTGTGTAATTGACACATTTCTGTCTGCAGACACAGAGGGATCCAGGAGTTTAAAAAATGCCTTCAGGTTGCAGTCTTAGTTCATCCCTCATTTCATCTCTTCATTCTCCGAGGCTTTCCCCATAGGGAAGCATGATGGTTATCAGTGGCGGTAGACATGTATCTTACTAGTTTCAAACCTAGTAGAAAGAGGATGAGCTTCGTCTCTGCAGAGTTTCACAAAAGTTCTGTGATAAGTGTCATTGGCTCTGATGTCCTGGTTACTTCATCTCACCATCTCTGAGTCACCTTAACAGACACTGAAAACATGAAGACTAGTGAAAAGGCAGGTTTTCCAAGGAATATCAGGGAGCTATTAACAGATGACAAAGAATGGAAGTAAAGCAGGCAAAACCAAAAATGTTCACCGTGCTCTGGACTTCAGGAGAATATTCATGAGAATATCAGGATAAGCAAAACTAAATTGGCAAAATCATTAGTTCAGTGACATAGAGCAGGGGTGAGTCAACTATGGCCCTACGGCTAAATCAGCACCCACAGCCTGTTTTTATTAATAAAATCTTATTGGAACACAGCTAAACCCTTTGTTTATGTATTGTCTCTAGCTGCTTTTGCATTACGACAACAGAGTTGAGTAATATCTACAGAGACAGTGTTGACCTTCAAGCCTAAATTATTTATTATCTGGCCTTTTATAGAAAAGTTTGGTGGGGCACCTGGGTGACTCAGTCAGTTAAGCATCCAACTTTGGCTCAGGTCATGATCTCCCAGTTCGTGTGTTCAAGCCCCACATTAGGCTCTGTGCTGACAGCTCAGAGCCTGGACCCTGCTTTGGATTCTGTCTCCCTCTCTGTCTGCCCCTCCCCTGCTTGTACTCTCTTTTTCTATCAAAAATAAATAAAAATTTAAAAAAAAATGGTGACCCTGAAGTAAAGATTTAAAGAGAAAAGTAATAAAGTTCGTTACTTAGTAAATAGAATTTGTGCAAGCATCAGGGTTTTTTTTTTTTCATTTTATTTTTTATTTTTTAAAATTTACATCTAAATTAGTTAGCATATAGTGAAACAATGATTTCAGGAGTAGATTCCTTAATGCCCCTTACCCATTTAGCCCATTCCCCTACCACAACCCCTCCAGTAACCCTCAGTTTGTTCTCCATATTTATAAGTCTCTTCTGTTTTGTCCCCCTCCCTGTTTTTATATTATTTTTGTTTCCCTTTCCTTATGTTCATCTGTTTTGTCTCTTAAAGTCCTCATATGAGTGAAGTCATAAGATTTTTGTCTTTCTCTGACTAATTTCACTTAGCATAATACCCTCCAGTTCCATCTATGTACTTGCAAATGGCAAGATTTCATTCTTTTTGATTGCCGAGTAATACCCCGTTGTATATATACACCACATCTTCTTTGTACATTCATCCATCAATGGACATTTGGGCTCTTTCCATACTTTGGCTATTGTTGATAGTGCTGCTATAAACATGAGGGAGCATGTGTCCCTTCAAAACAGCACACCTGTATCCCGTGGATAAAAGCCTAGTAGTGCAATTGCTGGGTCTTAGAGTAGTTCTATTTTTAGTTTTTTGAGGAACCTCCATACTGTTTTCCAGAGTGGCTGCACCAACTTGCATTACCACCAACAATGCAAAAGAGATCCTCTTTCTCCACATCCTTGCCAACATCTGTTGTTGCCTGAGTTGGTAATGTTAGCCATTCTGACAGGTGTAAGGTGATATTTCATTGTGGTTTAGATTTGTATTTCCCTGATGATGACTGATGACCATTTTTTCATGTGTCGGTTGGCCATCTGGATGTCTTCCTTAGAGAAGTGTCTATTCATGTCTTTTGCCCAATTCTTCACTGGATTATTTGTATTTTGGGTGTTGAGTTTGGTAAGTTCTTTTGGATACTAACCTTTTATGTGATATGTCATTTGCAAATATCTTTTCCCATTCTGTCAGTTGCCTTTTGGTTTTGCTGTTTGTTTCTTTCACTGTATAGAATCTTTTTATTTTGATGAGGTCCCAGTAGTTCATTTTTGCTTTTGTTTCCCTTGCCTCTGGAGACATGTTGAGTAAGAAGTTGCTGCAGTCAAGGTCAGAGGTTTTTTACCTGCTCTCTCCTCAAGGATTTTGATGGTTTCCTGTCTTACATTTAGGTTTTTCATCCATGTTGAGTTTATTTTTGGGTATGGTGTAAGAAAGCCCAGGTTCATTTTTCTGCATGTCACTGTCCAGTTTTCCCAGGACCACTTGCTGAAGAGACTGTCTTTATTGCATTGGATATTCTTTCCTGCTTTGTCAAAGATTAGTTGGCCATACTTTTGTGGGTCTATTTCTGGGTTCTGTATTCTGTTCCAAAGCATCAGTTTTTAAAACAATAAAATAAGACATTGTGCTTTTGAACTTGTTTCAGTAGGCACTTTTCTTGATTCATCTGCTTTAGTAGTTTTGAAAACATTACTGTGGTTACATAGGGTTCTGCTGAATGAGATTCTCCCATACATTTTAGGTTATTCAGTCTGTACTTATTTTTAGAGATTTTGAACCAGCCTTTATTAACTTGAAATTTATCCCCCCCCTTTTTTTTTGTACTTGCATTTGATTACATTCTTTTCTAAAAGTTTCACAAAATGTTTGTTAATGGTATATTTAGCATATAAATATATTATATAAATTAAGTAAATATGTATAAATTATGCATAGATACTTTTTATGTATTATGCATTTTAAAAAATTTTTATGTATTGTGGGGCACTGTTCCTCTTCCATGTAAATTAAAAGTGAAACATAAACATATTACCTCTCTACCATGCTAAGCCCCACCTTATTAGGGAGCCATCAATAATGGTATGTCTTTTTTTTTTCAAAGTGGACCATCTGTAAGAGATGCTCAGATTGTGAATATTTTGCCGTGCCATAACTCAAAATCAGCATTTGGCAGCTTGTAATTAGAGCATCATAACCCTACTTTAATTCAGTTCTTTTCTTTTTTTTTTAATTTTTTTTTCTTAATGTTTTTATTTATTTTTGAGACAGAGAGAGACAGAGCATGAGCAGGGAAGGGGTAGAGAGAGAGGGAGACACAGAATCGGAATCAGGCTCCAGGCTCTGAGCCATCAGCACAGAGCCCGATGCGGGGCTCGAACTCACAGACTGTGAGATCATGACCTGAGCCGAAGTCGGACGCTCAACCGACTGAGCCACCCAGGCGCCCCAGTTCTTTTCTTTTTTAAAGAGTTTGTTTTAAGAAAAAAAAAAAAAAGATTTTATTTTTTTAACTAATCTCTACACCCAACATGGGGCTCAACCCCATAACCCTGAGATCAAGAGTCACATACTCCACTGACTCAGACAGCCAGGAGCCCATAATTCAATTCTTAAACTGAATCTAATTGATAACTTTTAGAGTCAGAGAGTATCTGGCTTTTTTAGTATTTAATTTTTCTTATTGCTATTTATTTTTCCCATTAAAAGTTACCCCAAGAATAACATGTTTTTAAAAGAATATTTGAGCAATTCTTATTTCTTTCTGTAAGTAGGTGAACTCAGAGGATGTTTCCTTGCCAAAATATGCATTTCAGATGTCTCCAATCAGTAGGGTTTCTCTTTCCATACTTTGGAATGAGTGACAAGGGAATGAGTGACATGTGTGTTACCCAATAATATAATTGCAGAAGGATTTAAATGGTTAAGTATTTTCTCTGTGGTGAAATGGGAGATAATACAAAATTGATTTACACTTTAGAGCCTGTAGAATTTATCTGTATGGGACAATAAAATGAGCAACAGGAAAAGATGAGAAAATAACAATTTGCTTATTCAAATGCTTATGTGAACACACATAATCCTCTTAAAATGCTTTGTAAGCAATTACAAGAGTTTAGAATACCACTACCAGTTTGCACTAAGTGTGATATGACTCATTGGTTGAAAAGGATATTGTAATTTCGAAGCAACATAAAATGTTTAAATCAAGAGCCCTAGCATTTGACACAATAATTGATTTATTATTGTCTGAGGCAGCTCTATGCAATAGAAACATAATATGAACTGCATGTGCAATTTAAAATTTTCTAGTAGCTGTATTAAAAGACTAAAAAGTGGGGTGCCTGGGTGGCTCAATGGGTTTAGCTTCCGACTTTGGCTCAGGTCATGATCTCACAGTCCCTGAGTTGGAGCTCTGCATCGGGCTCTGTGCTGATGGCTCAGAGCCTGGAGCCTGTTTCAGATTCTGTGTCTCCCTCTCTCTCTGACCCTCCCCCGTTCATGCTCTGTCTCTTTCTGTCTCAAAAGTAAATAAAAGATCGTTAAAAAAAACCAATAAAAGCATAAAAAGAAATTGTCTAAATTAATTTTAAAATATATTTTAATGGTGATTGTAGTTGATAATACTGTATTGTAGAATTGAAATTTGCTGAAAGTAGAACTGAGATGTTCTCACCACAGCAGAACAGAAGGTAAATATATGAAACGTGAGCTGTGTTAACTCAATGGAGGATGGGGAAGGAATCTTTACAAATGTTTGTATGTATCAAATCACCACATTATAACACTACATATTTTACAGTTTTGTCAATTGTACCCCAATAAAGCTGGGACAATAATTTAGTTTTATTTAACCCAATATGTCGAAAATATTCTCATTTAAAAACAACAGTATAAGATTATTAATAATATATATTATATGCTTTATTCTAGGTATTGGTAACCTAGTATATATTTTACTTTAGTAGCATATCTCAATCTAGATGCTGAATCTTCATCAGAGATACTCTATCTATATTTAAGATTTCACAAAATTTACATTTGAAAGAGGTGAATCCCATACCCAAGTTGTTGTTAATGTATTTAATTTATTCTAATAGCCAAATTAAGTATTAGATTTTGATTTCAGTTAAAATTCCTGAAATTATTAAAAAAGTAAAAATGTAGTTCTTCAGTCACACTAGCCACATTTCAGGTGCTCAATAGCTACATGTACCTAGTGGCCGCCATTGGACAGTACAGGTGTAAGACATTAGTCATATTGGGGCAATGTTTTCAAATACTTGCAATTATCCTATAATAATAAAACCTATAGTAAGATCTATGGCATGCCAATAGTTACAAAATATATAAGAATGAATCCTCACACTAAAAATTGACAGACACATGTTCAGTAGGTATTTTGGATCTTTTCTAACTCTGGATCTGTGTTAGGTCATCTTTCTTTTCCAGTTTCCACACTTCTGCAGTGACACAGAGCCTCTGCTAAGTAAGTAGCAGCTTTCAGACATAGATGGGCTGTCTTTCTTTTCAAAAATTAGAAATATTTAATTGGTGAAGCATCTCTCTGAAGAATGTTTACTTTTTCCAAATATTAAAGACACAACAGTTTCATGTCAGCATCTTGATGGGACTTCAGTCTGGAACTCTTCCTGAGCCTTGGGTACAGAGAAACTTTGGCAGTAGAGGCAAGAGGTCTTGGGCCTTTAGGACCAACCTACAGCTTTTCCCATAGGAGAGAAATGCTCCTATTTCTTTCCCAGGTTCCATTCCAAGCCAAAGGATCCTGTAAGAGCACATGAGTTAGGGTGAGACTAGAGTCTCCAGAGCAATCTCATTTCTTCATCTCCTGTGGACACATAAGTATAAATTTATGGCTACTCATGCAGTATATATGGAGGATACCTTAATGGTTGTGTAGCTTGGCTTTCTCAAGTCCTAAAATAGGAAGAAGTTTCTATGGCTATATTATATCACTTGTTAATTTTCAGTTTTCCAGAGCTTAACCTAAATCCAAGTTATACTTCTTGCCCTGATACAGATGAACTGGACCATCTTAAAATAGATGAATTAGACAAATTTATTTCTCCACTAAAAAATCCCTGCAATTCATTAACAACATAACACAAATGTCAAGAAACTATTTTTACTTCAGGTTAAAAGGACGTAAAGGCCTGACCCATCATTACAGCATTTCAGGAACATAGCCAAGAATAGAAGCTATGCCAAGCACATTTTTTTCTTTCAGTTTTGAAGATACTGAGAACTCAGCTAGTGTTAAATAAAAGAAAAAGAAGTGATTTCATCAGATGAAAGTTTTCTACTGAAAGAAAAGAAAGTATTAGCAGCAAAGACTTTTTGTTGTTGTTGTTGAGAGAGAGAGCCCGTGTGCACACAAGCAGGAGAGAGGGGCAGAGTGAGAGGCCAAGAGAGAATCTTAAGCACACCCCATGCCCAGCGCAGAGCCAGATACAGGGCTCAACCCACCATAAGATCATGACCTCAGCTGAAATCAAGAGTTGGATGGTTTACCTCTGGAGCCATCCAGCTGCCACTAAGTGACTTTTTAATACCCTTTTCAGTTTCTCTCTAAGGATAATAGGGGACTGGCAAATATTTGGTTGTTCCCTGCATTTTAGCTATTGAAAATTCCAAGATATGCATTTACGATGAATTTGAGTTTTTTAAAATGTAAAAACATGATTAGGTGTCCTGAAGATTTTAAATAACATACAAGAAAGTGGAAAGGAATTTGGTCAGGGAAATAAGAGAAGGATTGAAGTTCTGACTGGACTGTAAACACTTTGTGTTATAACAGTGAGGATCTGATTAGGGAATGTGTATAAAAACAACTCATGGATGCCTTACAGCTGAGATGCTGAAAGAAAATACTATTTTGTTATTAGAAAGTACTGTCCAACTTGAAAGGAAATTTGATTACAAATGCACGGACAGATGGATGTTAAGTTTGCCCTCAGCTCCAGAAGTTTGAAAGTGTCTGTTATAAGAGGGAAACAGTGAAAAATGAGGAACAACATTCTGACAAACAGTGTGATTCTAAGTCAGTATTCAAAAAACTGAAATGTAATACTAAGCAGTCATGAAGGATAGGTAGGTAATTCATTATGAAAAGACTGAGTGCTGTTCTGTGTTTAAAGAATAGATGAAAGAAATGCTCATTTAGTTCCATGAAACTGTGCAATTTAGGTCTGTAAATTTTATTGATAAAATTTTTTTCAAGGGATAGAAATTAGCTCACCTCAAAGAGCCAAAAGACGGCACATAATGATTATAAACTTTCCTCATTTAAAAATAGGGAGAGGGGGACCTGGGTAACTCAGCTGCTTAAGCGTCCAGCACTTGATTTCAGCTCAGGTCATTATCTCAGGGTTTGTGACTTGGAACCCCATGTTGGGGCCTTGGGCTCTGCTCTGTCAGCATGGAGCCTGCTTGGGATTCTCTTTCTCCCTCTCTCTCTGCCCCTCCTACTTCTCTCTCCCTCTCTCCCTCTCTCTCTCTCAAAATAAATAAACTTAAAAAAATTTAAAAAGGGGAGAAAAGCTGTTATTTTTATTAAATACTCAAGGATGGTGTAAGGGAAAAAAGCATGCATTATTAATTCATTTAATGCATTTTGAGTTTCTAGGGGAAATGCTATGTTAAAATAAGCTATAATATATGTTTTTAACTCTTTAGTATGTCAGAGGGGCATTTGGATACATTTAAGGGACATTATACTTGGATGCTTAGTTGGGTTTTTCATATGAAATGTGCCTGTTTGCCAGTGGCAAAAGGAAAGATGTTTTCAAAACTCCTTTATGCACTAGGAAGTTAAAAGTGTTTTAAAAAATAATTAGTTGAAACAGAGTGGATTTTTTTCTGGTTGACTCTATTTCAGGTTATATTCATTTGCCCTGGTCATCACATTTTTAGGCTCTAGTCTGAAAAGGATTTGAGGTGATTGTGTAATTGTGACTATACAACAACATATAGAATATACCATAGAAGCAGTTTAAACTTACTTTGTAAAACCACACAGAAATATTTAATAAAACCTTGTAGAAATATTAGGAAAACTTTTCTGTTAATCTGAAAAAAAATAGTCTTTCCCTTGGTTTCCATGAGGCTTAGCTTTATTTTGATTATTATAAATTCTTTTTTATAGCCAGGAACAATTGTCAAGCAGCTGTTCATTCAACTAGAATATAAAATCCATCAGTGCAAGGATTTTTTTTGTCCTTTGTTCACTGCTCTATCCCCAGTCTAGAATATTGCACATAGTAGGAGCTCATTCAATGCTTGCTGGGAAATGCATTGAGTGCATGCTGTGTGCAAAATATTGAGCTATGTGGGAAATAAAAGATAAATGTGTATAATTCCATAACTATTTGTGAGAACCTATTTTAACAAAAAGATGTGTTTTGATACCAACCTTGATGATCTGTCAGGGAAGATAAACAGTAATCAGGTAATGAATGTAAGCTGAAAGTAAATGTAATGGATGCTGTAGAGGAGGAAAAATAATTTTTCCTTTACCTTTCTACGTTCTTGGCTGAGACACTCCCCACCCCCATAATAAAGGATTAACAGAAAAAAAAAAACAGGAATTTAAAAACATGTCTCCCTCCTATATACAAGAGAGATACTCCAGAAAACTGAATGACTCTGTAAAATGGCCCAAGCTGCTGCCTTAAATATCATCTTCAGTTAAAGACAAAGGATGTTGGGAGGGAGGAGAAGGTCAATTATGGGAGGTTTCTAGGAGATGCATAGTAAACCAAGTTTTGGTTGTTATGGACATTTAAATCACTGCCTTCTCTATTGATAAGAGTTTCTAGAGATTTAGTCATCCTTCTTCCCTGGTACAGAGAAAGAGACACTCTTACAAATGGAGATTTCCCTTATAAATGTAAATTTACCCTGCAAAAGGGTAACTTCCACTTGATTTTCAGAGCTTCTCCTTTCTCTGCAGCTTGTCAAAGCAATCAGCCTAAAATAATTCTGCCAGAATGGCATATTTTGAGGTGGCAAATTCTACTCCCTTTCAGTGCTTTCAGAAAGGGCTTTTCGTGGGGGCAGGGATGAGGATGGCTTTCAAGTAAGTCTTCCTTGAGTTGACATGAGCTGAGCCTTGAAGAATAAAGGAGTTTACTTAATTGGGGTGACATAGTGGCAAGGGAGGAGTCTGTATGGGAATTATGGAGCACATCAGGTAAAGCCCTATGACAGGAGGAAATATTGTGCCTTTAAGAAAGTGAAATAGAATTTGTGCGGTTGTAGAACAGACTTGAATAGTAAGGAGAGAATTGAAAATTGATAGAGAATAGTGAGAATAGTGGAGGGACCAAATCATCCCTGTAGGCTAGTTGATCTCTGTCCTATTGGCAAGAAAAGACTAGAAAAGTCTTTATAATTAATGTAACAATTGAAAGGTGCTTGTGGGTGGGAGGCACCAAGAGTAGGTCTACCAAATGTTAGTCTCACAATGGGCATGCCATTAACATTGAAATATTATAGGGATTGTCATTCTAGATGAATTCAAAACCAGAGATGTTTACTTAAAGTAATAGAGTTCTATTGTATGCAGATATACATAATAATGTTCCCTTTGTGAAATTCCATGTGAGTAAGAATATTATTTTCTAATTCAAATTGCCAGGCTCTAATTACGTTACACATATCAACTAATTTAGCTTCCCATTATTTAAATAAGAAAGACACTATTACTTTTAGAGATAGGGGAACTGAGATACTTACTTTTTTTAAAAAAAATTTAAATATTTATTTATTATTTTGAGAGTCAGAGACAGAGCATGAGCAGGGGAGGGGCATAGAGAAAGGGAGACACAAGAATCCAAATCAGGCTCTGGGCTCTGAGCTGTCAACACAGAGCCCGAAGCAGGGATCAAACTCACAAACTGCAAGATTATGACCTGAGCCAAAGTCAGACACTTAACTGACTGAGCCACCCAGGCACCCCCAAGGTACTTCATAGCTACATAACTTTCCAAGGGAGCAGAGCTTATAAGGGGCAGAGCTGCCTAATTCTAGAGCTAGTGCTCTGAACCACTGTTTGCTGTTGTTAATATAAAAGTTTAATTTACATGTATGAAATCCATAAAATTAGAAGTTTACAAATTGTATTGTTCTTAGTTTACTTGGGAATTAGGAGTAAGTTCTCTTTTTTCATAGGTGATGACTATGATGTGATGAAAGGAAATAAAAGCAAAGCAACAAAAAAGTCCTTCAATAGTCTGAATGTTATGAAATGTAATATTTGTATACATCAGAAAATTTGCCACTATTAAAGATGTGTTTCTTCTTCTAGACAACATTTTTTTTCTTTTTAATGTATTTTAGATTTTCTTTTATACATATAGAAATTAAAATAATTATTTTTTTAAAAATTTGAACAAAAGTAGAATTCATTCATTAAGTATATTTTAATAAATTAAGACTTAAAAAAATCTCTAGGATTTTCTCATTCCTTATCTTTTTTAAATTCTTAAGTTGTATCCTCAAGCATCAGAGTTAGAAGTCATTTATTTGTAAGTATCTTTTAAATGTACTTTATTGAGCATTCTAGGTTCATGCTGGAGTTAAGATTAAATAATAGACATATCTGACATTAACATGTTGGATTTTGCTTTTTTTCACCTTCTTTAATGCTTATTCATTTTTGAGAGACAGAGAGAGACAGAGCAGGAGTGGGGAAGGGGCAGAGAGAGGGAGACACAGAATCTGAAACTGGCTCCAGGCTCTGAGCTGTCAGCACAGAGCCCGACATGGGGCTTGAACTCACAAACTGTGAAATCCTGACCTGAGCCAAAGTCAGATGCTCAACTGACTGAGCCACCCAGGTGCCCCTGGATTTTTTTTAAGGTAGTTGCAAAAAGCAATAAATTCAGTATCATAATTTTTTTTGGAAGTTATCATAAATATTTTAAAACATAGCATATCTCAGAGAATAAGTCAACCATGTAAGTAGAAACCCATGATGTTGGGTTTTGTCATGAGACATTTTAAGGCAAAGAAAAAATGCACAGTAGTGTTAATATGGAGCAGAGGAAGGGCCAAACTGCCTGTTAAACTACTTATGTGAAGTTAGTTAAGGCACTATACTGGTGATTTTACATATTTTATCTCATTTGATTTTCACAACCATTGAACTTAGGTAATATCATCATGTACCAACCATTTTTCTTTAGTACAAATGAGGAAAATGAGATCCAGAGAAATTAATATGTTGTTTAAGGTTATATGGCTAATGTATCAGTCTGCTGTTGCCAAACTCATGCTGTGTAACAAATACTGACAAACTTCATAGCTCAAAAACAAGAAACAGTTCTTTGCTCATATGTAGCAGATGGACTGGTATACAGATCTAGACTGGGCCCAGTTGGGTAGATCTTCTTCCCGTGATAGGTTGCTGGGCTTGACCACAAGCTGTTACTTCAATTCATATTTACTTCATGGGTTCTTATCTTTCATGGAGTGGTCGTCTAATGGGAAGTGGTAGGCATGCAGGAAGCCAACAAAAGCCAATACAAATACTTTCTAAAATTTCCACTTATGTCACACCTGCTTTCATTCTGTTGGCCAAAGCAAGTTACAGACCCACTGAAATTCAGGCAGAAATGGGCTTCTCAAGGAATAGTCTTCTTATTCCTTCTTGTCCCCTGCAGATTTAGTATAACTTTCAGTAGTGATCGGCCCTGTGGAGCAATCTAGAATGACCTCTTAAATATGTTTCTGTATCCAATTATTTGACCCTTACATGTATATATCTAAGTATGTAGATCAGTATTTAATAGGTATGAAACTTCAAAGAAGCATGGAGGTGTGTCACAAACAGAAAAGAAAATGTATATTCTTGTAAAGTTGGTGACTAATAGCCTCATATTTTATTATGATATGAAAAAGGACAATTTCATAGTTTTTGCATAATATTGCATATTGCCTATGTATGATTTCTTATTTAGCATAAAATAAGAGATTATAGTTCTATATTAAGGATAAAATATTTGCATCATTATAGAAGAAATCACTTCTCTAATTTATCATTTACCATGACTAAAAATTGTTATGGAAAATATTAAAGGTCACCCTGAATATAGTGATTTAGTCATAAATTTGTAGTTAATATAAAATAAAATCTATATGGTGTCAGGGAAAAGGAATTTTATTCTTTGTCATATCTGAATCATATTCTGTGTGCACACGCTCTGGATCCATGCCCTTGGTGTTGATTTTTGCTCTAATTTCAGAACAGTCATTCCCCAAAGGAGCAATATATATTAATATATAGTACATTTATCTTGTGATTAATTTTAGTCACCTTAGAATAGCTACAGTTTTTATTATCAGTTGCTTATGTGTTCTAATTTGGGTGTGTAGCAACCATTTAGAATTGAGAGCAGGAAAATTTGAACTCAATACATACAAACTCTACAGAATTCAAAGTTACTCCTACCCCTTCTTTTCTTGTTTCCAGTTTTGTGATAGTTTCCCTTTACTGTTTGCCAAAGCATTTCATCCTGTACCTAGATAGAGAAAGTCCTTAAAATACAACAGATAAAGAGGGCCACCTCAAGATCGTAGATGGTTCTGGTAACTTTGCACATATTTGAACAATTGACCCTTCAAAGAAGCTCCGAAGGTACACAGCTGGTTATCAGAAAGACTTTTTTATGAATTATGGAAAGGCAGCTCTTTGAAATTTTATATGCAGGATTGGGTCAGTGTGCCTGGCTAAGCCAGTGGATCATAGACTGGAATTCATTTCCTGTCTATTCACTTGCCCTGATACTTTTGTGCACTAAACAGCCTGTGCAACTGTATGTAGTCCCTATAATTAAAAGAAAAATGCCTAGGCGAGAATTCAATTGGATTTCTAGCTCTCCTGCTTACTAGGTAAGTGACAATGAACAAGTTCCTTACATTTCAAAGTTTTTTTAATTTTTAATTTTTATTTTTTAAATTTTTTTATCTTAGGGTTGTGAGCTGAGATCTCACTTCAAGGGAAAACAGGGGAGATATGTCTTTGGTATCTTGTTTTGGAATTATTTACATTACGTAAGATAAATGAAGTTATAGAACATTGTTATTTTTATAGTGATATTTAGCATTCTCTCAACAATATAAAGGATGAAATGTATCTAAATTAAAGCCACCACCATCCACCTTGTGGACTAAGCCTGAATCAAAGGATACTTTATGAATTGCCTTCCTCACCCCCTCTCTTCCCAGTTATAGTTACTGAGCCTACCCATGAACTTTCTTTAAAAATCGCCTCTATTTTACCTTTTTTTCTATCACTATTCTCACTGCCTTGATCCATACTCTCATTATTTCTTGCCTGGATTATTGTAATTACTGCCATTAATTCTCAATCATGTTTCAACCTCCTCTAATCCATTCTCCATACTGTCCCAATAATTACCTTTACACTGCGGATATCCTCTGTGCCTGAAATCCTCACAGACAGACCAGAGTGCCCAGGAAGAAATCTCATAAGCATCACATCTGAGGATTTTCATGATCTGATCCCCATTCACCTTTCCCACCCTCGTTTTCCACCCTCCTGTTCTACTACACATAGACCTCAACACGTAAAGCCTTTTTATACTTCTGAGCCTTTGGACAGGCTAGCCCCACCATCTCAAATGCTGTATTCCCAGTTCCTGTGATTTCTTATTCATTAAGTTTTTATTTGTATGCAAAAATCTGTTCAAATATTATCTAACCCATACTCCTGTTCTCCACTGTCTTCCTAAGGCATGCAAACCTTTCTTGTTTAATGCCACTTATAATTATTTATTTACAAGTTGTAGTCTCCATTTGATTGTACTTTGAGTTAAAGGACAGGGCCATAGGTATTTTGCTTTCTTTTGTTTTTAAATATATCTTCAGAATCTTTTTTAAGGAATGACTCAAAATAGTTGTTATGCCAGTGTTTTCCAATGAAGGTCACCACTTAACACATTCAGTCTGTGGGTTAGAGCTTGACTTTTAGTACAAACAAATAACATGCTGTAAAAGGAGAAATAACCTGGGGTAAATGGAGGGTGTAATAATGCCAGTAAAAGGATAATGAAAAGAAGAGATTTCAGTGACAAGAGGTCAGGTAGAGGAAAGAGTAGGTCCAAAATTAAACAGATAGTATGGCTGTAAAGCCCTTGCCAGAGAGAGGGAAGGGGGAAACATGTAACCTTTGAAACATTTTTTTTAATGTATGTTTATTTGTGAGAGAGTGCACATGTGAGACAGAGCAGGGGAGAGTCAGAGAGAGAGAGGGAAACAGAGGATCTGAAGTAGGCTCTGTGCTGTTGACAGCAGAGAGCCCGATGCTGATGTCGATGCTGAGCTCAACTCACAAACCATGAGATCATGACCTGAGCTAAAGTCAGACACTTATCTAACTGAGCCACTCAGGTGCCCTGAAACATTTTTATTTTTTATTATTTTTTTTCAATATATGAAATTTATTGTCAAATTGGTTTCCATACAACACCCAGTACTCATCCCAAAAGGTGCCCTCCTCAATAGCCCTGAAACATTTTTAATACATAGAAAGAGATGTAGAATGGGCAATATAATTCAGACAAAACATTTTGAGTATATGGTGGCTATGCTAGAAGAAGATAGAAACAAAATCACAAACCAAGGGCATAAGATTAGAAGTGACTGAAAAAGTCATGGGGAGTAATAGAAGTGGTCGCTGTGTAAACTAAGAGCAGTAATGAAAGCCTACTGTAAATTTTAGTGAAATATTGCTATTAAATTTGGAATTATAAAGAAGGAATTCTTTTTCTATAATATATGGTTTCTGATTAGAATTGCATAATTACTAACAAATTGGTGTAGGAGAACTCTAATTGATACTCTTGGTTCCCTCTCTAGTACAGTGTTCTAGTCAGTAAGGAGAAAAAAAGATCAAGCTCATGCCTCCTGGTATGAACAATAACATGAAAGAAAACTCGAGCAAGGCACTTTATGGAAGCCCTTTAAAGATGCCAAACTTGAGTTGGTATTTCAGAGGAGGGAGACATGAACCTTTCGGCCTCTCTGAGAAACAGGACCCCTGAACCCAGGGTGAGGATTCATCACAGAACTCAACCAGATTAATCTGGAAGGAGCCCCATTGCCCTGACTTGATGGTTCACTTAGGCACAAGTAGCCTCTTATTTGCCAGGCAAATAAGACCAGTGTTATTTGTCCACATTCACATAGTAGGACGTTTTGCATGAAATAGCCTGATTCTCCACCCTCACCCTTGTTCTGTTTTCTCTCTCACAGAGGAATTTTTGTCATGGATTCAGTTATTTTACTTATTAACCAATAATGAAGATAATTTATTTTTCTTAATTTATCTATGCTGCTCATAGACTGCCACATCATTTACTACTATGGTTTAAGATTAAGATTTACTGTGTGACACCCAGTGACTGGTGTGCGAGTGGTTCAACATCTGAGTCCTGGTCTCTGTTACTGTTCTTGCAGTGAAGTAATTTTGTACCTCCTAGATGGCTTTTATACTGTAAAATAGTTAAATAGCTACTATTTGTTGAATAAATATATTTGAAGATGTCCAGTTTAATGGATCTTGGAGGCAGAATGTCCCCAAACACATGACTTCCCGCTAAAATCAGTGGAAATGAGTCACATTGCAATGGTGAGGGCAGACGGTTACCAGTGGCTTACTCACATGTTAGAAGCCGCATTTGGATTTTTATATGCATCTTCTCATTGATCCTCACATCTCTCCAAGGTAGATAGCATTATTATTCCCATTTGTCTGAGGAAGAAGCTGAAGCTTAGAAACAAACAAACAAACAAACAAACAGACAAACAGCACCGCTGAGTCCAGGGTGAGGATTCATCACAGAACTCAACCAGATTAATCTGGAAGGAGCCCCATTGCCCTGACTTTTGTTCCCAACCATATTCAGATCTTCATAGTGAACCCAAACTGCTAACTGGCATACTGCGCCAGAAAATCATGTCAGTGAATGAAACACTTACTTGATTTTGTGCTAGGCCAGATGATTATTATGTGGAAAGCCCCTGTACATTGAGGCTGTGAGTGGGATGATTTTGTGTTTATAGAATCCATACCTGTGTAGGAGAGGAGTCATTTCCTTTACCCTTCAATGTCCTTCTAGCTGGACTAAGAGTCAAATTTACATGACATCTGCAAAATCAAACTTAAGTTTGAGGAGTACACATAGACATGGAAATTCCAAAGACAGGTGAACTGATGTATATGTGTTACCCTGAACTGGGGCAAAGTATGTAGGGGTCTGGGACTTCAAAGGGAAGGAATACAATTCACAGAAGAGCAGACATTTGGTAAGTAGACATGTGCCTTGCCATACAGAGGGGTCACTCATAAAATATATCTCTGGTAATAACTTTTATTCTGGGAAAGACCCCCAATTTAGATTCTTCTCTGTGGTTAAGGGAAGGACAAAATTTTCTCTTAAGCCTCAAGGGTCTCCATTGCCTTTGGCTCAAAATAATTTTCATGCCAAAATAGCCCACTTGGGGTGACCTGCCCTTGGCCCCTATACATAATTAGGTCCAGGCTGTGCTTACTAAATGGGCTTTTCCTCAAGGTACTCTGCCTACCGAGCCTCTCTCAGTCACAGCTTGTGGTATCCTGACCACCTCACAAGACTGATATCCTGCTGATATTCACAACTAGGAAAGACAATTTGTAGACTCCATTTAAAGAAATTAGAATATCTCTTCTCAATTTTGGTATAACTACAAGAATCATGAGTGAGAATTGAAATAAAAAGTATTACTTTATATAAAATTCTTATTTATTTTATCTCCCAGTTATTTTATGTTTTCTCATCTGGAGAATAGCACTTGGAAAGGATTTAACAGTCCTCTGACCCAAATTTAATTTAAAATTTTATCGCATGAAAAGGCAAGTGAACTAAATGTTCATTAGTGGTTAAAGTATTCAAAACAAAATAGTATCTATTGAGGGAGGCTTTAAAGGAAGAGATGGTTTTAGGAAGACATAGAAGATGATACTTGAGGCAAAGGATAATAAAGTGAAAATAAAATAAAATAACCTTTAAGGGTGTCATTAAAAATTAATGGGATTTCACGATGATGAGACTAAGCTTAGTGAATGCAGGAACCAGGTCTGTTTTCACCATTTTTGCCCAGCACATAAAATGGATTCAATAAACAATCTGCCAAATTAATCGGCGGGTTTGTATCTCTGAAAGGGCAGGTAGGGCACTGAAAGTCAGAGACTGAAAAGGTACAATGAATCAGGGCACATTGGCCACAAATTCTGAATGTGGATGCTTGGACTGAGTTTGAAATGAAAAAAGGTAGTAGAAACTGGTTTCTTGTAAGAAAGAGTTTCCCTCTTTTTTTTTTCTTGTTTCAGTATTTGAAGAATAAAATATTTCATTCATCCCGTATGGCCCCTGTGCAAGGGCATCATTCCTGTTACATGAAAAGATTCAGAATGAAAGAAATTCATAGGAAGAAACATATTGTACAATTATTGCCCTTTTGGAGTCATGGTCGCTGCTCTGCTTCCCTGAGCACATAAAAGGTTCTGTCTTTGGCACTTTTGGTTCCTTAATCTTCCATCAGTCAGCATTCAGAAATACTTCCAAATGTGAACTCCAAACACAAGTTATTAATTTTTGTTGATTATTTTTTGAGGGAAAAATTTATGTCTGTGTCTTTTCCCTATTAAGTATGTCATAGTAGGAAATAGAACATACTGGTATATTTATGGACTTCAGTATTGTACTGGATTATACATTTAACTTAAAGCCTTGTGGTCCTGTTGATAAATGAAGAGTATTTGCTTCAGACATTAAAAAACAAAAAAGGAAAAACAAAATTTTAGAATGAGAGAATTTTATACTCTAAACAAATCTATAGCTGCCAATTATTTATTTATTTATTGACATTGAAATTTATCTTTCAGTGTGAAGTAATTCTTTCATTAAGTTTGTGCTTTAGATTTTTTTTTGTTAAGGAAACCATAACTAATCACTTTATTGTGAACATTTCTGTTTCTATGGACTATTTTTCTGAAATATTTCCCAGTGAAATGTTAATTTCATACCCATAAAAATTTCCTTTTGTTCCTCCCTAGGAAGCTATGCATTCTCTTTTTATTATCTAATTTATTATACATAAATTTCAATTTGCATACACAAGTAATATATTATTTAGTGATATTCTAATGTTTATAATTATTTTGCTATTGAATTTTAATGGTTTCTGAATACATATAATAATTTATTTTCAAAAGTCCCTATAGAAATAGTAGTTAGTGGTCTGACTAAAAAATATATTTATCTCATGATTCTTTTATAGTGGATGAGTATTGCAGACTTTGTCGTATTTATCTACTTAGTTACATTATTAGCTTGTTCCTTAAACAAATAGGGTATGTGTTAATGCATGTATTTGTTATTTGAGATCTTTATTCATTTTTCACATGAATTAGTTTTTATTCTTAGTTTTCTCCTCTATCAAAAACTGAACTCCTCTCAACCCCTGTACAAATGGTGAATGATATTAGTTTTCAAGTGGGGATAAATTAAGGTGTTTAAGAAACTGGATTGCATAGCTCCAGTTGTTAAGAAGCTCCAACTCTCGATCGTCAGGTATATTTGCAACTTTGAGAAATTGATTGTAAGTGAGTAATTCACAACCTGAAATAAAGTGAGAAACTAAACGGCATAATCATATGTCAGCAGGAAGTTAGTCCTGAGCCTTAGTATAATTCTGTGTCTTCATTTAACAATTAAAAAAAAAGCACATTTCTTGTTTTCTCACTGGCCACCCTCCTTTTTCTTTATACTTCTCAATCCTTCTTATTTTTATTCATCTGTATCTATATCTGTGTATCTGTCACTTACCTACCTGTATCATCTATAAACACATTTAGAACAGCCTAATTATCCCTCTTTTCAATGCAATAAGAAATAAGTAGACAGGTTTTGCCCCCATTCTGCAATATGCTGATGGGAGTTTCAAGGTGATCCTCAACCCTAAGAAGCTTTTTGTGTTCAGCATAGCTTTTTGAGGAACTGTTGATTTACTTATTAAACCTGTTGCCATTAAACACCAGCACTGGCCCAAACCTTCCTTTCACAGTTCCTTAGGTCTCTGCCATTTGTGATACTGGCTTGTCTTCTTCTTTTTAAATTTTTCTTAAATGTTTATTTTTGAGAGAGACAGAGACCGAGACAGAGCCTGAGCAGGGGAGGGGCAGAGAGAGAGGGAGACACAGAATCTGAAGCAGGCTGCAGGCTCTGGGCTGTCAGCACAGAGGCTGAAGCCAGGCTTGAACTCAGGAATTCGGAGATCATGACCTGAGCCCAAGTTAGCTGCTTAACCAACTGAGACACCCAGGTGCCCGAAGACACTGGCATGTCTTCTGTGTGACTGCAAGGATAGGGGTCCTGTTAAGTCCGGTAACAGAAACAACTGTATAAGCTCATGAAATCATGTACTGCAAACTCAAATTCTGTGATCAGTACTTTATCTTGAAGTCTCTTTATGTGCTGCAAGGTTTAACTTGTTTGGAAATCAACCACTGCAATACCCTTGTTCATGTTCTTTTCTGGGAATGAGTGTGATATTAGGTTTTCCTCTTTTATCAGTCAGACAGTACCCCTCTACCAATTGGCTGGAGAGACTTTCAGTAAGGTTTTCTAAGGGTGAGATGTATCCTACCTCATAACATATCTGTCAATTTACCCCTAATTCTAGAAATGAGTAATTCAGTAATTCATTGAGCTCATATAGTTGACTGAGAATCAATCCATTGATCAAATTCTGATATGTTCAGGAGGAGTTAAAATAAATATATGTAAATGAATAGCCCCTGTACCCCGGTCGATCCTCCCATTAAAGGAAAATTGTATATAGAGAAATAATTACTTAACTGTTCTTATTTAAAAAACTCTTTTGAAGGTATAGTGAGGAAACAAAATGAAATAAAACAACAGAGAAGTTGCTCTAAGGGCTAGAATGCCAACCCCTTCCTGATCCACTTGTCTTTGCTTTACAAAATTCTAGGAGTAAAGAACCAACTGTACTCTTTATTGTTTTCAGCTGAAGACAGCTCTGCTACCCAGGGAGGGTGATGTTGACCATGGGTGGGTGTAGTCCTGCAGGAGCCTTCCCACTAGCCCTGTCTACTTGAAAGATAAGCAGAACTGAGAGGCTGGGTTATAAATAAAAAGACGTAGGGAATTTTACTGATAATTGATCTCTGTATTGTAAATGTTGACCACATTTTTTGTAAGCTTGTATTGTCATCTAGATGATATTTTTGTTGACTCTCCTCTTTAAAGACAGATAAAAGAACATAGCTGGATATGAGAAAACATCCCATTAATGAGGATAATATTTTAAAAATTTGTTCCTTTTATTTTGCCTTGCTGGGAATGGACATCACAATATATAAAATATGTAACTTTAATTTATTTAAAAATAAGATCTTGAGAATAAATTTGAGAGCTATAATTATACTAATCCTATCATTATAATTGCATAGCCAATTTAATTCTATTTTTGATTCCATAAAAAAGAGTCCTTTGACTTGAAGGAAAAGAAAATGTGCACCGATAGAAAATATGGATTGTACCAGTTTAAATATTGAAATTAACCATCCTCAAGCTTTATTATCTAAATTATTTGAGTACTTAAACATGAATGTGACAAATTTTACCTCTCAGGAAATGTTTCTGGTAATTCATTGCAGTGCGCACTGCAGCCTACCTATGTCTATTATATGTTTCACTCTTGCTTGTTTATTGTCATCTAAATGAGAGCAGGATGTACTCTTCTACATTTCTTAGTTCCAAGCATTATAGACCAGTTTTTTTTTTCTTCAATGCTTATTTACTTTTGAGAGAGAGAGAGAGAGAGAGAGAGAGAGAGCAGAGAGCAGGGGAGGGGCAGAGAGAAGGGGAGACACAGAATCTGAAGCAGGGCTCCAGGCTCTGAGATTTCTTTGAACTGAAAAGAAAAAGCAGCTAGTTACCACCAGAAAAATTGGTAGTTTTCTGGGAAACTGTCTTTCTGTTGCTCATACTTACTTGTATTTTATATATGTTGGGGATGAATTAGTTACTTGAAGGTCAGTATTAGAATTCAATATTAGATAAATATGTGTCTGGAAAATTATGTACTTACTTTCTAACAAACAACTTTAGGTAATTAGATATTGAGATATTTAGACATTTTAATTTGGTATTTGGAAATTAATTTGATGATAGTTTTACACTCCCTGAAATCAAATTTCTTCTAAAAATTAACAAGTAATATGTATAAAAAATTACAAGTTGTATGGTTTCAGACAGATCAGCTGATATCTAGATGTCTGTGGTTTTCTTTTGTGCAAAGGCGAAAATAGGAAACCTTTTTTTTTGACAATATTGTTGTGAATGGCTAAGTGAAAATGCTTGAAAAATCCTAATTGTTGTAACTTTATCATTGTATTTATTATTTTATCAGTTGTCTTTACCATTATTATTAAAAATGTTGATAAGTGATGATTACTAGAAGAAATCAGCAAATAATTTGTATAGTAGAATGAAGAACCAAATTAATACCAATAATAGCTTGTTGATTTTGAGTAGCAACAGGCTACCAAACACAGAAATAAAGAGAAAGCATATACACAACTGATATAATCAGTATGCTAACTTCGAAGAAACTTACATAAATTAATACTATGGCACAGTGTCTTAGAATGCAAGTAATAAGCTGTTATAAGCTCATGGAACCTTTCCTAGCAAAGACTGTGTAACAGGAACAGATGTAGTTTTCATTGTAAGGCATCAAAAGATCATATCCCATGCTTTTACAAAATTAGAAAATAGAGTTAAAGTGTTTTATCTTGAATATTTAGGAGAAATCTTAGTATTACAGAAAAACCTAAGTACACATTTGATGGAAATTGCCCAACTTTTACTTTACTTTTTTTCCCTGTCTTCCTTGTTAGTATGAGATGTTGATAACAGTCAGCTAGTAGGTAAGGCGTTTAAGTTTTCAAACACAGTAGTTGCCATAGAAGAGAAGAAACAATGGTCATTTTCCTTTTTATGCCTTTCTCTCTCTTGTTATTGGGGGAAAAAAAAAACAGAAGAAGAAACTGAGTAGCAGTTTTCCTGTTTTCAAAGCAGATACACTTTTGCATTTATTGAAAGGAGAGAATGTGCGGAATGAGGCACTTAGCATCAAATCAGTTAGTATGCAGATGGTGAAGTTTCAGACCTGGTGAGAGGTCCAGGGCTGACTGCTTTTCAGCATTGGTACGATGCAGGGTTCTCTGGCAAAGAGCTGTAGTTCTTTCAGAAGATGATCTCTCTCTGAAGGGTCAAACCGGCAGCGAAGTTGCAAGTTCCCTGAGGAAAATTTCAAGTGTTTGTAAGAAACTTTACAAGTATCTGCCTCTTCTCTTTTTCCCAACTGAAATAATCTTACAGATGCTGTGAAAGATAATATGAACCACCTATAGTTACTTGAATTTTACTTCATTCAGGATACTGCACTTCCTTTACTGATGGAACGATATGAGGCTTTTTATCTCAGCTAAGTCCTGGAGTTCATAGAGCTGAAGAAATTTGACATTTTCGTGCTGAAGCAGAGGCATGGTAAGGAGATATTAGGGTGAACTTTGTATTTCTGTAGAGCCATTTATAATACACATGAAGATACCCTAGGCATATAGGAATCATCTATCCATTTCCGAAATATTAGATTCAAGTTTCAGAGATAAAAAGTCACCTAAAGCATTTAGTTAGATGAATTACACCAGTCAGTGTGGATATGCAAAGGTTTATTCCCTTGAGGGTATTGAAGCTTGTTCTATTATGGTAATAGCCACATCTTTCCACAGAAAGTTGCAGCATAGAGATGGAGGAGAGGTGGGTGGTAGTGGTGGGAAGGAATTTGGTACAGCCAATGTCACCGTGGCATAAAGGTTCACAAAGTCTAATATGCTTGGATTGATTCCATCTTAAGACGCAGCTTTAAGGAACAGATCTATATATAGAACTTCTGGTTCTATAGAAGAGGATTACTGAGAAGGGCTGAAATGTTTAATTGCACATGGCAGGCTTTCTACAGTTCATGTTTCAGAAAACAGGTACCTGTCCTTTTTGCAAAATATTGTTCATTTTTGGCTCCCTTCTCACTCTAATAAAGCAAAAAGAAATTATATTTCCTTTAAAAAAATTTTTAATATGTATTTTTGAGAGAGAGAGAGAGAGATAGAGAGACAGAGAGAGAGAGAAAGAGAGAGACAGAGCATGAGTGAAGGAGGGGCAGAGGGAGAGGGAGACAGAATCCAAAGCAGGCTCCAGGCTCTGAGCTGTCCGCACAGAGCCCCACGCGGGGCTCAAACTCACAAACTGCGAGGTCATGACCTGAGCCGAAGCTAGAAATTTAGCTAAGACACCCAGGCACCCCAGGAAATGATACTTCTAAAGAACATTAATAAATGTTATTGAAGTGGTAAAATTTAATATGAAAATAAAATCTCTTTGATCGGCATTCATTCATTCATTTGAAGATGGGTACAGACTACCTCCAAGCCTTCTTAGAGTGCTCTTGTGTGCTGGCAGGACCTCCACACACACTATCCTCATATAACACTGAGATGACCTAGGACTTTATCCTTAGTGGGAGAACTAGAAAGAAACCCAGCTCTCTTAATCTGCCAGTCAGTAGAAAGAGGTAAAATAACAAAACTAACGTGTCTCCCTGAGAATTCCTAATCATGGGCTCTCCTTTCAGAGAGCATTGGGCCTGCTATTTATACCAGCTGTGTGGCTCTAAAAACTCCAAGAGTAAAATTTTAAATAAATTAGTCTTGGGATGATGGTATCCAGTGTGTGTAACTGAAGTAAATACAAAATGTCTCTATGGGGAAAAAAAAATATGAAATACACAACTCTAAGTGTTCTCACAGAAAAAGACCCTAAAGAGCTTGGAATTAAAAAATAAACAAAATAATATGAAACAGAAATAAGCTACTATGAAAAAAATTTGAATCCAGAATCAAGTTTGTAGACTATACGTAATAAAGTTATTACATGCAAAATAAAAAATAAATATATTTAATCTCTTTACACAAACCAAAAAAGATGGAATCGACAGTAAAGGTACAAGTGACTATGAAAATTGCCCAGTTATATTTAAAATGGAATTAAATTGAAATTATGGAAATGCAAAACATAATAATTGAAATTCTTTTTTTAAAAATTTTTTAACGTTTATTTTTGAGACAGAGAGAGACAGAGCATGAACAGGGGAGGGGCAGAGAGAGAGCGAGACACAGAATCTGAAACAGGCTCCAGGCTCTGAGCTGTCAGCAGAGAGCCCGGAGCCCGACGCGGGGCTCGAACTCAGGGACCATGAGATCATGACCTGAGCCGAAGTCGGACACTTAACTGACCAGGCCACCCAGGTGCCCCGAAATTATTTTTTTTAATGAATTGATTCATTAAACTGAAAAACTAGGGTAGACACAATTAAAAAGGCATTTGAGGTACAAGAGGAGATATCTAAAGAAATTATCTTGATTTCAGAGCAGAGAGAAAATCAGATAAAAAAACTTCACAGAAGTTAAGAATAAAGGATAAATAAGTCTAATACATGTCTGTTGACTTGCATGGAGATGGAGAAAATACAGACAATGGTAAAGAAACAATATTGAAGATAAAAGTAGCTGAAATACTTTCTAGAAATAATGAAAGATTTGGAAGGCACAGGAAACAAAAGCAAAAAATAAAAGGAGGAGAAGGGGAGGAAAAGAAGAATTATTCACATTTAAATACAGCATAGTGAAACTATAAAATGCTAGAGACAAAGAGATCTTATAGGTAGCAGAGAGAAAATACAACCCACCAACAAAGGAATAAAGATTAGATTTATTTGTAACTTCTTACTAGCAACAATTGAAGAGAGAAGATACTGAATTATATTTTCTAAAAGCTAAGAAGACTTGTAACTAATAATTATATTTTGCAAACTTAACATTCAAAAACAAGTGAAAAATATATTTTCAGAAAAGCTGAAATGACAGAATTTAGCACTGACAGACTCTAAAGGAACTTGTAAGTTGTACATTTCTAGTAGAAGGAATATACTCATATTGGGAAAGTCTACACAAAGGAAAAGTGAGCAAATAAAGAGGTAAACATGGAGGAAAATCTAATCAAATGTTGGTTGTGTAAAATCATAACAAGAATATGCAGTCTCAGAAAATCAAATTACAGGGATGCCTCGGTGGCTCAGTTGATGACTCATCTGATGACTCTTGAATTCGGCTCAGGTTATGATTTCACGCTTCATGAGATCGAGCCTGCCTAGGGCTCTGAGCTGACAAAATGGAGCTTGCTCCCAAGCAGCTCCCTCTCTCTCTGCGCCTCCCCCACATGTTTGACCATTTGCGCTCTCTCTCTCTCTCTCTGTCTTTCTCAAAATAAATAAATAAACTTAAAAACAATCACATTTTGAACAAAGTCCTGGAATGTTATTGAGTTTAAATCTAGAGGTAGATGATAATAGGTAAAGATTTAAGGTCATTGTATTAATCTGGAAAAGGACAAAGTATTGGTTAACCTAACACATGGAGTGAAATACGGATTTTCAGATTTCTAGGCAGTGAAACTAAAGCAATCACTAAAAAGTAACAGTTGAAAGGAAAAAAAAAATAGGAATATATATCCAAACAAGGCAATGAAAGGAATGAGGGTGAAGGTGGGAGAATATTGCTCAGTATAAAAGAGAGGGGAAAATATTCCTCAGAAAGGTAGGATAAATTCAAAGCACAAGGTGAGATGGTACAATTGACTCCCAACGTATCAGTGATCTAAGTTAATATGAATGTATGCTTTAGTTCGAAAAACGAAGAGTGTCAGAGGAAATAATAGAGCAAAATCTGTACAGGGGATATATCCAAAATATAACGATACAAAAATGTTGAAAGTAAAAGAGTGGAAAAAATACATAGTTGGTGAATACCAAAATGAAGCAATTTTTAAGTTAGACAAAATAGGCATAAAGGAAACAAGCCTCACTAGAGATTAAGAGGGTTATTATGAATTGATAAAATGTTATATTTCTGGTAACATATATCATTTTTGATCTCATATCAACTAATAATACTTAAAATATGTAAAGCCAAAATTAAACAAGGATATTGACAAATCAGCTGTCAGAGCAGATTTTAAACTTTCCATTCCAGATAGACCAAGCAGATAAAGAGTATGTATATAGCAAATATGTGCAACATGAACTTGATCTAAGGACACATAGTGCATTGCCATCAACAAATGGAGGGTGTGTCTAATTTTCAAGAATACACAAAATGTTATCCAAAAATTGTCATCATTCTAGGTTATAAAGCAAGTTTCTACATATTTCTGAGAACCAGTATTATGAGATTGTTTTCTCAGAATATAACTTTAGTAAAAGTCAGTAATATAAGATAGTTATGGGGCACCTGGGTGGCTCAGTCGGTTAAGTGTCTGAGTCTTAATTTCAGCTCAGGTCACGATCTCACGGTTTGTGAGCTCAAGCTCCACATTGGGCTCTGCTCTGGCAGTGCAGAGCCTGCTTGGTATTCTACCCCCACCCCCCGTCTCTCTCTCTCTGTCCCTCCCACACACTCTCTCTCAAAATGAATAAATAAGGTTAATAATAATAATAATAATATGAGGTAGTTACTAAACATATGTTTGGAAATTTTTAAAGCCACGTTAAAATATATACCTCATAAGTCAAAAAAGTAATAGTGCAAATTATACAATGCTTTGAAATGAGTAATAAAATTATTACATGTCCACTTGGAGGATGCATTAAAGAAAGAATTAGAAGGAAATGTGTAACCAGTAGAGTTATTAGGAAAGAAGAAAAAAATGAAAATTATGTAGCTATTATATTTAAGAAGTTAGGTTAAAAAATATAAATCCTCTAGTGTTTTGATGGTTTCCTGTCTCACATTCAGGTCCTTCATCCATTTTGGGTTTCTTTTTTGTATGGTGTAAGAAAGTGGTCTAGTTTCATTCTTCTGCATGTTGCTGTCCAGTTCTCCCAGCACCATTTGTTAAAGAGACTGTCTTTTTTCCATTGGATATTCTTTCCTGCTTTGTCAAAGATTAGTTGGCCATACTTTTGAGGAGAAAGCAGGAAAAAACCTCTCTGACCTCAGCCGCAGCAATTTCTTACTTGACTCATCCCCAAAGGCAAGGGAATTAAAAGCAAAAATGAACTATTGGGACCTCATGAAGATAAAAAGCTTCTGCACTGCAAAGGAAACAACCAACAAAACTAAAAGGCAACCGACGGAATGGGAAAAGATATTTGCAAATGACATACCGGACAAAGGGCTAGTATCCAAGATCTATAAAGAGCTCACCAAACTCCACACCCGAAAAACAAATAATCCAGTCAAGAAATGGGCAGAAAACATGAATAGACACTTCTCTAAAGAAGACCTCTGGATGGCCAACAGGCACATGAAAAGATGCTCAACGTCACTCCTCATCAGGGAAATACAAATCAAAACCACACTCAGATATCACCTCACGCCAGTCAGAGTGGCCAAAATGAACAAATCAGGAGACTATAGATGCTGGCAAGGATGTGGAGAAACGGGAACCCTCTTGCACTGTTGGTGGGAATGCAAACTGGTGCAGCTGCTCTGGAAAACAGTGTGATGGTTCCTCAAAAAATTAAAAATAGACCTACCCTATGACCCAGCATAGCACTGCTAGGAATTTACCCAAGGGATACAAGAGTGCGGATGCATAGAGGCACTTGTACCCCAATGTTTATAGCAGCACTCTCCACAATAGCCAAATTATGGAAAGAGCCTAAATGTCCATCAACTGATGAATGGATAAAGAAATTGTGGTTTATATACACAATGGAGTACTACGTGGCAATGAGAAAGAATGAAATATGGCCCTTTGTAGCAACGTGGATGGAACTGGAGAGTGTGATGCTAAGTGAAATAAGCCATACAGAGAAAGACAGATACCATATGGTTTGACTCTTATGTGGATCCTGAGAAACTTAACAGAAATCCATGGCGGAGGGGAAGGAAAAAAAAAAAAAAGAAAAAAAAGAGGTTACAGTGGGAGAGAGAGCCAAAGCATAAGAGACTCTTAAAAATTGAGAACAAACTGAGGGTTGATGGGGGGCGGGAGGGGGGAGGGGTAGGTGATGGGCATTGAAGAGGGCATCTTTTGGGATGAGCACTGGGTGCTGTATGGAAACTAATTTGACAATAAATATCATATAATAAAAAAAACATAAATCCAAGCAAATTAGAATTAAAGAGATAATGACAATAAAAGCACAGATGAATAAAATAAAGAAAAATAGGATCAAAAAGTCAATACTTCATTTTATTTTATGAGGCTTATATAGTTTTGATCCCCAGATCTGACAAGAATAGTTGGAGAAGAAAAAATTACAGTCTCACTCATAAAAATAAATGCAAAAACTGTAAACAAAATTTGAGTAAAAATTAAAGCAATATGGGAAAAAAGATAATACAGCATAACCAAACTTGAATTTATCTCATGAATATAATCTGGCATATGCTTTTAAAATCTGTTCACCACATTAACATGTTAAAAAGACCAAAAAATCATCTAAATAGTTGCAGAAAATAATTAGTAACCTTCAAATCATTTGTGTCAGAAATTCTCAGGGAAATAGAATAGAAGGGGATTCCTTTCTTTTTTTTTTTTAGTTTAATTTTTTTAAATGTTTTTTATTTATTTTTGAGACAGAGAGACAGAGTGTGAACAGGGGAGGACCAGAGAGAGGGAGACACAGAATCCGAAGCAGCTCCAGGCTCCTAGCTGTCGGCACAGAGCCTGATGCGGGGCTGGAACTCACGAACCCATGAACCCATGAACCGTGAGATCGTGACCTGAGCTGAAGTCGGACGTTTAACTGACTCAGCCACCCAGGCGCCCCAAAGGAGATTCCCTTCTTGGTAAAGATTCCCCACCAGAAAGCACACCCGGTGTTTACAAGAAATGGTGTAGTCATGTGTATTAGAAGGGATTCTTTTCTTGGTAAAGATTCCCCACCAGAAAGTCAGCACACCTGGTTATTTACAAGAAATGGTGTAATCACATGTATATCCTTCCTGAGCCTTTCTTCCTATAGACATCAATGTGTGGAAGAAATCTTGATGGAAGCTCCCATTTTTTCTCCTGTATTTGGTGTGGGACTGCTTGGAATCAAGACCTTTGTAGCTGGCTGAGGCTTAGATTGCTGTCCCTGCTTCTACTATCAGGAAGGAGGGGAAAAGCTGCTTCAAGGTGTTAAAGAACCTGGTCTGGATCACCGGGTTGGAAGAACCAAGCGGCACTCAGAGATCTTGGAAGGCAGGAGGTTTATTTCACACCTGCAGGCTCAGAGTAGATCATTTTCCAGAGGTCTGAGCCCCCAGTGTAAGCAGAGGGAATAATTTATAGTATGTTACTTCTGCATTCCGCCTTAGTAGTTGGCCTGCTTGGCCAGTGGGTAGGAAGAAGAACCTGGAAGGGGAGTCTTTCGTTGGGAATTGGAATTTTCTATTAGTCCTGTCAGCCATCTTATAACAGATTTTTCCCTATCAGAGGCAGTTGGTATTGTGTAGGACTTACAGGATGATAGGGTAGCCAAAGACTTCTGATTCAGCCTCAGATTAACTATGAGATCTTCATAAAGTCTGCAGGCCTCAGCTTCCATTTCTGGTTGTTCGAAATTCCTCCTGCCAATAAATTGTATTTTATGTCCCTTTCCCTGGGTAAGATTAGAGCTGGTTGCCATACTTTCCAAACTTCAGTGGACATATAAATTCCCAGGGCTCTGGTTAAAACACAGATACCTAGGGGCACCTGGGTGGCTCAGTCTGTTAAGTGTCCAACTCTTGATTTCCACTCAGGTCATGATCTTGGGGTTCCTGAGATCGAGCCCCACATCAAGGTCTGTGGTGACAGTGTCCCGGAGCCTGGTTGGGATTCTCTCTGTCCCTCTCTGTCTCTCTGCTCCCCCCCACTTGTGTTCTCTGTGTCTCTCTCAAAATAAATAAACTTAAACAAAGAAGGTAGCATGAAATAAGAGGAAACTCTCTCTCTAAAAATAAATAAATAAAAATAAAAAGTGCAGACACCTATCAATTGGATTTTGAATGGGTCTGAACTTCTGCTTTTCTGACAATCTTTTAGTGATGTCAGTGCTGCTTTCCACATTTTTAAGTCATTCATTTCAGATAGAAAAGTATTAAAAAAATTCTTAGAATAATTCTTTCAAGCAGTATACTTTTTTAATTAATTTAAAAAGATTCAATTACAAGAAAATGATATACAGCCACCTTTTTTTAAATAAGTTTTAGTTACATTAAATTTATTTAATAATCTCCTTGACATAGATACACTAAAATCAGTAAGGTATTTTATCTTTCTTTAAAAAAAATTAGCATGAAAGGGGATAATTGATTTGACCAAATAAACAAATGAAAAACTCTGGATTTGGTAATTATGAGACCTAAGTACTAATCTCAACTCTACAACGAATTGGTATGACCTAAGTTATCTAAATCTCAGCTTCTTCCTCTGAAGAATTAAGAGTTGAATGAACTGCATGATTTTTCTGAAGTGCTGCAGATGTAAACAGATATGATTATAAAACTTTCGTCATTATAAGAGTTTGGGGATAGCTCATATATGAATTTCAAGTTATTTTATATATAAACTAAACAGCAAAGTGTAGAGTCCAAGGCAATTATTTCTATCATTGGGAAACATGAGTATTTTCAGCTGGGTCATTGACTTTAGATGATCAAGTTCACTGAAATAGTTCAGTTCACCTCTTACCTTTGTAGTCCTAGCCATAAATTCTATTAAATCAGAAGTAAAGTAAATAAAATAAAAAAATTGTAATAGAAAAGCATTTAGTAAACATCACATACACTCCTTATTATCCAGTTTCTACAAGTGCTATAAAAGAAATAAAATTCAAATGGTACTTATATTTTAAGTTAAGTTGTTTGAACTACTTGAAATAATGGAGCTAGGATAATTTTCTTGAGATTTCTTTGATACTGGAGGCTTATTCATTTAGAAAATTAAATAAGCATACATGTTTATTAAGCTAGGAGTGGATTTTAAAGTTTATTATCTTGAAGACTCTTCAAGATTTTATGTTTTATAATGTCTTATTTGTAGCATTATAGAAAAATTGTATTATATGTATTTAAAATATTTCACCTTATAGAACAGGAGAGATAAAGTGGAAAAGATTAAATGATGACATTTTATCTTCAAAGTGTTTTAGAAGGAAGATTGATGTTCTTTCCTTCAAGGGTAAATTGGCCTAATAATTTTAGCATAGTGAAATTTATGAAATCTAAGAAACCTTTTAGCTTATATTTCTGTGCATCCATATTAATAAAAGATTCTCCATAGCCTGAAATAGATTTTCCTTTGCATGCATTTGTTATGGGAAAGTCAAACACTAAATTAAAAACGAAAAGGAGTAAAGCAAATTTGGCATGAAGATAAAGCAGATATTTCTGATACTGTAAAGACCCAGCAGAGCGAGTCACAGTTAGGAGAGCAGAAATGTGTCATTGCAGTCATTGCCCTACCGTTTCCCTTGATCTGTGCATTTCAGATTGCTTTGTCCTCATGTTGACTCCTTTCTGGTTCCCACCTGTGGTCTTCTATCCCTTTCTCAACTAGTGGGCCACACAAAATGGGGCACCTGCCCTGTGTTCTCTATACCATTAGTATCTGGATATTTTCTAAGTGTCTACAATTTGGTTACAAATTTGGAATCGCCTGGAAGCTTGACAAATACTGGTGCCTAGGACTTACCCCCAGAGATTCTGATTTAATTGGTTTGAGGTGTATCCTGGGCATTGGGGTTTTTTAAAAGCTTTCCAAAGACTAATACGTAATTTGTGAATCACTGAGATGTACCAGGAAGTCTTCCATCTGGTTGGAATCATCATCTAGTTAGTGCTCAAAATACCCTTCTGGGTAGATATTATATACATTGTAGAAAAAGCAAACGGGATAATATCCGAAAGGTTACATGAACAATGTAGAGAAGAAAAAGTAATTTTCCCTGAGTTCTTAGCTCAGCCTCCCGTACTAAAAGACAGATTAACAGGAGAAAAACAGACATTTACTAATATGCATTAACTCATGTATCCATGAGAGATCATCAGAAAAAAAGAATGATTCAAACAGGTGGCCCTAGAATTCAGCCTTAGCTACTATCTTAATAGAGAAAGGGGGATGGGGAGGGGAGATGTTGTCCTCTTAGGGAAGAGTAAATGGTTTTCAAGAAAGATGAATGGGCCCTTAGGAGAATGGATGGGAGGTATGATAGTTTGGGGACAGTTTGTCTGGGTGTGATGTCAACTTCTAGTCTCTCTTGTGATGAAAGCCAATCCTCCCCGGTTGATGAAACTCCTAGGGAGGGGATTTAAGACAATCGGGTGCCTTTTGGAGGCTCTGTCTTTAGGCAGATAAGGGTGATTCAGAGAAAGCCTTTAACTGTATTTTCTGTTTTTCAAGTGTCTTCTGCTCAAAATGATATACCGAAGTGGAGTGCCATGTCCTCAACTCCTATGGCGATATTTTGTGGTAGTATCTTCTGCTACTCTTCACTGGCCTAAAGCTAATATCACCAGTACATGGTAGCTATAGGATTCTGTCCACGTTTTCCATAATTGTAGCCTTTATCCTTCCCATTGCTTTAGAAATAGGCCTCATTTTGTGCCGTGTGACCCAGATTCATAGCAAAACTGTGGTCTCTATTCTTAGTGTCCTGAAATATTTTAAAGTCAATATTCTTCATAAAAAGTTAAAGGAACGATTTTTACTTAAAAACATACTCTCTGCGTGTATAATGATAGAAAGATTTAAATTATTTTTGCCCTTAATGTGGAGCTGCAGTAGCCCATTTGAATTTAAATTATGGTATACGTTTTAACCTGATCAGTGCTAAGATAGCTATTTGCTCTTTGCTATATTTCATTTAGTGACAACAATTCTAGTCTTCTCTTATTTAATTTTAGTTATGCATTTAAATATATGCATGCATTTTCAATATTGTGGGCCCTGTCAAAAAAACCCAGATGGTTACTATTAGTTACTTCATATAATTTTATGGCAGGAACAGAATGCCACTCAAAACGTTTCTGAAACATGTTAAAATTAAATTTTTCTTGGGATGCCTGAGTGGCTTATTTGGTTAAGTGCCTGACTCTTGATTTTGACTCAAGTCGTGATCTCACAGTTTGTGAGATCAAGCCCCGCCTCAGGCACTGTGCTGACAGTGTACTGGCTGCTTGGGATTCTTTTTCTCTCTCTGCCCCTCCCCTGCTCATGCATGTGCGTGCACACTGTCTCTCTTAAAATAAATAAATGTATTTTTTAAAATTATATTTTTATTTCAAAATATATTTATTCAAGATATACCAATATTATATGTGATGATTATTTTGAATTATGGGTTTTCTTCTCTTCATCTTATATACCAGAATATAAATAATTTGTTTTTAAATTATCTATTTGTTGAGGAAAGAAGTACTTCAAATTGATAGAAGAGCTCTTTGATGGATTATTTTGTACAGCTGACAAAAAGTGTAACCTATTAACAAAAAAGATCCATCCTACCAAGAATGTTAAAATGTTCAATACAAAATACACTGAGTGGTAGGAGGGCACACTGGGACCACTTCCTGAAAGCAGTTTGTTATCCTACTGAAGCTAATGAGCTCATGTATGTTCACTAACTAACTCAATATACCCTAAGGACAAGCATTCAAAATAGATGGCTTGCAAAAGAATGTTTATGATGGCATTATTTACGAATTAAAGAAAAACCTTGGAAAGTAAAATGTCCACCAACAATGGAAAGGATAAATAAATTGGTTTATTTATCCCAGGAATACTCTATAGTAATGAAGAAGAACTACTTCCTACAACAATATGGGTAAATCTCACCAGTATAATGTTGTGTGAAAGAAACTAGACTCAAAAGAATACATTCCATTTAAATGAGATCCAGAGACAGGCAAAACTAATCTATGATAAGGATGGTCAAAGGTATGGTTACCTTTGGAGATTACTGTTGACTGGGTAAGAGCACAAGGGAGTGTACTGGATTGTTCAAAAAATGTTTGTATCTGAGAGGTGGTAAGGGAGCATACCTATGTGAATTCATGATTTGTGCACTTGACTATGTACAAGTTATAATTCCATGAAAGTACATTTGGTATACATATGCATGTATGTGTGTGTGCATCTCTTTTTTGAAGTTTTGGTTTAAAATGACAGCAAGTATTATTTAAGGATAAAGAAAAATAATGACCTTAGAGGATTTAGAATGAACATTCTGGATGGCTGTGTCAGTCACCTTAGGGCTTGTAAAAGTAATGTATTTTTCACCATTTGCCTGTCTTCCGGGGTGCAATAGAATCACTTTTTTCCTGTAAACTCATCAAATAACTGAAAATTACAGTCCTAACATAAATGAAAATGATCATACAATTCATGGAATACATGGTTTTTACATAATGACAGCAGAACCTGAAACTTTACATCACCCTCATGTAATCCCCCACATTTAAAAGAATATTTATTTTCTCTCATACTTATTTGTATAAATTCCTCACCACCATTCATCTGAAGATTTTATAATATGACCTCATCATCCATCACCAGTAGCATGCCATACAGCAGTAACTATTTGAATTTTTTTTAATGTTTATTTATTTTTGAGACAGAGAGAGACAGAGCATGAGCAGGGAAGGGGCAGAGAGAGAGGGAGACACAGACTCTGAAACAGGCTCCAGGCTCTGAGCTGTCAGCACAGAGCCTGACATGGGGCTTGAACTTGTCAACTGTGAGATTGTGACTGAGCCGAAGTCAGACGCTCAACCAAGCCCCCCAGGGGCCCCTCAGCAGTAACTATTTAAGTGCTGCTCAGGGCTAAGTGTTTTCTGAAAGCATGCCTTGATTTTAACATTGAGGCGTTTTCTTTGTTAAGAGAATGGTTTTCAAGTGTTATTTTAAAGTGTGTGGCCTCAGTGTCAGAATTCAGTTATTTGTTTCCCATGAAAATCTGTCAACATATTATGATCTGAGTTTGAGCTAAGGTAAAATTGTCTTCTTGATAATAAATATATATCACTAGTCATGAAAGGTAATGTAAACACATTATATTAAATCCTGTATCTTTATATAAACTATGAAATTTACTTGACAAAAATGTGAACATAGTATCTCATTTTGTATGTCCCATAAAAAATCAGTCAGGCTTCATAAATGGTTGTTAACTAATTCTTATGGGTCCAAATGAAACAACTGAGTGCTTGAGGATCGCATTTTGCCCACTTGCAAGATCTAAAGGTTGCAGTGCATCTCCTGAGGAATCTTTATCTGAAAAACATGATACACTACTGGAAAAAGAAGTGTCAGTTTGATTTTTAAAAATCACTATCAAATATATATCAGACCAACAGATTGATCTCTTTATCCAGATGATGCTATTTTTTTAAAGATATGTTTTTAGTGTTGCATGTAATATTGTGAATCCTGCTCTGATAGAATATAAAATATTTCTGTTTCATAAAAGCTGGATCCTAAATTTACTTTTTATAATTTTTTTTTTGTATTTCTAAAATTAGCTGGCCAAAAATGAGCCTGAAATTTATTTTGACACGTGACCTAGGAAGTAACAATTCTTTTCAATGAAATTGAATGAACTGAAAATACGATAGAGGTCATGTACCTATCATATAAAAACTAATTGCATTTAAGGTGTCACTTGTGTAGACTGCTCTGCAGGGGACCAGGAGCGCACATTACTTGAGAAGCAAACACAAAAACATTAGGAACATTTGTATGTGTCAATCACCCTCAGCTTTACAGTCTTACATACAAACAGTTACTGCTCCTCTTTTCCAGATTCCAGACAGATGTTCATATCTGCATACTGGACATCCTATGGGAACTTTTCACACTCAGCATTTCCAAAATGTACTTTGCAGTTTCTGCTCTGTGTGGATAATTTATTGGTAATAAAGGCCAGAAAGCCAGGAGGCCACTAAGTCATGTTGATTCTACATTCCATTATCTCCTAGTTTCCTCTCATCTTCATTTCTATGGCCACTCCTCTTCTAGGAGTATTCTAGGAGACCCCTAAATTGTCTGCTTGCCTTCAGCTCTTCTGCCCTCTAGCATATTCTTTACACCGTTGACCAGAATTCTTGTTCTAAAATACAGATCTAATCATGGTTGTCTCGAGTCTTTTAGTGGGTAAAAGGATAATGCAAGAATCCTACAAAGCTCTGGTCTCAAACTGCTTTGCTGGTTCCACTTTCTACCCTAGCCACTCTTTTCAAACTCAAATTTGTCTCTTCTCTTCCCCCTTCTCTAATTCATATTCTTCTCCACCTTGTCACTGCTTTGTCCACTAGAGACTAAACTTTTTTATATACTGTACCTTCTCATTTCTTTTCCTATGTTTTTCCTTTCTCTCTCCTGTATAGGCTCTAGCTAATTGTGGACTTTCGTCAAGTTTGGCCTTGCCCTCTGCTTTTTTTCCCCTCTAATAACTCCCTTAGAGAGAGTTTATTTGCTCTCAAAACTTCAACTGCCACTTCTACGCTTCTGGTGTTTCCTCATCCCAGAGCATGCAGCCTACAGCTGCTGGCATAACCTTTCTAAAACATAATTTTTGACAAGTTATTTTCCTCTTCAAGAACCTATAGTGATTTTTTTTTTATTGATCATGTGTATAAATGGATGAAGCTAGTGTGAACACCTTTTTGTAACTGTAGGTTATATAACATCCCTCCAAATAACCCTTCTGTTTTCGTGGGGGCCTTTTTATTTTTCCTTGTCCACTTGACTTCAGCATCCACCTTACCCACACCATGTTGTTAATTTTCTTTTCTGTGACTTTTCTTATTGGTCTCTCTTCCTAGAACACCGTTCCCAATTTTCCGACAATCTGCAGACATCATTTAACTCACAGATTGGATTCACTTCTATGAAACCTTCTTTGACTAACCCTACTTCTCTCCTGTCACTCACTTTGGAATGGCTTTGTATCTTTTGTTTTTTAAATGTGTTCTTGTATTTCTTTTTGTTACTTAATTGTACCTCCCTAGCTAGATTGTATATGTTATTTGTGTCTTTTGTGTCTCTAGCACGAGAGACCGATACCTAATTAGTCCATGCTTACTGGAAGACTATATGAATAACAACTACCTGTTATTGAGTACTCCCTATGTGTCCAGTATTGTATAAAGCATTTTACATGAATCATCTCATGTATTTTTTATAAAGTTCCTCAGAACCATTACAATTATTACTTTCATTTTGCCGATAGGGAAGGTAAGGCACAGGGAGATAAAATGGTTAGTCTAAGGTCACATGGCTAGTTAGTAGTTACGCTAGGATTTAGAGCCTGTGTGCACACATAATCACTAACTCACTTTGGAAAATACGACTTGAAAGGGCTGCAGTAGATACTGCTAATGATCACATCTTCTCAAGAAATGACTTGTTCAGAGAACATGTTTTATAGCCCTACAAATTTTACCACAAGTTTTGACACCACAAAATACTAAAAAAGAAGCCCTGAGAAAGAATTGTTTTCACTAGAAGTTGATTTGTATTTAACACTTGGCTAATGATTTGGGATTAACATACTTACCAAGGTTTAAATTTTTTCTGATGCCATCTGAGCAATATTGGTCAAAAGAAAGTTATAGATAATTTGTTGAATAGAATTTATACATTTGCCATATTCTAGATGTCAAAGAAGAATCATTTATAGAAGGTGAGAGATGAGAACAAAATGGTTATTATTTATAACAATAATATATGCCAGTATTGTGTTATCAACAAAGTATTCTCTAAATTTAGAAATGTTTTATGAGCATAAGACTAAAATTAGTTCATATGTTACCGTTTCTAATATTAACCAAATTTTATGGTGTTAGGGGAATGCAATCCCAACTACATCCAGCTGGTTGTTATTGTGATTGGTCTTCTTGCAATATTTCAAGCAAGTGCTCAACCTAAGACCTTTTTATATGGCAATTGATTGTAATGCTTTTCTGCCAACGGTGAAAGAAATGTGAGGAGAAAATGGTTTACTTGTGGCCTGGTGACTATTTCTAGGATAATTTCTTGGACTTGCTCTGATGCTTTTGTCTAAAAAAGTAGTAAGTGAAAAAAGCAATAACCTTCTGGGGCTCCTGGGTGGCTCAGTTGGTTGAGCTTCCAACTCTTGATTTCAGCTCAGATCAAAATCTCAGGGTCGTGGGATCCAGTCTGGCATTGGACTCTGTGCTGAATGTGGAGCCTGCTTGAGATTCTTTCTCTTTCTCCCTCTGTCCCTCTCCCCTGCTGTAGCACCCCCTCTCTCTCTCTCTAAAAAAAAAAAAAAAAAAAAAAAGGCAACAGCCATCATCACCTGTGAGAAGGAAATTCTATTCCTTAATTGGGAGAGGAATGTGTTCAAATTCACAGGTGGAAGAACTTGGAGGACAGGAGACACAAGTAAACAAAACACGTAAACAGTATATCTTGAAGTTATTTTTTAATGAATGACTAGTGGAACTCATAGCTTGGAATTGTAGAACATAGTACCAAATCAAACTCTGTTGAGAACTTTGGAGTGGGCAGTACTTCATTCAGCTAGTAGATTACAGCCTATATTTAAAAAGGCTTTTGGGAAAAAGGGCAATAGAGCTAATATGAGCCTTTGGGAATGATTATACAACAACTGGTGAGGGCTAAATTTTGTAGAACAAATAATATAGAAGATAGACATAGAAAATAGTTGCAAGGTGGTCCAGAGAAACAGTTTTACCACATGAGAGGGCAGAGGTAGTTAATATAATTGATCACATATGTACCCATGGGTAAATCACTGGAATTAAAAAAAAATGTTAATAGCATTTAAATGTACCTTTTCTATTCTTAAAGAATGATTAAATCACAGTTATTTATCTACTGGTTAAGCCCTAGATTTGTTAATTCTAGATTTATTTTATATTTGTTTAATTTTACCCACCTTCTTAAATACCAATTATTGTTTAATTTTGTTGACTTATCCAGAATGTTCCAAGCCAGTATCTAATGCAGTGTTTTGCCCTCCTAAGAGCTTTAAGCTTATTTTTAGTCACATTAAAGTTACATTAACACACACACACACACACACACACACACACACACATATACATCTTTCCATCTCTGGAATTCTATTGATGGGGACTATTTTTATTTATTATTTTTAATGAGAGAGATCCTTGCTTTGGATCACATTTCTAAAATGTGTCACACCAAAGATAAGCTTTTATTTTTGTGTATTAAAATGTGATCATTTTCATCAACCCTAGGATCCCTTGGCTAGTATCTATTGGCTGAGTTTTTTTGAGTGCTTGGATTTGTTTATGTCGAAATGACTTTTGAAAGGGTTAGTCACAAACATGTAAAACTAATTAATGGATTTCAATGAGGCTTATCCCGAGACAACATGTATCATTCATCAGAACCTCAATATACTATTCAAAACGTAATTTCACCTTGCACACTTAATTGATCTTTATAACAACATGTTATAAGGCTCAGCTTCAAATTCTCATTTAGAGTATATAACAGTTTTTTCTACAGCATTCTTGTGTCAACCCCACTAAAACAAGAAGAGTGGAATAGAGGCTGCCTGTTCAAAACTACAAAATGCAAGCTGGCGTTTAGCATTTGTGGTCTGTCGTGCATGTCAGTTAAATGACAGAAATGCCTCAGATGTTCTATAACACATTGAGAAAGCTCCATACTCCAACTAACACAATTTTGGTGCACCCTAGGTGACTTTGAGTTGAAAACCCTAAGTTTGACATTCTTGTCAGTCCACTGACATATACCAAAAAATGTAGTCAAGCTCACTGCATTATGTTAAAGGCAGATATTCTGTAACCAATTCAGTTTTACCTAGAAAAAAATCCCTGCTCCTCAATGGTGAAAATATTAAGAGTCAGCTATATATTGTTTACCAGACCATCTACTTTTGTGTATCCTCATGTTTACTATTATATTAGAGTTTTCTAAAATCATATAGAATCACAGAGTATTTAAGTAAATTATGATTTCTCCACACCAATGAATTCATTATTCTGCACCTATTAAAAATAAAGTGATAGGTTTATATGGGGTACCTTGAAATGATGCCCATGATAGATGTTGAGTGGAAAAGCTAGTTGCAACCACTATATATGGCATGATCCACTTTATCCCAAACACACATACACACACATACACATGCACACACACACACATAAACACACACTTGTTCAAGTAGTTGCCTCAGGGAAGTTAGATTTAAGAATTGGAAGAATAGAAGAGAAAATTTAAAATTGTTATATACTTTTCTATACTGTAAAAAAATAACAGTAATCATTAAAATGGCTTAACCATACCTATTAAAAATTGAACTATAGCTATTTAACTATTAACTTTAGAAATAAAATCTATCCAGTATAATGTGAAAAATAATTATTGACTTTCTTACATACCCACATGGATGTTAATCGCTAAATTAGTTCAGGAGAGCAAACTAGCGCAGGTGAAATCAGAATGCAGTCACTTACTAGTCCATGCATATATTTAGAATGTTGGTAGACTAGGATGTCAGAAAAATGGAGAGAACAGAGAAGTCTGGGGTACCTCAAAAGTCGTGATCACCACATTTCGGAATGGCTATGAGGCAGGTTCAGACAGCAAAGTTAGGATGAGTAGTGTGGACAGCTTGAAGGTGATTCTCAGTTATCTAGTTCTCTTGGTGTTTCACGGGCAAGTTGGATGTGATATTTATGAAGTCAGTATAGAAATGGCAGAAAGCATATTCCACATATAGTGCAGCCATTCTTTAGATATCATACATAATGAAAAGAAACAGGGTTGGGCAGAATTCTGGCCAAATAGGTAAGAAAGAAAATGGAGTATAGATACCAGAAAGGAAATGAAATATGAAAACTAGATCATGAGTGCATGAGTTCACCCTGAGGTCACACAAAGGGTATAGCCGATCTTTCAGAGACGGGTGCCAGATGATATGTTTTGTTATTCAGCTATTTGTAAAGGAACAGGATTCTGTGGATAATGAGGGAGAGACATAACTTTCCTAACATAGACCAGTCTAAGAAGGACCCATGAAAGATGGAGGGCGAATTTACATAACATAGGCAGAAGACAAGGAGACTGGGGCCGCTATGTTAGACACCTGCTGCTGGCACCATTCATATCCTTACACACAGTATCTCTGGAGCTGAGCCTTGCACAGCTGCCCAGCAGTCCACACCGTCCTGTCAGAGATTTTCATGATTTGATCAGAGAATTGCTTTGAGGAAAAGTGTCAGTATTTTTCCCTTGCTTTTAGAAACACTGTGGCTCATACAGTAAGCTATGATGGAGGTCATTATAATAGTAATAGGCACAAGGTCTGGCCTATTCATTGGCTGCGGTAGTTTAATGGATGATTAAATGATTCTGCTTCACTCCAAGGACCTGAGATGAGGCATCGAAATGGAGACTATAGAAATCTCTGTTTTGAAGATATTGATAGAGAAACTGGAAGAGCTGTGAGGCATAAGTAAAATACTTCATTTTTAAGGTTAGGAAAAGCCTGGGCACAAAGGGAAGCTCCAAGGGAAAAGTTCATGAGACAAGAATGAAAGGTGCTAGAGGTGATGGCTGCAAGAATAAAAGTCTGACAGGTATGGCAAATGTAGGTGGAGGAATTCTCTGAAGAGGAGAAATCACCTATCTCTAAGGTGGCTCACTTAGGAGCTCCTTAACTATATTGTGAGCATCATGATAGTACACTGCAACACACATAGGAGACATTGAATAAAATATTTTTACCCTGCATAAAAATAAAAATGTTGTTCATTGGGTTTTTGGTAGCCATGTCAATATTCTCCATAAATGTTGAGGATTGTCTACTTTCTACCTTGATTGAACTAGTTTTGGCTATTGTCCCCATGGGCTCAAAATCACTAGCTTGTGAGATGATGATATTGCCTAGAATAGAAGACATGTAATGGAGATAGATAACACAGGAAAGACTGTGGAAAATGACATTTCATGGGCATTTCTGAGAAATGAAGAAAATAAATCCATACTGAACTTTCTACAGGATACAACTATTCCTTTTAAAATAAAGTAGTTCAGATTTCAAGTATTGCTAAAAACCGTGTGCAGTTACTAATGTGCTAATGTAAATTGCATTAAAAACCGGTAAAACATTACAATGGAACTGATAATAGAATGAAGGCTCTATGATTAACACTAAATCTCTCAGGAAGCTACAAATCAAATTTATAATTACACTAAAAGGCAATTTTTAGTGAGTCAGACATTACACAGATATATTCTCTACATATTCCACACCCTTTATGGATAAAATATTTGCACCAATTAAAAAAATTATTTTGATGTTGTCCTCTGCAACTATTTCAAGTCAGCATAGGATGGATCTTAACTTTCTGTGTCTCACACTACTTTGATAATGTGTTGGAAACTATGGAGTCTCTAGTTAGGAGGGAAAAACACACACAAAAACACATACATCTGGACCCCAAGTGAAGAAATTCTTAGAATTGCTGTTTTATTTTCATCTTCATATCTTCTTTATCTACTTTGGACCAAACAATGCTAAAGAATTACTGATACATTCCTTGAAAGGATCAGCAAAGATCATCACAAGAGGAAGAGTTTGGTCTTGTTGATTTTTTTAAATATAGAATTTACTTGATTAATGATTGCTTCACAAAGTCGGAAGTCACAGTGGCCCAGAACTTGATGATTTACAATCATAGTTTCAGTTTTTACTACAAGTATGACAGGTTTTTGTTAAAGTAATGATAATTGTGATTTATGTGACAAGATAGAGGCTGACATATTTTAGCAGGCAAGAATCAGACCATTCTATTTCTGCCTTTGGCTCGCTGTAGCAAGCAAATACTAAGTCTTACAAGAATAAGGGTATACTGTATTGCTTGTGACTTGATTTAACAGGCTTATTTTGAGATTGGCAAGTCTAAAATTTGTCCTGTCATAATAACTACCATTTATAGTTCATGCTGTTGGATTCATTTTACTTCATGAGTTTGCATTTGACTTTTTCTTCTGATTCCATATGATTCTGTAAAATTTCTAAAATATTTCATGAGATGTGTGTGTGTGTATGTGTGTGCACATATGCACACATGTGCCTGTGAGCATATATGATTGGCTTCAAGTCAGAATACTTGAGTTCTAACTGTAGTCTGGGTTCTATCACTTCCTGATGGCACAGAAATATTGCTATTAATTGTATGATTGTAAGTATGCTTTGTAAATGGATACATTATGCAATTGAGTTATTATTTACATTTTTTCTTAAATATTTCTTAAGGATGGATTTCTGTCAATGCTATTAGAATATACATTTTGTTTTTCTTAAAATCATAGTTAACTATATATTATAGACATACAACTCAGGAAATAAAGTAATTTGCTTAGATCATACAGTATACCCATTGCTAAGTGTTTTTATTGATAAGATTGCGTCAATAATACTGAGTGTGGTAGGCAGAATAATGGTCTCCAAAAGATGTCAACATCCTTCTGAATTCAAGGGACCTGTGAATATGTTTCGTTGGCACTTTGCAGATGTGATTAAGGTTAAGGTTTTCATGTGCTTGGTGATGAGGAACCCACCACCTTGTGATGAGGAGCCCATCTTGGAATATCCAAGTGGTCCCAACCTAATCACATTGGCCCTTAAAATCAGAGAACATTTTATAGCTGAGTTCAGAAGAGAGGAAGATGTAACCATAGGAGAATGGTCAGAAAGGTGCAGCGCTGCTGATTTTGAAGGTAGGGGAAGGGGGCCAAGGGCAAAATATTGCAGACAGCATGTAGAAACTAGAAAAGGCATCCAAATCAGATTCTTCCCTTTAGCATCCAGAAGGGAATGCAATCCTGCTGACACCTTGATTTTAATCCAGTGATAACTAGGTCAAACTTCTAACCTATAGAACCATAAGAAAATGAATTTGTGTTGTTTCGAGTCCATAATACATGGAAAATGTTGGCAAATTAAGACCAAAAGGGTAGATTTTAAAAATGTATGTGTGTATGTATATGTGTATGTGTGCATAAAATTTCCAATATGTTATTATATGCAGAATGTTTCAGATTTATTGGTTAATAAGGACTGACCTGTAGACAAATAAAAACTTAAGTGCCTTGGAGTCCAGGTGGTTAGTGGATCATATGCATTCACATCCTATCCATTCTGAATTGTAACTGAAATAGAGATGTACATACAAGAATCACTAAGCACATGAAAAGAAAACAAAGCAATTACTAACTCTAAGAAAAACTGAACTTTGTGTGTAAAAATATATATAGTCAATTGAGACTACTTAGAACAACAGGAAGCAATTATAAAATTGAAATAATTACATATAAATTTATATTGAGAGAATGGAAGATACATGCAAAAGATGGAGAAAAGATTTTCTGCTGTAGGGAAAAAAATCAATTTAAGAGTTAGAATTATTGGGACAGCCTTAATGATAGCATATATTTTTGTAGGGATATGTAGGGAATGGCGATCTCAAAGAAATAGCATCTACAATGAGTATCATATTTGCATTAAATGGCATTCCATATATATATATATATGAAATCTATATATATGAAATATATATGTATAATTAATAATGCATATTGCTTTTAAGATGTACCAAATAATGCCAAAAATCTTAATAGAGGAAATAGCAGTTCCCTGCCACCCAGCCTTATCCTGTTGCTCTAGGCATCTCTTTCACCTACTTTAGCTCCTTCTGGCATGAGCCTACACACTATTATGCAGTATATGTCTCCCACCATCTCTTAGTTCAACAACTTTGGACATTGGAGTTCTACCATATATGACAAGGATTGTACCTGCCTTTCTATCTACCACCTGTTAGTGCATTCCAGAGGCAGAACCACTCTAACTCCAGGGCAGCTTGTTAACAATGTTCAGAACAAAGATGTCTTTCTAGTATTGAATCTCTCAGCACAAGCTCATTAGGTTTCTCAGACATTTGTTAAAGATTCCATATGCTGATTATGACTCTCTTCTTTGCTGCAGATTTAAATGTTATAGTGGCTAGTTGGCAGCTTGCAAGTGAGGTTATCTGAGGTGGCCCAGAGAGAATGTGCTGTATAGTTGAAGAAGCAGCACAGTATTGAACGCTGCGATGCCACCACCATAAAGATTGAGAACCAGTATTCACTGAGGCAAGAGGGAAACCAGTGGATGGTGGCAACCATGAGAGGAGAGTGGTTTTAAGGATGGTGAGGTCAGTTATGTCCAATTTGAGTGGAAGACAACAGTGTGACCATTGCTTTCATGATGCAGAGATTACATATGAACTTCGCCAGCACAGGTTCTGCAGTCCTGTAACCAGTGAATTAGGGCAGACATCACATGGTCGTGACAAGTTTCCCTTAGGTGCCTTCATTTAAAACACCAACTCAAACTTCAGCTTTGTTTCAAGTTTAGATGACATAAAAAATTAGCTTGTATTATTAGCTTTAACAATTTGAAATTGCGATTAGTTTCTCAAGATGAGAAATAAATACTTTGTGCTCTTCAGATACAAATTCATTTTCATTTCAAAATATGTATTTAATGTTCACTGAGTATGCGTCACTCTCCTAGGTCCTGTGGGAAATTCAGAATAGGACAAACTTATTCTGGAATATAAATTTTATCCCTAAAAATCACTGAAATACCTAAAAGGAAACACTGATGCAACCGTAATAAGGTGCTTACTTGGCTGGTCTGAACTTCACTGCCTGGAGCTCGAAGCATGTAGAGAGCTAGAAAGGAAGAGAATGCCCTGGGGTAAGAAAGAAGGGAAGGAGTTTAATATCTTTTCTGTAACTACCTAATCCTTGTAAGAGTTGGGAAAAAAAAGTAACTGCCAAGTATAAACTGCCTACTATGTGCCAGATGCAAAGGTTGTTGCTTTTTGTGTAGTCTAAATTTATCCTTATAATAAATTTAGGCAGTAACTGATTATTCTCACTTTACAAATGAGGAAACCAAGACTAGAAGAGATAAAGTAACTATAGATGTGGACCAGGCAGAAAGTGGTGAAACCCTGTAGCAAAGATACACTAACTTCTGTCACATGTCTATAACAAGTGTTATATTTGTTTACTGACCCTATTTGATTACTGATAATTTGAGTCAGTGTTCACATGGAGACAAAGTCTTTGGGCTTTGAAAATCTTTCTATTACAATACAGTAAATGGCGTTTGTAGAAGTTAAGAAACCTAGGGGAATAATTCAACTCAAAGTTTTATTTATGTAATAAACCGTGGCAGTGAATAGCAGTCTGCCTTATTGTGTTTTAAATTGGAAAAGTTTGTAATTGTGTCTTTTAAGAGCAATATATTTAAATTAAAGAGCCATATTGTTAATTATTATTCATTGATATTTTAAAATGAAGCAATGAACTCTGGATTTAGCTTTCAGAAATTAGTCATTAAATTTAGGAAAAGTTAGTAGGTATGCCTTTTTTCTACTTTACACATGAAATCTTTGTTGAATATTCAAAAGAATAAAGTCTTAACAATATAATTTAGTTAATCTTTATGATGGGTATGTGTAATATCCCATTGTTAAACAGTTAAAAAGTCTGTTAAACAGAATTGCTAAATTTGGTGTTATGCATAAACACCATTGATGAATTACTTTAGATAATTTCCTTTGGGTTCATGTTCTTAGAGCAAGAATGAGATCTAATGTTATTTTAGAGTACATCCTTCCTTCAAGTGACATACTAATCTGTGGGTTAAAACAGACACACCTAGGGGCGCCTGGGTGGCGCAGTCGGTTGGGCGTCCGACTTCAGCCAGGTCACGATCTCGCGGTCTGTGAGTTCGAGCCCCGCGTCAGGCTCTGGGCTGATGGCTCGGAGCCTGGAGCCTGTTTCCGATTCTGTGTCTCCCTCTCTCTCTGCCCCTCCCCCGTTCATGCTCTGTCTCTCTCTGTCCCAAAAATAAATAAAAAACGTTGAAAAAAAAAATTAAAAAAAAAAAAGACACACCTACATATTCACACTTACATAGTTGTTATTCTTGGAAGTTATGTATGCAAAAACATTTTCCTTTAATTTCCTTTATGTTATTAGTGTGGCATAGGAAGAGGAAAAAAACTAAAATTTTCCATTTTCTCATGACTGCTGAGTCTTCTGCCTTTTTCTTTTCTGGCCACTATTCTTGTACTGATTTCCTTACACAACATCTGTGGGAATTGTATAAATGCTCCAGATAAATATACTTTTTGAAATGTATAAATATTTAAATACACTCTAATGTGCATTCTACTCAATTTACTGGCACACTTCAAATTTGCTTTTGCTTCTATGTAGTGACATGAAGTCTTGGAAGTAGGGCTTTTTCCATATGGATCCTAGAGTCAACATGTACCTGCAGTATAACATTGGCATGTTATTAACCTCTGGGTTCTGTAATATGAGGATAATGATGCTTAATTCATTATTGGGGTTTAGGGAGGTAATGAACAAATGTATGACCACAGCATCTAACGTGCAGTAGTCACTCAATAAAGATTAGCCACTAAATGTTGGCCACTATATTTCCTAACTGGAAAATCTATGTGGTTGTTTAAAATGCTTTCAGATAATATGAATGGGTTCCAGTTTGTGGAGTTTTTTTTTAATTATAAAAATCCCTTTAATTGGTATAGTACTTGAGTGAGATATGCATGAGATATGCATGTACATACGTATGTGTGTATGTATGTGGCATGTATCTGTCAAGACTAAACTCTAATGATAAATTAGTTTCAAAATAGTTTATTTCTTTAGTAATAATTGTGGGATATAGGTGGCCAGTTACAATTTCTTACAGTGTTGCCATCTGGATGATGACTTACTTTATGATCATTATGGTACATGCAGTTTTAAAAAGGAACCTGTGATTTCACAGTATGTAATTTTGACTTACATTTTGGATGCTGCTATACTTCATATATTTCATATAAACACTTGCAGATGGGATATACAGCATTCTTCTGTTTCTAGCAAATCCAAAAGAAGATGTATGTGTATGTATTTGTATATGAATATATTAGGATTTTGCTGTGAAAAATTACATACAAACATAAAAGTGAATAAAAACAAACATGCATTGGAATGGATGAATTATTTAAAAGAGGAAATTCTTATAACCATCACTGGTCTGAAAAGCTCTAGACAAGTGCATGATCTCCAAGGCCCCTTTCTAACCACAGCCCTCCCTTCCCTCTCCTCCCAATTGCAAAGGAAACATTATATTCATTTGTATGGTAATCACTTCCTTGAATGTTTTACCACAATACAACCTGAAAATGTCTCCCTTAAGGCTATAGATTTGCCAGATTTAAAATTTTGCCCTTGTATAAAGATTTAACTGGGACACAGGTGGATTGAACTTGACATGGTTCGTTTTCTCTTATACAATGGGCAAGTCTGTGCTTGAAAACAAGTGTTAGCAGGGCCATTTGGAAATAAAACTATAGCCCAGTGGTCAAGAGCACACACTCTACAGCTAGAGAACATGGGTTCAAATGCTGACAATGCTTCAGCAACCCTGAGAAAGTTATTCAAGCTCCGTGGAATTTAGGTTTCTCTCAACTGTAAAATTGGGTGATAACAGTGTTAGCTCATAGAGTTATTAGGAACATTTAAAAATTAACTTAATTGACTTTGCGAAGTGCTATGAGTTTGTTAAGTAAATAAATACAACAACAGTTCTAATTGTGTTGTTAGCAATAACCCTTGGTTTGCCCAATGTACCCATGGGTTTCTGGTATCTGATATATTCATCAGTCTGTGAAATCACTAAGAGTATATAGTCTGAGAGCCAAATATTTTAATGATAGGATATTTTCAAAAATATTTTAAAATAGCGAGGATGCAATTTTAGCTTCCTAATCTTTTTATCTTCAGCCATTAATGATAAACACTGATAGCTGCTCTTTTGCCACAGAGAGTTTGTATCAATGCTGTTGGCTTGACAATATGCTGTGAAAATCTGTGCCATGCTTCTGTCCTCTTTCTTCTGTACACAGCAGACAGAACTAAACAAAAAAGCATTAATAAAGAATGAATACTTTCCTGGCTCCAGAACACTGTATCCTATTCAGTGTTAGATGGATTCTGAAACTCAGAGAGCCCTTTAATATTTCATTCTGAAAACAAGCTCTAAATTTTGGATGTTATAATTTTGAGGGGTCGTTTTTTTGATAAATAATATGATCAGCACGTTGATATGCACACCATTGTTGAGCAGATAGGCATGAGAGAGAGCATGGTGTAACAGAAAGATGTCAAGCGTGGAACTGAGTTCGTTAGGGCTGCCATAGCAAAGTACCACAGATTAGGTGGCTTAAACAATGGAAATTTATTTTCTTACAGTTCTGAAGGGTAAAAATCTGAGATCAAGATTATGAGATCTCACTCCCAGACTGGTAGATGGCCGTCTTTTCCCCATGATCTTCATGGGGTCTGACCTCTACATTTTTGCATCCAAATTTTGTGAGTCATATTGGGTTAGGGCCCATCCTAATGACCTCATTTTAAACTGTTTTCTTCTTTAGAGACCCTCTTTCCAAATACAATAATTTTGTTGAGGTACTGTGGTTAGGACTTCAATATATGAATTTTGGGGGACACAATTTGGTTCCAAACACCTGGGTATCAGGATACAATGTTTCTGATTCAGCTCACCTGTAACAATAAGAGTTTAGTAAGACACTTAACAGGTCTGGTGTGCATAAATGTTCTTCCAGCTGTAGCATATGATTTAGGACAAAATTTATGTAAGCATAAATATCTGGAAAATTAGCATGCATAGAATCGTTTATTAAAGTGATCAATTCTGTGATAAGTGGTAATTCCTTTTTAAAAAGTACTTTCAAGTACACAATTTAATCTATGAATTCCATTCTTTTTTTAAAAAAATCAGGAAATAGTGGAAAACAAGTTTTTGTCTTCAAAAAATACCCCAAATCCTTGTTTTTTTCTGTGTTAAAAGTTTGACTTATACTCTGGAAGAGCACTATCAAATTCAACTTTCTCTGATGATGAAAATATTCTGTAGCCTATGCATATAATAAAATAGGCAGCCTTAGGGCAAATTGAGCATTTAAACGTGGTTAGTGTGGGGCACCTGGGTGGCTCAGTTGGTTAAGCATCCGACTATAGATTTCAAGCTCAGGTCATGATGTCACAGTTCCTGGGTTCAAGCCCTGCATCAGGCTTTGTGCTGGCAGTGCAGAGCCCCCTTGGGATTCTCTCTGTCTGTCTCTCTCTCAAAATTAATTAATTACAAAAATAAATGTGGTTAGTGTGACTGAAGAACTGAATATATACTTGTGATTTTATTTTTAACTTTAATTAAATTTATATAGTCACTGTGGCTAGTAACACTACACTGAGCAGTAAAGTTCTAGTACATTTTCTGAGTTTTTTGTTTTGCTGTTGTTAAGCAATATCTTGGTAAACCTATTGCTATATGTGTGTTTTGTTTTGTTTTTTTTATATATGCACGAAGGGGACCATAAAATATAACAACGTTTTCTATACGTTTTATGCTGTACAGTTTTTCAATTATTGTTTTCTTTACACCTGGGCTTTGTGTTATGTGTATACATGACAATTTTGTAACTTCTTGGCTGCTTTTGATTTACTTTATAACCATTGTGTAGATTTTTGTCTAAAATTCATTTTGGTTTGGTATTTATATTTCTATTGCTTTTCATTAAGTGGAATAGCTTTGTTATATGCCATCACTCTGTTTTCTATATTTCATGGTTGTTTTGCTTTAAATAAATCTTTTGAAAAGGACATATACATGGATTTTCAAATATTCAACCCAATAACCTCTACTTCTGTCTTCAAAAGTTAATTTATCCCTTTGTTCAAGTATTCTTTAAATATATTCAGGCGAGGCAGTTGTGTGTGCTTGTGTGTGTGTGTGTGTGTGTGTGTGTGTGTGTACATGACTAAAACGTAATTACATGTCTCAATATAATTTAGATAATATTCTGGTGAAAATAATGAAAATAAATTTAGTAAGTACAAATAGTAACTCTTTTTTTAAAATGTTTATTTATTTATTTTGAGAGAGAGACAGGGAGCTAGCAGGGAAGGGGCAGAGAAAGAGGGAGATAGAGAATCCCAAGCAGGCTCCATGCTGCCAGTACAGAACCCCAGGCAGGGCTCGAACTCACCAGCCGTGAGATCATGACCTGAGCCAAAACCGAGAGTTGGATGTTTAACCGACTAAACCATGCAGGCGCTCCAGAAACAGTAACTCTTAATTGATTTAGTTGAATACAAAGCTATGAGCTCTTTTCTCTCTTTAGTTCTGTTCAATTCTATAAGCAGTTCCTGAGTAATTTGCAGGATTCTAAATGTCACATATCCTCACTGTTGAATAGACAATACCTTGCAGTTTTGTTGTTGTTGTTGTTCCATATATTAAAACTATAAGTTGGATTATCAAGCACATTATAATATGAGCAAACTCTTTTGGCTATAATGTTCTATTGTAGAGAATATTTTAGTTTAAATACTGTAGTCACAGTAAAGCCAAAATAGTAAGCATTCAGCAAGCAGTCTGTTCAAGGATTGAAACTGAGATGCTTAAAATAGCATAGATATTCAATATCTTAAGTATTACAGATGCTATATGTCCAGATGGGACTCCCAGACACCAGACTCTAAAATGGAGATCTGCATGTAGGAAGAGCATTTCCAGGGATTAAGAGAAGAAGAAATAGGCAGAAGGAGAGATTGACCATGGCAAGGTTATAAAAGAGGTCTCAGACATGGGCAGCTCTGAAGCTGGGATGGCCCTTTCATGTTGTGTGGCATTGAAGCCAGGGCCTGCACTTTTGTACTCCAGCATCAACCCTGTGGGCTTTCCTAAGGGAGGGAGTGCAATCTCCAGTGAGGCAGCTCCCTTGGCCAGGACAGTTACTGAGGAGGAATTAACTTTTGAGCTTTCCAGAACCAGTATTCCCAAATGGGGAAAAATGAATGCTTTGTTCCTGAAGAAAGATTTCAGTGGCCCACCAATAGATTTTCTACAATATGTTAATTAGAAGGCACGAAGAGTTTGTTTTTAATTCTTCTTATTAGGCAGAGGCATAATAAAATGACATTACTTATTATGGATGTTTAGGATGTTTATCTGGAAGTGTATACAATTCATATATTAAGGTTTTCATTTCTTCAATATATTTTAGTGCTTAAGCAGTTTCTTAACTTAAGAGTTGGAGGTGTCTGAAATTATTACTACTTACTTCAGTAAACTGTTTGCTTCTGGCAAAGAAATAACGTTTGAAAGAATAGCTGGAGATATTAGTCAGAGGAATGGAAAGATGAAAAAGGAGTGAATGCTATTTTGGGAGAGGAAATGTTTTCCTATCCTTTAATGTTCTTCTCACTGGTCTGAGAATTAAATTGACATTAGGCAGATTAATAGGAGTAAGTCAAAATTAATTACATACCTGCAGGGGATTCACATAAACCAGAGAGATTCCAAAGACAGGCAAAATGAGGTATATATTCTTGAGTAAGGAGAAGGAGGTAGGAGTCTGGAGCTTCAATGGGAAGGAAGGCGATTGATAGGAAGAATGGAAAGAGTGAATGTTTGGCAAACAAATGTTTGCAGAGCCGTTGAAAAACGATGGGAGATAGGGAAGACTTTGATCTTCCCTGTCTTACACACCTAGTTCATATTATACTAGAATTCTCTATGTTGACAGCATCTTTCCTGGGACAGGCCCTCTGTCTAAAAATTTTTAGGCAGTTGGGGAAGGCAAAGAAAAGAACTTTTGGATTCTTCCGTTTCTTAAAAATATTCAGCCTAAAATAATCCTAAAAGAGCCACATTTTCAACTGGTAAATTTTGCTTAAGAAGAAAGTGTTCTAAGATTCAGAGAGTGGTCAACCGTGTCAGTTGCTGACAGAAAGTCAGGTGCGCTAAGGGGTATGGAATACCCACTAGATTTACAACCAAGTGGTGTTTGGTTCCTGGGACAGACAAAAGTTTGCAAGGAGTGAAAGAGTGACTGAATGAATCACGGGGAGAAAATGTATTTGACATGAGCATGTGTCAGCATGTACTGGCCAGAAAGAGCTTATTGAAGAGAAAATTGAAAAATAGAGAATTAGAGGATGTCATCTCTCACCCTTGAGGAGGTGGGAAAGGGTATGTTCTGGAAAGAAGACAGTGTACAAAACTCAAGCAGCAATTTGCTTACTTAATCAAGCTCTTTTTTTTTAATTTAAAGGAAGAAAAAATTAACAAAACACTCTATTATTGTTAATGGCTAAGTTTAAGTAAATTCATTTAGATAAAGTAACAGAATGTTAAGTATATATAAAACCAAAAGCCAAACTTACATTGTGGAACTTATTCTATTTGTTTGTTTGTTTGTTTGTTTGTTTTTATATGCCTAGCTCCATTTAGAAATCTAGAGGGTTTAGGGGTGCCTGGGTGGCTCAGTAGGTTTAGCATCCGACTTTGGCTCAAGTCATGATCTCCTGGATTGTGACTTCAAGCCCTGTGTCGGGCTCTGTACTGACAGCTCAGAGCCTATAGCCTGTTTTGGATTCCATGTCTCCATCTTTCTCTGCCCCCTCCCGGCTTGTGCTCTGTCTCTCTGTCTCTCAAAAATAAATAAACATTAAAAAAAAAGAAGAAGAAAGAAAGAAATCTAAAGGATATAAAGTGTTAAACTTAACAGTTTTCCTGGAAAAAACAAAACCAGAAACATTGTAAAATGTGGCATTTCAGGATAGGCAGGGATTATATGTATTATAATATATACTATATCTTTCACTGACCCATTTAACTTTGATTAAAAAACTAAATAATATTCTCGAGCACCTATTATATGTTGACTCTGTTCTAACCATGAGTATAGCAGAAAACAAAAACAAAAATAAAAAACCAAACTCAGATAAAAAAACTAAGTTTATGAGGATTTGTTCTAGTGGAAAAGAGAGACAATAAACAAGATATTTAAGTAAAATTTGTACTATGGTATTTGGTGATAGTACTATGAAGGAAGTGTCAAGATTTGGGTGCAACTACAATTCAAGTTCAAGAGTCGGGGGGGGGGCCTTTCTGAGAAGGTAATATCTGAATAAAGACCTATTAATATGGCAGGGATACAGGCCTTGCTGTGTTTGGATCAAGGGCATTCCAAACGGAGCAAAGTGTTTTAGATGCAAAAATCCTGAAGTAAAATACATGGCTGAAATATTTGAGAAATCAAATCAACAGGGGCCTATGGCCTGGAGTTGACTGAGCAATGGGGATGAGATCACAGATAACAGGAAGCTGGGAAACCATTGGAGTATGGCTGATATTTAGTTTGTAGGTGTGATACTGTGATTTATAATAAGAAATATATATTTAGTTTTTGTCCTATTTCTGGACAGAGCTCCTAAAACTCTTGAAATTTCCTGTGATAAGAACAATGTAGATGTCTTTTGTTATGTTAATGAGGTGACCTCTGGAAAGACCTTAGGTAACCTAAGGTTTGGTACTGGTTGTCAGGGTAACCAAGCTTGTGATTGTAGATTTGGAACTTTTAGTCCCAACCTCCTGGTCTCTGGGGAGAGGTGAGGAGCTGAAGGTTGAATCACTGGTCAGTGACCAATGATTTAGTCAGTCTTGACTATCCTGTGTAACAAAGCCTTCATAAAAAACCCAAAAGTCTGGAGAGCTTCTGGCTTGGTGAACACATGGAGACTTGAGGAGAATGTCCCACTGGGAGAGGGTATGGAAGCTCCATGTCCTTTCCCCATACCTTACCCTATGTTTCTCTTCTAACTGGTTGTCCTGAATTATATCCTTAGCAAGTTAAATGTTTCTCTTGAGTTCTGTGAGCTGCTCTAACAAATTAATGAAACCTAAGAAGGTGGGGGGGGGGGTTGGAACCTCTGATCTATAGTCAGTCAGGAAGAAACATAGGTGACAACAGGTCTGACATGTGTGTAGAGGAGTAGTCTGATAGGATTGAACCTTTAATCTGCTGGATCTGATGCTGTGCCCAGAATTACACATCAGAATTCATGTCACAATTACAGTGACTTGAATTATAGGACTCCCAGCTGGTGTTGGGAATTGCTTATTGGTATTGGGAAAACTCCCTTTCCCCCAGAACACACCCACAGCAGAACTGGGTGTTGGAATCATTTCAGTAGGTACTGGTCCAGTCTTATAAGGTTGATGCTGGCGTCCATTGCAACCCAACAGGACTGCATTATACTCCCTCCTAAAGTTTTCAAATATCATCCTGACACTGAGAATTATGAGCAGAGGGATAACATGATCTGACATGTTTTAACAAAATCACTCTTGCTGACATGTGAGAAAATACAGGAAAGGGCCAGGGTGAAAGGAAAGAAACCAGTTAGGAGGTTATTGCAATAATCCAGGCAAAAGATGATTATGGATTGATTTTGAGTGTTAGCAGTGGAAGGGGGAGACACAGATTCTGGCTGTAATTTGAAGAGAGAGCCAATAGGAACTGCTGACAGAGAGGATGTGCTTATGAAAATAAGTAATGAGTCACGAACGCCTCTGAGGCTTTTGGCCTGAACAACTGGAAGAATGAAGTTGACGTTAACTGAGATCAGAAAGACAGCAGGAAAAGTAGGTTTGAGGGAGATGATCAGGAGCCTGGACATGTTAAATTTAAGATGCCCATTAGTCATCCAAGTGAGTTTGTAATTATAAGTCTGGGGTTTGAGGAATTATATCAGGTTGGAGGTAAAAATGTTACAAGTCATTAGTCTCTAGGCTGTGTTTAAAGCCAGGAGACTGGATGAAATCACAAAGGGAGAGAGTATAGATAGAAAAAAACTAGACATCGGAGAGCTGAGCCCTGGAGCATTCTAAAATTAGGAGTTGGAGAGGAAGAGGAAGAGCCTGCAAAGAAGGAACAGCCAGAGAAGTAGGAGCAAAACCAGAGGAAAGAAGGGTATTGGAACTAAGTGGAGAAAATAGTTTACAGAGGAGGCAGTGCTGAACTGTGTCAAATGCTGCTCATCGCCAAGTGGGGTGAGAACTAAGAATTGACCAGTTGCATTATTGCAGCAATGTTTTCAGTTTCAAAGGGTTTACTACATTCTCCCACATGACCATGTAAAAACCAGGCCTGTGTGTGTGTGGGTCCTGCTAGACACAGAAATTCTTGCATTTTAATCCCTATTCATTAAGCTTGTATAATTTTATTGATTAATTTAAAAACTTAACCTGAATTCCAACAGCATTGGAAATCATTTGACAAATATTTACATGGCAATCTGACCTCCAAACTTAATATCCCAATTATTCAGAATCTAAAGAGCATTATTGTTTTCTTCATTTTTCTTCAGTTCATTTCTGCTAATGATGATTTAAAGATATGCCACAGAGGGGCACCTGGGTGGCTCGGTCGGTTAAGCGTCTAACTTCAGCTCAGGTCATGATCTCACAGTTTGTGAGTTCGCCCTGCTTTGGGCTCTGTGCTGATAGTGCAGAGCCTGGAGCCGGCTTCTGATTCTGTGTCTCCCTATCTCTCTGCTCCTCCCCTTTTCTCGTTCTCTCTCTCTTTCTCTCTCTTTCTCAAAATAAATAAAGGTTAAAAAAAATAAAAAATAAAGATATGCCACAGAGAAGACCAACACCTTTAAAAATCAAACACCAACATCTTACATTGTTAATAAGTTTTCTTTTTAAAAATAATCTCACATACCATATTATATCCAAAACTAAGCTCTCATTCTTTTTTTTTTTTTTTTTTACTTTTTGATATTTATTTATTTTTGAGAGAGAGAGAGAGAGAGAGAGAGAGCGCAAGAAAGGAAAGGGCAGAGAGAGCGGGAGACAAGAGAATCTAAAGCAGGCTCCAGGCTGTGACCTGTCAGCACAGAGCCTGACACGGGGCTTGAACTCATGAACTGGGAGACCATGACCCGAACAGAAGTTGGATGCTCAACCTATGGAGCCACCCAGGTGCCCCTAAACTCTCATTCTTGTATAAAGGATCAAAATAGCACATTTTTTCCTTAGAAAGTATATTATTGTATATACCTTGTAGAAATAAGGTAAGTTAATAAATACAGGCTTAAATCAGTAGAACTCTACATTTTATAAAGCATAAGCATATGTTACATCATTCAACAGAATTATGTAAATCATCACCAACCAAAAATCTGTATCTCTTATTATATGGCTGCCTTCCTTTCTCATTAGCAGGAATAATCCTTGGTCACAAACATCTTAGGTAGAGAGTTGTTTTCAGAAGAGCACTAATAAAATGTTATCTATAATCCTCTCTAGCTCTCTGCACTAGTATGTCTGAAACACTGTGTGCATGGCTTCCAGGGTGGGTAGAGTTTCCAAAGCTCATGCTAAAACCCCAGTGGAGAGAGCACCCAGCTATAGTCTGCCCCACTGGGAACCCTGAACACTGAACAGCTGAGGCTCAGCCTAATTGATTTTAACCTGAAGTGCAGACCCTGTTTTATGAAGGCAGGAGAAAAAGCATGAATAGAGAAAGCATTGTATCTGAAATCATCAGAAAGAACAAATAGGTTCTACATTATTCTGTATATTATGTTGCCCTTGTAACCTAGTAAGTTATAAAATTTGCAAATTTTAAGGGGACAATAAAGAGCCCCTTAAAAAAAGAATGCAACTAAGTGTGTAATATTGTGGATCACTGGCTTATGTTTATCAAAATAAAACAAGCGCACCAAGAGTAGAGGCTAAATATAATGTCTTGATCCATAGTGTGGCTGTCTTCTGAATTCTTTCAGTATAGGCTTGATAAGACTTTAAGCACTTCATATCAGCCTGTACTGCAAGATTTATTGCTGAACAGTCTTTTCTATACCTTAAGGAGTATTTTATTTGTTGTTTCCCATTAATAAATCTTCTGTTCTTTCATGTGGATATCTAGGTCTTTAAAAAAAAAAAATTAAGGATAGACTATTACTCCTTAGTAGCCCTTCCTTCTAAAAATACAACATGGAGAGAGTGCAGCAAGCTAAAACACACATCAGTTTTTGTGAAAATACATGGTATCACAGAATTAAAAACATTTTTAATGTCCTCAACTGCAGTCTACTGCCTGTGCTATTCTCAGGAGAGCTTGGTGCACAAAGCAAACCTCAAGAATATTTATGCAGTCTGACTATAGAGTTCACAGTAAGCCTAAAGCTAAAGCAAGAATTTAAAGATCCAGGACAAGAGTTTTATTTTAGGGAAATCCATGGAAAAAATTCCCATGGAATCATAGAGATTCTGGCTGCCAGTAATTATGTTCAAACAGGTAGAAAAGAACTTAGTCTGTAATATACTTTCAATTTTGTGCTCTCCCTATTTCCATATAAAGTAATGGCACTGAAATTAATCAGTGCCCCTGGATCCCTCATGCCACTGAGAGAACAGCCACCCTGACACTTTTCCTGTAAAGGCTTTCTCTCTGAGGCCTTCCACAGTCCATCACTTCCCTTCATTAAATCCATGGCAAAAGCAGTGGCTATCACTGCAAATGCAGTCATGCATACCAAGTGTGTCCAAACATTTGAGAAGCTAACATGGAATTTATTTTCAGCAACCTAGAAGCATCCGTCTAACCTAAGACTATCTTTTCATTATGGTTTCCTTATATATTGTCTCAGGTAATATGAAAAACATTAATTTTACAATATTGTAAAGACAAAGTGTTTTTGGCTCATTCACCTGCCTAGTTATTGCATACCTACTATGTGCCAGATGCTGACCTAGGTACAAGGGATGCAAAGCCCTTAAGACATGGTCACTGCTTTGTAATCAGCAATGCTCCTATTTATTTATTTATTTATTTATTTATTTATTTATTTATTTATTTATTTAAGAGAGAGAGAGAGAGAGAGAGAGAGAGAGAGAAAGAGAGAGAGAGGCAATAGAAGGAATGGGAGAGAGAATCTTAACCAGGTTCCTTGCTTAGCGTGGAGCCCAGTGTGGAGCTCAATCCCACCAACCATGAGATCAAGACCTGAGCTGAAATCAAGAGCCAGATGTATAACTGAGCCACCCAGGCACCCTGGTTAGAACACTTAAACTTAGTTTAAATTAATGGTAGTATTTTGTCATTAAGCTTTTTCTTAACATTAAAAGTGTTCTTTTAAAACTCAGATTATGTGAATATTTATTATTTTTTGACATTTAAAAGGGGCCCACTTATTCAGATATGTTTTAATTTACTGTTACACCGACTTATGTGTATAGTTTAACTATACTTTTATCATAGTACTTTTAAACACAGATTCCCTTACCTATACCTTTAGGAGCATTCTTGTAGATATCGACTTCTTGTGACAGTTGTTTGGTTTGTTTGTTAAACTAAATTTCAACCCATCACAGAGCTTTCTCGCGTACACAGAATGTCACTGAAAATAATAGTTTTTATAGATTTTTTTCCCTTTGTTTTCTGGATGGTAACTGATACTTAGCTACAAATCAAAAAATATATCTTTCAGGAAGGAACAGGACAGTGTTTTCTTAGTTGTACTGGTAACAAAGGTAGCATTACAACAATGAGCTGTGGCATCTGTTTCCAATTATGCTCTTTGGTCTGAATTCTTCAAGACTTTTGTTTTTATTGCAGTGCTCTTAATTGTGATGTTAGGACAAAACTATTTAACACTTTCAGAAATTAAAATGATTGTTCTATCAGGCAGAAACATTTCTTAGAGCAACAAAAGAGGACAAGCAACAAAATAGCCCTAAGACTACTTTCCTTAATAATGGCCATCTCATGAGATTCATTATAATCAATTCTTACAGCAAGCAGTTTTTGAATGTGATTATGGTACTGTGTGCCATTCTAGGTGCTGGCAATAAAGTGATGAAGGATAGACATTTATCCTCGAAGATTTTGTGACCCAGTGAGGAAGGACCAGTAAACAGAATGAGTGCTTGGGTATGGTAGCAGTGTCATAGGACACATGCCATGGGGGTTTGGGGAGGAGTAACTTCACCAGAAACAGATGTGGAATGAGTGTGGGGAAGGCAGCTAGGACTTGGGAAGGTCAGTTCATAGGTAACAAATGAAGACTGAAAAGGAGGAGGGTGGGGATTCTTGGCAAAGAGAGCGTCAACAGTACAGAAGTTTGACAATGATGTTAGGAGTGGGGATGGAGGGGAGTAGATTCCAGGGTAACTTAGGAGGTAGAATACAGAACAGATTTGCTGATGAGGATGCTGGCGATGAGGGACAAGCACACATCTGTCCTTGCCTTGTGCAAGTGAATGAGTTGTGCTCTTCACTGAAGAATCAAGTTTTAGGAATCGTTAAAGGGAGCATACATTCAATTTTGAATATAATCAACCTGTGGTGCTATAGACATATCTAAATTGAGATAACCAGTTGACAAAGAAGACAAAGAAAAACTGGCCAGAGAAGTAAGAAGAAAACTAGAAATATATTCTAGGAAACTAAGAATATATGTAAAAGGTGTGTTTGCCAAAGAGAGAATGCTCCATGTTGCTGAATGATGATGAGGCATTGAGAAAGATTAGTGAATTACAAGTAGTAGTTCAGAATGTCCAGAAATGTGAACAAGAATTTGTGTGTAATTCTAAATAATTGATATTTTCCTTTTAAAGTACATGGTGCAACCTGAAGGCTTAAGCTGTAACCTGATTTAGTTTAACATGGCCTTTGAAGGAAAACTTGCGGTCATACTTAGGTTTAAAAGTAGGATATAAGCCATACAGAGAAAGACAGATACCATATGTTTTCACTCTTATGTGGATCCTGAGAAACTTAACAGAAACCCATGGGGGAGGGGAAGGAAAAAAAAAAAAGAGGTTAGAGTGGGAGAGAGCCAAAGCATAAGAGACTCTTAAAAACTGAGAACAAACTGAGGGTTGATGGGGGGTGGGAGGGAGGGGAGGGTGGGTGATGGGTATTGAGGAGGGCACCTTTTGGGATGAGCACTGGGTGTTGTATGGGAACCAATTTGACAATAAATTTCATATATTGAAAAAATAAAAAAATAAAAAAATAAAAGTAGGAGACCTTAATGGAGCACTGGGGTGGCTCAGTCAGTTAAGTGTCCAACTCTTCATTTCGGCTCAGGTCATGATCTCACAGTTGGTGGGATTGAGCGAAGGGTATGCGCTGACAGTGAGGAATGAGGAACCTGCTTGGATTTTCTCTCTCCTCTCTGCCCCTCCCTGGTGCACTCTCTCTGTCTCTGTCTCTGTCTCTGTCTCTTTGTCTCTCTCTGTCTCTCAAAATAAATAAATTAACACTTACAAAATAAGTAGAAGTAAGAGACCTTGAAGATTCCCCAGGAAAAAAATTATCTTAGTTTTTTCTTATAGACTAAAGTGGAGTTAAGATGAAGAAAATTGTTTATTTAAAAAGAGAGCAGTCATTCATGTTGAAAATTACAACCATTTTGTAATTCTTACAACATAAACACGAATAGTTAACTGATCTTATAATTATTATAATGATTATCACCATGATGTTATAATTATTATATTATCAGCAGCCATTTATTAAATACCCATATGAGATTGCATAATTGGGAAGAAACTGTAACCTTGCTTAGCAGACATTTATAGTCACTTTTTAATATGGTTCTTATACTTTATATTTGCTCTTATAATTGAATACTGAACATTGCAGCCCAATGCAGACTTTTACCAGCTTCTCTTCTCTCTCAGTGACATGTTGGTTTAAAAAAATAAGAATACTCAATAGCCATTTACTTGTATCCATTTATTTTTCCTGCATGACATTTGATTAGGTAATTTCAAGAACAAATTCATTGATATAGCTGATATGCACTAGTTTTTCAATAAGTATATGAAACAGACTGAAACCAATATAATGGAGAGTTAGTCATTGAATATCAATATTGGATACTTAACTACAGATGTCAATTTCCTCAAATAAACAGAAGAAAACTTAAGAGTAATCAGGGAAATGCAAACTAAAATAAAGTGATATGATTCTATACCAATCAATTCGCAGAGAATTAAAAGCTAAACAGCGCGAAGTGTTGCCACAATGCGGAGTGGTGGAGACCCACACACTGATGGTGGGATATAAGTAAGTGCCACTGCTTGGAAGAGTGACTTGAAAATAGTTTAGTAAATGCATATCATTAGACCCAGTAACTCTACCTGTAGGTATATATGCTAAGTTTTGCACGGTTTATAAGGAGAAACATACTAAAATGTAATGGCAAGACAAAAAGCAAAACAGGACAAACTTACATCCTATAGAACCATATATGGAAGAACAGGTAAATAATGTATACTGTATTTATACAATAGACTGCTATCAAGCAATTAAAATGTACAAATTGGAGTTTTATGTGTAAATATGTATAAACTTCAAAAACAGCTTCTGAGAAAAAAGAAAAATGTGGAAGGATACATTCAGTATAATACTGTCCATAAAGGTTAGAGGGTACAGTAAAACTCTAGATTTGTGTGGATCTATACTTCTGTAGTAAAAGCATAAATCATGTATTAAAATGATAGATATTAAAATTATTTAGTGGTTTCCTCTGCAGAATAAGCAAGAGAAAGGAATGGAATCAGGAGGGATGAGGACAGACTTACAACTATGCTTTTACTGTTTTTGCTTTAAAAAGATGAAACAAAATGCTAAAATTTGGCAAAGTTAGGTGGTAGATACATGTTAGGTTCGTTATTTTAATCTTCATACTTCTCTGTTTTCTTGAAATATTTCATAATTTGAAAATAAGTACTTGGATTGCCTGTGGTAACCATTTATTAGCAGAGCCAGAATTAGGCAGTCTGGTTGTGATAACCAGCAGAGAACAAACTGGAGTCAAGTGTGTACATACAATTGCCCATGCAGAAAAACACCAAGTGTGCGTTTGCCATTTCCACACTGTGATCACAGATGTCACCCACAAATCATATTAACAGCGAACATTTTTTTAAGCACTGATTAGATACTTTGCTGAGGGTTTTATGTGGATTATGGCATTAGGATAAGATGAATACAAGAGTCATATTAAAGTGAGATCTAAAATGGTTAGACTGCCCATTACTGAAAGGGAATATGGGTTGCAAAAGGCATTCAAAAAACAAATGAATGGTATGTTTGTGAATGAAATGATATCAAACAAGGTATAGCCCATCCTCTTCTATTTGTAGTCAAATTATTTTTTCCCAATTTGAGCTGATTTAGATGGTAGCCTATACATAAAATACCTGAACTCTTGAAGGTCACATTTAAATTCTGTTGATCACAGCGAAGGTAAGAAATCGAATTTAGTGAGACTAAACTGATGAGAAAAAGTAACATAAGACACTTTGGAAAGCAAACCAGATCCCTTCCACAGATCATGGAAAGTCAGTAGTTGATGATGATAGTTATCATTTATTGAACACTAACTATGTGCCGGTCACTGTTGAGGGCTTTGCAAACATTAATTCATCTGACTTTCATAGTGACCTTGAAAAGAACGAGTGATTTTAAGTGATTTTCCCAAGTTCACAAAACTAGTCTGTAATGAGGACAGAATTCCAGGGCTCACATTCTTACCACAATATAGTGCTGATAGTCACAGTGTGAAAAAGTGATAGAAAAAAATTTTTTTTCAGGCAGTAGCTCACCAGTGAAGCAAAGATATCATCATTGATAGTCATAAGAATATGGTCTACCAAGAAAAACTTATACAGACAAGTAGAATAATAACAGAAAACATTGTAGAGAAGTTGAACCATTAGAATATACTATTAAAATAGCAGCCACCATTGAATGAGTGCTTGCTAGATGATCACTGTCTAATCTAATGATATCAGTTTCAAGGAGATGAACCTGAACTCTAGAGAAATTATTGAACTGATGCGATGTTATACATCTCATACTTAGTGTAGCTGTCATTTCAACATAGGTGTGTGGACTCCAGATCCATCCTTGTATCACCCCATATACTACTTGGACATTCATGTCTTATGGTTTCTGGTAGGATTTAAATAACACCCATTATGGGCTCCTGGGTATCTCAGTCAGTTGAGCATAGGACTCTTGATTTTTGGCTCAAGTCATGATTCCAGGGTCATGGGAGTGAGCCTTGCATCAGGCTCCATGCTGAGTGTGGAGCCTGCTTGAGATTCTCTCTCTCTCTTTCTCTCTCTCTCACTTCATCTGCCCCTTTCCCGACTCACACTCTCTCTCTCTTTCAAAAAAAAAAAAAATGACACCCCTTACTACTCAGTAAAGGTGAAGGAAAGGGAAGAACCAAGAAGGACATGAGTCCTGATTAAAAGGAAACAGTTCTTTGCTAGGGATTTTATAGAGAGTGAAAATACAAAAACACATTTTGCCTTTCTCTCACTCAGCCATTGTCCTCCAGTGATACAAGTCACATGGGAAGGATCAAAAGCATTGTGGCCAAAGCGTCAAGCACCATAAAGCATTAGAAATGTGCAGCTTTCAGACTTCTCTGAAAACTGGGTAGCATCAGTTCTTCAGCAGTGGTACATTAAATAGCAGGAAAGAAACCCCAGGGATTAAGTCCTGGTGTGTGTCATTGCACTGGCAATGAAAGAATGTTCATCTTAATATGGAATTCCTAAGTATCAGGGGATAATGGGCAGCAATAGAGTATTCAAACAATTTTGGAATAGGAGCTGGAAAAGAGCAGGTGTCAGCAGAGCAGACGGGAGAACTATCTGAAAGAAGCTTCAGCCCTGTGATTTTGCTATGGGCAGCAGGTCACAGGAGTAATTAGGAGACCAAGGCAGAGCACTAGGGAGGGGCAAAGCTCCTTTCAGACCAGAGCGAGCATCCATCCCAAATAAACCGGAGAGGCAGTGTTACGAACACAAAAGTGTTCTACTAGTAGTAGCTCTGACTACAAATAAAGAAAGGAACAGTTCTAAGATATGCACAGTGTAGCATAATCTGTTCATAAAGCATCAGCCTTTGTAGGTTTAGCAGTACATGGTGATAGTAATCTCTGTACATACAATTGCATACAAATAAAGAATGCATAAGTAGAATGCAGATTGCAGTCTTTATGCTAATCTACATAGCAGGAGTTTTAAAGAAAATAGAAGAAAACAATTTTTAGCATGTTGGTGGGATGCTGGGGGAACTTCTCTAGGGAAAGTATAGGTTTTCTTTTATTGATAGAGTTTACTAACAGTTAAGACAGTGTTTTGATGTGATTACTCCACGTATATTTAAATTATTTCCTCTCACTCAAGGGACTTGGACTTAACCTTTATTCTAACACAGGATTTGAATAATTTTTCTTTCACGAAAGGGGAAGGGAAGAATTGAATTTATAACTATTGAATACCTTTTATGCACCAGGAACTGTGCTAGTTGCTTTATATACATTATTCCGATGTCCCAGTTAAGTCTCCCAATTTAAGAGTGAAAAAGAAACTGAGGCAGAGAGGGTCTTACCAAAGAGACAAGGCTAAAGGTAGTAGAACTGGGATGGGAAGAGGTTGAACTGGCTCCTATAGCCAATAGCCCTTGACTTGTACAACACTGTCCTTTGCATGTTCTCCAAAACAGCAGGGAACGTGGGTGGGACCGTTGTTAGCCACTTTCTGTCAGTAATGCTAAGGAGAACATAGGGAGAAAGGCAGGGAATCCCTGCTCCTCCGGAGAGGATTCAGCCGATCTGCGTTTACTTAATGCAAACTCACTTGTGCAAGGCAAATGGGTTATGCGCTGACAGCCCACACTTTGTGTTTTCATTCTGTGAAGAATTTCGTTCTCTTCAAGATAAGGTTGGCATCTAAGAAGTAACGGTGGACCCACGGATATGTTAATGGTTCCTTTTCTCACTACTGGGGGCATCAGACAGTTTTCCTGTGATTCCTATACCTGACATACTTTGGGACACATGGTAGATGCCCAGTATGTTGATTTGCATTAAAAGAATGAAAACAACATCAGTTTTCAGCCATTTCTGTGCAAGTTTATGACATTGAGGAAGTAATTTTGCCCATCTGATTCTATAGAAGTCCAGATCAGTTTTGAGCCCCTATTTTGTGCCAAGATTGATGCAAGAAACACAAATAGACTCAATCCATATGCTCAAGTGGATATGCTGTATTTAGTACCAGAAGCAGTGGTTTAAATGAATGAAATGCACTGTGAAACCCACAAGAGGGACGCGCACCCTGTTATATTATGCTTCCACTCTTTTGCATTTGTTGCACAGATCCTTCTCTTTCCATCCACTCTTGCTTCACAAACTCTGTTCATCCTTAAGATCATTTACAGACGTTTGCTTTTAGGTGTGTTTGCATATAGCTTTTCTGTCTATATAATAGAGCCAACCATCTAGACTGTGTCATTGATATGGGCCATTGAAGGGAAAAGACATTTGTATAACTGCTTTCAGTTATTTGGGGAAATATGCTACACAAAAACAGGTATTATTAGGATTCTAGTCACACTGATGAAGACATTGAAAGGTTGAGTCTTCAGGGACAGTACTTCAGAGCATTAGTACTAATAGAAGGGCATACATTGTTTCTAATAACTACATGGTAATGTGAATTAACTTTCAAAGTTAGGGGTTCCATTCTGTGCATTGAAACTCATTTCTACATTAAAAGAGTCTGTTTTGATTTCATTTTTGTTCAAAGTTTTGAGAAGTAAAAGATATTACAAGGCCCCCGTATAAATAGTAGAAAAAACACCTATGATGTTGTAAATTGCTATTTCACTGTGTGAGGCACAGGTAGGTGCTTATGAACAGGCACATTGAATGAATTAATGGATGAAAAAATCATGATAGTCATACTGAACTATATTTTATGAAATGTTAAGAAGTACAATATAGATATTTCAAATTGCAGTCTTAATGACTTTAGTCACTATATATTTGAAGGTGAAGGTAAATGCATAGTAACATTTTTATAAAGAAATGTGATTCTTTAAGATAAAATAGCAAATAATTAAAATTTTAATTAAGCAAAAAGTGACATGAGCTTTTTAATTTTGAAACTTACTTTACACAATGGTTTACTTTATAGAATAGGATTAAGACTAGTGGTGGTAATGGACCAAGGTTAGAGAATAACAAAGTTGTAATTTTTATAGGTACTGTGTGTAAAAAATTTAAATGGCTAAAAAGGTACCTGATTCAGTTTTTTTGTTCTTAGAATGTGCTATGTAAAACCAATTTTACTTGACTTTTATGTAAAGTCAAGAGGTATATCAGCAGAATAATACCACTGAGGAAATGAAGATAGCAGTAAAAATAAAGAGATCAAAAGCAAATAAATTAGTGTTGGCAGATTATAAGGAAAAGGATTACAAAATGATAGAAGAGTAATTGAAGCACAGTGAGAGATTAAGAAAATGGGGAGAATTAACAACCAGAGCTGAGAATTCTGAGGACATACCTTGAATTCATGGTGAAAATCTGTAAGCAAGGGGATGTAAATATTTTCTAGGATTTGTCTGACTGTAACTTTAGTGATGCTTTTACACTGTAGTCTTCCAAAACTGGATTAGAACTAGGGAGCCGTATTTCTTCTATGGGGATTCCCTGGATAACTTTATGCACATGACAAGTTTTGCACAGAGACACATATGAATAAGCACCCAACAAAGGAGATGATGTACAGTAGGATGAGGTGGCAGAGGACCAGGCTGTAGGGGCCAGACATATGCTTAAAAGGAAAACAGCAGATGAGTTTTGGCTGGCTTTAAAAGATGCAGAGCAGTAAGAAAATGAGATCCCACTAATATAAGGGGAAAACTTACCAAATATTCATGCATGAAAAATGTTAACTAGGAAAACTCCCTGTAGCAAATATATAAATCCAATGAATAAAAAGTAGTTCAGTCTTGCCGTAATGAGGCCCTGAGCTAGTATTAATAGTCCTGTTTGACAAGAAAAATGTTGATGCTTAAGGTTTACTTTTACTTTTGTACCTATCAGATCTCTGGTTTTGAAAATGCATTTGTCAAAATCATTCACTACCTCCCTCTAGGGACTCAGTTAACATATTTGTCTAGTTGTTGCAATTCTTTCATATCCACTGTCTTTGAATAATGATGCTTCCTTAATCACTTATTAGAGCTGCAAGTATTCTAGATTATCACCTCTACAATTCTTTAAATTGCCTTAGGAATAAAAATAAAGAACTTTAAGAGTGTTCTTTTAATATCTAACAGATATTACACACTGAAATCAATTCAGGTGGGGATAAGAGAGAAAACATTCAGTGGGAATTCAATTTGTAAATGAAACCAACAAATTATAAGTTATACATAATTGAGAGTGATTGCTAAGAATATGTTAATAACATTCTCTATAGATCCCTCTGATTGCTTTCTTGTGCTGCTAAATGAACAGACTATATTTTAAATGAGTGGTTAAGGTAGGAAATCAAAACTGGTGCAAGACTTTTGTGACAATCAGTTATTTTGCACATTTGACCAAAAGAAAGCTCTACTGAATGAAACCTGCAAAGTGGATTTTCTTACATTCTTATCCTAGTGGCTAAGTAGAGAGTAGAAACAGCATGGGGCTTGATTTATTGAAACTGGGTTTTCTAGTCGTTCATTAGCACTAGAGACTCAATTTTCCACCCTTGAAAGAATTATAATTGTGGAGTAGGTGGTGTGGTGTGGTTAAAAAACAAAAACAGAAAACAAAAAGCACTGATTAGGAGTTCAGGAGATTAAGATTCCAATCCCAAATGTGCCACTCGTTAGCTGGGCATGTCAGTGTGTCTCTAGACCTCCCTTAATTCGTTTAAAGAACATGGAGGTAGATTACATGCCTCTGGGGTCCTCTTTATGTCTGAAATTCTATGGATATGATCTATATACTAAGTCAAAGGATTATTTTGTGAGATTGAAAAGAAATATGCATTTGTGAGCATGTGCTAGGAGAATTAAATTGGTACAAAATGCAATGAATTCTTTGTCATTACCACTCTGATGACTAGTGTGCTTGAAGATCTTCCTCTTTATGTGTATGTGTGTGTGTGTGTGTGTGTGTGTGTGTGTGTGTGGTTGTTCCTGTGGATGTTGATTTTCATTGGTGTATAGTGTTTCCAAAAATCAGTCATTTGTTATGATGGCAAGGATGCTTACTATATTTATTTGCCCCATTGTTATGTAAAATTTTTTAATATTTCCTTTAAATCATTTCACATTTTCCTCAAATGAAGTTAGCAATAATATCCATAACGTGGATTTCATATGCTGGTTTTATTTTTTCTAGTGTATTTTAAAATAAATCCATAAGATATTCCTTCACATGTTACTGAAAGTAATCTCTCAATAGTTGGAAAATTGGGCTAGCATATTGTTGGAAAATGGTGAATATAGAGAGGTTACGTGTTGAATGGTAAAAATGATTCTAAAATATTTTAGGATGTTCAAATTCAAATAGCACAGTTTAAATCAGAAATATAGCATTCTGAGGAAAAGCAGATGTGCATCAAAATCAACAGCCATACAAAGACTGGACAAATAGGTCAGTTCATCTCTACTTGTTAAGCTCTTGGACGTCTTTTAAACCTAAAGTATACTTGTGCATACTGGGAAGAATATTAAGTAGTATTAAGATTATAAACAAGGAATAATTGTACAGGTATGAAACACGGTGGCATAACCTCTTTTCATATGATAAAGACCCAGAAATACAAGAAGATGGGTGGGCACATCTACCTAGAAGCATGCAAGAAGACAGTGCCGTGGGACTGCTACCATGGGAAGCCACTAGAAAGGCAAGGCTTGGAGCTTGCATTAGTAGGTAATTGTAAAACAAAGAGTGTGGTTGAGAACTTTCAGGGCACTGTGGCAATGCTGTGTCTCACCTTTCAAGTAGATTTTATGGGTCTATTTATTTAACACGTAGTACTTATTATGTGCTAGATATTTTTCTAAGAATTTTATGAATATTAACTGATTTAATTCTCAGCACAGCCTGATCAGATAGTTACCATTATTATTCATTTTACACATGTGGTAACAGGCACAGAGAGGTTAAGTGACGTCTTTTTGGCAGTATATGAGAAACCCTTTTGAGAGCTCATTAGACACTCGAGACAAGCAAAGCCCGGAGAGCTGTAGAGACACAGAGGCACAGCCACTGCCCTCTCTGAAGCCACCCCATGAAGTGTTATTGCCACAAACTTGGGTGCTTCTTGAAGTTTTAATTCCATGCCTTTATAGAAGATGAATTGTGAGTAGTTCCCGATTTTCTTTTTTATTTTTTCGGTTAAAGAATAAAACTAAAATTTTGAAAAATTTAAGTCAAGAAGAAGAAAAGCTCCAAGAAAATATTCAGAGAATATAGTGGTAGCAAATCTGAATCTTTCTCCAGTTGAGGGTTTGGTCTATAATTCCTTTGACTGCTGTGAATTATGTCATCCTGCCTGAAGAGTTTTTATACTGACCCTGGAAATGCTCCTAGATTTTATCATGCCAATAAAGTTACTAAAATGGAATTCCATTCCCCATAGTATTAGAATGTAGCTGATTTAGTTATTAAGTAATTACTTTAAAAAGTATGAGACATAATTTTATTAATCAAAGTGAAAAACTAGATAAGGGATTTGAAATGAACATAATAAAATAAATTCTTTCTCAACAGGTAAACTAAATCTCAGTAGCTTACAAACTTACAACATATCAATAAATAGTTGCTTCATAGGGAAAATCAAAGGTGCATAAATCATTCATGAGAGATCCTCTGAACATCAGCATTAGTTTTCTTTCTGTAATAAACTAAGTCCTTTTTTTTTTAAAGGGACAGTTAAGGGGGCATTTTAACTCCACATTAAAGTTCACAGTAATAACATGATATCTTCAAATAGAGTCAATTTTGTCTGTTGCTCTTCTTTTGGAAAACCCAGAAAAGATTAATCTTAAGTTGTCTAGATGAAGTCTGAGAAAGAAGTTAGGTACCCCAGAACTGTGTCATAAGTTTGTAGTTTAACTCACACTAATTAGCCTTGTGCCTTGAATCTGGTAGAAGCACAATAAATTATTTTTAAATGAATCAAGAATTGGATGAATGAGTAAGATCTTTTTTCAGGATTGGGCTGTGTTAGTGATCCAGACCATTACTTATATTTCTATAATGTTTTCATTTCTGCCTACTCCATAGATATGACTTCATTCATTCTGTCAGATTCTAGGTCAGAGAATAATAAATTAGATTGTACAGAGTTGAATATAGATGGCATTACTCATTAAATGAGGAATCTGGAGCAAGTTATATAACTTTACTTCTTATTAACTATTTTTTTCACCAAAATGAAAATATTATGTCATATGGTTCCTATGAAGTTTATATGAAATAGTATCTATAAAGTGACTAGAACAATTCTTGGTATATAATTAGGGCTTAAGAATTAGCTTTTATAGTTGTTGGTGTTATTAATTTATAAATAAAATAAAAATTAAATACAATAGATAAATTTTTAAGGAAATATATCAACCAAAATAAGAAATGAATTAGATTTGAGTTATGCATTAATTTTATCAAAGAGATGTTCCAACTGACAAAGAACACCACATAAAATAAGCAAACAATATCAGCATACACTGACAAGTATCTATATATCCTCAAGCTCATGAGTTTAACAACTATGACAAACCTTGAAAGTTCACAGCTGTGATGTGTTATATGATGAGCTCAGGCTGGATTCCTACAATCGCATTTTTAGTATTCCTTGCATTAAGTAAACATTAAACATTCATGGTCCATCATAATGCTCACTAACCTCTGTTTCTTTCAATTCAACCTTGGTAGTTATCGTTTCTGTTTCTACCTCACTGCTAATTGGATTTTTAAATGTTGTGAGTTTTTTAATTAAGTTTTTTCTTATTACAAAATAGCAGGGTATATAATTCTAGGAAACATTACAAAATAAAGATAAACACAGTGACTACTGTTTAAATACTCCCTTAACCTCCCTATATAGAGATAGCTACTGTTGATTTCTAGATCTTTCTCCCTCTTTCTTTGACTACAGAGAGAGATCGTAGAGTATGTCCTCTTTTTCTTCCATTTAACAAAGGATTTTGATACGATCCAGCAGCATCTGTGTGTTGACTCCATGCTTCCAAATTCTAATGATCTCCAGTAAAGAGTCTTCCAAGCTTATGATGTGGGAGAAGGGGACAGGATGGCAGGCAGGTCCTCTGGAGACGATTTAGTGTCTACTGACATGTCTCTTGAGTTTCCCAACCCCAGGTCTGGGAAAATTGCCAACCATCACACTAACATTGTGGCCCACACTCAGAAGAGAATTTAAGCTTTAAGAGCCTTCAAATTTGTATATCTTTTGGATTAGTTATGCAGTTAAGCAGATCATCCTTTATCTTCCTTCCCAGGTGACAAGAACTGAGAGGTTTTTTACTTGTTGGAACCAACACTGTAAACTGCTTTCGTTAAAGAGGAACAGAAATCATATGTATTTTTGCTTACAATACTGTAAGGAAATTTGCTTACATATTGCTTATAATAATGTAAGTTAATTTGGAAACAGTCCTGGCCAAATGCCCCCAACCATAATGAAGGCAGTATACAATTAGTGGTATTCAAAATTGCTATAATATTTTGGGAAGACTATTAGGCATTATTAATAAGTTTTTGAAGCATATGCCCATTTCTAAAGTTTTATTTCCAGTACAAGTAAAAGTTCACAAATGTGTTGGTACAATAGTGATCAATTCGTAATTGTAATTGGAAATTGGAAACTGGAAAAATTTGAAAACTCCTAAATATCCTATGGTATGGAACTGCATATAAAATTATGCCATACTCATATATTTGATACCATGGATTTGCTAAGCAGAATGAAGTGTCTTTATGCTGACAGTCTCTGAAATGTGTTGTAAAGCAGTACAAATGAGGTATGGAAAAACATGCCATTTCTGTCAATTTGCGTAAAACAAATATCAGAGAGAGTGTTTATCAATTTCAGCAAAGATAAAAAAGAGCTAACAGTGGCTACTTCTAGGGTTCAAGAATGAGAATCAAAGAAGGTGGGTATTTTAAACCCATGTAATGATTTTCTAACTGAAAAAAAAAATATGCCCTCATTTCTTTTATAGTTAAAAAATATGAGATTAAAATGAGCAGAGCTAAACAGAGAAGAAGTTTTGTGGGATGTATTAAAATTAGTCATGATTATAGCTTAGGGATGGGAGTAGAGAGAACTATGTGCTTTTGGCTTTACTACTATGTTATCTGAGTTGTTTACAATGAATAAACACGTTTTACTTTTTACTTTTCTTTTCCAGCCCTATGGAGATATAACTGACATATAACATTGAGTAAATTTAAGCTGTAAGGCATGTTGATTTGATACAATTATATATTGCAAAATGATACCACCATAGCTTTAGCTAACCATCATGTCACATAATTACCATTTCTTTTTTTGTGGTGAGAACATTCAAAATTTGTTTTCTTAGCAACTTTGAAGTATATAATACATTGTTATTAACAAGGATCACAGTGCTATACATTAGATCCTCAGAATTTATTTGTCTCTTTACCGGAAGCTTGTACCCTTTGACCAACGTCTCCTCACGTCCTCCACCACCCCCCACCCCCAGCCCTTGGTAACCACCATTCTAGTTTCTGTTTCTATGCATTCGGCTCTTTAAGATTCCACATATTAAGTGATGAAGTACAGTATTTGTCTTTCTCTGTCTGACTTATTTCACTTAGCATAGTGCCCTCAAGGTACATTCATGTTGTCGCAAAAAGCAGGATATTCTTTCTCATGGTTGAATAAGCCTCTGTTTCATATAATGCACCACATATTCTTCATCCATTTATTCATTGACAGACATTTGGTTTGTTCCCATGTCTTGGATCTTGTGAATTATGCTGCAGTGAACATGGGAGAGCAGATATCTTTGAGATCCTGTTTTCATTTCCTTTGGATATATACCCAGAAGTAGAATTGGTGCATCATATGGTAGTTCTATTTTTGATTTTTTGAAGAACCTCCATACTGTTTTCTGTGGTGGCTGGAACACTATTCCTACCAACATTATAAAAGGTTTTCCTTTTTTTCCACATCCTCACCAGCACATGGCATATTTTGTCTTTTGTCATTAGACGTTCTAACAGGTGTGAAGTGATATATCATTTTGGTTTTGTTTGGATTTCCCTGACTATTAGGAATATTGAGCATCTTTCTATGTTCCTGTTGGCCATTTGTATGTCTTCTTTGGAAAAATACCTATTCAGATCTTCTACCTATTTTTTTTAAGTTTATATATTTTGAGAGAAAGAGCAAGAGCACATGCATGTGTGCATGCATGGGAGAGGGGCAGAGAGAGAGGGAGAGAGAATCTCGAGCAGGCTCCCCACTTTTAGTGCAGAGTCTGACGGGGGTCTTGATCTCATGAACCATGAGATCATTACCTGAGCCGAGATCAAGAGTTGGATGCCTAACTGACTGAGCTACCAAGGTGCCCCAGATCCTCCACCTGTTTTTCATCAGATTATGTGTTTGCTATTGAATTATGTTAGTTCTTTATACATTTTGATACTAACCTTTAATCATATGTATGACTTACAAATATTCTTCTGTAGGTTGCCTTTTCATTTTGTTTATGGTTTCCTTTCCTATGCAGAAGCTTTTTAATTTGATGTAGTCCCACTTGTTTATTTTTGCTTTTTGGCCTTTGCTTTTGGTATAAAATCCCCCCCAAAAAATCCCAGGACTGATGCCAAGAGCTGACCCCCCCCCCACCATGTTTTCTCCTAGGAGTTTTATGGCCTCAGATCTTACACTCCAGTCCTTAATTCATTTTGAGTTGATTTTTGTGTATGTTATAAATAGTTCAGTTTTATTCTTTTGCATGTGGCTATCCAGTTTCCTCAACTATAGGTGATTAATTTTTTTCTAGAAATAAAAGTGCTTGGATCATAGTACATGCTCAGTAAAACAGAAGTTTTGTATTTATTGTTATCATAAACCCTAAGAGAGAAAAACAAAGAAACAAAAAAACAAAACCTTTGGGTTCCGAGTAGCTTTGTGTGGAATACAGACCATATTATTAGGATGATAGTGATATCAATTTCTGAATTGCTCACCATGTTACTTTAAATCAGTATGCTTTTACACTAAAGTTTGCAGTGACTCATTTTATTCTTTTATGGAAGTTGGTTATAATCTTATCTTTGTAAGCACAACATGGCTTCAAAGAGGATTGATGTTACACACAGAAAATGCACATCTTACTCTGTTGCTTAAAGTATCCTTCACAACTGAAAAGAAGCAGTAATAAGGCACTTAGTCCAAAAGTCGTTTGTTATTCCTAAAACTCCAGTTTAGTGCTTTATTAATCTACAGCTGCCTTTCAAGAGGAGGAACAGTGAACTCTTTCTAGCCAAATTATTACTGAGCTGTTCTACCTTAGGCTTCCAAAAGCTGTATTTCTGTCACAGGTATTTTGTTATGCTCCTGTGATTGTCACCATTGAATTTTTTTTTATAAGAGAGCATGTATTATATAAGTTCATTTTAATATATGTATGAAACTCTTTCCCCAGATAATGTGCTGAGTCTACTCTGGATCAGAGCTTATTCTAGGATTTGCTATCCTTGACTCAAACAATGATGCAAATACTTTGGTCATCTACATAATTTTCCAGATAAGATTGGGAGGAATAGATGAATTTATTTTACAATACTCAGGCTCTAGAGACTTATCTAATTAAAAATAATTTATATGTTAAGGAATAGATATATCATCAAGGAGTCAGTATATCAACATAGCATATTTTTGCATCGTGGTCTATTCTAGCATCTGGCCTGATATCAAAGGCCTGCCATTGCTTTGCAGCTGTGGTTAGCATTGTCCACATGGGGGAGAAAGTTCATTGTAAGGGACATAGCTACGTTAACTGCAGAATGGAATCCAGAATTGTTCCGTTTTAAACCAAAGGAGGATCAGAAATGCAGGTGATGGGTGGATTCTACCAAAAGACTGAAGTTATCTGAAGGATGAAAGGTGGGCAATGCACAACAATACTAAATAATTGACGCCCAGTCATAGAACTAAAAGAACTTGAAGAAGGTGAAGAGCTTGAAGAGGTGAAGAGAGAAGATGAAGGAGAATAGGGGCAAGGGAAAGCATCCAAACATGCATAATCTTGTTTCTGAAGCCATGCCGCCTGTGTGTAAATCTCCCTTTGCCAATGTTATTCTATACCTTTTGGTAAATTCTGCAACTTTAGTAAATTTCCATTCTTTCATATGTAAAATGAGTTTTCTTATTAATATCAGCAAAGTTTCTGATAGGAGTATTATAAGGATTTAATGAGATTAATACTCATAAAGCACTTAGTATAATGTTCGGCACATAGTTAAGCCACAAAAGTATTAACTAACATTACTAAAAAAATAATAAAGTGTTCTAACAGATTAGCCAAGTGATGGAGTAGAAGGTTCCAAGAGTATATGAAATTTGGAAATTTGAGCAAGCAGATAATTTGTATCAGAAAATTTTTTTCAGGAAGAGGTTGCATGATTTTTTTAGATCTATCCTATGGATAGTGATGCCACAAGACAGGTATGTCAAAAGGGAGCTACATGGGGAATGTGGGGCAGGGTGTTTCCCAACAGTTTATGTAGTAGGAAGCCTTTTATCCAAGGTTATTCTGTTTTTGAATATTTTTTAAATATTTATTTTTGAGAGGGCGAGAGAGAGAGAGACAGAGCATGAGAGGGAGAGGAGCAGAGAGAGAGAGGGAGACACAGAATCCGAAGTAGGCTCCAGACTCTGAGCTCTCAGTACAGAGCCTCACATGGGGCTTGAACTCATGAACCGTGAGACCATGACCTGAGCCCCCCAGGCACCCATATCAGATGCCATAACCAACTTAGCCCCCCAGGCACCCATATCCAAGATTATTCTAAACTGCACTTATATGACCCATGTTTGAGAGTCACTAATAAAATTGCATCGACAGTAATTAAACCAATGAGAAAAGGGAAAGACAAATAAGGTCAGAGCTTCACTAATAACAGTCATAAACTGATGCTGGGTTCTGAGTCCTCACTTTCAGGTCAGGGCTCGATCAGGGATTGGGAAGAAGCTGGTGTGTATCAAATGATCACAAAAACAAGGACAGGAGGGATACCAATGCGGAATCGAGACTATTGATAGAATAAAGGCAAAGGTGTTTTTTTTTTTCTTTCTTTTTTTAATGTGTTCAAGTTCTCTCATTTGTCCATTTCTGTGCCAAATAGTTACCTTTTAGCGAGTCACATTTCTATTTGGTAGGCTGGAAGAGTAACGTAGTCCAGCTTCCTAAGTATTTCCCTGGTCTTTTCAGTATAAAAGCACTAATATTCTGAATGGAGTTGCATTAAGGCAGCTGGAACACCTAAAGAAAGGGCACTTTGCTTCCGTCATTACAATCAGGCTGTTCCCTATAAAGATGCAAATTGGAGTGCTAACAGCGATAGCCTGATACCTGTTGAAAACCAAGAAGATAGCAAGAACACCCATAATTTCTGATTTCCACTGAGTTAATTGCTCAGCTGTCTTTTCTTATCAGGAACTGCCTTGCATTAGAAAAGCACAATGGCCATATAGTCATTAAATCTGAATAAGATATTCCATGTTTGTTAAAATAATTACAGAGCTAATATGTTCTCATGTTGATTAGTAAGCATGTCTACTGACAGTGGCCTAACCAAGTCATTTATGTTTCTGCTTCCTAAGACCGTTGGCTGTGAATACAAAGATTTAAATTCTGAAAATGTGTACATTATATGGAACTAGAACATTCAGCAACTATTTTATAAAGTGTTACTTTCTTGTGAAAATATTGCTATAAAAGGTGAATATATATTCACTGTATACAAATCATTCACTTTATACAAAAATTAAACAAGATCTAAATCTGACTTAAAATATGACGCCCATTCCATAAATTAGATAAGTGTCTATTGGTTATTTTTAGCTGGAAGAAGACTAGTTTTAATCTTTGTGATTTTATTCCAGCCTCCAAATGTATAAACATATGTAGTCAGGTTTAGTGCGCAAGTTTATAAACACGTTATGTAATGACATGATTGACTACTTTAAACATCTGGCAATAAATAGTTGGGGCTGTACTTAAAACAGTGAAAGATATTCCTTCAGCTTTTCCCTGCTATAGTTGGAAACTGTCATTCTACTGCTGTCTTAAATTGTGACTGTTTCAAACAAGATTCTAAATAAAACACAAATTAGACTTAAAAATTTTTTATGCCATTTTACTGTAACGTATCCTTTCTGCCTGAAAAAAAAGATAAAATGGGTTATCCAGTGATTAACAAATGTCCTGTTCTTTCTTTTGGTCCCCATTTTTTAGTAAGTGATCAAGTTTGCCAGGTTGTTTTCGACTGGTTTTCGTTGGAAGTTATTTTTATATGGTGGCTGAGCAGCTTTACATTAAGAAGAGGCAGAACTGACAATTTAAGATCTGGATAAGAAGGCAATGTGAAACTTCCATAGTTAGACATGGCACTAAATGTGATCCTCTTTGTATCACCTGATTGTTTTTATAGTCGGTGTGAGTTTGTGTTCTTGACAAGAATTGATGGGCTAAGTGTTACTGTCATGATGTACTGTGTTATTTACACACAGAAGCAAAATTCTATCTTTTAGTTTGTCCTTTGCTGTCAACTGAACAACAGAAATATCTTAAAGAACAATTCACAGGGTCTATAATTTTTGCATAATTAAAAATATTAGCGTATAAAATTCAATAAGTTATCTTAATGCATTTTTCAAAATATCAAAAGCAGCCAGGTGTCACTCGTTTTGCTCCGTTGGCCATTGCTATACCTATGTGACAAAACAACAAACCTGGATTGGTCCTCTACCTGTAGCGCACATCCAGGCATTGACCTAGAAGCAGATATCTCATTGGGTACTTATTGCCGCTATCAATTCTTGTTTTCAAACTCAACTGAGCCCTCACTGTTTTCTGTCAATCTTTTTTCTGAGGCTCATCAGTCATGTTTTTTCACACTCCCTAACCTTCTGAGTATTCCTTCTCTACTGTATCTTTAACCTCTTCTTTATAGTAGCCGCTTCTCATTAGCACCAAAACACTGTTAGGTTTCTGACATTTTAAATACATTTCCAACCCCTGTCTCCCACCTGATTTTTATTTGGAAACTGTTGACTGTATGCCAGGTACTGATCTTTGGCACAGGGGAGAGAATTTGCTAAGTTGAAATGATTCTGACTTTAGAAAGCTTGCAATAGAGAGTGTTTTCAAGTTTATATGGCTTCTAGACCAAGTTTCCAATACTCTTCTCAGAATTTTTGTTTATATCTCCATGATTTAAAAAATCCACTCTGTGTTAATTTACCTATCTCTAGCCCAAACCTTTCTCCCCAGGTTCAAAGTCCTAAAACCAAGTTCTCACTGAATATCTCCAACTGCATGTCTGTAGGCACTTAGGTCCACTCATTTCCAAAATGGAATCCATCATCCCCTTTGACCACCATCCCCAAACTTGCTCCCTAGACCATGTTTTCCATCAAAATGAAAGGCAGAACTTTTTGCTGAATTTTGATATGTGGTTTAATGTTTAGTTCTCTTTCCTTTCAGCCATCAGACCCATAAATTTGGTCCCTCAGTATATCTTTTGGGATCCATTTCTCTCCATTTCTGTGTTTGGTATTCTAATCCAAGCCAGCAATGTGTGTGTCAGAATAACATCTGCCACTTTCTAACTGATCTGCCACCCTTAAATTTTGCCTCCTTGTAATCCATTCTCCCTACTACTTGACATCCAAATCATGTCAGCCCTTCTGCTTACTACCCTTAAATGGCTGTCCTTTTTGCTAAGGAATGGCCAGACTTCTTATGAGTGTCTTCAAGACACTGGGTATCCTGGGCACTTTGTATTCTTCAGCCTTGCCTCTTGCCATTTCTGTTCACTCTTCTCTCTAGCCAAAGTGAGTTTCTTCCTGTTTCTTGAACCTATGCTCTGGCTCTGCTGCCTGGTTTCACATACTTGTTCCACCTCATTGCCTATCCGGTTTCCACTAGTTCTCTCGTCTTGAATTGGGAATCACTTGATTTGGGGAAGTCTTCCTAAATCACAGTTCCGAGTTTGGTGTTCCAATCCCCCAACATACTCCCTTGGCACACACAGTTTTCTTGTTCCTGGACCTAACATGCAGTAGTAACTACCTTCCAACTTATTTGTGTCTTTTCTTAAATGCTAGAGAACAAGTAATTGTCTGTCAGAGGTCCTATAGTATGTGTAGCAGTTATCACTTTTAATGGAGCATAGATGGCCTTCAGTAAATATTGACTGAATGACTAAATGGATATTCTTCATAGGTAGAAATAATATAGTCAACAGGTAGAAATATAGTCAACAGTACTTGAGAATTCTATATAGTTGAATTTTCTGATAATTTACAAAGTTTTAACTAATTATTTGAGAGGAATTCAATGTATATTAGTGTTAAGTGGTGTCCATTCTAATTTCTCTAACATACTGTATACCTTTATTTTCCAGTTGTCAGTTCTGGCTTCCTGCAAATGAATTTTTCATAACTCAGAGTATACTAACAAAGAAAGCTAGTCAAGTATTTTTCTTCATTTGCTTTTCTCTCAATTGAAAGCTGAAAAGTATGAACTTTCTTTCTTCCATCTTTCCTTCTTCCCCTTCTTTCTTTCCTTCCTCACTTTATATGACTTCTTTTCCTTCTCTTTAATAAGTTGACATCTTTGGGTGAATTTAAATAAATGTGGAGGGCTGGGTCCCACCCTCCGTGATTCTGATTTAATTGGACTGGGCATCCAGAATTTGAAAAGCTCCCCTGTGATTATAATATACAGCAAATTTTGAGAACCACTGGGTTAGATCATTTCTGATGTCCCTTTCAATTCTAAAAACTCTAGATTTTGTTATTTTAAGAGACTCTCCAGAGTGTTTTAAAATACAAAATATGCCCAAAGATTTTCTTTCAAAATGTAGAGCCTGAAATAGTTTTGTCTTTTCATGCAGTTGGCCTTGATTGAAGCTGTGTGTTAAAGGATGCAAAATTCTCATTGTCAATACTCAACAATTTTTGCTAATTTTCTTATAATTCTCTTCAGTACTCCCTTAGCATTTAAAACCTTATCTAAAAAGAAAAATGTCTCTGGAAATAGTGCGATAAACACTGGCTAACAGCTGAGAGATAATCTGCTTTAAGTTAGCTTTAGTGTGGCTCTGAGTCTAAGAAGTTTCTTTGCTCAGTCATTATATTGGTGTCTTCCATAGCTGAGTATGGTCATTTGGGGACCCTGTAGACCCCAGGGTATAGCATTAGTGGTCTTTTATCGCAAGTATGTCCAGTGATTTTCTAGTAAAATGGCAGATCCTATCAATGTAGATAAACTTATTCTTATTGGCATTCTTATTTCTTTCTCTCTTCCTCCTAATTGCAGTAATGGTCTGAAATATCAACTAGAATTTATTTTTTAAAGCACATATGAAGCTAACAATCAGATCAAACCTTTTTAACCAGCTTTTTATGAAATTTAAACTGGCCACACTCATAAGCTTTAGTTTATGAATGAAGGCATTAAAATAAAAATCTGTGCATCAAACTTATTAGAACATACAGCAATGAAATTTCAATATTCAACACAAATGGTTTCTCAGGAGACTCAGGAGGCCCGAAAGTAAATTGAGAGGCCTATGGTTGATTCAAAAGTGACATTTATTTTGTTGTGTACAATTTCGCTGGCAGTAAGTCATAAGGATACTAAAATTTTCTGTGAGGAATTTTGCCAGGTTGAGTATGGAAATTCCTGTGAACTTTATCTCATTTTAACTAGAGTTATTGCTTACTTGTGTACTATGCTTGGCTCATTTTGCCAAGTACTCTGTTTACAGACTGGTTATAATTCTAATTTGTGTAGTTGAAGACAAAGCTTTTATTTTCTTTCAGTTTGTAAATGAAATGATAGGAGTATAGCTACCAAGTTCAGTGGGAGAGCAATAAACTGAAGATGAGGTTGTAATACACAGACCAGAATTGTCATAGTTGTGAAACATGGGTTTAACTGGTTACTGTGTTTTACTTTCTCACACATAAATATGTATGGTAATATTGTTCACATTTAGTGTGGGAAGATAGTGAAGAAATTAAATAATATTTTGTATTGGTGAAGTAACTTGTTTGAGTGATATGTTACCATTTTATTTTGTTTTTATTTTTACATCAGCGTACACATTTTTTTGCAGAAATGGAGAGAGGGCAGGGTGGCATCTAGCACTGCTAAAGGAACAGAGAAAATGGGGAGGCATGCGTTCCTCCAAATAAATGATTGCTATATTTACATTGCCATGTATATAGATGAATACATTAGTAGTACTATGTAGATATATTCATATGTAAAAAAGATCACTATGCAAATGCATAAGAAGGTTAGCATGTAAATACAATAATATATTTTCAGTAGATGTTTGATAAATATTAAGAATAAGCTTAGCAGAAATGCCCTTGGTTATCATGAAGACAGACAGTCAAATGTAGGGCTTTAAGTTATAAATTGGTTCCTACTAAAATTGTATTGCTGACAAAAAACTTTTAGAGACATTTTGTTACCGTGTCCCAAATGCATTAGCCTCCTTTCACTTTCTTGAGTTCATTACTCTCTTACCTTTCAGTAGGGTCAGACATATGCTACTCCCCTGCCTAAAAGACTCTTCCTTAGGTTTTAACATGACTGGCACGTGTTCATGTTTCAGTTTTGAGCTCTAGTGACACCTCCTTCGAGAAGCCTTTCTTGATTGTTTATCTTAAGTAACCAGTTCTTTTTACAGCCCTTTCCACCAGCCTATTCTTCTCCTGTGTCTCCTCCTATGGTTTTTATTACAGTGACCAATACCTTGCTTTCTTATTTCTTAGTTTTTCATTATGCATTCCCTTCACTATAATATAAACTTTGAGAGTACTGGCACCTTATGTGTCTTCATCTAGGCTATATTCCCAGCCTCTACGGTGTTTCCTGGAATATCAATACATGATGAATGGATTGGTGATTCTCTGATCTGTGAACTGGAGAGGGGCACTAATATGTAAAGAAAACCAAATGCATAAATCATCTGAGAGATTAAACATGGATGAGAAAAATTAGCTCTTCGGTCCACCTGATTCCCTGAGTATGGCCAACATAGAATTTTCTCCTTTACTTGGCATTAGAAGTTGCATAGTTATATACTGAGCTCACAGAAGAAAAAACAAACAAAAAAACAAACACAATCACCATCATAAAGGTATAGATAGATAATAGGCTTTTAGGTTTTTTGGGGGGTTTTTTGCATCATCTTCAGTGCTACATGATATAGTTGCCTATACACTTTGCTATGTAGGTTAAACGATCATGGATTGCAAATTAATAATGAGCTGTAATAAGACAATCTTCGAATCACCTTGGACAGGTGACTGGCAACAGGTGGTGGGCCAGTGAGAAGAATGATATAGGCAGTGGACTCAGACAGGATGATCGCAGTCCAAGCAGAACCCTGGAGAGTGAGAGAAAGACCAGGCAAACAAGAAGTTAAATTTAGCCTGCAATGATTTCTTGCCCCTGGGAAAAATAATTGCTTCATTCTATTGCCAAAAGGCAAATCGGCATCAGCTTAATTTGCCTGAGTCTGCCATAAACTGCAGATGGAATCATAAAACATAGTTAGACTCAAATTAAACACATCTGTCCTAATCTAAAGCAGGTGAGGCCAGACAGCCAAGAAGCATCAAGGTATAACGCTGCACACAGATTACAATATGCAGAGGTATATTTTAGGAGCCTGCTGACAGTGGAATAAAGAACCATGAAATTGTGTATTGTCCTATTTTCCTATGGTGAGCCTGCCTTCTTGTACTGGTTGCCATCTTAGTTTTAAAAAAACTCTACCAATTCATCCATTGAGAAATAAACAAACAGACAAAAAGTGCTGATTTGAAGGCCAGGGATCTCTTGCATTTTAATCAAGAATCTTACCTGAGCTGATGCTTTCTCAGGTTAATTGAAATGACAAGGAATCAGAAGTCCCTACAGTGCATTTTAATTGGACTTGAAATTTCAGCTTGAGGATTTGTTTCTACTTAAATGATCATGCTTCATCTGTACAAACCATTGAGATAATGGGTCAGTAGAGAAAACAACAGGCTCAGATATGATCAGATATTTGACTGAGGTGTCTATGTACCCGATCCTAACTAGGACTGTCCTGAGAGAGAAAGGGGAGTGTGGTACCCAGGGAAGCGTGCTGCTGCAGCATCCCTTCAAGAAAAGAAGTTGTCCAGCTGCCAGGAATGTAGTTAACCTCCAACAAATCTTCTGCGGCACTTCCAGGATCTCACTGGAGCTTTAGAGCCACCCTGTGCCTAGGCCACCTCCAGCTGGTGATTGGACATGGCAAGGGCACCAGTGCCTGGTCATTTATGCCCTTGGAGGATTCCTCTAAAGGGTAATCTTTGCTTCCTAGTGGGCTGGCTAAGACTTCATCAAGTTTGCGTTACAGACTGAGGCTCCCTTGCTTGATTCTTCTTCAATCCCTGCACAGCCCCCTTCCCCATTTCTTTTCACAGGTGTCAGATCTGCATCACAGGATGAAGGCTTTTCCTGCCCATTTCTGCTTTCTCCTCATTTTTCTTTCACAGGCATTACTTCTTAATCTTGTTGCACTCTTAACTTTTTCTTAGCATTTACTTCATGGAGAACCCACCTGACACAGGGGTGTATTTAATAATTAGATGTGGGGAGGCAGTTTTAAAACACAGTCTGTAATAATCCTAATCATGTGTGATGGGCTTCTGCTGTCTATCCTCTACTTTATCCAGGTCCAAAATTTTGTTTTCTGTTGACATTGTCCATCTAACACAGGTACCTGTGGGGACCTTTATTAATCTCAGACAGACCTTGACATATGAGACCCTAAGCGAATAAGCTGAATATTTATACTGAAGTGGAAAGGGCCTAGCACTAATTTCCCTTTTTCTTTTAAAAATTTATTTATTTATTTTGAGGGAGGGAGAGGGAGAGAGAGAAAGAGAAAGGGAATATGCAAACTTCTCAAACACAATAATTTCTTTAAAACTAAATCCATTATATTTCCTTATGAAGGTGACCACTCAGTCATACAGATAAAAGCTCTAGAAATCAACCCAGATTCCTTGCTCTCTCTCAGCCCTTACCTCAGTTTGATCACATTGTTATCTTGATTCTACCTCAAGATACATTGTGATTCTACCTCAAGATACATTTTGGTCAAATTTATTACCTCTTTTCTACCTTTCAAAAACACACTGAGTAAATATCAATAAGGGGGAAAAATATAAGATGAACTTTCACAAGTGTAATTTATTAGAATTAAGTAGACATAAGCGAAAAAGAACAAAATGTACAAGAACAAGAGAGAATAAACAGGTCAGCTAAACAACAGCTGGTGTCTACAAGATCTAGTGAGAGATGAACAGATCATCCTGTCTGATTTTGATTACAGAAGCGTCATATGGCTGGCAGACGCACCTGGTCAAATGGTAGAAAACCGGTTAGTTTAAGTTATTATCACCTAGAAAGGGTATCAAAAGTGCCAAGAAAATTTTCTTAGGACACCAAGACTTCCCATCATGATGGGATAATCAAAGGGACTGGACATTCCAGCCTCGTGTGTCGCTCAGTTTATCTGGGCTGTTAAGCTCACATCAGTTAATAAATTTTGCAGGAACTTGGTTGTAGGAGTGAGATCGATAATGAAAGGTACTTGATTTTAGAAAAGTGTATCAGTGTAGTCTGTATGCTTGAGAACCTTTGGGTTGTCACTCATGCCTTGCCTTTCTACTGTAGACATTGCTTCTGTGAGTACAAATGAATCTATATACATCTACAATGTGCCTTGATCTGTTGACATTGCTGCAACAACAGATCCTGGTCTAGAGAATATAGAATTCCCCTTTTTGTAGTACTGACAATACACAGCACTATGACTGACGTCTCATCCAAAAAAATGTTTGGGTGTTACTACTCATCTTCATGGAATGTACAGGGTTAGCAGATGGCAGTGTTGTTAGTCTGACTGTACAAAGCTGTGTTGCTTTGCTCATGTCTAGGGCAGAGAGTGATGATCTCGCTTTTAAACAACTGGTGATTGCCTTTTTATAGAAAATCTCAACAATAATGCCTTTGTTTCTAGATTAATTATCTGGGGGCAGGAATAGTAGTAATTTGGGGGGACTTTAATTTCCTGTTTTATTACCTAGTATTTATTAACTGAATTGGAATTAAATCATGCTTCCATTGCTTTCCCTGTTCATAGCTATCTCTGAAGAGGGTTGAGAAAGTCAGTTTTTGCTAGGACTACTTCAAGAGTTTAACGCTTAGTTCTTTTGCCCTAAACCGTGACTCTTCCATTTGATCCAATACAATGCTGTTTGAGTCATCATTCCAAAACACAAATGTGATCGTATATTTTCCCATGTACAAAGTCCTTTTCTGATTTTCCAGTGCTTAAAGAGAATCTTCAAATTTTTTGTCACAGCACATAAGGCCTTCATTTACACGACCATGCTACTTTCTGAGCTCCATTCTATCTCTCATATACATCTATGCTCTAATTATAGTGGCCTGCTTGAAATTCCTGGAATAAGCCATGATCTTTTTCCTTTGTATATGCTATTCTTTTTGCCTACAATGTTGAGCAGGTACTTCCTCCTGTGTTGTATCACCTCGCAGCACTGAATCTTTTTAGAAGTTTCTGTTGATCCTACACTTTGGATTGTGTAGACTAATTACAGCTCTTACTATGTGTGGTAGTTGTTCTTGCTTTTTTATCTCCCATACTAGGCTCTATACTTCTTAATGGTAGAGACTATCTTTATTTACTTCTGTATGCTTCTGTATGTTCAGCACTGACCTTGGTGCCTGCATAGAATAGGTAGTCAAGCAATGGGGGGTGGGGGTGAGGGATAAAGGGACTAATGGAAGGATGAATGGAGGAATGGTGGAATGGCTAGCTAGTTATATAAAGACATAGGAAGTTTATTGAAATATCTCAGTAATCAGTCCCCCAATCAAATTCACTCTGTAAAATGCTGCCAGGATAGTCATCTTAAAATATAGATATGACCATGTCAAAACTTTAAAATACATGCTAAAAGCATTCATTGGCTCTTCACCTTATAAGTTACGATGTTAACTTTTTAATCTTTACTAATCTGACGTATTTATACTTTCTCAGCCATTCCTAACCAAGTAATCCATTGTCTAGCCATGCTAAATTCTTTGGTATTTCCAACACATATTTATTCTTTTATTTATTCACTTATTTCATGACTCTCTGGTTTCTTATGGCCATCCCAGTGCTAGTATTTTTATCTATCATCTTAATATAGCTAATGACTTGCTTTATAAATGTGACCAAAATCTTACCCTCCATTTTTATTTTTCTAAAGTCTTAGAGTGGTTAATCTAGAAAATATAGGAAATAATTCTTGGGAAGTCTCCTATAAGGGAATAAAGTTCCCAAGAAACAGAAAGTGGTAGGAAGTTGGGACACAGATGCTTTTGTAAACTTTGAAAAACCTTCTTCTCTTGATCAGGCAATGGTACTTTCCCCTTTCAAGCTCCCTTTAAAACTCTATGGGTTTCTCTGAATCTGATTTACATCCTGTCTGTATAATAAAATCACACTCATGACTTTGAAGCCTGCTTTTCACTCTAGACTTAATCAGTGGTACACTGGGCGTGTCAGGCTGTTCAGAGATAATACCCTTAAGACTTCTGGAAGCCCTTTTATTTAGCTGAGAGAGTCTTCAGGCTGTACCTGAATTATTTGAAATATTTTCACAAGGGCCTTTTAGCCATATCCTTAATTTGATATTTATGTTGAGGCCATGTCTTTCTGACAAAGCTCCAGGTTTGATCTTACACTGGTTTGGGAGGCTGGCATTGAGATAGTTTTGGTTGTTATTGGTTGGTTGGTTGGTCAGTTAATTATCACAAATCCTCTCTATATTCCTTTTCTTTACTTTCACACTTATCATTTCTTTATTTAGCATGTCTCTTCTTGTAGTACTGTATCAATGCAGCTATTAAAAACCAACTGACACTTTAATATTCTGCCTGAAAATCTCATTATTCATAGGTAAAAAGTCATTAAGTATATTTCTGTCACTAAAGTTTTTCTCAGGTAACAACGTTACCAGCTGATTTTCTCTACATAACATGGATAGCCTCACATTTTCTCTAGGCTCCTCTAGTCATTTTTCTTGATGCCTTTCCACCCAGTACCAAAGCCAATGCCATATATTATAGGTTCTGGTTATGGCACAACTTACTTCTCTGTGCCAGTGTCTTTCTTACTGTTACATGTTTCTCTCACCTCAGGCCAACTAGCCTGAATTTATTCTCATGGTCCTGACAGGTTTGAAGAAGTAGAAATATTCAAGAGCTTTTTCAAACCTTGGCTGGCTTCAAGTCTCCTAACATTCTATTGGCCAAAGCAAGTTGCCTGGACAAGCCCAGAAATAAACCTCACCCCTTTAGAGAGAGAAATTGCAAAGTTACAGAGTTAAGTGTATGAATTTAAAAAGTTTTTTTTTTATTGGAGTAATTAATAAATCTTTCTACTAGACATATTCAATTAATCTTTAACAAATCAGACAATATTTTATTGACATGTAATGGAGGAACCCCAAGATGAGTTAATAGCTTTTAGTATGCTATTTGGTATGCAGTGTTTGAATAGAAAATTTCATCTTATGTTACATACCATGTCTTTGAAAAGTACAAGGTTTCAAATGGGTCTTGCATACCTTATCTGTAAATCTAAACAGTGTGGTGACTCTACTAAAGGAAAATGGAGTATGAAATAGTACATCTCAGTGCCTAAGACTGCAAGTGAAAAGTCATTCTCTGTTTCTTTATTTTTCAGGTGATATTTGTGATCCCAATCCATGTGAAAATGGCGGTGTTTGTTTGCCAGGATTGTCTGACAATTCCTTTTCCTGTGAGTGTCCAGATGGCTTCACAGATCCCAACTGTTCTAGTGTTGTGGAGGTTGGTAAGTGCAAGATTTAAGCATTTCAGTAGTTACCCCCTTTGTTTGCATGAGTGACTGCCAAATTTAGTGTGGTGTAGTATGGGTATTCTATACAAGATTGCTATATGCTGCTAATCTGTTTATTCCTCTATAGTACTCTCAATTTTATAATTTATGTTTTATAATTAAATTATATTTTTATTAATGGTGTTCGCAAATCATTTAAAAATACGTTTTCATGCTTAACACTATATTTCAAAGTCACTACAAGTACTAATTGAATATAATACATTTCTTATCTTTCTAATATTGATATACATTTAAAAGTTTATTCTCACTGAAAAATAATTCCTAAGTCAATTTATTTAAATTAGTCTCTCTAAATAAAATAGAACTTATTTTAGTGACTGATAATATCTGTCAGTATTTTGTAGCTCTTCTAATCATTACTTTTCCAAGACTGAATAAATGAAAGATTATATTTCAGCTGCATTGTTCCTTAGAGTCTTCTCTAAAACTTTGCTTTGCAAGTATTCATTAGTCATTGATCATATTTCAAATTTGTTTTCATCTGTGAAGTACTTCATTGGCATATATACTTATGGATTCAGGATCACTTCCATAATTGCCAAATTGTTCCCATTAAGGAAATGGCTGTACTTTAAATAATTTAGCCCTGTGTAAATTTGTGTAGAGATTTTCTCTCTGATTAAAGGCAATATCATGATTAAGGTTGAAAATTTTCTATATTTTTTCATATCAGTACCAAGAAAAATAAAAAGTAGACCGTATCTGTTTAACATAGGAAACCTAAATGTGTTTTGGGTTAAATTTCTGTCAACCTGCATAAACCTTGGAAAATTCAGAGGTTTTGCTGGCCTTTGAAAAATAATTTTGAAGAAGAGAAGTAATAGTGACTGTAGTAAGGGACCAGTTTGAGTTACTTATCATTGTGTCTGATACACCTAACCTAGTACCTTTATGCATAGTAAAAGCACAATAACTATTGATTGAATGAAAGATTCCTTAAATGAAACTGTCAGCTTGCCATTTTGACTACTAGTTACTGGATTTTAGTATGTTTTATTTGTTAAATGTGTTTTTCTTGTCTTTTATATGTATTAGTATCACTGTGTGGTATATGAAAAATTTAAGTATGTTATTTTAAAAAGGTACTTTGTTCATTTAATTCATTTCAAATTTAGTTCTCTTCTAAGGCTTTTATTAACTCACTGCTATTTCAGGGGTTTGATACAGTGCCACAGAAATAAAACTATAGTAACCACTTTGACCCCGTCTCCAAATATGTATGGTGAATTTCAGGGTTTAATATGAGAGCCATATCCTCAGTAAAGTCTATATCTCTGAAGAAAATTATAGTCATAAATATTCCCAACAGGAATAAATGAATAAAATAAAACTTTAGTGTTGTATTTTAAGCTCACTAACCTGAAATTGACAGTGCCTTACATTTGTAGTGTGTGATGTTTTTGTTGCTATTTCTTTTCAAAAAAAATTTTTTTAAGGTTTATTTATTTTCTGAGAGACAGAGAGAGACAGAGCATGAGCAAGAAAGGGGCAGAGAGAGGGAGACACAGAATCCGAAGCAGGCTCCAGGCTCCAAGCTATCAGCACAGAGCCTGAGGGGGGGCTCAAACTCACAAACTGTGAGATCCTGACCTGAGCCAATGTCGGACGCTCAGCCAACTGAGCCACCAGGCGCCCCTTGTTGCTATGTCTAAGAACCAAATCTGGAATTAAGGAGGCAAATGTTTTAAAATAATTTAAAAATCGGTATCTTCATAGATTTCTTAAGTAAATTCTTTAATTCTTTGGTCCATATTTTAAAATTAATTCGGTTTTTATCATTTTATCAGAAGAATGAGAATATGGGCAATAACACTTTAAAAACTAGATACACTGTCATATTCCATGTAGTTCAGTGAGCCTGTGGAGAATAAAATGATTATAGAATTAAATTTTGCTCAGATTCATTACTTTCTATTATTAAAATATTTGTGATATTCAGAAATATGGTAGTTATGATATATTATCTAAGCTCTAGATTTTATTATGTTTTAAGCAACCTCATTCTTCCATGGTATGCATTTAGGAACTATTGTAAGAAATATATTTTTTTTATTTTATATTTGATTTGTCATTTAGCAAAGCATATTAGTTATACCAATTCTAATTTAATGTCTAACATTAAAATAATAGAAAACAAGTGCCCTAAAAGTTTAAAAGTGTCCATGGTTTCTTAGATACAACTTTGTTATACTCTGAAATAATTTTTTAGAATGTGAGAAAATAAGGGGAAATCAAACAGTTGTCAGGTAAGATGCCTCTTTACAACAGACATGTATTTCCTTACATGCCTTTCTATCACCTCTTTCTCAGCTCCATGTTTTCTTGCATATAATAAGGGGAAACTGAATATGTATTAAGTAAAAACATGTATTAGTAATGCTTTTAGTATCTATCCTACTTGAGGGTTGTTTTTTTTTTTTATATTTTTAAAACTACTTACTGGGACAAAATGTATGAAACGTTAGGTCATTAAAGACCATCCTGCATTTTTAGTTTGAAAAAATTGATTACTTTGGTGGGACATTTCTGTTGTTGTTTCTATAGCTTTAGACAGCATCAGTGCAGAAAGCATAGAGTATACTAGAATTTTATACAACCCACTCCCTCCCTACACACAAGAAAGTTGTAGATATTTTGCTGTAATATATTAAAAGACAGAGATTTGAGGTGTCATCAGCTTACATATTAGTCCCCCAAAGATGGAGATGTGTCCAAACTTTCTTCTAAACTTTAAGCCATATACATTTTGTGATTATATGAAGTTTTAAATCTCTTTATTATTAATTTCCAAAGGAAAGAAAATCTTTTCTGTATTGGTTTTGTTTTGATCCCAATTGTAAAAATTAGTTTTACTCTGTATATTCTACAGTCAAACAGATACTGTCTTCATTGTAGTACACCTGGAAAGGAGAATTTCAAATATTCACTATTCTTAGAGATAAAAATCACTACTTGATATTACCTCAAACCTCATTATTTTGTAGCAACTTTATTTTAAGTTCTTGATGCTACTTATTTCAAAAAGATTCTTATTTGATTTTGTACTTTTATTCTTCCTTCCCAAACCATTTAGAGTCAGATAAGCACAAAATATGGCATTTGCAATCAATCCTCATATCGCTTACATTCCTATATTATGTGTGGAGGCTTTAAGAAATTGACTCACTCAGGTTTGTGAACTTCACTCACTAGACAACATTGCTTTTATTAGATTTAATTCTTAGTCTGTCTATACACTCCAGTATCCATCTTTTACCTCTATCTGTCTCTCTTTCCCTATCTCTCTCCTTGTTTCTCTTTCCCACACACATCTCCCTATACAGACATACCTCCACAATTCAATCTTCTCAGCCTCTTAGAGTTATTACAACTCACGTCTGAGAGCTGCAAAAGGCAATAGGAAAACATCTCCCTGATCAAAGGAAAGAAAAAACAAAACAAAACAAAAAAATCAAACAAAAACAAAAACACAAAACTCCTTCACATCCTCAGATGTGAAGACATCAGCCAGGTTAACCAATGTTTGCACAGATGTGAGCTAGATGGTGTCTTTTTCCTCCAGGGAACTTGTAGATAGACCACCATGTGGTTAAGCCCCAAATTACTTCTCAATGACCTGCTCACATTCCTGGATGACACTGTGTAATTTGGAGGCAAATGTTGACAAGTTTTTTTTATGCAGAAATTTCTATTACCAGTGAATATTTTAGATTTCATATGTGAAATTTTGGGAAATTATTACATTGTCCAAGTTCTATGGCATAATTCTCTTGTATACACCATCAAATTAACCCAGTAAAATAATAACAAGTATAAACATTTACAACTCAAATATGTAGTATATTACTGCAACTAAAGAAAACAAAATAAGTGATTGACTTAAAAAATCCTAGTTTTCATATATTCTTAAATATCTATTGAGTACTTGGTAAGTAATAGTTACATATCTGATGGAATGCAATGGTAAACAAATTTACAGAAATTGCCATCTAGCCATGAAAGCACTTAAATAAATAAATAGATGAATATGATGGGTATTGTGATAGCAGAAGTATGTGGAGTCATAAGAATTTAAAGCAGGTGCCTTATCATAAGCTAGATGTCAGGGAATGCATGCCTACTCGAAAAAATAAAATCTTGACATGATTATAAAGATTAATTCCAATCTAGCAAGCAGAAAGCCAAAAGTATTCAAACATTGGAAATAATTTTTAGGAAAGATCAGAGATAAGAAAAGTTATGATTCCATGAGCTGCAAGAAAT